>NC_090922.1:293300020-294550020 GCF_040938575.1 Ambystoma mexicanum
GCATGGAATGTCTCTTCTGATTTGGGAGAAAAGTAATTTTCCCTCTTCATCCTGGATATCAGTTCCACAGATCATCTTCTTAGATGAGCATCTGCTTCCGGGAAACTGTCCAACTTCAGGTCAATCTTAGGGATCACTAGTGCGGAAACGTGGACGTTCACTAGTGTGCATATGCCTCCTCAGTTTTTCAGCAGCCTTATGTATGCATGGGATCCACAGGCCCAGTAATGGTCCATAATAACTGTGGTTCCTTGTCATTCCCGGAGCTTCAAAGATTTGACCGCAGTTTTGATTCTCTCCCATCTTCCTTGTGCCATTGTTTCTGAAGCATAGTTTTGGGCTCTCCAGTGGCACTATCTGAAAGGTTCCCCCTCCATCTTCAACCCATGTTAGCAACTTTACTAGCTTTGGCCATAGAGGTTTGCATAACCTCTGCAAATCCTCTATTGCTTCCTTGCATGCTCCAATGACCATCCACGCTCGGCAGATTACTACTCCATCTTCCCATCCATCTGGGGAGACCACCGACCCCCAGATCTGCATTTGGCCTCTGTTCTTCTAGATTTGAGCCTCCTCTGCAGTTTTTCCTTGAACGTTCAGTCTTGGGTTTATTTCCCATCTTATCCCAGATCCTTTGACGCCAGGGTTCTCGTACCTGATCACATGATTTCTGGTGTGCGCTCGGTTTCTTTTTTTAATGTCCTGGACGTAGCCATCTTCATCCGGGTAATCCTTTTCGTTGGCCCATATCAACGAGGCATCTCTTCCCATAAATTGTTCTCTGGTGTTGCACATTGCTACATGCGACATACAGTGTGCTGTAGGGACATCAATTTCTACAGCCACAAAGATCTTGGACTTTCCCATGCTGTATGGTAGGAGTGCACAGACGAAGCATTCTCCTTCTGACTTCCTTCGTCCTAAATCCTTCATGTGTTGGTACCATATGTTTCTGAGATGGGCTGTGCTGTCCAGGTAGTCATTAATTTTATTATCTTCATGCGGGCTTCTCTTGATTCTCAGCATTCTTCTGTAGTTTGCTATGACTACATCTCTGAATGCATCTGTGCTGCTTTTCCAATTCGGGTATCTCGATGGAGCAGGCTGCCTCGACTGCATCACTGTGGTAGGGGGAGGATTTGTGCTTCCTTTCCTTCCCTTTTGCAGTCTGCCATAAACTTCCTGTAACCACCATTGGTTCATCAGCCTCCCAACTTGTGGCTGTGTTGTAGGCCTGCGGCTTATTCCTTGCGTTGGAGCAGGTGTGCTTGCAGTTATAGTTTCTATAGTTCTGTTTTTCAGCTCCTCGTGTAGTTTCTTTGCTTGGACTATGAATGGGAACAAATACTCTATTAGCATGTGGGTCTTCTCTGTGAGTTCTTTTGTGGCCACTTCTGTTCTATTGAGGGATCTTGCTATTCCCTCCTTCTTTGGCATTTCACTTGGCTTTTCTTGGTTATCTCCACTATTCTCTGGCAGTCTCTCCTTTTCTGCTGCCTTTGTTGGACGCCTTGTAGGCATTGACACTTGCCTTTGTGTACATTCTGAGTGTGGGTGCGTGCCGTGGCCAGTGCTACATTATCATTCATTCTGTGCTGACCCTGTCTCCAGCTTTTTCTCTCATTCATCACCTCATGTGTATACGTATCGCTGTTAATTACATTCAAATTTAAGTCATTTGCTTCATCATTAGCTTTCCTTGGGACTGGAATCACTATATAGGGTCTGGGTGCTCATGTAGGCCCCAGATGTTCATTATCTGGTGGGTGCACTGATAGGGGGACACTTTGTGCACCAATAAAGAAAGCAGTTCTTGTTAATAATAGAAAAACAATAATGATCACTGTACATATACACACAATCGTTCTGAGTGAAAGTTTGCAGCATTTTCTTGCAGGAAAGCGGGGGCGCCCTTCTGTTGGGGGTAAAACCAAGTTACTGTTCTGGGCCCCCATTTCAAATGAGTTCATAGTCAGTTATTTATTCCTTCTTTTGCTCTGGTCTCGTATTTCGAGAGTTTGTTACTATCAGAGGAATGAGTGCTTCTCCAATGTCCCCCCTCATGTGAATGACGTGGTTAGTCTCTGGGTCCTCAGTACATTTCCTGTGCTAGGCTAAGGAAAAGGGTTAGGCTAGCAGTTCTGATACATCACATTTATTATGTATATGTATAGTAGGTAAGGTCCCAGTGCACTCCTCGAATTTGTTTTGATCCTGGACATGCTGGAACCTGTTCAATGAGAAGGAATGAAAAGATGGAACTGCTAGAAATCACACAAAATAAAAAGTTGTAAAAATAAAAGTAAAAATAAAAACAAAAGCGAACATGAAAAAAAAATGGAAAAAAAATGAACATGTGGCAAAAATAGGAAAGAATGAGTTAATCGTACAAAAATAAAGTTGTAAGAATAGGAACAAAAATAAAAATGAACATGTGGAAAAAATAGAAACAGTCAAAATCGCAAACTAAGAAAAATACGATGGCAAAGTTCTTGTGTTTGCTCCTTTCGTTTGGTCTCTCGGCGACAAGTGAGGAACAGTGTCTCTTTTCTCTATCTGCTCCATGGTGAAACAATGACAAAGTACTATTTTGGAGTTTCTCCTTCTAAGGCTCTCCTCAGTAGTGGATGTCCATAATTGCTTCTTATTTGCGCTATGATAGCCCTCAGGAGCCTATTTAATTGCACGTTTTTTTGCTGGATCTCGGAGGAATGCGGGTATGTCAACATTGCTGGGTCTACCCACTAGTTCTGGAAAGTTTTCAATGAGGTGGAAGAAAACATGGTTTGCATATTGGCTGTCTTCTGGCGTTAATGACATTTGCTCTGATTCTCTAGCCTCTAGATCTCAAGCCTTGCTTGCAGCGTGAACAGTCTTTGTCTCCTCGATCTGTCCCTCGGCTAAAGGTCTCACTGGAATCACCTTAGGAATTCTCGCTGGAAGTTGGACAGCTCCACCTGGAGCATTATGCCTTGGAGTGTGCCCATGTGTGGGGTGTTGGCCGGATCTCTAAGAAAGGTGATGATGTTAACATCTGCAGACCTCCCCACCATTTCCGGATAGTCTGTGACTAATCTAAACAGGACATTTTGCGCCAGCTCGGAGTCCTCGGGTGATAGGGACATGTGCCCTGTTTGGTTGTGTCCTGATCACAAACTTTTCTTTTGATTAACACAGTTTTTACACTTTACTGCTGCGTGGATTGCAACCATGTAATTTAATTTGTACCACACTTGGTTAAGTAGTTTGTTGTTTCTTGGATCTCTGATGAAGGTTAGGGTGTCTGTGGTTCTCCCAACGAGTCCTGGGCATTCCTCAATGATGCGGAAAAATAGGGTATATGTGAGTTCATCAATGATCATTTGAGGTGGGAGCATTTGTGTCCCTCTCACTATGCTCGGGTAACTCTGGGAAGACCTCTATGATGACGGTTAGCAGTTGCCTGATTACCCTTTTGTTGGCTGGATCTTGAATAAAGTCTATGACACTGGCTCCTCTCCCTATGAGTGACTGGTATGATAACACCACGAGTTGAAAGTAGGTTAGCACATCCCACATGAGATTTCTGCTGGAATGTACCATGAATTCTGTGATCAAAGTCTCGATACTGGTTGCTTCAGGATACTGTGTTGCAAGGTTTTGGTTACAGTCTATAAGGGTCTTGATTCTTGTATCACTTTGGGCATGTCATGCTTTCAACTGTTCATTTTATCAATGTTGTTGTGGCTTTGGATGTGCTTCCCTTTACCCTGCAACTGGGATGTACAGAGTGTTCGTTATGTCCTTATCCCCCTTTGCTTGGGGAACCTGCCCAGTTTTATGCCACACTTGCATTTGGGTTCTTTGTCTTGGTTTTCTGCTCATGCGTCCTTCTTCCTCGCCATGGATCTTGTCTGCACGTGCTGAGGTTCTTCCCTGTTGTCTGTTGCTTCTTTGCAGTTGGATGCAGCAGGAGGGCTCTCTCCTATGCAGGGTTAATTTCATTTAGGAAGATCCATGCCCTTCTACCCTGGAGCCTGACGGCGGAGGGGGTGCAGTCTTCTACAATGAAATGACCATTAAATCTTGGCTCGTCCCACCTTTTCCTGGTAAAGTTGTTCACCAAAACGCTGTCACCAGGGAAGAAGAGGGGCGCATGTACACCTTGTTCGGTGTCTGCTTCAGCACTTCCTGCTGCATTTAGTGCTGCGCCACCCCCTTTTCGCCGTTGATGCAGTTGGCCCGAAATGACAGAGGTACTGGATGTCAAACAGTTCAGGTACTTTTGTATCTCTGTTCCCAGAACCTCCCTAGTCGGCTGGGCATCACAACTAGCTCTATCTCTGGGGGTAAGAGGGGTCCTCATCCTTCTGCCTGTAACTATCTCGTGCAGCGTGAGGTGATGGTCGGAGTCTGGTTGGTTCCGAAGTGCATACAGTGCCAGTGGTAGGCAGTGCAGCCATCCCTTTTTTAATGTGAGCTTCAACTTGGCTACCCTCTCTTTAAGCAAGCCGTTGATCCGTTCACAAATCCCATTCCCCTCTGGATGATACGCCAATGAGAACTTGTGCTTTATACCAAGCAATTAACTAATCTGTTCGAACACTGAATTTACAAAGTAGGCCCATTATCTGATCTCATTACCTCACACACCCTCCATCTAGGGAACCCTTCCCTCACCAGGAACTTAGCAGCACAGGCAACGTTGGGTTGTGTACAGGGGCCTGCTTCTATCCATCTAGTGAAGGGACACACCACCACAATTAAATACCTCTACCCGTTGCACACTTTAATCATGTCGACGTAGTCGATATGTAAGTGCTGGAATGGTCCGTTTGGTCTGGGAATGATTCCTCTCACTACTTTTAATGTGTGCCCAGCGGTGAATTGCTGGCAGATAATGCAGTTCACCATAAAAAATGCAACATGCTCTGCTAAATTCGGCGTGAACCAGTCTTCTGCGAGTGTTGCAGCAAGATTTTCTTTTGTCATGTGGATGGGGTAGTGCAGTTGTTCTAATGCTACCTTCAGGAGGTTGACGGGCATTACTGGTTTACCAGTGCTGTCTTGCCTCCACAGCCCGTCAGAGGGGTTTAAAGAACACCCTCGACGCCTCCATAAATTCTTCTCCTCTTGTGGTGCCTCCCATTGGAGCTCCATTAGCTGGGTCTGCCCCATATTGCTATAGGCCTCCGGTGTGGCTAGCGCTACCATCATTCGTTCATGGGTACGTGCCACCTCCACGTCCATGATTGTTTCCGTTTTGGATGCCATGCGCTTGGCTTCCGTATCCGCTTCATGATTTCCGCGTGACACAAAATCTGTCCCCTTGGTATGAGCGGCGCATTTCACGACCACTATGCCCACTGGGAGCTGTAGTGCTTTTATCAGCCTGTCCAATAAGGCTGCATGTTGCACTGGTGTGCCATCTGCTCGGAGGTAGCCCCTCCTTTTCCAGTGTGCTAAGCCTGCGTGCACTGTGGATGTCACATAGGCGGAGTCACTGTACACATCACTTGGTCTGCATGATTCTCAATGGTGAGTATCAATGCCAACAGCTCTGCAGCTTGTGCCGAATAATGAGATGGTATTCGTGCACTAACGAGTACTGGAAACTCCCCATTCGCTAGGTGTTTTATCACAGCAACACCTGTATACCTTTGTCCGTCTTCTTGGTCAATGCTTGAAGATCCGTCAATAAAGACGATCTCCCCGCTCGCCAGGGCATTCTCTTTTACCCTGGGGATCTCATCATAGAATTCCTCATAGTTCGCACAGTCGTGTATAGGTTCTCCCTCTGTGACTGGTTCAGCTATGAATGTAGCAGGGTTCACAGTTTTACATCGCACTATTTTGATGGATGGGTTGGAGATAATCACCTCATAGGCGGATGTTCTTTGAGATGTCAGTGTGCCCTTTGGCTTCTCTAGTATGGCAAACAGTGAGTGCTCAACATACAATGTCATGGAGCATCCCATCACAATGGACAATGCCTTTTTGATAGCGAATGCCGCAGCAGCTAGGTTTTGTTTGCATGGGAAGTGGCCCTTCATGACTGGGTCCAGATTCCCGCTGTAATATGCTAGGGGCTTGTACCCCAGCGAGGTTCGCTGTGCGAGCACTGCCGTTATAAAACTGCCATCGGTATGGGAGAACAAGTAGAATTCCTCTGCGTAATTAGGAATCCCGAGAACTGGGGCCTTACAAATTGCCCCTTTGAGTTGTGTAAATCCTTTCTCCATTGCTTCATTCCGCTCGATATCTTCCCTTGTTGTCTGGGCCTTTTGTAGGGCCTGAAGCAAGGGCTTGGTGTAAGAGCTGTAGTCAAAGACCCACGCTCTGACATAATTGCACAGGCCTAAAAAGCTTTGCATCTGTTTTATTGTGCGCGGCTTGGCCGTGTTCATGATAGCTTCAGCCCTTGCTGGGGTTACCTTTTTCCCTTCATGAGAGATCAGTTGGCCTATGTATAACACTTCTGGCTGACAGTACTGCTACTTCTCCTTATCAACCTTGTATCCCTTCTCAGTCAGTATAGTCAATAGCTGCACAGCGTCATGCCTGCATTGCTCTTCAGTGGTGCTGCCGATCAGAATGTCATCTACATACTGCAAAACAACACTGTCCACCGCAATATTGCTTAGGTCCATCTGCAGGACTCTGTTGAAAATGGATGGAGACTCACAGTACCCCTGTGGCAACCTCGTACTTTTCAGGCGCATTTGTCTGAAAGTAAATGACGTCAGGTCTTGAGAGTCACGGTGCAACGGGATTGAGAAGAATGCATTTTTCAAATCGATCACCGTGAAATATTTTTCCTCAGTGGGTATGTTGCACAGAATTGTGGATGGATTAGGGACTAGAGGGAATTCGGCTTAAACTATATCGTTTAATGCTCGTAAATCTTGGATTAAACGCCAAGACCCTCCTTTTGATTTTTTGAGAGGGTAAATCACCATGTTGCAAGGTGATTCTGACGTCGCTAGGATACCCAGCTCCATCATGGCGGAGATTGTCTTCACTATTCCTTCATCTGCCTCTCTGGACATGTGTCATGAAACGCGGCTCGTTGTTTCGCCGTGTTTCTCGCCTCCCGGCATCGCCGTTCTGGCAACGCTGTAAGTTGCCATGGAGACGTTGTCTTTCTGCTACCCAAGCTACGAGTAGTCACATGACACGGCAGCCACGCATACGGCGGAATGGACTCTACCCACATGTTTAAATACGTCTGCCAGAGTTCTGAACGCTGCTTCTAATTAGCGTTAGTTGTCAGTCTACTATTCGAATTGCTTTCCACCTTTGATATCGGTACGTTTACTGGACTTATCTTTTGCCTTATCCTTGGATTGTTGAACCAAATCAATTTCAGCCGTTCCGTCGGCTTTCCGAACTCTTTCACGGCGATCCTGCTTGCGGCAGCCGTTCCATCGGCTTGCTGAAAGCTCTCCGCCTTGCAGCGGGCTCATCTGCGACTGCGTTTTCAGTTGGCCAGCCGATCCTCCTGCGCCGCTCAGCGGGTTCTGTCATCCTTGCCTCCGTAGCGGCCCTCTATCCCGTTTCCTGCTCCGGATGAACCACTTGATGCATATCACTCGCATGTGAGGTGAATTCTGTCTTCTCCCTCAAACGTAAGTCTCCTCTTCATATATTTGATTGGGAACTGTTGAACTCGTGATCCTGATTCTGTCTCATTAAACATCATTGTTATTCCGGTGAACTATTGTGCTTTTGGGACTGCTTCAGTTTGGAAACTCCAACCATTCATGTGCATTTCTGAATGCCATCCTGAACTAGTGCACCATCCCGGATCTAGTTGCGACCCTCGTGCTGTTCGTGGTAGTTCCCTATACTAACCTTCCAATTTATT
This sequence comes from Ambystoma mexicanum, assembly GCF_040938575.1. NCBI lineage: Eukaryota > Metazoa > Chordata > Amphibia > Caudata > Ambystomatidae > Ambystoma > Ambystoma mexicanum. Next base: position 293,307,867 of record NC_090922.1, read on the forward strand.
ATTTTGTCCCGCTGTTGTTTTCTCTGTTGCCTAAAATACTGTTTAGGTAAGTTTTGCTTATTTCATTATTTACTCAGCATTCTTGGAGTTATTGTAGGACACTAGCGTCATCTCTTTCCTTGTTTCCCAGCCTCCTTGGTTCCAGGAATTTCCCATTGTTTACCACCTACCTTACCAAGCCTTGTTTCAGGTACTTCCTTTTGTCTGGTCTGAATTATACAATTGCTTTTCGCCCACATATATCGGTGCCTTTATTTATTTCCTACAGCTTTGGTGTGGCGGTGTGGAAAATCCCCGCTCTTTTGGGTAATCAATTCCTCTGATTGTATCTCCTTGAACAACAGAGAGGTGTGTTGCCTTAAAGAGTTCCTCAGGTTGAGGAAGTCTGGCTCGTACCATTGGTACATCCCAGCTTAGACTGAACACTTACCGGAGCTGCTCCCTCTTCGGTAGTATCCCAAGGTCGAGCAACGCCCCGACCTGTTCAGCAACTGGTGAGTAACAACATGGGATATTGTCGTGCTCGTGGTAAAATTGCTCCTGGTTTCAGTTTGATTTTCACTTCACCCGCCCCTTTCAGGAGACCTACATCATAGGGCCCTTTAGTCCATACTGCGGCAGGCACTTGGGCCCTGTCGTCCTCAAAATATTCTGGGCGTACCAGTGCCAACATCATTCTCTGTGGCACCTCTCGTTTGATCATTTTGACCCAAAATATGAGCCTCACCTCCATCCTGGTCTCTTCTAGGTTAGGGTGTTCTTCGAACAGATCGTCATCGATACCCTACTTCAATGGCAATAATCGCACACCATTGTCTGCCTTCGTCATATCCTTCAACCAATACCACTTTTCCTCGCACTGCGGCAGTTTGTATTACCAAGGAAAATACTTGTCCCTGCTCTTCGTGCATGGGTATTCTTGGCCTGAATAGAAACTCATCAGGTGTCCTCATAGGTTTATTTGCGAGGCGTGGCAGTCCGCCATAAGCACCCGCATGCCATATGCAAAGACTTCTGGTTCTAACGGTATAGCTCTCATAGCTAAACAAGATGGTCATGTTTAGTTTAGTCATCGGGCCCGACCCAGAATATTTACTGGGGTCTGGCGTGAATATAATAGAGGTACATTCATTTCGCGCTCTCCCACTGAGACTGGGAGTGCATGTGTAAAGAGAACTCTACTATGAGCTCCAGTGAAACTCTGGGTATCTATGGCCTCGCCGGACAAGGAAAATGTGCCTTCTCGTATGCACGAACGCGTTGCACCCGTGTCTACTAGGAAGGAATATTCTTTACCCCCTATGGTGACATTCACTCTAGGTTCCCTATTAGGGTCTGGTGTCACTGATAGGATAGAACACATCAGGGTCTCCCGTGAGCTGTCCTATTTTATATATAGGTTCGGTCCACTGTACACTTGTGGGTTTCCCCCATTTCCAGGGTTAATTCCCCCTCCGGGATTATTGCCCTGAGCCATCTGCGGCGATGCCTGCTGGGGTTGTCCTTGTGGCATATTCCCCATGTTCGGTGGTTGAACCACTTGCTGTGCACCTTGCTGCAAGCCTGCCGCCTGCTGCTGCACTGTGTAATTTTGGGCACCGCCCTGTTGCGGGATGGCAGGTTGTTTCGCCATGCCTGCCCCCATCCCTTGGTTATTTTGCCACATGCCATGACTTCTGCACATGCGCGCCACGTGTCCAATCATTCCACACAGCCAACATATGGCGGTGGTCGTGCATCTGTCCATCTGGCATAGTTGGATTGCCCATCTGTGTGTTCTGGAAGCTACCTTGAACATTCTGAAATCCTCCTTGGTTACCTCGAAACCCTCTCTGATTACTCTGCCATCCTCTATTTCCAAACCCTCTTCCCCTCGGGTAAAATCCCGTGCTACCTTGATTATTCTGCGAGGGTTAGTCGCTTGCTGTATGCTTGGTTCGGCCAGGCTGGTGAGCATTGCTCCCTCGAGAGCATACTTAGAGAGCCTCCTTTGCACCAGCTTTGCCTCCTCCCCCTTACGCGTTGCCTCCTCTTTCCGATTCTTTTCCTGTAGCAATCTACAATAGTGCGCGATTGTCAATTGTATTTCGGCCCATGGTTTAGCTTCTATTCCCACCAATTTCCTGAGCTGTTTTTGCACCGGTTCTGGTAACCCTTGGCACAATATATGATAGAATACAGGGATGGATTTCTTCCAAGATTCATGCGTTTTGAGCACCCACGCGTCTTGAAAATTCTGGATATAAAGCAACGGATCAACTGACTTTCATTTTTCGAGTCATTATAGCTCCCATATCAGACGTGTCTGGATATAGCGTACGCAGCGCTTTCCACACTGCTGCTCTACAGTTATTAAATGGCGCTCCATCATAGGAGGTGTCAGTTAGGGTTACCCTAGGGTAGCGTGCCCGTTTCCATACATCATCGGCTCTTTCTCTAACTCATGTATCCACTTTCCGGCTCCCGATGTCAACATTGGAAGTTTATTTTTAAGGTTTTCTCGGTCCATGTGTGGCCATGGAATATATTGTGGTCTTGCTCCCCCTTTTCTAGCAACAGGAATTGGAAAGCACAGTCCTCCTTCTCTTTCCCCATAGTTCTCTGGTCTACCGCCGGGATAACGTTCCTGCCTTGCCGTCTGCTTGGCAATGCCCTTAACCTGTCTGCATAGGCAGGCGCCTACGCCCCCCCTCTGACCGTGGGGTGTTTCTTCATGTCGGCTGGATTGTCCAGCGGACTTTGGTGCTCTACTTGTGGACCCTCTAGCATCCGACCATCGTACCTCTCGATCCCTTGGGTGCCGTTTTTTCACACTGTCTCCCTTCGTCATGTGCAACTTCCTCTGTTTCCTCACCAGAGTCAGATCCTGAATACTCCCAGTTTACACAACTTCTTGCATCTTCTTCGTTCTGCCCAATCTCTAGCCTGTCTAGGGACAGTCCCCTGCTCCCACTACTTTGGGTGACATCCTCAGTGTCGTATAGCTGAGTGCACTCTAAGCGCGCATCCTCCCTTCCCCCTTGGGAAATTAGTTCCAGCCCCATCTCATCATAAATGTTATCAATCGTTTCCCCGATGCTTCTGGTGTCTGTCATCTTCAATATTTGTCCCGTTTGTACCCGGTACCGCATTGCTTGCAGGAAAGAATTCTTCTATGTCTTCCCATTCTACAACTGGATTGGGTTTTTTAACTTCCCGTTGCAAATATTCTAGATCTCATGCCGTCTGTCTGCACTTACGTTCTGCTTCCTCAACTATTTATTTTCGCTTCTTCTCTAGCCTTATCTACTTCCCTCATCCGTTCCTTTCTATGTTCTTTTGCCCTTCTACTTTCCTTGTCTTCCCGCTTCTTTACTTTCCTTTCTTGCACTCTCCTTTCTTCCTCTAACTTTAGCATATTCTGCCTGTACTTCTCATAGGCTGCGCTTTGTGTGCGACTGAGCGGTATTCCTTGTTCTTCGCGATATAGTTGTTCTCGCCTCAACCTATTCTTCTCTCTTATCCTCTCGTTTCTCATATCCTTTTCTTTCTCCTTTTCCTTTCTCAGCACCTCATCCGACCATTCCCTCTTATGACATCACTCCCTTTACCATCAAGTTTTAGCAATATCTGACCTCCCATCCACTCGTCCTTTGCGAATGCTAACTCGCTACTTCCTTTCTGCTTCTTTCCCTCTCTCGAGAGAGATGTACTACTCTGTGCCTGATCCTTTCCTTCATCTCTGCGTCTCTCCTTGTCCCTCGGGACTACGGAGGCAAGATAACTTTCCTGCCCTTTTTCTTTTATGTCATCACCACTGCATGCAGGCGACTCATATGCCAGGTTGCTGTACCCCGTGGCTGCCTTAAATTCTCTTAGCGGGGACCCTCTGACTTACTCCCTTCGATTACTGGTTCAGGTGGGGCAGGTGGCGCGGTAGGCATCTCAACCCCCCCCCCCCCCCCCCTCTGTACATACATTTAATATCCAATCTACGGGTGGTTCTTCCACCTTCGTTTCTTCAAACATTTTCCACAGTTCCAGCACAGCAAGACGTTGCTCTAGCTTTTTGCCGGTATATGTGGCATGTAGGAAGGTGGTCATGTGCTGTAAAACAGCCTTAGAGAGTGACCCATTCAGGGGCCATGTCATAAACATCTTATTTGCGGTGCCCTTAACCCACTCCTGGCTATATTTCTTCAGCTTTGTTGCATGCTTGGGCAGTTGCTTACATAAATGCGCAAGCAGGGTAACTTCCTCCATTCTTAATTCCATCACCAATCAATAATTATACAGTTCTTTTACTCTTTTAATAGTATGACCAAGCACCAAATACGCAAGCTCCAATCCAATCTTTTCCTGCCAAATTTTATACCAACAATTTACTCAAAACTCATCAATTCAGTGGCGATTCCCTCTCAGTTACAGAAACGCGTAAATCCAAAATGCATTTTAAACAATCACAATACAATTATTTTACATTCGACATACAACAGAACGTATATGACAGATGTTTGACAGACTAGACACACAGCAGCTGGTCATACGTATACCTGCCTTCTAATTAATACCCTGTCATGGGATTTGAACGAACCCCCTTTATGACGTCTTTAAATGTTATTGTAGCCTAAATTGTCCCCACACTGTGGGCTCTGGGTTCACGTTCCTTCTGACCACTCTATAAAGCGCAGGAACAAGGCAAATCTTTGTTTTTGCTCAGGTGCCTCCTGGTATTCCTTAAGTTTTATTCTTCTCGAGTGCCCCCCCGGTATTCCTTACGTTTTTACTTCAGGTGCCCCCCTGATATTCTTTTACATTTTTACTTCAGGTGCCCCCCTGATATTCTTTACGTTTTTACTTCAGGTGCCCCTCTGATATTCTTTGTTTTATTTCTTATGCTCGAGTCATTACCCTATATATATATATATATATATAAGTCTTCTCTACTTCTAACTATTTTATTGTTTCTCCACCACCCTCCGTTACCTTTCCCTTACTGGCTCGAATGCCTACACAACATTTGCCAAAGTAACAAGTTTTATTGCTTTACTCACCAATCGCATCGTTTCCTCTCTGGAACTTCGGGATCACCGCCCCTTCCTGCTTCTCAGTCTACTAAGCCGGAATGGCGAAAGGACTCGTGATCTTACCGAAGGCCCAGAGTTACTTTGTGCCTTCGGTCTAAGGGTGTCTTACACTATATCAATCGATAATCTATAATCGATGGCCGGAACCATCCTCTGCCACCAAGTGTTCACGAGGAGAGGAATTTGCTGACGGGCCTATTGGTCAGCACTCACCCTCTAGAACTTGTAAGACAAGATAGCTGCACCATGTGAGGACAGGGGGTGCAGGATTCACTTACTCCGACACGACTCAATAACGAGGACTCAGGGAAGTCCATTTAATGATACATACATCAAACAGGCAAACAAATCGGAATCAGCTGTTGTGCGATCACCGGTCTCGCTCCGACTTCCTCGAACTTCAATTGAACAGAGATTCTTATAGGCAATGTTCGTCATCATTGACGTCTAACTTTACAAAACTCGACATGCAATATAATTGGTTAGAAAAGGTAACTTAAGTATAGGTGTTATATCTGTATATGATAATGGGGCATTCGGATTGGATAACTTATCGGGTGGGCGTCTACGCCCATCCTTCTACATCACGCGTGATAGACGTCACTACAACTACGACGTCCTATTGGTTACAATATCTATAGGACTTAAGATAACTTGGTCCATTGTGATTGGGCAGGTTACAGCCCTAGACATACATTTCCACTTTTAATTAGCAGCATGCAGAATGGACTCTCCTGTGCCTGGTGTCCCAAGCTTCACCCTGCCTCCCTTCCATCAATCAGTGTTTTAGGGTGACGTGTCAATTAGTTGGCTAAGGATGGCCTCGAAACTGTAGTCTCTTATCGGGAAAAGTTATTGCATCCTCAGGTCCTGGATGACATCAGGCGATGGTGGTAATTTGCGCCTGGCTGGTCACGTGTTCACTATGAATCTACTTCAGCTTCCAGCTTTTAGTGCATTTAATTCTGTGTCAGCCTAGCCACCTGCATGGGCCCCCCTTATCTTGACCTTCATGAGGCAGGCTGGTATGCTCTGAAGTGGAGTCTTGTGAGCTGACGCTCTCCTCCCCTTCTCCGGTTGACCTCGATTTCCTAGGCATGAGCCGCTCTTTGTTGAGTTTCGATTCGGCTCCTTCTCTTGCCTTTGGCTGGGTTTCAAAACTTGGCCTGGCGGGTCTCTGCCTGCCTGGGTACCTTTCTGCTTTTACAAAATGGAGTCACACTTGTATAATGTGCCTTATTGACGCTTGCCCCTCTATCTTCTACTAAGCAGTGCAAGCAATATCGATTTCTTAGCATCTTTCGTTTCAAGCCTATTTACACACGTTTAACAGGATGGTTGCTTCCATCTTGTATCGTAACACTGTTTCCTGACGTTGTAACATTGTCTCCTCTCTGTGCCTATTCCATTCAATTTTGTAGTTATTTGTACTGGCGTGCTATTTTCGAATGCTGCTCTTGTTCATTCTCAAATCTGTTCAGGCCATTGTGTCATTTTCTCTGGTCTTCCATTAAGGCTTTTGGGGTCTCTTCGTGGACCGTGTGTAGGTACTCCTCATTTCATATCAGCGGCTGGTATGGCTGTCTGATAGGGTACCGTGCTGCCCAGGGTTGTCTGGTTATGGGTGCTTCAACCGGTATGGATCTTCTGATGTATACTGGGCAGAGTCCCACTGCAGCTCTTTGTAGGTTCATTTGCTCTTTATACATCACATACCTTGGCGAGCACGTTCCTGGTACCTCGAAATGAGGAGAAGGGGTGCAGGCCATGTCCGGGACCTCCTTCACACTGTAAAACATGGAGACAATGCAGTGTTTTACAGTAGCAATACAGTAATTATGAATTATGTAACCAATTACATTTTTAGAAAGGGAATTGAAAGCCTTTAAAAAAAAATAACTAACATACTGATTTTTGGCAGACAGGATACAGTTAGCTTAACAGTATTATCCCAATTATTTCTGGTTTGCAATTATTTGAAAAGGCTGCTGCACTCTCTCTGTTAGCCCCTTTGAACTTGCAGTTAACAGAGAATCGAGGTTGGAGAGTGCTCTGAAGGTAAGAGAGGAATGTTGGGTGAGCTGTGCTGTCATTGAACTGGGTAACTTAAATAGCTAGCTTTGCTTCACTCGTGCCAATTTAATTAGGAAACCTACAGAATTGCATAGCAAATTGCTCCACGACATTGCTTATTTTATGCCTCTTTATTATGTACTATGTAAATAGGTCTTGGGGAGAAGTTTAATTTCACGTTTATCTCTCTTCCTATGGAAACATAAGCATAAAACCTGTTAGTCACCATTGATGGATTCCACCTGGTTATTCAAGATACTCCATTACTAATAAGAGTAATTACTTGCTAGTGATGTCTTTCTTGAGTAATAAGACATCTGTTTCCGAATATGCATATACTCGAAGATTTTATTAGTCTTTTAATTATACTGATTGCAGTTGTCAGCACTGACATTGTGTTGCCCATTCAGTGTCTGTATAGAAGGCTATTGGACGGGGAAAGGCAATTTAAAAATGCAAAAAAGCTTTTCAATTAAAGAAGAATGCTTATTTCTATTTAGTCAGCAGAACCTTGGTGACTTATGGGCTTCCTGTTAGCCTCAATTATATGCATCAATCAAATTGGTCCCAATTTGAAATGGCAGCTTTCCTTCATTTGGAAATATTGTCGCGTGTAGTGATTACTTGTTTGAAGCGAGGTTCTGTGAGTATCTTAACTTCAGGCCCTGTAAAAGTGAGGACATGAGTTAGTGCCTTAGCATATGGCTGTAGGTGTTCATAGTATTGACATATTAGTTCTACAATTGCTTTCTATACTGCTGTAATCTACAGCTTGTTTGCTTACCCTTTTCGGCGCATTTGCAAACTCTCTGGGATATCTCCAGTGTTCCAATACAAGTCACATTGTGCTGCTGTACATAAGCAAATGTAGATTTGTGCATATATTAAGCTTTAAGGCATGCTGTGCCTGCTCTGGGCAATATTGTATTAGTGGTGCTTCACATGGTGGTCATTTTAAAGAGGTTGTGCGTTACCATAACATGAGGAGTTTTTCATTAGATGTTATAATTTCATTTACATTCTAGTAAATCTGGGATAACTCAAGGAGGTGATGAAACCCTTAAATACTCCACGTACATGCTGCCGCTTGATGTATTCGTTTAAATATAGGGAGCAAACTTGCTTCATTTTACTCGGTGGCTACTTTAGGATCACTTAATTGTATAGACTAGAATGCTGCTTATTGTTCGTACAATGATTTTTGCCTCAGTGATTTTTCTCAACTAAAGCGTTACTCTGAGTCTGCATCTACTGGCTCTCAGATCTAATTGAAATACATGCCTCCATCTTCAAAATGGGTTTTGGTTGCTGTAGAGGGCTGGCAACAAAATGGCCTTAAGCTGCTAGTACATTTATACTTCACTTTAAGTCAGTGGGACTCTTGTCTCGACATACATTGAGATAACTATTTAGTTCTGCTATATATGCTAATCATCTGGATCTGAATTCTAAGAGGAATCACATTGGACTGATCTAGATAATAGAATAAATTATGAGCAAAATATTTACAAGTAAAATGTTATGTCATTTGAACAAATACTAATAGGTGTGCATTCAAGATCACTTGCACCTCGTCTTTATTTCAATATGGGTACATTAAGGGTTCAGATTGTGCTAATCAATGTTTTCATTCAGTCCCGTTAGAATACTGTTTGTTAAATATATGAGGCTCATCTCTTCCTTTGTAAGCCTCTTTTTATCTAAGTTCTTATTGCTTAGATTGATTTTTCTGAGCACGGACCACCTTAATTCCTCGCTTTTATGCTCTGCCATAAAAAAATTTCCATCCATCAGTGCAGCAAGTATTTTGTTCCTGATGCAACTCTTATGTTAGCATATGCGTGTTTTGATTTTTCGATCTGTTTTCCCTATATGGATTGTTTTACAGGGGCACCAGATAACGTATACAATCCATGTGGTGTTGCAATTTGTGAGGCTTCTTTGCTGCCAAAGTTTAATTAAACCAATGTCGACCTCTACTGTGCTTTCTGTTTCTGCACAACATCTGCAACCTCCACACCCACTATGTCTTACCAGTCTACTCATACCCCATGGTTCTGTTAGCATGGTTTGTTTTGCTGTCTGCTCATGTATGTCGTTCCATGTTGTGGATTATTTAAGGTTTTTGCTCCTTTTGTATACACATCTAGATGGCTGGATAGGATGGGTGCCTTTCGACCACCGGATATGCAATTTTTTTGTTACTACCCTTTTGATTTGCTTGGACATTTATTTTTCCATTTGTAAAGCGTGCAACCACCAAGGGCATCTAGGCGCTGGTTAAAGACATATGAGGTATAGTAGAATAATACTTGCTAGATGAACAGATGAGTCTTTCAAAGTTTTTTGGAAGCAGTAGTAGGATGGTTCATAGTGCAGGTGATTAAAGTTGCTTACAAACACTCTGTCTTTGCTTTTTCTTTCTTATTACAATATTCGAACAATGTTTCTCGATTGTTGTTCGATGCCCCTTCAAAACCTTTTTTATAATGTTCTTGGGATATCCTCTTTCTGTCAAATTAGAGCTCAAAGTATGTGCTTCCTTTTCAAACTCAATTTTGCTTGTACTGTTCAGTTTTGAACGTATAAACTGTCCAAATGGTAGGTTTTCACGAGTATGCTTGGCATGAAAGCTATTGTAAGATACCAGGGAGTTCTTATCCGTCTTTTTATGAAAAGGTGTCACCTTTAATACCTTCTTTGCGTTGTCCACATAGATGGTAATATAAAAAAATGTTATCACTGTTACTGCTGGTATTGGTGAATTTCAGCTATGGATTCTGTTTTGAGCTTAGAGCCCTTTGGGTAACGTGCATGCAATGGATGGGGATGCAGAATAACTCCAACACCAAATAATCAAACCAACTCAGGAAGTTGGCAGAGTTTGCTGTTTTATTATCAATTGGCTAATACAGGGAGTTACAAGGGACATCTGAAAAGCACTGATCTCCTCTTGATCTACAGTTCACCCTGGGAATGACAAGGAGTTGGTCATCAGACCCAAGGGTCCAAGTAGATGTTAGTCCAGAAGCGACCCTATAGAACCGTCAATGGAACCAGAGGGCGTCCATTTTGTGAAAGTATTCGCCATTTGTTTTTTTCTTTTCTGTCTAATCCGCTTTGTAAATGTATTCTATTATTCAAGCTCATACACGGTGCGAGGCCACAGCCTGCATGTTGAAAGATCAGCCCAGACAGGAATGCCAAACAATTCAGAAATACATTGTTTTCCTCCCTCGCAAAGTCCTTGGAGGCAAGCAGAAACTGCATTTAATCAGCGGCCCAGGTGCCGGCCTGTCTTACCAAAGCTGTAGCAATAGGCAGTTAAAACATGAATTATATTCTTTTAGCGGTCTTCCTTCGCGGATTTGCCTCACAACAGTCTGACCCCTGGTTCACAAATAGAAACGGGCAGACAACGTACTAAGGAATGTGTCTCTCCTACGAACATGATATCTTTGCTGAGCAAGAGCTTTCTGTTCTCCATAACAAAGAACTGTCTCTACAACTGTTGCTAGAATAAGAATAATTAGATTGAATCAGAAACTTGTCGTAATGCGTCATCCTTGTCAATCACTGAACCCTAGCCCTAAAGATACATTATGGGTGGATTGATTTGCCTTCAAAGATTGCATGTTTGTATATATGTTGCTGTTTGAGCAATGCTCGCTCTCTTGCATCTCACGAGGTCTGGGTGACGCACGTTGCAAGACGTTAGACCCGCGTCGGCCGACTGAGCATACTTTGAAGGCAAATCAAACTGCCCATAATGCATCTTTAGGGCTAGGGTTCGGTGATTGACAATCATGACATGGCGCCCGAATAGGGACCCTCCCCCTTTTGCTCCATCGTATACGGCGGAGACCTGAGATGCGTGTTCTTAGCTACATCAAACACCAGTCTTACACCCACATTTTACGCTTTTTAAAGGCGATGAATCTGTTTGCTCGGCGCTCCAATCAAGTCCATTGCAGTAATCTAAGTTGGCATTGACCAGCGCCCAGACTGCAACAGCGGGATCAGTTGAGGGGACGTAGGGTAATGCTTGACGCAGAAGGCAGATGTTGTAAAAGACCGATTGAACTTTGGCTGAGACCTGGGCACTGCATCCCAGGTCACTCTGCCAAATACAGCCTAAGTTCTTTACTTTAGTGGAGTACTTATGGTTGGTTCCTAAAACTGGGGTGGTGGAGGACATCCATTTCCTTCAAGAAGGTTCTTCGGACCAAACAAGATCACCTCTGTTTTCTTTGGATTTAGTTGTAACACAGTAGAGCCCATGGTTACTCGGTATGTGGCATTCTAGCCAGTTTAGTGAGAGAAAGTTCGGAGAGGGATGCGGTTTATAGAATGGTTGGGGGAAGCCTGGATACTGAATTGCCAGGTCTGGTGCCTTTTAGTGCAAAAACGAATGTCTTATGGTAAATAGTGAGTCAAGACCAGCCTTGGGAAGAGTAGATGCAGTCTTACGGTGTGCCCCCGTAGCAGATTGACAATTTGTGCAACTGGACTATAATATGGAAGGATATTGGCACCTGTGTGAGGGGCAGTTGCTAAAAAATGCATTCTCTCCCACTCTTGCCAAAGATAATTTAATTGATAAAGCATGCTCTGACAAAACTAGAAAATAGAATTTAGATTATAGAAAACTGTATGAAGCTTGGTATTGGAGATTTTATGCAATAATCCCCCACCCCTCCAACATTATGAAAAAGAAGCGGGTGAACGGGTGGGAGGGGGTAGGTAGCAGCATAATTATCACAGTTGCCAAAAGCCAATTGTTTTCTCCAGTTAATGAGAGCCTGTCTGGTAAATTGCAGGGAACGCTGAAAAATACATTGAAAATCTGTTGAGTCATAAGGAAAATTATATGTACGCTAAAAATCCGAATTTGGCGACATCCCACTTATACAGAAAATACCTAATGGAGGATGCATAATGGAGGATGCAAGTTCCCTCATTGCTGGCCATTAGTAACAGATGTTGGTGTTACCTGAACCGGTTTAGGCACAAATGGATACATGTGGCTCTTTTAGTGTGACTGCTTAAATCTCTCTATACATAAAAGGTGCATTTGTGGATATGTTGTGTGTCTGTTTGAGATGGTCAGCATACTTTCCTTCATACTACAAACCTGAAATTTGGCATTTGAGTAGGGTCCATGGTTTAGACAATGGAACCTATATAAAATATACCTTTCTGAGATATTTTTATTTTTTAAGTGGTCTGCAATGCTTACCCCTGCCATGTGGCTCTTTGCGTAACAGTAACTCGGAGTTACCTTCCCAGATGCAAAGAAGCCACTGCATAAACAGAAGGAAGGGAACCAGAAAACTCCTCAGAAAAAACAGCAGCTGACGGGCCCACCAGGCAGGAGCGGGTGCATGGGTGCCCAAAAACCAAGAGGTGCTTGAACGCTGAGGCCCTTGAGAATGCTATGGAACCGGATCCAGGCCAGTGTCTGGGGACTTTAAGTCAATGTGGTAAGCCTCAGTGCGTTCCGGTGGCTAGCGTGCAGCCCTTCCAGCAAGGAGAAACTTCCTGGTGCCACCTGCACCCAAGAACAATAAAAGTAGTAAGATGTTTGTGTCTACGTCGTATATTTTATACTGCTTCGTCATATGCTAGGCTGGCAGGATCTCCAAGCATCTCTGCATCCGGTCTCATCGCAATGTACCTGATAACACCAATCATTAAATACACCAATTCAGGGCATCACTCATAGGGTTATTTGGCACTGCAAGGTGACAAACCATTTCATGCTATGGTGCTTTGAACTAATGTTACGGTAAAGGCACAAGCACTGGTCATTTAAATGTTCTCTCAAACCTTTGCAATACTTCATTAAAAATGTGCAAGTCGAATCTTTTGGGAGATGGTGAACTCATAACCCCCTAGCCTAACAGACACCTCAACTTTACAAAAGCGCTGCCCATCTGCATCACTGCCTCCAAAGAAATATCACCCAAATCAAGCACCTGCTAAGCTTGCCAATACTGTTATCTACCATTGCCACTTAACCAAATCATAAATTGAGCGCCAGCAACCAGCAAAAAACCCCCAGCATAATCCTTGCACACCTCTAGGCAACCAAATCACAGGATCTTAGATCAATATCTGCGCGCTGCTATCAATATCCCATCCATGACCCCAGTTTTTACTTAAGACCCGAAGTGCCAAGAGGTGCCTGAGAGTCTCTCTATAGCAAAACCAAGTAACATATATTAATATCCACAAAACCTGTAGGATTGGGGAAGATTTCCGAATGATGTTTAAAAATAAATATTTTCACTTTAATTAAAAAGAAAAAAATGCAGAATAACCGATCCATGATTGTTTGGCAAATAAGCATACACACACTACGTAAAATTGTATATCCTTTTTAAAGCTTCATAATCATTTAAACTAAAAGGGAATTCTTGCTAGATGATTTCTGGGCAGCATTATGGCTCATGGGTCCTGGATAGTAGGGTAACCCAAATAGACATAAGCAAGGGTCAGGAATGAAACTCGACACATTAAATAAGGTTTTGGATAAAGACTTTCATTGATAGCACAGGCAGCGAGGCCTTTTCCAAACCCCTGTTTTGCTAAGGGTATTTCCCTACCTAAGCTCAAAACTAAGGATCTGTCAGTGTCAAAATTTCAAAACAAAACCACCCTGTGTCCAAAATAATATTCTGACCCTCACATTCTAATGCAACACATTTTAAGGTCAAAAGGGTAATATCTTTGGCCTTCAGTGTTTTAAAGGTGTTCAAAAAGAAACGAATAACTCCAATATAAAGCCTCTCAAGGATATGGTTCCTTAATCTAGAGAGTCTATCCCTTCCACTGGATTCTTCTTCACAATTGCTTGACAATAATATTTATTGGCTTTCTCTCTTGTTCAATATCAAAGACACGTCTGTCTATCTTTGGCCTTAGGATTGTCAGGATACCTGGTATAATTTCCCTGCCAGGGTTTCTTTCTCCTTTAGGTTCACACACTTGCAGTGGCCTGGTATACTCTCCCGACATGACTTCTAGTAGTTGTCTGTTTCTACAACTCCACCTTTGATAGATTACCACGTTAACCCTGTTTGTTAACTTCTTTTTTCCATAGCCTATTTCCTCTTCAGCGTTTTGCTCACACTTGGAATCATTCACCACCGTATCATTGGGGTTATGATATGATATGGTATTTGTAACGCGCCTATACACAGGTGTTTCAAGGCACGACGAGGCAGGGAGGGGAGGAACAAGGGGAGACAAAACAAACGATCCTACTAGGCCAGGTGTCATTCAGATCGCGCAAGTGCAGGGGTGGGGGAGGGGGGAAAAGTGCAAGGGGAGGGGGGGAAGTGCAGTAAAGGTAAGTGGCGGAAGTAATAAATAAAAAAGGGCCAGCTAGTGGCAAGTGCAAGGTAAGTGCAGAACAAGTGCTGGGGAAGGGGGGGGGCTGTAAGGATACAGAGACAGTCCCGTAGTGCAGAGGGGTTCCAGGGGATCAGTGACTGGGACCAGGACCGAAGGCAGTTTAGAGTGGTCCAGTTGCAGGATCAGTGCAGTTTAGTGAAGAATTAATTAGCTGTTCAGCAGAGGAGAGGGAGAGGGAAAGCAGAAGCAAAGAGGAAGGTTTTGAGGTGCTTCCGGAACCAGAGGTGGTTCTCCTCAAGTTTCAGGGAGGCAGGAAGGCTGTTCCAGAGGGAGGCCCCTGCCGCGGAGAGAGATCTACCCCCAGCTCGTTGCTTCGAGAAGCGGCTGACCATGAGGGAGTTGGAGGCGGATGAGCGAAGGGCTCGGGGAGGAAGATATTTGGGAAGAGAGAGTTGAAAGTATTTAGGACCCAGGCCCCAGAAGGCCTTGTGGACAATGCAGAGGGTTTTGAACTTTATCCTCACAGCCACTGGGAGCCAGTGTAGAGATTTCAGTCCTGGAGAGATACGGTCCCTGGGCTTGAGGCCAAGGACAAGTCTCGCAGTTCTGTTCTGGATGAGTTGCAGAGGGCGGAGAGTGGAGGCAGGCAGATTAAGATAGAGGCTGTTACAGTAATCCGAAACGGGTTAAATGTTCATGGTCTCTTAAAGATTCCCTTCTGAGGCAAAAATGCTCAATATCAATGTATTGTTCAATGTTTAACATACAGAATGTTTGCCAATATGCCCTGGTGCTCCCTTCGTCCTGGACTCACCGGCTCTTTGTGGTGTCTCCTGTTCTGTCAATGGCTCGCTGAGGGCGGCCGCTGGTTTCCCTTTCCTTCGCCCTGCTCAGCTTTTGCTTTCCATGTCTCTCGTGGTGTTGGCTGTGCTTCTCCTCTTTTCATGGTTTCCCCGGTAAGCTTCTCTTTGCGTCCTTCCATTGGCAAACGTCAAGGAGCACTGTTCTCGCTTCTGGGGTTCCTACGTCTTCCTCTTCTGCTTACTGCATGAGCTGGTTGGCTCCAACATGCTTCTTTCAATTCTCTGGCCACTCGAAGAGCTGCAAGCCGCTCCCACCAGCAGTCTGCCATTTTTTCTTTTGATCACCTTTTAAACATTCGAAGCATCCTCTGGTCTGCATTCCTCTTCGTCGCAGTGTTAAGGGATTTCAGGGAATGGCCGTTTATTTTGTCTAACTTGCACGAAAACAGTGTAGGAATGGTTTCAAGATATTCCGAGGGGAAATTAATGTTCTGGAACAGTTTCTTTTTAAAATAAAAGTATAGGAACAATAAAACGTGATTACAATAAAAAGAGGAGCACCGCTCCTGCTGACTTCGGCCACTTCCTATAAGGGAGAAGGGGAGTCTCATGCGTGGACACCCCACTCCACCCAGAGGTTGTTTCCTACCATGTGAGCCTCCCTCATATAGCCACCCCAAGGTTCAGGAACAGGTAGTGGCTGCCGTCCCCATGCCACATAGGAGGTCACCGCTTGGGAAACGGGGATGGGTCCATCGGATTCTTCAAATATACATGGTAGATTTTGGAATGGGATTCTCCACTTGCCGATGGCCTTTCCTAATATTTCCTTGTCATTCAATCTGGCATACATGCTCCCCAGCCAGAAGATACAAAATGATCCCATGCTAAATGCAATTAAAAGGTCCATGGCCCAATCCACTCGTATTTGCGTCGTAGTTCAGACCCTTATTAGAGATAGCGCTCCCAAAATCAATTGGCAAATTTGTGTTGAGAAGAGCGAGTTAAAATCAAAATTACATAATTTCTCCTTCACATATTTATGTGAAGATGTGCTAGGCAGATGTGACCGGTCCACCATACTGGATAAAAAAAATATTATTAAACCCAAACTTGTCAAGTAGCCCTCAAAACAGTGTGTTATTTAGTCAAATCCAAATATTCACACACACTATTTAAACAAAATACACCTAATCGCTGTCTCAGCACCCTGTCCTGTAACTGTAAAAGACATTAGCCTAAGATCATTATGTTAAAGGGGCGGGGGTAATATGGGAGAAAATGGGTACACAGGAGTGGTTAGCAGAAGGCAACACGGAAAGGGGAGAAGGACAGAAAGACATAGAAGCGAGATTACAGTGTTAAGTACATCAGGATAACAGTCCATGGTGACAAACATCAAATACAATAGCCATCATAGGGAATCACTCCAATTCAAATGCCTTAGTTGCAGCTTTAGATTCTCTATCCAGGTCAGAAGTGCAGTATACTAGAGGTGTAACACCATATATTAGAAAACAACTGAATGTGTTGGAGTTGGTACATTTACAATTAATTCCAGTGCTCCAGTAGCATACTAAAAAATGTATGATCCCATGATATCAAACATGAACATACCATCAAGTCACCAGCTGTCCAATGTCTGTCAGCCTGTGATCTTTTGAATGTATTGGGTAGTGCTCAAGTAGTCTTCTTAGAGGGCACAGGAGCGACAACCCACCAATAGACCAGCAACGTTTCTGTATTTGTAGGATTCCATCCACTGAGTGTATGCCACCTGCTTTCACCGTACAGTCTTCGATACTTGTGAGAGTTGCTTTCAATTTGAAGCGTTTACCTTAAACGCAATAGCAGTTAACGTGCCCATTAACCTTCCCTGGACATTGCTCCTGTCAAACCTAGGGTGAATACTTTCAGCTATAATAGCAGGCTGGGGTAGCGGTAGAGACCACTGACAAATCTGCAATATCACTGGCCACATTGACTCCCAGAATCTACTAGTATACCAGCAAGAGAAGAGTATGCACCAGTGTCCCTTTCTCCTCCTTAGATGACCAGCACTGTGTAGAGCCGGCTAGTGCATCAGATCTCACTTGTCTGGGAGGATTAAAGAAGGCCCTTTTTATATTGCATAAAGCGGGTCTGAGTAATAGACTCCGCCATCGACGTGTAACACAATCTTACCCTTATGGCGGACCACACGCTGTCTGGGTATATTTATTCAGCCCTCATTCCACGCCAGTTCTACGTTCCTGTTGGGACTCAGTATGACGGAGGAGGACAGGACCTTATAAATGATTGATGCCAACGTAGGCAGCTTCTTCTGCATATAACTATCATGAGTATAAACACACTTATGATATGATATGATATAGTATTTGTAACGCGCCTATACACAAGTGTTTCAAGGCGCGACGAGGCAGGGAGGGAGGGAAACAAGGGGAAAACAGACAAACGATCCTACTAGGCCAGGTGTCATTCAGATCGCGCAAGTGCAGAGGTAAGGGGAAAAGGAGGAAGTGCAGGGGGGAGGAGGTGGGGGGGGAAGTGCAGTACAAGGTAAGTAGCGTAAAAAAAAATAAATAAAATAAAATAATAATAAACAATAAATAGAAAGGGCCAGCTGGTGGCAAGTGCGAGGTAAGTGCAGAGCAAGTGCTGGGAAAGGGGCTGTAGGGATACAGTGACAGTCCCACAGTGCAGGGGGAGCCGGGGAGGCAGTGCAGGTGGAGAGTGGCTGGGCCCTGGACCGAGGTTGCTGAGAGTGGCCCAGATGCAGGTTTGAGCTGAGTTCAGTGGGGAGTTAAGCAGGATTAGCAGGGGAGAGGGAGAGAGAAGGCAGAAGCGAAGAGGAAGGTTTTGAGGTGCTTCCGGAACCGGAGATGGTTCTCCTCAAGTTTCAGGGAGGCAGGAAGGCTGTTCCAGAGGGAGGCCCCTGCTGCGGAGAGAGATCTACCCCCAGCTCGTTGCTTCGAGAAACGGCTGACCATGACTTTGGGAGAGTTTCAAAAAGTCAGTGACCTGTACACCATACCTCTTTGCAGAAGGTCAAAAGGATGCATCCCTGAAGCAGACCACACCTAGTCCCTGTACAGATGCAACACAAACCAGTCCCAGTTTCACTGCGCCAAGTATAACAAAATAAAAATCGGGAGTCCAAGTGATTTGTATGAAAGAACAGCCTTTAAAGTCCAAGGTTTAGTACAGGCAACAGCCTAACGCGTGTTTCGAGCCTTCTTCATCTGAGGCTATTATTAAACATAGGATACAGTAACAAAATGGAGTGTGCAACATTCAATAATATAGTGACACCATACAGTAACATAAGCAGGTCAAATAAAGGCATAGCATCCAGGGGAAAAGCAGGGGATGACTGAGCCAAAATTAAATGTATGCCATTTGGAATAGGGTTAATGCAAGACAAAAACGAAAATCAAAAGCATATTTGACAAAAGAAAAAATTATAAACGTAATAAATTTAAAGCCATACCAAAAGTGGTGTAAATCCATTAGTAGGTGCATGTTGAAATATTCAATGATATTCAGATGAAGAGCCGTGGAAGGCTCCAAACAAGTGTTAGGCTGTTGCCTGTACTAAACCTTGGACTTTAAAGGCTGTTCTTTCATACAAATCACTTGGACTCCCGATTTTTATTTTGCTATACTTGGCGCAGTGAAACTGGGACTTGTTCGTGTTGCATTTGTGCTTACGTCAGTGGAATCACACTGGCAGTATATCCACACTACTCGGATACCTGCAGACTTGACGCTCTTTGTCTAATTTATACTTACAAGCGCTGTGAATTGTGACTTTTTCTGCCAATTTGTTCTTTCCTTAGTCCCTGTACAGTATTCACTTCTCCCTCCATGTAGGCCAACACACTGGTTTCCCCTCAATCCTCACGCTGACATTGAACCACAATGGGCAATCCTCAGCGCAGAAAACGGGCCATCATGTAGTCTTCTCCCAGAGGCGGAGAGCCCTGCATGTCATGACTACTGGGCCAAAAGCCAGATGAGCTTCCAGATCGCACCAGGGTGGCCATCCAGACTCCTCCTCCAAATACCACCCCAGCCCAATATATCACAAAAGCATTCAAATATATTTTAAAATTTGGAAATCCCCTTTTCCCCCTAACCCTACCGCTTCCACCAGGATCCATGAATGTGTAATCTGTTAGCCGAGATCCTACGCCTTTTCCCTTTCCAGAAGGCACTTAAGGAAAACATGGCTAGCCCATATAGAATCACTCACAATATCTGCATCTTGATGGTTTGTATTCGCCCCCAAAATAATTATTGGTGACCATTTGGCCAGTAGGCCCTCTATTTTATTTTTGATCCTATTAAGGTTAAGATCCCCGGTGAGCTAGCAAAACTAATTTCCAAATATTTGATACCACTTTGCTCCCACAAGACCATATCCCTCCATATGTCCCCATTGGATATTTAATGGCATGACATATGTCTTTTCCACGTTAAGCTTGTAACCCACCACCCTCAAATAGTGGCTTATCTCCTGGAGAAATGGATGGTTTTCCCAGAAACTCAAGGATATCATCCGCATATGCCGATACTTTCAGCCTTAAGGATTGGGTCCCAAACCCCCTAATGAAGTCATTTGAGTGTATATGCTGGAGTAACAGCTCCAGGGACAAAATGAAAAGAAGTTGGGAAAGAGGGCACCCCTTCCTCGTGCCCCTACACAAGGCAAAGTACCTGGCGAAAAGCCCATTTACCAAAACAGTAGCTTTGGGATGAGAGTATAACATCATAATAAGGCCAATAATTGTGGGGCCGAAACTGTGCCAGAATAAAGCCTTCTCAGGGAAGGCCCAGGTCTTGGGGCAACAGAGAACCACCTTCTGTTTAGGCGTCTTCTTAAAACCTTTCTCTTTCCCTAAGCAGGTTGACTAGTCGGTTCCCTTTTCTCCTCGCGCCAAGATGCCTTTGGCGGTCATGCACGCTATAAATAATACTAACATAACATAACCCTATCAAAAGCTTTTTCATCGTTGAGCATGGCCACTGCCCAGGGTACATCCATCTTCCTTGCTAGAGAAATGGCATTGTAGAGCAGTCTGGTGTTGCCCATGGATCTTCTCCCCTTCACAAATCCTGACTGGTCTTTATGGATCAGCCTGGGCAATAGCTATTCTAGCCTAAGTGTTATCATTTTGGCATTAATGTTCACTTCTGCGTTAATCAATGAAATCTGTCTGTAGTTCTTTGTTGCAAGGGCATCTATCCACCTTTAGAATTACATATATTAGTGTCAGAGAAGGTCCCATCCACTGCCCTGCCCGCATTTTAGCTCTTGAACAAGGCTATCAATTTCGTGGCCAGCAGATTTTAGAACATCTTATAGAAATTCAAGGCAAGCCCATCTGGGCCCACAGCTCTCCCTTTTACAAAGCTTCTCAGTGGACCGCTTAGCTTCCTCTGAATATAACTTTTGCTCCAGGGCTTTGTATTCGATCTTGGGCGATCAAGTGCTGAGAGGGGTGGGGAGTATTTTCCAAGATACAAATCAATGTTGAATGTCTTGAATAACCTCAGGAGTGTATAAGGACAGATAGAAGTTAGCAAACTACTTGTTGATCTCCTCAGCCTTAACAATGATCTTCTCCCCACCCTGAGTGCCACCACTCTGTTATTCTGGGACCTACCCTTCAAATAGTAGGCCAAAATGTCTTCTGCTTTATTATCCCCACCAAAGAACATGGAATGATATTTCAAGAGTACATCAGATGCCCTTATGTACTGAGCTTGTTTTACTTGCAGCATTTGGACTGTGGAAGTACCTCAGAGTCAATTCCGAGGGATGTTTTAATATATTCCGCTTCTAGAATTTTAATGGCAGAGAGGGCCTTGGAAGCCTCCAATTTGGCCATATTGTGTTGATTCACCTGGAGGTGGCTTTTTAGGCACCCTGTATCACTGTGAGCAGTGTATTTCCTACTTCATTCCTCAGAAAAACTCATCTGTAAATTGCTCAACCGAATCCCTAAAATCCTGTTGTATCAGAAGTTCAACATTTAACTACCATCATGCTTGTCTTTGCTACAAATTTCATCTTCCCTTTACTCAAAAATATAAAATCAATTCTAGAATATGTGGCATGCCTGTGTGAATCGTTATACTCGTGCTCAGTGGGGGTGCACAGTCTCCATGCATATATCCGGTTATTAGCGCGGATAAAGAGTTAAAATTCTTTATGCATTTTAGAATTTGAGACAAAACTACAGTGAGACTTCCTGTCCATATAGTGGTCTCCTGGCAGGTTACAATCCCGACCCACTATGAGCAACATAGTTTGCTCCTTGGACAACCCTCACCCCCCCCGACCCCCACTCAACCCCCCGAGTTCCTGCCAGAAAGAAGGGTCTGCTTGATTAGGCCCATACATATTTACAATTATTACAGGGGTACCAATCATCATGCAGTCAACCAAGTATAACCTTTGCTGATAGTTTCTTGTGAAACAATATGGCAACCCCTCCTTGGTGACCTGCAGCGCTGGAATAGCAGACTTTCCTAAGCCTTTGACCCTTAAGTTTCACACATTATTTCTCCTCTAGGTGAGTTTCCTGTTTGAAGGCCATATGTGCATCCATCTTCCTTAAATACGTAACAACCTTTTGTCTTTCAATTGGCGACTTGAGCCCTTTTACATTCCAGGAAAGAACATTGAACATATTAACACCTGCCGTACAGTAATTAGGACCCAACATTGCTACACGCACTCAGGAACAGACTCATCCCCCTTCCCTCATCACCCCTAAGGTATCCTGCTACTTCATACATACAACCCCATAGTATAATATGAATCCACTTCCAGAAAGACACTGTAAAGGGAGTGCAGTACAGAGAAAAAAGATGAACCATTAATACCAACCATGCGTCGCCCCACAAGTGCACGCCATGCACTTGCGAGGGGGACTCTGCGGGTGATCCTCAAAATGTGCCCCATATCTTGCTCGCACCACAACCAGCCCAGATGGAACAAGGGCTTCTGGGCGGTAGGTCACCCACAGGCTGGCTTGTTCCCAACTTCAAAGCTCAGACCTATTGTGCAACGGGTGCAGAGAAAAAGGTCTTAACCAGTTATTGTCTAGTTCCTTAGCGATCCATCCCATGCATTCCTCATGAAGGCCCTGGGCTTGGATCCGTTGGCTTATTTGGTATGATTGGGGACCTGTACTTGCCTCTTGCCTCTCTATTAGGCACAACAGAGGGAGTCATGTCAAGCGAGCCAAACCATGGTCTTCCAATTGGAGCTTTTGGGAAACGGTATTGTGATAATCTGGACTCTACATCATGTCTGACAGGGATGTTTCTTTTCCCCTCCTGCCTAGTCTTTTCCCCAGGCTTCATGTATTCACAGGAGCATGGAGGAGTGGTCTTCATAAGTCGTTCTGAGGAAGCTTCCAGATACCTCCAGAAGTGTGCTGGGTCCTCAAAAATGTTGAAATGCCTGAGGCAGTAGTCGCAGCCATTTTTGCAGGGGCCAGGAGACCATTTTGCAAGCCTCTACGATGTAGCTCTGGGTACATGGACAGGAACCAATCCTTTTAATTATGGTGATTCAGTTCTCCCCCACGTGAGGTGCTCTCTGAATCTCCAGCAAATTGGAGCTGCAACGCGGAAAGCAACCATTTTTCCAGCCAAACTCGCCTTCAACTCTCTCAGGAACCCTGAAAATCATAATATTTCTTCAGTTCCTATCCTTAAGATAATTGATGATAGCCTCCAGATCACACAATCTGCCCTGAAGATGTACCATGCCTTCCATTCTGTCAACAGAGAAGATCCTTTCCTCTGCATGCTCCATTCTTCCCACCATTTGACTCAACTCCGAATGGAAGGATCTTAACTCCTGCTGAGCTTGCTGCATCCTCCGGTCCACCGAAGAAATGCACTTCTGGATCATTGAAATCTCTACCATGATCAAGCTGACATCACTCATTGGGGATTTAGATGTATGAGTGGGCTGCACAAGATCTTTTTGCTGTCAGCTCAAGACCTTTCCCTCAGGGAAATTCAGTGCTTTCTTTGACGCCATCTTGTAATCTGAACACTAAGCTTGATTGCTTCCAACCACAATACTTCACGAGATCGAGAAGAAAGTGGACTGTTGAGTGATGCACTCCAATTAATATTGTTCACCTTTATGCAACCATTAACTTCCGGGGTTAGTGCAGCCAGTGGGGAGAACCGAGCCCATTCATATTGGGTAGCATATTAACACCTTTCGAAGATGGCTGCCACCTGTACACACGCAGGGATGATCATATCGGAGGCCTGCTGTAATAGTCCCTCCCCACCACTGCTTGCCGTGATTTATGCTGGACACCGCCGAGACCAGCCCTAAAGTCTTCCAAGCTACCCTGCTCGAGCGAACATCTCTAACAATGTCCTATCACCACTGTTAAGGATCTCAATCAGGCGATACTCTCTGCTCTCGGCCTATTGAACAGCGCAATTGGCAAAACTTATTTGATATATATATATTCAATTATTTGAAAGATGTACCCTTCGTATCACACCCCTTACTTAAAAATACCCCGGGTCACGCTGGACCAGGAATCAGGCTGGTTTGTAAAAGGTATTATTTATATGTATATTTTAATAGGTAAACAACAATCACCAATGGGGTGATGGAACACTGAATTATATCTTTAATACACTAGGACTAAGTAATGAGCAAAACAAATGCAGCACAGAAAATAATACTTTTGTGTTGGTTTCAGATCAGATAGCACTATGGTAAGAAATTCCCCCTGCAACACACCTCCACCCACCAATAAGCAAATTTAAATAAATGTGAGGAGCTAGCAGGTATTCAGAAATAGTACAGATCAAACAGTGTCTCACTTCCCCCTTCCCCTCATTACACAGAAAGAGAAAAACGAAGTGGGCTTTTCAACTGTCAGGATGACTTTTAAAGTGGCTGAGCAAGAACTCTAAATGTGTTTGAAAAATGCTTACATTGTTAGAAATTCTTACGGGAGCCGCTTTGAACAGTTACACACAATCACCAGCAATGATTTAGTCTAAAGAAAACATTTGAAATCTTAAAGTCCAGGTCGGAAGCAAATGGAAACTATTTCACATGTGTAAACATTTCTCAAAATGGGAATTTGCTGCAAACATTTCTGTGCGCGATATTCGCAATAACGGAGAACCATACTGTTTTGAAATTCAAGCTAAGCCACCAGGACGGCACAACATAAGAGTCAGGAGTGATTTGCGACTTAATCCTGGTTCCTCGATGTCCACCTTGGATCGCTAGGCTGGTCACTTGAATGAAATTAATAGATCAAAGTTGACAAAACGATTAGGAAAAGGATGCTTTTACAGATAGACAGAATAAGATTTCACTACGGATTTATACAATGTTACTGATTATAGAAGTAAGGATAAATCCGATATTAGGAGGGGACAAGCTAGTGCACGGTAATCAACAGTTTCTAGCTTCCTGTTAATACTCGCAAAACAAATGGATTTAAGATTTTGAACCGTCAGGATTCTGGACCATTGAATCGGATCTATTAGGGACGGACAGCCGGGCACGAAGGACTGGACAGGGTCAGCAAAGCTCTCTGGTCACAGCATGGCACAGGACTGCACGGGATCTGCCCTTCTTGGTTCTGAGGATATTTCAATTCAGCAAGCAAGCATTAACAGCATGCTTGGCTGTATTATGATGCTTCCCCAAGGCTTTTGGGATTCTTTTCTAGAATTTGAGGCCTAGCTGAGAATGGTTCAGCTATGCATAGGCCTTTGCTTTGCCAAGTTTCTGGAGTCTGGAACAAGGAAGATGTAGATTTCAGCAGGAGATAGAAAAGCTGCAGCAGTCCCTATGTGTTGTCAGCTGTCACTATTTATGCTTTAAAATGACATCACAAAGGGGTTGTATGGGCCGGCTTAGCTAAGCTTGCCCCTGTGAAAGGTGATTGGGTCAGAGACTACTCTCTGCCTTGATAGGAGGAGAGAAACAGTGTCATCTTTATGGTATAATTTTATGATGCTGAGAATCCACCCTTAGCCACTGGGACACAGTCTAATTTTGGCAAAATACATATTCACACATGTGTAACCTCTATAAAAATCACATACAGATTGCATATTTTATGGAGTATCTGCTCCTCAAAATTCCACAGCTCTGCGACTTTGTTTTGCCTTTCTGTAGAATGTTGTCAATTTTATAATGAGAACAGGTTCCAATATTTCTGTAAATTTCCACAAATATGCACATTTACCATGGGAATGTGGGTATAATGTTTCACAATTCTGAAATACAGTCCCCATAAACCCACATTTATTGCCATTTCTGTTCAGAATAAGCTACACGGTTGTACTAAGTTTTCAAAGGTAGGGCTAAAAATTAGGTTAGTTAATCTGCCATTTTCAGATTTTGCACCCCTTCTGATAAGTTATACACCTTCTAAAAATGTCCATTACTGTCACGACCATTGGCGCTTGGAGGGTTTGGCGAAGGTGGAAGTTCCGTCGCCATTAGACGGTTCCGTTACGTTTTTTGTTTCAACGTACGGTGCAGTCTAGTGTTTTTCCAACATGGCCGCCCGCCGAGTATTTCTCTATTCGAATCTCAGCGGGTTGGCGCGTTGCAACTTGCTTTCCTGTTCGTTGCGTGCGCTCAGTAGCGTTATCTCCTCTTAGCGATCTTCCACCCCCCAATTCCTGCTACACTCTCTCCCGCTTGCTCTCTCCCCTTTTCCTCGCTTCCTGCTCTATCGGAGGTTCTCCCTGCTGGCCGTTTTCTCCTGTCAGTTTCTCAGGAGCTCTCTCCTCTGTGGCGCCCATTCACGCTGCTTCGTTTCCTTCTTGTGATTCCACCGCTTCTGCCTGGAGCCGATTTCTCTGGATACTGCTTCTAGTACTCCACGCTTCAACGGACCTGCTTCAGGAGTCTTCTGTCAACTTGTGGGGGTTTTTTGGGCCTCGGAGGCTTTTTCCCCCAATAACAACTGGCTGTCACGGGAGGGGGTCATCGTGAGTTTTCTCTGTTGAGATTCACGGTGGCTTCTTTTCAAGGCAGACCGTATCTGCTCTCCAAGAAGAAGTCTCAAAGGGAGAAACCACGTCGAAGGAGAACCCACTACTCTTCAACATCAGGTGAGGAGGAGGACGGCATTTTGGGGGAACCATTCCTATCAAGTGAGGAGGAGGACATTACAGACCTAGTGGGCAATTCTGCAGGCCAGTCACCAATCCTTGATAATTACATATCCTGTTAACACCAAATGGTCAGTATTTGTTACTCCTTGAAACATGTGGTCGCCCCCTCCTTTGGAATTTTCTTCCGTCAGCCAGGAGTTTCCTGGGCTGCAGCAGTTTTATGACTCTTCACACCTTCAATATCCTGGGTTGGAGGATGTCCATTGTTTAGTCCTGGGCTAACCAGCAATTAGCACCTTCTCGTGATTTTCAGCTGAGATGAAGGCCCTCCTTCTGAGAGAAACCTGCTCTTCCAGGTCTTGCAGTTCAGCCAGGTATAATTTAATTGTTAAATTCTTTTGGCTTTTCTTTAGCACAAAACAAACTTGTTGCATCAAATAACAGATAGAATTCTCATTCAAGATTTTAAACCTATAGGATCAAAAACTACAATATGGGTTACTATCAGTAACAGGCCTCTTATATTGCAAACATTTGACTTTCAGTTTATAACATGTTAAAAGTTTAATCAGGAAGGCCCCTGACAGCTGTCATCATAGGTAGCCCTCTGCTGCACAGAGATTTTTTTACAGATCCACAGGCAGCCCTCTTTTGCTGTGGAGATCTCTTTATACTCTTAGCCTTTCAGGACCTTGTAAGTTCACAGTGATTCCTTAAACTAAGTGAATTGTAGCACACATCGAGAATTTTGAATATTTGGAAGGTGTTCTGTACCGGCATTATGAAGTTTCAGCAGCAAAGAAAAGGTGATTTAAAGCAATGTTTGGAGTTTCATTTAGCAAAGCACTGCTTTTTCCTTCTGTACACCGCTTTCAATTGTTGTGGAGTTCAGTGACACATTTCAGTAGTGAGAGCTCTGTTCCACCACTGACAAAATGCGTGGCAGATTGGGCAGCCTTCTTTCTGTGTGTTGAAAAGTGTGATTTTCAGGGGTTTTGGCACGCACAAGGGTTTTGCAGCCATTTTGCTGTCTCTGGCACCAACATAACAGAGTGATGCAACATAGCAGAGCAACAGTGGGTCAATACATCCCACACCACGCCACATCATGGAGGTTCCCTGGGCTCGGCCGTGTGCATTGCTCATTCGTCCGTACACCACCTAGGCATCCGACATGCACATCACAGCTGGGCTGCTCCAATGAGCCAGACAGCACCTCAGCCAGCGCGCATGTATTCACGGCCCCAGGAGGACTTCAGGCCCACCTATGGCAGCACAGATTTCAACAAAGTCTGATCATATAAGTGAACCTTTACAAGGACTGTTATGTCCACACCATACTAATTTCGGAACTGGGACACGGAGCTCGCTGATTAAGCTCCCATCTTGCAGGCAGCCAGCCACGCTCACACAATTAGACCTGAATTTACATTTAATTGGGCCCATAATTCTAACCTTTCGCAAAAGGCTGCCCTCCGAGTCAATAACAAATTGCTAGCTGCAAAGAAAAAATGGGGCATGCGCTCACAACTCCACTCCATCTTATGGTAATGGCGTTTTATTTAGATTGCAGAACAGCTGCCAGTCTATTTGGCATCTTTCTGAACACTCAGGAAAGCAAACCTTTGCTTCCCCTTGCATGCCTTATTGCAGGACCTGGAAGGAGTCTCAAAGGCACCACTATTTTTCTTTTCATTGTATGCCATGAAATTGGTAGAATGACGTTTTTGAACTTGATATGGAAGTAAGGCGTTAGCCACTAACATGGCAATCTTACACCTCCTAAGTAACTTTAACTAAATGGTTACCAGATCCACAGGTAGTTATCTAAGAGAAGCATGGCCAAAAGGAGAATGTTGTGGCGTATCAGAAGACTTGGACCAGAAGATGCATTCAGTTTACTATTCTTTTATTTAACTTGAAGAAAATGCCTACCTGATCCTACTGGTAATGGGTAAGTTCCCTACCTACCAAACTAAGTTAAGGGTGCAGGCCAAATAATAGGTTTTGGACAGTTGACAAGCTTTATTATTTTTAAGTTCTAAACTGGCCTAGCTAAAAGAGAAAGCAGGCAATATAGGTTGCCCCAGTGTTCTTTACTCTGCCCTCTCCTAGTGCTTCCAGGAATCTCTCCTAGTATCACGTTCATTCATCAGGAAATAGTTTTTCTCAGTTCATGTCCACCTTGTCAGAGTTCAACAAATAAAGAAAAGGATTTTTTCTCAGAGAGAACGATCCTACATTCTCAAGTTCCAAAGTGTCAATTCTCTCAAAGATCATAGATGAAGGGCTGCTTCCTTAATCTTCCTCCAACAACTATGTTGGTCTCTCCAAAAGAGAGCCCAGTCTTGCTTGATACTGATTTTTCCCTTGGGCTGATTCTTGATTTGCTTTATGTGGCCCTTTCTGGCTTCCTTGTTTCTTGTTCCCAGTTCGTTACTTAATCCTTGGCGATATGTAGATCTCCTATTGAGGCGTCTTCCCCTGGTTACTGTGTGTGCCTTTGAGCCATTTGGCTGATTCCAAAGCTCAGGTTTTCAGGGTTCCCATAACCGCTTTTATATATCTGGTTCCCCTTCTGAGTCGGTTTGCCCTTCATAGAGTTTATACTTTGTTTTTTCTCCCCTAGACTGGGTTTAGTCTCTGTGCACCCCTTGACTGTCATGAACCAGCATAACTTCTCTATAGCAGTTAGATAATCCTAACTACCACCCCTCCTTAATGTCTGTCTTTAACAACTTCTTAATTTTATTGTTTGCCTACCTACTTATGGAATTGATTGAAGGTGCACATAAAAGTGAATGTGATTTAAGTTCAATGTGATTAATTGTCCTGATTTGAAAAAGGCACATGAAGTGCAGAAACACGTGTAATCCAAAGGGCCTTATTCTCCCATGGGAGATGGCATTTTCTGTTTCAGTAATGAACAATAAAGTTTTTGAACTTAACTAATAAGTGTGGTGGAGTTTTTTCTGTGAATAAACGATCTAATTGCTCTTCCAAACGGGGGTAGGGGACTTTGCCTCTGTATCTCTTCACAATCTAGCGACACAGATCTATTATTAATTGAATTGGGCGCAGGGACGAAGAAGTTGGCATAACAAAACCCCAACCAATTTCTTTCTTCTCTATAGCAGGTCCTCCTCCTGCTAGGTGTGACTGGTCCATTAATGCTGGTGTTCTCCATGGCTCGTCAGTGTCCTCTCTGGTGCGCCTCTAGGAGTGTCTCCTCACTAAACGCCTTATTCCTCTCTCTCTGGTTTCTCGTGGTGCAAGCAAGGGAATTGTTCCCCTTTCATTTGCTGGGTTCGGTGGTTTTTGGGCTCCAAGGTCACCACGTCCTCTGTGTTGTCACACCTTCTCTCTGCACCAGCTCAGCTCAGTCTTGCCAACTCTGCACAACCCTGTGCCTTGTTGGCCAAGTTTCTCTCCCTCTCTGGCTTTTCTCCCAGTATCTCTCTGGGTCTGTCTGGTCCTACTCCGCGCTACACTCTTCTCCACTCAGTACTGCTCCGCCTCCGAATGATGTCGCTCTGCGTACCGTCTCTCCCTCATTAAAGTGAGTAGGTCCCTTTATCCTTGTTGTCAGATTCGGAAGGGTTGTTTTTGATTGTCTAGCCCCCAGAAAGACCAGCATGGCTTTGAGCTAACTGTTTATTTGTAGTTCCCTAGCTGGCAGGCAGACCCACTTCTGGTCTTCCCATGTAGGCAGACAGTCTTGCTGGATTGGGAGTCCCTGTTGGGGAGTCACTCCCAGAGAGGTCCCCCTTTCCCAGTGGCTTAGTGGCTCACCTCCCTTGCCTCAAAGGGGGTGGCTCCCCCCCCCCAGAAGAAGGTACACAATGTCCATATTAGTCACAATGTGTAGTAGCCGGTGACAAAGAGGCAAAGACCTGCAGTGGTTCCTGTGTAGAAAAAAGCTTTAAAACCAGCTGAATGGGACAAACGTCAACTTCTCAGTAAATGCATTCATTTTTTGCTGAACCCTGCCAAGTTGCTTGTTCTTTACACGGGGAACGATAAATAAAATTTACATCCACAGACATGTGCTCCTATATTGTTGATGGACATATTTGCACTGTGTAAAACAATTTACTTTGTTAACCTGCAGTGCATTTCAAATTAATGCAGTCACAATAAAATAAACTAAATAAAAATTCCATCAGTAAAACTGAATAGAATTGGGACCCTTGGCTTCTACTCCAGAACTATCTCTCAAAGATTGGTTCATCTAGATATAAAAGATAACCCTGCTGTATTCTTAAGCACTTGGAAGCACAAGTAATATTTTCCAGGCACTGCAAATTATTGTAACTGTTTCTTAACTATGGAATAAAAGGTAAAAAAAAAAGAAAAGTTACTTAAAATTACTGTTGTAGTGTACTTTGTATAATGTTTGGCAGGTGGTTCAGTCAGGCATGACACACTGATCGAATAGTCCCATTTATACGTCGAGGTATTCAAAAAACTAAATTGATTTAGTTATTTTTAGTTATTTTCAGACAACTCGGACTCCAGCTTGATCTTGGAGCCCACTACAATATGGTGTGTATATAAAATAATTATTTAAATTAAATAGTTCCTGCCTATTTGAATCTCACTATTCTAAGTCCACAAAGGCATCCACTTTCAACACAACAATCTCCAAATAAATATGCTTTATTTTAATAAACACTAAACATACTAACATTCTACTTGGCATGAGTTTCTCTATGAACATTACTAACATTTTAATGGAACATTTCACGTAAGCGCAATGGGGTTAAAGCACATGAATTTCGTTCCGACATCAAGACTCAGTATGGTGCTGGAGAAATGTACATCACTTACATTTGAATATATCTATGCATCAACTCCCCTGTCCAGGTGGAAGGTACTGACTGTATTAGCTATGTAGACACCACTTGACGTATAGGCAAGGACTGAGTAACATAGGGCTATGTGTTAAACCATTTACATGCAAACGATAACTTGTTTGCATTCACAAATACTGTCCTCTGGAATCTATATTTTCGGTTCTGAAGCCACATGTGCACGGTCTCCTGCATGTGTGTATGCAGTTCCCTATAAACATTTATATATGACTTTCATTAAACTAGAATTTGTTCTTTCATTTATCGGCATCTGTGGGTGTGCATGCTTTTCCTTGAACACACACATTTCATTTCTATCCAGAAACCTGCACAATAAAAAAAAGGCATACATCGAAGGCTTTCATTCTTGTATTTCTGGGCTGGACTTTTCTCCAGTAACAGATGTTTAGTTAAAAATCTCCATCCTCCCTTCTTTACCACATTACACCCGACTCTGCCTATGCATTTACAGGCAAGGACATGCAGAGGATTTGCACTTCGCACAACTACCATTAATTATTTCAGCATACATTTCATTGCTCAAATATCCAGTCTATACTATAACCTTTGAATGTGTCTTTGTCACTGCAGGCTTTCAAGCACCGATTTTAAGAGAGGCCCCCTGTGTCTTGAGAGGGAGGGTTCTGTGGTGAGTCGGAAGTAGGAGTTCAGACACAGACTGGACATTTCTATCCAGTTTATTCAAACTAATAAAGAACATACCCATCTTGCCCTATTGTTATAGGGATGTTCTCCACATATCCAAACTAAGGTGCTAGTCTCTCGTCAGAATCCAACTGAAAAAATGTCATCTGCCCAAACCCTAATCTACCTGACCCTACCACTAAACAGAATTATAGTTTGGCAAAAGAATGCGTCTCTTGGTTGCTTTCCTTCGGCCATTTGTCTCGAGGCTTTACTTCAGGCTTTACTTAGTTCATATGTACATCAGATAGAAAAAAGGTAATCCTCTAGAAACAGGTTAATTATGCTGGTCTGTTATGGTTCTCAATGTCTTATTTATGAGCTCCTGTAGCTCCTACGAACTACTCATAGATTTTGTTTTCCTGCTGGTATTCTGCTTATCTGTATTCTCAATACCTTTCTTAATGGTTTTCTTAAGATGGTCTCTTGCAGGTCTCTTGCAGTCCTTCCTTTGACTATCTCACTATTTCCAGTTGGTCTACCTGGTCTTTGGTATATTCTTATTATGGGTGAGACAGCACCACTCCTGTGATCTATATGCTATGCTCCCTCTCTGAGCCCTGGGTGTAACCTATAGCCTTGACTCGCATTGCTTCTCAGCCATTCGTTAAGGGATTCCCACACTCTTCAATATTTAACTCCAACCAACTCCACCCGTCAAAGCATACTCTTTCTGGGCTTCTCAAAGCCTCATGCTTAAAATTGTCACTTTTCTTGGCTTTGTGGGATGTATATCTTTATGCTTTTTCAATGTCCCAACATCATTATCATAGTTTTCCCAAGTTCCTTTTATTAAGATATGATCCTGGATTCCCTCCCCTTCTTCGGTCCACTCCGTTAACTTCATTCATCACGGTTGGCGTTTTGGGTTTTGGCACTTATTCGGGTCTCCTGCTTCTGTTGATCCTACCTGCACTCCAGACTTCCCAACCACTCCACTCTCGGTGCTCCCGTGGCATGCCACACTGTGAGGGTATGCTGACAGGAGGTTTCAGGTCCACTGACTCTGTGGGTGTTCTCATCATTGGACGGACTCCAGGTCCACCATGGTGCTACTGTTATCATACCACCTGGTCTTCACAGCAGCTCTTCTGCTGTTTGAGACGCTGGAGACCCGGCAACCCAGTCTGGTGTTGTCCGCTTTTTGGATTGATGTGGCCTCCGCAGCTCCAGTCTACTCAACCCTAGTCTTTGTTACATACAAGTGAGTTCTTAAAGGGATATTCCCTTTTCCTTCAGGTGTCATGGTTGATCCAGCATTGCCTGGAGCCAAACCAAAGGAGGGCGCTTTCCATTAGCGAATGCAGTCCCAAGGACACCAACAAGGATCAGAGACCAACTTTAATCCATTACCTTGAACATGCCCTACATCACCATAGGCTGGAGCAAAGGACGGGCACCAGCTAAACCACCAAATAGCACAAACCAAATTCAAGCAACCCGGCCATCAATCTAATCCGACTACTCTATGAAGAGCTAGACCACCCAAGACCAACTCCTCACAACATGCACAACCAGGAGAGAACCACCAGCAATGGAAAACTGACCGACATCACACCAACCTGACTGATGAAAGATCAAACAACCTACAAGAGAAATGACACAAACTATAGTGCAGCCCACTCAATGTTTGATCCATGGCAAAGCACAAAACCAGAATCCATGGCCAACTAAGCGGGGGTGGCACAGACGTGCTCTTTCTTACAGAAACTAGTTATCCAACAACTATAAATCCACTGCGCAAAAAAGCCATACCGGACAACTTCAAATCAATACATACCAACAGAGAAAACTAAAGAGAATCCGGAATCGCAATGGCAGACAAAGAGCACATTCAAGCTGCCCCACTCCGGTCAACTGACATTGACTGCGAATTACTCCTCAAGACAAGCCAACATAAAGTGTTCCTTCTGATCTACAGACCACCGTCCTGCGACCCAGACTTCACCCAGAATTCACGACAAAGCTAGCAGATGCCATCGCCATTCTATCAACCTATCCCGACAACCTAGACATACCAGGAGACTTCAACATCTGGTTTAAAAAACAAAACCTCAGCAAACTCACTCTGCGCACTCCAGGAAACCCTACACTTCGAGCAAATAGTTAATGGATCCACCCACAATGCTGGACACACCCTGGATGCAATCTTCTGCAGAAAAGGACTCTGTGCATCTGCTCCACCTAAACCAATGGTATGGATTGACCATTACCTGATGCCATTCTACGTCAAGCTCCTAAACCTCTTACCGGCTGGGAAGAAACTACTCCATGCCACTGAGAAAAAAAACTTGAAGAGCCTAGCCCTGGAGTCCTTAGCAAATCTGCTAGAATTAACCCAACCTAACACCACAGCGCCAACCTCAACAACCCCAGACATAGTGGAAAATACTCTGAGGATCTGGATTACTGAGGTCCTAGACCGCCTGGCACCAAAGAAACTGTTCAGAACCACTCCAAAAAAATTATTGCGCAAAATGGTTCAAAATTAAATACCAAAGACAACTCAGACTATACAAATCAACAGTACTCAAAGAAATACTACGCTACAGGAATCGAATCAGCAACCACACCACAAAAATAACACTTCAGAATCATCAGATAAAAAACATTCATCCTTTAAGAAAGCCATCATCCTTACACAAGCAGTATGTGACGGCATCGCCAACCACTTAAGATGAAAAATAAAAACTATCCAACAGACCATCACAAACCATGCTAATACATTTATAACGGTTGAACCAAGACAGCGGGCGAAACAGACTACAGCAAGACTCATCTGCCTTGAACCAATTACCAAGGAAATCGTCTCTACACTTAGCAAGGGCACCAACCTCAAGCAACGAGTAGTGAAGCACCAACATTACTGCTTATTTGTGGTTTAAGTTTGTGATGAGTGGTGTTACCGAGCCGAAGAGCACGGTTCTTAGGGCCTTATGGAAGGTCCAGTAGGAGGTTTCCAATCTGTTTGGGAGGAAGGGAGTTCCAGTGTTTAGCTGAGACTGACGGGAAGCTAGTCCCTCCTCCTCTTGCCCTCTTCACCTTAGGTACTGCTAGACTGTTTGCATGAGTTGTCCTTACTGGTCTAGTAGTTATGGATCTTTCATTCTTCTGGGTTAGGTATTGGGGAGCAGTGTCGGAGAGGCATTTGTTCGTAATGTTTTAAAGATAATACTTTCACAAATGGGTAGCCAGTGAACCTTTTTCCTGGTGTCTGAGATGTGGTCTCTTTTATAGATGTTCAGGACTGTGCGTAGAGCATTGTTTTGGATTATCTGTAGTTTATCCACATTTTGTTTAGACGTACCAGCGAGGAGGACATTGCAATAGTCTAGTCTTGCTCCGATCATTGCTCTGGCGATGGTTATGCAACTTGAAGGGAAAAGTAAATGTCTAGCAGCGTTGATGAGTTGTGTTGTGTAAGCATGATATGTTTGGGATATTTCTTCTCTGTGAAAGATGGTGAGCTAAAAACTCTGGGTAAGGCTCTTGTAACCAGGACTCATGTCTGACAGAGTCTCCCAGGACCCTCTTGTTATATGCGTGTTGTGTAAGCAACCAAGGAGTTGACTGCATTTACTTGTTTGGTGAAAGAGAGGGTGGCATCCAGGTACCCCTAATGTTTTTACCGTTGTGGAGACTGGTATCTGGAATCCATCTATGGTGAAGGTGAAATCGCTGCTACGGTTAAGATCCAGAAAGGGGGAGGTGGCGAGCTAGTGAAGGAGATGCCAATAGAGTCCAGTGGATTGAACAGGGGTTTGGTAAAGATTTTGTACAGTGAGGGGGAGACACAGGACCCTTGAGGGACACCACAGGGTAACTGAATAGGGGGTGCACTTCGTGTCTGAGAAGACTCTCATGGACCTGTTCGTCAGGAAGGAAGCTATCCAGGAGGCAGCTTCATAGGAGAAATTGGCTGCAGTTGTGAAATGGTGGCATAATGTGTTATGGTCAAACAAGTCGAAGGCAGCCGATAGGTCCAGGAGCAGAAGGAGCACTGGTTTGCCTTAATCTTTAAATACGTCAAGTTGCATTTTGAAATCTAGTAGTGCTGAATCCATGCCATGGCCTGGGCGTACACCGGGTTGGCACATCCCTAGATTGTGATTTGCTTCGCGAGAAGACTGAATTTGGATGTACTCTGCCCTGTCTAGTATCTTTAGGAGAAAAGGTACTTTAGTGATAGGGTAATGGTTGTTGGGAGAAAGTGGGTCTAGGGAGGTTTATTTTAGCAGTGGGAGTACCCATGATTCTTTTAGACCGTTTGGGACTAGGGTAGAAGAGAAGGCGGCATTGATAAATCTGGTTATGAATGGGGCTACTGTTTCAGAGCATTCTTTGATCGTCATGGCAGGACATACGTCCCCATTGCATCTCAATGGTTTAAAGGTTTTGAGGATATTTGCTATTTCTACTTTTATCTTTCTAAATTTGAAGACTAGGGAGTCGTGATTTGTCCTAGTATGGATGGGCGGATTAGTAAGGCTTACTGCGATATCTTTTATTTTTTTGGTGTAGGGAAGTTATTTTTGCTCGCATAGAGTTCTGGATACTGATGCACCAAGTTTCATCCTTGATGGTGCTTGGCGGTAAGGATGCTGTCTTTAATTCTCTAAGAATTTTGAATAGCTCTTGTGAGTTGGAGTTGGCATTGGCTATCCTACGGTTTTAGGCTGAGTATTTCTCCTCAATGATAGCATATTTGCATTCGTTGACTCTGCTGGTGAAGGTAGATTTGGTGAGGAGAGTGAGTTTGTTTCCGATTCTCTTTTTGGAACGTAACGCTGATAGGTCAGTAGTGAACCAAGAGTTATAGTGGCTTATAGGTTTGGCCTTTCTTGGGAGGAGAGGTGATACCATATTCACTGCATTGGTTAGTCGTTGAGTAGAGGTTGACAAGGAATTCTGGGTCTAATGAGTCTACGTGATCTGGGGGAGGAGGTGAGTTTAAGTGATAGGAGTTCAGTTTGCAACCATGGGGGACTTGATAGGTCTAATTTGTAAATAGTCTTTGTAGATTATGGTTACATCTTTGCCTCTAGCTTTGGCTCTGTCATGCTTAAGTATGGTGAATGCCTCTGGGATGGCCAGCGAGAGAGCTGGGCCCGAAGCTGGATGGAGCCAGGTTTCTGAGATTGCAGGGAAGTCTAATTTCTGTGATGTGATGAGGTCCTTTAATGCCAAATCTCTCCAGCACATGCCTTGGAAATAATGAGGGCTGCATGGAGGAGGTGAGGAGTGCTGGCAATGGTAGGTTGGAGACTTACGGTTGCCAAATTCTGGGAGGCGAGTGTCTCCTTGTTCTTGGTAGGCAATGGGCTAGTTGAGTGGGCTTTGGCACAGTGAGTCTCGGTGGGAGTTTGTTGTTTCTTAGGGGGTTTGGCCTGGATGAGGTTGTCCCGAGGTGTAGGCAAGGTCTGAGTGTGCTGTGTGTGGGGAGCGGTGGCTGTGCTATAAGTAGTGGCCTGCTGTAGGGTCCTCTATACAGGCTTGCAATGAGAGACTTTACCTGTGTTGGAGTGAGGTAGTGGGTGGCATGCATAGGTGCTTGCCCTGAGGTGGGCGTTTCTCGTTAGAGTAGGAGCTGGATGGAGGTTCAGGTGCACCTGTGATGTCCTGGAGCCAAGTTTGGGGTTGCTGTAAACAATAGTGGCTGGGGTAAAATGCATGTATATCAGGAGGCGGCTAGTGATGGGTTGTGAGAGAGGTGTGGTGCCGGTGAACTTCTGGGCTGGGTGGAAAGCTGCATGCTTTCTCATTGCTAGGTTATGCTGGGGACCTACGACCCTACATGCTCAATTGGTGTGCATTCTATTGGTATCATTTAGGGCTCGACTCAGTGTTGGGCTCATGGACGGCTCCTGTAAGTGGGAGAGGGCTTGGCATGCTAGGCTGGTAGCTGGTAGGCTGATTAATCGTGATTACGTTTGGTGGGGTTATTCTCACTTGACCGCGGATGGCAGTGCAGGTCTGTGATTAGTGTTGTAGCAGTGACTGGATATTCTGAAAGTGGTTTCTAGATTTTGCCTGGGATGGTGACATTCAATACATTACTAGGCGGCTGTGAAACTAATGGGTTGAGTATGTTGGCTATGTTGGACGGTGGGATCTTTGAGCATACAGGGGGGCTGAATGCGGGCATGGAAGGAAGGGAGTAGGGTATGGTGAGGGGAATGCCTGGGACAGAATGCTCTAGCTAGCCGGTAATTAAATGCAATGTAGGCACCAGAAGTACAGTCATGTACAATGTGCTTTCCTTTCGCAACTAGTGAGCTGGGTGCAGACTCGGGCATGGATGTTGGCATCAAGAGCAGAGAGCTGCAGAGAGGTAATCTGGCCTTGTGGTCTGGCCTTTAGGGATGGCCGGCTTTGCCTTCCCCTTTGGATGATCCAATGGCTTATGGGCATGTTGGAGCCAATCACAGGGCTTATTTTCCTTGTTCGCAGTGCCTGCGGATTTAGGCAATACTGCAGCGGCCATCTTATCAGGCCCTGCTGTAGCTGCAGGCTCAAAGCATGCCATTGCTTAAGTGCCCTTCTGGGGGTCCCGATGATGAAATACAACACAGCAGAAAAGTTGAGAGAGCAAGAACCTATATGTGGGGAGAACCCATGAGGGTTGTAAAGGCTAATTATTGGCAGCCTAGGAGAAAAGACTTGAAGACACCAAGTGAGAGAATTCAGAGAATAACTTGCCAATTTCAGAGACATTCAAAGGGAAAATGTAACTAAAGCCAGAGGAGGCAAGGCCTCAGTTTGTTGTAAATAGCGTCACGAGAACGCTGCGTACCTGTTCGTCCGGTTGGGTTCCTTGGTGATGAGGCCAGGCTGTCAGATGATCCGGATAGACGTGACTGATGGCGCG
Source organism: Ambystoma mexicanum (assembly GCF_040938575.1). Taxonomy (NCBI): domain Eukaryota; kingdom Metazoa; phylum Chordata; class Amphibia; order Caudata; family Ambystomatidae; genus Ambystoma; species Ambystoma mexicanum. The sequence goes on from NC_090922.1 coordinate 293,346,739, forward strand.
GGGAACCAGCCCAACACCAGCCCAATTGGAACCGGATTGGAGGTGAGCCGGCTCCCAACGCCACGGGTTGGCTCACCCCTGATTGAGTGGCGTCAGGACAGTGCAAGCACTGGCAGGGGGAGCCTCTGAGTAGATGGTCCGGGGTCCTAGTAGAATTCCGACGGAAGGCAGGTCCGGGGACTGGAAGCCGAATGGTCCCTCCAGGGACGAAGACAAGGAAGCAAGAAGAGCAGGCTGGTAAGGAGAGGAGCACGGAACTAGTGGGGGTAGACTCAGAGCGAATAGAAAACAGGAAGGACTGAGCTGGGACCAGAACCAAGGAGGGCGAGCGGAACCTCTGGAGCAGGAAGGAAAGAGGGAGAAGGAGTGAGTCAGGAGATGGTGGAAGACAGGGGGTCCCCTAGGCAGAACAAGGGAAGGTGGAAGGCAGGGGTCCCCCAGGCAGAACAAGGAAAGGTGGAAGGCAGGGGTCCCCCAGGCAGAACAAGGGAAGGTGGAAGGTAACAGGCAACGGGGATACAACGCAAGGCAGCAAAGACACGATCCGAACAAACCGCGTTGAGACGCGGTTTGGAAAGGATCAGAGCTCCTTAAATAGGCCCGCCAGTACCTGGGAGGCTTGCAACGCAAGCCGTGCCATCTCCCAGGCATCGGACACCCCACAACGAGGCTTGAGCCGCATACCCTCCAGAATCGAGCATCCTGCGCATGAGCGGAGAGCGGGCGCCCGCGCATGCGCAAAGTAGTGCGCGTAGGAGACCCGGAAGCGCCTGGGACCCATGACACCCCCGGACCCCGAAGCCGAAAACGAGGATACAGCCTCCCGGACGGGGAGCGCCGTAGCGGGTAAGGAGACCCCAGGACGGGCGGCGTGACACAGTTACAAGAAGAGGAAATCCATATTAAGAGAGAGAAATACCCAACAAGAAACGTGTCTATTTCGAGAGGGACAAAAGGAAGAGAGGATCTCCTAAAAAGGACTGGAAGCCAAAGAGCACAATACTAAGTACAGAGATTACCTTTTCAATTTTAGAGACATTTAAGAGAAGTAATGAAAGGTCCCAGGAGGAGGAGCCACATATACCTAAAGAGGAAACCAATATTAAAAGTGAAATGCCCTGGATTAGAAGTGCTTGAACATAAAAGGGAAGGGATAATCTCTGCAAGAGTGGGAGAACAAGAGGAAAAGATATCCGAGATTTACAGAGACTAAATCCTCCACCCTATATTAAGAGCTTCCAAGGCTCATTTGTGACAACAGTAATAACAGAAGAAATATTCCATATCGACTTTATGCCTAACAGAACTTTACACTTTGGAAAATCCCTGAAACACAGCCTGGAGAAATACGGTTAGAGCAAAGATACCAGAGTTTGTTATACATTTAGTGGTAGGGCCAGACAGGAATAGCTTATTGGACGAAGGACATATTATTTTCTAGACTTTGACTTTAGACACCTTAGTTTGGTTAGGAAGGGAACATCCTCATAGTGTTAGGGTCATAAAGGCATTTTCTTTCTTTTTAAGAAATAAAGATCACTAAATTAGTCCTTGTTGTGTCCGAGTCCTTCTGGTGCACCAGACATGTAACCTGTAAACATGCCCTGCTGCAACCGCAGGACTCTTGCTGTAGGTGTCTGGGGACTGCTGTACACCAACTGCACATGAATGCACTATGCCTTTGGAGTACAGCTTCATAAAAGGGGGCCTCCGTTAGTAGACCTCCCCTTCAGCAGCAGAATCACCTTCACGATATTTCATAAAACTCAAAGCTCCGATTATCCTACCCTGATGCTATTCTGTCACAGAAAGATCATTCCGGGACCGGGTCTGGTTCATCAACCTGTTGCTGATGTATCTTGTTAGTAGAGAGAGGTTGGTCATTCACAGGGAGGAAGAGGTGCACTGTGTGGAAATTGTCGTTGGGCTGTGCAGTATATACACAGGAAAGGACCTGACTATCGGGCAAGTGCAAAGAGTATGTCTGATTCTTTTAACCAACATTGTCATCCGGTAGTGGTTTAGTTTATGATCAAAGCATGTCACCATATTTTATTATAACCTTTAAAAAAACTCAATGATCATTACCCGTTTAATTAGATACGGGTGCAATCAAATTGCATTTATAATGGTAGTGGTTTAGTTTATGATCAAAGCATGTCACCATATTTTATTATAACCTTTAAAAAAACTCAATGATCATTACCCGTTTAATTAGATACGGGTGCAATCAAATTGCATTTATAATACTGTTCCGTCAACTTGTTGCTTTAGCTAAATCAACCATTGAGTATGCTAGATCTGCTCTGAATGCTTTCTCTCGTGACGAGGTCAGAAGCAAGACTCTGACATATGGGTACAGGATTCGTAGGGTTTTTCTTATTTTCAAAGTCAAAATCCCTGCCCTAGTCCAAAAGGGGATGGCTTGCCCTTGGGCCGAGGTGATTATCTCTCGATTCATCACACTGTCAACAATTTAACATTAATTTATATTAAAAACATCAAGCTATCCACTGCTTCCTACAAAACAAGATTACATTTCAAGTTGTACGCTAAGGGCATCTGCCTTCACCTTTTTAAACACACCTGTGAGCATTTTTTTTTTATCTACAAAGGCTTGACTATGAGGTGAATTGCAACAGCCAATGTTTTCTTGCACTAGAATCGACACACAAACTATATGTATCGCTTCTGTTTCTGAATCAATGCTGTTAACCAATGGACATTTTCTGCCCAATATTTTCTTCTAAACGAAACTGCCGGTCTTATATTTTGTTGGGTATTGAAAAGCTATACTGAACAATTAAAAAAAAGCTGTTTTTCTAAGCTAATATCCAATGTATTTGTTTTGCTACAAGAAGAGTAATGGTCTTAAGTTATTTTCAAGGCAAAAGGGGAAATGGGGTGACTAAGGACCCTGTCTGCATTTTATAGTTCTAAGCCTAGGCCATTATGCCAGTGGTTATGGTTGAAGTCCATCCATCAATTTGTAGTCTATCAGTGAGAAATGGTATGCTCTGCTGTGGGTCCCTTGCTTGCTGCACAAACCGGAACTAAGCTGCCTCCTTCAATGACGTCCATTGAGGTTGAAACATGTGTAGGTTCCTTGTTTTCCTGTCCATTGATGACGTGGCTTCACGGTTCCAAATGGCAGCAGAAAGTCTGTTTTTTTAGCACATATACACCACTAAAAAATAAATCTGCAAACCAATTTGTGGAAAGATACCCAGACCGACTTCAATGGTTAAAATTAATTCAAAACCTTTCATCCATCACGTTTTCGTTTCAGTCTTCCCCCAGCTGTGTTCAGTTCCTTTTAAGAAGGTTGTGAGGTCACATTTACTTAATTGCATTTATTAAACCTGTTAAGTGACAAATAAAACTCCAATCTGTTCAATACTGCCTTTGAACCCACCCCAGGGAGGAGAAAGATCATTCGTAATTGGTTACTAAACTATTTTTAGATAGTACCTGACCATGGACTAATCTCAATGGACGCAGTGAACACAACTCACAGTACTGTGCTACAATTAAAAGATGCCACTCTAAACTCTGGGTAACCAAACCTTGTGCAGAACTCCAATGCTCTCGAGCTAGGTATGCTCTTTAAACAATAAAATACAAATAAAATTATGTTCTCGAATTACTTTAAGTGATCTTTCTAATTCTGGTCAAATAAGAGTACCACATTAAGTCATCCAAAAAGGGGTGTGTGGCTTGTGACCAAACAAGATGGACGCTTGATGCTTGAGCTCACCCGATGGACCTGAACATGTGGCCTTAAACATACCCAGAAAGATTTAAACTTGCTCCTATTACCACATCTTATCGATATTTTTTGTGGGGTCACCCTCTGCAAATGTTGTGAAGCACTCTCTATCCAGAGCATTTGTTGATTGGAGGGAGCTGCTGGACGGTCATGGAGCCAATGGACACAAAGCTGTGGTGGCAAATATTCATAAACTTGTTCCGCAATTGCCTGCAAATTTTGCCAGCTGGTCTGCATCTCTGAGGACCTTCGGTGAGCTGCCCAATTGATATTTGGCACCTTTTCCTGGCAGATTGCTTCTGCTGCTCTCTGCGTCTGTGTCTGCTGCATGGCCGCGTCACTTGAGGTGGCTTTCGTTATTTCTTATGGCTGATCAAAGCTTACTTAATTCATTAGGAGAACTCTCGTCTATTAGTAAGGGGATGGAAAAAAATATAATGTAGCTTTCCACTATCCAGACAAATATATCAATACTTGACTCCAGGTCCTTAACTCTTCAAGAGGACTTTAACTCTTTCAAGAATTGGATCAAAACAATTCATTCAAGGTTAACCAAAGTGAAGGGGCGTGTGCCATTTTCTGAAGACAGATTGGAATGTCTTGAGCAAATGCAGCCTACACTTCCTCATTTAGAGACAGAAGTCTCCAACTTAGAGTATAGAAATAGGAGAGACAACATAGGATTTTATGGGATTATGGAGAATTCTGCACAGAAAGAATCCATAAAATTCCTGGCTGATTGGCTCCCTAAAGTTTTTAATATATTTCTCTCTTCCTCCTTTCAAACGGCACACAGAATTAGACCGCACTTTACCACCAATAGTTCCTCACCAAGTCCTCTTATTGCATGTCTACTGAAACACCAGCCAGCACAGCAGATTTTGCTTGCAGCTAGAAAATGGATCTCCTTTTAATCTTCCAAAGCCAGTGGCCGAAGTGGGCGGGAGCGGTGCTCCTCTACTTCTTTTAATTAAGCTTTACAGTTCCTATACTTTTATTTTAAAAAGAAACCGTTCTGGAATGGTTTAGTTTTAAAATAAAAGTGTAGAAAGAAGTTGAAGCTTTCACTTTCAGTGCACTGCACCAAGCGTTCCCCTAAACAGCAGGAGCATGTGTTTTGGGGTTTGTATTGTGTGTGGGAGGGGGGTGGCGATGGGGTTCGTGGGGAGCTGTTCCACTACTTCTTTTCATACACTTTGACCACTGTCCAAAGCAATAAAATATTTATCTCCCCAGACTTTTCAAAAGCCACACTGATAAAAGGAAGAGATTGTTGGATCTTTGACCACCCTTGAAGAGTTTAGATATCAAATATGGCTAATTAGAACCAGCACACATCTTTCACACCTCTTCATGGCATCACTAAAGAATACTTGGATGCTGAGGAGTTAAAAGCTCTCATTAAATCTCTTCAATCCTCAGAGATAGATACTTCGCCTGGCGCTGCTTCCTCCTCTACCACTTGATCCAATGTTTAACAACCACTTCATGTTTATAACTTATCCATTCGTAATAAGATAAAATCTGGTAAATCTCATAATTCTAGGAATAAATCTGTGCACAATCCCACTTCAAACCTCTTTGAGGATCCTGACGGACATGGAGACAAATCCAGGTCCCCTATTGACTAAATTCATCCGGATCAGGTGAATCCAACCAAGTAACTATTTATCTTTGCTTCATAACACTGTTTGTTCATTTATGGTATTTTATAATCATTTTTGCATTCTTATGGTCTAGTTGATTATTCTCATATTCATATGTAACCACCACAATCTTTGGGTTCATAGGTCTACAGTGGTCTGTCTCATTCTTTCCTATAGCAGCTCCTAATAATAACCCATTTCTTTCTCTGTATGTTATTTTTGCATGTTCACTTTTTGAATTTTTGCTCATTAATGATTATCCTTGTTATTAGCTTATTTTTTTTCTTTGTATGTTCCCTACACATTTGTTGGTCACTTACCATCCTATATTGCTCATCATCATCTGGAAATGTTTCTTTATGGTGGTGCAGCTGTCCAATCACTAAGGATACTTCAATTTGATAAGCCATTATACAAATTACATGGTTTTATGTATGCTGTAAATGTAGATTTAGACCTTGACTCCACAGATCTGACAGGCTTGGATGTGAAATTATGTTGCTAGAGTACACTGTGCATGGTTTGCTCTACTCCCATGGACCAAGCTTGCAACTAGGGGCTAGTGTCATGTATTTGAACGTTGCTATATTCTCAACGGATATTCCCTTTCTCAATAGATGAATGCGTTTTGGGACAGTATGGCATTGTTCATCCTGAGACCTACCATGTGACCAGCATATGTTGGGCTGTTATGCCTTAAACGCAAGCACTTTGTCTGGATTTCAGCAGACTGGTGACCCCTGCAATATAACAAATGGCATCATTGATGACATCTACCATGTCATTATAAGAAAGGCTTGGTGGGGGCATCAGTTATGGTTGGTTGGCATATCAAAACTGGCACATTTCTATTTTTTTTAGATTTTGTGATGCAACCGTAATGTCCCTACAACAAAATGTTTTCAATAAAGTTGCATGTTTTTTTAAAGCACAAGCTTATTATCCGTAATGTCCTATTATGTTTCTTTCACTGAAAAAGCTATCAATCTAAATACATGTAGATTACTATATACTGATGTATATTTCAGAGCGCTTGACTCATATTTGTCAGCATTTGGAGTGCTATAAAACTCATGCATAATAATTACATGTTCCTTCTAAATGTGGATCCCGAGCCATGCTCCGTACATGGTGCACCCTCATACTAACTGCCAAGACAAACATTGCATATCTTTAGTAGACATATTTTATTTAGCCAGGTGTGCTGGTAAGAATGTGAGGCTTTAACCAGGATAATAATGGACTTTTTGTTCCTGTCTCCACTTTTGCCTATTGCTACAAGTCCAACTATGTGTTCCGAGACTGGCCTAAACCCACAGATGCTGCCTTCTCTTGCTCCCACCAAATGATCATCTCTTTTTTAAGAATGGTGGATTATCAGGCAAACGTGTAATGCCTAAGTGTAAACACCGATGGAAGGAGAAATGTATACTGCAATTTTCTTAAAATGGAGGATGTGAAATTTGAGGGGAGCCAATATTCCCAGTTCTGGTGGGATACTTTCAGACATCCTATGAGCACAGTTATATTATTGTGGATGTACAGTGCAACAGTGTCATGCCAGCATACTTAACCGAAGATGCAGACTGCATTGTAGGAGAGGGGTTTGTGGGACGGGCACACGTCCTCTAAACAGCTGGATATAAACAGATAAAGCTGTACCTCTGGATGTTGATTCTTTTTTTAATTAAGTTCCTACATTCACTCATTTTAGGAAAAACTAGTTTGCTAAAGGTTACTCTGTAATTTATTTTTCAGTGAGCGAAAGATCAAGAAAATTAAGACTGAAATAAATGATCAAGAACTCTCCACCAAAGAGGAAAAGAGTGAGCAGGAAATTCAGCTCAAAAAGAAAAAGAAGAAAAAGAAGGAAGAAAAGGAAGTAGAAATTAAACCGAAAAAGGAAAAGAAGGAAGTAAGGAATGATATTCCAATTTTATAATTTTACAAAGTCTTACTACAAAAGTTACTTTTCATTCTTAGAAATGACTCGTGTTCTAGTCTTTGTGTACCACAGCACACAATATAGTGAACATAACTGTGCACCGCTGTTCCACAGTTGTGAAGTCTGTTAGATGTGTCCATGTAAAAGCATGTTCATGCTCAAACAAGCCTTTGAATCGTGTTTTCAGGCTAAAAGGAAGTTATTGCAACCTACTACTTAATATCTAACCTAATACACACCTGGCCACAAAGCTATTCACACGTTTCTATTTAAATTCCCCCCGTAGACACCTCGGAAAGAATGCTATGCATCTTTAATCATCATCCAATAGCATTAATTGTGCATGACACCATTAAGAGTACAAAAACACAACATGCAATGTCATTAAAGTACAAAGCCACAATTTAAGAACAAAATGGTACACCAAGGAATTAATACCCTGGTTACATTCAATAATAACGACCTGCTCATAAATGGGACTAATCATAAAATATTGGTTGGAGAATAATTGCAACCTCATCAATATGTAAAAAAAAATATATATATATACTAACCTAACACAAACATTTAGACTAAACTACTAAAATGTCCCATCTACAATCAATGTACATATGGGTGTCCCAGCCAATGCATCCTAGCATCATGGCCTAGTGAGTCCCTGCTTCTGGACATGCCGCTGTGCCTTTGACATACACCTAGAAACAGACCCAACCCACAAACCAAACTCAGGGTAGTTCAGGTCCATATGCATTGACACAAAGGCCACGTAATCTTGAATGTTCTTTCTCCCTATTAACCTTACCCCCCACTTTCAAACCCACCAGAGTGCCTGTCGAAATGTAAATGTCAGCATGATACAAGTCCTTCCATGGTTGCCGCCTTTTTAGGCATCTCCCACCATTCTTCAAAGTTTGGTCGCTCCACAGTTTTCCTTCTTCTCATTAGTGCCATTTTTGAAGTAATTGTAGTTCATATACCTTAATGTTGTGAGGTTGTACTCTTCTGATTGATTAAATCCAAACATCTTATGCCCCAAACTTTCAAACACCTTTACAATACACTTTGTCTATTGCATAAAAAAGCATGTAAAGAAAATTACCACCCTTACTCTAATATGTTGTTCTCTTTCTCCTGACAGTAAAGGAACAGTGTCCTCACTTAAATTTCTTAATCCTAAATTGTGCATAGGATTAGCTAGATAACAAAATATTGTGCACAAAGAAATAATTATCCAATCAGAGTTGTGTATCGACCTAGGAATCTTGCAATGCAGTGGCAATGATTAACATAATAGATCCAATCTTTCCCACGTGTTTGCCATGAGAAAATCCGATTTCCCTTCACAAAATCTCATAGCGTGTAGGACGGTTGCCATTTTCCTAGTTGGAGTTATGTTTTTAAAAAAAAAAATTATGTTTTGGTTTCTCCCCAAGTGCAACCAGTGCTCCCAGCTCCTCCTGACCAGTATATCTTAACATATCCTTCTAAATACTAATTGTTAAGAAATATGTATATTTTAAAACCTATTCCCTGTAACTTGTTGCACAATTATTCCCACTTGCCAAATCCATCTCAATATTATTCCTCCCAGATTGGGCCCAGCAAAATAACCATTCCCATTAATACAGCTGCCTGTAATATTTATTAGCATATGGAGATCGTTCTTGACCTATTCAACCAATCAGAATGTTTTAAAATGCAGTCAGTAACTATTGGTATTGACTGCGTTCTCAACATTCTGACTTCAAAAGCAGACAGGGAGACAGCAATGCAAATTCCCAGTAAGCTTTATTTTCCACAATCTCTCTTGGAAGATCTTAATTTCAATGCAAAATCCCATTTAATGCAGCAAAGAGAAAGTTAAAAAATAGGAACATGCTTTTTCTTTCTTTTAGGGAAAGTTTTGCTTTACAATATGCATGCAGAGGCAGGTGAGTGGAGCTGTGGTGCGCGGTTGCCCATTTTGATACAAAAACACTAAAGTGTTTGGATCCCCTATGTGCCCCAGCCACCATTTCCTGGACTCTCCCCGTCCAGCCCGCCTCCCATCCCGCCCACGGGCAGTGATTGGATGCCCCTCATCTCATAACCAGCCCTCCCAGGGCAGCCCTCTGCCCGGCAGCCCCTGCGGCTAAGGGCCCCAAGGAAAAGGGCGGCTCCAACAGAGGCGGCTCCAGAAAGTGTCTGCAGGTGTCCGCAGGGGAAGCCATAGAAGCCAGCAGCTAACGGACACCAACAAAAACGGTAAGCGTGGCATGGGTGGGGTGTAGAGCAATTACTCTACACTGGAAAGCCCCTGCCACTCTACCTTATTTTCCGATATCATGGACTGCCATAGATTTAGCCCATGCACACTTAGAAAGTTGTGTGACCACCAGCCGGATTTCAACCATGAGTGTTCGAAATGTTACCTACACTGCATCCTAACATACTAGTCAATGTTAACAAGTGTCACACCTGGAGGGAATTGTGGACACTAGCATGCGTCACATCTAGATAGGTTTGTAAATGTTGGCATCTGCCTACCTGGATGAAACTAGGAAGGCTCAGCATACACCAAACCTGATGGAACTCATACTGAAATGTTAGAAATGTGAATGTTGGCATGCGCCACACTTAGTCAGAATTCCTAACTTTTCCTCACATCCAGATGGGATAATAAGTATTAGCAAGCAGCATACTTCGATTAAACTGTAAATGTTAACACGTGCCACACTTAGAATTGAACATTGGCCTGAGCCGTATCTAGACGGGATTGTGAATGTTAGCAGTTGCCACACTCAGACGTTATTCCCAACTTCGCCCTGCATCGCATCTAGATAGTATTGTGAGGGTTGGCGAGTGCCACACCTGGACGGAATCATGAAGATTACTAAGCACTACACTTAAAAGGAATTGAGAATGCTAGCATGTCCTGCACTTGGATAGAGTTGTGAACATTGGCCTGTGCGATATCTGGATGTTATTGTGAGGATTGGTGAATGCCACACTCAGACTGAATAGAGTAGGTCAGCAAGTGCTACACTTAGACAGAACTGTGGATGCTTGCATGTTAAATGTCACATAACCCACTAACCAATTTAAACTCAAACTCTCTGCATACTTAAACTCACACAACCATCTCTCGCACAACCAGCTGCATACACTTCACCACACTGCAAAAACACATAAGCCGCACACACGGACTGACACCGATCCAATACTCGCACCTAAACTCAGCACCCGGTGTCTACCGAGTTGAAGCTGCCAAGAGTACACCACTCCTCTCACTATCCTACGCCCTCTTCACCTTACTAACCCATCCCATCTTCTCATTTACAGATCCCCCAGAGCTCCTGGGGACCTATTCCGTTGGTGACGGTGCGCTATACAAGTACTATTAACATAACATGTTCATGTTAAACCTGTTTCAGTTCAACCACATTTGTAAAGAATATGCTTAATTTATAAAGACAACCCTGCTTTTCAATACTACACACTAAAACCAAATTTACTTTACTGTTTGCTATTTCATTTGGTTACTATTAAACTACAATTTGTTGCTTCACCACCAAAACACATATTGCTGTTACCAATATATGCTAATTGTCTTATAGACCTCTGGATGGGTCTTTATCGTTTGGGATAATGACCCTTCTCCAACTTATGGCCCCTGGCTTCACCTCGGGCTATAACTTGTGTTCAGGTCATTATTCTGTGATAATGACCCCTTCCTCAGTCTATAATGCTACAATAAAATACAGTTGACTCAATCCAACATTATACGTTGTTAGATCCCATTCACTGCATTATATTTTCTCTCTCCTGATTTCTCAAACAAAACTGGATAATTTGCAAAATATTCCTCTCGTACAATTACATGCAGGACATGTGCAACATGATGAATTTAAGTGATAGTAACAGATTCATCTTCAATGTAGACGAAATCCTTAAATCTCTTTGGACCTGCTTCAAAAACCTACCATAATTTGCTTCAAATGGTTTTTCCTTTATGAAATAACGTGTAGCCCCAAACACATGAATTGCCTTGCGTTTTGATGGATCAAGACCTGTGGTTTTCCATACTAGTCTGTCCTTTATTTCCTTGCCCAAAAACAACGTAAATCTCTGTTCTCATTTTTTAAGATTTGCGTCACTTTTTGTAGTCGTGCATAAAAACCACCACATTAACATACATTATTTTTACGAGCACATTTCCGTATGTTATAGTTTTTAATCTTTCTTCCTTCATCATGCTCTTTGCAAAGGGTCTCCACAATACAGAAAAAGTAAAAGTGAGGGTGGACACTCCTGCCTGGTTCTGAGTCTCTTAACCTTAGGAAGCCTGAGCGTGATTTCACCTCCCTGTGGAACTTCAATTCATCCAAAACATGCCCTAGGTAATCCGGCCCCATCTTAATGCTTTTTCTCTGACCCCTTCCACTACTATCACTCGTGACCACAGTTAAAGTCAATACCATCACTGTTGTCCACCAATACATCTGCTTCTCTAATTCCCTTGCTTGCCCAAACCGTGTTTCTGTTCTATTACCTGTTTGATAACCCCTACAATTTGATTGGCTCATATTTTAAAGAGCGTTACTATTACTAGTGGACTTCAGGTACTTCTGAATTCATTCCTTTAGAGATAACTAATCAAAACCACATCCCATAACTCTGGTTTCACATTCGGTCTCCTGGAATAGTAGGACTCATTTTGCCAGTGATACTACTTGATCACTGCATTCCTTTTTAGAATGAATTGGTTATTCAGTCACCCTCTTTTTACCCCGGATTGTGTGATCAATTCACCCCTTTAATTTCCTGTGCTGTCTTCTGTCACTGTGTTCTTGTGCCCTTCCCTCTTTATTTGAGAATCTGATAATAACCTGAAAATGGTTGAGCTATTGTGCAGTCCTCCAACCCAGTTTCCTTCAGCACTTTTTGTCATTTCCCAACTACCCTTGCACCACCTTCTATTCAGGCTATAAATTTGAATTCGTTATACAAGTCCTACTGTGTTCCCTATTTTTAACCAGATTATACCTCGCTTAATGTACCTTTTCCCGATCTCTTGTTAAAATCTTCCTTCCCATATTGTAATCTAATTTTCTTCTATAAACTATTGTTATATTCCCTTACCGTAGTTATCTGCCGGAACACCTCACTTCTGTGTTCTATATTATTGGCTGCAAAATCCCATAAAGTAATTTGGCCACTCAAACATGCTTTAATGGCATCCCACTAAACTACTACATCTTTGTAATTCTTTGGCAGAAATAATCTGTTTAGACATTTCCTGATATTTTTAAAGAGTGGGCCATTCCATAGTTCCTGGACAAATGTCCATCCTATCTCTGTACATCTGCAATTATGCCTGAAATAAGCACTGCATCTTAATGATGCATGACTTTAAATCCAAATTTGATAATTCCAATATTTGTCTTCTAAAATATAATTGGGTGAAACTAGTAATAAGTCAAAACTGGAATACATCGTATACCAATGTAGGGATAAAAGTCTTCTTTCCGGGGGACCTGTCGTGCATCTAAATAGAAAGTGTGCATTAATGTCTTTATTTCTTTTCTTTAACTGTAGGAGACCTCTCATGACCCCCTCTTCTTGAAATCTTGTCTCATTTGGTCTATAACCTCACTGATGTCAGCCCTTATACCATAGGGTTACGAGTTCCAATTTAAAATCCCAAATTAATTTGTCATTGTGTCCATAAAAATGACCTACCGATCAGCGGTTGGACTTACCCAAGGTCTTTGCTTCAGCTTGAATTTGTTGAATAATGGCTGACCTCCGCTAAGAGCCACATCACCTTCTTTCCGACTGGAACCAGAAGATGAGTGACCCTCAGGGAAATCTCCAGAAGGGAACCCCTCTTGGGGAAGAAAACCCTTCTCCAAGGTGACTGGGTGGATGTAGACATAGAAAGGGTGGAGATGGCCGGAAAGCACAAGAGACCAATAAGTAGAGATCTGGTAAGATATTGGCAGAGAGTCCAGAGTAGCAGGATAGGCCTGGAGGCAGGAGGCTGCAGACCCAAGAACAGCAGGGCTGGAGATGGAGGACCCAGGGAGGACTGCAGCAGACAAATGGTGGAGGACCCAGGGTACAGGCAGTAGAAGAAGACTGGAGACCAGGAAGTGGGAGAGTGAGGGCAAAAGCCAGGCTGACTAGAACGGAGAACAGGAAGAACAAAGGAGCGCCTGGACAAGGGATTTACCCGATGTTGCAACGCACTGACCGTTGGGACCATGTCCTCTTGAAGGCAGCACTGAAGGGTAGCTGTCAGAAGGGGAAACAGAAATACCCAATCTGTGGGCCCTATGATGAAATGGCGCTGAGGCCGGTAAGGGCCGCCATGTTGTTTGTGGCCAATGGGGACTGCAGCTAGCGTGCCGTATGACACTAGAATGTCCCTAATCCCAGTCATTACCTTATAAAATATAAATCTTCCTGGTTGATCATCAGACAACTTTTAAAACTCTAGCTGATCGCCATTTTGAGACTACCACTCCCTCACTGTTGCTGTTAAGCAACTGATATTCAACTAGCAAATCCCTTTCACCAGTAACACCATATGTATTTGCAATAAATGTTTTTCTTGCATTAAGATGTTGCCTGTCTGAAGTTCTTAACTTCAGAAATCGCCCTTTTAGGGGTTTAAAAAATTCCATTCACATTCCAACAGGTATATTCAATCATTTTTCTAGAAATTGTGTACAGGTAAAACAGTAACTTGCAAACCGGAACACATTTAATTATTGTTGACTCCACTAGATTTTTTATTTCCCTCTTTTCTGTCGGAAGCGGCTGCTCACAGCACACAGCCTGTTGCCCGTACCTGCTGCAGTGCTGCTTGACATACTTGGTTGCTTGTTCGTCATCCTTCGGTTTGTTCCTCTATTTTAATAGCAGAGGGATCAGAAGCCGGAGACACCAGGAAGAAACTGTGTGCTTTCCGGAGTGAATAAAAACACTGATCGAGTGTGGGACATAACAGGCCCTGCTAGCCCCGAAGCGCTGATTGAAGAAGAGCCCAAATGAGCCGTGGGAGCACTCGGGTGGCCAGTTGCTGCAGCTGCTGTGGTTGGGGGGATGCCCATTTCCACGACTAGATTGCTATTGATTTCAGTGAGTGCAAACTGCACCCCGAAAAACACAGGCAATTAAGTCCTGCCCTCCCCAGAGGCAGCAGTCCGCTTCTTTCTTTTTTGTTTTGTCCCCTTGCTTTCACTTTGCTGAACATCTATTACCTCGGGTATTACATCTCCCCCGCCCCCCAATCGCATTAACTGAAAAAGGTATTGGAAAAAACTGAAACTGAAATTTAGGTAAATCGAGGTAAATTGCGCAACTGTTGATAAACACCATGTGTTGCGACTCACTAAGGTGCACTGGGACCCATTAGCTGCACGTTGTTCTTAGGGTCCTTTTGGCACTGCTTCAACGGCCCATCCAATGTTATAAGCAGACATGGTGTCTCGGGATCAGCAGCTTTAAGGTGTTTTAAGTCAAGCGCTTCGAGTCAGTTTTTTGGTTTCAACCGGCATGCAAGCCAGTGGGAGGAAGCAGTCATTGTTTGGATTTTTGCGAGCTGAGGGAGGTTACAACTAAATAAGATACGGTGGTGACTGCGGGGCAGTGGAGCTCCACTTTGAGCCACTCTTCTTTCCAGGGATTACAGCCCTCTGGCCAAAACGCTGTGCAACCGGGGGCGTGGTAGCCCTGAGCTTCAAAGAGACTTGCCATTGCCAAAAAAGGCCGTATGGAGCCTTTGACTACAAAAACGTGTCACTTGTGTGAAGGCACTGAATGTCCCACTATTATAATTAAACCTACATGTAGTGTCAGAGGGCGGTGACTAGGTAGTAGTGCCTCCAAGTATTGTTCACAACCGACGTCTACACGGACTCTCTAGAAGCTGTCCCCAAAGGACTTTCCAACTTGGTGATGTTGCCACAAGGTGCATGTCTAATCAAGAAAATCACTGACTTTTTTTTCTGTTTGGGATACTATCCCGTCTCGAGATACCGTCCTGACTACCACATTTTTTTTTTCGATTTGACGGAGAAGCTTACAATCTGTTTCCTACCTCGGTTCAAAAATTGAGAGACTGATAAAGGCACTGGTAATGGGCTGATCTGATCAGTACCAGGAGCCTCTACTTGAGCCCCCACCGGCAGCCATAGTGGCACAAGCTAGTACTATTGTGTTTTTTGTTAATTTACAACTCACTCATGTTCTAGCCTAGCGGTGACCAAATTTGAAGCAATGGATGTGGCAACTGAAGTAGCTACAATGGGCACCCAAGTTTCTATTCTTAAAGAAAATTAAATTTCTTACATGTCTGAGCCTCATTTGGCCACATACCTTAAAAACCAGCCTATTGGTAGCATGTCTTCTGTCCACGCTTTGAAACAGTCTTTGGATAACACCTTGCAGACTTCCGCCGGAGAGCCTGCTAATGAGCTTGCTATTGAACTTAGCCACTGAAGAGCTGCTAACATCACAATCATCTAATGAGTCGTTATGTGTAATGTTCTGAAAAATGTACTTGCACAGTTAATTTCTAGAAGTGATGTTGTTCTTAAAAGGCTAGAGAAGCAAGGCACCTCTCTCAAGCATATAGAGGGATCCGTGAATACACTTACTAACAACACCAATGGGCATGTTGTTTGTTTGGACAAAACGTATGTGAAAGTAACAGCCCCAATACGTTTAATTCCAGAGCAACTGTCGGCAGGTAAATTGTCCTTGACCCCTACCTCTGTTGGGGCAGACTCTAATTCGGCTGCATGGTATCAACTTAAGAAGGGGAAGGTATGCAAACAAGCCATCATATACAATGATCTCCCATCTAGAAGGAAATTAAAGGCGTTGTTGGACACCTTGCCAAATCCTAACTGCTGTTCTGATGAGGCCAAACAATGTTATGACCACCAGTAACCTTAAGGGTCAACACAAGGAGGGCTCTAACCTGAACAATTGTCTCTTTGATGCCATTACTAGTGTTGGACGAATGTGAGCCGGTGACCAAGGTTGTTCACCCCTCGAATGTTACTGTTAGTCGGCAGACTGCTCCAACTTCCAACGAGAGTACGTTGATGCCAGAACATATGAAGGTCAAACAAAGTAATAAGGTCCTTACCAGGCGGAAACAAAATAAAAAAAAAACATCCACAGAGAGCGCAGCAGAGGAGCAGGTCTACAACCTGGAGGAGTTGTTTACTACTACAGCTACTGTTGCCGCAGGATGTGTTGTAAGTAACGTCTTGGTTGAAACGGACATACACATCCAAAGTCTGTTTTGATATGGCAAAACTCTTTCCTTGAATCGAACAAGGTTACTGGAACCGCTTCACACAATCTTATCGTTTCGCTTCATTAGAAGCGATGATAAAAGAATTGTAGACATATGTGAAAACGTTAGACATGCTACCTCGAATGTGCATTTTCAAGTGGAAAATGTTCTAGATTATATCATGAATTACTCCTCTGCATTTAATCGACTTGGTTATAAATGTATGGCTTTGGAAGCTGATGAATACCTGTGAACAACTTCTTGTGATAAATTCCCTGGCAACAATCACTGAGTTGGCGAGCAACCTACTATGCTGGGGAGGAGGCTGTTTTCGCATGTGTGCATGATTTACCATTGACTAGGAGACAAAATACTTTGTTTAAAGAAACCAGGGGGAACCCGTGTGGTTATCACGCCACAAGCGAACGCCCAGGCATATACCCTTATCATGGTGAACCCCATTACTTACGAGGGTTGTCGGCTGGGGTTGGGGACCAGGGTGAAGAGTCTCATTGGGAATGGCTGGCCAATTCGGTCAAGCAGCACAGGTTGAAGCATTCCTAGCTCCCCCTTCCTACTTTTGAGTTTGAATACTCGTGGTCACTTGCGTCTTTTTTTATCACAGTGGATTACTTGAACTTACTGATAATTTCAACGTCATAGCACTTCAAGAGACTTGGCCCACCGAACCTTTGATAATTAACGGGTGAAATGCACTTTCTTCTCTTGCTACTCAGGGACCTAGGGGTCGCCCTAAAGGTAGCTTGGCACTCAGAGAATTACCGAGAGTCTAGCACTCTACCAACTAATATAGTCCGAGATACACTAGGAATTTAAACCAAGCCTAAAGGTTTCCTAACTCTGAGCCCAGAATGAGGGAAATAATCATCAATATATATGATCCACCTTATGTGGGTTGTTATAATTAAGGAAGTAGAAGAATGTATCTATACCATGACCCCTGCTATCATCTGTGGGGACATTAAATCCAGGGTCTCACGAGATGTTGGCTTGAGGGAGCAGGAGATGGACTGCTCATCCTCGCCCCCACTGGCTGATAAGCTAGATAAAGATTGTAAACATGGGACTAACTAGGCTAACTTTCTATATTTGGCTTGGTTTAGTATGGCTAATGGTGCCTATAAAGCTGACTTGCCTCTACATTTCACTAGAATCAGACACAACTGATGTAGTATTAGACTACATCTTCTGTGCTAATGCCCCGTCCTTGATCACAGATATGTGCATCTTTCAACGACGGGAAAGTGATCATTTCCCCATTATTGCCAGTCTTTATTTCCAAAGCTACCCTCAGAGTTCTGTTCCTACTGGGTGGTTGCGGGTTAACTCATCAATAAATCGCCGGTCTTCCAATATTAGGGTCGCTTCTCCCTTGCCTCAGTCTATTCCTAGGGATTACACATTGGCTAGTATGCTCATTGACTCTAAATCCTCACCGGAGGCTTCCCATTTTGCAATTTTTAGATATAAAAGATGTATGGAGAATATCATGTTAAGAACCTCTGTTAATCCTGCAACAAGCTCGAGAGTAGGGATTGGCTTAAAAAAAGCACATCGGCACACCTTTGATAAACCTATTAAGGATAAGGAAAGAGCTGTACCCAAAGAACTACATGGATTGGCACATTCAGAACCACATCCGCCCAGATAAGCTATCGGGGCCAAGGACATCAAAAATAGCTGCTGTAAATGGCCTAAATGGTCTACGTTTCATGTTCAGTGGACTCAATGGCAGGATCTGGATTATGCATCACTCACCAACAATAACTCGGGTATTCCAGTTATGTCCCAAATCCCTGTTGATGTCTCTAACCTATGTTGAACTATCTCTTGATGAGGGTTGGAGGGGGACAAAACCGAAAACATTGTGGCTGCTACCATCTCCACCGATTCACATTTTTTTTAAAAGCCCTAATGATATTCATAGGCTAATTATGGCCAGTAAATTATCCCATGCCCCTGACTGCATCTGCAATCTGTTAATAAAGACCGATTTGGAAGCCTGGGCAAATGCATTGTATTGGCTTTTACACTAGATCATTGCGACACAGAACATCCCATCTTCATGGTGAGACATCATTATTGTTCCAGTTCAAAGTTCACAAAAAAGGGAGCCGCACAGAACCTGGAAACTATCATTTGCTGGCCATATTTAGATGCCTCAGCTAAGAGTTTCACCAGTGTTTTGTTAGAAGAGCTAGGAGTTTGGGCTGAGAGCAATAGCATCATTCAGTTTAATCAAACACAATTTCGGAAGGGCCTTAATACCACCACAAATAGTCTGGGCCTGGCCACCATAGTTCATCAGGCCTGGATAATACATATTACCCTGTATTTGTGGCACACATTGATTTTAGCGCAGCTTTTGACACTGAATAGGGGCAGGCTATTAAAAAAGCTGCACACTAGGAACAACCCCCCCCAGGCCTGTAAAAGATGATGATCTCCCTTTGTGAGGGAACCCACGGTAAAAGTATGCTTTGACCAACTGGCTGGCCTGACCAGCTGGCTATAACTCAGAATGGTCTCAGGCAGTGGTGCATCTTGGCACCAATGCTATGGCAATAAGCCCCGAGACGGTGGGCCAATACCGGCCAAGGTAACGCCCCTGGTGCCCATATTTAACGAAGGCCCCAGGGGCATTACCGCATGCGGTATTGGCCCGCCGTTGTGGGGCTTGTTCCCATTAGTACCCCTGCCCATTAGAACGGGGTACTGATAGCATTTTTTCTGTTCTGAAACTTTCTATGGTGGCCATCGGAAATGGAGGTGCAGGGGACAGAAGTGTTCCCATCACATTCACGCCTGAAAAAGGGCGGGGAGAGGATAGTTTGCAGGGGGGCCCACCAGCCCGGGGGGGGAGAAAATACCTGAATCCCTGGCGGGGGACATGGCAGCCTCCAGCCGTGTGGAGGCTCGGAGCGGGGATTGCCCAGTTTTGAGCCTCCTTGTTGGCTAAGGGACTGCCACGCTCCCTGTCGGAATCAAACGCAGGCACGCAAACAGGTGTGTCCAAGGGATTACACTGTGGTATGGCTCAGAAAGGAGCCAATTCATGTTAAGTGTATCCCGTGGATTCACAGTGCCGGTAACTAATGTTTAATATTGATTTATTAGATCTCAGGGAGGCCATCACTAACCCCTCCACAATACCACTGAAACTAGGAGATACTTTTAAACAATGGATGGGTTATGCTGATGACCTTATAATCTTTGATTTAACTCCTGGTGGTTTGCAATCTTCACTAAACTCTCTGAAATTATACTCTGAATTAAACTCCCTTAAAGTGAATATTGCCAATTTCTCTGAATGGTACGGAGATCTGGCTTTATGGGATTATGACAGAGCTGATAGACAGTGATTTTAAAGAATTCTCAGATTACCACCACATACACCCATGGACATGATTTATTTGTAATTCAGTTTTGTACCGATCTATGTCCAATATAATTTGTGTGCCCTAATTACGTACTGGAAGCTTGTAACGCCCCAGATGACTCGTTTAATCAATTAACGCATGGTGTGTTACTGTCTAGATCTAGCCTCATGTCTTCCAGTTGTATATTGAAAATTAGTCTGATTGCTGATAGGTGGCTTACCTTGTCTCTGAAAAATGCACGTGTGATGTCAGTTAGTATAGGAACACTACGAAGGCCATCCTACTTTTACAGAGCAAGGAACAGCTGATCGTTGCCCTGGATACTAAAGGTAATGCTGTTGTATACATCGAAAATATTCTGGTCCAGGAAGAATTTCCGACTACATTCATCATTTCTTGGTTTGGGATTACTTGGGAATTAAATTTAATGTAGTAAAATCCTTCGAAATACTTGGAGCATGACAACAAATTCCAAGGAATATCAGATATTGCTGATTGTGCAGCGAGATGCAATTGAAGTCTGTGAAACCTCTTTTGACTGACTGTTCCTCAGTCCTGAAGCTTCAGCTATCGATGATGATGTCAGGAGGTTTCGAGGGGAACACCATGGTTGAAGAACTAGGGAACATTTTCATGAGTGGGTGTCATTGATGCCTGTATTGTATATTTTACTTCCTTATGGAAAAAGATTGTAAATATTTTGGTTATCTTGGCATGATGACTTGGTGACTGTTATTGCCTTATGCAAGATAGGGTAGTATAATTGCTTGTTTTATATGTAAATGTTTTTTGTTTTTTATTATGGAAATGTGTAGTATTACAAAGTTTACTTTTGTTGGCTGTATGATCCGGTAAATAAATAAATGTGCCTCTTTTAAATCCTTCTCATCTAACTTTAACTCACGTTGTCTTTCCATGTTGATAAAGATTTTAACTCACCCTATTCCTTTTGAAAAAAAAGACTGCTCTTCTTTACAGCATCAAGCAATTTCTTGAACCTCCATCTTCTGAGGCTTATAAACTCACATTGAAAGAAAAAGCTTGTACACATGTTGCTTGAGCTTAAGGAATGGAAGTTTAACGAATGCAACAAGCGCACACGGTACCATTCAGAAGGTTGCCAATAAAGACGGAGTAATGTTTTTTTTTTTGGGAAATGTCCTCTTGCTAGAGCAGCTCTAACTGGCTGAGAAACAAAGAAACAAAGCAAACCTCTTTCCATTTGTCTCATTTGTATCTGTAGTTATTTTACCTGCAGTAAAAGCCAATGTGACAAAATGCAGAACGAGCATTGACAAAAGACATGGGTCTAGTATTTTGTATCATGTGTTTTTTTTTTTTTTTTTTTTTTGATGGGTAGGTTTGTGCATATGTGGAAATTGTGTGAAGTCACTTCAAGGTTTAGATTCTTTGAAGTCCTGATTTTTTTTGTGGAAATTCAATATAGTGGAATGGGGGAGGTGGTACACTACAGAAGTGCAGCCCCACGCTACAGGCTCTCTGTGATAACATGCTCGTCAGCAGGTCACCATTTCAATCACTTTTGCGTGGACCTGGGACCCAGCCCACAGTTCACCCATACGTACACGAGCACTCAATAGTTCAAACGGGTACCAGACAATTTGTAGGCCTAATACTCTTTCCTAAACAGGTGCCTACAATTACTCCATAGCCCCAAATCCTGAACAGGTAAGGGACATGAAGAGACAAGAAAACAGGCTAATGTAGGAAGTTCAACAAGCGTAAAAGTGACAATTATGTGGGAACTGCGGAGAAAGGAAGAGGGCTAGCTTGTTGAGGGGATAAGGAAACAACCAGTAAAGAACAGAAAAGCTTAGAGAAAAATCCATTTGGATGTGGAAAGGGAGAACAAACTTGTGGTGGCAGGTGGCGCCACGTCTGCATACTTTGGAGCCAGGCCAGGGTGACTAGGCAAGAGCTGCAGAAAGCCTGGTAAACCTGGGGTTGGGATTTGCTGGAGCATAAGCACATGAACGCCTCCAACTTGGGTAAGAGAAATACTAAGTGTGACAAGTCGAGGGATTCAGTCACTTCTCCCCAGGAGAGAGCCTTTCCTTGTGAGACTAGGGAGGTGAGCCCACTATGCAACATGTCCCTAGGGTTGGCAGTAAGCGGGACCTCACAGGAGGACACTCCCATCCTAGGGACAAGAACTGTTCAGATGAGGAACCCCCTTTTTAGTGCACTTAAAAACAACCCAATGCTATATCAGTCTCCAGAAAACCAGAATCCTTGTATAACTGCTATGACAACACCTCTGCAGAAGATACAAATTCATCTGAGATGAGTAAACACCTAGGATTAAGGAGGAAAACAGTTGCCTGGCACTGGGACGAAGAAACCCAAAGGAGTTATTGTTAGGCAGAATCATAAGCAGTAGCCTTTGGGAACACCACACACAATTAAGACAAGTGACAGTACAAATTTACCTTGGTACAAGCCTGTACTGCACAGTAAAGTAGTAGCGATGGCTGAGCAGCCAGACTTATCTCGAGTAAAGTGAGCAGTATCAATAGTTACAAAAAAGACAGCAATTACTATGGTTCAAACAAACACTGACTCAAGGTTTCTGAGTAAAATAATATACATTTATTTATACATTCATTTGTAAAACGTTTCACTAAATAAAGCAGCTGAAAAATCACACTCTGAATATACTACACACCACCCAATCAAATCTGGACAAGTAAGGCTCAAAATGAAGTGTAAGCAAAATGGCACTCGAGCAATTTAAAAGGGAGGGAAAGACAAGGTTATACAAAATTAAACACCACCAAGAAGTTGGTAGGCAGGGCAATCTAGAAAAGGCTTGCTACAATGAGGATTCAAATCAATAGGCCTGGGCCAATGTTAATGGTTCAGAGTCTTGGCAGGGGATCAGACAGTTCAGAGTAGTTCGCAGTTAAGTCTTTGCCAAGCGTTCGAAATGAAGTTGGTCGAAGGAAAATGTATTTAAAAGAGTAGAGAAGGACAAGCCCTCGGGCTGGTGAAAGATTTCAAACACTTTTACCACGGTCGGACGGAAAGAACAACCGGGTTAGAACAGTACCTCAAATGAAGAAGGCTATAGCTGAGGCAGAAGTTCCTGGCAGATCCCACAGGCTCAGGGTTCCTAAAGCGACTGATGGACTGATACGAAGTAGGAAGAATGGAGGGTCCTGCAATGCCCAGGGAAGGAACCAGCAGCAGAGCAAAGCAACAAATAAAAGGTGCGCTCCTTAAAACCCAAACAGGGTCTGGTCCTCCTGGCTATCTGGTTCACTGCAGTTGTGCACAGTAAATTCGACCATTGGAGGGAGGCCTTGCTTGTTGTTTTGGCAAACTGGTTGGTCCCACTAGCTCAAGGGAAGAAGATTCCTTGCAGATGTTCTCTGTCGTCGAAGTTTGGAGATTCGGACCAGCAGCAGGGCTTCACCGGGAGGTTCAATCGTGGTAGTGGTCCTCTTCTTTCAGCTTCTCTTCGGTTCTCTCGATCCAGTGGCGAGACTGCCTTCCAAGTCCCACAGACCTGCTTTTTATGCAGTTTTTCCCCCATTCACACAGCCTCGCTGTCACACAGCAGGGTGGCTGTCTCAAACCCTTCCCTCACATCCTGTTCCCCTCAGACATTCAGGCCCCAAAGGAGTGCTTCTGTGCAGAAGCCCGCCAAAGGACGCCGAATAAAGGACCAAACCTGGTTTGGCTCGCAGAGTAAAACATGAAAAAGACCTTTACAAAAAAATGTCGATTAAACCCAGCTGGAACCAAATAAAAGTAAATGGGGTCCCGCGGATTTAAGTTCGAGGCTACTAACTTAGCCTAAAACAGTACCAAGGCTATTTACATAGACCACGGTAGGAAAAATAGGGTAGATACCACTGCTACCAGCCAAATCTTAAAGAAATCAGAATGAAATAATGTTCCACGAGAGACAAACAGAAAGGGATAACTATTAACCCTTTCCAGTACTCTATGTAAGATAGGGTGTACTGGGTCTGTGAATTTAAAAATACCAATAAAGTCAATGGCAACTTTACATGTTCTGGGAGACAGTAGTCCGTCCATGAAAATAGAGTTTAAAAGTGGGAAGTCTGAAAAAGACAACCCTGTGTCACTGCACTAAAGGTGCTGTGTAACACAAAGTACACAAATGATGCCTATGGAGTAGGTGAAGCGCCACAGTCTATGAACACAAAAATGTTAAACACACACAGCAAAACCCATAAAAGGCTCACACTCTTATCAGGTGAAAAAAATAAATCCTAGAAATCCAGCAAAGCTGCTGAGGGACTCAGTAGGTAAGGGAAATTAGCCATTCTGGAGATTTCTCCCTAACAGCTATGATGAATGTGATTCTTGCACAAAGAAAGGACTGCTACTGTAAACTGGGAAAGCCCCAGATCAGTGTCCTAAAAGGAGGAGGAGCTTGAGAATCAGAGACAGAGACCCAGGTGTTCTGAACCAGCTGGGAGGAAGCTCTTAACCAAGAGAGAAAGCTGTTCTCAGTGTGAACGAGCAGCAGGAAGCCATCAGTTACTGAGCTGCACTGTGCGAAGGGCAGGTCCAAGGACACTGGCCCATCCAGTTACAGTCCCTGGAGGGACAGTGCAGAACCAAACAGAGACAAAGCTGTTACTGGGAAGTTGCCCAAGACACAAGTGGACACAGAGTACTTACCTGGTGGTGCTGGGAAGGAAAAGGAACAGAAACATCTTGCCACACTGGGAGATGGGCACCGAAGCGTGTCGGAAACAAGGAAAGAAAGTGTGAGCTGGAGCCATTCTGACAAGCTATGGAGGAATGCCAAAAGTGAGTGCTGACCTGATGACGCAGCCCTCTAACACAGCAGGTTACTGGGTAAGAGGGAGACCTGTGGGCAAGGCACATATAATAAGAGTGAGAATCCAATTGGGACTCGACCTACTCATCCCAGTGAATACAATTAGAAGCGTGAGAAATACAAAGGGACTCCACCAACTCGTCCCAGTGAATGTGACTATAATAAGAATGGCATTAAGAAGACTGAGAATCGCACAGGGAGGGGTGGCGGGGAGCAATATACATGCATGTCTCAGTGATTGTAGAAATAATAAGAGTGTAAGTTATTGAGGAACTCAGATAATTAATCCAAGTGAATGGAAAGCCTACAAAGGGAGTGAAACGGGTCATTGGGCACATTGTCAGATCCTAGTGTGAAGACCCAGATATCACAAAGGATGACCAGTAGTAATCAAGCTACATTTATGTAGCCTTTAAGGAGGCGGTTGAAGGGCTGTGCAAACAATCTAGGGATAAAAACGCATTGATCGTGTGTGGGGGTGACCTAAATCTGAAAATGGGGAAATGGAGGGTTTATATGATAGAAAGGAAGATGAAGCCCTGGGTGTCCCTCTGCCAGAAATGTTGGATATAAGAAGTGTGGTGCAGGACTGCAACTTTGGCAATGGATGATCGAGGTGGGATTGAGATCAACAATTGGCCGATTTAAGAGGGGCACCCCAGGAGCGTATACCTTTAGAAGCACCAGAGGGAAATAATCCATAGATTGCTTTATGGTCTCAACTAACATCTGGGGAATGGTGAAGGACCTCTGTGTTATGAGTGACCTCTATAGCAATCGCTACGCTCTGGAGCCGACCATTAACTGGTTTAGCCCAGGGGTAAAAAGCAACCATTTTGATCACCTCAGAGAAATAGCATGTGAAGGAACGACATCCAAAAGACTGAGGTGGAACGAAGCAACAAAAGGCCCTCGAGGGGGGAAAAAATAGTTGAAATGAAATATTTTATTTATATTGCGCTCATGTTTCAGAGCGCAACCAGGCAAAAAGGGAGGGGAACAAGGGAGAAAAAAACAGAAAAACAGCGATCTTACTAGGCCTAGTGACATTTAAGAAAGCGCAATTGCATGGAAAAGGAAAATGGGGGGCGGGAGGATTGCATAGAAGGGGGGGGGAGTGGAAAGGGCGATAAACCATGGGAGTACAACCAGCAAGTGGCAGGTGAGTTAGTCAGAAAGGTATATCTGATAAGTGCAGAGGAAAAGTGGGAGGGGGTCTGTATGGGTACATATACAGAACCTTAGTGCAGATGGGGGCCATGGAGGCAGTGCAGGAGGGTGGCAGGGTGAGCAGGTACCTGGGCCGAAAGAACAAAGGGTGGCCAGGTGCACAATGCCAGGAGAAGAAACAGATCAACAGGGGAGAAGAGGGGGCAAAGGCAGAGGCAAAGAGGAAGGTCTTGAGAAGTTTCAGGAACTGAAGAGGTGTTTCCTCAAGTGTCAAGGTGGCCGGGAGGCTGTTCAAAAGGGAGGCACCAGCAGAAGACAGAGATCTACCCCCAGCTCGTTCTTTTGCAAAACGACTAACCTTGAGGGAGTTAGAAGTAGAGAAGCGAAGGGCTCGAGAGTGGAGGTATTTACGGAGGGATAGTTGAAGGTATTTTGGACCCAGGCCCCAGAAAGCCTTGTGGACAATGCAGAGTTCTAATGAATATGTCCCTACGTAATACTCTGTACTATGAGCAGTGGTTAGTATTTATATTCAGCAATAGCTTGCGTACCTGCTAAAGAATATTGAGATAGGATGCATGGGGAGTTGTGGGGACAAAAGAAAAGGGATTCACAATGTGGGCTGGCATGACAAAGACTAAAAAAGCAAAGGGCGAAACTACTGAACCTACTTAAAAATCCCCACTCCTCCAAAATAGAGATTGTGTGGGAAATGGGCAGAGTATGAAAAGCAGCTTGAATGACGTGAAATGGAACTAGATAATCAAGCATGGGAAAGACTGGAAATGTAAAAATAATGACTCCCGTGAATTCTGGAAGGAAATGAATGGCCAACCCATATATAACAGCAACAAAGCAGGTCTGGAGTGTGGGATCCAAGACCAGCAATGGGTAGAACATTTTAGTAAGGTTTACAGATTACAGGAGGGGCCAATATGCAGGACAATAGTCTTGAGGGACAAGCAGAGTAGTGTGGTAAGAGAATCAAGTCCAGCCTTTTTTTTCTACTGGTGAAGTGATAAAAGCAATCCAAATTGCCAAAAAAGGTGTGCACTGGGCAGTGATGGTATCCCAAATTAATTTTATCAGGATAAGGATGATTTGTGGAGTCCTGTGCTAGCAATCTTGTTCAACGCAATCATAAGCACGAAATGAATGGCAAAGAGCTATAATTGTGCCAATATATAAAAAGGGCTGCAGGAGTTCCCTGCAATCATACCGGCCCATATCCCTCCTGAATACGAGCTTTAAAATGTTTGTTAAATGCTTGCTCTCCAAATTAGAAGAATGGGCGATAGCAGAGGACATTTTGTCACCAATCCAGCTGGGATTTAGGCCTTAAATGGGAACAATGTTTGAATGTGTATTTGGTAATTTCCCATTCATTACATATAAAACAGGAACCCATATACCTGGCATTCATGGTCTTGAGCACCGCCTTCGACAATGTAAATATAGACAAATTGTGGGAGGTGCTCGGGTCCTATGAATGTCCGGTAGACATTTTGGACGCATTGGAAGCCCTCCATGAGGCATGCATTCGTTCGTGCAGTGAGAGACATTGTACAGCATGGTTCCCAATCAAATTGGGGTTAGGGGTGTATTTTGGCACCCCTGTTATTTTTACTGTACATTAACAAACAGCTTGAATACCTAAGACACTGTAATGCAGATGTACCACGAATTGGTGAAACATCACTACTCTCATTCATTTATGCGAATGATATCGTTCTTATTGCACGAACCCCAAGAGCACTGCAGATCTTGGTAAATAGCTTTGAGACTTTCATGAGCAGCCTGCATCTTAAGGTAAACACTACCAAATCTGCTGTAATGGTGTGTCTTGGGAAGAAAAGAACATGCACATTTCCAAACATATGGTCTAATGGCATGGTGATACCTAGGGTGTTGCACTTTGACTATCTTGGGGTTTGTTTTAACGAAAGGTTCAACTAACAGGCCCACGTACAAAAACAGGCCCCCGTAATGCGACGACTTATAGGTGGTATCTATAGATTTATGAAAACCAGAAAGCAACAGCCATTATGTATTGTGGGAAAGGTATATAATGCCTGTATCATAGGAGCCATCAAATATGGTGCTGCAATTTGGGGACACAGTGATGGTAGCCAGTTACAAAAAGAAGAAAATGGGTTTATTAAATCATTACTGGGTTTACCCATGGTAGCGCCAAATTTTGCTTGCAATAAAGAAATCAGCTGGCCATGTTTAGAAGACCATCTGGCGCTGGAGCCCTGCAGAGTGTGGCTACGTATATGGTCAAATCCAAAGGCGCGACTAACGCAAAACCTGTTGAAGCACCTAATGTGCAAGAAGGGCACAAAGGACATTGGCTGGCTAGAAAATATAAGGATTATGTTGGGGAAAGTGGGTATTAACAAAACTTTTTTTTAATCTGCTCAACTTCAAGAAAAAGCAGTTGTCGCCCCCTAACCAAGAGTCTGAGTGGGTACTTGATAGGAGAGAGCCAGATGAAATATCTAAACCGTCAAACAGAGAATTAATGAGACTATCCTCAACTAATTTAAAAGAATGCCTTCTCTGGACGAACTCTAAACATCAAAGGACTCAAATCACAAGTGCATGCTTTGGTTGCTTGGACCTTGGCGATCTCCCCAGTCAGAGATCGGGCCATGAATTCGAAGCAAAATGCCTGATGTGTGATGCTGGATTGGAGGATCTAGCTCACTTTTTATTTTTCTGCCATGCCTATAGCGAGCAAAGGAAAATCTATTGCCACTGTTCATAGGCAGAGGCTTTTTTTCCACATAGGCCAGCCCTGTACTACCTGTTGAAAGCGCTTGCACCCGGAATAGCCTGGAATTTGTCGTATATAAGAGTTACCTGGTGTATTCGAGAAAGGGGCCTAAAAGCAAGAAAGTGTAATTAGAAACAATGTCTGAAACAACTGTGTGGATTTTAAATTAAGGGCTTTTTTTTTGAATTGGTTATGTTTTGGTGTCCTGCACTCTAACCTTTTCTTTTTGTAGAATAATTATAGATAAAGCAAATGTGTTCTTTCACAAAGTTCTCTATAATATGTGTCATATTGCATGTATTATTAGAATAACTTGGTTTAAACTGACATGAGAGGAAATTAATAATGAAATATCATGTGTTTTTTAAATTAATGTATATGTTGCACCTTTTATGGATTCTTGTCAATCTGAAATACAGAATCTACCTACCTACTTCACAGGGAGAAACTTCAAACAGAACGAAAGGAGAGGTGGAAAAATCCTTCGAAAGAACTGAACAAACTGGTCCAGGAAATGGCAAGGTTGAGTAGTACTTGCTGGCAAAGCAAACCTCAGGAGAAGGCAGTCATACGCCTTGTCCTTTTAGTTATTTAGAACAAGTGGTAGGGTCAGTAAAGATTAGCGTTTGGACGGAGAGCAGGCTTACTTTGGACTTTCTACCAGACGCTGAGTAGAATATCCCTGCGAATAAGGGAAAGGAAGAGGAACAACTGGGGAGAACACCTATGGTCTTTTACCTGGACAACCTGTTCCTTTTTCTCTAAATCTTGAAAGCCAAAGATCTAAAAGCACATCATGGTATCCCCCTTTTCCCAACATCGACCTCCCTTACACCCCCTCTGCCTTTGTCGGCTCTTGTGATCCTTGCCCCATGCAAAAACCTACACTTTCCCTGCAGGCCATTAAAAGGAATAAGAAAAGAAACACTGCCCCTTTAAGATCCAACTCACTCGGAGCTAAAGGACAGGCATGTCCAGATAATTGGGCAATGGAAGGTAATGGAAAGGCAGGCTCCACTCTGAACACACACCTGCAGCCTGTTAGTTTGTTGCAGGTGTATAAAAGGTGGGGCATTCAGCAGTGCACAGTGCAGCAGTTGGAGACACAGCATCAGGGAAGGTGTGTGGCGGAGTCCAGCAGGGGATCCCTGACTTGCAAGGAACTGGCATTCTGGAGACGAGCACCAAGGAGGCAGAGGGAAAACCAGCTGGAGGAGTCCAACGAGCCGGCGCACTACCCCGTGGCAGAGCACAGGCACTGGGGTGAAAAGGCAAAGGAGCTATCTTCAGGGAGCCAGTGTGGTTATAAAGGGAAGGATATGGACAGGGCCGACCTTCCCCTATGTAAGCCGTGCATGCTCGTTCTCTTACGATGGCCAGGAGTGTTTGAGGGGCAAGTGATGAGACCCTGAACTCAGCTGCAGTGTTCTTGAAGCCAATAGCCT
The DNA here is from genome assembly GCF_040938575.1 of Ambystoma mexicanum. NCBI lineage: Eukaryota > Metazoa > Chordata > Amphibia > Caudata > Ambystomatidae > Ambystoma > Ambystoma mexicanum. The sequence goes on from NC_090922.1 coordinate 293,377,029, forward strand.
GGAAGAGCGAGCAAGCAAAATCACTGCCGGGGAATCTGAAGTACATGGAGACTTGCACTTTGATGCACACTGCTAAATACTATGTAGCAACTGTAAGCGGAATGAAATGAAATCCATTATTGCATTCCTCCACAGTCGTGAGACAATCGGATAATGCGGACTGGGAAAGAAGAAACAGAGTATCTGAATGAAAGCATGGGAAGCGAAAACCCATTGTCAGAGTCAAAGTACTGTATGTGGCAAGACAAACTAATAGAACCTTGTGTGATACAAAGTTACCGAGTGGTCGGGTTGTCAAATGTCTCAGTGGACTGAAAGAAGATAATTGACATCCCGATGGGAGCTGTGTGAGGGGGGAGCTGTGTGAGGTACGAAGTGAGAGCAAAGTGGCGCTGGCTATCAAGAAAAACATCTGGCAGAAGGCTGTACACGAGAAAGGAACGGGTGTAGCACCATTAAGGGTGTTTTGCACACAGTCCTGGAGGAGGTAGTAGGCTGTGTGCTCATACAAGCAGAGGGTGATTACGGTAGTCAGGCCCTTCACGAAGACAGGATAAATGTGTTAGAACGCATTAAGTAATCAGACACTTAGAGGTGGAATTTGACTGTATGGAGAGGTGAATATGTTCCGAGAGTGAGACGATTACTTGACACACTAGGACAGTGTGTTGACAGAGGACTGGTGGAATTTGGCCCGGTCTGTTGATGTTCTACCGCTTTAGCTTGCTTCTTTGTGTTTTTTTCAGGTTCTGAGTGGTCCGACATAGATGTTGTGACCCTCCCCTATTTCACCGTAGTCAAGAGGTTTTATTTTGAATAGTCACACGGTAAGCCTTGGTTTTGTATACTGAGATACAGACTAGGTGGAACAATAGCAATTGATATACTAATGACTGTTGTTTCTTTTTTTTTTTATTATTTTTTCATTTTTGTGTCTCCCCTGGTGAAGACAGGTTGCAAACTGATTTAAACTGCATGTTTAGAATGTGATTATAATTGTAGTGTTGATTAATGTTGCATCAACCATATAAGATTAGTAAAGGTTACAGATGGTCCCCCTGATGAAGTTCGAGAGTAAAAAACTTTGTTTGAACTAAATTGTTGGACGAAACATGTTGGGCAATTATAAAGTATTGTGAGCTAGTGGCAATACTTCAGTAACATTGCAAATTCAGTTGAGATCAAACCCCACAGTAGCATCTAAAGGGGTATGTTGACACTGAGTTAAAGGCACGAGGTATCTATTAGTCAAATTGAACTCGTGAGCTACTGACCATTATGTTTTCTTTAAGCAGAGTAATGTCCTTTTAAGCACTGTACATTATTTAGTTTTGTATAGGCAGGGTATCACAGGGTTGAGTACTACACTGAGTTTTGTATGGTTTTTCAAGCGCATTTTATGATAATTGTTGTAAAAGGTTTTTAGGAATTTTTACAATTTTACATGGTTTTTAGTAGGTGTGTATTGTATATGAAATAAAATTGTGAATTGTTTTCCTTTGGTATTGTTCTTTTTGTAATTCAGTACCTATGTGTTAAAAGTACTGAAGTATGGTGACCTGGGGAGGTCATAGATAGGTAACAAGAGGACGTATTTGACCTTTGGTTAAAGGATTGTCCAGCATTTTTGTTTAAGAGTCAGGTCAACACGTCGATAAAAGGCTCAATGTCTCTGTGTGGTTTTTACACGAGAAAGGAACACCTTTAAAGGGTCAGAGCAAATAATGCCCAGCCAAGCCCAGTAAACTAAGTCAACTCACAAGGAGGGGGGCAGAGCTCGAAGCCCCGGGTTGCGTGACCAGTGATGGGTGGACCGTGCAGTCCGACAACTGCGCCCAGACCAGGTGGAGTCTGGAAGTGGAACCAGGAAGTGGGGAAGGGAACCACAGAAGTGTTTGTTAATAACTACAGCAGCTACACCGAAGAGCTGGGACTTGGGGATGGGAACTCTGAGTCTAAAAGGTACTGTGGACATTAAGGGAAAAGACAAAGTGCTGTTTTCTGAGTTTAGGCAAGAGAAGCCTAAGGAACACACTGGCCATTTGTTGTTTGTGCATCTAAGGAAACCAAACAGCAACATTGTGAAGCAGAGCATAACAAAACCGGTGCCAGGTGTAACCAAGAACTAGGAGCTAATAAGGTATGGTGGCTTAAAATAAAGTATAACAAGAACTGTGAATTAATGAGTTACTTTGATAGGTTTTTGGAAAATGCAACTTGAGACCTGTGGAGCTTTAAATCCCTCGGAGTCGCAAACGTGGGGGGAAGGGAGCTGGGTAGGAAGCGCCTGAAAGGAACTATTCTAGAAGGCCCGTAGGCAGATTGGAAACCTAACTCGATGAGAACTGTGAGCCTTTAAAATACTGTGACATTTACTTGGAACTAAATCCTGAAAGCTAATGTAACTTACTCACGGAGTGTCCTTAACTTGGGGAAGAGGTACTGTGACATTTACTGAAGTGAATCCTGAAACCTTGTGGAACTTAACTCCCTGAAACTGCGTGTCTGGAAAATGGGGAAGGGAGTTGTGTGAGAAGCTCCTGAACAACACTATCATATGACTTTGGAACACTTATTTAGTTTGAACATTACAGCACATTGTTAGTATTAGAAGTTAGGGCAAGTATAGGTTGTGGCACAGACAGCATTTTACTTCAGACTTTTAGGCTCAGACTGGCCTTAGATACATCAGTTGAGGGAAGTACCCTCTTAGAGTTAGGGCAAGTAAGGCGTTACTCCCATCCTGAAGCTTTAATTAAAGGTTTTCCAACTAGATTTTCCTCGTCTGACTGTTGATATCAGGTCTGTCTCACAGCTTCCCGATGCTTTGGATAGGAGAGGTCAGCTGGCCGTATAATAGGACGAGCTGGAAAATAGCCACACTTTCAATTATTTCCTGGTTGTTAAATGTTTTGATTGAATTTTGAAAAGAGCAGGCATGTAATACCACATTTTAGAAGCCCTATGGGTAAATGCTTTACCGCCAGTACATTCTTTGCAGTATTTAGGAACCACCAATGAAGTCTGGCTATGTAAAGAGTGGTCTAGTGAGACTATAGATCTGAATTCTATTTTTTCGTGTAAAGGTCTGGTATTAAAAATGGCCGTAAGAATGCAGAACATGGACTTAAGACTAGCTCTTCTACAGACTGGGTGCATGTGCCTTAGGCCAGAGTAGGAGAAACCTTGTCAAACATGCGAAAGCCACCACGTTCTAGATCAGTAGAGAGGGCACATTGACAGTTTTACAGATAGTCCCAACTAAAAACCAAGAATAGGCCCCATGCTGTGTTGATGTGAAGGTGGTGTTGCATTGTGTATAAGGGTTGAATATTTCAGGATTTTTGTATCTTTCGCACTACTTGCGGCACCTTGAAATGCATTCTACTTTTCCATTTCCCCATTTGCCTAGGGAGTGAGATTTGCTACAATGTGTTCTTTATGAATTAATGAATTTAATAATGAATGTTAAGAGTAATGGAGGTGTAATGTATGTGTTCATGAATGCATGTTAAGTCAATGTTATGGATGAATCTTACACGTGCAGTAGAGGTTGGGTGGGCAGTGAATGGATACTTTGCTTGGAGCTTGTTGGTGCTTTTGCTTAACTCGTAACATATACTTGTATTGGAAGAACGGATTACATTCTTGCATCGCTTCCCTCGGATTGGATGAGGAATGCATTCGTAGAACACCGTGGCCTGTGTGTGTCACATGGTCGGCGGTAGTGACCCTGTAGCTATGCTTATGTTGGACTTGGCAAAGGGAGATCATTAGTTGTAGCTGTTCCAGTCTTAAATTTATTTTCAAAAATATGTACTACACAATCGTGTTTTCCAGCGTTTGAGTTTCAAGGTGGTGAAATGTTATAAAGGGCCAGGGTTGCCCAAAGTCTGTTTCCCATGCAACTTCTCATAGACGAAAATTTGATCTTGCCTACAACCGAAAATGCTTCACTGTTCTTTGCTAAAAATGTAACTCTTACCTGTGCACTCTTCGGGGACGCCCTTGAAAAGCTCTCTGGAACTTCTGACAAGAAGCAACTTCTGTAACAATGACAAGAGAACAATTTCCCTTCTTAACTACTGCTCTTTCTCTGAAAACCTCACACCATTTGGTGACTGAAGTAACAACAACGATAAAAGCTCACCTTTAATTTTTAATTGTATGAGCCCTCCATCCTGCGTCACGCAGGGGCGCATGTCCTGAAGAGTGGAGACGAAGGAGAGAACAATAGGGCACTCTATTATAATATGACTGATGTGGAACCTAGCTGAAGGGGGGAAATATAGCGAATAACCAAATGGTGCCTAATATACTGAGCGGCTGGTAGCAACAGTAATTTCTAACATGTTTTAACGATTGGAATGGAGATTAAGGCTCTAATAATCCCTACTAATTACCTAAGCTAAATATAGAAAGGGGACAAAGGGGCATGAAATAACTGAACCAAGTGCGACAAGACCTAAGCAGAAGGCAACGTTACACAAGGCGTGAGCGAAGCAATGATAATGCGCACACTACGGGCAATGCAAATGAAAATGTAATTATAGAATAACCAACAACCTCTATGACAAATAGATACAACCTCTCACGAGTGCCACCCAAAACATCTAAAAAAACACTTGAAACAGTACTTGCGTGAGGAACAGCAATTTTCAGTCAGGACCTCTGAGGAGGAACGAGGGGCGAGTGACAGGAAAACAAATAACCGAAAACGGGACAGGGTGCTATGAAATAGAAAGGAAGGATAATAACAGAATAAGGACAAGACTTGGGAGACTGAGGAAAATATGGCAAGGGACTAAAACAGGAGGGGCTAAATGCTGTGACTGGAATTCTGTGACGACCGGGGTAAGCGTCCGTACTGCGGGGCAGTCAGCAACGCGAAGCGCGAGTCCTCTCAGGAAACAACTACTTATAGCAGAGATCGGTCAAAGACTAGACTAGTAATGTTAGCTTTCTCAATGGCACAACCTGGCGGCCATTGAGGGAAATGAACTTCCATTACTTTCAGTATAAATCTGACTTAACAGCAGGACCTCTCAATACCCTTAACAAGGTTAAACCTAAAGACCCATAGACTTAATTTGGAGACTGGCTGGTGATCATGACATAAACCTTCATCAGGACCTTGCATCTGATCTGACTCCCAATTCTTTTGCAAATCAAGGCAATGACCAGGGCCCGTTTCAGTGGTAATTAGCCACTGGAAAGGACCATTGAAAATGTTACCTCTTATTCCTCTCGGTTTGTGGCAATTGAATATTTTTGTGCCCAGGTTTTCCAGACACCATGCAAGTCCTCCATTCGAGGTTGGAAGGGGTGATCGCTCACTGTATTAAAACACACGGCTAAAGAAAAACATCTTCTTTCTATTAAATTGACTAACTCATAAAGTTTTAATACATTCTGAAGCAGATATCCTGTATTGCAGGGAAAAATTAATATTCTGCATGAACAAGCATTAGCCGAGGCCATAGTTTTAGTGTTTGCAGTTGTTTGTTGCATTTTACATTTAGAAGTGTCTGTGTGGAGTGGTTTCAGTATGGATTGTTGGCAATATGGGTGCTGATCTGGCGAACCTCCCACAGCAGACTATATCCCTACCTAGTGCTCCGCCTTCCTACTCAATTTTCCTACAGAATCTCTGTCAGGAAAGAGTTTTGCTACTTTCCTCCGATGGACTTCTATGGGACACCCTTTCTTTTTGTACCCTGTCCTGAATTTTTGTAAGCCAAGTAAAGCCTGTTTTTCTTAATTTGCCATTTTCCTCATTCCTATGGGGAAACTGATTGGACCCCCAAGACAACCAATGCTGAGAGACTGTCTTCTTTGTGAATTTGTTGTACAGTTACAATTGCCCACATCACTTTACAATGAAGTGAAGTTAGGATTCCTTGTATCCTATTTTTTTTTTATATAATGGCTTGTTGTTTACTTGTACAATGTGCCTAACACAAGCTGGTGGCAGCAGGGATATATTTTTACCCATTTTGTTACATTTTACTTGTGCAGTTTTGCATTTACTATCAATGTATACTAAAGATGGCTAGCACCCTAAGATAGCCGTGCCACAAGGCTTTTTGCTTGTTCCTTCACCATGGTGTTCCTTGTCCTTCTTAATGCCTTTTCAGTTCAGGAAAAAGCCTTATATGTAAATCGCTTTCTAGGGAAAGCTGTAGCTTTTGCAGGGTAAGGGGTAGTTACTATGTATGGCCAGAGGAGGTGGCTTGGACTGGCTACTCCCAATCCACATTCCTGGTGCCTAAATGTGTTTTTCTGGGAAGATGGTGTGGCTGAATGTTGCTAATCCTTATCATTGGTGGGCTTGCACATGCTCCCCACCCAAATCTTTGAAAAGGGACTCCTGCTGTTATTTGACAGATCATTGATGGAGCCAAGACCTTTACGAAGAAATGCAGCCCACTGATTACCCCTAAATCTGACCAGCATCAACTCCAGTGCTGTCGCTGCCTGATCCCAAGAAGATGCTCATTGGTGCTTTGACCTCTGGACTGGTGGGAACAACCAGCATCGAGCTCTGTTCAAGTATCCATGTCCCTGGACTGATCCTCTCTCTCCTGCGCCACCACGCAGCAGCTGTCACATTTCTGAGTGCATCCTTAGAGTTTGGAAAATGCTGAACCTGCTGCTTCGTTAGTCCATAGAAGATTGCTTGCCGCCTGACCGTGGTTATTCCATATGCAACACCCCTTCAATTCCTGAAAGTGTCCTGCCCTGCAGAAGTCTTCATCTTTCCAGGTTTCAGTGTTCTACTGGAAACTATCTGGAACTGATTCCTAAACACAAAGAAAGACCGAATGTGACCTCTGCACCCACGACTCCTGGTCCTTCCCTGGTGGGACTAAGCACAGAAGATTGTGACCCCCTACAGAGTCCACCATACCAGCAGTGGGCTCTGGAGAAGAATGAGTTGGGAGGGTGAGGGGGTAAGTACATCTACCTGTTTCTGCCCCCCCCTGTTGTCCATAGGGTTATATGGCGATAAATCCTGTCCCTAAATCACTCTTTCCTGACGTTGATCCCCGGAGCCCTAGTGAAGGACTGGGTTTGAGTGGTTTTACTTACCTGTGTTTTAACTCACTTTTTGACTTACTAATGAAACCGCTGACATCCCCAATCTCCTTTTATACCTACTGGATAAGTATCTGCTTTAGAACTGGTGACGTTGGGCACAAGGACCCAAACCATGTAAGGGGTGGAATTTATAACCTAGAGATGCTGTTAGAGGATCTCTTTCTAGTGCATCCGAGTACTTACCTGTCTTTCACTAGGCACTGAATCCAATGCTATTCTAATTCTTCTAACGGTAAGTGTATATTTCAGTTTTTATAAATGTTGTGTGACAATATTTGACTAGCTTTCATCTGCTTAGTGTATATTTTAAAGGCATAATAAACTATTGCTTTTGATACTTACCTGTTTAAATAAACTTTAGTGTTGCTCTGTGCAGAGTCATTGTAGACCTAGATCACTCACAGACCCTTTCTTAAACTAAACCTTGCCACTCTCCTACATTACCTTGATTGGGTTTGGTTAAACTCTGTGTCTTCCCTGTTCTCCATAATAGGCTGCCCTTCCAAAATCCTCCCCACGGGGCAAATTTGGGAAATCCATTTCAACAATCCCCCCTTTCCTGTGTGGAGACTGGAGAAGAACAAACTCTTGTCTAGTCCTGTGTTGCAGTCTTACACAAGTTTTGATTCCCTTTCTAAGGGAATGTGGGCATGCTTGCTCCAAATAAGCAAGGATTCCTTTAGAAAGCTGTCCAAATCATACAGAAACATTACAATGGTGTGATGGCCACATTGCATGGGGGCTGGTACAGTTATGGCCAGAGAATGGGTGGGGAGAGCGTTACAGCCAAAGTCACAGGGAGTGAGGCTGAGCAGCTGGTGGCACATACATGGTTGATTAGTAACATAGGAAGTATTACTGTGCACCAAAACACAATGAAACAATGTGATTTCGAAGGCAACTCTGGATTGGCCCAGGCAGGAACAAATCCTGTGGGTAAGAGAGTTGCATACAAACCCCCTGAGGATAACCTTAATCTTAGTACTATGACTGCTACAGACCTATTCCAACCCTTAAGTCGTACACAAACAGCAAGCATAGGAATTCATGTCCTTTGTCTTAAGGAAGGGAATAGAGCGGCAACACCCATAATCCACTGACACAGGTGACAATAACATTTTTCTTCTGCACATAAAACTTGCATAGGACAGACCATGGAACTCCTGTGGATTCCAAGTTGTGCTTGACAAACAAACATGAAATGGAGCTTGTGCTAGTTACCCAAGCTGGAGCCCAAGCAAACGCATGTTCTCCCATTACTGTCAGCGGTTCAAAAGTTTCCATTTCACCACAATGAAAGCATTACATGCTTGCATATAATATTTTACTTGCTTTCCCACTGTTTTTTAAACTTAATTCTACATGTTTGGAAAACACAGGGACCCAATTTGCAGCAGCAGGACTACAAATGTGGACGGAAGGCGACTTCATACATATCCAAGGCAGATTTTAAATCCATAATTACAGTAGGCCTGTGCACAGCCCAACACCCCTTCAGCTCAGCAGAACACAAGCACATGACTAATGGCAGCTCAGCTCACTTGACACAAGTGCAATCCATGCCCCTAACCAGTTCCCAAGGAGAGGAGAGTGTAGAAGGGTAAACCCAATAAGAAAGAAAACTCAGAAGAGGGCAGGCTGCCGGAAAATCCAGTTTATTACATGCAAAGGGCCGGAAGGATCAATCAGCTTTGTAACACTGAAAACAAACACATCCTTGTTGTGTTCAGCAAAGTTACAGCTTTCATACACAAGGCACATAATTAATACATAACAATTACAACATCACCATATTTCCATTGGCTAACCTTTATACAAAAACCTAAGCATCACCTTTATTCCCTAACACCATTGGATACAACTATCTAAATGCAATCCCCTTTCACGTGGTCTCATCACGTAGTCAGTCATGATGTTTTGAAATATAAATGATTTGTCGTTTCAAACAATTTAACATAGTGGAATTGATTCATTTGTTAAGGAAACTTTAACCCAGTGTGTGATGTGCATAATCTCGACAACATTCCCAACAAGGAGAGGGAGGAGTGAAAACAATGACCATTCCTTTGAACGTACCAGCTGTCACCCCAGACTGCTCCTTCAGCATTCCTTTGCAATACCTCATGCCACTTCCATCTTAAATCATATGACCTCCCTGGCACGTATCCTGCTAACCTTCCTGAGAACCCAAATGGAATCATAAAACACAGTTCAAGTTGTATTTATTGACTAACCCCAATCCGACACTCGCAACCTGTTGGTCATTTAATGACCAGGCTTTCCCAAGAAGTGTCTCTTGCATCTTTAATCTATCTAACCATAAAAACAAACCCAACGTTTAATTCCGTTCTTGCCTCCAGCAACGATTTGGCCTTCCTTTCGCCATCTGCCCGATATTCTCTGCTTCCTCCTCCTCTCTTGACCTTGGTCATCCAAAACACCAGCGGAGGGAAGGGTACTCATCTGCTGCAAGTCAGAAACTCTGCGGCCTAAGGCTCTAACTATGATGAGCGTGCAATCTTTGAGAAGGCTTTTTATGTAAAGATGCCAGAACTCTTGAGATCATAGCAATCTAACTACACAATCCTAAAACGCCATGTATCTACTTCACAAGTTTACCTCAATCCATTTCTATGTGCTACAAATGTGTACCCCACATGACGTTTGCAATTACATTTTTGCTGCTTGTGTTGCTGCATGATGCAAACTAAAATGTATTTAAAATAAGACACAAAATAACACTTCTATCAAATCTCCAAATTGCATACAACACGCACTAATTCCAACATTTCCGCATTTTAAACGAGCCACATATAGCTTACTGAAACGTATACAATATGAACCTCTTTTCCCTGTCGTGACGCTGTATAAAAGACTCCACTATAAAATTCAGTTTGTTCAGTAGATTTTCATGTGTTGGAAAAGGAGCTGCAGGTATGTGTTTGGAGATAGGTGAGCTGAGGTCTTTGGAAAGGAGAGCTGGGAGAATGATGGAGGGAGGAAATTTGAAGTAGGCGAGTGATTGCCATTTAGAGGGAGAGTTATTGCAAGGGTTGCAGTGGGTGTTACTGCAGAGGATGGTGGGGCTTGTTACAATCTGGAAAGAGTCTTGAAGGAGAGAACAATTAACATCTGGGCATAGTGATTGAGAAAACAAAGCAGAGGAGGAGACCATTACAAGCCCTTAGGAGCTGGGAGGACAGCACATATCCCACTAGCCAAAGAGAGCAGATCAGATAAGACTTTAGGGGTGTGATCTCACCTAGGGCCAGGGTGGCTATGACTGGGGCAACAAGAAGCAGTGTCCTGGAGAAAAGGACGAAACAACTGGGTGGTTGTCGGGCAACCGCAGACTTCACAGGCACATTCCTGAAACTCTAGGAAATCTGACCCCTATTGAACTATACCTTTGTCTCACACTTCTGTAAGCTTAAGACTCTGCCTTACCTGTGACATTTGGCCCTGTCAAATTGATTCTGCGAAGTTTGGTGAGGTGTCGTGCAGGGGGGGTCAAAATGTGTTATTTAGCATAGACGCAATGGAAAAAATATTTTGCTCCCACCTACAGCCCAAACTGCTGGGTGGATTTTCACAATATGCGCGTGCTTTTGTACATTTGGTGTAAATCCGTTCAGTAGATTTTTTTTTTTTAAACGACCAAAAAGTAGGTAAAAAGAAATTAGTGATATCTGGGTTTGGTCCGCGGACTCGCTTTCCTGTTCGGTCCGTAGACGGGCCTCCCATTGGCCCAGATGGTGGCAAAATGTCTGCAGACATCGGACGTGCCCGCTGATTGGATGGTGAAAAGCGTGAAGTGCGTCAGATTTTTGGAAACTCCTGCAATATTGGATTTGCAGACATCTGCCAGTGTCCATGAACACTGTGGTAAAAAAATCACAATATTGCACTTGTCAAACTAATGTAACAATCTCTGGAGAGGTGAGGGGTGATTGGGATGGGATATGGCCTTAAAAAGCCCCCAAATTGGGTGGCTTTTGAACTTTGATATCCGCAAACAGTTTGGATGTCCGGGGAAGTCCTGTGATGTCTGTAACATGTAAGATGTTCGGGGACATATATGCCTATTTCTGAATTACAGGGTTGGTGAAAAGCAGTTTTTGGATGGCTTATAACTTTGGCGCCACTCAATGAAACTGCATGTCATTTGAATTTTATTCTAGACCTGACTCTAAAGGGTTCTGCAAAGGGTGGTGCTGTTTTGTCAAGAGGGAATAAAATTAGAGGGGTCCCCAAATATTTTAAAACATGTGCAAAACAATTTTAGGCCTAGGCGTCAATGTTTTTGCAAAGTTTGGTGGCATTTTGTCAAGAGGGGCCAAATTAGAGGTGGGTGTCAACATTTTTAGACGGCATACAACTTTGTTGCTTTTTGACGAATGTGCACAAAGGTTTTCAGAAAGATTATAGACCCAACCTTGAATGTTTGGGCAAAGTCTGAATGGATTTTGTCAAGTGGGGGCTAAATTATATGACTATTTTATGTACATATATTTTGACACTTTAAAAAAAAAAACATGGTGGATTTGCAGCAAACTTATCTAAGGAGCATTAGGTAGTACCTGAAAGCATGGTTTTGCAAATGTTTGCGTATTTTATTTTATGAAGTGTCATCATGTAGGTAAAGAAAATTGTGATATACCTTTGGTGACTGAGGTATACCTGGTGGCCATGGGCAGTGGCCAGATTGTCTGGGTCATTGCTTGGACAATCTGGCTATGACCACGAGGGACCAGCAATGGGTTAAAGTGGGCACGGCAGCCAGGGACTGGTAGCTATGGTAAAGTTTTTCTAAACTGGGATAGGTTTGAATGGGGGAAACACATTCTGCTTGTGGGTACAGGCTGAAGTGCTGCATGGGATTGCAGAAAATATGCACAAGGATGGTCAGCAAGAACTTCAAGCATGGGTTTGCAATTATGTCCTGTGTTGTATTTTTTGGAAAGAGTAAAAAAGTAAGTACATAACACAGTGATACAACATTGGTGTCTGGGCATTGTGCCTGGCTGTCCGCATGGGGAAATATGCACTGTAATTTGTTTATTGGGGCATGTTTCATGGCTGCTGAAGTACCATGAATGGGGAAAACATATTCTGCTTGCGGTTACAGCCTGAAATGGTGCACGAGATTACAACAAACTTGCACAATGAGCATTAATAAGGACCTGAAAACATGTTTTGGGAATATGTCTTATGTTTTATTGTTCTAAAGTGTAAGAATGTAAGTAGAAAAACCAGTGACATACATTTGGTGTCTGTGTTAGGGGCCTGGCCCTCAGCAAACTCAATTGTGTATTCTGATTTGCTTATTGGGGAATACAACATGGCCGAAGCCCATGCCGCATGGATTTGGAGACTGACCATGGCTGTAAGCCATGAGCACTGGTCATTGGTTACATTATTAGGGTATAGTGGACACTGAGGTAGGATGCAGGGTTGGTGTAGTGAATAATGTGTGGTTTGTTTGTGCTGGGGTTATGGTTGAGCCTTATGCCGTAGGCAATTGAACGATGATTTGTATCCCCAGCATGCACTGCTGATAATGACAGACATAAGTATGTGTTGCAAAGAAAAATTCTTAAAGGAGGTTTTATAGTGTGTATATATATATATATATATATATATATAATAGGAATTATTATTGGCAGAAGAAAACATTGTTAAAGGGATGTTACGGTTAAGAGCCATCCCACCCTTGGGACGCCTCTGCTCCAGTAGTTATCCAGTGGCATTCCACTTTGGCATCCCTTGCAATTGTCCTCCTGGGTTCTCATGAGCACTTGCCCATCCGTACTGCCCCTTCTATTTATGCACTTCTCTCACTTCACAATGCATATGTGCATTTATAGGAGCACTGTGTACAATTTGTAAGGGAAATGCAGATGCAAAAGATTTGTAGAAGATTCTTAAGTGGCAGTTGGTGTGTGGAAGCATAATATGGTCATACGGTTATATGTACAGTTTTTGGAAGGGATTGGTAGATTGATGTGTGACTGTTTGAAAGCAGGCATTGAGGGAGTGTTGCAAATATAAAATGAAAAAGCGTAGAAGGGCTGCTCTATATGATGGTGTGCATGTTCCATCCAGGTCTTTTAATGATCCATGGCCTGAAAAGGGGACTGTGGAGACTGCAGATAGTTATAATCGATTATGGTACTTATTGTATGCTAGACAAAAGTATCTGGCACAGAAAATTGTTTCTTTCCTTATATATTTGTCTCTAGTATACAATTGTCCATTAGTACCCAGCGCACCATAAAGATTGTGTGTTCTATTCACCGTCTGGTCCTTTTCTAAGACTTACTGTGTGGTATTCCCGCTGACGGCGCGGTCACGAACTCGCCTGGGCCCCTTAATTCTTTCACCTGCAGATTGGTCTGCCATTGAAAGGGAGAAGGGACTACACATAGTCCCTTCTTCCTGTTTCATGGTGCCATTTTTTGTTATTTACCCTTTTCCCCATTAGTTATAATGGCTGACATGGAAAGGGAGAAGGGACTATTTGTAGTCCCTTCTCCCGTTCCATGGTGACCATTTTCTTTGTTGACTATGGCCGCCACGGAAAGAGAAAACAGACTGTTTTCCTGTCTGCGGCAGCCATTTTTCTTTTTTTTTGTTGCTGCGAAACACAACGCGTCTCGCAGCTGAAACAACCCCACCATTGGTACCCGTGTCTAACGGGCCGGGTACTAATGGCAATAAGTCCCTCGATTGCAGTCTTGTAACTATGGACCCCTAATGCAGTAAGGGCCTGCAGTCTTATTATTGCCATTAGCATAACACACATTTCTAATTGAAATGTTGTAGAATGTGAGTCTAACTACTGTACTAAGAAATGTAAAGTAGATGGAGTCTATAAGATAATTTTTTTTTAGTTCTATTTTTTAACTGTGAAAGGTGGTTCCTTTTTTTTTGGTGTTTTTGATTTTCTTTTTTTTTTTGCAGGAGAGGTCAGAAAGTGAGGTGGGGAGGGAAATGAGAGAAGAGACACCCACCACAAATATGGAGGGGCAGCTGGACAGGGGAAGATGGTGTGCATGTGTCATATCTTAGGTGGGGGGCAGTGTTTCTAATGCTTCTTGATTGCAACTTCAAAAGCACTTCGAAATTGCTCCCCCCTGCAGAGTGGTGTGTTGCAATATATTCAGAGTACTGCTGTTTTTGAAAGATGTGGATCAATAGCCTCTTTTATTGCCTGCAAGGTACCTGGTGGGATTTTGTTTCCCACAGAAGTAGGCTGTGTAGTTACAGCATTGGTTGAGTAAGATGAGGTAGAAGAAGGCAGCTTACTACTTCCTAAGCAAGGAATAGCCTTTCTGAGAGCATTGCAGTGGTTGGATTTGGTGTGGCGGTGCATGGAGGTGGTCCTGTAGGGTTACTGCCCAGGTGGTCCGCGACTGAGTACAATTGTACTCAGTGCATTTTGCATTGGTGGTTTTAGCCTTTTAGTACATTTCCAACAGTGGTAAAGGACTGCCACACCCATGATTATCTCTCGGTGCTAAAGGTAGACACTTCTGTTACCTAGTCTTCCTAGTCTTCTTGATTGTCTTAAGAAGTATTGCGCTTCTTTCGTTGTGTAGGTCCTCCAGCTGGAGGTGGTAGCTCTTGGGGAGGCAGTGTGGCAATAGCTGATGCCATTTTTAAGATAAATAGCAGTTTTCCTAATAGTCTTCCAAGTATGTCCTGTGTGCTAGATTGTAGGTATAGTTCCTAGATGAGCTGAAAAAGGTAGTTCCAAACTGTTTGTGAAGCATGGAACCGCTTGCTAGGTGCGGACGCATTTGCATTCACGTCATTCTGCGCGCGAGCGCGTGGTCGGGTACACTGGCTGACAAGTCTGCGATGACGTCAGAAGTTCGTCAACACATAAACAGTGGAAAAAGTTGCAAAAAGTGTATATAAGTGTTGAAAATGATGCTAGAAGGTGGGGAATGGCAGCTGTTTAAGGTGAAACTTTCTAAATTTGAGAAAAAGGTTGCTGTATTGGGGGTAAGTATGATATTAATAAGTTGTAACAAATTAGGGTGCACTTGTAAAAATCCATGAAAAACTTCTGTTAAAGAGACGTTATGGTTGCAAGTAAAACCAAAAAGAAAACAGAAATTCGCCAGTTATGGTAAGCTAAGCAACCATAACTCGTGCCACCACCATGCACTGCTAAAACAAACCACCAGTACACGAAATATGACATCACAAATGTCATTGATGACATAACATCACATATTAAAATAATGTTCATGGTCAGGCCCTACAAGCGGTATTGTTTATAATGTTGGTAACAAGATGTCCGGGGAGATCGGGAGATCTATCATAAACTACTTAATGTATTAAAACAATGTCTAATCTAAATAAAACATTATATTCGAGTGCTGTTGTTAATACAGGAACCTGATCAAACATACACATAGGCAATGGCTGCAGCATGTACCAAAAAAGTACAATATTTTTAATCTGGTAATTTCCAATGGTAAAATAAATGCTACCTTATCAAAGTTTTGCATAATGTTAAACATGGAATAAATCGCTACAAATTTCAAACTTACGACATACTTGTGATAGTACAAAAAATGCATATAAAAACCCAGAATGCATACAAATTAGAGAAAAACTAATGCTAACATACAGGGAAACTAAAGAAAGGAAGAAAGAAACAAACGCACCACAAAAATGACTAACAGAGTTGATTATCATGTGCACAAATTAATTGTTTGAGGCCTGCTTATTGCCCCATAAATGTGCTCGATGGGGTCAAATCAATGGAAAGTACCTTAAGATGATATAAGGTTTAAAGGTTTATGTATGTGTATGTATATGTATATATATATATATATATATATATATATATATATATATATATATATATATATATATATATATATATATATATATATATATATATATATATATATATATATATATATATAGTCACCTTTTCAATTTTTAAAATAAAAACTAGCCTAGACATGTCACTGAACAAAAACAAGTGGGCCAGATATGTGATATCAGTGATGTAATCAATGCGATTTGTTATGTCATCTTTCATGTACTGGGTGTTTGTCTTAGCGGGGCACGGTAGTGGCACAAGTTATGGTTGCTTAGCTTACCATAACTGGCTATTTTCTGGGATTTTATGGTTTTACTTGTAAACATAACGTCCCTTTAACAAAGTTTTTTCAGTGAATGTCATGGGTTTTATATATATATATATATATATCAATGAAAAAAGGGACGTTATGGTTACAAGTAAAACCGAAAAACCTCAGAAATTGGCCAATCAACACAAGACCTCGAATGGGCCATTATAACAACCTGTTAACCCCGGCGATGCCCGTGCCAGTGGATGTTTCAGCCAACATGATATGCCAATAAAAAAAAAACATTCTCAACAGAAAACACTGGTTCAGAACATAGGTTCAGGGACAGATCACCACACTGAAAAAAAATGACAGAAATGGATTCTAACCATGTGCAAGGACCTACATCTCGTATAGGAACCATTGTTTTCTCCCCTGCGTTGTGACCTACCCTTCAACATATCCAGATCCTCCACAAGCATGTCTCACTGTACTCTCACTTGCAAACTCTTTGGACTGTTCACTCCTCGTCTCACAAGCTATCAGGCCTCCAACCCTGTGTTGCATCCCACTTTCACACCCTTTCCCCACTGCCACCACACCACTGGATTGCTCTCCCTCTAGCCATCAAATCCATCTCTTCAGTACAACTCGTCAAAGCAAGGCTCAAACTCCACCTGCTCACCAATGAAGGACACCCATCTTCTTATACAAACTAGCCACCCAACCCACTGCTACATTCTGCTTCAGAATTACGCTACGTCATTTGTAGATCTGTAAATACTGGCCTCAGGCTCTCAATATTGGAAATGAAATATGGTCCTGCAGTCCATGTCCCTAGTTTGTTCCTACTCGTACCCCTTCACCTCCGGGCATACATTGTTCTTTTTTTAATATAACATTTTAATTGGTTTTTTGAAAAACATAAAACATACAGCCCGTACAGCGGGGTGAACAAAACAAAACTTCCCAATCCCTGCCCGACAACAACCTCCCACCATAGCTCACCACCAACGTTCTCCAAAGCACTTCCCGACATTTTACACTCTTATGTGACACCCATCAGGTCATACGCAAGTCTCTGAGTTGCGCTACGGTACAATATTATGCTTACTGTTGGTGCATTTCTTCCCACTTTTCCCATATTTTCTGCGCTTTCTCAGAGCACCCTCTGGCAGTATAAACCCTCTTTCCCATGGCGATGCAGATGTCCACATCCGTGATCCATTGCTCAAAGCTCGGTGGTCTATCCGAGCCCCATTGTTGCGCTATGTTCCTTTTTAAGTATCGCAGTGGTGGTAGCTAAGAACGTTTTCTGATACCTTGATGGGTCAATCTCTCCTTCTATCCCCAGCAGTAATTGTTTTGCATTTACAGGTATTCTCTTCCCCATTACCCTCGATAGTTCATCACAGCACTGCTGCCAATATCGTTGAATGCTGACACATTCCCACAGGATGTGATAATACAAGCCTTCCTCCCTCTTACATCTCAAACAGTATGGATTTGCAATCTTACCCCATTTGAACAGTGCCACCCTTTAATATACCCTATGTAGTATCTTCAATTGGATTAGTCTCAGCCTGGAGGAGATGGTCGATTCTCTGGGGTACATTAAAGCATTTATCCATTCCTCTGGCAGTATATCCCCTACCTCCCTCTCTCACTTGGCTTTCAGACCCGACATCTCTTTTGTGGCAAAGGAGTTAATAGCACTATACATAGTCGATGTAACTTTCTGTTAAAGCAGCTCTGGAAACACATTACGTTCTACTGGAGAATAATCAGGTATATCACACAATTCCGGGAGGTGAGCATGCAACGCGTGTTTGAGCTGGATACAGTGGTATTGTTCGTTGGGTGGGAGTGCAAAGATGGCAGCTAGATCCTCAAACGTTAATATTACATTATCCTTCATTACGTCACCAATTTTCGTGATACCTAGTTGGGCCCATGTTTGCCATTTAGGGATTTATTCACCTCCGGGAGATGTCTGTTGTTCCAGAGTGCTTGTGCTAATGTTAGTTTTTTATCCCAGCCCAGGTATTTATGTATGTCAGTCCAAATTAGGGTTATATGGGACAACATGGATGGGCCTGCGGATCGATCTTTTTTTTGGTACAGGACGCTCATGATGGGCCTCTCCTGTGCGTCAGTGATCCGTATTCTATTGTGCGGTGGGTGGTATCGCATGCAGTTTGTCATTTACTATTGCCATTTGACTGGCCCAATAATAGGTTTGCAGTCGGGGGAGTCCAATCCCGCCCTCCCATATGGATCTCTGTAATGTGGTAAGTGCCGTTCGCGGGTGTCCCCCCCTTCCACAACAGCCTTCTAAGTGTTTGGTCTATATTATGGAATTCACTGGTTGCTATGGGTAGTGGTGCGTTTTGTACTATATAAAGAAAACTGGGAAGGGCCATCATTTTAAAAAGTGCCGCGCGTCCCAGTAATGTGAGTGGCAGGAACATCCAGCGGCGAACATCATCCTTGAATCTAGCCATTATTGGATTTAAGTTCTCCCCTACATAATCCGTCAATTTATGTGAGACTTGGATACCGAGGTATCTAAACTGTTCCCTTTCAATGCGATACCGGCATACGTCCGGTATTGCATTATCTATGTGCTTCACCGGAAATAGTATAGATTTCGACCGGTTGACACTGAGTCCGCTGAACGCGCCATATCTCTCTAATAGGCGCGACACAACGGGACCGGAAACTTGTGGATCCGCCAGATAGATTAACAAATCATCCGCGTACAAGGACACCCTGTCCTCCCAGCTGTCCGCCCACCTGAAGCCGCTCCATGTTTGAGTGGTCCTTAACAGGATTGCCAAAGGTTCGATTGCTAATGCAAAAATCAGCGCTGATAGGGGGCAGCCCTGTCGTGTGCCTTTACCCAGTTGGAAGGGTTTGGAGGTATACCCGTTTACTCTTGTTACTGCTACAGGAAGGTGATAGAACAGCTTGATCCAACTAATGAAGTAAGGGCCTATTCCCATTCGTCGCACGTATCGCCTCAAGGTGTTTTTTCTTATAGGCTGTGGTCCAGGCTATGATTTAACCCCTTAATACTGCTTTTAATGCCTCCCATATCGTTGTTGGGTTATCCACCGAGCCAGTGTTTGTTTCAAGGTATGTTTCGGTAACTTTTTGTATGTGTTCCACCAATTTCGGAAAGCCCAGGTAATAACCATTCAGTCTCCAGCTAGGTGAGGGGAGTGGTCTATTAGTCCTAATCGGTAGCGTAAGCGGGGAGTTGTCTGAGATACCTCTAGGGAGCAGTTGTGCCTCACATGCTTCATGTATGTTACTCAGTGGTAGGAAGAAATAATCCAACCTGGATAGCGAAGCGTGTGCACCAGAGTGGTATGAATATTCTCTTGTGTTGGGATGTAGGGATCTCCATGCGTCATGCAACCCCAATGGATTGGTAAATGTGGTGAGCTTAGTGCGTATGTTTAGATTTCTGGATCGTACATGTGTTCTCTCTAACTCTATATCCATGACTTTAACGTCTCCTCCAATCAACGTGAGACCTTCAGTGTTGTTAACGATTAAGGGCATAATGTCAGTAGTCAGAGGGGTTAGTAAGTTAGGTGGTGCATATAGAGCGATCATGGAAATGGTGTGTTCCCAAATGGTTCCTACCGTGTGTACGTATCTACCTCCCTGGTCCTGGGTAACTGTAGTAGGGCTGTAGGGGAGTCTTTTATGTACTAGGATCAATACCCCACGTGACCCCATGGTAAATCCTGCATGAAAGGCTTGCCGGTAGTTTGTACGTTTAAACAGCGTACATCTTGTACCCGCCTGATTCGTCTCTGTTAAGAAGGCTACATCCGGCGAGTGTCTGTTCAGTGCTTGTAGGACCAGTTGCCTTTTAATGCTATTACCAAGCCCTTTAATGTTCCATGTCATCACACGGATGGTTCTACCTTTATCTACGTTGGTGCTCTGGGCCATAAAACTTGTGTATATGTGATGTCAGTATATTGTATATCTAAGGACGTTCCATGGTCCACCAATCAGGGCAGGGAGTGAACTAGACCATACATCTGACGATTTATTGTCGAGACTCGTTTGTTCCTTTGTTCAATGCGAACCTAATGTGGGGGAGCTATTGTTGTGCACCCCTTAAACTTGGTGCGGTTTTTAACATAACAGTTCTGACCCAACCACCCCCACCCTATACTCCACCCAACCTGAAGCGTCTGTCGCCCAATATAACAACCAAACACTATGTCAAAAGGACAGGTAACACATTAACTAGTAACCATTACCCAAGTCTCTTTGTTACTGCTGTAACCAGCCTTCGATTGTCTTGCTTCTGGTCGTTTCGCTTCCCAACTGACTGTTCGTGTTCACAGTCTAAGTTCCTGGGAGGTGGCCTCGGGCGGCCGCCGTCACTATATTGGCTTCTCGTGCGACGTTTTGATCATACTCTCAATGCGTCGGGTCTGTTGGTGCAGCAAGGAGAACAAGTAGATGACCCAGCGGGTCCCAAATGTAACCAAGCCATGCAGCAGCCCAAGATCTTTCTGAAGACCGTTGTGTGGCATGATTACGGTGTCCAATGGGCAGGATGAGGTTGTATCCAGGGTGCTGTGTTTATTTCCAAGCTTTTGGTTCTGTCGTGTTCCAGGAGATGGTGGCCCACAGCTCTTGTAGCAATATTCCTTTGCATCATCCTGGTTGTTGTTCTCCGGGCTCCACCACCTGTTCCAGCTCTACTGGTGCCATGTCCGCCGAGGGTCTCCCTCGGGGGGCACGTTCTGGGTGGGGCTGGGGTCTACCCTCCCGTCTCCCCGGTCGCGCCGTCCAGTCACCCTCAATATGGGTTTCTGCCCATTTCCATGCCTCTTGAGGGTCAGTGAAGTGCGCCGTTGTCCCTTTATGATAAATCTTAAGCTGAGCTGGAAATAATCCGAATTTTACCTTCATGAGGGATAGCTGTCGCTTCAGTCGTTCAAAAGATTGTCTTGCCCGTTGCACTTCTCTAGTATAGTCGGGGAAGAATGCTATCCGAGAGCCGTTATAGGTGACCATTCCCTTCGCACGGGCCATCTGGAGCAGCGCGTCCCTATCTCGATAATTGAGGAGCTTAGCAATTACAGTTCTGGGCGGCATTCCTGGAATAGGTTTGCCAGAAGGTATCCTGTGGGCACGCTCCACCGAGAAAAATTTGGAAAAGGAATGTGGACCATAAATGTCCGCTAACCATTGTTCCAGGAACAATTCCGTGCTCGGTCCCTCCGTCCCCTCCGGGATTCCCAGGATGTGTACGTTGTTGCGGCGAAACCTGCCATCACCCTCATCCACTCTGGCTTCCAGGGTGCTTTGTATGGCCGACTTCCACGGTCTGTCCTTCCCCATTCCGTAGCGTGGGATGTGGCAGAGTATACTGTGAAGGCCTGCTCTGTTGTGCTCCTTGACGGACTCCATGAGTGTCACATAGGCTTGTGGTTAGTATAATAACAGCAATGTGTCGTTGTGCCCCAGTAAAGGGACCCACGTGAGCCCGCTTCAGGCAGTGTCTGGCAGGGTGTCTCTATACCCCAATGTTGCACCTCGAATCCATACCAGCACTGTTGATGCGCTGCACCCTTTGATGTGTCGCCACGTGCCCCTCCACCCATTTTGCGGGTTGTGGGTGTTGTAAAATCCTCTCCATGGGGAGGAGGCCGAGGGCAGAGCCGGTCGTAGGCCGCAGAGCCAGCTCTACCGGGGGAGGGCGGAGGCCGTTTCACCCGATCGCGCCACTCCAGCGCTGGTCTCCCTCTTCATTCCCAGAGCGAGGGGGGGGGGAGGGGGAAGGAGTGGCAGAAAGAATGTTGACTGGCCCAGGGGACCCTGTACTACCTTTCTTCAGGGGGGCCCGTCCGTTCTGGGGCCGACCGGGCTGCCTCGTATCGCCCGTCACCCCCACTGCTCCCAGCATGTCTCCCGCCGTCTCACTCCGCCGTGGTCCGCGTACGCTGTCCGCCTCTACGGCGTCTGGCACATCCACAGCGTGAGGGCACCTCCGCGCTTCCAGTCTCTGCGTGGGCGCCGCAGCTCTCCTCCGAAGCTCTGCTAAATCACGGTGGCCATCTTGGTGTCATGATTGCGCGCCGGATCGGGTTTCAGCATCGGCAGATTCCTTGGCAGATTTCTCGGCGATAAATTGGTTTTCTGCTTTCCAACTTCGTATGTTTGTGCCGCACCTCGTCCCCTTTGCCACAGATGTCTTAAAAACGAGTTGTGTTCCACCGAAAAGGATGTTTAATACAGGATTTCTTCGGCGGCCGCAGGAGCTCCATGGACTCGCGTCCTATCCGCTCGCATCCTGGCCACGCCCCCCTCCGGGCACACATTGTTAAATGCAATGCTGCTCTCATGTGAAGTCACCATACCCTAGGACTACCTCTGCTCTGTTACTGCCTAATTTGTAAGACAGACATCCTACCCACGCATGCAAAAGGGTTCCTTAGTGGAAAGTTAACACTAAAGCACAGGGCTACATTGGTAAGTTAATATGCAACATGTTGCATATACGTGCTGTTGTGCAACTATGCACATTTGATAGCTACAGTCACACTCAAACTCGGGCCACTTTGACCTTGCCAATTTCTGCATGCCTATGTGCTGTCCATGCTATTGCAGAACAAGCTCCTACACATTGGGCTCAGATTCTTTAGCAGCCACTGGAGTGACACATGAACACAAGTGTTCATTTCATAACAAATGAACCCTTAAACAATACAGCCACACACTTTTAATCAACATACACTATAATCTCATTAAAACGTACTTTTCGTTCATATCACAGCTGTCTACATCAGACCCTGCTCTAATATTTTAACTCCAACAATCTTGTTGGCAAGTGGGGCAAAAAGTACACTTTCAGCATATAAGATATTCAGCTGTGTACTGATATAACATATCCATTGCGGTAACACCACGCAGTAACATCCCTAAAAATATAAAAAATAATAAACATTGAAAAAATGCATGTACAAAATATTAAATGCATGAAAATGCTACTAAAGCATGCGCACCATTTGCATGAAACGCCAACCGCACATAATTTGCGTACGTAAAAACTTCACAACAAAAGTGTTGGTTAGTGGATTAAGAAACAAAGTAAAACGTCACTATGCTTGTTAATTGTAAGGAATCCTCATAGCCATTACTCTAGTATTCACCCACAGCCTACACCGACAATCGCACTTAACCAAATTCACTGGGTAATATGTGCAACTACTAATCAGCAGTCTACTAGTCTTAAAACCAAAAAGACACTATTGCGTGCTCTGAATACATTGAAAAATCATACAAAATATAACCGTGCTCAGACCAGTAGGTAACAACTAGCAAATAACATAACGTGCATTTCTAGCGTGTCCGGTTACCCCCAGCAGGGGTATCCTGTATCTATTGACAGAAAAAATATATTTGTTAACCAACTCAGTGGTACTCCTATTGACCTTCTATGGATGAAGGGCAGAGTGTACCTGCCAGGATTTGAGACTGTATAGCCAGGAAGTCAAACACATGTCTTTGCAATGGATGCACTAGCCCACTTTAACAATACATGAATACTAATTAAATTACAAGACATGTTTATAAAGTAATATTTATATGTATTTACAGATTAGTTTCTGGTTTGCCGAAGGATTGCTTTGGTTAACAAACAAAAAAAATCACTAGCTAAACCTTGAATTCGTATTCACACCATTGAAAGGGCCAATACTGGAAAAACCACTGAAGGGACAAATATTGCATCCACACAATCCACAGTAATATTTCCAATATTTTAAAAACAAATGATCTTCCAAAAAAGAAATTCTTTTATTATTTTTTTATTTATTTAATCGTTTGGTTGATAAATCAACCTTTCAATATCACACATAATCAACAACAAATAGAAAAAACCATGTTATAAATATTACATCAGACATTTCATCGTTTGAATACATCAAATTACACAAATGAAAGCAACTTTTAAGTTTTTACATTTTAAAGTCTAAAACATCTTAGAAGTCATAAAAATTCAAACACAATTCATATATATATACAGGTCCTATGCAATTTCTGTCTCTAAATTGTTAGTGTCTGCACTCGCATAGCCCACATTTTGGAACGTATGCTGAAGAACAAGTTACCTCGGAATTTTTATCATTGAACAAATTATTGGATCGATTTAGACCACGTTAGTCTGTGGGTTTAGTTGTCTCTAGATTTAATTCTAAGAGAAATTGCACAGTAGCTATATGGACAGCTTGCAGAGGAGAAGAAAATATTCTACACCAGAGTGCATCTATAGTTAGCAGGTTATAATTCTCATATACTCTTTTGAAGTATTTACAGCATAGCTCTTTCAATGAGGGTCAAACAACTATTAAATGTTTTAGATTTTCCTCACAATCTGGAAGTTGACAAAACCGGCAAATGTTCTGCTGTTTCTTTAGTTGTCCTCTTCTACATAAGATTTCTTTAGTGCGTCATAGGTTGAGTCTAAACCTGAGGTAATATTTTCTAAAGTAAGATGAAGGAAATTTAAGTAAAATGCTGTAGTTCTCATTTTTTTCAATCCAAAAAGTTGGCTGCTGTAGTCTTTGTAATGTGAGCATTGATCTAAGGTACAGATACAATCGTGCTGATATAATTTCTTCTGAGCACGGTTAGGATTTGTTATTAGCAAGTCGATTGTTATTTCAGCATCTACTAACAGATTAGTAACAAAATTTCTCCACTTAGTTGGAAAAGGATGGGTAGATTGCAACATATACATGGCCAATATGTGAGATAAATCAATACAATTTATGAACAAAAATGTCCTCATTAGCGAACATAATTTCCAAGCATAAAACACAAACATAGAAAGTGCTCCTAACTTATAACGTATCAAGGGCCCAGGAGTTGAATTTGGTAGCTTGAACACTTCACGCCAAAATTTGCCCTCTAATCGATCCCAAAACACACGTTCCCTTGGATGTTTTGTTTCAGAACCATACGTGAGAATTGGTAAAACTTTTTGTGCATTATATAAGAGGACCGGGGAGCATGTGAATTTGCCATATTTGTATAAGAGGACTTTAGCTTGGCAAGTTAGCATTTGCAATTTTTGTTTTATGTCCAGAACATAAGGAAGGTCAAGCCTCAAATTGTTAATAATCACTCCTAAGTATTTCTATTGTGGGGTTTTACAAATGAGCTCTTCCTGAAAGGTCCCGATGGACGATTTCAGCAGGCGACATTTTCTATTACCACATTGCATAATCTGAGTTTTGGTTAAGTTAATTGACATGTGATTTTCTTGAACGTAATGCGAAACTCCTTTTATTAACCGTTGTAGACCAGATGTGGTTTTGGAAATTAAAATGAATACATCCGCATATAAAATCCATGCAATTTGATGTGACCCTAGTTTCAGAGCATTTGAGTCGATGTCGATAAAGTTCTTGCCCATGTCAAAAATAAACAAATTAAAAATAGTGCCCGCCAGAATACAGCCTTGTTTGAGACCCCGTGCTGTCAATATTTTTTTGAGGTTAATTGCCCAGCTAAAGAGATTCTGATCTGGATTGCAGTGTCTGAATGTAAGTGCAATCAATTTAATTAGTGAGCTAGGGCAGTCCATTTTAATCAGTTTGTTAATTAAAGGTTGTCTATCAATTGAGTCAAAAGCCTCTCTAAAATTGTTCCTTTGCCTGCAACAAAGCCAGTTTGAAAAGCATCGGCATTATCAGAAGTTTCAATCCAGGCCTGCAAGTCTCGCAGGATTAGACGAGCAAAAATCTTGCCCCGTGTATCAAGAAGGGCAATTGGTCTATAATTTGAAGGGTTTTGTCTATTACCCTTCTTGAACACCGGGATAATAATAGAGAGAGACCAGGATGTAGGTCATTTCTGTGTGTGTATAATTAAGGTGTAAAGTTGATATAAAATCTTTGCCCATACTTCCGGGGCTTGCTTCATCATGTGATTAGAGATCCCGTCAGGGCCAGGGGCACGCAAACGACTAGATTTGTTAATATAATATAAAATGCCTGTTACTGTAAAATTTAAACTAAAATCTCCTTGCTAAATCTGGTTATGCAGGGGACTTGAATCCTCTGCGCAAGCATATAATTTTGTGTAATGCTCGATCCATTGGGCCTCTGATACATCGTTAATTTGTAAAGAAATGTGGGATTTAGCATTAGTCTTATTGATTAGGGCCCATATTTGAGCCGAATTTTTGGTTCCCATTTTTTGGAGCATACATTCACCGTCCCTTTGGTAGAGACTAGCTCGGTGGGCCTTCATCCAATTTTTATGTCTTGTTTTCAGTAACTTAAGAGCTTGCCATTTCTCTTGACTAGGAAGAGCCAAGACGACCACCTTTTTCACGTCTGAACCAAGATTTTTGTCTCTGTACTTCAGGATCAAAAGTATGTAATGGAGAGTGGATTGTCTTCACCTTGTTTGTAGTACCAAATGTATGTAATAGTTCACTATACTCAAGTATATTATTGTTGCCCGAATTCAACTCATACACAGTTGACCTTTCAAATACTCTGGCGAATTTCACTAGATTATCTTCAGTCCAATGTAGTCTATTCATTCCATTGTTTAAAGACAAGGGCTGAAAAGTATTGTATGTCTCCATTTTTTCCGATTGGGCCATGATTTGCCATTTCAAATTCAAATAGAAATTCTACAAAGCTTACACTTTAGTGCAGGAAATTACTTTTTTTCTCTTGATCAATGGTGGTGTTGGGAACCTGGAATTCTGAGAGTGGGGCAGGGGGAGGACAAGGCACAGCCTTTGTTTGGGAAGTTTGTGTTTTCTTGACAAAAGGAATACTTTTTTTTTTTTGTGTTTAATCACTTCGGATTTTTTACAAAACAAAAATGACTGAAGATCCATTTGGATGGTTTCAAATTCAGTGTCTGGTTCAAATAAATGCAGGTTCTCGAAGAGGAAAACGACTGCTGTTGGAGCGTGTGGCGGCCCGGCAAGCTGCTCTGAGCCGGCAAAGGAACCGGGTGTAAAGAGGCCTAACTTGTATCAGCCCTTTGTTTGGAAAGATCGACAGGAGAACAGCGGTCGGCTATGCCTCTGAGGGACGCTTTAAGTTGATGATGTGTTGCATAATGTTTACCGTGGCTAGGGCCCAGCCAGGCCTGTCACCTGCGATCAACTTGTTCCAACAGTTTTCCTCGTCTAACGCTGAAAAGTCGGAGATGTGGTTCTTCAAGTAGATACGACGAACTTCTCGAGTCTTGGGGCAGTTCAGAAGAAGATGACGAATCGTTTCTTTTTCAGTAGGGGATTTGCAGTAACGGCATTGACTTGTGTTCGATAGACCTCTAATTGCCAGGATTTCGTTTGTCTCTAGGAGGTTTAGGCGAATTCTCAAGAAGTAGAGACGGGTTGCTGTACTTGGGAAAAGTTTGAGGTATGTTTGCAATGTGTCCTGTTTCTTAAAGAAAGGCGGAAGGTGGCCGATGAGTTTGTATTTGTTTGCTGTTTCTGTGGTTTGAATCCAATCCCACTCTTTAATTTTTTTGGCAGTTTTTACTGGGTTAATTATCAGCTCTTCTTTGCAGCTTTCGGCTGAATGTAGGAGGGCAAGCATGTTTGATTCCCATTTCAAGAGTGAGTTGCATGATTTCATTTCGAGTTCCTGGTTTATCAGGCGGTAGGCGTATGGGGTCCCTGGCATAATGCATTTCCTGTAAAGTAGGACACTGTTCAACGCGACCAAGGTTCCCAGAGATAAGAGACCGAGTTCTCTCCTAAGCGGTGCTATCGGCGTCGATTTTGGGAGACCAAAGATTTTCCTCCAGAATAGCACTTCCAATTTAGGCCATAGCTCTTCCGGAAGGTTGGGCATGGCGTCTGCTCCGTAGGTTACCGTGGGGATCACCTTCTTTTTGTAAAAGTCCCTTACTGGGATTAAAGAGTAACGGCCGAATTTAAGGTCGATTGCCTTTCCCAGGATCGATAGGTTCTTAACTTTGTCGATGAGGGTTTCTTGCATTGATTTGTCTTTCGCAGAGCTGTCTAACTAACTCCCAAGTACTTAAAACTGCTGACCATTTCAATTTGAGTGGCGCCGAGACGAAGATTGATCTTTTCCGCTTTCTTTGATGTTTTTTGAATCCTCATCATTTTGGTTTTGGACTCATTGATTTCTAAATTGTTTTCGTCCATGTACCTTTGGAGGTTGTTTAGTTGTCGTTGGAGTCCTATGGGAGTCTGGTCCAATAGGATCAAGTCATCGGCGTACAATAAGCGACTGATCTGGGCTCCTCCCAGTTTTGGTGGGAAGGAGCGGATTAGTTTTTCAGAGTCTTGAAAGTCTCCAAGGTAAGTCCAGAACAGCGTGGGGGCGAGTGGACAGCCTTGCTTGACACCTCTGGATGTTTTTATCTCTCCCGAAAGGGCCCCTTGTTGATTTAACCTTACTCTCATTGACGTGCCTGAGTATAAGGCTTTGATCGGGTTCAAGATCTCGGCTGGACATTTCCAGTTTGTTAGTTTCTGCCATAATCTAGTACGATTCACTTTATCGAAGGCCTGTGTGAGGTCAATGAACGTGATGTATAGGTTAGATTTGCCTTCGAGGATCTTGTTTTTCAGTGTGTTCAATATCAGGATGTTAGCTTCGTACCCAGGTTCTTCTTGAATCCTGTTTGGAAGTTATCTTGGCAGGGGGCGTTGGATGCCCACCTACGGAAATGTTGCAGGAGGAGGGATCCAAATAGTTTGCCTATTGAGTCCAAAAGGGCTGTAGGGCGGAAGTTTGTTTGGTCGGCTCTGTTACCCTTTTTGAAAATTGGAACTATGTTCGCACGGGTCCATGATGGCGGTATTGATCTGGAAGCTGCGCAGCGAGCAAAGATAATACTCAAAAGGTGGGACCACGCTTCAGGGTGGGTTTTGAGATCGACATTTGTTATCCCATCCGGGCCTGGTGCGCGAGACGGTTTTAATTTTCTTATCTGTGTTAGGATGTCATCCTGGTCGGTGATGTTAATCCATGCGGAGGTGGTTTCGAGCGTATTACTCTCCGTAAACTTCAGTTCTTTGAATAGGTTTTCGAAGTGGGCCTCCGATACTGCGGCCGCGATTCCATTTAGTTGGTCAGGAGGGGCTCCTGGAGTAGCCGAATGAATGAGAGTCCAGAAGTCTCCGGCATGGTTGCCGTTTATTGCCCTGAGGATGTTTTCGGCGTCTTGCTGGAGAAGGTTATGACGATGGCCTCAGCCAGTTTTTATAGGTTTTTACGGCTGTTGAGATGGCAAATGCTGCTGAAGGTTGGTTCAGTGTCAGAGCGAGTCTTTTAGTTCTCCTTAACTCTCTCTTTTTCTCTTGGATTAGTTTATCGAATGTGTGCCTGCGCTGTGGACGGTTTTCCCTGTTCCTTCCACGTGGGATTCTGAAGGCTGTCAGCAGAGGAGTGTAATCAGCCGGTGACGGCTGGTTTCGTGAGGTGAGGTCTTTGAAAGCTGTTGTTAATGAGTTTACAGCTTTTTCCGTCATTTTCAATCTTGTGCCTTGCGATGTTAGATGGATGTTATTTGGCATCGTGATCCTGTTTGGCACCACCAAGATCCAGGTGGTTTCTAGGAGGTTATGGTCACTCTCCTCTGTTCTTTTCACATTGAATGAAGTTACCAAGTTTAGTAGTGGCCGAGAGACGAAGATGTGATCTATTGTGGATTTAGAGTTGGCTCTTTCCCAAGTTGGGAGCCTCTTTAAGTCGAGGAAAGTGTGGTCGAGGTTTAGGAAAGTTCTAGATTCCATTAACTTTAGCCATTTAGATGCCCTTTGATCAATAGGAGGGTCTTTCGATTTGGCAAGAGGAGGGTTGTCAGGGTTGTGACATTTGATGTTGAGGTCCCCGCATATGAGTATGTGGTCGACTTGATGGTTTAAGTAAATCCAGTCGATGTCTCGTTCCATTTCTTTGATGAATTTTGAAGTGTTAGTCGTAGCCGGGTTCCAGTATATAGTGAGTCTTATTTCCAGTGTATTGGGAAGGCATATCCATATGTAGGCTATCCTTCTTAAGACATGGGCCATGTGACTTGATCCTTTTAGTTTTCTCTTCTTGTCCAAACTGCTCAAATGTTTGTCATTGGATAAACTGGTTTCTCACACGTGGGGTAGTTTTGATGTAGCTGGGAACACTGCTAAAAATGGTAGTGTCATTTTCCTTTTAATTTTGGCACAAAACACCACAGTATTTGGCACAGCATGAGCCCTTTTGTCAGTCTTGGCAGAGAGGCTAATTAACGGTTGAAAGGTCATGAATTCCAACTGCCCTCTGACTCACAGGGGCAGGTCTGAGGCAACCACACATTGCCTCACTCTGTGGGTATTTGATTCCTCTGTTATATATCATTAACCTCTGCCACCCTCTTGGATATGTATGAATGTTACAGCTACCTCAACATGGATACAGAACTCATTTAGTAGCTGCCCTCAGAGAATGTACTTGTGCTGAAACATGCATGGATACAGGAGAGAGATTGGAAGCAACTAGGAAAGTAAAAATGCTGTAACATCAAAGATTATATAGATCAAAAGTTACAATGAAGGGGCATGTATCCAATCATAGACTGAGATTAGAAGAGGGACATGACCTTTCTAGTGGTGTGAACAACAAATGACTCTTTTGGTGTGCAATATGTGGATGATCACTATTGTATGTGGAACTACACTAAAGCCACATAAAGGATGAATTAGACTTTTTTGACAGCTTTATCGCACTTGGGGATTCACAATTTGAAAATATTTCCCTTACATATTCTCTTGGAATATAGCTGTTCCAAAAAGTAAACTATTTATGAAAACAAACGTTAAACTCATATGGCTCTAGGAGATGTGGATATTGGAACCACTTGGATTTTGGATTTGGGTTATCCTAGCATATAAGATGGTTGGAGGGCGGCTTTAGGCGGGATGGCTTAGAGTGGAAAATAAAGATGTCATCCAGTGTCCAAATTATATTTCTGCCCAGACATCCAAGGTGTTTCCCACACTAAGATCTGATGTCAGTTATCTTTATTGGAAACCCAAGATCAGACAGGAATTCAATAACCTGCCTCCAGGATCTGGTAAAACATATAATGGGCAGCTACACCTCTGATAAAAGGATAGTCCATTGTATTATTGCAGGTGTTATAAATGTGTAAATTGTTACAATTTTGGATAGAAATATCATAGAAGATTAAGTATGGCGAATCCTTCCACTTTTGTTATGAAAAGCCTCCAAAAAAGTAGAGGTATTTCTTCTTTGGCAAATCAACACATTGGATTAGTGCTTTCACAGAGAGTTACGGCTTTGTGCAAGTCATGTGCGGTATTGGTTGAAAGACACTTCAGGAACCATGTAGTTGCTTGAATAAGCATACTGCGTCGCTCGAGATGCACACCAGTGCGGTAACCCCTTTTACCATAAGCAAGGCACAATACACTTCACGTAATGCCAGATTCAATCAAGTGCATTTTGCCCCAAAGATCTAACTTTGGTAATTGCCTACCCTGATGAAGAAACACCATGGACTGTGGTAGGCTCAGCCAAGAAATAATAGCGGTGTTGCAG
This sequence comes from Ambystoma mexicanum, assembly GCF_040938575.1. NCBI lineage: Eukaryota > Metazoa > Chordata > Amphibia > Caudata > Ambystomatidae > Ambystoma > Ambystoma mexicanum. The sequence goes on from NC_090922.1 coordinate 293,408,815, forward strand.
CAAAGTTGGCTTTTTGTCAATTCTGAAAAGTGAAATCATCTATTTTTTAACAGGGTGGACTTTTTGCAGATCCTGGCCTTTAGACTAATGTAGACAAACGTAATTATGTGGCTGGTTTACATTAACTCGTAAATGCTACATTTGCATATTCTATTTATGAACTTTGTATATGTATTTATTTATGTTGGTGATGCATGCATATGTATTTGTTAGGGGGATTGTATTGTTTGTCACTGGGCAGATTGAGGAAATCTATACTTAAGCCATGAAAGTTTAGAACACAATATATGGGATAGGATATTTTTGCAGAAAGGCATTGACTTGTTTCAGAATGTTCCTTTGTGTATATGGTGAAATATCAATGTGTCAGTTCCATGTTTCTGTGTGGTGAATAATCACTGAGAATCCTTGCTTTGTGTTGACATTTTGTCAATGAAAAAAAAGTTTCCCATTTTGTAAAGATTGCATTTATGGAGATCCCCCATCAAGGTACACCTATTGAGTACAAACAAGATAGTTTTATAAGGCTACATGGGAGTAGTCTGGTCAGGATCTTTGAGAAACTGGAATGTAACCATGATCCCCCTTCAGCTATTTTTCCTAGAAGTTCCAGAGCAACTTGCATTAAATCGTGATGTAGCTAATATCCTTACGATCAAGTGGGACTCAATTAATTTGGAGAACATGTCCGGTGCTTTTTATGGAACTGCTGCTAGTCCTGGAGAAACGGAATGCTATTAATAATTAATATTCACTCCTCTTCTGTGTTGCACCTCTGATTTACTCCCAGCAAAAATGTGTTGGTCCTTCATATTACTTGGTTTGATGGAGAATGCCTACCGGCTAAATCCGAACTAATAGCTGTGATTGAAAATCACCCCCGAGGCTGGGAGCAGACTTGTATCTGGGTTTAAAAGAGGGTATGGAGCACTACACTTGAAAATTATCAATACAGACACAATTGGGGAACTGCAAGTAACAAACTCATATAGGCAACTGTGAATAATTCTGGAGGGTTGTAATAGATGGGACTATCTCAGACATGGCCTCATAGTGTATAATATTGATGAAGCAGTTTGATTCAGTAATTTCTCAAATTTGTATTCTCAGGCAATGATATGATATAAGTCCTTTATAACGCGCCTGTACACCAGTGTTTTCTAGATGCGACAAGAGAGGGAAACAAGAAGGAGGACAGGACAAACTATCTTACTATGTCTTGTGTCTTTTTTTTATTTTGTCCATGGTTCATAAAAGAACCTTTACAAAAAAAATGTTTCCCAAAGCTTCAAAATATAGTTTTCCATACATACAGGTTGTGAAAAATAAACATTACTATCTGCGAACATCTAAAAACACTTTACCATTTGGTTCTGTTTTGTTTTATTGTATCCTATGGTGTTAACAAACATAATCACACAACACAATTAGCTCATTAATTTTCTATGTGCTTCAAAAGACAGACTACAGCGTAAATCAGAGGTCGATAATTTCCATTCATCATTCTAGCCTACAATGCTTCTAGACAATCCTTGTAATCAATATTAACACATTTCATTAACAAATTGGTTCTCTTAAACTTAAAATGTGGACAAGATAGTACTAGGTGTTTCAATGTTTCCACAGGTTCTTCACAAGGTTGGGAATGACATTTGAGAATAATCTCGTCACCTTTAAACTTATTCCAATTCTCTTGTGTGATATTGATTAAATTTAAACCTCATATAAGAATTTCTGTTGAGATTACACAGGAAGGTTTCAATATACTTGTATCGAGGAGTTCGTTTTTTGGTGAATCGAGCATATTCAGTATGTTTTATAACTTTATATTTCTTCAAGAGTTTTACACCAGTCATACTCATGTTTTCTTCTTTGCATACCCAAGTCTTAAACACAAGTCATTGCATGTAATATTCACCATGACCATTATTGCCTGCATTTCGTGTTGGTATCGATTGACAGAGAACATTATTCATAGACAGATTTATTTCCAGGTCTTGAAAGAGGGAATTAGTAGATGGGTGGCACATTTTTGCATAGTTTGACAGTTGTCTCCATTTCCTTCTTGAAGAGAGCAACATTAGACCAAATTCATGTCTAAGTATGCTATTCGGCAATGCCAAGGGTAGATGCATTGTGGATTTTAAGAGCCTTCCTTGGAGACTGTACAAAAATATATTCAAGTCTAGTAAACAAATATCCAAAGTGTACAGAAGTACACTCTCAACCTTTAGATTAAAGAAATCCATTAAGGGCACCAAAGAATATTTGCAATATTTAGCAAAGATAATGTTTAATTGGATAGCAGGGGTATGGCCTTTATATTTAATTGCTTTACCCAGAATGTAATTGAGTTCTTCTTGGATATATGGTAACCCAAATAGATAGTTTCAGTAATCAATGGTATCTGTGTGTTCAATAGTTGCCAACGATATTCCTTAAACTTGTTTTTTTGGCCAAATCTCATAATAGCAGTTTTGGTTGGATTTGGGCAGAGGTTATGTGCTCTAGCAAATTCCTCAAATAGGTGTAATTTGGTTTGGAGCCCCGCAGGTGTAGGGTCAAAGAAGATAATATCGCTTGCAAAGGCTAACCACTGTAAACGTAGTATTCCAAGTTTGATCGAGAAAAGGTTTTTCTCACGCCACATATGGTCCAAATCTGCAATATAAAGATTTAAAAGGGTGGCAGCTAAGTTACAGCTCTGTTGTAGTCCAAGGAAAGTTCTTATTGGGTCAGTAGTCCCTCCTTCACATGTAATCCTAATTAGATACAATGTACCAGTATGTAGCCAATATATTAGTTGAGATGGAATTCCTAACTTCACCATTTTGGACCAGAGAATATTTCGAACAACAGAGTCAGAAGCAGGTGACATATCAATCAGTGCTATATATGCTGGGCATGCATTCTTACAATTTCCTCCAGAAAAAATGTGTGCCATGATGGTGGCATTAAGAGTGGTATTCATAGCTTTTCTAAAGCCAGTTTGGTATTTTGAATATAAACCCTGTTGTTCAATATGATGATCCAGTTCAAGTAACAGCAAAATTGCAAAGATTTTAGCTTCAGTATCTATCAGTGAGATTGGCCGATAATTTTGGGGCAAAGATGGATCTCCTTTTTTATATATGGGGATAATATCCGACGTTACCCAGGACTGTGGGGGTCTTCCCAGTAATTATCTGATCAAATTTTGATTTCAGGATGGTTGCCCATAGGACAGTATCTGTCTTGTAAACACACGGTGGGAGCCCATCTGACCCAGCAGACTTAGAGAATGTCATTTTTTCAATGGCCCATTTGATGTCGTCAAGAGACCATTGGATACGTCCCACCTCACCATAAGATACAGGTGGCGTGGTTATAATTTTGAATTCATCTGGGAGTGCACATTGCTTTGTAATATATTCACACCAAATCATCGCAGGAATAAGATTAGCGAGAGGACCAACCTTTTGATGGTAGTCACTTTTAATGGTTTGAGAAATTACCCTTGTATCCTCCTTGCATATAGCCTTAATCAAAGCACAATTAACATTATTATAATTCAGTATGCACACTTCTCATCTTATTTTTAAATTTCAACAATACCAGTTTATGTAGTGCATTATAGTTAGGATTGTGTAGTTCATTATTTTTTAGTAACCTCAATTCCTTATTCTTTCCCCTTTTCAGTATGTTTCATACTCGGCCGAAATGGTGGAGGTGGTATGAGGCTTTAATATCATATTGAGAATGAAAGTATCACAATGCCTTGTTAATTACTTTCCTACATGTAGATTCCTTTTGGGAAATCGACATATGCTGGAACATCCTACTATTTAGAATTTGAGCAGATACATATTGTGCGAATTGTTTGCATAGGCCTGGGTTCCATCGTAGAGATAAAGTGTCACACTGTACCTCAGGAAGGGCTAGTGAATGGTTGATGACTATCATTGAGCAGTCGATTTTTAAGCATAAAGATAGGGAAGCATGGTCACTGTGGATTATGGTATTAATTGATAGTAAGCTTGTAGGGGAGTGATGTTATGTGATAGGCATATGTAGTCTATCATTGAGAAATTACTGCCCGACTCCAAGTATGGTGAGGTCCTTTAGCATCGCTTTCAACAATATCAATATCCCAATCATGAAAATAAGACTTCCAAATCGATCCGCTCATCTTTGCTGAGCTAAAACCGCTACTTGCCTGGAAATCAAAGGGAGAGTGCCTACAATCAGAATTTAAATCCCCACCAATTATAATTTCACAGGTACCTTTTTGAAGAACGAGCGTTTCAAGACAATTCTCCAATTCGTTGAGCATAGATTCAATTGGAGTAGCAACAGGGTTCCAATATAAACTTATTGCTAATATAGATTTACAATTCTTATTCTTCAAGGACAATACAACCAAAAGGTTAGTTGATTCCCAGACAAGTTGCGATTGGCATATAAAGTTATTTACAGCAATTGCAAGTCCACCTGAGGGCCGGCCACCTTTAACCCTTGTTGCAAGAGAACAATATGTTCTATAACCTGGAAAGTAAAGTCGGTCCATTTTCATAGTTTCTTCTAAACGTATGATGCTAGGGTATTGAGATGTATTTTAAGTGCTATACAAATTCTGAAAATTATGGAACCTATAAGAGTTCCATGAAGTAATAGTTACTTCTCTAACTGTCGATGGCTAGGACGGTGGCACTTCAGTTTTGGAATTCAAAATTAGTCTTACCATTGGTTCCAACCATATCATATATCTTTGTTTTTCCAAGCTAATTACAGCAATTCAGCTAATGAGTGATTCAAATCTTTTAGGTTAGAATTGGGTTGTTGTGGATCTTCTACATTAACAACTTCAGCTGGATTTATATACAATATGAATTCTTGTGCGCTATTTTCATTCCCAAAGGTGCATAAGGAAAGGCCTTGTTCTTTGATCTCAGCCCTGCATGACCTGATGAATTTCAAGATTGATTCCGACGGAAGATAACATATCATACGACAGTTGTTCTCTTGTCAATGATATTCTAATAAGATCTGGTGAAGTAAGGTTCCTCAGTTGCAGAATACGAGATAATACCACAAGGAAGAATGCACGATTAATACGAGACGTTCCAAGAAGTTCAGGGTTTCCTTCAAGACCGATAATGTGCACCTCTTTTGGGGCTAATTGGGAATTTAAAACAATGCTTGTTTTTTGACCTTCGGTGGGACAAGTATGATTCAATACCATATGAGAGCTCATATCTGTTTTTGAGGGAATGAGATTCACCAAAGATAAGGGGAGGATCGGTTTTACTGCAAGTTCATTGGTTACGGTTTCAAAAGATTTTGAGTATGATTATCAATAGTACTTGGATTCAATACAACGGAACCACAGTCCTTAGATACCCCAGACCTGTGTAACTGTACTTCATGGACATCTTTATTGATAGAATGGGCGGAGATATAAACTCTTAGATGACCTGTTGGGTTGCCCAGGTTTATAGGTTTATCATCATCATGTAAGATCCGTACTTTACTAACCCCATTAATGATAATGAAATTCTCATTACTAGGAGGGGCAGAAACATCGGTTGGTTACGAAGGCATGCCTCAAAATATGAATTCCTCTTCAGAAGCTTTTCAGGTGATTGAGATAGTACATTCAAAGTAGGTGCTTCTGACATTATCAGAGCAGGAGGTGTCATGACAGCAGTGGTACAACTCCTTCCACTAACTGGGAAATAAGCATTTAGATTTATTTGCAATTTCACGGTAGATGCAGGAACTTCAGAAATTTGTTTTGTAAGTTCAGGCAAGCCTTTAAGCGCTTTGCTACTTGCCTGTAAGTAAGCCTTAGCTTTGGAGTCAATCACTGTTTTGCTAGACAAAGCTGTTACTAGCGGTAAGACCATTTGCTCAGTAGCAGGTGGCAACACAATGTCATTATTCATTGCTACTGGAAGTAAAGCTACTTGGCTCTCTTGAAAGTTGGGCTACATCTATAGTGTCTTCGTCAATCGTTTCAGTTGTTTTATCTGAATTAGCCTCAATAGACTCTTTAATATTCACATCAAGCTTCGTATTAACATCATTCAATTTCCGTTTTGCTCCGGACAGTGCTTCTTTCCGTCTTCTGGCAGTCTATTTTATAGCACGTAAGTGCATTTTTTTTAGTGTTGTGACATAAAGACTGCGCTCTCCTGAGCAGCTATACGGGAATTCGAATCCTCTCCATCTGCTCAATTGTAATATTATATTTCATTTCTTCAATAGTTGCCCTCAGGTCTTTTAGTTCTACCTTAGTACTACATGAACAAGATTTAGCATCCAAAACTAGAGGGAGTACTGGTGTTATATCGGTGGGTACATGGACATCAGGCTAAAGCTGCATACTTCTTTCAGCAGCATGCACCATGGTGGGAGGAGTGGGAACATTAGAAGATCTATGTTTCAGGGTCGTAAATGTCTCCCAAGCTAGTATAAAGCCCTCTATTCGATCGATTTTTGAGCAAATTTGCCTCTTGGAACCTTTCATTTCTCGTAGTTCTAGATGTGACAAATCATGTCCCTTATCTAATAAATCCAGAATCTTAATTATCAGTGGAAAAGTTTGTGGACCTCTCCCTTCTAGATATCAGTGGAGTGCATCCTTGAAGGGGATTCTTGTAGGGCATAGTTAATCAGTGGATGAGTTAATTCAGCAGAGTAAAGAAAGTGTTCTGGCACTGTTTCTTTTATTGATATCAATTTCAATACGGCAATTATGCGCGCATCCACTAGTTTTTTAAGACATCTGGGAAAAGGGGCGGGGCTTCCTGCCAATTTAAGAACAATAGTCCTTATAAACAGTCCAACAACAGGATCGTGGAAAGTCCAGCAGGGTCACTCGCCAGCAAACCACACAGACTTGAGCACGGACTTGATGGGCATTCAGATTGTGGAAGTGCGAGAATGAGAATTGCAAGGGGAAAGGGAGGGCGGAAGTGCTGCCCCGTTCCCCCCCCCCCCCCTCTCCCTGACAATGCTCGGAGTAAGTGCAGCCAGGGCAGCGGGGCTCTGGGCAGTGCAAGGAGAACAAGGGACTGTAGGGTTACAGTTAAAGCCCCTAAGTGCGTAGTAGGCCTGGAGGCAGTGCAAGGTTGACTGATCAAGAAAGAGTCTGGTACCCAGTGAGACTATGAGGGTAACCACACAACCAGTCAGTACAGCAGACAGGTAGGTCAGCAGGGGAGGGATGGAGAGCAAGCAGAGGAGAAGAGGAACATTTTGAGCAGCTTCTGGAATTTCAGGTGGTCCGGCTCAAGTTTGAGAGGGGCAGGGAGGCCATTCCAGAGGGAGGTACCTGCAGAGGAGAGAGATCTACCCCCTTGTCTGCCTGGAGAAACATCTAACCCTTAGAAGGTTGGCGGTAGCTGAGCTAAGGGCTCGAGAAGGAAGGTATTTTGGAAGAGAGCGTTGGATGTAGTGCGGGCCCCGTCCCCAGAGAGCCTTGTGGACAATGCAAAGGGTCTTGAACTTTATCCTTACAGCCACCGGCAGCCAGTGGAGAGATTTCGGGGCTGGTGAGATACGGTCCCTACGCTTGAAGCCGGAATAAGACTTGCAGTCCTGTTCTGGATTAGTTGCAGAGAGAAGAGCAAGGCAGTTTGAGAAAGAGGCTGTTGCAGTGGTCCAGCCTAGAGAGAACCAGTGCCCTGGAGATGGTGAACTTCTGGGGGAAAGTGAGAAAGGGAATAGTCCATTGGAGGAAGTGCAGCTGGTAGTGGGACTTTTTGGTGACGTCAGAGATGTGAGGAAAACAAGAGTGGAGTCGAATAGGACACCAAGGTTATCTGCCTTGCAGGAAGGTGAAGGAAGTGGGCTCAAGGCAGGCGGCCAGATTGAGAGAGGGAAGACAGAGGTCTCCATCTTAGCATTAATGCAGAGATTGTTGGAGACGCACAAATCCTGAATCGTGGATAGACGGTCAGGAATGAGCGAGAGAAGAGGCTGAGGGGACCCTGAAGGAAAGTGGAGTGTCATCTGCATAACACTGAAAGTTAGGAGAATGTAGATATCAGGTGGGCCAAAGGGGCCAAGTAGAGGTTGAAAAACCAGGGTGAGAGGAAGAGAGCCCTGGGGAATGCCACAGGTGGCAGAGAGAAAGGGACCAAGTTGGACGTGGGAGGGGCGGTCTAAGTGGAAGGTGGTCAGCCACTCCAGGGCCTGATCCGCGATGCCTAGGTTCTCAAGGAGTCGATTGATCAGGATGGTGTGGTTGACCGAGGACAGAAGGAATGCTGGAATCAAGGTTAGGGAGCAGATCTTCACGGGTGTTATGGAGAGCAGTTTCCATGCCTCTGACAGCTCTGAAGCCAGACTGATGGTCATGGAGACAAGCAACATTTTCAGTGAGAGTAAGCTGGGAGATGGCCAGCTTTTACAAAAGTTTGCCCAGGAAAGGGGTGATGGAGATTGGGCGATATTTTGCCAGGCAGGTAAGATCTGCAGACAGCTTCTAGAGGAGGGGGTGCACAAGGGAGTGCTTAAAGGGAGAGGAGAAAGTTCCAGTGGCAAATGAGTGAATGCAGAAATTCGGCATAGCTGGGGTCAGGGGGTCCGTATGTTTCTTGAAGGTTCTAGGGGACCACCACCTGTTTGAACAATACTTTCATAGATCGGACTCGTCTGGAAACCTCGTTGGGTGTTGTCGGAGAGAAAGATGAGAGAGGAGGAGGAGGAGGAGAGAAAGAGATGGCCAAAGGGGGGATGAGAGAGGAAGAAAGAGAGGAAGAGATCATCGATGACATGTCCTGAGTTTTAACAGAGAAGTGAGAGTTCAGAGCCATAAGGAGGGTCTGAGAGGGAACAGGATAAGTAGAGACTGCAACAGGATTGGCAAGCTCCTTGCAGATTTTAAAGAGTTCGGCCATGTTAGAGGCTGCAGAGACGCGGGCTTGAATGTGTGCTCTCTTCTTGGACAGGACAAAGAGTCTGTATTGCAGGCAGCCAGGCCAGTTTGTCAGAGGATGCCCCCGAAGCCCTCCACTCCCTCTCAGCCACCTTGCACTTGCGTTTAAGGCCGGCGAGGTCGGAATCATACCAAGAGTTGCACTTGGAGATGGGCTTCAGCCAGGTTATTATGACGGGGCAAGGATTTCCAGGGTGTTGGAAATAAAGATGCTGATTAGAAAGGGCTGTGTCAGGGTTTGAGTCAGCCGGAGGATCAGGAGGAGCAGAGAAAGTAGTGGCAAAGGCATCCACTGATGCACGCTTCATTGACCAAATGACTGAGAAGGTAGGTGGCAGTGCTGGCCGGGGGAGTTTGCATGCGGGATAGAGAGTTTCTGATGAGAGGAGAGAAGAAAGTGGTCAGTCCAAGAGAGAGGAGTGATGAGCCTGGGATGTCTAAGGTGATGAGAACATCCAAAGTATGTCTGGCATAGTGTGTTGGGCAGAGGGCAGAATGGAAAGCGAGAGAGTGCGCAAAGGTTGCAAAAAAACCCAGAGGAGGGATTAGAAGCATCCAGGTGTATGTTGAGATCGCTGAGGAGCAGTTGAGAAGTAGAGGCAAGGAGAGAAGAGGAGAGGTTGGCCCATTCAGAGAGGAAAAGGGTGACATGGCCAGGTGGCCTGTAGATAGTGGCCACAGTTAGAGGCCAGGAGAGAGAGCCTGCAGACAAGGTATTCAAAGGAGGAGTAGACCTGCGTAGGGATGATGGAGGCCAGGGACCCACTCCTGAAAGATCAGGGATACTCACCTCCTGGACAGTTGGATCTGGGAGGATCTTGTAGGCCACAGGGAGGGGAGTTTCAAAACTCGTGACAGAACTGGCTGTAAACCATGTCTTGGTGAGAGAAAGGACATCTAGGTGGGGTTCTTAGAGGATGTGACTGATGTCAGAGAAGTGTTTGACAGCAGAACGAGAGTTGAGAGTAACGAAGTGGAGTAGGTTTCCACATTTGAAAAATTTCCGTAGAGGGTACAGGTTTGAGGTACACCCTGTTGAGGTGGTAGAGGGACGCGAGGGTGCGCAGAGGAGGAAGATGAGGGTGCCAGAGAGGTGGCGGAGGAGTAGCAGGAGAAGGGAAGAAGTTGATGAGACGCGGGAAACGCCATCAAAAAGGAGGCGATTGGGCTGAAGGCCCTGAACCAAGACAGTACCATTCAGATAACATTAATGATGGTCTTTGAGGAGTGTAAGGGGGCCAAGAGGACCTCCCACCTAATGCCACCATTAATGGGAGAGGAGGAGAAAGAAGTGGGAACAGAAACCATATGAAGGGTTCATAGGTCTGGAGAGGAGACAAAGAGGATGTCAGTGAGTCTGTCTGGAGGAGGCGCTGGTATAAGTATCAGCGATAGGGAGGCCTGGGCTGGAGACCCGGATGTCCCTCTTGAAATTCTTCCTTCCAGACTTGGTCAGAGGGATAGGGTAAGGGATATAGAAGCAGTCAGAGAAAATGGGAGAGAAAGAGCACCACAGGGGATGCAAAGGAGGTAGGTGGAGAAGGGGGTGAGACAAGGTCAGAATGGACAAGGGGAGGGGGGGAAGAGGTGAGCTGGGGTCGCAACAAAGCAAGGCAGGAAGGGAACAAGTAACTCACAACAACAAACGGGATGCCTTCATGGGGGGTGGGGAGATTTAGGTTGGAGTCTAGAGAGAACCAGAAACAATGCCACAATTACCGTAATGCAAAAACACTAAAGATTCGACTTTCCTAGAAGGGGAAAAAAAGGCAGGCTTTTTAGCACAGCACAATACAACACTCCCAGATTCGACTTACTTTGTTCCCCAAAGTGCAGAGATTCCAAATTTTTATTACACCACTGAGGTTTTTATAGCTAATAAAGAATAGTCAAGGGAAATGGCATCTGGCTCTTCTATAACGACTGCTCTTATTTCTCATAGACCCAGAGCTAAATGCCCCTGCAGTATCGAAACTGTTGATTATCCGAAGAGATACTTTGCTTACCTCTTAGCTGGAAAATGGCAGAGATGATGCTAATCTAAAAAAAGGGCACAGGTCATCAATGACAAACAATAGATCAATCGCTCACCTTGACAACCTAGGTACATTCAAAGGCAGGGTTTTGCTGAGGAAGCTAAAGAGCTGGACTATAGTAGCCAATGCAGTCTTAGACCTTCAAGCAGGCTTTAGCGGAGGGATTGGTATAGGAGATGAGGTGTTTTGTTTATATTTAATATTCTTCCTATATCCTCTAATTACGAACCAACCACTCTTTCTTGAGCAGCTTTGGATACTTTTCCTCTACCACTGGCAGATGCTATGAGTTGGATGGCTAGGCAAAGCTAGTTCATACATCTATACTAGTCCAGCAATGGTGCGTTTGTACGATGTGCGCCAGGTGGTGAAATCACAGTTCATTTTCAGGTATCCAAGGCGATTAGGAAGGGGGTGTGTTCATCCCTCCTTGTTCATGCTGTTGATTAACCTCTTGGTTCAGTGTATTCATAATGTAGATGCAGGTGCCTCACTGTTTAGCTGGATGTAAGTTTGGCACATGTTTACTAGCAGACAATATTTTTGATTCCAAAATCGCCTCAGGCCTTCAAAATCAGCTTGACGCCTTCTGCTGTGTGTGTTTAGGCAAGATGCTCGATACAGTTTTTTAAAAAGTTCATGGATTCTAATTTGGGGAAGAAAGATAAACGTACGATCTCCATTCAATATGAAATGCTAGAAAAGGTGCCATGTTATGATTAATTGGGGCTTGAAGTTGATGACTGCACATACCCTACAGTCTACCCAGATCGGTTATCCTGCCTAGACAAGATGTAGTGAGCTTCTCTAGACGGTATGGTATGGCAGCTGGCCTCTAAGGGCAAGGCGGTTGCGGCCACACTCCATGGCACAAATTTGTGCACCGAGATGGGAAACCTATTCAAGCTGCAAATGGGGTTAGTAAAACACTAATAACCCTAGACAAAAGTACACCAATACGGCCTGGTAGATATCTACTATATACCACAATTTCACAGATTAATGTACTGGGCACAAATATGGTCCACAAATGATTTAGACCATTACATAGCTGCTCTCATATGGCGTTTGAGGTGCCCATAGGTTCGATCTCCCCTTGGTTCCCACTGATTAAAACCTCTTCATCACAAATTAATCTTGGGATGACCTAGACGCAATCGCTGAAAGGGCCAGAAATATTAGACGCACCCACCTTCTGGAAGAGTTCTGAAATATCTGCGAGGGATACTAATCAAAACATGGTCAATTGCTCATCAATGATTATTTGGTGTTGGGAAGCTATCTGCACAGCAACAAAGCCTCATTTTGCAAACAATTATTTATCCGGTATCTTCCTCATTGACGGCTATGCCTCTAAATGGAATCTCTGAGCCTCTAAATCCATGTGTACAGCATGCCCAGATAAAAATAAAGATGAAAGCTTTTTTCTCTCTTGCCCCTGCTGTAGCAGACCTAAACTGTACTTTTAGACTTGCATTCATTGTGTGATGCTACTACACTACAGAAGCATGCTGTAGTGTATATCTGCCATTTTTTTATATTATTTTAAAGCATTACCTCAAATACATGGAAACAGCGGAGTGTTGAATTGCATTTGATTTAAATGATTACTGTGTATTATTTTTGCATGGTTTGTTCCATATGTCAGGTTTCGTCCCTATCAAGTATCCTATCGAATCCTCCATATAGTCAAATTCTAGTTCAATAACTCAACCACCTTAGGGCCCTGGCATCTGATAATAAGACATATGGTTGTGTCAATGCCCTGATCCAAAGTGTTCAGTTATATTTATTTACACAGTGAGGAAAATGCTTGTTTGATCACAAAAGAATGTACAATAGATAACTAAGCAGATTTGACTGGAAGCAGTGGGCTTCTTAGAATGGGATGAGTTTGAGGGATGTTCCAACCAGGTTGTAGAGGGGAGTAAATGGGACACTCAATGGGTCAATATATGGGTGGACATACATAGATTAAGGACAACCAGCATTAGACATGTTTAAGTGCAGGTAGGCCTGATGTGTTGGGGATTTGACCATGATGGATAAAGGGCTAGAGGGGAAGCGGTAGAAAGTGATGGACAGGGTAGAAGCGAGGGAAAAATGTTAGCTTGCAGGCAGATGAGAGGTAGGTTAAGAGGGTAATTCAGAGGAAAGGAGGTACGTTTTTAGTTTGGTTTTGAAAACATTTTTGTGGATAGTTTCTCGGATGTCTGGGGAAGAGAATTCCATGAAAGTGGAGCAAGAAGAGAGAAGGAGCGAAAGCGAGAGGAAGCACAGAGAGGCCGAGGAACCACAAGGGTAGTCAAGGAGACAGAGCAGAAATTATGAGAAGGCTTGTAGAGTTTGATAGTTGAGGATGGATATGGTGGTGCCTTTCCGTGTATAGATTTGTAAACCAGAAGCAGAAATTTAAATCTGTCCATGTTTTCCATAATCAGCCATCCAGTCTGTTGACGGTACAATGAAGTCGTGTGAAGTGAGAGAGTTCAGAGTCCTTTCAGTAAAGTTAATCTATCGAGATGACAGAAAACATAGCTGGGGAGACCAAAGAGGATGTTGGCACAGTAGTAGAGAAGACAAGAGTGGTTAAGAAATGCTTGGCAGTGTTGAAAGGAAGGCAGTGCCTGATTTTCCTAATGTTTAGGAGTTTGAGGCGAGCAGCTGTTGCAGTTTTGGAGATGAAAAGGTGTCCTAGATGACGTAGGAGAGTGTGTCAGGACGGAACTGGATAGTGTGAATTGCAATTGTACAATTTTTTTGAATGCACTATTTAAAACTGACTGATGGATTAGGCACTCTTCTGGGTTTTGTGTTCTTCTTAACTTTTCTTTCTTCATTCCAAATAAGTTTTATCCTTTTTTGTTTTAAATACCTATGTGTTGAATGTTATACAATTGATATGCTATATCTGGTACTAACGCTCTAAAGAGAATCTGCAAAGGAAAAAAAATATTATTGAATGTTCATCCAATAGTTGGAAACCAAAATAACTTTGTTTTATATTTTATCTGTTTTGAAAGGTTTAAAACTTTGAACAAACCAAAATAAAAAAAGATGAAAGTAGAAAAGGTGTGATAAGGGTCATAGATGACGTAGGAGAGTGTCAGGTGGGAACTAGATAGGGAGGGGGAGAGATTAGGAAGAGTATTTTGAAGGAAAGAGGAGCACCTCGATTTTGGTAGCTTAACATCGAGTGCAATGCCATCCGCTATTGAATGGCAGAGAGATCATTCAAAATTTTGATAATGACTAGAGGAGAGTTCAGGGAAAGAGAGGATGATTTGGGTGTTGTCCGCAAAGAGTTGGTATGCAAATTCAAAGGCCTAGATTAGTGACCCAAGCCGAGATGTAGTGTAAAGAGGAGAGAGCCCTGTGGAACACCAACAGTTGGATGAGTGAGTTGAGCAGTGTTACTCCAGGAGATATGGAATTGGCAAGGTGCCAGGTAGGATTTAATCAAGGCAAGGGCTTCATCGTGACTCCCAAGAAGAAAGAGAATGTTAAGGAGATCAGAGCGATCAACATTGTCCAAGGCAGTGGCCAGGTCAAAGAGAATTTGGATAGAGGATAGGTTGGGGTGCTTAGCAGAGGAGATGAAGTTGAAAACATTCATCAGAGCAGTTTCCATGCTGTGAAAGGAGCAGAAAACCTGCTTGCTCGGCTCTCAAAAGTAAGAAATTGGCAAGACAGTTGAACACAACCCTTTCGGTCCCTTTAGAGTAGTGCAGAAGGAGAGACACAGGGCGAAAGTTAGCCGGTAGGTTTAGGACAGCCCCTTGCTTTTTTCGGAGAGGTATGACAGTGGCTGTTTTGAAAATGGAGGGAAACCAAGTGGAGTCTAAGGACAGGTTGTAGAGTTCAGCAAGGTGAGGGGCCGTTGAAGGGGCAATAGGCTTGACTAGCTGAGGCGCAAGAGGGCTTAGACTTCATCAGTAGAGATAATACCTCTACAGTATCATTGTGACTAAAGTGGGCGATAGAGACAGGGGATGATGGTAGTGTAGGCAGAGTGAAGAATGGGGAGTGTTAGGAAGGTCAGGAGAGAGTTTCATTTTGGAAATGTTTAAAGCCATGTATTCAGCTAGATCATTAGCTGTGAAAGTGAAGTTGGTGGTCATGGGTATAATAGGATTGAGTTTTGGGTGCCCTGTAGCCAGCAAGACTGGTTTTGGAGTGCGCGTCAATGAGGGTACAGTAGAAACCAGTTTTTGCTCTGTCAAGAGAGGACTTGAGAGAGTTCAGGGCAGAGAGGTAAAGTTTCAGGTCTGGTGCGAGTGGGTATGCCTCCATTTGCGCTTCAGCTGATGCATGTCTGTGTGGCGAGAGCGTATGAAAGGGGTGACCCATGGTTGAGGATGCTGAGACTTAGCAGTGGGCAGGAGGAATGGCAGAAGGTTTACATTTCCTTTTAGTAATAGGTGAGGAAAGTGTTGAGGATAGGTCAGAGGTTGGAAAGGAGATGGTGGTGGAACCAATGGAGTGATCAGATGGGGGGGGGAATCATGGGACAGTAGCATTAGAGGCAGAGAGAGAGGTGGAAATGAATATGAGATCCAAAGAGTTGCCCCTGATGGTGGGTAGATAGGTAGGTTAAGGATAGAGTGGAGATTGTGGTCATTAGGAAATGACTAAAGTTCATATTTCTGAGAAGTGGTTGGAGAGGGAAGGTTGTCACCTACAAGAATGAGGTGATGTAAAGAGAATCAAGTTGTTGCCCAGGTTCATCAAAGAATAGTCTAGTGGGACCAAGAGGGCAATAGATTGATATGTGAACTGAGTGAGGATGAGCAATAGACATGGTGTATTCAAAAGCGGTAAGAGAGGATGTGGCACTGGAGAGTTGAGGTGTTAACGCATGAAGAGAGTAGGTGTCAGATGCCTCCACCTCTGCCAGTTGGACGAGGAGAGTGAATGAAGGATAGTTTGGAGTCATATAGGCCTGCAAGGATGGCAATGTCAATTGGAGAAATCCAGCTTTCACTGATAGCAAGGTCGTCTATGGGGAAGAGAGCTGGCATGAAAGGAGAGCTGGCATGAAAGTAATCCGTGATAAAGTAGGTTTTGTTGCATACAGACAGAGCACTGAGTGCAATGTTCAGTTGATGCAGTAAGGAAGAGTAGAGAAGTTGAGTCTCAGAGGAATAGAGGCAAGAAGGATGGGTGTTAAAGGAGGTATGGTTAGCTTGTTGGCTTTGTTTGGTGGAAATATAAGCTGCAGATAGAGCAGTGGGAGGTTCGAGATGTGTGTTTAATAATGGGGATAGGAAAGCAGAAAGTGGTACCATGATTACTGCTTCTCGGGTAGGGTGCTTTCCTCTGATCTTCACGTTGGAAGAGTAGAGATTGGAGCACGTCAGAGTAACCCGCAGCGAGGACCGTAGCTATGCGTGAAGCCCAACTGCGTGGTTTGCAGCATTTACAACAATGCTGTGATCTTTACTCTTGTTGCTGCCTGCATTTCCATCCCCAGTTTCACTGTCTGCTAATCCTGCATCTCTGTAGTTCCTCTCGCTGCTGTTCGTCTGCACTTGGTGGTCTATGGCTGGGATTGGACTGCAGACCTTCTCCCGAGCAACTGAATGGGCGGCAGGTAAGTCGCTAAACGCCTTATCCTGCAAATGAGAAGAGATTAGTAAGATGTGAATGCTGGTTGTGCTCTATAGGAGCACAATTGTGGACTGAGCAGCTCCTTTTGCTTTGCTACGGCCTTTTTGAGCCATGCCTGTCACAAGGCTGCAGTCAATTTCAGGTATGAATAAGGGAATGGCCCTGATTTTTGAAGGGGAAACCGACCTTACCCAAGTGTCTAACCCCCTGTCCACTGCCACGAGTTGGGAGGAACCCCCTCTACAATCGGGACTACTGACGCCTCGCAGGAATAACAACTGTTTATCGGATGTCTTGGCTATTGGCGCCAAACGCAGAATGAAGCTCCAACAAGAACAGCTTGCATGCTCTAAACTTCTGCTTATCAGCAAAGAGCTTCAGAATGACCACAACTTTGAAGATAATGCTGTCAACCCTCCGTTAACAATGTCAATGCCCTCGCAGCCTAAGACAGCTAACACCCCAGCTAATAAAGGAGGGATTATCGGGCGTTATGATAAGTTCAGCTGAGTTCGCCCATTGTGGGCGAACTCAGCTGAAATTAATGTGGTATCAGTCAGATCAAAATGGAGATACTAATATGGTTAGGGGGACCAAGGACTCCATGACCTTAGAGATCTGGCGACTATAGAAAGAGCAGTTGTTGCGGTACTTTGTGGCCTGTGAAAATAGTGGGGACTTTTTAGAGATGGGTGGCATTCATGGGTTCTAACATTCTTACTACATCCTTACCCAACTCGAAGAAGTTAAATATTTTGGAAACTGAGAGAATGGGAAATCTCTCACAAAGTTCCCCTCCGAAGAATGGTCATCAAACAGACTGCCTAACAGACCCTATAGAGTACTGTCACGTAAGTGTGCGCTCCCAGGCGATGATCGTCACTTCTGCTGTTGATCAGGGGGATAATACAGCATGAGAGGTCACCTCGCTGCCGACTAAGTGAGCCTCTTTGGCTGCCTTTCCATCTGGCAAGGAAATCTAAAATGGCTGGTATTGTGGACCCTATGTTAAAGAGTTTTGCCTTGGACCCGAGAAACTTTGTCATCACTAATGTTGCCAAGCCAAATCAAGTCAAATCCAGGGAGGCCCTGAAAAACAAAATCCTGGCTTGGCTCCGTTCTAAATGAGATCCTAACTGTGTGAGAATGCAATCCCTAAAAGTCCTCTGCAGAACTCAAATTGCTAAGTGGTGCCTTAATGACAATACTGATTGCATCATTGTGGGATGCGGGTCTAGCAGGTTACCGCTATATTTGAACAGAATTTCACTCTCACAGCACATATGCTCCTCCACTACCCTCAGAATGGTCTTGAATTAATCAGTTATCTGTTGTAGTTTTTTTATAACTGGGTCGTTGTCCATTTTTTTATCCCCTTTCAATGCGTATTTACCCGCTTATCATGGTTTTTTAACCATGTTACTGTTTTGATCGTTAATTATTTGTGCCGGTGTTACGCTCAGTTTGTGTTTTGTGTTCTATTTGTTTGTCATTCGTATGATTTATGTTATGTGCCCTGATGCCCGAGGGCTTTCGGCGCTCTAAGTATATAAATAAATGATGATTGGAGGAAGCATAGGGAGTGCTCACAGTTGCAGCAGGGAGAAAGGCAAAATCAAATGTTCTTATCCTAAGAGGCTGGTCTTCACCCTTCACTGTTCAACCCTTATCAGGGGTGCCATTGACTGGATGCCCTTGGAGAGTCCCGAAGTGATGATACACCCCCTTGTCACCTGATTGCCTAATACGTCACTGGTTGGTCTCTGAGTTTGTCCATGGTGTTGCTGGTATGAGCAATTATTTCTTGAGTGGTGTTCCCAGAGGAGTCTCTTGTGGCCTTCAGCTGGAGAGTGGGCCAACTCAAGATTGTCACAGGAAGTGATGCCACTGATCCAAGATGGCCCCTGGGAGTGATGTTACAGGCAGAAAATAAAGCCATAAACCAGAAGTGATTACCGTTTTTGCCAGTCATCACACTTCTAGTATCACTAGAATGGAACATCATGGATCGCTCCCTTCGGATGATACTGACAAATTCAAGAATCCACAGATAAGAGTAAGGATAAAGCACAAATAAGTTTCATGTCAAAGCAGATTCTAGTAACAAGCCTATATGCTCAGACAACTCAGTAAAATGGAAGACAATCCATCAAAGTCCCTCTTTAGATGAAACAAAACAATTGTAAACTGTCATCATGGGAAATCTGCAGATTAAGTTTGTATTCTCTGCCATTGAATTTAAATGTTGCAGCATTCATTGTTTGTGGTTCTTTCCCGTGGTAGGATGTTTTGCAAAGTTTCTGCAATGAGGTTTGAGTAGCTTCTAAAGAACCATTCCTCGCAGCATGAACACATTACCCAGAAGGAACACTAGGATGTTACATTGTGGTTTAGCTAATAAAGCATATAAAATTGAATTAGCCTAGGTTTCCTTTCTGAACATCAGTGTTTCCAAATTGTGAGCCATGGAAATGCGTAAATATGTATATATTAAGATAACTGCAGTTTTGCTTCAAATCTTTGTAAACTTACCATACTTTTTGCTGCTGGTGTTTGCTAAATATACCAC
This sequence comes from Ambystoma mexicanum, assembly GCF_040938575.1. Classification (NCBI taxonomy): domain Eukaryota; kingdom Metazoa; phylum Chordata; class Amphibia; order Caudata; family Ambystomatidae; genus Ambystoma; species Ambystoma mexicanum. The sequence continues at coordinate 293,427,953 of NC_090922.1, forward strand.
AAACTTCTAATCACCCTGGCCAGATTAAAGATACTTTGCACCAGTCCAAGTTTAATTGTATACAGTATTGGGACTAGATCAAAGTTTGCCATTTGAAAACCTTTGCATTTTGTCGAGTATCATTTTGCATAGTATTAGCACCAGGGCAAAAAATGCAGTTTAAAAAACATTTGCTTTCAACGCAATACCGTTCCAAATTAGCCCTAGGTTAAACTTTGTCCTGGTCCACAATGCTTCCTAAGAAGAGGTTTTTGCCTGATGGCGAACTTTGTGTAGTGCTAATACCATACACAATTGCACTGGTAATAGTATAAAGGTTTTCTAATATGGCTCAAATAATATTTCCGCTAGTGAAAACTTTGCCCTAGTGCTTCTCTCGTGCAATGTTGCACTTGCCCCTCTGCAACGTTTCTGAAATCCGATCCCAGGATGATGCTTTAGTGCTGATAAGGGTGAAACATGTCTTTTTTGTATTTGTGTTGTATTACATTTATAAAGCGCCTTTCGTCATGCTGTTGTCTGCATTGTTGAGAGCTGTCTGTCTTGGGTTGTGAATGCTATGTATGAAAAGCACTGCCCTATAAGACCCACAAAGAACGGAAATGCTTGCATTTGAATTCATGTACATACCCACAACACATTGCTCATGACACAGGACTGGAGGTGAACTTCAAGTGACTTAGATGAAATTGCCTAATGTCATTTCACATTTCAGGTTTAAGGTTTTTTTCAAGCTTTTACAATACCACCAGAGCAATGCTGGTTATTACTTGTATATTCTTTTAAACATTTTGGTTACTATCATTACAAAGTAACAGACATTAGAAATTCCACAATTAGTGTTACTATAATCACGCTATGTAAATCAAATATTTTTAAATAGTGTCGCACTACAAGGAAACCTTAACCAGCACAAAAACAGTAATTCACAGCACACACTTAAACTATGGTACACTCCTGTTGTTAATTGCTGCAGTTGGTCATAGTGTCCGTTTCAAAGGATATTTTGCATTTCGTTTTGCCCCTCTGCTAATGTATTTATTTTTTGCATTTTTAAAGTGCTCACACAGCCCGGGGGCATCGAGGCGCTGTTACAGGAATATGTCACTTAGTTGCGTATTTATAATGCGCTTAATACCCAGAGTTTACTAAGCACGGACCCGGGGATCGAACCTGTGTTGCTTCGTGTAGCTTTGATTCCAAGGTGAGCACATTGCCGCTGAGCTATCCTCCCTGGACAACGCATGTCCAGAAATTGTATTTTTATATTTTGCTTAGTGCAAACCTCTCGATTAAGGGGCATCTGATTGTCCAACTTCAGAATAAGGGCGATATGCAAAAATAAATTAATGGACGATTTTGCGAGATGGGGATTCAGATCGTCTTTCAAGGAAATCGCAATGCAAAAAATAAGTAGAAATACATATAAAGATATAGATTATTGTAAAATACTCCACACCAAGAATCAAATAATTTAACAGTGTAGCTCTCAATCCTTCGATTTTTGGCTGTGCACAGAGGGCCTTCTCAGTTACAGACGGTATAGTAAGTTAGGTCTGGTACAATGCACTCGGCAAAGAGTGTCCATTCTCTTTTCATGTCTCACGAAAGGTCTTTCTTGTTTTGTACTAGGGTGGCTGCATTATATATTTTTTTCACTTTCTACCATTTTAGCCACTTCTTTTGTGTTTTCTTCTTTTGCTTATTGGTAATTTTTTTTTTTACATCAGTGTGCCTTTAGGGTTGCCCCTGCAATGTATGTGTTCATTTGCTGGCCAATAATACTTTTAGAGTTATCAAATAAATTCAGAGTGAATTGGATATTTTATTAACTAAACACGCAAGTGCTGCTTGAACATTCATGGTCCGCACTTGGAGGACAGGGCTGAGCCGAACGTTGAGCGTGTAAGAACACAGTTTTGCAAATGTGTCAAAGGAGCCAGGGACCACATTGATGCTAGGCATGAAGATGTAGAAAAAGCATTTTACTCTAAGGAAGGTAGCCGGATGTAGCCAATTTCTAGTTGCTATGGAGTTGCAGGCTTATAAATTACAAATAAATATTCAACGTAATTTTATTTGTACTGATGACATTAAATATGCTTTGGCAAATTCCTATTTGTGCAGATAGTCATTGTATTGAGCCAAAGAAACTTGTGTGGTCAAAGTAGAGCTGGGTATAGAGCAGATTCTACAGACCACAAGTGATAGTGCTGTAACTCAAAATGCGACATAAGGTGCACAGGGAGACCATGTCGAGAAAAGGTCATTCATCGTATAATTCTATTTACTTAGTCAAAAACATCGATTAAATGGACTGTGTTTTGCAACGCAAAACAAATGCTGCAAATTCCACAGGTATGATTTCCAAAGGAACCACAACTGCATGATTTACAACGTAAACAAACCCATAGTCTGCAACGAGTACACACAGCTCATCACATCTAAAGAGCAGTCCCTGCACCACCAGATCTATCAATTGGGTATGACCTACAGCCATGTCCTGGGGCTACTTTCACCAAGGCTAGGCCATTAACCCAGCGCTGCCGTGTCCCTCCTAGGGAAGCCACTACCCATGGCCTGAGGCCCATGTGCCCAGATCACTGCCTTCTGCACAGTGCTGGTATGCACGTACAGCGTCCCAGGCAGGCTACAAGGTTCAGGTTGAGGAAAACCCATTAGAGAGCAACATCGTGAGAACAGAGTGAAGGATGTGTCATGGACAGCGCATACATTGTCTTAGTTCAGTCTGATACATATTAGATACTCCCATATAGCAACTGTAAGAAACCTGAAGGTGTCTCCCTGACTAGTCCCTGAGGATCTGTCATCCAGGTGGCCAGGACATGGCCATCGCTATTGGATCCAGTTCCTGGGGTGGACCAGTGAGGGAGGATCACCTGGATGAGGGTTCCTTGGGAAGTGAAAGTGGGACACCGATGGGTGAGATGCGGTATCCCCCTTCTGTTGACGCCTTTTCCTCAACCTACCATGTAGGATACACAAACGCTCTACCCCCACCTTTTCCGATGCAAACGCTTTCGCATATCATGAAGGATGACGGACGAATACCCGAGCCATTTACTTGATATGCCCCAACACAAGGGTCAGACAAAGTCAGGCAATTTACCAGAATCATGCACACCTGATGGCTGTTTCCCTTCCCTACAGGGATACAAGTTGGAGTATGAGAGCACAGTACGAGCAAGGCAGCCCGCACGTTGAGAGAGCTAACTCAGCACAGCAGTTCAAGAGGAGGAGAAAGACGGCATAAACAGAGAGGGTGACAAGGAGAGGAGCAACCTTGCCCTTTCCAACCCAGGCCTGTGAAACCTCTGCAGAAGGAATCGTAAGACTGCAAACAATAGCCAGCGTGTGTTGCAGCAGATGTCAACGGTACACAGGACCCTCCTCCACTGATAACCAAGCAGGGGAGAGACACTTGTCTCTGTGGTACCAACCTTGACTCCAAAGAGAAGAACAGCCAAGCAGTTCATCGCATGCCAGTGAGTCGAGGGGAGAGCTGATAAGAAACTGAACTGAGTTGAACAAAAAGTAGAAAACAGCTAATTGAAGTGTGAAAGCATAAAGAACTATTGATACTAAAAAGGGGGAAAACCAGCACCACAGGAGTCCGGCACCACGTGGATGTTCACTTGGAAACTCTAGGCGATTGCCCAATTGTTGAAACTACCATTACAATAAGGCCGTGGGAAAGGTGAGAAAGGAGGTCAAAGTGGTCATACAGGGGTCTAGTAAAATCCTCTGTACAGTCGAAAGTCTTTGACCAAGAGATAATTGAGAAGCGAAGGGAAATTAATACTGCCTCGTAAGACTGATGACAAAGTTGGCAAGAGTGAACCCGAAGGAGGGATGCCGATAAATAAGGGGCATAGTCTAAAGTCCCAATATACAGTGTGTTGACAACAGTGAACCTGGCCAAGGGATGTCCATGGTGAACTGTTTAAAACGACATTAAGATTTGTGAAGGTCACAGACAAAATTGCATTGATAGCCATAGGGAGCCCGACAAAGAGAAGCAAACATTTGAGAAGTGTCTGAGCCTGGAAGAGGGGGATGGAGGGGTGGAAAAAGGCATCACCCAACATGTGTACTGAAAGGAACTTTTGTTTATTATTTTGAAATCCATTAGATCCTCAGAGGCAAAAGACTTTTTGTAGAAAAGAGACTTAACCACCTAAGGCCCAGATTGCTGAGAGCGGAACTATTGGCTCTTGCTGGGAAAACTCAAGCTTGTGCTGTGCTCCAGAATTCTACCTTATCCCATGCTTGAAATGTGGGGAAGAGAGATGCCAACTACTGCATCCTGCATCATTTTTTGTGGACACTACCTTCATTCTTATGAACCCACAGTTCTTTTGTATTTAGCGCAAGGATTGGCAATAGGTTTTTCTTAGTATAGGCCCTTTTATTTGACAAGACGCCACTAGGACCGCATTATTTATTGTTCTGATGGTCAAAGCTTGCTCCCATCTTAGATTTAGGTTTGGATTCGGTGTTTGTCCAACCTACCTATGCAGTTTAATAAACACCCTTGAACTGTGATCACTTGTGTCTGTCTTTACTGTTGCCACCATGAGTTCCTTACACGACACAGAAAGAGCAACACATGTATTAATGTTGTGGTTGCAGAGGTCATAGATAGAGCTGTATTTTAGGCCAAGTGTTTATTTTATGCATTGCAGTGACGGATGTGTGGGTATGATTGAAATAAGTGAAACCTGCAGTTGGCAAAGTAGTGTGGTAGAAGCAAGGTCGGTGTATTAACTTGGAAGAAGTGTCGCCATATTTTATGTTAAGGCCTAGTACACAAGAAGAAGAGAACACAGGCCTTGGTGTGGAGCTGCGACTCTGGTAGTTCAGCTCTCAAAACAAATCCCCTTTTCAATTCCCCAGGAGAGAAGCCAAAGACCGAGATAAACATGGTGTGCAGATAAGCACTAACTGTATCTAGTTGCGGGCCTGAACGTGGTGGTAACGGAATGTTAGTGTGTAGAGGAGTAGGAAGGGATATGTGCCCTATAAAGGAAAAATTCATGAGAATGGGGCTCGAGGCTCTGTGATGCCAAAGAGCATGGCAAAGATTTAGAACACTACCACCCTCACCCCGTGAAGGACACCCCATATGAATTACATATAGACATACAATTTAAACAAATTCTCAAAATCCAGACTCTATAGCAGTGCCTTGGCCACGTCATCCCTGGGCACCCTGATTTGGGAGGATATAAAGGGGGGCGGGGGTGGAGTGTGTCTGAAACATCTTGTGATTTGGGAACGAGGGAGCAGAGGTGATACCAATATATTTAGTACAAGGTCGGGGGTGCAGCTCCTGTGCGCCATGGCTTCTGGGTTAATAAGGAATCCTATTTTCTCATATCATCAAAAGCAGGTTTTGCCTTGTCAAGTTACTTTGATCGCATCTGGAACTGGAGGGTGCATACCATGTGATGGTCACAAATGTACGAACCTATTGATAAGAACCCACCAATCATATACCTGGGTTCGACAGTGATGAGGTAGGGGACCACGTCTCTAGACAAACGGGGGTAGTGTAGATGTGGCCAATTGATCAAGGGACTATTGGGGGGGGGATTATTCTATAGGTGGTAGCCAATGAGGGTGGTGGGATTATGCTGTAATCATTATTATGCATAGTATTGTTAATTTGCAGAATTCCCGCTATATAAGATGTAACCCTTTGAGATAAGACGAGCTCTGTGTCCGTTTCATTCTACGGGACCATCTGAGACCCTTTTTGCATGTAATAGACCTTCTCAAAAGCTCAACGCACACCTGTGTGAAAGGGCGGAAAGGCTTCTGGAAGGTGGCAGACCTTTCTCCGCAAGCTACCATGCAGACTTGTAAGAACAGCCTGCAGAGGGAATGAGGGTGGAATGGAAGAGTATGCCCAAAAAAACCTTCTTGAGCTGCAAGGAGAAAAGAACAAGGGGAGTTCTAAAAGAGGATAGTCACCACAATCTACACTTTACCTGGTTCCCTCTCTTACCTGCTTGCACCAGGGATTATACACAAAAGGAACAACACATGGAGTCCTTAGGTCCGGTAAACCGTTCCCCAAATTGGGGGAAAAGGAAACCCGAACGATGGACCTGATCCGGGCAGCAAAAGCAGAATTAGAATCATAATCTGTAAAGAAAAAACTGCCATTCCAGTTGCAGAATAGAGGATACAAAAGGAACTAATCTATAGAAAAACGAAACCCAACTAAGCCCAGTCACCAAATCCAAAGGAGCATCCAATGTCTAATCCTTGAAGAAAAGCCAGGTCAGAAGCAAAACTGAATCCAAAACCGAGGTACCAAAAAAAACACAACAATCCAGGGATACATCAAACCAAATACCGTTCAACGTTGCCGAGGTCCAAGAGCCATTTTCGATTCAAAAAGTGTTTTCATTCATTGAACGGGATGCGCGTGGCGTCCCGTTATTTGAATGAAAAGACCATTTTGTTGCTTTCTTATTCATTTTTTTTTTTTTAACACCCTGGGTTACTGAACTCGGTGCTTTACATTCTCACTAGTCAAAATACCATATGCTGGGAGGGTGCCAACAATGGCAGCCACAGGGAAAACCTTGTATTGCATGGCTAAGCGAGAAATTATCAAAATGTTTGGCTGCAGCACAAGGCCAATTGTGGTACAACCACAGACATAATAGGATGCTGTATTGGAGGGGATTGATCTCAGTGGAGATGATACAAATTAGAAATGTTATAATAGATGGACAGGTGGCCCTCTCTAACATGTTACAGGGAATATCTTCACTGGGCAGACCAGAATGGGCTAGGTTTAACTCCATATGGGGTTTATTAATCCACAGGTTTTAGCTGATGGTGGAACACAAAGTCAAACTGGACTTGTGCAGAATTGTGGAATCTACAACCCTAAAAGGTACCAATGTTCCTGAAATGTATGCCTTTAATGGGAGCACACACAAAATCATTGATCGATTGAGGATGAGGTGGATAAGAGGACTTGGGTTTCGATGTGTCTGGAACAGTGGGAGGAATGGGTGAGACTCTTTTCTGACCAGTTTCGTATTTGTGTTTTGTTTATTTGTATAGCGCGCCTGGCCCAAAGGCATCTGGTTTCAACCACCATCTTTGCCTCATACAACAAAAGATGGTCTTGTGTCTGTACTGGACCCCCATTCATTTGCAAAATCTAGGTTTATCTGATAACGGCCACTGTTGGGGGGGTGTAAACCAAAGAGGGGACTTGTGACACCTGCTTTGGGATTGTGAAATGGTTAGGGATTTTGGTGAGAGGTCCCAGAGAGGATGGCAATAGCTTTGAAGGGGATCAGGTAGATGTCCGACCTTGGTTTTATTCCACTTCACTGGGGACTATCGGAAACTGGAAAACTCAGAACATGACTGGATGAAGGCACTGCTTCTGGCTAAAAATCAGATACTGCAAGCCTCGAAAACAATAAAAAAAGCCGAAAATTGAGGAATGGATTGCTGATCAGCAGCTGAAGTTTAAATTACAGTGGGGCATGTACGAGAGGCAGAGGGATGGGTTAATATGTGGGAATCTTATAAAGACTTGTGTGAGTGAATGTTTCATTTTCTGTCCATCCCGCAGAGCAATTTTATATGGGGTCAACTTTACAATATGCGTCATTGTTGGCTATGTCTAGAAGTTCTAGTTTTCTTTTTTCATTCCCTTTGTTCTTTGTTCCTACTTTTATCAATGTGTGGATAAAGTATTTGGACACAGGAGGGGGCCAGGGTCCATGGGCAATAAGCATTAGTGAAAGTTATGACCGTGAAGGATGATTTATTGAATTTGCCGGTAGTGTGACCAACACAACTGCGAATATGCCTTATAAAATGCTCATTGCTTAATAAGTAATTTGTCACAGATTTACCACGGTTTTATTTTTCCTTTTACTTTTAATTCCACTAGGTTGTATCAAAGTTTGTCTATGCATCATTTAAAAGAAAACACTTTCACACTGATAGCTGTAAATGTCACATGTCCTTAAACACTTCACTCCACTTACATTTGAGTGTTTCGTTCTCAACACTATAATTTTCTCTACCACACGATGGCTTTAACGGGGGTTGTTTTGCAGAATAAAATCAATGCAGCAGCATGCAATACTTTTTCAATTGATCGCAATGATAAGAGGTATAAAAATATCCACCCGTGGAAATGCAGACACCAACCAAGTTTTTGTCTGAAATGTATTTCAGATGCTGAAATAAAATAGTGGCATTGAACGAAGCATAACATATTTCAGGTTGACTTGTTGCCCTCATGAGCCTGGAAATATTAAGATTTGTTAATATAAAGCAACACTGGCCTTGCTCTATGGGAGCACTTTACTTCGTAGCATTTATCATTTGGTTGGCTGGCAAATTTTGAGGTTGCATTTCACTCTAAAAGTGATTTGTGAGTCTGCAATTGCATGGATGCCCTAGAAGACAACCCACTATTTAATTTTTATTTTGTGTACATCTTTAATGTATTGCCACCATTAATTCCCTTTTACCACTACACCAACAGCCTCTTTTTAAATCTGCCTGCCTCTACTCTCTGTCCTCTCAACTCATCCAGAACAGGACTGCAAGACTTGTCCTTGGCCTTAAGCCCAGGGATCGTAACTCTCCAACACTACAATCTCTCCATTGGCTCCCTGTAACTGCAAGTATCAAATTCAAGACCCTTTGCATTGTCCACAAGGCCTTCTGGGGAGTGGGACCTAAATATCTCCAGCTTTCTCTCCTGAAGTATCTCCGTACTCAAGCTCTTCGCTCTTCCACCTCCAATTCCTTTAGGGTCAATTGCTTTTCCAGGCAAAGAGCTGGAGGCAGATCCCTCTCTTCGGCTGGCACCTCCTTCTGGAACAGCCTCCCTACATCCATGAAACTTGTGCAGAACCATCTCCGGTTCCGGAAGCTGCTCAAGACTTTTCCCTTTACTTCTGCCTTCTAGCTTCCTCTTCCCTGCTGATCTCCAGTCTGTCACTGCACTGGTTACCAGGCTACCCTCTGAACCTCGGGACCAGGTCCCTGCTCCCCCGGTTTAACACCTGCACTGCCCCCTGGCAACCCTGCACTTGGGGCTGTATCTGTAACCCTACAGTCCCCTTACCTGCACTTCCCAATCACCTGCTTCCAATCACCTGCACTTAACCCTTGTACTGCCACCTGCTTGCCGCACATCCCTTTTCTTGTTTTGTTTTTTTGTGCTTTTGTTGATCTTATGTCCTGCACTTCTCCCCCTCCCTTGGCACTTTTCCCCCTTTCTTCTCCTTGCACTTGCATGATCTCAATGTCACTGGGCCTAGTAAGATCGTTGTCTTGTTCCCCCTTGTTCCCTTCCCATGCCTCCTCGAGCCTTGAAACACTTGTGTATAGGCGTGCTATAAATAAAATATATTGTCTCATACCTGGATCTTAGGATGCACATTAACACCTGAGAAGGGATGTGAGCTATATCTGGAACAGGACACCCTGAGTAGTACACAGGGAATCCTTTCGTCAAAGTGACAGTTCCTCACTAGGAAATTGACACTAGGTCATGAAGCCCTGCCCTTTTTACATTTCTTTTTGATTACTTTTTTTTTATATAAATTGTTTTAGATTAAGCTTGTTTTTTTATTTTTTAAAATATTAAAATGTTCCTTTTTTATTTGATATTTAATAGTTTTTGAACCAGGTCATTGTATCCTAAAAAAGCATACTATTAACAGCCAAACCCCATCCTGCAAGAAGCCGTATGTAAGGTGACAGGGTTTACAGTGGCCCAAACAGCTGTTGCGCAGACAGGCATGCCCAGGCATGTCCCGAAATCAGTCTGTGTCCTGAGCAAGGGACATGCTTGTGGTATGTGGGAGTGCTGCTGGGGGAACGAGCATGTTGTGCAATGCATTTTCTTCAATAGTACCAAAGATGCCCATTTGGTTAAGAGGAGTAGTCTGAAATGTAATTTTTAAAAGAATATATACATATGTGTATTAAAATACAGGTCGTTTTATGTACCAGGTCACAGTGCGTCATGAAAATCTAGCACAGCTTTAAACCTGAAATGATTGTCAATATTAGCAATCTTTATTACAATTAGTCCCTTTAATACTGTATATATAAATGCTTATTAAAATGTCCTTTTTTATATTCAAGGCGTGAGACACCTTTATTGAAAACACAACTTTTAAATTTTAAGATGAGGTTTTAAGCCCCGCTCCTTTTATCCGCGCTGAACCGCTGTGGGGCTGCAGTGGCGGCCCATGTTGCATATTGTCCAAGTTCGTGTTATGGGGCCTGTTATTGCTTCCTTTAAAGTATAATTCTACTAGGGTTTTGTTCCCCTTGATTTAATCTTTGTTGGTTTAGTTACCCCATTAGTGATTCCCTTTCAGGAGTCACGGGGATAGTGTGCAATGCACAGCAAACTGCTCTGCCATGCGAGTCCTCCTGCTTAAGTCTGTTCCTCCTGTGGTAACAGCGTATGGGGGTGTTTTCTCGTTGAGGAACTGTGGTTGGGGTGCTGCTGCTTCTCTCCTTCATGATAGTTAATCAGCTAGTTTCTCCATATTTCTGAAATTGGAAGAGAACACTCTACCAGTATTTTGGCTCACAGGCATTGGGTGATGAAATGTTGTACTGCACATAAAGAGAATGGCACTTGGGTGCGGTAGGGGGCAGGAATTGAGATCCTCTTCACGTCCACGGTTTTCAGGGGTAGGACTCCCTCTGGAATTCTCCCTGGTAGAGCCTACATGTTGTAGCTGAGAGGGGATCCCATCCCCTCTAGACAACGCCAGAACACTGGCCTTGTCATAATGCCTTTGTCACAAATGCATATACAGAAGATACACATCTACCTGTATTTGGACGATGGGATGATAACCCCGGCCACCTCTGGGGGTGGAATCGATCATCCTAGCCATCCAACAGTCTTATGCGCTGGGCCGCACGATAAATATGGATAAATCAACACTCACGCCAACCGAAAAACGACAATATATCAGAATAGTCAAAATGCACAGGACAGGGCTTTACACTTGCAGAACAAGAGTCTAAAAGAGTTCTTAAGAAGCTTGTTCTTTCCAGATGTGTAGTTTCAGTTCATACTGGGCCTAAAGGCCTCATGCATTTTGGTGATGGCACTTGCCAGGTTGCACATGATGAGGACTCTGCTACACCAACATCTCAGTAGTACCAGAAGACCCAGCCATACATGGAACTTCTTTGAATACCCTTATTCCTATATCTGGATCTTCTTTAGTGGATGGAGAAGAACCTCGAGGTGGCGGAAGGGGGTGACTTTCTCCCATATTCTCCCTACCAGAACACTGTCCATGGAAGTATGCCTTGTGACTGGGGAGCTGTCTTAGACTGCTGGAAGATACATGACTTATGGTCCCCGAAACATTGAATTCACACAAAAAACGTCCTGACTTTGAAACCCTTCCTGTCATTGCTGACAGATCACTGGGTGTTGATCTACTCTTGCAACACCACAGCAATAGTCTACCTGAACAAACAAGGTGGTACAAAGTCTTCACCCCCCCCCACCCACCCTTGTGCCTTCTGGCAGTGGCAATTTGGGCCTGGTGCCTGGAACACATAATTTCCCCAACTGCCTCCTGCTTATCCAGGGCAGACAACATCAGGGCGGGCTCCATGAGTCAGAGGTCACACCCACCACCTGAGTGGGAACTCGATCACAAAGCACCATTGCTGATATCTTGGACCTGGGGTTTCCCAATTATAGATGTTTTTTCAAATGCAAAAACAAGAAATGCGACCTATGCGCATAATGAGTGGGAAGGGATCAGACTCTCAAGGGGTGGCTTTCCTACTGCCCCGGGATGGCCAGACACTTTATGAATGTCCACGCCTTTGCTAATGTAAGTGGTCTTGTATTGTTCCCTTCTGTCACTATTGGTGGTCTCTGAGCATGGCTCTAAGAAAAAAGGGCAGTGGGTTGAGTCATTAGTGGGACAGAGCGACAGATGCAAAACATGTGGTGTTTGGTGCAGGTCGGAAGTACAATCTGCTTTCCATGGGATTGACTTCAAAACTGGGCAGTACATTATTCATAGGGAAGAGCCCAAGACCTGATAGACTACGATGCTTTGGGTCTGCTTAGCCACTGATGTGGGAGAGTGTTAGGGCTAAAAAGGAGAGCTTAGTCATGTTTCAGTTAGTGTTAATTTGCTAATGGCTCGGCCTGTGTCAGCTGTCTGTGGGGTTGGGTTCTTTTTGTAGTTTAGGGTGTTGGGAAGCGAGTGTCTGGGGAAAGGGGAATAGACCTCAGACAAAACAACCTGCAACACTGCACTCCTACCTCTGGCCTTTTCCAGACCGGTCTAATTTTGCTAACATACAATGCCCTTCCTCTCCATCTCTATCTCTTTCAAATAGATACACTGTATTCCATGAGGAACAAACCCAAGCAATTATGAGGTGGACGAAGAGAGAAGGGCAGTTCTGAAACCCCAGATATTACTATGAGCTACCTGCTAAGGGCTATGTGATGAAAGAGCTTTGAGTTCGGATAAAGGGCTACTTGAAAAGCGAGCGCCACAGTCTCCCATTTGCCTTTCTCTAGTTTGTTGGCTGGCAGGCTAAGAGATGCCTTAAACCTCACTTTAACATACTCACATGCTGTTTCAGTGGTCTGCTGGGACTTCTGCACCCATCAAGGGTTGGGTAAGATATTTGTCAGGCGTTTGCGATTGAGGCGTTTATTAGAGCAAAGAATCTCTGCTCTTTTCTCCCAGACGGCCACCCGGCTGTCTCCCATAATCCCAATACACTTCACACATAGAAAATAGTCCAACATGAAAATCCTGCTCAAGTGTCACACCTCACAAGGTTTTGATGCAGCACCCAATCTTTGGTATTAGTCATGTTGCAAAGGTTCTTAATGATGAAACAAGGCGCAGAAATGATAGGTGGAGTGTGGATTCCTCTGAATGTGATGCACATTGTCCTAGAAGGGTGAGGGGTGGCGGCAGCTGCAGGATGCTTCAGAGCAGAATGTTGGCAGTGACGGAAAGGGGTTTTGGGTGACGGGGATGTGACAAATGGAGGGAATTCATCCCTTATCCCAAGGGGGAGCTCCTTTCTGTGAGGCTAGGGGACTAAGAATTCTGTTCCCGTGAGGAACTCCCTAGAGATATCCACCTTATGGCTTACAGGGCATGTTCTACAACATCAGAGACTTTTAAATATCCTCACTGGGATTAGGACACTAGGACTAGAGGCCAAAATCCGACTGGAAAGGAGCATGTACCTTTAGACCACAGTGTCTCGTACTGCGACAAGGAGGTTAAATAATGCACACTCGACATGCCTACACGACACAAGTCAAGCCTGCGAGTTTGAAACTCGCAAGAAGAGTGAAAGAAGGATGTCGAGAAAAGACAGAGAAAGAGTGGTTGGGATGCTAGAGCTACAGCATCAGTCTGACACAAGAAGCCATAAGCGGGGAAACTAACAGAAATGCTGAAAAGCTTAAACCACAGCTGTAACCAGACATTAGAAACCCGAGAAAGGGAGATAGAGGCGGAAATGCCTAGGGCAAAGCACCAACACAGACCAAGAGGTCCATGGGGCAGGAACCCGAACCGAGGTGGTGGAGAGACCATAAAAATTCTGTGGTGAACCAAAGGTCCCTGTAACATCGCTGATATCACCATGCAAGTAAGGACAACGTGTGTCCCCATTCTTGTCAATTGACAAGGATATCAAAGATAGGAAAAAGAGCCGGAAGAGAAGCGTAACTCTGGGTATGTCATGACGGCTGGTAACATGAGAAGAGGTCTGCAAGGAAAAAGGCTCCCTTAAACACATTTCCCCCTAAAATAAACAGTAACGGGAGATCTAGGATAATGGGCTGCCAAAAGAGGATCAATATCAAAAAGCAAATAACTCGTCTCAGTATAGAGTCCCCCTTTGAGGACATAGCTATGGAGCTGTAAGAAAAAAGGATAAGCTATAATTCCATTCTACCATGAACACAAGATTATAATCGTACATAAAGGGACCATTCTCACATTACATCACCTAGACATTGTATCAGTTGCCTAATACATCTATTTAGGCTTCAAAGACACATACATTAATTTGTGCTTTCCCACACCTTTATCTTTTTAGAGTATACATTCCTCAAACATTTTTATATTGGATTTTTTTGAAATAAAATGGATTTATTTTTTATAAATAATGTTGATATTTTATGCAGGTGGTTTGTTTGGTCTCATTCACTTTTTTGTTATAGACATATTTTGAGCCTGGGAAATCGAGACCAGACCAGGTACCCTTTATTTTGTTCAGAGAAAATGATAATACAAAGGGGAAAGACATACAAACAATACCCTGGTAAAGAGGGAGAGTCACAAGTCCATCCATACAAGACCAAGAGAATATAAAAAGGAGAGATAACATGAATCTCAGTTTAAAGAAAGCAGACCATTGAAGCTAAATAAAAAGCAAACAGACCAAAACACATCTATCCACAGTTTTTCACAGGCAAAAGGTTATTTATTCTGACATAAAGAAACCAGAAGAGGTTGTCAAGGTGAAGGAAATGTACAATCCGCTGTTGGTACAAAGACTGTTACTAGATATATCCAGAGATTATGCAAAGAATAACTATTATTGAAGAAGTGTGCCAACTGGTACTACTAAGTACCTTTAGGAGAAGGGAGTCCTTCTCCTCTTCTAAGTTAGTTGATATAGTGGTAGTGTCAGATAAGTTTAGTCTTTTTTTGACATTAAACGTTGTTTCTTTTGGTCATTCTCGACTGTCGGATGAGCACATTAGTTAGAAAATAGGCAGGGATCACCCATAGAGAGGGGAAAAGCTAGGCCATATTTTTACTTTAATACAAATATTGTAAACCATGTCCATAAAGATGCACTTTCTATTAACAATGCAATTTCGTATTAACAGGGTCTTTGGCCCCGTGTTAGGCAAGGGTCGCAGATGGATTTCCTTCCAAAGTTGTAGCACAATAACATGATGAAACTGGGGTGAAATGGCCATGCGTTATATATCCAGATTTTAAGGGTTGTCCTTCCAAGGATAGGGAGGGGCTGTCAGGGATTATCAGCAGGAGAAGGTGGGAACTGTTCCCCACATGGGTCACCTAGAACTAGGAACGGTACTGCCTTACCAATTGGCAGCTATTTACACTACAGAAAAGAGGAAGTGGGAAGAGAGCCTGCCTCTCTGAAGTAACTGGGGTGTTGACTGAATTGTGAGAATGCATTTACAACTTTTACATTATTCGGTAAGATGTCAGACGGCCGCACAGGTACCCCACACTTGCTTCTAGATGATTGTGCATGGGGTTGTATGTCCTCTGTGACCACAAAAACAATGCAACAATTACATCCTTCTGTCTCATTCTAAACCAGCTGACAAATGTTAATAAGGGAAATCATAAGGGCAGTCAGGAAAAAGGTCCACTAGATATCAATAGACAAGGAACAGCTCACTGTTCTAACGGTGCCTACAGGAAGAACACCCTACAAGTAGTATAGTTACAGATTTGGCAGAAACTGTTCTCTGTGGATTCCTGCAGAACCTAGTTAACGGCAGTGGGGAACCTACCTGATACATATAATATTGTAATTCTCAAACCCAATAGTGAAGACTTTTCAGTGGTTGTCTAAGGCTTTACCGACTAACGAGGCCCGAAAGCACCTGGGTCCTCACTGCCACCTTAATGCTCATGCATAAACCCTTCGAGCCTCTAGCATCGGCACAACTGAAGTGGGCGACTATGAAAACAGTCTTCTTGGTGGATCTACGTCTGTGTGCAGAATCTCTGAATTGCAGGCCTTCTGCCAGTAATCTTCAAACTGTGGGGCTGGCCCCCCTAGAGGTTCTCGAAGGATGGCCAGGGGTGCGCGAGGCTCTTCAAAAAGGGACCATGTTGACTGCTTTTAATCGAAAATATAAGCTAATATGGCATCTGGGGCATGACAACACTATTTTTACTCCAGTGGGGGCTCGGCATAAAAAAGTTTGAATACCACAGCCTTATGCACAGAGGGCCCTTTTATATACTTTTTCACATGGAAAAGGTAGTACTTAAAACAAATGCCAATATTTTTGCCCAAGATTGTGAGCCGCTTTCATATCAATCAGAATCTCGCTAGTAGTCTACTTTATGGCTCTAAGTATGGAAGCAGAAAAGAGCCTGCACATCTTGCACATGGCAAAAGCCTTACGTTTCTGTCTTAAACCAAAGATGTCAGAAAAGAAACCCAGTTGTTCGTGACTCTTGGGGTAATAGTCCCGGTCTTGGTGGCATTGAAAGCTTCACTAGCTAAGTGGTTGGTCACTGATACTGGAGACATACAGGTTACAGTGAAAATGTTCTCCCAAAGGTCTCTACCCTCCCCTCTTGAGGGGAAAAAGAACCTCTATTACTTCCCAGAGACACTTTCCCTTGCTGAATATTTGCAAGGTGGGCAAGTGAGCCAATTCGCTTACCTTGTGTAAACACTACGGTATTGACTAGTTAAAGTAATTATGCCTTTGGTGCAAGTTAATTTGAGGAATCCTTTTGCTAAATAAGTTCCAGCCACCCACATCACCTAATGAGATGCTGTAGAATCTCCCAAGTGTATGGAGGAAGGGGATGGGACAGAGTACAGAAACATTACTCCATGTAGTGACAACAGTACTGGCAGATAGTCCTTTTTCATGTCAGACTTGGATCCTTATTAGCAGGGTAAGTGGCAGGGTGTATGGAGTAAAGAGAAACTATGGGTTGGTTGGGGCGTCCAGAGGTGCCACCATACGTATCCGTGTCCAGGTTGCGCTCGTTCTGATGCCTGCTAGACAGTGACATTTCTAATTCTATGCTGCTTTGCCACACACATTGGTCCTGTAAAATGTCCCAAGAGCATGAGGAAAAGAGGACTATGGAGTAAGAGTACCATTGTCACTATGGTGAGTATTGCTTTAATGTACATAAACAGATAGGTTACATGGTGAAAACACTTTTTCTTTTAAGTCTAGAGAAGGTATGAGCTTATAGGAAAAGTATGATCCCTGCGCTGATCTTCTTAATGAATCATGAGTGTATGGTACTTCCTGCAGCCTTTCCAAGGTTCCTACAGGACAGAGCTCCTGAAGTCCATAGGTGTGTGAAAAAAAGGTAATTGTGGTGGCACCCCTTGTGGTAGTGGCGCTGGATATGACTGTTGTCACTTATTAGGGCGATGCCCGAGTATATAATCATGAAAACACTGCTTAAAACAATCCGGTTTTCATGTTCTTGGTTTTTAACCAGCAATAGGGTGCCTAGGCCTTGCAAGTATTTGTACATTTGCATAATGAAAAAACGCCAACACGGGTTTCGACCAGGGGTCTTTATCAAGGCGGAGTAGTAAGGGACTGGGTGGTCCTTGGGTAACTAGCTGGATAGCGTCTGTGGTGCCCGGCGGGGCCGCGTTGAATAATCTCTGCTCAAATGATCGCTGTGAGCAGAGATTATTCAATGCAGCCCCACCGGGCACCACAAAAGCTATCCAGCTAATTATCTAAGGACCACCCAGTTCTCAGGCATCACCATAATATGTGACAACAGTCTATCCAGCGCCACTACCACCAGGAATCCGACCACAACTACCTTTTCTTCACTTTTTTTTTAATTGCAGTATAGCCGCTTTTAAACTTAAGCGGCAGTCAGCAAAGATTGTCCTTTATTGCACCCTGACTGACATTTTTACATAAAGGGTACAGAACTCTCCATCATAATGGGAGCCAACCACACAGATTAAAAGGGCTTTTCTTCCCTTGATGGGTTCTAGGAACAAAATGCAAGGGCGAAGATCGTGCTAAGAAAGGGGTGTAGAGCATGGCCGGTGGGGTGGGGGGGGTGAGGCTGAAAGGGGTGGAGGGACCAGAGTGGGGTTTGTCTGACAACATTGATGGTGTCTATTTTTTAGTCTTATTTCATGCAAGTTTTCATGATCAGTCATTACCCACCATTGGGGAGGGTACTTCGGCCTGTGATGAATCAGTCATGATTCCTCCCAGAAACCTGGTCTGGGACCCTTCTCATGTGGCCAGGTGAAGGCAGATGCTACCTGACCCTGGGGGTGATGTACTGCAGGAGGATCAAATGGGGGCTAGAGGGGAAACTGAAGCAAGCTGAAATAGTTTGTTGAAGCTTTAATGAGGGAACAATGGAAAAGTCAGATGTGTGTATTGGGTAATTCCTTTCAATTGCGAGAAGAGCAATCGTGAAATACCATTGTTAAGCCCTTAAAAACTATAAACCTTATGAAGAAGTGGTCCAGTGTCTCGCGATAAGGAGAGTAAACATTGCAAAGGCAAATTCTGAATATCTGAGGTTAGCAAGACCATTGTTAAAATCTTTAACCTTTGAAAACTAACTAAAGAAGTGGTTGTGTGTGCCTAATGACTCCTATTACTTTCATGCATGCAACGATTTTCTATTCAAGTAGTTAAACAGTGTATCTACAATTGAAGAGAGCAGCAGGCATTGACCAATCTATTACTGTGAACCCAATAACAGTTCAACATTGCCCAAGATACAAGTAGGCAAGCATTACCTGAAACCAAGAGTGACACCAAGGTTTCTGGGTAATTACTTGGGCTTATAGTTGGCATAGAGGTGCAGGCAAAGTTGGGGAAGGGAAACCTGCTGTTGATGAACATTATTTGAGGCTTTTGTGGCAGACAGACAAGAGAGGCAAAGAGACTGCCCCTTTTGTATAGAGATATCCAGGGGAAGAGTGCCTTTCCTAGTTAAAGGTGTTGAAGTACTTGAAAGGGAATCTTGTTAACAAACTGTCTGGCCTCCAAAGTACAGAAGCTGTGGTAGTTGTCAGTGGCTTAAACAAAGTGGAGTACTATGAGTCAGTAGAAGTTAAGTTATTGAAGTATTAGCAGCAGAACTGTGAAGTCATGCTGGCGAATATGCCCAATGTGAATCCTAGTCTTGTAACAAATGACATTCTAACTGTTAACCAATAACTGTGTTTCGCTGACAGCCATGGAAGTTGTTTTTCTTTTGAACAGTGGCAAGTCTTCTTGGATTTGATGAAAGTGGTGGCAAATCATTGTGGCAGGGAATGCCATTGTTGCTGTTCTGAACACGTTGAAAGTCCAAATTGCAGAGAGAAAAGATTTGCTATTGTTGTAACTTTGTTTAACAAAACGTTTTGACATTGAACCATCAATAACTGTTTTGAGATGATCTGTTACACAAGGAGTTCCTTATTTGAACATTGGAGCAAAATTCACTTTGAATCCTGGGAAAGGAAATTCACCAAGGCTATTGAGAGGTTATCAAGAAACTGTGACTATTGTTGTTCTTTGAATTGCTATCCATTTTATTTGTGCGTTTTGTTGTTTAGTGCGAGTACCAGACATCCTTTGTTAGTGTTTCTTTTAGCTTTGGTTAGGCAGGTAAATCCTCGGCAGAGTTGAGACAGTGAGGTAATTTTCTTTATTTTTACTTTAATAAAATGGCACCTGTTAATCAGCAAACAGTTGTCCGTCTCGCTTTGCCGACCCCTCAAAAGTCACACTCATAAACAAATTCCTGACTAGAGGTGTTCATTTTCATGACAAGGGGTGATTGTCAGACCCTGTACAAAATAAAGAAAGTTGGGTCTGTGTACCGTCTGTCCTCTGTACATATGCTCCACTTTGTCCATGAAACCACATTTTCTACACCCCAAACCTGGACAGATCGGAATTCTTCTTGGAGATGAGTTTAGTGTTTAATAACACCTCTTAAAAATGTGCATTAACGTTAGTAAGTAAAAACATTGTTGTGGGTATTACCCGAGTGACTTCCAGCTTAGATTGATGAGAGTTAAAGTTAAGAGTTAAGGTTTTTTGCTCCTGATCATTTTGGCCTACGTGGAGCAGATATTTCTGTGAATAGGTGTAATAAAGGGTCAGCTTGTCAAGTTCTGACATGTCCTTACAGTTGAGGACCATGGCCCTCCCGGAATCCAAGCAGTTAATCATTTTATGAAAGCTGCCATCATAATCTAGGCTCATGATCTTGATTTTCCAGCTGATGTCCTTCTCCACGTACTCCATTAATGATTTGTTAAAATACCTGTCAGTGGAATATCTATGGCTACCAGGCTGCTTATAAAGCATCCCAACTCTGTTACCAATTTCCTTTTTAGCTGTAAGAGTAGTTATTGCGTTACCAAGCTTTTTTTCCCCCATATTAGTTTATTGATTTTATAGCAAAACCAAAGCGACCATTGCATATTGTTCTGAAAATAATCAAACCCTCAGGGCAAAACTGTCAGCTGCACATAAAATATTACAAACAAATTTAACCAATACTATATTCTTCATGTGGAATTAAAATTTAAGTAGAACATGTGAGCTAATTAGACCAGTACATGCTCATCACAGCAGTATTTGAGTCACTCCGTACTCCCGCCCACTTCAATGTATCCAAAATATTAACAGATTGTTTGGGGCAACAGCTGGATCTTGTAAAGGTGCAGAAGTAGACACAGGACACAAAGGTGGCATGCTTGTTGGCACAAACATTTAACAGAAAATGAGGAAGAACCCTTCCTGTCCCTGTAACTAAGAGGGGTTTCCCTGCCTCAAACAAAACAAGGATAGCGTCAGAATGTTAGTCAAAAACAAATGGACTACTGTCCTATGTCCCAAACCTATTTCTGTCCCTTACATTACAAAAGAAATAAAGTAATCTACACCATGATTGCAACAGATGACTCACTGCTTCAGCATATTTTTAGGCAGTTCATAAATGATGGGAGAATATCCTTCTTCCCCTAGACATTTCTAGGCTTTTCCTTATTGTTCCACACAAATGGGGAGAAGGTCTCTCTTCCCCAGACCTTCTCAAGTGATTTGCTTAATGTCCCAAAACAAGATTGAGAATGTGTCTTCCATCCCTGTCTTGGGAGGATAGCTCACAGGCAACACGCTTCCCCTTGGAAGCAAGACAACGCGGAGCAACACAGGTTCGATTCCCCAGGTCGACACTTAAAAACCTCTGGGTATTAAGCGTGTTATAAATAACCAATTACAATTTAGGCTCTCCTTCTATGGCATCAATATTGTCTAGCTTTTCTGCCAAAGGATATATCTTCTTTCCCCTGATCTTCAAATAACATGTGACAAAGGCTCTCTTTCTCTTCCCCTGGTCTTCTTGCCAAAGGATCTTTCTCTTCCCCTGGTCTTCACTTCACTAGAGAAACCTTATCTTCTAGTTTGCTCTTCTATCTTTTGCCAAATAATATATTTCTCATCTTATGTTGGTTCGAGACCACCTTTTCAGCTCTGTAATGTCTCTTATTAAGCCACGTTCACTATCTTGCGAGGTGGTCTCTTGCTTGTACAATTCTCTCCGGGGTGTAGTCTCACCCAATGTGTCCTCAATTGGTCTCTGGTTTGGAGGAAGTGCAGAACCATCTTCCTTGTCCCAGTGGGACAAACCACAGACTCTGCGGTCTCCCAGTGCCTTCCCGGTCCCCCTCTGTGTACCTTTCAACTTGTTTCGCAACTGTTCTGGTCCTCAGCAACACTGGTAAGCTTATCCTCCTTCCCCTGGCAGGCTGATTTCAGCGGCTCTGGCACACTGTTTCCTCCCCGCACGTCGGATCCTGCCTGAACCACTAGGGTGGCTTCCTTCTCACCACTGGGCATCTGCTTCCCCTGCATTCTGGTAAGTCTTGGCTCTTTTCAGCCTTCTTGGTCCACGCCTTCCAGGCATTTGGGCCTGCAGCGTGTCCTCTCTGCGTGGCTTCACTCCCCAGTGTGATGCTCCTCTGGGGCAGGACTGGCATTGAAGAGAGTCCTTTGTCAGTTTTTATGGCAGATTGAATCTCTAGTTTCGGACAGCGAGTATGTTCATATTGGCTCCTCGTGGGGCTCTTCATCACCAGGCTCTTCCTCATGACATTACTTTTGTAGTCATCCATACTCACTCTTCCTCATCACATCACAGTACAGTCTGACTGATATACATGGCTGCTATGTATGAAGTAGCTAGCAGACGGAAAAGGAGAGGGTTGGGGTGCTTTGGCCCTATATATGTGGTGGTGAACATACTGCATTCTCCCTTGATAGTCCTCAGCTCTCCCAAAGAGGGGGGGGTCCTCTCCCATTGGATCCTCCCACTGAGTACCACCCCAAGTAGGACAATTGGGAAGCAGCCTCACATCTCTGGCATCATGGGAAGGGTCCCCAACCATGGGATAAGCGACAACCCCAAGGTATTTGTCACAATCAGTATATCCGTTCTTCTATTGCCAAGCAGTTATCCATATCTAACACCCACATAGACACACTGGGCACCTCTCCTGCCCACCACTGGATGGTGCTATTCCTTTTAGCCACTATCCGAGCGTGGAGAGAAACACTTTTTCGTAACCAGAGTAAGCAGTCTTGTTAGGGTCAAACTCCCAGGCAGGCAGAGTGACGTACTAGGAGTTTGCGGATGCCGAACTCATGGAAGGCCTAACTCCTTCCCAACCCAAAGGAATGTAAGGTCCAGACAAGTAGGAAGTGTAACTGGGGTTTATTACAGCCAACAAACCACAGGTATCAAATGGATGGAGGCGAGTCCAGGCACATCTCAGCGAATACTGGCTCACAGGCCGGTTTTGATGATGGAAGGCGGCACACCATCGTCATTCTTCGTGCCCATTTCCAGAACCCTAACTCAACTCTGGATAGGCTATTGAGTGGTAGTTCCCCTATAGGAGCTCATAGAGGTTAGTTCATTGGACAAGGCGATGTCCGGTGTGAAGCCCGGACTATCCCCAAAAATTGCTACTTACTAATTGTTACAGTATGCAGACCTAATGATTGGTCAGTGACCCCATCTATCCACCCCTAGGGCCATGATCTGTGATTAGCTGAGCCACAAGCCTCCCAGGCCTGGGATAACCGCAATTCCCAGCTTTGGATGCACCTGTTCACGGTGCTATGTGTACTATTTGTCTGTGATATGCAACTATGTGCCTGTGGCATAACCATGTGTGGACCATTATTGCTGTGAGTGTGCTCCGTTCCCGGCACAAAACTGTAGCTTGAGTTTAACAACTTTGTTGCAACCATTGTGTGGTCCGTAAGACGGCTGCTTTTCCCAGCCACCAAATGTTGGCTTCTCATCAGCTCGGCCGGATCACGTGGCTGGAGACCACGCTTAGCTCCATATTATTCAGTATTTATGAGGAATTAGGTTCTATTGCCGTTGGTGTTACTTTAGTTCAGGGTGAAGAATGTCACTCTCAACATTGCGACCTTGGCAGTGGCTTTGTTCCCGCTGCAGTGGTTCTGCTTGCACTGCACTCAGCGCTGCATCAGGCCTTTCTAAGACAGTTATGGCCTATCATGATTTCCTAAACCGTGGTCTGGCTTCTACTGTATTCTCTTTCCATAGTGTTGATGGGTTAGTGGGTTATGGCCGTCGCGTCCGCCGAGTGCTCCTGCAATTCCATAGGTTATTTGCAAGTAAGCATTTGCAAGCATTTACACGTGGTCTACTTACTTCTTGCATCCCTGTGATGCAGTGGCAAGCTGAGGAAGCATTTGCAAGCATTTACATGTGGTCTACTTGTTTCTTGCATCCCTGTGATGCAGCAGCAAGCTGAGTGGCAAAATAAACATGCAGACAGTATGTATATGTCATTATCCTCTAGCTCCTAGAACTGTACACCTGTGTTCTTCGTGTAGTTGAGTGTGTCGGATGTGCGGATAGCACGTGTGCTTCATGTCTGATGCTGCTAGGTTGTCATGGTGTCTCTAACGACTTGACGCATGGCTTCTCAGCTCTTTAGTCGATCCTGTCCATGTAGCTGTCTCTGGTCCCCTCTTGGGCGTCTTCATTCACTTTTGGTAGACTCGGCACTGCTTCTGGGAGGTAGGATCGACTAAGAGGGTATTTCTCATGGTAGTTGTCCATTGTGGGAGCAGTGGAGATCGGTGTGAGCTTGTACGATTGGCGGTCATATTGTCTTTGGTACTTCTTCCGGTTCAATGGTCTTCCGGGACGGGGGGGGGTGTATTCTGACCTTGCCTCTTCAGTCCCCCCTCTGGTCGACTTGTCGTCCACACCACCGCAATCTCTTCTATTGCATACCAAACACCACACCTTTGTTATTCCTGCTAGGTCTTCAAATGACCAGTACATGTAGAGGCATCCACCTTCGGGTTTACACCATACCCACTTTCCTACATAATTTGGTTTGCATGGATTTTCTAGCTTCACTCCAGGTGGGAATATGTCAGATTCTGCTATTTTATGTCTTAGTGTCTCTTTCCTTCATGCTATTATCCATTACTTCCCCGTTTTCCAGTTCCATTAGTACTTGCATTCTCATCACATCTGTATTCTTGCACCTTCCAATACATATCTTGATTCCACACAGCGATGCTGCTCCCGGTGCTAGAGCACCTACTATCGGCTTCAGTCCATCAGCCAGCCAGGACAGCACCCATGACCAGAGGTAGGCAAACCAGCTATGGTCCTTTCCCGTTCCCTTTTGTCTCTTCTTCCATTTTGAGTGCATTTGGCCCAATTGGGTAACTGCGTCTGAGAGTGTTCCGTTATCTTCGTCGGTGGCAGGTAAGAATGTGCAATGGGAGCTTCCTATTTTAGCGCAAACTCCTCCTTCCCTAGCTGTGAGGGGGTCCAGAATATACGTATTCTGGAGCGCCACCAACCCTACTTCTCTGAGCTCCTCCTTTATTGCATTGAACCCGTTCACAGTTGAGTTTATGGTTACTAGCAAGCAATCTGCAACCATTTGGCATTTAAATATGTCTGAACTCTGTGCATTAGTGATGTAAGAACCACTTACGCTGCCTTTGAGCAGCTGATGAGATGATAAAGTTGCCCGCCTGAAAATCGCAAGAAATGCTTTATTGTATTAGTATTGTAAGTAGTATTTTAAGTTCTGTGTACTAAATAATCACTGAGTGCCATGCAAAGATCTCCTCCCAGATTTTCTGTATAGATGAGTTTCGTAACGTGGGCAGGATGGGGTATGCACTGTGTTTGAGTTGTGGGTATACCTGGGCCAAATGCTCTATGAACACCAGGAAGTACGTTTCCGGGGATTGTGCTCTAAAGTGTCAGGGTCTTCTTATAGCGTGAACAAATTGGTTGGAAAATGCTTCGGGCGATCTATAGGAGGTAGCATCAGAAAATACTTTCTAATACATATATCACAGTCGCAGCACTCTGCATGTGCAAAAAAGAGAAATGTTAAGACAGGGTTTCTGCTATATAACTTGCGTGTGCGAAAAAGAGAATGTTAAATCGTGTTAATGCTGTTGTGTGCATGTTGCTGAAGTGTATCCTTGGTATTGGGCAGGTGCTTGGATAGGGGACTGAACAGTGTTCTTTTGTTGTCTTTTTGGACCAATATTGCTGTGGGTATTTCATTTGTCTGTGAGGGCCTGACCGTTGGGTGGCTGGTAGTCACTAGTTCAGGGGTATTTGGGACAATTGTACATCCTTGTGAGCCTTTGGTGATTGCAGCGTGCGCCCTGTCTATCTCTGTGGTTGCACTCCTGGGCAAGGCCAAAGCTTTGTAGGGCTTGATGTCCTTCAAATGGTTCCAGACTGACTTTCCCTGTAGTCTCATAGCGCTCTCTGTTACTGCCTTGAAACACTTGTGTATAGGCGGGTTTTAAATTCCATATCATATATATCATATCATATATATTGAGGGAGGACCAGTGAAGCGGGGGGTGTTCCAGTGCCTCACAAAATTCTTTAAAAGTACCAGATCACCAATTTGCACTGTAGGTTCCTTTTGTGTTTCTTGCTCTGTAACATTAGTATCTTGTTCGTTGTCTTCTGGCCTGCCATGTGTCTGCTGTATCTGGCGAGAGATAAAAGAAGCACTAGAAACCAGTGAAGTGACATAGTCAAACATTTCTTGACCCAACACTTCAGCAACATTCTCAGTCTTTTAGGGCCCTAGTGGGAGGAGCCAACGGGAGATGATTACATCGTCCTGTTACCTCCTCGTGGGGCATTAAATAGTGGTCGGACCCTGGCTTGTTGCACAATTCGAATATTGCCAGTGGCAGACAGTGAAGCCAATTGTTCTTGGTGCTTTGCTGAATTTTGGCAATTCCCTCCTTTAGGAGACCATTGAGGCGTTCACACATCCCATTTGCTTGCAGGTGTTACGCGCATGCGAATTGTTTTTTTTTATTCCTAGCAGTATAGTGATGTATTGGAACATTTGATTGGCAAAGTGAGGGCCATTGTCAGACCTCAGGACCTCACAAACGCCCCACCTTGGGGTATACTTCCTGGACTAGGAATTTAGCTGCTCGAAGGGTGTCCTCATGGGAACAGGGTCCAGCTTGTACCCATCTTGAGAAGGGACAGACCACCACTATCATGTAGCGGTATCCTTGACATACTTAGATCATGTCCATGTAGTCCACATGTAGATGCAGAAATGGGCCTTCGGGTCTAGGTATGGCTCCTCTCACAACTCTCAGGGTGTGCCCAGCAGTGAACTGCTATCATGTCAAACAGTTACTGATAAAGTTTAGCACATGTTCATTTAGGTTGGGGCAGAACCATAATTCTCCAATGCGTGCTGCAATGACTTCTTTTCCTCTGTGTGTAGGATGATTCAACTGTGTTAGTGCTGTTTTACCCAGAGATCCTTTTCATCCATGAGTTCATCTCCCTGCAGTTGCATTATTTGAGTTTCTGGTAGGTATTTGTATCAATCTTTCCACAGCATCTGCCTCACCCCCTCTTTGTTTCATCTTCAGTTACCATTTCTCCCAAAATATGATGCACACTTTGCCTCATAGTCTGCTGCTTCATTTCCCCTTGATATCGCATCCTCCCCTTTAGTGTGTGCTTGGCACTTCACTAAAGCCAACTCTTGTGGGTATGTTATCACTTCAATCAGTTCTCCTAAAAATAGGGCATGTTGTACTGGAGTTCAATCGGCCCTATTGTATCCTCTCCTGAGCCATCTGGCTATTCCTAAATGTACAGTTGAGGTGACATAAGCACTGTCCGAGTATAATGTCACCCTATTTTCTGCACTGTTTTGTACAGCCAGTAAGAGTGCCACCAGTTATGCTGCTTGTGCTGAAGAGTGAGGTGGTAACCGAGCACTCACCACTTCCTCACTTGTCCAATCCTCCTTTAATCTTTCTACAGCAGCCCCAGTCCTCATTATCCCATCACTTAAGTCGATAGTTGACCCATTGATGTACAGTACCTCTCCCCCAAAAGTGCATCTTCCTCCACCTGGCCTGTCTCAGTGAATTGCTCTGTTTTTAGTGCAGTCATGCGCCCAATGTCCTGGTTGGTCGATGTCTACGATGAATAAGGCTGGATTTACAGTTTTGCATCTTATTATCTTTAATTCTGCTTTTGACATTATTATCTCATAACCTGATGCTCTGTGTTGTCAATGTGCTCTTTGGCTTGTGCAGTATCGCGAATAGGGCTTGCTCCACATAAAGGGTGGTTGTGCACCCCATGGTTATTGTTGAAGCTCATTCCACTGTGAAGGCTGCAGCAGCTAATGATTGTTAGCATAGATAGTTTTCTTTCATCACTGGGTCAAGTTGTCCACTTTAGTAAGCAATTGGCTCATGGCCTTTGCTTGTTTCCTGTGTTAGTACTGCTTTCATTGCTACACCGTTGGTTTGTGAAAACAGGAAGAATTCCTTTTGATAGTCTGGGGTACCCAACACTGGAGCCGTGCCTATTGCTTCCTTCAGCTTGTTGAAAGCATCAGTCATCCCTCGTGTCCACACTAATGGTTTTGCTCCCCGCTGTGATTCCTTAAGGGCAGTGAGAAGTTGTGCTCTGTAGGTGCTGTAGACAAAAACCCATCCCCTGCAATAGTTGCACAGGCCAAGGAACTGATGCAGCTCTCACTATTTTAGGTTGTGGTGTGTTGTGTATTGTCTGGGCTCTTTTTTGGGGCAATGTGCCTACTGTCTTTGGATATTAGCTGTCCAATGTACAGTACTTCCTTTTGACAGTACTGGAGTTTTGCCTTGTCTGCTAGTACTGTGAGCATGTGTACTGAGTCTTTTCTGCACTCTTATTCGGTCTTGCTGCAAATGAGGATGTCATCTACATACTGTAAGACCGTGCTTTCTGTCCGGATGTTTCCCAAATCCATCTGTATTACTCTGTTAAAGATAGATGGTGACTCACAGTACCCTTGTGGTAATCAAGTGTGTTTCCACTTCTGGTTGCGGTACATAAAGCTTGTCAAATTTTGTGAGTCTGGATGTAGTGGTACTGAGAAGAATGCATTTTTGAGATCGATCATGGTGAAGCAGGTGGCTTCCGACGGAATGCCACACAGAATTGTTGCAGGGTTGCCTGCTACCGGATACTATGGGCCTCATTACACGTTAGGCGGTAAGGGTTTAGCGGTACCGGTAAGGGCACAGGTACCGGTAAACCCTTACCGCCTTACTACGAGTTCCCTTTGCGGGACCCGACCTTAGTAGGGTGCCGCAAAGGGACCTTGGCGCTAATTACGGTACCACAATTTGCAGTACCTTAATTAGCGCCTTCCCCCTTCCCATTATGCCCGATGGGGGCAAAAATGGGAATGGGGAAGTGCCTTGGTGAATGGGGAATTACCGCCCCCGCTCACCTTGGAGTAGGGCGATAATTCCGCCATCCACCAAGGCGGACACGGTAAAATACCGGCGGCAACCATGGCGCTAATAGCGCCATGGTTACCGCCTACCGTGTAATGAGGCCCTATGCCTCCACAATTTGATTAAGAGGGCGTAAATCCTGTATAAAATGCCATGACCCCCCGTTTGCCTTGTGTACGGGGTACACTCCGGTGTTGCATGGAGATTCTGATGGTACCAGGATACCCCTCTCAATGAGGGCATTCATAGTTTCATAAATGCCCTCCTCTGCTTCTTTGCTTAGGAGGTATTGTTTCACCCGTGGCAGTAAAGCTCCAGGTTTTAATTTAATTTTCAGCCCCCCTTATGCTTTTTATGCACCCCACATCATACGGACCTGTGGTCCATAGGCTGTCGGGTACCTTGGCCAAATCCTCCTCCCAGAATAGCTGCGGTGCTTCCAGTACCCTTTCCTTTTTCTGTGCAACCTCTCTGTATGTGATGTGTAGCCAAAACCTCACACGCATTTCCAACATCCTCTCCGTCTCTGCTCTCTCTTCTGAGAACAACTCCTCATCTGTCACCTGTGTCAGCCGGCTTCCTACTGCAATTATTGCCCTCCATGCTCTCCCTTGGTCATAAACCCAAAACTCCCTTGCGACTACTTCCTCGATATCTATAGGCACAATTGTTCCCTCTTTCTCATCCAATTGTGTCTCTGGTCCGAACAGATACTCGCCTGGCATTCTCCATACCTTTCCTGCTATCCCTGGCATCCATGCGAGGGCCACATCTGTTCCGTACTGGTACATCTCAGGGTCTGATGGTACCCCCTCTCTGTACTGTATTCCAACAATGAGCTTGGACGATCTGTCTTTCAGTGACCATGTGTATCCATGGTATGGATGTAACGCTTACCTTAGACTCCTCGGGGACACCACGTGATTTTCGGAAACTTCTCAGGGTGCGCAGTTATCTTTTGTTCACTATCCCAACTGGACTCTCAATCTATGCCACAAAAACAAATTACCACACCAAATAACTGAGTGATTCCTGAAGTAGGGGAAAATAAGAACCTTTTCCAAAAAACTGCATAGTTTGGTTACCTTAATTGGTGATTTAGTTAGCTCTCCATCCTGCTTCTGTGCAGGGGCGCGTGTTCTGAAGAAGGGATGTGAGAAGGAAGGATGAATTGCCCAATATGGAATTTACCTATCAACAGAACTACACTACTGTGACTGGAGAATGAAGGGAACACTACGGAACTCCTAGAAACACCTAAAAGGGTACACTTCCTAACAGTGCTCAGACAGGAATGGTGTCGCTAGCCAACTAATTGCAAGAAACACCCAAATGTGTCTAAAAACTGAAATGCACAACTGGAAAGATTTTAGATTCCTAAATGTGTAAACTTAGTGTACCTAATGACGACAGAAAACACGAACACTACTGTTCCTAGAAACAATAGTCTCCACACAACCCCATTAGCTCTGTGAGGCAGATGCAACTAGTATGGTTTTAGCATTCACTTGCGCACTAAGAACGAATGTGTGAAGAGCCCCTATGGCACCTTTAGTAATGGAGAAAACTAGATGAGTAAAAATACTTGATGTGATACAAGGGGCGACAACTGGAACGAGCGCCTCGAAAATTCTCCTCACAAATTACGCCAAAAGGAAAAGCGTATACTGCCAACTTAACGCTGACGAACGCCAACTTCACACAGGGTTCACAGAAATAGGGACTGCGGACTGGACGGGAAAAGCAATAACCAGGGCACTACTAAAACGGTATCTATGAAATACTAAGGAAGCTGAGGAATTCCTGTCAGAGGGCTGAACCGCGGTAAGCGTTCGCTGAAACAGCTGAAGACGCGAAGCGCCGTTGAGCAAAGGGGAGGGGCTTAAATACTCCAGAGTGACAGAAAACTAGACTGCTGGCCCAAACTAGAGGTTGTAACATCAGGCCGCCATGTCGGGTGATGAGGAAGAGTCTAACCTACCTATCCTTAGACCAGCAGGAAATCTTGGAAATTCTTTTGCGAGGGAACCCCGTAATCATGACAATGGAGCACACTATGCCCTTTTCTGTGAATGAGATGGTCCTGTTTAGTCTGCTCATGTTGCGTACCAATATGTTCACAGGTGCTTGTTTGGAGTAAAGCAAGGGTAAGGATAAGTCATGATCTCCTATATATAGGGAGATGTTTTCAGTAAAAGGAACCACTTCTCGAGCCCCAGAGAATCCTTGAGTGTTCATGGCATCGCCTGACAATGCAAATGTCCCTTCCCGAATACATGACCTAGTTGCCCCAGTGTCAACAAGAAAGGAAAACATTTTCGTCACCCTTATGCGAAGTTCCTCTGCAGGATTGGGTGTGACTGACAGGATGGGACACAAAAAGTTTGTCTGTGGGCTGTCCTATTGAGGGTACACCGATAAGCCGCTCCCCGTGTAAGGGTTGTTCCCCACTATGGTGACCCCACCCACTCTTCAAACAGATACTGTTGCCATTATGTCCATGTGTTCTGGGGAGTGGCGTTCTTGTATTTGTTAGCTGTTGTGCTGCTTGTAAATATTGGGGTAGTGGTGCTGTAATTTGTGGTGCTGTAATTTGTGGTGCTGTTTGTGGTGCTGTAATGGGTGGTGTTGGTGCAGCCTGAGGGTGTGTCTGTACTGGAGGTGGTTCCTGTTGTGTGTTCTGCAACTGTCCTTGTTGCTGCATGTCTTGGGGGTAATAGCTGCCATGTGCCCCTTGGCAGCCCTTATGCCCCTGGTCTCCCCACCCTTGTTGCATCCCCCTATTCCTGCAGGCACGGGAGATGTGTCCTAGCTGCCTGCAGGTCCAGAACTGGGTGGCTCTCTTCCTTGCCACAGGAACCCTCCCCTACTTCTTCTGGCCCTTGTGGCACCTGTTGGTTATATCCCCGGAACCCCCCTGAAGGTTGGTGCAATCGTGGTCTAAAACCCCGCCCCTGGAAGCCTCCCCTCCCTCTTATTCTTCTGCTGGTACCCACCCCTACCCATGTATCCTCCTCCTGGGCGGTGCATATTGTTGCATGGGGTGGTATGGAATCTGTGGCTTTGTTGTCGGTGTCTGTGGGTGGGGCTCGTTATCAATGCCCCTTCCAATATGTACTTTGACAATTTATTTTGCACCAATTGCGCCTCGTCTGCCTTTCTCTTCTGCTTTCTGTTTGGCTTTCTCCTGCCATAGGCCACAATGATGTACTATAGTGAGCTGTATTTCCGGCCACTCCTTTGCTTCCATTTCCAACAATTTCTTTAGATTTTTCTGCACAGGCTCTGGTAGTCCCTGTATCAAGATGTGATAAGATTGCATTATTTTGTCCCATGTCGCTCTAGTTTCAAGGCGCCAAAGCTCTTGAATCTCTAGAATGTAATTAACAGGGTCATCATTGTGAATGTTAGTGTTACGCTCACCTGGACCCCACAGGGGTGTCGATCGGACCCGGACAGCTGCGGTCTCCTTCAACGTGATGCGTAGTGCAGAGATGACTGTCTGGACTGGCCCACCTAGTCTTGTCTGCTGTACCCGAAGAAGTATGTTCCTGCAAGTGGAGACGGGGATTAACCACCTGTGGGTTTTAGTGATGGCCTCCCAACTGTTCTCGCTCTCTCCCACTAATCACCTCCGATATCCCCTTAGTAACCTCACCTCATGTTCGTAAAAGATGAGCTCTCCATCCTGCGTGTCTTGCAGGGGCGCGTAGATACCAGTTACTTCACTGGTTTGAAGGCGTTGGGAGAGTTCCGGTAAGTATTGACTCTGAAGTCCCTGGCGGGATTGGTAATTATCAAGTTCAAAGAGTTCAATGTGCCCGATGTTCACTCTTGTCCCCTTCCTTCCTTCCTTAAGTTGCAACTGAGTTTGTGAGAAGAAGGTCTCGTAGCTGCTGCTGGCGTTCAGGTAAGAGTCTGTGTTACCCAACGCTGTCTGGTAACTATTGCATGCGTTAACGTGTTGTTTTTCTCCCTCTTTACAGATGTGGCATATGAAAATGTGGAGAGTTATGGAATAATACCGCCGGTGGTAAGTCTATGGTGGTAAGAGGTTGTATTTGTTGATTCCCTTGGCTCACCTTGTTTTTTCTTGTGTCCCCTAGGTGCCGGATTACGGCGAAGAAATGGAGACAGTGCCAGATCGAAAGATGCTGTGAGAACTGGTGAGTATGGCGCCGTGCTGGAGCTGGCGAAGCGACGCGTGCAGGACTGATGTACTTTCCAGGTCGGGAGATGAAATGGTTCCGGAATTAGGTGAGGAATTTGAAATAAGTTTGTTTTCTAACCTTGTCCTTTTCTTCTTCTTTATTCTAGGAGCTCCGGATTCGAGGCGGGCGTGGCAGAAGACTGTATGCTGGCTGCAGGCACGGTGAGCGTCACGCTGCTGGATGCAGAATAACGCGAAGCATGTGCTGCTGTTCGGGTGTGGTTTAAATAGCCTCCAAAGTAGTTCCAGGTAAGAAGTTCCCCTAGAGCCACGGCCAAGTAAAAAATAGTCCCTGTAACAAAATAGTCCCATCCAGGCCTCATGTAGGCTTGGACTCTTTTGCAGCATGGTCTGCATCAGGTAAGTAAAGTCTATGAGCCTGGCGCCTATGGCGCCTGGACTGATTTCTATGATGAGCCTGGCGCCTAAGGCGCCAGGACTAAACCCAGACAGCTCCTAGCCGGGGCTGCTGAGGTTTAAACAAATGTCTGATGCCTGCTCCCGGAGCTGAGGGCCTTGGTCCTGATGCCCGGGAGTAGGCATCATGACAGTTAGCTCGTGCCATGCTCGGGGGGGGGGGGGGGAATTGTGAAGCTCAGCATGGATCACATGCATACGGAGTTCTGAATGTCGGCATGTACCACATTTTAGACACAATTTGTGATAAACTGCAATTGCCTAAACCGTTACTGTGTTAATGCCGAATCTAGAATGTGTTCCCTAATAGCGTTAGTGTTAATGCTGAATCTAGAAAGTGTGCCTAAAGCGTCACTATGTTACAGTTCAACTTAGAAAGAGTGCCTAACAGCATCATTGTGCTAAAGATGAATTTGGTAAGTGTCCCCTTATAGCGCCACTGTATTAATTGCTAAACCTAGAAAAATGCCTAAAGTGTCACTGTCTTAAAGTTGAATCTAGATTGTGTACCTAATAGTGTCACTGTGTTACAGTGGAACTCAGAAAGTGCGCCTAACAGCATCATTGTGCTAAAGTTGAACCTAGAAAGTGTGCCTAATAGCGTCAGTGTTAATTGCTAAATCTAGAAAATATGCCTAAAGCGTCACTGTGTTAGTCAAATCTAGAAGGTTTTCCCAACGTCATTGAGTGTGCCCAAATAGCGTCACTGTGTTAAACCTGAACTTAGAAATGTGCCCTTATTGCATCTCGGTGCTAATGTTGAATCTAGACGCTATTCTAACATCATTGAGTGTGCCCAATAGAGTCTCTATGTTGAAGCTCAACTTAGAAACGTGCCTAATAGCATCTCTGTGCTAATGTTGAACCTAGACAGTACTCCAATATCATTGAGTGTGCCCAATAGCGTCACTGTAGTAGAAATTAACTTAGTAGGTATTCTCACCATTCACTGAGTGTACCTAGTCGCATACACTTTACTGATTACCTCAATATCCCATTACTACGCTTACTCTCTCCTATACACCATCATTCAACTAGAACACAGCAGTCCTATGACACATTCGGTAAGGCTGTTCCCATACTAACATTACCCATCAAACTACCCATCTTCCTTATAAAACAGATAGCTAGCACACACCGGCTAGCTTAGGCGTCTCCTCAGGCCTAACGCAGCCAGAACTTAGTCTGAATGTCCACCCTCCAGACTGAACACATTCAATTGATCTCCTCTGCACCACACCTGCCATTAAGAAGCAGCTATCATGCAACAACCACACCAGCTGCACACATACCTGGTGTGCCCACACACTCTGACTCTCTCCCAACTGACTCGAATTGCGGTTCCCGAGGGCGTTCAACCTACCAGCGCCTTGAGACTATACTAGTGGTACATAAGGCACTATACAAATGCAAAATAACACAACATAACATTGTCACACATCTTGTGTGACGTAATAGCTCCTGTGTCTGACGTGTCAGGAAATTGTGTCCTCAATGCTTGTCATACTGCGGCTCTGCAGTTGGCGAATGGTGACCCATTATGGCCTGCATTTTGTATGGTTACTCCTGGAAACCCTGCACTTTTCCAAATGTCATCAGCTGCGTCACCCAATATGGAGACGAGCAGTCCCTTGACGTCACCCACTGCTAGCCTGTGCCATGCAGTTAGCTTCTCCATCTCATATATCCATTTGCCGGCTCCCGCACTTAGTGAGGTCAGTCTGTATTTGATATTTTCCTTGTTTGTGTGCTTCCAAGGCACCTACTGTGGCCGTGTCCCTCCCCTTTCTAAAAGGGGCATCTGTGAGTATGCTGTTCTTTCTTGTGGTGTCCGTCTAAATTATAGAATCTGGATAGGACCTCTTTCCTCCTCTGTCTGCACACATCTATTGTTTCTAATGCTGGTCCCTTCTAAATGTAGGTGTCCATTGTATACGATTGTGTGCTCTAGACAGTCCTCTAGATTGTGCCAGTCTGGCCTCATCTCTCCTGCGCCCTGGGAGGTCCCTTAATCTGTCAATGTATGGTGTGGTGTCACCATCCCCGTTTGTAATATATTTCATTTGCTTTTCTGCGGCCTGGCCTCCCTCCCTTTGGTTCGGTAGCCTCCACTCCCATGAGGTTCCTTGACCCGACCTTGTGAGATATTTTGCTGGGTCCCCCTCTCCTCGTCACTGTGGCTGTCATCATGGTCAGACCCTTTGTCTACATTGCTACAGAACCCTTCTGAAAAGTTTAATTTCTGAGTGATTAGGTTTGAGTTCTCTTCTACATTAAGATCGATGTCTGTTAATTTACACTTGTGCTCCCCTCCCGTACCCCTAGGCGTGCAGCAACTATCCCGCTGAACCTTCCTTGTGCACAACTGTGGCGTCTCTTTCTCTTTGCCTCTCCTCATCTCGTCTCTTCCTGTCCAATACTTGTGTAATTTGTTCACTTACCCGTCTTATCACTCGCGCATCCTCATCCGCTATGTTTCATTTTCTTGCCATCTTTTTCATCCTTAACTGCTTTAGCATTTTCTCCTCATACTTGTAATTCCTGCAGTCATATTTTGTTCCTCCATATTGCAATTTCTACCTTCTTCTCCTCTTCTCCCTTCCTTACCCATTCTTCCCTCTTCTTCTCCCACTCTTCCCTTTCTACTATTGCCTTCCTGTCCCGTTCCATTATGTCCCTCTGTTCCTTCTCCAGCAATGCCAAGTGCTCTCTTCGTCCCTACTCCCGCAGTTCCAATTCCTTTTCTGTTTCTCTTCTCTGCTTGCCGTCATCATGTTTTAGCCTTGCTTCCTTATCACTTTGTTGTTGCTCTTCCTCCACCTGCGTTGCCCAGTCACGCTTTCCCAGTTCCATTTCCAGACCCATTATGGCTTCTGTTGCCCCTTTGGCTATGTCTGCCGTCTTAGCCTTTAACTTCAGGAGTATCTGTGCAGCTATACGTTCCTCCACCCCTATTCCCTCGAACTCCATTTTCACACACTGCAGCCCCTCCTCATCGAGTTTGGTGCTGCTGGCAGCCTGCCCTGTAACTTGCTGATCATCTTTAGCATATGGTGGTGGTTTATACGTAGGGATTGAGTACCCCTCCGCTGCTCTTAGTTCCCTTAGTGGATACATGCCCTGTTCCTCATCAGTGTAATCAGATACTACACTAGGCGGGGCTGGGGGAGGCGCAGAAGCGTCAGACCCCCTCCTTCACCTCCTGTTGGCTCATCATCCACTGCCTTTCTCCTGGCCCTTTTTGGAACATGTGCCACAATTGAAATATGGACATGCGGTTTGCTAGTCTCTTCCCCCTGGTATGTGCTCTGTAAGTGTGTCAGTAGCGATTGCAGCACGTCCTTGTTGAAACTGCCATTAGGTGGCCATGGATTCATTGTTTTACCCTTGGTGTCCTTCGTCCACTGTATACTATACTTTACTATCTTGTCTTTAGAGGGTGGTAGGGTCTTGCACAAATGTTGTATTGGTGTTACTCCCCCCACCATCCCGTTATACATCGAATACATCATTAATTGTTTACCTGACCTCTAATCGAGGGTTTCGATACTCCGCTGTCAGAGGGAGAAAGTTATAATACAGTGGTTATCACTTTCAATTGCTATGAGCCCCAGCAGCTCTTCGTCTTGTTCGGCATACTCCCCTTACAGCCCCTCCTTTAGCTGCCTCGCCACTTGCCGGCACTCCGTCACAATCTTGCGTGTGCTCCTTCCATGCACCACCACTCGTTCAACTCTCTGCTGACCCAACGTCCACAATGCTAGCTCCTCATTGTCGCAACACTCCATCCTATGCACCGACCTATGGGTGACAT
Source organism: Ambystoma mexicanum (assembly GCF_040938575.1). NCBI lineage: Eukaryota > Metazoa > Chordata > Amphibia > Caudata > Ambystomatidae > Ambystoma > Ambystoma mexicanum. The sequence goes on from NC_090922.1 coordinate 293,465,078, forward strand.
TACCAAACTAAATCATAGTGCAAATGAACAAGCAATGCGCATACAGAGACCAATACCCTGTTGCTCACCATCCCACACAAACCATACAAAAATCTGAAAGGAAACCCCCACAGCTGTCTTCCTACCTCTCCAGGGTAGAGTATACCTCTTATCTCTTGTGACTAAATTCACCAGTTGCGTCGCCTAATGTGTGAAACGCCTCTCTCCAGGAGACTTAACCAGTTAATGCACCTTCCACAATCTAGGATAGCTCCAGCTAACCCTTACGGGAATCCATCATCTATGCTTCAAACTAAAACGCCTAATTCATAGGGATACCGTATATACATACATCTGAAGTCCAAGCCTAGTGAGTCAATAGTCCTTGTTAGTCACCAGAACCTTTTACCTTGAAGACCGAACAAACCCTCGAGATCTAGGACTTTTACCTCCGCTCCAGTTCCCTATTCAACACGCATGTGCTAATAATGTCCTTTAGGTAGTAGAACATACTTTAGTCATTACAACAATACCCCCCTCCTCCCGTACATATAATGCCCACCCACACCTCGTTGCTGATTGTTTGGACCAATACTTACGTTCCGTGTTCGTTGACGCTGCTGGCTCCCCGTTATCTGCTCGTCTCGCCCTTCTGGTCTTCCTGGAGACCTCGCTAATTGCGGGCGGAATAGTTTTTCAAGACGGCTCCCGACAACCTATATCCAGTTGCGCTGGCTGGTTGTCTCGCAATTCCTGCGAGGTTCCTGCAGCCTCCAGGTCCGACGGCTAAGGAGACAGCTTCTGGCCGGGCTGGTCCCTCAGACCATCAGCTCTGCGACCAACTTGTTAGGTCGAACTCCCAGGCAGGCAGAGTGACGTGCTAGGAGTCTGCGGATGCCAAACTCATGGAAGGCCTAACTCCTTCCCAACCGAAAGGAACGTAAGGCCCAGACAAGTAGCAAGTGTAACTGGGGTTTATTACAGCCAATAAACCATAGGGATGAAATGCACAGAGGCGAGTCCAGGCACATCGGGGCTGTTCAAACATGTTATGTTATCACATCAAAACAACAATCCAGTAGATGTTAGAAAAATCATTTTTTTAAAAGCCATATGTCAAAAAAAAGTACATGTAGGCCACATGGATGATCGTCACATCTCCCTCTGCCACTACGAGAATACTTGCATTGCTCCTGTGGGAACGACCCCCTGTGTCCTCCGCCCTCTCTTCTAGAGATCTTGTTGCTGCAGTGAGAGCATTAAGCCTAGCCCATAACACTGTGACTTTGTCATCCACCTCTCCCACTCTCCTCCCCACTGTCACTCTCTCCAAGACTAGTCTCACAGACTTTGTTGAGGTTAGATCTGGCCAGGGACACTTCGACACCCACTGGCTGTACCTTGTTTCCTAGAGAGGACCAGGAGTCCTGGATAGCCTTCAACAGATTCTCCAAGATGATTGCACTGTCCCCATGGCCACCCTAAAGTCATCAACCGGGTACTGTGCCTGCACGATTAGACCTTTAACTCCAATAAATTGTTCGAGCTTTTGTTGTTGCTGCTGGTCTTTGACCATGGCGATGAACTCCTACACCCCAAGTCCCTGCCATACCTTACCCTGGGGTCATCCCCAGCTCAGGCCTGTGGTCAGCAGAGGACATAGATAGGGTGATGTCCAGAATTACATGTTTTGCACATTTCTTTGAAAAAAAAACCCTCATGCATTTTAAAACTTTCAAAATACACCTCCTACTGCTCAAGCTTCAAGTTCTCAGCTCCTATCTTCCAGTTCTCAGCCACTGTCTTCATCACAACCACCAGCGAAAAGGTCTCGCGTTTCTGCAGACATGTATGACATCCATACAGACACTGAAGGGGATCAGGATGAATATCAACACTATGATGATGATGGCGATGATGAAGAGGCAGTGGTGTATACTATGTCATCTCCAATTCAACAGTATTCCCCTGTGCCTGATTCTCCAGTAGATAATCAGCCCTTATTCAATGATTTACTAATCAAGGCTGCTGAGCACTTCAGTATTCAAACACAGGAGACTCAGCATGGCAAAGATTTTGTCGAAGACATCCTGGGGGACAAAAAAGCTACCACCCAGTTCATACCCATGTTAAATTCTGTCCAGAGAAGAATCCAACCTTCACTGAAACACTGTATAGTTCAGTTAGTCTAGGTGGCCCACCTGCCATAGGGAGGGGTGTGGGCCTACTCCGACCTCCAGGTTCCGGGCTGGTAGCCCGCAGAGCAAACAGCACCCCAAATCGGACCTCACTGCACAGTTTCTTTTCATGGGGGATGTGAAACCTCTATGATCCGAGTAACTGCTGTGCCAACCGCAGGCAAGGAGGCCCTCCCAGGTGGTCCAGCAGCAACCAGACGAGCGCCTCCAGACTTTTCACCTCCCTGCAAACCCCTCTTCTGCACCTGCTTCCCAATCGATTGCACGGGCCTCCAGTGCAGCACCTCCCTCGTCGCCCACTCCAAGTGGTTGATTGGCTTACTGTCACACCAGTCCTCTGCGCCTCTCAGCTCTTTGCTATGTTTTTCTACCAGGTGCTTGCGGGGCCGGTCCCGACTCAAAGCCTCCTCTGTCCGGCCAGGGAGCATGCCATCAGTTCTCCCCCGTGGCACCTCACACCCATGTCTGCAACTGGTCCTGGGTGGTGTGGCCAGGATATAACAGGATTTCGGTTGTTTGGGGAGCAGATCTTCGGTCCCTCGCATAGTTTTTGGCGACTTGCTTAGGCACTATTTGTGCAGGATGTGGTACCAAAGGATTATCGGCTGTGTTACGTGGGATCTCTGTGACGTTTCCTACGTTAAACCCATGACGGGATTGACCCCTCCTGCCAACCTCCAGGTACCCACTCTGCAATTGTTACTGTCCCATCCAGCAGTAGGAAAATCACAGTGAAAATAAATGCCACATCCCTCTGGCCAGCGTTTGTGCAGACACGCACAGTTCTGGGGAAGTTGCAGAAAGTGTACTTAACCTTCAGGATAACTGAAGGTTGTTACTTGATGAGCCTCAACAAGGATCAACGCAGACTCTGGGTCAAAGAGCCACAGACAACTCCCTGAGATCTTTTTAGGTGGTAGAGGGCTGCAGCCAACTTCGAGTGATATTCTCGGGCGACAAAAGCGAGAATCGCAGACAACCCCTGAGATCCTCCCAAGCAGCAGACGAAAGAGAGCTGCAGCCAATTTCCATGGATTTTTCTGGGTGACATGATTCAAGCTGCAATGAATTGGAACGTGTGCGGCTAAATCCACAAGGAACTAACCAACAGATACCTAAACCAGAAATCATGCAGGAACAAGTAGATGCTCCAAACAGTGCTGCAACAGCCAGCCTCCACACTGCTTCACATGTAGACCTACCCCGTTCAAGCAGCCAATTCAGGACTCGAACCCCAGTCCAACACATGGAACCCTGGAATGGATGTTATTGCAGAAACTGGGTACTCCTACCACACAATGGAACAGATGGAAATCCGAATTCCTTAACTTTATGACAATAACAGACACGGGGGACTCGGCCAAGAAAACTGCTTTATCAATGCGCTGTTTGGTTTCAGGTGCCCAAGACCTAGGCAGGCAACTTACTCTTACAATGAACCCTGGCAAACCAAATGACTGCTTCCATTCAATTCTGACAAAAGTAGATTACCATTAGGAGCGCCACGGGACCACTACGATGGTGATAGGGCGCAGTATAAGTATCCATGAACATAAAAATCATCTTCCCAAATTCAATGCGGTCATATAAGGGCATGTTGTCTATACAACGGACCAGTTACAAGGAGAAACAAAAGAAAAGTATGTGGCTGTACTCAGAACAATAGCAGCCACATGCAACTTTGGAACATTTTTGAATGAGGACATGTAAAACAAGATAATGATTCAAATTATCAACGAGCAAATTAGAGACACTGTGGAAAGCAGGAGAACAATCTTTAGATAAAGCAATCACATTAGCCAAATCGGTCAAGGAATGAATGCTGTAGATCCTTCAAATATTGCAACTACCGAAGTGGTGCACTGTCATGATTTATGCCCAAAGGAACATGGGTGAAAAAACAATCCAGCAGCCAGCAACTGGACCACAGAACAGACAACACAATAGACGCAAGTAGATGTGCTTCTGTTGTGGAAGCAAGAACCACCACTTACTCGTCAAAGTGCCAAGCTTGGGTCAAGAAACGTGCAGCTTGTGGATGAATTGCCTATATTGCTCAGGTTTTCCAACAAACCAGGAAAAATCATTTGAGGTGGAAGTAGTCCGAGGTGGCAATTATGCACCAAATGGAGGAATCTATTGACTGGTCGATCTGTTAAAAACAGTATCTAGAATGCAGGATGCAGACCACAGTTGGCCACCCATCTCCATGCTGAAAGTGAAAATTGCAGGAATAGAAGAGGACCTAGTGGCTGCTTGAGGCTTTTTGTACACCGTACTTATGCGCTCTATCTTCGAAAAGAAACACTGGAGGAAGTTCCTTCCCTTGAACCCATGACAATAATACCCAGGACACATTTTGGATGCTGAATGCACATACAAGGGTGCTTTCAGGGAGAATTGCAATAGGACAAGGATACTATAGGGAGAGAGTGTATGTTGCTTCATCTAGCACACCCATTGTTAGCTGGAACTACCAGAAAGATACAGAATGTCATTTCACTCCAGTGAAACAGAACAAGTACTTACCATCACCCAGGGGAACATTGAAGTGATCACCAATGGTCTAGTGTGAGCGTACTCAGATGTTGTAGAAATTCTTGGGATACAAACACCATTAAAGGAATTTAAAAGAAAATAAATAGCTGCAGACGAACATATATAGACTGTGGTTGATTGTTAAAAAATACTGTTTGATAATGAAACGCTGATGGAGCCGGCGGTAGCTCTCTAATGTATGTGAATTGGTTGTACGGATTAGATGGGAATGTTGAGTACAAGTATCATTGGATACACTGAGTTTTGTAGTTAAATGGTGTGATGACACTTGAGTAACAGGAGTGGTAGCTGTAATCTTCCAAAGAAGTGATGTTTAACATCTGCTGGGATTCTTCATTTTCTTCTTCTCTTGTGATTTTAGTGATATTATTTAAGTGATTTTATGCATGCTCTGGTCTATATCTGATTACATGAAAGATGTTCTATGATATGCAATATATTTGATACTTTTTTATTTTTGAAATATTCTATTTCAAATGGATTGTGTCCTCCAACGTATTCCACATCTTTGACATATAATGTCCACAGCTGTGCACGTCAAACTTTTTCGGCAGAGGGCGTCCTGCGTCGGGCCAATGTCCCTTGAAGGCCTCCGTCGAGGGCGACGTCACCGGATGTTATGACTAGGAAGCACGGCGCCTGTGGCCTCAGTTCAGTTTTTTTTTGCAAACATGTTGCTTCGTGTTACTCGGCACGCCTCGTGTGTTCATCTTACGATGTCTTTCTCTTCGACCCCTCTGACTCCGCGGTCTGGCTTCAAGACCTGCCTTGACTGCAAGTCCAAGATATCGCTCACCGACCCACACCGCATTTGTTTGTGGTGCCTGGGCGAGTCGCACAACACAGACGACTGCTCGAAATGTCAGTCTCTGACTGCCAAGGCGTTGCGGAAGGGGAAGCTTCAGGCAGGTAGGGGCTCTAAGCCTGTTAAGTCCCAAAAGTCCAAGCCCAAAGGGGTTTCCACCGACGACTCGAGCAGCAACTCTCCGTGTCGGAAGGAGTCTCGGGGATCTCGGTCCGGGAGTGGTTCCCGCCATTCGTCTTTCTCGTCCCGGCACTCTAGGAAGCGCCGTCACCAGTCGCTTTCCCCGTCCTCCTAGGAGGATGGTGCCTTGAGGAAGGTAGCATGCCCAACGAAGTCCTCGACTCCGGAGGAATGGGCAGTGTTTAAAGAACAAATTTAGTGATTTTTCAATCGCAGGGCACGGGTCCGATCGTGTCTTCTGACAAAGCCGGCCAGGATCGGTCTCATACCGTGGCTCGCACACCTTCGGGTCCGCGACTCGGATCGAGAGCCTTCGAGGTCCCGCACGGACAAGGTTTTGAAAAGTCGCAAGAGACGGGTCTCTAGGTCTCTAGGTCTTGGTCCTTGTCCCCAGCGAGACCACAGGTACCTACTGAGGGCTCTATGCTGTCTGTCCAACTCGGACATCTATGCTTAACCATCGTACCAGCTCACGGCGCCGTCGGCACCTATGTCAATGCCGAAGGTTATCGATGCCTTTGGTTTTTTTTTTTTTCGAAATTTGCTTTTGGAGTACCTGGATCTCGTGGATTCTCCAAGTAAGGCTTCTGTGAAGTCTGTATGGCCAGTTTTGGCCACCAGGCCCTCTTCTGCCTCCAGCCCTGGGTTTCAGCCCCCACTGGATGACATTTATGAAGAGGAGGAAAGGTCTGAGTTTGAGGACCCTGGTGAACTTGATGAGGCTCCACTTTTTTTCTGGAGACAGTTGGAGGAGTTGAGGCAGACCCTCATGATGCCAGTGGGTTGGACACTTCTTCAGAAGTGGAATTCGGTAGGCCTGAGCCTGGGGCTCATGCAGAGTCTTCGTACACGAGGCTCATGGCGAGGGTCTCAGAGTATTTGGGCTGGTCCAGTCCTCCTTAAGATTTTGTGCAGGATAATCTAACAGACATTTTAGATCAAGGTACATCCTCTGGCCCTGTTTTGCGATTTCATCTTACCTTGCAGAAAAGGGTGGCAGCTGCTTGGCAGTCACCGGAATCTCTTCCGGCTGTTAATAAATCTTTGACTAAGAAATACCACCCTTCCGTTAGCGACCCCAGCTACCGATCTACGCACCCCACTCCCGAGAGTTAGTTATTCAGGCTACGGCCACCTCTAGGCAGATGGCGTACCCTATCATCCCTCGCACTTTCACGGTTGGGCCGGAAGGTATTTTCTCCTGGGAGCGTGGCCTTGAAATCGGCCAACTCGATGTGTGCCTTGGCAAGGTTTTCACACACACTGTGGAATTGTTTCTTTGGCGGCTGAGCATATTCCCGAGGGGGAATAAAGGAAGTGGTTCCTTGCTCTCATGCAGGACGGCAAGGATGCCATGTGCGAATCCCTTCAGTCGGGTTTGGATACGGCCGACCGTGTTAGCCGATCCATGGCTGTGAGCACCATTATACGCAGATTTGCGTGGTTGCGGAAGTAGGGGTTTGCTCCGGATGTGTAGGTCTGTCTTCTGAACATGCCCTTTGATGGCGCACATTTGTTTGGCTGCAAAGCTGACTAGAGCCTTGAGAGGTTGCAGACCTCGAGAGCTGCTGTGAAATCTTTGTGCCGCGGTGCGCCGACCTCCGCCTTTACATCCTAGGGGACAGCGATGGAGGGGAGGTTCTTTTCGTTACTACTCCTCCTTTGGTAGAACGAACGGGGCCGCCAGTCAAAGGGGCCAGCGAAAAAGTACCTGTGGTGGTCGGGGAAATCGTGGTGCCAAAGCCGCTCAGGCAGCTGCCTCTTTGCCTTCAGGCACTGCCGCAGCTGCTTCCAAACAGTCATGGGGCCATGTGCCAGGGTTCGACGGTTGGGGGGCAGACTGTCTCAGCCTCTCGAAGAGTGGCGAGCCATTACTTCAGATGGGTGGGTTCTGGATACCATAGCTCATGGCTACTGCCTTCCCTTCCTTCAGCGGCCTCACAACAATCCACCAGGGAAACTCTTTGAAGCTTCCGGATCCGCTCCATGCGGTAATCCTGTCTCTGCTGGAGAAAGGCGCTATAGAACTGGTGCCTGTAGCAGAGAGGAACAAGGGATGGTATTCCCCTTATTTTATGCTCCCTAAGAAAGACGGTGGATTGAAACCCATCATGGACTTGCATTGGTTGAAAAAACTTCTCCCGAAGGACAATTCAGGATGGTCACTTTCTCAAGTCCTCCAGGCCCTTCAACTTCAGGATATGGTTGGTGTCTCTGGACCTCAAGGATGCTTATTTCATGTGCCGATTCATCACGCACACAGAAAGTACCTGAGGTTTGCGGCTGGCGACTTGCACTTTCTGTTTCGGGTCCTGCCTTTCTGATTGACCTCCACCCCGAGGGTCTTCACCAAGCTAATGGTGGTGGTGGCAGCGTACCTCAGACAAGGGGGGTTCACGTCTACCCCTTCCTGGACGACTGGGTGACCAAGGCACGCTCTCCCGAGCAAGCGTTGGTTCATCTCTGTCTCACCTGCTGCACCCTCCACAGGGTGAATTTCAAGAAGTCTCATCTGACACCTTCCCAACAGCTCCAGTACATCAGGGCTGTATTACACGTCCTTGGGGAAGTGTTTGCCTTCCAAGGTAATGGCTCATCATATTGTGCAGATGGTGGACAAGTTTCCACATGCCCAGAGTCTCCCGGCTTTCAAATTCTTAAGGTTGCTCGGCCTCATGGCATCCTGCATTTTTCTGGTGCCAGAGGCCAGGCTGCGGATGAGATCCCTGCAGTGGGTCCTCAAGATGCAGTGGTCACAGTTTTCTGGCAAGATGTCGGATCCCATTCAGATTCCACTCTCGGTCTTGCAGGATCTTCTGTGGTGGGCCAACAAAGGTAACCCGATGAGGGAGGAACCATTTTGGCAACCGTGGCCGGAGGTGACTGTAGTGACGGATGCTTCCCTCACAGGATGGGGTGCTCATGCCAACGAGTTGACAGCCAGCGGTCGTTGGTGTCCGTCGGAGTCCAAACTTCACATCAATTTGTTAGAGCTGAGGGCCATCAGGGTAACCCTGAAGGCTTTTCTGCCTTCTGTACGGGGGAAGAGTGTCTAGATCATGACGGGCAACACAGTGGCCATGCATTACCTCAACAAAAAAGGAGTGGTAGGGTCGGTCCCGTTGTGCATAGAGGCAATGTAGCTCTGGTTCTGGGCCTTCCGGCAGGATATTTCGATCTCAGCAGTTCATCTGGCCGGAGACGAAAATGTGGCAGCAGACGCTCGGAGCAGGCAGAGCCCGATCTCTCACGAGTGGGAGTTGGCTCAGGAAGTCCTTCAGGAGATCTTCGCCCTTTGGGGAACCCCGCAAGTGGCTCTCTTTGCCACCAGTGTGAACCGGAAGTGCGAGAGATTCTGCTCAAGGGAATTTCCTCCAAGAAGGAACCTTAGGAGACGTGTTTGTGGTGGATTGCTCATGCCCACTGTTCGCGTTTCCTCCAGTCCCCGTCATTCCTCAAGTGTTGCAGAGGTTACAGAGGTTCGGTTCCTACATGATCCTCATTGATCCAGATTGGGCCAGGAGAGCGTGGTACCCGGACCTTCTAGAAATGTCCATCTGCCCTCCAAGCCGTCTTCCCTACAGAGAAGATCTGCTCCCGCGTGAGGCGGCAATGGGGGGTAGGGAGGTTCAGGTTCTCCATCCAGAGGTCAAGACTCTCAACCTTCACACTTGGTGTCTGAAAGGTTGAGGTATAAGAATTGGCACCTCCCGGATGACGTGATGGAGGTGTTGCTTTCGGCCAGGCGGCCTGCAACAAAATCCCTGTACCGTTGGCATAAGTTCTGCGACTGGTGCAGATATCACAATGTTGATCCTTTTCAGTGCTCCATTCCTATGGTTTTGTCTTTCTTTGGCCCACAGGGGTCTTCAAGTGGGTACCATTAAAGGTTACCTGGTGGCACTGTCTATCTTTAAGCTCTCATCCTAAGAATGTTCTTACTTTAAGATTCCTTTGATTTCTCAGTTTTTTGAAGGACTGACTAATGTATTCCCGCCATCCCCTTTCCAGGGGCCGGTTTGGGATTTGAATTTGGTTTTGAAATTTCTCATGGGTGCTCCGTTTGAACCTTCGCACTCTTGTCCTTTGAGATTACTGTCCTTCAAGACTGTGTTCTTGGTTGCGGTTACTTCCACTTGCAGAGTAAGTGAATTGCAGGCACTTTCATCCAAGCCACCCTTTACTGTATTTCACAAGAACAGGGTTGTATTGCAAATATGTCCCTCTTTTCTACCTAAGGTAGTATCTGAATATCATTTGAGTCAAAAGGTGGTTGTTCCATCTTTCTACCCTCCTCCTCATCCTGATAAGGAAGAGGAGTTGCTCCATCGGTTGGATCCTAGGAGAGCTCTGAGCTTTTACATTTCTAGGATGTCCAGGGTCAGAGTGGACGATCAACTCTTTGTGGGATATGCTAGACACTGATTGGGCCAGGTTGTTATCCAACAGACCTTGTCCAGGTGGATTATCCTCCCCATTACATAGTTTTACTGATTGGCGGGTAAGGACCCTCCTGAAGGGTTGCAGGTTCATTCCACTAGGGGCGTGGCTACTTCCACTGCCCTCCAGCGGGGTGTTCCTATTAGGAATATTTGTGATGCCGCTACTTTGGCTTCAATCCACACCTTGTGTTGAACATTATTCCCTGGATACAATCCATGGTCAGTATATGGCCTTTGGGAAGGCGGTTCTTTATTCCGCAATGTAATTGGGTACTCTAAATTCTTTTCCCTCTTTTGTTTTCTGATACTGCTTTGGGAGTCTGTCAAAGATGTGGAATACTTTGGAGGACACAATCCATTCGAAGAACAAGTTACTTAACAACTGGTAACGTTCTTTCGACTGGATGTTCCTCCAACATATTCCACATCGGCCTCCCAGCCTGCCCCTCAGGAGAGTTTCTTATGCGATTGCAGCTTCAGTTTCCGTAAGGCTAAGTGCAGTCAAGCAGGCATGAGATTGGTGGCACACGTTCTGAGGGAAAAAACTTAAACTGAGGCTACGGGCGCTGTGTGTCCTATTTATAACATCTGGTGACGTCGCCCTCTACGGAGGCCTTCGACGGACATCGGCCAGATGCCATCGACGTAGGACGCCCTATGCTGAAAGTTTCCAAAATGCACAGCTGTGGACATTACATGTCAAAGATGTGGAATACATTGGAGGAACATCCAGTCGAAAGAACGTTACCAGTTGGTAAGTAACTTGTTCTTCGAATGTTTTTTTTTTGTGAATGTTTTTTAATGTTTTGTGTGAAGTTTTATACTGAAACACAATAAATAAATAAATTAAAGGAATCCAGTAAAACAAAGTTTGCAAAGTTCCTATCAGGTTACAAGAAAAGTTTGAATGAATCTGAATAAGCTTGACACTGAGGGCATTATCCAACAAATGGTGACTTGGGAGTGGGTCTAATTGTCCTAGAAAAAAAGGCTGGCACCAAGAAGTTCCAGCTGTGTTAGACATAAGGAGTCAAAATTACAACATTTTAGTAGACCCCCTCCCAAACCCCAATGAAATCGTCAACAAAATTGGTGGAGCTCTCGTTTTCTCAACACTTTACTTCTGCTCAGATTTCCTTTCAGTGGAACTTACTCTGGACTCTAGGGAGAAAACTGCTTTCAAAACTCTGTTTGGACTGTTCCATTTCACCCGAATAAGATTTGATTTAGCAAGCATTGCAACTGTTTTCCAATCCCTAATGTCCCAGATCTTTAAAGGTGTAAGGTATAGAATTACCTTCCAGGATGACATTTTGGTCTATACGAATTAGGCAGAGGAACACAGACCAGTATTAGACAATAAATAACTAATAACTTACATGCTAACTGTACTGAAAAACAAAGGACTCTCACTCAATAGAGAAGTGCAAATACATGAAGAATATAGACTTCTTTGGACATACATTTACTAAAGATGGAATCAAGGCTAAACTATACTTGGTGGCTGCAGCACTTCTTTCCAAAAATACAGAAATTTCTTCCTTCTTGGGGCTTTGCAAATTCTATTCTTCAGGACATTTTCATGAAATGCCAGCACACAGGAAGCTTCTGAAAAGCTCCGGGAGGCCATCATCTAAGCAACTTTCTGACACGCTTTAACGCAACCAAAATATCGGTCCGCACAGTTGATGCTAGGAACAAGGGACTGGGAGCTGTTCCATCCCAACGTCCTCTCTCAGAATGGACAGTGCCTTTGCTTTAAGATCCCTCAACCCTTTCAAACGGCACTATTGCACACCAGAACAAGAAGCCCTGGTGTGTCCATGGGCTGAGACATTTCAGATGTTTTGTGGGGGCGTCTTTTTATCTAAGTACAGATCACAAACTCCTACTCTATGTATTAACAGGCGGGGGCATAACCGTTTCAAAAAGACTAGCTAGAATTTCTTAACTTATTCATACAAAATAGAATGCAAACTAGGGAGACTCGATCATCTCACTGTTTTTCATGCATACCTATGTCCGGCAAAGATTTAGAAGACACCAGGATAGATAACTACATTATAGCCTCCAAGTAGATGTAGTGCGTAGTAACAATACGTTATCCCTTGAGGAGTGGCAGGCAGCCGACACAAACTACTGTAGACTGCCCAATGTATGGAAATATATAGTTCAAGGTTGGCCTAGCAACGGTTTTGTACCAGAACAGTACAAAGCTTACAAGAGTTGTGGATGAACTCTATACACAAATGGTTCCCTGGTTTTCTGGAATGGTTGCATAATTCCCCTGGAAGCACCATGACAATTACATTTCTGGAAGGCATTCAATAGCACCTGCGAATCACACTAAGAGTATTAAGGGAAGACGTTTGTGGCCAATGATGGAGTTACTGCAGGAATGCCACACTGGCTAAAATGACAAGAATTGTAATACTTGGTCTGCCCTCCTTGCTCCAGCAGAAATTTCAGAAGGTCCCAGGCAAATAGAGACACTTGACTTGGTGGTGTAGTTCCTTTTAATAGACTTCCTGTGGTTACGCAATTTGCAATTTTCCTAGTGGACACCTTTTTGAAATGGGCAGAAATCAAATGTGTAGAGCACTTCCAATGTTCTAGGATTACTAAAACAAATATTCCACAGGGTGGGCTAACCACAGGAAGTGGCCACTGATAACGGCATACAGTTGACCTACAGAGTAAGTAAACCACATTAGGAGCAGGAGTTACAAAAAAAAATAGAATTGTATTGTATCATCCACAAGCTAATCAATTGGTAAAATGGTGCAAATGAGCAGGTAAGGACTGTGTCCAGACAGCCTTTCTCAACAGTATTGAAGCAGAAGTAATGGGGCGACACTTCATAAATGTACAGGAGACCCCCTCTTTCAACTGCTGTAATGCTGCTCTTTGCGCTCTTTCATGAGGGAAAGACAACCTCCCCAATTCACCCAAGTTGGTTGGAGATTCAGAGCTAGACAACTTGTCCTGGATTGTCCTTTGGGACATGCAGGAAGCCATTCAGAGTATACAGGAAGTCGTAAAATTGTAGTTTGCCAAGGTGAGGTTAATCAAACTATTATTTTTCAAATGGGGAAAGTGGTGAAGATTCAACTCTGGTGCTCCGATTTGTTTACAACTAATGTTGGTTAATGCTGTTCAAACCTCAGATGTCAGAGTGTGGAACGCAGAAAGTGGCCCTTGTTCCACATCATGCCAAGCAGGAAACACAGGTTCCTTCTAATCAAACATTAGATGGCAATCAACTGATGAATAGGGGATATTCCCAGGATAGTTCAGCTGACAGTATACCTAGGTTAGAGTCTGCTAACAACTAAACCATGTTTGCTATAGAAATTCCCCACTGAATTTGGATCAGGTTGACACGGAGAACAGACCTGGGTGCTAATGGTGGTTTATTTTATGAATGGGCCCAATATTATCCCTCACCATACACCTAAAAGGCAGTGGTTAAGGTAGCGTGTTGGGGGGAGGGGGAAGGCAGTTTGTTTGTTTCTTTACCCTTGTAAAGAAACACAAAACTAAATGTTACGGCTAAACCTAAAACATCGAGACCCGCCTGCAACAACCTGACTGATTTATAAGCAGAACCATCCCTATCTGGATATAATGCTGCTATACTGGTTTCTGCAGATAAGCCAGGGACACTTTTAATCAGGCACTTTTGTCTGATTTAAGAGGCCCTGCAAGAAGGCAGCAATAAATGCAATTTTGTGCTGCAAAACGTGCACTTTTTATGCCGCTAAATATTTCATGCTGCAATATCCTGAAGGGTCTGACTTCAGCAAAGCTCTTGTCGTTAGCCGACTTTGTATGAAACTGTATTTTTCGCTACAAATCTGCACGAACGTGCACGCTTTGATGATTTAGTGAATTACAATTATAGGCTGATTTGAGATGCTTTAGACCCAAAGTTATCCTTTTGAAACTATGTAATCATGAAAATGGTGGCTATTCACATCTCCAGGTGTGGATATGATGTGTAATTTTACTCGCATATTATGACTGTTGAAAGTCTGCCTATGAAACGAAGCACTATTTAAAAGACTTTTGTGGGGCTTCCCATTTAATAATACTTTATTGTACATAGTTCTAAAAGAACATTTACAATCATTTTTACAACATACATTAATAAAATAAATACATGCAGCATTCAATTTACATTTATCCTAAGTACTTATATTATTCACTTTAAGTGAAATTGTAATCAGTCAAACAATCTATCAATCATTTTTTCAAGTCAAACGTAAAAACAAACCTTAGACCAAAATAAAACAAAATAAAATTAATTTCAGGGTCTAATATTGCACGTAGACAGGGTGGCTATATAGAATTGTTATTTTAGTTGAGATACTTTTCCTTACCCTAAATAGTGCCAGTGTTACAGCTATTGATTCCGAGTTTAAGCAAAAAGCCCCAAAATACAATGACTTTATGGACTTGTAATCATAAACAAATGGACCAAGCATAACCATGTAGATGGCTCCCATTTGAGGACATTCTGTGAGCACATGCCTGGCAGATTCTAGGTTAGTTACAATTTTACAAATTCTGCAATATCTTGCTTCAGAGCCAACTTCAATTGTGGCCCTCGATTGGTTAACACTGGCAATGGATTAATCCTAACAATCTGAATTTACAGACAGCTGGATCTGGGCATAACAGTGAATACCGTTCTGGCTCACAGGTGCCATGCTCGTATGACCCTTTAGTTTGGCTAGATGTTTAAAATTGCATAACCAGTCCCATTTAATCACACAACTATATGTCCCTTTACATGTAGCGTAAACAGTACATCTGGCATAATCGGGGAACCAGTCAATCATTTTACATAGTTCTTGAAATACATTCACCTGAGGGAAGGTGCTTTTCCTCTGAAAACGGAGGGCAAATTGGTTCTATCTTGGCCTTCAACATCAAGGAACGTCTGTGAATCAAAAGCTGAGCTGTCAAGGATATAAATCCAAACTCAATCATACATATTCAATCGAACTGGAGCTAAAGAATCCCAGCACAACCTTCCAAAACGGAATTCCACTCCGTCTAGCTATTTTAGATTTTTCATTTCGAGCGCTTCCAGGCCATTCAAAACCATTGGCCATAGCCATTGTTTATATAAGAACAATGTTCCTTTTAACGAGAACCCAGCATGCTCCAACACACATTTTCTAGCCATATATGTGATCTGTCTAGCCCTTCTTACTTTAGACTCTATTATGGCCCCATAACCACAAGCTGCTGTCATCTCAAGGCCCAGATATTTATAGGCGTCCGTGTACTCCACAGCTCCCACCAAAGTCACCAGTTTTGTCCTGGTGCTTCTTTTAGAGAAGACTAGCATTACCCTGTTTTTGCTAAGGTTGATTGAGAGCTGGTTTTCGTTTGTTTACCTACCCAGTTCGTTTAGCATACTTTTTATCACTTTGAACAGATGATCAAATATAGCTAAATCATCGCCATAAAGAATCCCGCTGATAGGAACATTGCCAATCCTGCCAAGGCAGCTTGCTCTTACCCTCATCCTGTTCAGTAGGTCTGCTACGTAAATGTTAAAAAAGCTGCGGGTCCAGCATACAGCCCTGACGCACGCCCCTGCTAATTCTCATCACCTCTGACAATTGCCCATGATCGCTAAGACGAATCTGAGCAGAAGTGTTAGTATGCAGAGCCACGATTATCTCCAAAAGCCAGCTTGGACACCCCCATTGTCGCATTTTCCTTCACAGTATATTTCGGTCAACTTGGAATTGATGCGGAGGAGGGCTGTCAAGCATGATGATTTAATTGTGTTGAGTATTCTTATGTTATGGGTAGTGCTCAAACCAGGGCGGAAACTCAACTGAAAGGGGTGCAGTATGTTATTGTCCGTGACCCAGCTCTGTAAATGCTCCAAGTCATATAATGCAAATACTTTGGCCCCCGAAAACTGCTGATGGTTGTCTTTGCTTGATATTACGGGCAAACGGTCCCCGGCTTTATAAACTGGGACCATTATTGATTTTCCCCAAGCGTCTGGAATAATTTTAGTAACACAGACCTTTGTAAATTGAGGACATAGTGCGCCTGCCCACAGCTCCATGTCACCCTTCAGTAGTGCAGCCGATAGACCGTTTGGCCCTGGGGCCCTAGAATTTTTAAAGGCCTTTAAATGACTACAGATAGTACTAAAAGTGACCTTAATGGGCCCCAAAGACCACATTAACTCCTGTTGGACCTCCCCACTAAACATTTCAGCCCTAATGAACTTGACCCACACACTCTCCATAACAGGGTTCAGGATTGACGATTGACTGGGCAGTGGGACCCCTTACTGATGGCAAAATCAGTGTCCAGTTAAAGTATTGATTCCAAAAGTATCGAATACAAAAGTTTAGAGTACATTGTCTCGAAAAACAATAGGGTCGATTGGTCAAGGATAGAAATATATTCAAAACTTTTCGTTTTTTTTTTTTTTTTTTTTACATGTAATAATGACATTCACAGTTTATGGTTTCATTAAATGTATTTATTAAACATTTTTTTATATTAAATGTTCATTTTTTTGTAACTTTTGTTCAAGATATTTTTATTGTAAAACTTTCTTTAAAATATGTAGTCATTAAATATTTTTTTTTTTATTAATATCAAATATATATATTGTTTTAAATAAATATATTTAATGCCTTGTAACATGCAAGCAAACGTATTACTTTTTGACCACTTGGTGGTGCTGTTGGTTTTCTTTTTGAACTTGAAAGTCATATATATATATATATATATATATATATATATATATATATATATATATATATATATATATATATATATATATATATATATATATATATATTCAAAACAAAAGGAAAAGATAATTCCACTTTTCCAACAAGGACGGCACTGAAAGCGGTCAGGATGCCAAAATAATCTTCAAAATAAATCCACCATTCGCCAACAAGGTTACTTATGCCATATCCAGTTTTATTAAGGGCATAACAGAGATGACGCGTTTCGCAACGATCCCGTTGCTTGATCACATATAAAAATGAGTGATTTGCACAGCGTTTAAATACAATCAGAGAAGAAAGTTTCAAACTCTATGGTTTTTACCCACTACAATTAGTCCCTTTTCTCTTGACTTTTTCCCAAATACATATAGATTCTCTCCTATGTAACTACAGGCGGCCATTTTGAAGTGTATTTCAAATCATTCTCATTATGTTGGATATAAATACCAGATAACAATTTTTTCGGTAAGCCGGCAGTGTTTGTTAATTGTGTTAACAGAAATATTGTGACGCTAGTGGTCAAAGCAAGAGATACTGCGTATTCGGTATAAATATACCTTATTAACTCGCTTACTGGCATGCCAACTACATTTCCCCATCTTAATGAACAATAAAATGAATATACTGCTATTTCAAATTCAATTAGAGATCTCCTTTTTCTTTAAGCATATTGTCCGTAGATATAAGAAAACAGAGGAAACATGATGAATAAAAGTGCATAGTGCTGTAAACATTGGTTCTGAATAAAACCAAAAATGTATAAAGTGCATAGTGCCGTCATTATTCCTCATATACGGGCAATAGCTTAGTTATAAATAAACTAATTGTACAAGCAGTAGATATTCTCAATAAAGTGCATAGTGCTGTAAACATCAATTGCCACTGTGAATCAGTGTGCAATATAGGTTCTAATAAAACCAGAATTAGGGGAAATACATGCCGGATTTTGAACGAAAGGGGAAGTATAGAGAGAAGGGATAAAAAAAGCTGTGCAGTTTTCACTAAAAAGGTCAATACACATACAAAAAGGTTTATACAATTTACAAAATATTAGAAAATGTTAAAATGAGCTCAGGTATCAAAAATATTATTAAGCAAGGTATTGCCATTAGTGGTGAGCTACAAAAAACTTGTCAGAATTCAAATGGGAAAGGTGCCCTATGTCCCAAGGAAAGTATACAGTTCTTCATCTAAGTTATGTCCTCCTGGTTTTTTGGTTTGGAAGTCTAAAATGCAGCGTGTTTCCATCTGTCGCAGTGCTAGCTCCCGATTACCACCACGTGGATTGAGTTTAATGTGGTACACACCAATAAATCTGAAACTGTCCAACTTGCTCTGATGTTGATCACTAAAATGTGCTGCCATAGGGTATGAGGCATCTACGTTCTTTATGGCACGCATGTGCTGCAAGATCCTTAATTTCAGCTCACCAATGGTGCTGCCTACATACCAAAGATTGCATGAGCATACTAAAACATATACCACAAATTCGGTGTTGCATGTGATTTTAGTTTTAATTTCAACATCATGTCCCAGTATCGGATGTATATAACTGGTTTTGTTAAGGGCAAATTGGCAGGCTTTACATTTGGTGCATTTCAGAAAACCAGTATTTCTCTTGCTCAACCATGTGAGTTCGGCTTGCATTGCATTTTTCTGTGCCATAAAGCTTGTTACTAATGTGTCTTTGATGGAGATTGACTTTCGGTAGGTTATATTGGAACGTTGCCCCATGAAAGGAGATAGAGCTTCATCGGTTTTCAGGACATGCCAATGTTTTTGTAGTATTTGCCTTATTATTTTAGCGTGTGAGCCATAGGTGAGTATCAGTCTTACATCATCAGTTTCAGATGGTTGTTCAGGAATTCGATTAGTGGAGAGCAATACTGCTCGATCTAAATGTCGAGCTTTGATGTAAGCTCTTTCAATAATAGCCTTAGGATATCTTTGTTTTCTAAAATTCCGGGCTGTAATTTTACACTCTTTATCAAAGCAATCCAGTTTACTACAATTGCGTCGAATTCTAATGAACTCACCATATGGTATACTCCATTTGAGCAGAGTCGGATGGTTGCTTGTCGCAAATAACGGCATGTCCGAACTTGTAGGTTTACGGTGAAGTTCAGTGCTGATTTCTTTTTTGTCGATTTTTACCACGACATCCAAGAAAATTAATGATTCTTGGCTGTGGGTCTCAGTAAATTTGAGATTTAAGTTGTTAACATTCAATATAGACACAAAATCTAGCCAGTCTTGTTCTTCACCATTCCATAGGACAAACAGATCGTCAATATATCGTAACCAGAGGACAACTTGGTCTGTGTATTTACTATTGACATCAGGCCAGACAATTAATTTTTCCCACCATCCCATGGTAAGGTTTGCATAAGATGGCGAAAAGCTTGTGCCCATTTCCGTACCTCGTAATTATATATGTGTGTATGTATGTTTTGATTTGTCTTTAACGTCTGACGTATTACGTGAGCTAACGTAGTTGCCATTTTTTAAGTCTTTCGTTAGCGGTCCGGATGCCTGCTGTGCGCGCTCCAAGTTTTCAATGGATTTCTGTTTTTTTTTTCTCCAACGGATGGATTTTTCTTGGTTTTTCTTCTTCAAGGATGCTTTTTCTACTGGATTGAAGTTTTTTTTGCATGGATTTTATGGCTTGGAGCACGCGTTCCCACTTTTGAATGGATTTGTGTTTTTTTTTTCCAATGGACTGTTTTCTATTGGTTTTTTTCCCTGCAAGGTTGTGTTTTCTCTTGGAATGAAGCCTCTTTTCCTTTTTTTCACTTGGATTCATCGATTTACTTTACTATGGAGTTCCGACTTGGATTTTTAAAACATTTTTTTTATGGTTTCTTGATTTGGATTATGGTTGGCTCCTCTTTTGGATAGTTTTTTTTCCACGGATTCCAACATTTGGTGTTTCCATCCAGTGTCCAGAAGTGGTGTTTCCTGGTAAGTTTGTTTTTAATTTTTGTTAACATTTCAAGTTATATGCTATAGCTTCCAGGAATTGAATTGGTTCTATAGTGTCAAAACTGTTCACAATGCTAGTTATCCGTTCTTCGTAGTCTCTATATTTTTTTTTGCTTTTAGGTTGGTTTTCCATGGATATTGTTTGTGCCAGTTTTATTTCTTGAGCTGTTTGTTCAGATTTTAGGTGGTTTATAAAGTGCCATAAGTTGGGATTGTTGGTGTTGAATTCTCTGATTTTACTGTGCCATCCCTCCTGTATATTATTGGTCCTTGGCCAGTTTTCTTTAACGGATTTATGGCAATTCCATATGTTTATTTTGTATTTCGCTTTTCTCCTTGTGCCATGTCGTGTCCGTTGGCCAATCCAAGTGCACTCTATATAGTCCATTAAATTGCTTAATTCCTCTTCATGATTATTATAGTATTCTGATGAAATCAAAGTGTCATAATATGTTATTATCATGTCCTCTCTTACAAAAGCTAATGCATACCATTTCTTGATTTGGTGATGGAATTCACTGTCCTCTACATATTTTGTTCTTAATCCTAGTTTCAGAATTTTTTTCCACAATGAATGTCCGAAATGAAAAAAACAGCCCTGAATGTCAGTTTCCGGATATATTTTAGAAAAAGCTCAGTTGTCCTTGCTCAAAATCCATGATTATTTTTTTTTCTGACAATGATTCTCTGATTAATGTATATATAAATTTGTACAGTTCCTCTGATTTTCCAGGCATTAAAACATAAATTAAAGGTATAACTGTCCCATTGATTGTTCCATGAATACTGTAAAATTGTTGAAATGGTGCTGGACATGATTTAAATGTAGCGTCCCCGTGCCATGTAATCGAATCCCCCAAGTGTGATAAATGACTTAAAGTTGCAAAAGTTAACATTTTTTTCACTGTTCACATCTGATGTTTTCCATAAAAATTGTTCACCCTTCTCTGTTTTCTGTAAAATCTCCGGTACTATTACATTTACATATGTTTGAGGCGCCATTGGTAAATTCTCCTTGCGTTGTTTTTGCCTGTTTACACTTCTTTTCATTAATTTTGTATTTGGCATCTGTGCGGCCACATGTAGCGGTCATTTCTCGTAGGCTCTGTTTATTAGTGAGCTTGTCGCCTCATTTTTATTTTCTTCCACATTTAGTTTTAGCTCATTTATCTTTTTATTTATTTATTTTTTTATTTTATTTTTTTTGGCTTTCTTTTTTTTTCTTAAGATGGTCGTATTGTCTGGCATATGATTATGCTCAGTGGTTAACCGTATATATTCCTTTTTGGTTATAGCTCTTGGAGTGCATTTCAATTTTTTGTAATCCTTGCATTTCCAGTAACTTATTTCCTTTCTTCTACATTCCCTGCTGTAAATGTAGCCCTCATATAACAATTGTGAACTTCCCAACTGTGATTTAATGAATTCCATATCCGTTCGAAATTGTATCTGAAACAGTCAATTTTATAAATTAACTGTTTTCCTGTAATGTGCTAACATTTTTTTAATTTCGCATGTTTCATGTGTTTTACTTACCACTTTATTTCAGTCACAAATACGTTATTCTCTCGCTCGTATCTGTCAGCTGTTCTCTCTGTCACCTTCCCTCACGAACTGACAGTTTGTTTTCAACCTTCACCTGTGCTTATGGTTTCGAAAGACGGTGCTTTACTCTTCATTTAGATGTTGTCCTTTAACCCTTTCTCTAGCTCATTTACCCTTTATTACGGTTTTCAATGTTCGAGCCTTTTGTTTCGAGCAAATGACCCGTTTACATTATGTGTATGGGATGTCGATCCTTTTACTTGCAATCCTTTTGTTTCCATCCTTTTGTCTTTCGATCCTTTGTTTTCGGTACTTTAACCTATAACCGGCAAAATCCGCCATATGCTACCTGAGTGGCGACCTGTTAAAGCGTCAATCATTTTTTGCCATTTGCTAATACATCCCTCTTTTTTCTCCTCCCTACCCAGTTTCTAGATTTGTTTTTTACCCTGGATTTTTCGCATTTGACTGCGAGGGGGAGAGGGACCATATGCGCAATGTGCGCAACTGTCTCCTTAGGGAACTTTTTGCACTTCTAATTTCAGGGTTGAACAAATGAATGGCCTGCTTACCTGACTTGAAGATAATCTTGCCCTTCTTTTTGCCAGCACAAGAAGCAATCATTGTCAACCAGCACTCTATTTTGTTCACTTGTAACTTATATGGAACAACCGTTTCCACGTTCAGCAGGAGCCCACGAGCATCCCCAGGCATGTTGTGATGTCACCCTTGAGCAAGGGCTCCAAGTCCTGATAGGGTTGGTGATCCATCCAGTGGTGTAGAGGCTGGAGGGCATAGGTCAAAGGACTGATCATTTTGGGTGTTTTGGGGGAGGGGAGGACTGACTGGGAGACTGCTTGGGACAGAGATTTATGCGAGTTCCAGTTGCTCAAAAGGGGGTGACCTAGGTAGGAGGCAATCCACACTAGCGTAGGGTCTGAGAAACTCAAGATCCTGTAGAGAGGGGAGTGGCAATCAGTGTTTTTAAGTGTTTGAGGTGTCCAAAAGGATGAGTACATATCGGTGTGGAGTGCTGAGCATCAACGATGGAGTTGGAGACATGGCATGAGTTCATGTGGAGTGTTTACTATGAAAGCCAGATTAATGCGGATCACCAAGGCAGGTATCCTCAATGCACTTTGTGTTCTGGTTAAACATCACTAACTCAAGGACCTTTAAATAATGTGGGAGGGGGAAACCAGGAAATAGTTAACCAGGGTTTTTTTTTAGCAGAGCCTTTCTTCAAAAAGTGTAGGACAGTTGCAGATTTGAAGGAGGCAAGGACATTTCCACTGGTAGGGTGAGAGGTTAAAATGCTCAGAGATCTGGTCCGGTGATTGGGATGGTGTATGACCGTTGGATGATCAAACTGGTTGAGTGGAGGATAAGGTGGGCTGACACTTTGAAGGATGGTTGCTATTAAGACAGGAGAAGTAGATAATCAGTCAAGAGTGAAAGGAGCTAGCAGGAACCAGGTGGTGGACAGGAAGACAGGGCACAGACACTATCTATTGCCTCCTCTGTCTCCAACACTTTTGATCACTGCTGTCCTTCTAAAATTAAAAACACTCTCAAAAGTAAAGGCTTGGGAGGTGTGAACAAAACTTGGAGGGTAGATGAAAGTTTGCAGGTGGAATTGCAAAGGGAGAGGATTATATTTTGTTTTGTAGGATGGGAGTCCATTGCAGAGGAGTAAGCAGCGAGGGGAATTTTTGGAGGTTAGGAATTTGTACCAGCATCTCGGGTCAAGGTGGGGGATTTGCTTTTTGGGTCTGAATTTCAGGGGGTGATCCAGGTTTGAGGCCGGGGCAGGAAGATGTGAATCTTTGTGCAGGATAGTGTTGGACAAAGTGAGTCTAAGTCCATAGCAGTGGTTGAAGTGTATGAAAAGAAGTAGTGGAACTATGTTCCCTACTGACCTGCTCTCCACAAAACCCATCACCACGACCCTCCCATGCACAATACAAACCCCCAAAACACATGTGCCTGCTGTTTAAGGGATTGTTCAGTGCAGTGCACTGAAAGTGCAAGTTTCAACTTCTTCCTAAGCACTTATTTTAAAACGAAACCATTCCAGAACTGTTTCTTTTTAAAATAAAAGTATAGCAACAGTAAAACTTAATTTAAGAAATGTAGAGCATCACCACTCTCAACTGCTCCCTCCCACTTCGACCACAGTCTGAAAAGGCATGGCCAATGGAAGAGACATGAATGGGGTAAGGGGCAGTAGTCGTGCTTGAATTTCCTCTTAGTAATGAAGGGTAGAGAGGAGTAGTAGAGGGACTAGGATGTTAAACTAAATGGGTGACTTGAGGTAGAGGGGTCAATGGAGATGTCTGAGGAGGAGCGTGCAGTTGAGAGAAAGGTTAAATGTTCTCTACTGAGTCAATAGGCTGGTTGTGGAAGTAGTAGAGGTAATAGCAAAATAGGAGGAAGTTGAGTTCCTGGTGGGTGGATGTGGAGGGTTTGGTGTTGAGTTGAATGTTTAGAATCAGCCCTGGGGCAGGGTTTTGAAAGGTTACCTTATTTGGCGAACTGTTATTAACACTTGGGTCTAGCCAAAATCAATCAAGGTAGTGTAGCAGAGCAGTACATGCTAGATTTAGGAAGATATCGGGGTGGTGTGGTACAGTGTAACACTAACACACACACAATCCGCTCCCCCTGAAAACAGAAGAAGCAGTTTAGAAATTAAATATACTGCAGGCAACAACCTGAGTTAGACCAGTCGGAAAAGCAATGGAAGCAAGTTCTCCTACTGGTTGCCACTCCCCTCTCTCCAGAATCTTGGGTTTCTCAGACACTACCCTAGCTTGGATTGCCTCCTACCTAGGTCACCCCCTTTGTGCAACTGGAACTCACATAAATCTCTGTCCCTAGCAGTCTACCAGTCGGTTTCCCTATGTGAGGGAGGCATGGTATCGCAAGTAGACACTGACACAAGAGCTGCAAGTTTCAAAATCTTTATTGATGGTTTTAAAGGGGTTGGAAAACGTCTTGCCCTGCACCAAAGATGGGAGTATTCTCGACCATCAAACAAAAAGAAAATACAGTCCTAGTCAGTCTAATGCCTGCCCTTTTTCTAATACAATACATGTGTAAAGGGAATGTGTAATACAAAAAAAGGAAAATCAGTGTTCAAAGGAAATGTCAGTATTGCTGAGTAAGCTCCCTTCCCCACGTTTTGTAGCATGGATGAGGTGGCTTACTTGGACCTTGCGACACACTCTGGCTTCGGAAACGGGTATGCAGTTCATTTCGTGGACCAGGGCCCACTTGGCCTTCCACGAAAAGTCACTTGTTTACGATATGATACGGCATTTGGAAAGCTGGACCACTTGGCTTTCTCTCACTCCAGCCCAGGTCACCTTTTAGCTTGTAATACAATTCAACAAAAGTGTGTTTCCTTCTGGTCCACAATTCAATATAGGTTTCCCTCTGCTGGGCTCAAACCTTTCAATCACAATGTGTGGGTGCTCCCTTCCGCAAACTTAAATCACACCTTCATAGTCTTCCCTCTGTCGGGCTCAAGTCTCGTTTCACTTTCCTTCTGCTGTCAAAGACTTTCGAAACTGTGAGGCTTTTTGCTCTTACCTCGGCATGACCACTTCGATCTTTTTTCCTCAAACGTCACTTTTCCTCTCCTACACAAAGGCCTCTTGGTAAATGTAGTTTCGAGCACAGTACCTATTTCAAATTTCAAAGATATCTCTCAAATCCAGGTTTCCCTCTGCCAGGATCAAACCTAACAGTTAAAATCTTGCATCTCAGTTTCTTTCTCTTCCCGCCGCTTCTACGGCATCGGATCCTTTACTGAGTCTTTTGATTGGGTCATCTTCTTTTGCCGGACAACTGTTATTTTGTATCTTTAATTTACAGTTCTTTACAATGCTTTGCTTTCTCCGTCATATTGGCACACGTGCAACCTTCATTCGTCGGATACTTTTGCCATCAAGTTTAATTTAACACAGACCTTGCTTTCATCATCTCACCGGCTGTGTCAATTCATTTTCCTCTTTCGCAGCTTTGATCCTTAAGTCAAGGCTGATACCTCACTGGCTGCTGCACCTCCCCAACTCTGCCGTTCATCCGGCAGGTGGCTGGTATCCTTGAAACACAAGAGGTTTGTCTCTTCTCTCTGGTTGGGCTTACTTGCGCAACCTTCATGGCCCTTTGGAGGTAACAATATATCGCTGGGGTGTCCAAGGTTTCCCTGTACCTCGGTTCCGTCCCTCTGCCTGTCGCTCTGCTCCACCTGGTTCGCTGTCACCCTGGAAGAACTGCTCCTTCTCGTGCATCACCTTGCCCAGAGTGTATCTCAGTGTTCCATTTGGAGAGAGCTTAAAGGTACCAGGTGTAAGTCATTAAGATCAAGTGCCTGACCCTGCCTGATCTTATTAGGGGACATGTCCAGTGTATTGCATGGGTGGTACTCATTTTAGCCTCAGACCTCTTCCGCAGCTGAGTGTTTGTGTTGGAAAGGAGTGGGGGGGATCTGTGAAGTTGGAATATTCTATAAAATAGGATGGGACAGGGGTGTTTGGGGTGTTTGGAAAGGGGGATACCGTGTCTCGCCATTGGGTGTTCCTCCCTCTCCTCCCCGAGGACCCTTCACCAAGCTGATCCTCCCTCACTTGTCCACCCCCGGGGTCTGGATCTAGGCAGTGAAACACCCTCTTGTTTTTCACAGCTGCTCAAATTATAGGAGTACTTAAATGTTAAGCTAAACAGGCCTGGTGCCTGAGTCAAAATCCCTGTTGTACCTGTTGCAGGGAACTGGAAGTCTGTAGAACAGATTGTTAAATGTTCCAGTACAAAGAAAACAAAGGTAAATTCAGTAGATTAAGGGTACTCGCCCAATCCCATCACTCTGGGGGAAGCTGAGTTGAAGGGAAATCATTGGATTAGAACTCCACCAGTTATGATGAGGCAAGGGGGATTTAGGCTGAGGATTTTACACTCGTAAACCCTACGGCAGCGATTTGGGGGGCAAGTGAAACATATATGTACACCCTCCACTTCTAGTCTTTCCCCACCAAACCTTCCCTAGGATATTCTTATTCACCTGGCCATCTTAATTCAGTTGAGGGCCCATTTACAGGGCCAGGGATACAGTGGTAGCTTTCAGGTTCGAGATTGGTTCTGGCTAAACCGCAGCCCCACCCCCGGACAGGACTGTCTGGCAGCAAGAAAGAACACCCCTATTACGGGGCAGCAAGCAACATTTGTGGCTTCGATCCAGTCTCTGTGCCCAAATGTCCCTTCTTCATGATGTAGAACAGCAGCTGCAGAAGGGCAGATCTTGGCCTCCTAGTAGAATACCTGAAGAGTTTCAAGCCAAAACTCAATGGGGACTGATGCACCAAAGGTGCCCTGGATGAGGCTGGTCAGTCCACGGGATGGTTTGGGGCCGTCTATAAAAGCTATTGAGGGCAGGATCCTTGTGCAGGGAACTGGACTCGTTGGTTCCACCAGCCCAAGGGTTGAATTACTGACAAGTCTTTAGAGATCAATGCAGAGAGACCGGGCTTCACTGGGTCTTAGCTGAAGGCAATGCTGGATGACTAACAGTTTTCCTTGGGTCTTCAGTGACCTGCAACTCTTCATGGGGGGGTCTTGGCTTTAACACTTATCTCAGGAACAGCTTCAGGCCTCTCTTTTATCACAAATTCAATCATGGAATGAAGGTGTGTGCAGGAACAATGAAAAACAAGGCAAAAAGACCAAGGGCTCCCTTGGCTGGGAGGCAACATTGAAAGAAGTATTACTGTGCGCTGACCTCACACAAAGGGAGGCTAATACCCAGTTGGCTAAGTTAAGGTTTAACTTTTTTGGCATCACAGATAATTTCAGAATGACAACACGGTTAGAGACTTAACTGCATACTAACCACTCACCCCCTTTGGTTCGCCATCGAGCACCCAACAACCGATATGGTGAAATACACCAGGCATGGATGTTGAGCCATCAGTCAGGTCGAGCATGTCACAGCAGAGCCGGCACCACTTATTTTACCCCCGATTTTTCATCCCTATAGCACTCCTCATTCTCTTCTTTAATTTATCAGCCAAGTGGAGCGGGAGGGCGAAAACCCCAGCAGTGAACACAGCCTGGGCTTCCGTTCCCCTTTGACCATGATGTGCTGCAGCTGCCTTCAGAAGATAAACAAGGTGCATGTGCTTTTGCAAAAATGTTTGACCACAAGCCGGCCTGCGTCTTGTCTCCACCTCCACAGCAGGACCAGTCTGTCATTGAAATCTTTCAGCACACCAGAAATGCTAACGGCTGAACCATGTCGCAGTTTCTGCGACTTATTCAGTTAAATGAAATGCAATTCATCAGTATTGCATCGTGAAATTGTATCGAGTTGAAAGAAAGTCGCTGCACTACAATTGCGTGTGCAGAGCTTCAAAGGCACTTGTAAACAGGAATTAGATTTAAACAAACAGACCTTCCCTAACGTGTCATGCAAAGCAGGGTTGTACTAAAATCCTACTTTAAATGAATAGTTCAGACAAATTCTGCATTGCCCTAATAACATATATATTAATCCTGCCACAAACAGAATATTTTAAAGGAGAGTTCCGGGACTTTTTTTTTTATTGTCCCTACGGTTCGGCCATGTGTTTTTAAGCATAACTCGGTAGATTGTAGAAAACTTTCCTATGGACCTTACCCGACTTTTCGTCCATTAACGCACTCGAAATCAGCCGCCATTTTCTGATAATCCTATCATTTCCCCCCATCGCCCTGGCTCACCTGCTTTTGCGGCACTAAATCAAATCCCCCGCCCCTGAGCCTGACATCAGCAGACGCGTACCGCCCATTTCCCAACGCCAAAGCACGTTTCGTGTCAACAATCGCTGCGCCTCAGCTAATGAACTGTCGCCATGGAAATGGCAGGACGCCTCTTTCCTCAATAAGTATAAACACACCGTTTCACAACACACAGCAGCAGATTTTCGATTCCATTACTCTCTGTGTGTTACTTTGAGTATTCTGTGACTCGTTTCTGTGCTCTGGTCAGCTACCTTCATTGATTGTAGCCCGTGTGAACAGATACCAGTACCACCGCTATAAATTATTTTACTTTCTTTACCACACAATGGCTACAATAATGCCGTATATGTACGAGCCCGAGTACACCGAGGAAGAACTACTGGAAAGGCAAGCATGCGAAAACGATGGGGATTCGGACGGCAGTTGGGAGGACCAGTCAACGGATGAAGAGCCTGGACCATGTCGCATGGACGGCGTCTCCACCTGGTGCACTTGCAATCGGTGCGAGCTAATGCCAACTGAGGAGGAGAACTGCTGCTGCCGTGAAAATTCCGGGTGCTTGGCCTACATTTCGGAAGGCGAGCCAAGTCCGCAATGCATCACCGAGCTGCCAGAGTTCAGGGAAGCCTGCCTCTCACGGACCGTGTTGAGGATGATGATGGTGCTTATGCACGAACTTTGCGGCACTGTTCGTCCGCGTAATCCGAGTAACGAGTAAGTATACTCTGGTTGTGATGTCAGTGATGCCACTACTATTTCATGGTCGTCTCATCATTCGAATGCATGTAAATTGGTTCCATGTTGTGCATTTTCTAGATAGAATTTTTTTCAAAGCAGAATGACATTTTTTACCTGAATCGACAGTGATAATAAAGTTGTCATTTTAATACAGTTTGCATCTTTCATTTTCACAGGTGGTACAGGCTGGTGGCCTATCGTTGCTTCACTTGGTGGCTTCACGGGAGGCTCGGACACCGCGTTCGGAGAGTAATACCTGCCTGTGCGGTACTTGCCATTAGACAACATTTCCCCAGCGACAGTGGACAATACCGCGGATTTTCCCTGGATGTGCTGCAACCGCAACTTTACAATGTGTAATGTTTATTATTTATGTTCAATTGAAATTAAGATCTAAAATAAAACCCAACATATATTTTAACAATGGTTGTTTTGATTTTTTTAAATGAATCTAGTGTGTCTCCATTGAATAGTCTTCCTGTGCCTTGTCTTGTCACACCACATGTCTCCGGCCAGCATCCTCCCTCACGCTGGCCGCCCACTTCAATCCACATAACCGTTGAACCCATATGCAGCAGACATACATATGTTATTTTGCGGGTTGGCATCAAGCCTCCCGGCCTTGCCTCCTCCCCCAAAAATACTTACCACACCACTTTGTTCAAGCGTTGGCAATAAAAGGAAGGCCGTTGGATTTTATTGATACAAAACATGGTTATAGGTAAATAATCAATATGGTTGATCATAATAAATCATCCTTTTGGGCACCGGGTACAGAGATGACCCCCTCTGGCCCGTGCCGCCTTGCCACCACAGGCCAGCCTGCTGCTGACTAACTGCCTAGGCATCCAGGGTCTCCAGGGTGAACTGCACCCATATATTCTCCTGGGAGGCTGAGGTATTTATAAACTCACCCCCCTGCCTTCCATGTACTAGATCCTTCAGCCTGCCTCTTACATGTAGTTAGATGGCCTCTCCTTGGTGAGGCCCTGCGGCAAACGAGTCTTGTCTGCACGACCAGCGCCCTAATCCACACCCCCCCGCCCTATCAAAGGCAGTTCGCACCGGGGTACTTGTGCTGCCAAGTGGAGCTGTCAGGGAGCGATAAAGGCCAAGAGGTGCCAAAGACCATGTACACTTCAAAGTGGTCTATAGAGCATGGGTTGTTGTTCCCATGTCTACCTCCAGACCCCGTGTCTCCTGCCAAGCATCCCCCCTCACGCTGGACGGCCCCCTGCAATCCACATAAGTGTGTTTCCATTCACGAGTCTTCCTGTGTCTTGTCTGCACGACCAGCGCCCCAATCCACCCCCCGCCCTATCAAAGGCAGTTCGCACCGGGGTACTTGTGCTGCCAAGTGGAGCTGTCAGGGAGCGATAAAGGCCAAGAGGTGCCAAAGACCATGTACACTTCAAAGTGGTCTATAGAGCATGGGTTGTTGTTCCCATGTCTACCGCCAGACCCCGTGTCTCCTGCCAAGCATCCCCCTTCACGCTGGACGGCCCCCTGCAAACCGCATAATGCCACGACATATACACGTCATTCATTCACAAACACACCCCTGTTTCGAATTCTTTATAACCCACTTCATATTTCTAATGAGAACTTCTTTGCACTTTGCTAGTCAACCCGTGAAGGTGCTGGTTATCTGCTCTTCGTCTCTGTGAACTTCCGTGACCACTTCGAGGAAACTCGTCAGTTTGCAACCTGTGAACGACAAGAAACTACTCTGATCCCTGCATCTAACTGTTTGCTCATCAAGGTAAGGCCATGTACCATACTCATTTTGCGTCCAATTTCTTTTCGTTCAAGACAGTACATGCAAGGAACTAGTCACATGTTCTGAGTTTAGTCAAATTATTTTTCTATTTTTTTAAAGTTATTCAAATACTTATCCGCATGTGAATAACGTGTATAGTTCCAAGAACCAAAACATACCTTGCATTGAACCTTTTATGTGTCATTTAATTTTTTAACACATTGGTATTCATAGAGAATTGTTGATCTTTACTTTTCAGAACTTTCCACAATGCCTGCCTGTTCCATTGGCGGTTGCCCTTCGAAGACCCATAATAAATCTGAAGGTACTATAATGCATGTTTTCCCTTAGACAATAGATCAGATAAGAGAATGGGTCCGATATTGCGGATATCCACCCTCTGAGCTTGAAAGTAGAGTCCTAGAAGTCTTTGCGGACAAGAGGGGTGATCGATACCGCATCTGCAGCAGGCACTTTACCTCTGACATGTACTCCACATCATTGCTAATAAAGAAGAACACACCGCGAGCGAGGCGAAAATTGCTCTCAACCGCTATTCCCACTCTATTCGTCCACATCCCTCCACTGGTGAGTCAAGTTTACGTATTTATCTCTCGGCCTTGCGGTAGTGTGTAGCATTAGCTAACAATAATTTCCCCATTTATGTATCCACTCAATATGAAGGCGGAAGATTCTCCATCCGTGTCGTTATTGCAGTCATCAGCCACTTCAAGCGCCTATCGGGTAATCTTACTTGGCTATTCTGCCACTGACTTGTTTTAGGCATGTAATTATCGTGTAATTATTTTACCTAATGGTACACCCTTGTACTCGTCCTCTAGTCTTTGTTTTCAGTTATAATTATTGTTATCCAAAATAATTCAAGTACTGTCTTTCAGGGAGATGCTGAGGAGTCCAACGTATTGACGACTACCGTTGATGTCACTCAGATGCTCGAGGTACGTTTCAGGACAGTTCCATCGATGGAGATCATCAGATCTTGCATTCTTGTAGCGTGATTGTTACACACAATGTTGCTTTCGTTTTTAGCCATTGATATGTCCTTCTGTCGCCGCCCTCCTATGTGTCTTCTTTTTTCAATATTGTGTTCATTACTAATGAAAGTCCTATGTTTCAGGGAGTCGATGGAGCATTAGTCCAAGAAGAAGGGGGAGCGTGCAGTTACGGGTCGGCGCAACAGCTTGCAGAAGTGTGCACCGCAGTTACATCGTCCCTTGATGTTCTTATGCATTTCGAGGTATGGATACTGACAGTTCGATGAAGCGAAATCATATGACGTGATTACATCCGCTATACTTCCTTCTTTATTAACGCAAGTACTATGTTTCAGGGAGATGACGGAGCTTCTTCTACAAGAACATCACCCCTAGTAGTTGATGCAGATTTCTGGGTGGTGACACTTCCAACGATCGAGCAAATCGAATCATATTTAGATATCCATTATTTATTTTAGACAACTGATCATTTGTGCAGGTCTATTTAGATGAGCCGTTCACGCCTGCACAAACTTTCTGTTCTTTTTATCAAAATAGAAAACCATACTAATGCAATTACTGTGTTTCAGGGAGTCACTGAAGCATCATCTTCAATAATATCATCAATGGAAGTCTATGAGGAGCACGAGGTATGGATCTTGACAGTTCCATCTAACTAGATCAACAATGCGTGAATAATTGTCGTTTGAATGTTCTACACAAAGCGTTCATTCGTGTTTTGCTATTGAGATGTACGTGGGTATTGGTCCCCAAGTACATTTTGTGTTTTCGATATTATTATACATACTAATGAAAGTTCTATGTTTCAGGGAGTCCATGGAGCGTCAGTGCGTGATGGATGTGCTTATCAGGAAAACATAGTCGTTGCAGCGCAAGCGGAAGTGGAGACATGCACACACGAGTCGGAGCAACAGCGTCCTGATGTTGAAGTTCGAGGCAAGAAAGTTTCAAAGAAAAGAAAGCAAAAGAAGGTTAGTGTCCTGGTCACTATATTATGTTGTTTTTCACTGTTAATAGTTCAATACTGTAAGTTGTGTTTAAACTGAACACCCCTTTTCCAATCTGTCCTCTAGTTGCGAGTGGGTGTACGAACTAGATCTACACAGACAGTGAAGCTAACGAGAGATGTTGCTTGTCAAACCTTTTGGCAGGGACTTGAGACTGGAGAAGCATCGTGCCAATGGGAAGAATATGAAGTGATTGACAACGGAGCTATACCACCACCAGCCATTGATAGTGAATGTCCTCCTGGTAGTTTGGATGCAGTCGGAGATCAATTCACAGAATCCACACCCGCAAAAACTAAGACCGCGAGAAAGTTGAAGAAATTGTTTTATTCACCCATCGCCGGAGAAGGAACAGATGTTGCAATGGAAGAGAATGAAGTAGACGACAATGAAACACCATCAATATCACTGAACATAGCGGAAGACGATATCAGAGATTCTACCTTTCATGTGAGTGACATGTCCTCAACGTTACAGGCCGAACCAGCTGGGATGCAGAGTGACAGTATAAGGAAAGAGGCCAAATTCATTGTATTCGATAGTTGTTTGATTGATATTATTATTCGGATTAAATGTGGGCATTTGGTAGGTGGGGAAGTATGTGGGGAGCCATTGATTAATGTGACTCGTGCAATTCGAGGCACTAACCTTAAAATACATGCCACCTGTACAAAATATCATCCTTTCTCATGGTCTGCACAACCCATGCTGGGGCAACTGCCAGCAGGCAATCTACTTTGTGCAGCGGCTGCACTTTTTAGTGGTTCAAGTTTTAAAAAATTAGAGTCTTTCTTTCAGTTTGTGGGAATCCATTTCATTGCGAAAACTCAGTTCTACAAATACCAAACCGATTATCTATTTCCAGCCATTAGCGAAGCTTGGAGAATGGAAAAAATGTCTATTGATAGTACATTCGCGGGCAAACGGTTCAGGCTAGCCGGTGATGGACAGTGCGACAGCCCAGGATTTTCAGCCAAGTACTGCACCTACCACTTTCAGGACATGGAAAGTAAGAAAATTGTGAGTTCGGTGGTCGTGCAGGTGTCACAAAGTACATCCTCAGTGGCCATGGAGAAAGTTGGCTTTGTAGCATCATTGCAAGAACTACAATCGCGGGGAATGGTGATCGACCTGATAGCCACGGACAGACACGTTTCAATTGCCAAGACAATGAGAGAACAGTACAAAAATATAAATCACCAATTTGACGTTTGGCATCTTGCAAAATCAATCAATAAAAAATTGTCGGCTGCAGGTAAAAAAAAAGAATTGCAAGGTATTTCACAGTGGTCCAAGTCAATCAGCAACCATCTTTGGTGGAGCTCAAAAACATGTGGAGGGTCGTTGGAAATTCTACTGGAAAAATGGCGGTCAGTAATGCCACACTGTACAAACGTTCACCGATGGAACACGAACCAACATTTCCACAATTGTGAACATGGCCATTTGTCCACAGAGGAGGCACGGAAGAAGAAGTGGTTGATTCCTTCATCACCCACTCACAAAGCCATTGAAAAGATTGTATTTGATAAAACTATAACAAAAGCTTTGAGGGGACTCACGGAATTCTGCCACACAGGAGATTTGGAGGTGTTCCACAATATGTGCCTCAAGTACAGGCCAAAACGATTGCATTTTGGCATGGAGGGCATGATAAATCGGACTCTTTTAGCGGTCTTGGCACATAACCATAATGTTGGCCGTCAACAAAGTAGGACGACCGGAACTTTAGGGACGCTTCGCTACAATAAGGCCTTCACTAAAAGAAGTAAACAATGGGTGATCAAACCAGTGTTTGAGGATATGCAATATGAGTTTATTGAGAAACTTATTGTTGACGTCCTAGATAGGCACATAAATGGAGTTGTGAACGAACCTGTGCAGGGGACAACTGCATTGCCACCCAACATTGCCTCTGTTCCATGTCCACCTAAAGAAGAACTCATTGAGAAATACACATCACGGTTTAAATGATTGTAATTTGATTGTCTGTTCTCTCGAGTCTCCTCATGTCGCAGGCCCATTGAATATGTGTATCTATCCAACCTTGTTCATTTGCGCATTAAATTAAACCAAACAGTAATATAAATCATTTTTCAAAAAATATAGAATGTCTCCGTATTTATGGTTCTGTGGGGCTGCAAAGCACGCAGACAAAATGCAAAGATGGAGTGTAAATTTCAAGTCCTGTGAGAATGCCTTACACTGAATGTAGCTAACTAGGAATGTGTGCTCGTTCAAAGTGAAGGTCAGCTGCTTTGATTTTTTCTCGGGTGCCAGAATGGCCCACGACTCAGTATAAGGTTCTATTGTATTTTGACCTTGACAGGCCGGGACCACGTAAGAAACGATAATGAATATAATTTCAGAAACGAAAGCCATTTCATGTTCGTTCATTA
This sequence comes from Ambystoma mexicanum, assembly GCF_040938575.1. Lineage (NCBI taxonomy): Eukaryota > Metazoa > Chordata > Amphibia > Caudata > Ambystomatidae > Ambystoma > Ambystoma mexicanum. The sequence goes on from NC_090922.1 coordinate 293,500,249, forward strand.
GAAGAAATAACGTCGGCATAGAAGGAGTGGTATTTCGGGGCTGCCCTACGCACAGACACAATGGAAAATGCAAATATAATGTAAGTAACTCTTTAGATGAGTTTATACCGCAATTTAATTACTATACAGTAGCTTTAAAGACGGGTTAAGTTGTACTTGTTCGTTCTATGTGGCATATTGTTTTGTACCGCGCACTATCTTGGGGAGAACCGTCTACTTTTACGGAAGCACCTCAAAACCTTTGCTTCTGCTTTCTCTCTCCCTCTCCCCTGCTACGACTGGTCCACTGTCTGCGATCTCGGTCCTGGGCCCTTCCACTCTCCACCTGCACTCCCTGTCAACCCCTGCACTGAGGGACTGTCTCAGTATCCTACAGCCCCCCCTTGACGTATAAAACCCAGTTGCACTGTCCTAGCTATGAAATAATTTCCCGACCGAATATATAAAATGAATAATTTTAATAAAGATCTGATGGTGAGACTAATTTCATTGTTTATGTTTTTCAAACAGGTACATCATGCATTACTGCATGTGTCACGAGTACCAGACACCGGCGGACGGCTTTTTTAACCGCCAGTTGCTTCTACGCGTGAACAACGTTACCACCCTGACCATTTTATGGGACGATCGCCAAGTACAAGTATGCCCTTACGCGGTACTAACAGCTAGATGCAACATACAGACCGTTGTGGTGGCCTAGTGCCTCGTTGTTGGAACAGCCATGCGATTATCAGTGCGACCGAAGAGCTTATTTTATCGTAAACCAACACCCTGTTTACTGCACATGAACATCGCTTGCCTCAAGACAAACAATTTTGGATCGAGAGCAAATAAAAATGAAAATCGCTGAATATTCTCTAAACATTTGATGTCCAATAAATGTACTTTGCCAAATGTACAATCTTGCAGTTTGCTTTTAAACCACAGTTTCATATTCCGAATTGTGGCGCTGTATTGTGAGATGATCTAAGACCCTGTGTACAGCAAAGGAACATCGCGTGCCTCAAAATGAACTTTTTGGAACGTGAGCAAATAAAAAAGAAAATCGCTGAATATTCTCTAAACATTTGATGTCAAATAAATGTACTTTACCAAATTTACAATCTTGCGGTTTGATTTAAAAGTACAGTTTCATATTGCGAATTGTGGCGCGCTGTGTTGTGTGAGCTGATCTGTGTTGATTTCCGGGTTCTGTGTGGAGTCGCGTAGAAGACGCCTGGGCGCGTTTGCCTACGCAGCACAGTCACGTCACGGATAGAGGCGGGGAATATGAATGTTTTGATAAAGTCTGTTTCAGGGGCGGGGGATTTGATTTAGTGCCGCAAAAGCAGGTGAGCCAGGGCGATGCGGCAAGTGATAGGATTATCAGAAAATGGCGGCTGATTTCGAGTGCGTTAATGGACGAAAAGTCGGGTAAGGTCCATAGGAAAGTTTTCTACAATCTACCGAGTTATGCTTAAAAACACATGGCCGAACCGTAGGGACAATAAAAAAAAAGTCCCGGAAATCTCCTTTAATGAATGGTTGCCCAAATACTCACTCAGATAAAATAGACAACTGTAATACAGAATTCTACCTTTAATAAACTGAAATACAACTCTGTCTGTCAACACGTCTGCATTGTATGACATCAATGCTTTAACTGCAGGAGCTATGCTCGTGAACATAGCTGGGTTAAAACAAACAACAATCGGCGGTGTTTGATTCCTTCACCAAAGTCTATTTAACTTTAGTTAGAAGAGTACAACTTTCCGACTGATAGAACTCGGCAGAACACATGCCTGCTATTCTGCATTTGTCAGATTACTAAAATATTCTTGGGTGCATTCATTATTATATGTATATAACCCACACATACATACCTTACAAAGGACAGACCATGATGTGGGCTTCAGAGGCGTTGCCTGGGGGGGTTTGTGGGGGCTAGCCCCAGGTCTTTTGGTTGTAGCCCCGGATAGAATCTCAGGGGCTGCAAACAAAAGGCTAGCTAGCCCCCAGTCCCGACAGTCCTGACATTAGCGTAGCCCGGATCTTTTCCAGACCTAGCAACACCCCAGGTGGCCTTGAACAGACATGGAGGAGAATGGGCCCAGTCATGTAGGCCTGTGTTTTCTTTCAGGCAGCAATGATTATTAGCTCGTCGAATTTCAATGGCATGGGGACCCTCATGCTTGGCTCGACCACAGCACCTATCACTACACCTAGTCTCCTCTCAGTGGGATGCATGCAGACTGGCAAAGAGACTAGAAACCAAAGTCTTATGGTCTTACTGCAGATTGAAAGGTGTGTCGTGATTGGTTGCTCTGCGGGGAGGTAGAGCAGCACCAGTTCAATGGCCTGAGCAGAGCCATAAACACTAGCTGGCTGGCTAACCCCGCCCCGCGTTCTTAACCCTCCATCAATCATTATTTTCATCATCCTGTCGATGCAATGGCACCAGTGTGCCACACCAACAGAAGTGAACTTGTACCCATGTCCCCACAGAGCACTCTGATTGGTTGCAATGCCATATAAATGGGGGGCTAAAAACAGAGAGTAAGAGTAGCAGTGCCAGTCTGACTTTTATTTTGTGTGTGCCTGCAGGCATGGACAGTGTCTTTTGCATCTTTCCAGGCCCGCCCAGGCAACCCAGCACAAACATGTATTTTTTTTTATATTTGCAATTGTGACTTCTTTTTTTTTATTAAGTAACAGAATGTTTTCTGCCTAGTGACTCACCTGGCCAGCACCGCCCTCCCCAACCTCCCAGCCCCCAAGCTGGGCGTCACGCACCCCCCTAAATTCCAGTCCACCTTAAGCTGGGCAGCATGTGGGGGTCTGTACCCCATTGCCCACTCAGAAAAACGTCTGTTTAAGAGCATTGTGATTCTCCGTTCTTGCGTTCGTCTGTGAAGCAAAAGCTGCCTTTTCAATTCTGAAAGGGCTCGATTGCTGCAATGCACCGCAGTAGATGTGTGAAAGATTTTGTTACTCGGGACACACCACTCTCCGCTACATTTTCAGAGACTATTGGACGTGGCCAACCAGACACATCCGCACCTTTGAAATAAATGTAATGCAAATCTTTCCAGCAGCTCAGGCTGTACACATTTTCAATGCATGTGGCTTTTACCTGAGGGGAACCAATGCAAAAAGCAACAAAACACGCCTTTTTTCATGCTTCATAACTCTTATACCATTCGACTTATTTGCAATGAACTTAACAATTCTGGGTGGCTCATGCCAGAAATCTCTACAAAGTGTCAAACCGGTGCACCGAACAGCTTAAAGGTTATTAGCAAGGTGATTGGATTTTAGGTTGCACCATGACTGTAAAAAGTCAGCTGAACCTCATATTTGAACTCTCCAAAAAAGTGACCCCAAAATTCGGGATGTTTTAGTAGTTTGACCAGTAATTACGTTTATATTCCAGGGAGGCCAAAAAGAACTGGTGCATGTTGCACAGTCTTTGGGTTTTGGAACCAAGACCAGCTGGACATAGCGGATGAAAATACTTTTTAAGGTTACCTTTTAAGAGTGGGCTGGACATATCTTTCTGGGTTTGTGAAGAGGAACGGGTTTGCAGTGCGCTTGTGCTCTCAGGGAGGAATCGGACTAAGCTGGTGTAAAAGGTATTCCATTGATATTAAGTGGTGTGCCTGAAGAGGGAAAATCGAGATCAAACCCATGCCCCTCACCCCAGGCGCATATACAGAAGAACAGCAGGAAGAACAAGGAGCGTACTTATCATTTGAACCAGGCCCCAGCGCACTCATGGGTGACAAATATGCTGAAACACACCCACTTCACCAACAGTGCAACTTCCATGCTACATTAGAATCAATGCTGCAATATCAGAATCTACAAACACAAAAATCCCTGTTTAAAGGCTTGCAAATGCCTATATGAATTAACATGGTCTAATTGCACAGTGTAAAGCCATGTTTCAGGAAATTACAGCCAAGTTAATTTCTCACTGAACACTGGCTGCAGAAGCCTTCAGCAATGCTCCTCGCAAAACCCACGAGCAGCCAAGGTCGCGCATTCAAGATAAGATTGCTTTCTGCAGACAAACATTTTTAATTCTCCACAAATGCAAGTAAGCCACGGCAACCCAGTGTGTTTTTTTTTCTTTTCTTTCTGGGAAAGAAAGACATTTCGCAAAGACTCGCACAACATTTGAAACATAATTGTAACAAGAATGGCTCAGCCCAGCCAATGAGCGCTCAGAGCTCAGGTGCGAACTGCTTGCTTCAGCTAAAAAGTTATGGGAACAAAGTCATAATGCAACAAGTTAGAATTAGGTAATGGGTGGCTGTTACAGCTAAACCAACCCACTGACGCAAAAGGCTAACATCCAATTGTCAGGCTCTCTATAAGGGCTACATAGGTAACCTATCACTTAGCAGCCAATAGCAGGAGGAGATAGGTTTCTGGGAGCTGATCCAATTCTGTGAGGTCAGCTTGCAGTGTGATTACAAAACTGGCTTGCAAGCCAGCCCCGGGGGAGACGGCGCCTGAACTCTCGATGTGCACGATGCTCTGCGTGTTTTTTTCTTTTTTTGCTGCCCAGAAATAAACGCAGTTTGGAACATGTGGCTGCCTGCTGGGGTCTCTGTTGCATTTCTGTGGGCCATATGGGAGGTGTTGGGGTCTCCCATAGCTGGTGAGGGTATGGCTGCTGGCCCCCCACAGCCCTGGTGGGGCCATTAAAACATCCCTAAACAGTCAGACATGTTGCAGTAGCAACACCACATGCAAAACGTGTAGCTGCAACAAATAGTTAGGTTCTATATTTCCTTTAAAAAAAGTTCATGAAAAAGCCTGTAAAACAGATAAGAACAGTAAAATCATTTTATTAATATTACCTGAGAAGAGAGAAAAATCCCCAGTACAAAACATCTAGCATTAATCTATATATGTATATGTGAACATTTGTGGATTTGTGGCTTTGCATATGTTCTCTATACAATTCCACACTGTTCCACACCACTGAAAGCCCAGGCAACACCGGGTATATCAGCTAGTAGTCTATAAAAGTGGACATTTCATCATAGGAGAAGTTCAGCCTGATTTATTTGTTATAAGTGCTGCTTTTTGGTAGTTGACAATTAGAAAACTTGGTTTTACATCCATATCATCATTACAACAAATGCAGTGCCGGCCGATCTTGGGTGAATCCCCAGCTCTTCAATATTGGCATCAATTTCCTTGTTGGCGGTACTGTATAAGTTGCAAAAAACTACTAAAGTACAGTAGTATCTGCTCATGCGTAAACCCAGAAGGCAATTGGTGAGCAGATGTAAGTGGATCTAGGTCACATGGCCTAAACCCCACCCACCTTCTTGTCCCTGGCTCTTCCTTTCTGCTCTTAACTGTTAAATCAAGGGCATCTCTCGCCTCAGATTCCGAAGTGAAGGGCAGACAGAGAAAAGGGCAATTCCTGTTAGGATCTATGTGAACCGGGAGGACACAGGACCAGGACTCGTGCCCCTCTTAGAATCTGGTAAGCTCCCTCAATTGTGTTTCAATCTTCTCTCTCAACAGCCCATTCCTACCATCACCACTCTTTGCCAACCACGTTGCTCACCAGCAACATCATGAAAATTGATATTGCAGCAACCACACCCATTTCACCTCCATCATCCACCATTACACATATAAATTGATGCTTGCCAATGTCTCCTCGGCAATTAACCATGCATCTGACATCGCTGACCTCATCACACATGACTTGGCTGCCATCTTCATTCCTGATACCTGGATGACATCCACTTCTACCCACATCCTAGATGTCCTCACCCCCAAATGGCTTCAGAATTCTACATCCCAGGCAACCCAGAAACCAAATCAATGAAGCAAGATCTCCACTGCCTACTTCACACACTGAACCTCACACAGCACATTAAATAAATACTCACAGGAAAGGTAATAGCCTCAACCTCATCACCACACTGCCCACCCTTCATCAGAGCCTCTCCTTTTCCGTTTGACTGGTCAGACCATTTGGCAATCCCCTTTGAGATTAGTCACACCACACCACACCTCGCGAGCAGATTTTTCAACAACTTCCCAGTGGACGCTCTCACAGAAGACCTCTTCAAATTCCACCTCACATGCAATGATGTACCTCTGACAAACCAGGACTGCAACTCTCTTCTCCAAGAACCCTCTCAAACAACATCAAGCACCATGCCCCAGTGAAACGGTGCCCCTTCAAGCATAAACCTTCAGTACCCTGGTATGCTCAAGAACTTAACCTCAACAAATGAACCATCAAGAAACTCAGTGCTACAGGCAGGCGACTGATCAACAATGCCAAGGCCGACTTCTACCAAAGCACCCTAGCCAAAGTCAACCATGAAAGCAGAGCCCTCTTCAAAGCCATCAAGCACTGCATAAACACTCTGCCCAACCCATCCGTAGCGCACTCCATTGACAAATCCACTGCCATCAATACTTTCTTCATCAACATGATCCGCCAACACAGACACCAACGCCACAACTGGTGGCACACTACACATCTCATCACACAAAACCACAACTTCCTAGACATTAATCATGGAAGACCTCAGTGCCACCTTAGCATCCCTCCAGGCCACATTCTATGCAGCTGACATCCTCCCTGCCTCATGACTCAAGACCCTTTCGACAGCATACTTGCCAACCCTACTGATTTACACAGTAGGCTACTCTTTTTACGCAGTCCTACCGGCTATAAATTTGGGTGACGGATCCTACTGCTTTTTACAGTGGCAGGTAATTTATGTGACTCCCTGGCAATGTGCGGTGGGCAGGTTAAGTAATACATTTGAGTGATGGGCTCAGATCAGTCCACTGACCTGACAGCTACATGACTCTGCCACGCACTGTTGCTGGGACAGACCTTAGGTGAACCACCACTGAAGACAAGTGGCCGAGCGTACCATCACACAGCATCTGCCTATCAGACTCAGAGGGTATCAGTCTCCATGTTGTTCAGTGTTCAACCTGCACTGCAAGAATACATATGTACTGCCCATGCTGCTGCTACAGAGCAGATGAAAATGTTGTCTACCAGCTCTGTGTGATTATTTTCTGTGAAGTTAGGTAATTGAATTTGGTGTTTACTTACCATTCACAATTATAAATTTTAAACATTTGAGCATCTTTCCATTTTGTGCTGTTTGATGGGTTGTGCATTTTAGAATGCTCCATTGGTGCCAACAAGTTGTTTTGTAATTTCCTTTGATGTCATGATTATGCTAAGTATTATTTTACAAACTTGAAAAATCCTACATCTTTTTGGTCATAGAATGTTGGCAAGTATGCAACAGCACTCCTCCCTTACTTCACATTCGACCACTCCCTAACTTAAGGCACCTTCGCCTTGACCTTCTCGACCGGGCAAATCCTCCTGCTAAGAAACCAATACTAGACCCTGACAATCTCAGCAACTACCACCCCATTACCCATCTTCCCTGTCTAGGTAAGATCCTTGAGAAAGCAGTATCCACACAGCTACTGCAACACATTGAAGCCGATAACCTCTGTCAGTCCTACCAATCTGGCTTCAGACTCAGATTCAGCACAGAAATGGCTACCATCAAGGTGATCGGCGATGTCCTTAAATCCTCCATGATGGCCATTTTGCCGTCTAGCTCTCCTTGACCTCTCAGCAGCATTTGACACAGTAGACCACCAGACACTCACCGACAATCTACATCGCTGTATGGGTATCAGCAAGATTGTTCTAAGCTGGTTCAAATCCTACCTTGCGAACCACCAACAATTTGTACAAATGGATTCTTCCAGATCACCAACTCTACCCATCGCCTGTGGTGTCCTGCAAGGATCCATCCTGTTCCCTGTGATCTTCAATTTTTACATAGAATGTCTCAGACCCCTCCTCTCTCCACAAACTTCCACATTCAACAATATGCAGATAACATGCAGATCTACTTTAAGATATCCTCCATCGAAGATATCCACAGGCTCAAAGCCTGGATCACATTGATGCAGTCCTGGATGTCCAGTGCTTACCTGAAGCGCCACCCTTCCAAGACTGAATTCCTACTGCTGACTGTTAGGGAGAATTCTCTGTTTAGGCTGAATTTCCCTACCTAGTGAGTCCCCCAGCAGCTTTGCTGGATTTCTGGGGTTTCTTTTTTTCTCCTGCCAAGAGTGAGACTCTTTTACCCTCACTCTTGGACATGTTGAAGTGTGTTTTCTTGGTTAAACCTTGTGTTGAATGGGCTATGGGGTCTTTTACTCCATAGGGCCTCATGTATTTTTGTGATGTGGGTTACACAGCACCCTCTGTGCCGTGACCCAGGGGTGTCCTAGGGACTCCCCAACATAGACTCCATACCCTGGGACTGACTACTGTCTCCCAGGGCATGTAAAGTCACCAAAGACTTTGCTAGTCTTGAATCCTGAACAGAACCAGTACAAACCATCATATTGTGGACGTACTGGCTGGGGCAATTCGATTGCCCCAGGGTCTGTTAGTCGAGGGGGCACGTCTCCGTCCCCCCTGATCGAGTTTTGGCTGGTGGCAGTGGAAACTACGTTTTATATTCGACCGCGAATATTTTCCTATGGGATTTCCCATTGTTTTAGGCTAACACATTTAATTATTTATTTACGGTAGCCTTAAACATACCGCCGGTTTATATATTTATTATTATAACTCCGGTTGGGACTTTTTGCCAAAACTTGATTCTAAAATGGCGTTGGCGTTCGCCTCTGTAACTCTGACCCAAAGTGGAGCCCTTTGTTCCACTTTTGGCGGGCTTCTCCACAGAAGCCCTCCAAAGTGGTGCCACTCTGTCTGGGGTACTTAGGAGGGGTGGAGGGGGATTTAGGCACCCTGGACTGAGTTACCTTGGTAACTCAAGTCGCACTCCGTCCTGATTGGCCCAAGTGGTGAGCCGGCCGGCTCACCACTTAGCATGTTTGAGTGACAGCTAGGCTGGGTGAATGGGGGTTTGCTGCATAAAAGCAGGGCTTTGGGGACTGGAACTTCAGAAGTCGCCACAGGACCAAGAATCCGACGAGGGAAGAGCTGAGCCGACCTGCTTCGACGACACCACCCGGTGGAGCCCTGCTGAACCGTCTCACCACTTTTCCCGACGACCGAGGAGAACTCTTAACGGAGTGGCTCCTTCCTTTGACTGGTGGGGACAACCAGTTTTCACCTTCTTTTCGCTTCTCGAGGTATCCCGTGGCCGCCTTGCCCGTGCCAAGCACCCCGGCAACCGGAATACCACATTTTTACCCCTAACCGCGAAAGTCGGTACAACCCTTTAACCGGAGGACTCCGCGGTTGGTTTCTTCCCGGGCAGTGCAACGACCTTCTTCTTCTGCTCTTCAGCGAGAACTTCTTCTCCCCTGACCGACGTCAAGCCTTGCTGCCACTGCCTGGAACAACTGCCACCGCTGGAGGACCCTTTCCGCTTAAGGTACCGTGTTCCGCCTGGCTTCCCTTGCCACCGACTGTACGGGGTAGATTTAGCCCCCGGCTTTCGAACCTGGGAGTGCCTGGGACACCCTGGCTAAACTTTCTAAGCCACTCTAAACTCTTTCTAACTCTTTGCAAGACTTTGAATCCCTAATAACAGTGTGATCTTGGGCACATTTTTCGCTCCGGCTACTCTAAGAGTGGGCCCTGCCTAGTGACTTTTGCTCACCTGTGACTTTGTACTTCTTTGAGCCTATTGCAAGTGTTCTGGACCTTAGAGTGGTGTGTTTAACCTAATTCTGCTCCTTCTCCCGTCTTTTTACCTACTAGAGTGTCATCTAACGTTAAGCGCTCACCTCTGTTTGAATTATGTGGTGTTAACCTAGAGTTGTCTAGATAGGAATAAGGATTGGGACTGCTTTCCATATAACTGTGTTTAGAGTGTTTTACTATATTTTTGCTAGAGTGTTTTCAACTTATATGTTCTTGAAAATAAATAACTATATACTTTTGAAACCAAGCTCTGGTCAGTGTTTGCTTGTGCTATTGTGTCTGAGTACATATTGTGTATACTTTGCATACTGCCTAACTCTTCTTGAGGGAAGTCTGACTGCTCAGCCACAGCTACCAGGTAAATCTGGGTGGTGCAGACTGCTACCAAGTGGGTTTACTGCTATACCTGTGGTCTTAAATCTTTTGCAGTGTTCCCCAAGGGAACTGCACAGGTTTCTGCCTAACACTGACCAACAACACTGAACACCCTGACATCCAGGTCCGACTCTCAGCTATGAACCTCGAGGGATTCACACCCCATCTGGCCCCCTGTGATATGTCCCTTGGGTTCAACATCGACAGAAACCTCACATTCAAACAGAACATAGCAAGGAAGATACAAACGGCGTGGTACCAACTTTCTCTCCTGCGGAGAATCAAGCTCTTCGTTCCAGAAAACAAACTTCAGATCAGCTGTCCAAGCCTTGGTCCCCTCCCACCTGGATGGTGGCAATGCCCTTTTGGAAGGCCTTCTGGCGACTACTGTGCACCCCTGAAATGTGCCCTGCATGCTGCATTAAAGGGCTCCGCAAATTCAACTACATCATCCTGACGCTCATTGCTCTGGCTCCCACTGCAAGCCTGTATTATCTTCAAATCCTGTTGGATCATCTACAAGGCTGTCATCCTGAAGTCCCCAACCTACCTCATTGACAAACTCTGCTCTCCGGAGGCCTGCGAGCCACCAAAAGTAAGGAAATGTGCATACTTCAATTATGACAGTGCAGGAAGGAAAGAACCAGAAGATAGTGTTACGCTCACCTGGCTCCCACAGAGGCGTCGATCAGAACTGGACAGCTGCGGTCTCCACCAATGTGATGCTTAGGGCTGAGATGGGGGACTGGACTGGCCCACCTAGCTTCGTTTTCTTGGCCCATAGGAATATTCTTCTGTAAATGTAGAAAGGGAATTAACCACCAGTGGGGTTGAGCGTAAATCTCCTCACCCCCGCTGTTCTCCCCACAGATCACCTTTGATGTCCCCTCTTATAGTCTCACCTGATGGTTTGAAAAGATGAGCTCTCCATCCTGCATTGAGCGCAGGGGCGCATTGATAACCAGTTGCTTCACTGGCTCAAAGGAAGTGGTGAGTTCCAGAACAATATTGACTCCGAAAAGTATGTAGTTCGTAAGAGTTCACATGTCTGACTTTCACTCTTGTCTGATTCCTTGCAGTTTGCAGCTTGACCCCAGCGAAGAGTTCCTCGTGGTAGCTGACTAAGTTCAGGTAAGGATATGGCCTTTCCTACACAGTTCAATAAAATAAGGCCAGAATGTAACCTGTGGCTTGTTCCCTTATTCAGGTGTGGAGAGAAAATATGAAGTTCGGGGAATAATGCCTCCGGCGGTAAAATTAGGTAAGTCTATTGTGGTGAGAAGAGTTCCCCTTGTTTGTCCCTTCGTCTCGCCTTGTTGTCCTTTTGTTCCCCTTAGGGGCCGGGGTACGGCGAGGATGCAATGGAGATTGCGCCGACCCGTGAAGAGGAATAGTACCCACGGCGGTAATCGGGTAAGTCTATGGGGTTAGTTACTTTGCCTCTGTTTATTCCCTTGGCTCACCTTTGCAGTTGTTGTGTTCCCCTTAGGTGCCAGAGTGTGGCGAGAACATGCTGAAGGATGCAGTGGATCCTGATGATTCTGTGAAGGCCGGTGAGTACAGCGCGGTGCTGCAGCAGGCGAGGTGGCGCGCGTAAAATGCTGCTTTCTTCCAGCTCGAAGGCACAGTGGATCTGGAATTCATGTAAGGATCAAAGGTTTTGCTCTTATTCTAACCTCTTCTCCTTCTGTTCCTCCCTTTTTCTAGGAGCTGCAGACTCGAGACGGGCGTGGCAGAAGACTGGATGCAGGCTTGCAGACACAGTGAGCGTTACGCTGCTGGATGCAGAATAACGCGAAGCGTGTGCGGCTCTAGAGGCGTGGTTTAAATAGCTTCCAAAGTAGTCCCAGGTAAGTATACCTCTCCAGCCCCACCCTAGTAAAAAAATAGTCCCTAGGCAAAAAAGTCCCTTCCAAGCCTCATTTGGCTTGGAGCTCTGCAGCATAGTCTGCATCAGGTAAACTCAACTCAGGACTGACTCTCCATATGAGCCTAGCAGGGGTTTTTGTGCTTGTTCAAAATAACTTGATGCCTGCTTCCGGGGTTGCTGGACCTGGTCTGGTTCCCCGGGGGTAGGCATCATGACAGATAGGCCCCTTCTGTCTATGCTTCAAGACTCTGGAACCTCTTCCCTGTCAACATCAAACTTGCCCTATCACTTCTACAGTTCAGGAAAGAGCTCAAGACCTTCCTCTTCAGGGAATGGCTCCTCCTTAACACCTACATCCACACACCCTGCAGTGCCCACCCTACCTGAAACTCTGTGATCTGCTCCACTCTGTCTTCCTGCCTGCCCATGCTGCCAATTGTCTGACCCCCCTCTTTGTTCCCCGCTCCTTTCATCTCTGCGTCCGTCAGTGTGTTCTTCCCCCTATGATTGTAAAGCGCTCTGTTCCTTCCCGAAGCTAGGTCTGCGCTCAAATAATCTAATAATGATGACAAGGGCACACTACATCAGAGGTTTTAACTAATGCCCAATGATATGTCAATGAGTTGAAGCAGTTTAGCAAGCCATTCGGGTCATTCATATTCTGTCTGTTTGCTAACCCATTATCAGTCAGGATGTGTAATAGTGTACATAGCAAATGTAAATGCGAGATTACTGTTGCTTTTTCTCCTTCAATTTCAGCTCTCGTTAATGCTAATAGTGCCCTAATGTTCAGCCAAGTAGTTCAGTCATGTACATGGTTATGTCATTAGGAAGAATGTTTGTCTGAAGGGCCCATTATGAGGACAATGTTGTTCTACATGAGTCAGCATGGTCAGCCTGCTATGACTTCGTTGTGAACAAGTTAACAAAACATTTTATCGGATTCTCATTACATTTATAATTGTGTTTATATATGTTGCCCTTTGTTAATTATTTTAATAGGTTGGCGGGGTCACCATCTGTTCCCCCGTTGTATAGTGTCCTATTTGAATAACCGTAATTTGAATAATTACATTCATTTGGTTGTGCTCTTGTTATTTTATTCATACACATTACAATTATTTGTAATGTTCACAAGGCTGGAGCTGGAAGCCCATACTTATATTATTTGTTTCGTTGAAAGTGGTGTGTAATTTTAATTTAAAAATGTTAATGAATTGCACTATTGTTAATGCATTTTATTGCTTTTTAAATTGTCTTCATAATTAAATAATTGGAAAATGCATCATTACTTTTTCTGCGTTAAGGAATAGTATTTTTTTTACTTAATGTTTCTATTACGATGCTAATGGGGAAATAGCCCTACACTAAATATTGGTTCTTTCTGACGACTTAATTATTTTACTTAAGATCCTTAAACTCAGAACTATAAAGTACAGATTGGTGAGTTCCTCAGACCTTGCTTTTCCCAGGTTCAGTGTCAGGCCGGCCTTCATTGGCCAATGGTTTCCATGGCCTTCATGCCGTTCAACACTCGCTTCAGAGATATTTATGTAGCCTTCAGTTACAGGTTCAACATGGAATAGGGCCAACACAGACCCTCATCCTTTGAGGTTGAATCATTGAGTGCTCTTAAATTGGGTAATACAATTATTTCACTGTTTAAAAGCTGGAGTGTTCGAACATGAAATATGATCGAACAAGCCCCCTTGGGGCGTTGTTGTTTAGTGAAGAGCCCTGTGTCCACTGATGGCCTCACCCACTGGATTTCATTTCCTGTGTACAAAGCGGGCAGAGGGACACTGGACCACTGCTCACCCTCTCCAGCCCATCTTTCGGCTTATAATGCCAGTTTATGGGACATCGTCTCCATAGGCACTGGCACCAAACAGGCAGCGCTGCAGCTCGTCTCTGCCACCAAGGGCCTGGCTTGGGCCAATTTACATGGCTTAAAGTAGCTCAACATGGGTGGCCCTGGGCATGGTGCATCCGAGCCTCCTGGCAATGATACCAGACAATTGAAGGGGTCCCCATGTGACACACTGAGGTAGAGCAATGAAAAGCCCTGCAGTGAGCAGGAGAATATCTGGATGAGCTGACAGAATTGCTGTCCGCAAACATTGGGGATATCGACAGTGTCAAAACCTCTGAACTTTAAGGGAGAGTGGGTTTCAATCCTCTCTCCCGAACCACAGAAGCCGAATGGATCGACCCCTCCCACCGTGGTTGGCACGGGCGCCTGACTTTAGAATTACAGGTAGCCACGTGGCAGCCAATGGGGGGAAGACGGAGTTAGGGAAAGGGGATGGAGAAATAAAGGGAAGGAAGGGGAAAACAAGACATATACAAATAAATAACACCTAGTTAATTGAAGGAATTCTTCAATTATTACTCCTGCAACCTGACCTGACTCCTGAATTCACATAACCTTACAAAACCTTGTGCGTATACAAAAAAAAACCATTTGCATTAGAAAACATGCCTTGTCAATATTGAGTGCATAACCTTGTCCCACCCAGATACTTCATAATTCATGAACAATGCACTGGGAAGGCACCTAGTCTCCATGTAACAGGCTTACTAGCAAAATAACTCTCTTGCAAACAGCAAAATAACACTCTTGCATTCAAAACATAATATCTCCGGCAAACAAAACCTCCAGAATTAATTAGCTTCAAAAGATGGAGGCATCATTTGCATTTTACAAATCACCGTCACAGACCAGCGTAAACATAACTGCATTGAAAGTCAGAGTTTCCCAAAATCACCGCTGTATCCCTGCAAGTCACTAAACTTAACACAACTTAACTTTATGGCCCGGGGAGTCATCCGTGACTGACCCGGACCTGTAGAGAATGAGGCAATAAAACAAGTTTTCACCGCCGCAGCCCGGCCAGTAAAATAAACATAGGCACCACTTAACTTTATGGCCCGGCGAGTCATCCGTGACAGACCCGGACCTGCAGAGAATAAGGCAGTAATCAAGTCTTCATTGCCGTAGCCCAGGAATCCAGTTTTCACACGGCATAGCAAGCGTGACTCCTTCACGCCTTCTCAAAGGTCTGCTTTGCTCCTGCCTGCTGCCGTCGCCGCCGCCCGTGCTCTCCATTCATTAATCAACAGCACTGAAGCATGGGCGAGCGGCCGTTATGAAGACCCGCACTAATTGCAGATCACTAGCAGCTGTGACCTAACGGCCCACTGAAACTACAATGCCTACTGGGAAGTGTAGTTTCTCCGTACCTGCTTTCGTTTACTCCACAATCCTTTATTTCTGACAGACAGGTTTAGCGTGGAACCGGACAAATGCAAAATCCCAAAGACGACCGTGGACCAGATCCAGCAGATGAAGCGGAAGAAGCAAGACCATTGTTTTGAACCATGATTGCTCTCCCTGGACGTTTCAGTGGACGTTTTGGATTGTAGGATTGTTAGGAGGTGTTTAGACTTACATCATTGTGTTTATACTTGCATCATTTCAGCTGCTGCCGTGTAACCTAGTTACCAAAGAATCTTTGTTGTTATGATTAAGCAAAGGTTCCAGATTCGAGCAGCAGAGAGAGGATTGAGAGCAGGAGGACAGCCCACAGCTGGGGGTCTTTCTCTTGGATGAACTAACTAAATAAATCCTCACTAAAGACAAGGATTGCAGTGTGGTCATTTACTTATTAACATTGGCGACGAGGACTGGGCCAAGGAGAAAAGGCCCCCAGCAGCAGCAATATTGATTACAGTTTGGATGCAACCGGACGGAGCGGCACACTACATCTGTAATAGCAGGCGAGAAACACGGCCATTCTCCTGGAGCGGAGTAAACCAGTAAGGTGTATCCTGGAGAGGAGTACGAATTCTGAGGAAGAAGTCAGTGCCTGGGAATGAAGTGAACCACGAAGGAATCCTGGAGCAGAGCACGAATACTGAGGAGGTTGATTTGTGGTTTGTGATTTGCAACTACGAGAGACTGCGCTGACAACACCAGCAGAGGTCCCACCTGAGGTCACTCACTAATTGGATTGCCATTGCCTTGATTACACACTGTCTTGCCGTTACACACACGGCTCCGACTTGCAGTTGTTTATCTTTGAATGGAACCCGGCTGTCAGGTGAACGAATAGTCGACCAAGCGAGCGAGGAATTCTTGGAATGTTGCAGCCTGGGGTCACGTCAGCACGCAAGTAGACTAAGGGACGTGGAAACGTGGCGGCCATTTTTACGTCGTGTCAATAATACGTTTCGAACAAACGAGACTGTCGAGTACTTTGACACACAGCAACTGGTTGTGCAGTTGGACGCCGGACCTGGAACGGTGGATCACACAGGAATCTACCTGGTGGGTGCACACCTTGAAAAATTAAGTACAGTTGAGTGACATTGTGGCTGTGCAGGGTTTGTTGTCTGGTGGTGACATTCTTTAATTCACAGCATGGCAAATGTCCCAGCCCCAGTTTTCTTCCTTCCTACACCAGGTGAGCCTAGAGTGCGTTGGATAGACTGGAAGGAGGGATTTCAAAAATATGCACTGGCAGCATTTGGACCCAACTTCTCCAATGAGCGCAAAGGGGCGCTCCTATTCCTATTTCACTGTTTAGGCGCCGCAGGGCAGGAAGTGGTAAAAAAACTACCAGAACCTCCAGACATTCCTTATGGGGGGCCATATGAGAAAACATTAGCAAAATTAGACAAACACTACTGTGTTGAAGAGAATATAATTCTTGAAAGGTACAAATTTGCTACGAGAGTTCAGAAAACTGGAGAGAGTATTGAGGAATTTGTAACTGCTCTCAGAGGTTTAGCCATCAAATGTAGATTTGACCATTGTCGAGATGAGCATGTCAGGGATCAACTCATGATTAAGTGTTCTAACGATAACATCAGGAAGGAGTTATGGACGGAAAGAAATCCTTCTCTTGATAGAGCAATTGAGATAGCGAAAATGATAGAACACACAGACAAATGTATACAAATGCTTCAGCTGGATAATACATCTCAAGATAAGCCCAAAACAGATGACAATGAAGCTGCCATACACAAGGTTTCGAGGGTGATGCAGAGAGGTGCGGCAACTTCGCGTCGCCCTTGGCAAATGGGTAGGAGACCTGAGGGTCGCCAAGGTCCCTCTACCAGAGCATGGGGACAAGGATCATCTACCAGAGGATCGCCCAGTGAGAATGTTACATTCAGGGGTGGCAGGGTCTCTGGTTATCCTAGATGTGCATCAACTAGGAGGTGTTTCAGATGTGGGAGTCTATCTCACAAAGCATCTGACAAAGAATGTTATGCAACACACATTGTATGTAATGAATGTGGGGTCAGGGGACACATGGCTAGATGCTGTAGGAATTTTTATACTGCCTCAGGTCAAATACATGAAGTCAATGCAGATCAAGAATTTATATCAATTGATGATGCTGGTAGGGAAGTTATTTTTTCTGTCAATGCCATCGATGGGAAGGTCAGGAAAAAGAAACCATATGCAACTGTGTTAGTTGGAGGGGTGCCAGTATCAATGCTCATGGACAGTGGAGCAGATTATACTTTGATAAGTGTGCAAGTGTGGAAGGAGAAATTTGGATGTTGTACATTGTGGGAGAATGTAGTCAGAGCAAATGCTTATGGAGATGTGCCCATAGAAATTTTAGGGTGCTTTAAAGCCGAGCTCCAATTCAAAGACAGGAAGGCGATAGGGACTGTCCATGTGGCCAACAGAGGTGGAGAGATGTTGTCCTGGAGTGATCAGGCAGAGCTCAAGATAAGACTTGAAGCAAGCCACCCAGAACAGGTGTTGACTGTGGAAGGTGAAAAATCTGGTGGAAAATCGATCTCGAGCACTGTTATGGAAGAGGCCAGAGGGCAAATGAGTGTCACTAAGTTAGGGTGCTTGAAGGGATTTGTGCACAAAATTCGTTTGAAAAGAGATGCTATTCCCAAAGTTGCCAAATTGCGGACCATTCCCTTGGCCCTGAGAAAAGATGTAGAGAGTGAA
Source organism: Ambystoma mexicanum (assembly GCF_040938575.1). NCBI lineage: Eukaryota > Metazoa > Chordata > Amphibia > Caudata > Ambystomatidae > Ambystoma > Ambystoma mexicanum. Next base: position 293,518,171 of record NC_090922.1, read on the forward strand.
TTGAAAAAAATGGAAAGTGAAGGAGTGATAGAGAGAATTGATTCCTCAGAGTGGGTTAGTCCTATTGTAATAGTGAGAAAGGGCAATGGATCTCTGCGGATATGCATAGACCTTAGACACCTGAATAAAAATGTAGTGGCTGACAAATTTCCTTTACCCAGAATAGATGATTTATTGGCAGGTGTGTCTGGTTCCAAAGTATTTTCTCTTATTGACCTCAAATCTGCATATCACCAAGTAGAATTACACCCTGATTCTAGAGATCTCACAGCGTTCATTACCCCTATTGGCCTTTTCAGATGTATAAGAATGCCATTTGGATTGATTTCAGCAGCTAGTGTATTTCAGAACGTCATGTACAGATTACTGGGAGGAGAGAGAGGTGTCATGTGCTACCAGGATGATGTGCTAGTATGTGGGAAAAATGAAGCAGAACATGATAAAAGGTTAGAAAGAGTGTTGAACATATTCAAAGAGGCTGGCCTTACAGTATCGTTAGAGAAATGCATATTTAAAACTGACAAAGTTGAATATCTAGGTCATGAAATTACAGGTGAAGGGATCAAACCCAAAGAAAAGGCCATAGAAGCCATTCGCAAGATGGAAGCACCAAAATCCAAAGCAGACATACTGTCTTTTCTAGGTTTGGTTGAATTTTATGGCAAGTTCGTTAGAGGGTTGTCAAATTTGTCAAGAAATATGAGGATGTTGACTCGTAAAGGTGTTACGTTCAAGTGGAATGAATCATGTGAGGAAGAGTTTGGTAAGATTAAAGATGCCATAGTTAATGCACCCATTTTGAAAACGTTTGAAGAAAGTAGACATTCATTACTATTTGTGGATGCTAGTGACTATGATATTGGGGCAGTCCTAATGCAGGAAGATCAGGAGGGATTACACACCATAGCATTTGCATCTAGATCTCTCAAAGGACCTGAGAACAGATACTCAGTGGTAGAAAAGGAAGCATTGGCTTGTGTCTGGGGAGTGGAAAAAATTCAAGAGATATCTGTGGGGCAGAGAATTCACAATATGTACTGACCATAAACCCCTTATAGGAATATTTACCAAAGGTGGTCTGGAGGGAGTCTCCAGACGCATCATGAAGTGGGTGACGTCCCTACAAGGCCTGCAATATGACATGCTTCACGTTAGTGGTGAAACCAACGTAGTTGCTGATGCCCTATCTAGATCAGTAGTGAGAGAAATTGTGTCTGAGGAGTCTCCTCTGACTCGTGAGAAAGGTGTTGAAATATTTCAAGTTCATGAGTCAGTAAAGAAAGAGGAGTGGGACAATGCATGTTCTGAGGATGAATTGTACCAGAGAGTTTTAACATTGGTGACGCAGAACAGAATAAGAAATTATCTTGGTGATTTAGGTGGGTTTGCCAAAGTTAAGGAAGAACTCTGGATTGATAAAGGATATTTACATACGGGACATCAGATGGTTGTACCTATCAAAATGAGAAAATTAATAATTGAGCTAGCTCATGTTGGGCATTTGGGACTGCCTAGAACCAAAGGCTTAGTTAGAGCAGAATTTTGGTGGCCCAATCTTGACAAAGACACTGAAGAAGTGGTCAACAATTGCTGCGATTGCATATTAGGTAATAAGGGTCTCAGAATTCAGAAAGTACCCATGACTGTTAGGAAGCCATCCACGGTTCCCTGGGATGAGGTTGCTTTAGACTTACTAGGTCCTTTCAATATCAGTGGTGGGAGAGACACCTATGTATTGGTTGTCATAGATTTATTATCCAAGTGGCCTGAAATATTTACACTAAGAGATATATCCAGCAGTAGCATCATTAAATGTTTGGAGCAATTATTTTGGAGAGAGGGATTTCCCAGGAAGTGTTTATCAGATAATGGCACCCAATTGGTTTCCAAGGAATTTAGAGAGTTTTTGAGTAACCATGGCATAGAACAAGTAACTACCTCATTATATCATCCCCAGACCAATGGGTGCGTAGAACGCTTCAACCGTACACTCATGGATACCATTAGAATTGCGGTAGCCACAGGAGGTGACTGGGTCAGGACCATAATGGAGAGAACATTCCAATATAGACTAGCACCGCACAGTGTTACGGGTGTATCTCCATTTGAATTATTAAGAGGGAGGAAACCTAACTCACACATGTGTCCAGGCTGGATGGGAAGGTCAAAATTTGTAGGAATAGATCTGGAGGGAGTGAGAGAGAAGATATTTGAATCAGGGGTAAGATCCAAGGAGCAATACGACAGGAAAAATGCTTGTAGAGAATTCAGTCTTGAGGAAGGTGATTGGATCAAGATCAAACTTCCCACCAAGGTGCGCAAAGGCGCATCCATATTTTCCCAGCCCAAACAAGTTGTTAAAGATTTGGGATCTTCGGTTCTTGTTAAAGGAGGTGGGGTCTGGAACAAGGAGAGGATAGCAATTTGCAAAAAGGTAAACAACACCTTGTAACTGCACTGCACGGTATTTACTGCATTTTACTTATTCCTCCACATAGCGTTGTATCACATACTATGTAAATAATGAACTGTTTGATTTTCAATGAAATTGTTTATCTACTTTAGGCAAACACTTATATTTTGGTAAAAGGAAGGGAGGTGTTAGGAGGTGTTTAGACTTACATCATTGTGTTTATACTTACATCATTTCAGCTGCTGCCATGTAACCTAGTTACCAAAGAATCTTTGTTGTTATGATTAAGCAAGGGTTCCAGATTCGAGCAGCAGAGAGAGGATTGAGAGCAGGAGGACAGCCCACAGCTGGGGGCCTTTCTCTTGGATGAACTAACTAAATAAATCCTCACTAAAGACAAGGATTGCAGTGAAGTGTGGTCATTTACTTATTAACAAGGATCTGCTCACCAAGGTCATTGCCTTTGGATCGATCTGCTGGTGCTCCCTGCTGTGGTCACCCCGCACAGGACTATGGTTGCCGCCCAATGCCCCAGACCATTAGGTCATCTGCAGCCTGGGCCTCCCCTGCACCCTCCCACCCAGGACTACATCTGCGGTCTCACATGAGGGATCAAGTGTTCCACCATGCCTAGATTTTGCCACTCCTGTGGGCGTCCCTGCCCTGGGCTTCCCATTCAAAGGGTGACCCTCTAAGGGTGTGGTCTTTCCCCGTTTGTGCCTGATCATGCGCCCTATATCCATCGGTCACCTACTTTATCTAACCTCCTTTCTTCTCTTTCTACTAGGTATCGTGCCTTCCCTCATCCCAACTCTACTTTCCCCTCACTTCACCCCTCCCTCCAGCTGAACCCACTACATTTCACATCTCCCCTACCCCTCTGTCCTCTCCTACAGTTCCCTCTCTATTAATCTTGTTCTTCTTAATACCTGTTCTGTTTTGCAAGAAATCCCATTCTGTTCTTGACCTCTTTTTTTCACTTAAGACTCCATTTCCTCTGTCTTAACGAGACGTGGATCACCCCTGAGAATACTTCCACTCCTGACTCTTTCTCTACTTCCTTTACTAACATTTCCCACACAGCCTGCTCCTCTGATCGTGGTGGTGGCATAAGAATCCTCTAGAATTCCTCTTGAACTCCTCCTCCTCCTCCTGATCTTCCTATTTTCTCGGCTTTTGAGTTTCACTTCTCTTCCTTTTTCAAACTTTGTCCTGTTTATTTTCTTACAATCTATTGACCTCCTGGTTCTTCCACTGATAGTTCCAACAATCTTGATCTGGTTTCTTTTCTTCTTCCTTCCGGTTCTTCCTTTTTTTTTAACTTGGCAACTTAATTCTTCCTCTTACTGCTTCTACCCAGTTTCATTCTCTCATTCATTGATTCTTATCTAAATCTTCCCCTGCCCTCCCCTCACCCATCGGGGTCCTGTCTGAATATTATCTTCTCTTCACTCCTTTCCCCTGGAATGTCTGCCTTTCCTATTTACTCATCTGATCATCTTTTCCTTTTCCTTACTCTTTCCCTTCTCTAACCCCTTCTCTTTTCCAACCTCTGCTTTCAGTCATCTAAACCTTCTCTCCATCAACTCTACTTTGCTATCTTCTCTCTATTCTTCTCTTCCATGTATTCCTGTCTTCTTGTCTTTCTCCGGATGATGCTGCAAACTCCCTTCACTCTTTTCTCTCATCTACTCTTGACTTTAGTCACCACTCTCGCCCTTTCTTCCCTTCCCGCTGACCCCTGCACCCTTGGCTCACACCTGCTGTCACCTCCCTCTGTTCTTGTGTCTGCCAAGCTGAAAATAGTTGGAAAAAGTCCAGTCCCTCTCTGAACTTTCTACTGTCTCCTCTCTTCACTCGTATGACCAAGCTTTTCTTATTGCTAAAAAAGACTGATTCTATGAACTCGCGCTCTTTCCTAACACCATCGCTGTCTCTTCCAGCTCCTGCACACAATCCTCTCCCCTCAACCTCCTGACCCTGCTCTTCTCTCATCGCTCGTCCTCTGACTTCGCTAATTACTTCATTTCTAAAGTATTCACTCTTTGCTCCTCTTACCCTAACAGTCACCCCACCCCACTTCCTCCATTTTGCATTTTCACTCCTCTTCCTTCACCTCTTTCCGACCTTGATACCTCTACCCTTCTTGTACGTGTTGTGGCGGGTCCAAAGGAGTCAAATGCATTAAGGACATTATGAAGTCTTGTTAATGAAAAATATATTGAAACGCCTAACTTACCCTATTGCTAAAGGGATCACCCTGCAAATCTAAAGAAACTAAGGCAGCTAGGCTGTCACCAGGAAGTTCCAAAATTAAAAAGGTTCTCGGTCCAAACATAACTCCGTCTGACCCTACAAGTAGTTTAACCAACATAAACTCCTTTTCAGAGAAGCTCTTTCTTCCCCGGGACAGCTCATAGTTGTTGATAGTCGCTCTAACAAAATGTCTCTCTTATAATCGAGTTTCTTTATAGAATCTTTTTTGGTAAGCTAAGGATATTTCCTCCATGAGCTCATGTAGCACTTGTAAAACACTTCTGGGCTTGGTGCTCTCTCTACAAGCTTATGCTGCTTACAGCTTGATTTGAGATCGTTTTTCACACTTGTCACTTATGAGTCTTTCATAGTCTCTCTCTGTGTCCTTGGCTACTTAGCATGGAACTTTATCTCCTTTTAGATTCCCCCACTCCAGGGTTCTTTCTTTTGTACTCTTCCTTCTATCATCTGGCTCTCTGGGTAACTATCTCATTCCTTAGAAGCCGTGCTGGGACTTTCCTCTAACCAGTCTTTGTCTCTTTGGAGACAACTAGCCTGGGAAGAAGGAAAAAGCTCTTGTTGGCAATCCCTCCTAGATTTTTCTCACAGGGTTATTTGTGACTTGCTTTATGAACTTTTCACATTGGCAATCGGATATTTGAATTTCCTGTACCTCGTCTTTATGAATAGGACAAGTTGCACTGTTTCTGTACACTACATCTACTCTTGCCCTGGTGGCCTTTGGCTTTTCCCATTCTCCCCGGTACCTTCATTTTCGTAGGGGAATGTTGCAGGGCTCAGCACGTGCAAGGTATTGATCTCTGTTGTTGGTTCTTCCGTTCTAGTTTTTCAGCGGCATCTCATTTTCGGCTTCTCATTGGGCAACATCTGTCTACGGATGCAGGCGATTGGGAGCTTCTCGTGCTCCGAGCTGTGATGTCTCTTGTTCAGCAGGCGTCTCACTCACCACAAGGCAATCCTGGTCACACCAACTCCTGAATATTTCTCTCTTCTTGGGCAGTGGTTACTCGCTGGCCTGTGAGCATCACACTGTTGTATTACTCGCTGATTCGAAAGTCATGGGCTCCGCGGCTTGGTACTGATCCGCCCCTCCAAGGTGTGATCACATCAGGGGGCTTTCCCTGCGTACCATGCTCTTCCTTTCTCCACTCGTCTCACTTAAATATGTTTCATCTTAAAAAACAGTATTTTCCGCTTACCAATAGATTCACTTCAGCATTGCCTGCAGCCAAACATAACGATATTACATTCTTCCTCTCAGCAGGTAGACCCATGTGTACAAGTATGATGGGCAATCTAGGGAATTCCTCATATGAGTGGCAGTCCTTGTCCCCCAAGGGGGAGAAGGGACAAATACCCTCGATTCATCACAGTGCCCATCCAACTGCTTCCTCTTCTGACCACCTCCACTCATTCCACAAATGTATCCTCGCATCTTTCCTTATCTCAATTCCCTTATCAGTTCTTCTCCTGATGATTCTTGCTTTTTATTCCTATTCAAACATGCACACGTTGTTACCATTTTGAAAAAACCCTTCCTTAATCATTCTATACGGGCTAATTTCTGCCCCATTTCTCCTTTACCTTTCTGTCTAAACTCTTCGAGCTTGCTGTATACTCGCAGGTCTCTACCTTTCTTAACCTTCACTCCCTTCTGCCACCACTTCAGTCTGGCAACATCCATTGCACGTCACAGACCGCTCTTCTACACGTTCCCAACTCTCTTCTCAGCCCTTGGTACACTTGAGCATCCTTTGTTCTCATTCTCCTTGATCCCTCTGCTGCATTTGATACTGTGGACCACTCGCTACTTCTTTCCACCTTCTCTTCCCTTGTTTTTTCTGAATCTGTCCTCAAGTGGTTCTACTCTTCTCTCTCAAACCATTCTTACTCTGTTACCTGGGCTGACCAAACCCCTTCGTCTTGCCCCCTCCTCATTGGGGTCCCCCCCATTGGTCTGTCCTAGGCCCTTTACTTTATTCTCTCTACACCATGCAGCTTTCTGAGCTAATTTCTTCTAATCTCTTTATCTTTATGCTGAAGACCCTCACATCTTTTACTTTTCCTTTCTCTCCAATACATTACATTCTACTGTCTCCAACTGTTTGTCTGGAGTCCTATCCTGTAAGTTATCACATTTCCCCTTTATCCCACAAAAACTGAGATTCCTTTCTTTCCTATCCTCCCTCTTTCCCCATCTGCCCAAAGCCTTGTCATTCTTTACCCCTCCCTCTCGTTTTCCCTTCACAATTCTTGTAATGCTCACTGCTGCCGTTAAGCCCTCTTCAACATCCGACACACTCGTCCTTGCCTCTTTTCACGCGGTTGTTCTTGGCTGTCTCATCTTTTCTTGTATCAACTATTGTTCTGCTCTTCTTCTTGGCCTTCCTGCATTCCATCTTAGCCATCTTAGATAGGTGTATAATTCATTTCTTTTTTTCCCTCCCTCCTCATTTTTCTCTCTCACCTTCCCTTCAAATCCTGTCTTCTCTTCCATTTTCTTACCTTTGTTTTCATGTGTATCCATGTTCTCTCCCCCCCACTCTCTTTATTAAAAGCCCTCTACACCCCTGGCTGTACTTTAAGCTGCCAGCACAAATTCCTCTTCTCTGGCCCTCAATCTCCTTGTGCTACACATTTTTGCTCTTTCGCCTTCCTTGCTCCCAAGTATTGGAGCTCCCTTGAAGATGTAATTTCTATCTCTGCTCTCCGAGTAACTTTTGTCTTTGTTCAGCCCTTTAAGTAAAGCACTAAACAAATCTGATCTAAAAATGTTATGGTTGCAAAGAATCTTTTCAGATTTTAACAAATGACTGCCTCTTTTGCCTTAAACCGCATGGGTTTGTGTTTTTGAATGACCACCTACAAATTTCTGCCGTGAAAATGCTGTAACTCTGAGCAAAACGTGTAAGAGCCACAGGAGAACTGTCCACCTGATTCTCTGCTTGTGGGACGATGCACATGAGTGCTTACTTGCACAATTCTCCATTCCACAGTTGCATCAAGCTCAGCAGAGCTTTCCTACACTAGAATCAGTACATGAAACACTAACCCCAGCAGGCCTAGGGCTGGCTGTCCGTGAAGAGGGAGAAGACTGCTTGCCAGTAGCGCATTGAAGCACGAGAGGTCACATATTCCGCTAGCTAGGTAAAGGCTATAGCCATCCGTGATGGCTTATCAAATGATGCTTGGATGTGTTGGGTCTTTTGAGAGTTATCCAGCAGAATTCCATGATTATCTTTCGGGCAGATTTCCTGTTCCAGTGCTCCTGCGAAGCGGTAGATCCTGTCCACAGGTCAGCTCTTGCAATGAACGACAGTAGTGCAAGTTAATGTGCACACCTGGGGCTTTTTGAGTAAGACATTTCTAGTTATGGGAAGGTCTGCCCAGTGATCAGCCTCCAGTTTCAATAGAGGGGTGCCCTGGCACCATTTCAAAATTGAAGGTATCTGTGTCCTGAAGGACTTTCTGCACAAGAAGGGCTTTCTAGCATGATTTTGTTTGACTGATTGTCTCCTCTTCCACTGGTACCAGCAGACTTGTGAACTTGGGATTCTCCCTTTTCGTCAGTGAGGAAGTGAGGCAACCCCCCAAAAAAAAAGCCAAGAGTACTACGGGATAGCCTCCCTTTTCATAATAGCAGGAAGAACAGTTTGCTGAACTAGAATCAAGAAACCAGACCTCTCTGTAGATCCATGCACCTGTGGAATGCCTAGAGGCAAGGACAGTTCATTAAAATTGCAGCTACACAAATTCTCGAAACTTGGGAACTTTACATCTATGCAGTTATGCAGCTCAGATTTAGCTGATTTGTATCTGACCCGCCAGTCTACGCTACCATGCTCTGTGGGGATAATTGGAATGGATGGCCATGCTGCCCTGTGACTGACGACACAATAGCACGTCTTTGGCTGCTGTTCTAATAGATCTAATGATTTTATGTGAAATTACCTTTTTTTATAAAGGTCTCAATAGAAAAAGACTGATTTACTTGAACTGATTTTCTTTTGATCGGAAAACTATCACTATAAATATCTTTTTCTGTAAAGACCTTTAAAATGCAGCTTTCCCTTTTTTTGTTTTAATATTAGGGGGTTTAAACCCCCATACCTCCCATTCTTTCTTCTCTTTTGAAAGACTACTCTGTGAGGTCACAGAGCTGTCTTTCTAAAGCAACCTTTTTAGAAAAAAGATCTTTATAAAAAGTTCTTTTCAATGGGAATGGATCTAGTTGGTAACCTGGGTTCCAGATCGTTTTTTCTCATTTCTATGATCTCTGGGCAAATCAACATAAAATTGAACAATGCTCTTAGCTTGGTTGCCACAAAATGTACATGCATCTGTCAAATTAATGTTCCTTTTAGTGCACACGTGTCCCACAGGTAGAATACCTAGTCGCAACTTAGTGTAAAGCAGTCTCGTGGATTTAGGACGAACACTGTCCAAATACTCTTCATATCCTAGAGGTTGCTTGTAGTCCCAGCACATTCTTAACCTGGGTGTTTGATCAGGTTCATGATATCTTCCACCCTGGTCTTGAATGCACTTCTGAGAACATTGTTGATGTATCTATTAGCTCAGGGTGGGCCCAACAATCACACTGCCCAATACTGCCAAGTTCCAGGTCCTTGCCCAAAAGTAAACTGACTTGGACTTGCATAGTGAATCCAATCTTTGCAAGTGCAATTCCAGGTAGGCCGGCAGGTTGGGTGTGCTAAAAGGCAAGCCCAAGATGTTTTTAATAAATGTGGTATTGATTACTGTCAGGTTAACACAGTTAGCTTTCCCCCAGAGTTCAGCTCCATATAATGCGGCCTGTCTGGCCTGCAACTTGTATGCTTCTATGGACACACTCACTGCCCTGTTAAGTTACTCATGGGTAAACCTAGCTATTGCCCCACTAACCCTTGCTGGGGTTAAGCCAGAGTTTAGTGTGCTTTTCATCTACAGTCATCCTGGACCCTAATACTTAAGTAGTCATAGTTATGAACATGCTCTATAGGCTTCCTGTTTAACTCTAACTTAAACATCGCCTTTTATTAACCGTATTCCCACTAAAAACCATGGCCTTTGTTTTACCAATCTTAATCGTCAGCCCATTGGCAATGCAATACCATTGAGCCAGTGAAGCAACTGGTTATCAATGCACCCCTGCGCTCAATGCAGGATGGAGAGCTCATTGGCAATGTAATACCCCTTAAAAGTGGATAGTTGAGATTTCAGCCCTCACTGGGTGACAGAAAAACCGTGTCATCAGCGAACATGAGGATTGTTTTTTTTTCTCCAGCCAGACTAGGAGTATCTGACGGTATCCCTAACAATTTATCAAAGATGCCATTGATGAACAAAATAATTTGTGGGCCAAGACACAAGCTTGTCGCACCCCCATCTGAATCCTTGGTTGTACTGCCATTCGGGTTCCCTCTAAGTACTGCCTCATTGTTTGTATAGAGGATTTGATTTACCCTCAGCAGTGACAGTGGTATACTCCAACTCGTAAGGGCTTCCCATAGCCTTGACCTAGAGACCCTGTCAAACGCCGTTTTTATAATCTATAAATCACAAGTACATCTTCCAAATGTATTGCATATTAATTGGAGACATACACTTTGGTCAACAGTACTCGACCAGCTCTGAAAACCAGCTTGCAGATGACTGATGACCTTGTGCTCCTCAGTCCATGCTTCTAAAGGCCCCAAACCTGTTCTGGCAAATATTTTCCCATCTGCATCAAGCAAGGAGCTTGGCCGATAATGACTTGGATGTTCCCTACCACCTTTTTTATATATAGCTACGATCTCTGCTTTGGTAAAGGACTGTGGGACTGCATTAGATTGAAATGCTGCGTTAAGTAACTTGTGAGACATGGAGTCCAGACACTGCATTCTGTGATGGGTCAGTAATGTGGTGGACAGAGTGTGACATTCTCAACTTTAGCCATTTTATTAACAGAAAGGGGTTTGAATAAAGGCCTTACTTTCCCTATCCTAAAGCAAAGGTCCCTTCCTATGAAACTAAAACTAAAGCAGGCTGACCTTGTGTAAAAACGAAATCTGACCCTCACACTAACATCCACAATCAAAAGGTACAAGGTACATTGTCTGAAATTAAATTCAACAAAAATGTGCAAAAACTTAAATGTATAACTTCAACAAAACAATCCTTGTTTCCAGGGTTTGGGTTCCTTTCCCTGGATTATTTCAGGAAATTGTTCAAAATATACTGTTTCAGCAATAGTCTCTTAAAAGCAATGCAATTGTGTATCACTTAATACTTTCCTCAGGATAGCAAACAAAATGTCTCTTCGACAGTACTGGTTGCCATATAACAAAGCCAGTCTCTCCTAGTCTTTCTGGATGGCAAAATAGAATGTCTTTTCCACAACACTGGTTGACATGTAGCAAAGGAAAGCCCATCTTACATTTCAGGATGGTTAAACAAATGTCTTATTCTCCAATATGGGTTAAAGTATGGCAAAAGGCAAGTCTCTTCTAATTCTCTGGTTGACAAAATGTTCAATTGAAACAACAATTCAAACAATTCAATATAGCAAAGTATATGTGTATATATATATATATATATGTGTGAGCAAGCGACGAGTCAGTCATGAAACGCGTTAACGCCTCGAAATAGGAGGAGTGTTGCACTTGGGAGGACCCATACTGGGGTTATTTTTCTATTTGTGGAAACGAATTTCCATTGTTTTTTAAAAATGCGATGTATGCATTTTTTTCCCTGTGTAAACCAATAAAGGAAGATAACAAGAAAACGAGAAAGCGTTGGTGTGGATTTCAAATCCCCCCCCTATATATATGGTTTGTTCAAGCTCTGTCAACCTTTCATTCAACACCTCTTGGCAATGCCTGTTCCAGGTTTCCCCCAACTGACACTTTGTTTTTTTCCTTTATATAGTGCCGAAAGCCCACAGGCATCGGGGAGCTCGGAGACATAATGACACATGGGCAAAGCTTGACAGAACAATGCAAAAGGAGAATAGAAAAATGAGTCAGGGAGATTATTCTAGAGACCAGCTACAGGAAATGATATACCCAGGCCATACATATGTGCGTAGTTCACTGGACAGATCAGATGAAGGGAGGAGGACCGCAACATTCTGGAAGGCTGGTATGGACGTATCCTATTTTTAAGATGGGTGGGGCAGGAGCCATTCAAGCATTTATGCACCCAAGTTGCAGTCTTAAACTGAACTCTTGCCATGACAGGAAGCCAATGCAGACATTGACAGCATTCTGTTACGTGGTCACTTTGTTTTCTTTTTAACAATGTGGACCTCATCGTTTCGGACCACCTGGAGTTTTTGTATGCTCTTTTTGGAGGCTTCCCCTAAAAGGGCATTGCATTAATCAATAGGGAGTATCACTGCACGTGCAATGGCTGCACTGTTGGATTCAGACAAAAATTGACGTATGTCTTTCAGGAGCCGCAGGTGGTAGGAGCAATTTACAATGGTCTGATTATTGTGTGATTTGGCTTTGAGGGATGCGTCTGGGTGGAAACCTAGGGTTTTAACTTTCTTAACTATAGGGATGTCACATTCCTGGATCTTAAAGGAGTGCTATCTCAGGTCAAGTTTGTCTTGAGAGTGGGAGGAGCCACAAATTATCAGTTCGGTCTTGTTTAGACACATCCAGTTTTGGTACATCCAAGATTCTATCAAAAGGTAGAGATCATACAATGTAGCTGATTCCTGCTCATAATCTCTGCAAAGCTCCAGGACCAGCAGAGTATCATCAGCATAGTTGGTAAAATAGGCCACAGAGCTTTGCAGCAAGTCATACAGTGGTTTAAGATGAAACTTAAAAAGAAGTGGCGAAAAGCAGGTGCCCTGGGGGACCTCATATGCGATGGGTGTAGAGGGGGGAAGATGCATTGCCCCAACGGACAGTAGAGGTGCGATTAGACAGAAATTAGTGAACCCAGGTAATGGCACGGAAGCCAAGTGTACAGTAGACCCTCAATGTCTGGATCAAGCGATCATGGTCCAAGAGATCGACAGCTGCAGATAAATCAAGCAGTATCAGTAGTCAAGTGTTACCATTGTCAAGGATACTGAGCAGCTGAGTCTGAAGGTCAATAAGGGCAGCCTCAGTACTAAAGCTGGGCCTAAAACCAGATTCCCTAAGGTGTAAAATGCCAGCCTCCTCCTTGAAATTCTGGAGTTGTATAGTAGCTGTCTTGTCCAAAATGTTCGGAAAAACATTGTAGTTCGTAATAAGACGCAGATTATTCGCATCATGTGGATCTAGCCGTGCTTTTTTAATCCGAGGAGAGATGGTAGTCTTTTTTTTTATAGAATCCTGGACCTCAAGATGATAAAAGAAGGTGTTAAATCTTTTCATGAATGGGGCAAAAATCTTTGTTCCAAGATTATAGAAGGTGGGATGAGGTTTTCTGGACTGGATGAGGGACGTATAGAGGACAGATGTTGACCATGTCAGACACAGAAATAGGTAAGAAGTTCAGCTCAGTCTCACTTGTTTCAATATCAATAGTAGGCAGGAGGGGTACATGCTTTGAATCTGTGCCCTTGCTGTTTTGATTTTAGTTTCAAAAGCTAGTTGGACCCTAGCACTGTCTTGATCAGAATAGACAGTAGTGGGTGTTAGAGAAGCCGGATGTTCCAGCATTTTAAAGACTTCAAAGAGCCTTCAATTTGGTCATTCAAGAAGGTGCCCTTAGCTTCAAGTATTTTTTCCCCTGTAGATTTTTTTCAATCACTTTCCATTTGGCTTTGTTTGTAGGGGAAGAAAGCTTGAGCCAATTTACTTCGCCCCTTCACTTTTCCTTTCTGAAGGAGATTAGTTCCTGAGTAAACCAGCTTCTATGTGGTACATTATCTCTCACTTGTTTTGGGCAAACAGGTGCTACCCTGTTTAGCATGTCATTCAGCTCAGAATAGAAGGGGAGTCCAGTTCTGACGTCATTGATTTACCATGGGATAAACAATCCTGCAGATCATCTCCATTTACGATTCATGATCCTTTTTACGGGCTTAATGGTTTTTGGGGGTGGTGATGGGATACATTTCAAAGGTGATAGCAAAGTGGTCAGGCCACATGCAGGCGGTCTTACTCATGGTTTTTACTACAAGATTTCTAGAGGCCACCCAATAAAGCCAATAAAGCATATGTCCTTTGTCGGTAGTGGCCTCTGAGTTACGCAGTGTTTTTTTTGGTTTTTTTGGGTGGTAAGGGCAAATTCGAGGTCAAAGGCCTCTTTATCTAAGATGTTGTTATGCCAACGATTTAGATCGCCAACCAGCAGTGTCGAGCGTGTTGGGCCATTCATATCATTAAGGATATTGCTGATTTCGCTGTTCAATTTCGACATCTCAGAAGGGGGGGGGGTGGTAGACAAGGAGGAGATTCAGACTGCAGCATGCAGTTTGGGTCATTTGGAGATGGAGTATTTCACAGCCATCAGAGTCAATGCTTTTCTGAAAAGCTTTAGATGTTTTTTTGCAATAACTGCAACACCTCCACCTTTGCCCCGAGTGTGATTTTGACAGCAGATATAGTACCATTGAGGGGTGGCTATGGCAATCTGGGGTCTGCTTGCATCGCTAATCCAGGTTTCTGGAAAAAACATGAGATCCAGATTAAGATTAATGATGTAGTCGTGGATGTCTATAGCGTGCTTTTTCTGCGACCTACTATTAAGTAAGGCACATTTCAATGGAGTGAACAATGAGGATACAGCTTGTTTAGAAAGGTTGTTGTCTATAGAAGATTATTCATTGACTATAGTACACTGACTGTCAGTGGAACTGGAAGTGACACTACCTTAGATTACAGTCCCCCAAACAATAGGAGAAGGAGGTTAAAGGTTCTTTGGTGCCTCATATACGTCCGGTTTGTTATGTTGAGAGAAAATAAGGGTAGAAAACAAATTATTTATAGGAATTTGTGAATTGGTATGGTTATCGGGTGGAAGGATATGTGTATTTTGTGAGGGGCGGTGTTGGATGTGGCAGCGGCCTCGTTGGATGGTGACACTACCCCTCCAATATCTGCCGGAGTGCAGGCAGAGGCGAGGACTGTTTGGGCAAGAGGGATGCAATCCAGCCTCATGGTGATATATTTCTCAACAATAGTCATTTGGCTGGCTTTTTGTGCTGCCAGGAGAAGGTTAAGCATGTCTAAATAACCCATGATAATGGCGGTAGGCCAGCAATTTACTCAATGCAGCACCAGCAGTAGATACATTTGAGAAAGAAAAGTACCTGGAGCGGGAGCCAGGCAACAATCGAGACAGCAGAGACGAAGAGTCACTGACCTGCCGCGACCGACGCAGACTGACTTGTCGTGGAAGCGCCGGCGCTGAAGCACCTGACGTTTCCTTAAGGCGATGGTGGTTTTGCTGGGAATTGTAGTTTACAACCGAGTACTCGCTCCCTGAATGAGTTATTTTTCTCTCTGCTTAGCACCTTGTGGACAGAACAAAGGAAACAATACTTTACACCACACTGTGTAAACACACAAAACTATGCGTTCAACCCCAGCACAATCAAAATAACAATAATAAGGCTTTCCTCAAGCCGATGGAGTCAGGTGTTGCAATGAGTGCACACTTGGCTTTTAAAGTCCATAGGAGGGCTTTCAAAATTCAGTTCCCAAGAAAAGTGGAAACAGCGTGTGTCAAAACGCCACACAAACAAATGTCATCCAAACAGATAAACATGTGAAATGTTGATCAAACAACAATGGTGCACTACAAGCACACAGGAGTGTTACCATCTCATATCAGGAAAATTATACAACTTTTGCCTCTGTTTTATACAATGTCTTTTGGCTTATGGCAATACTGGTTCCAGCTTTTCCCCAACTGACATCTAATATCAGGAGAATTGTACCATGTTTGTCCTTGCTGTTTAATTCTATTTGGTCAGTATTAGAAAATGCTTCCCAAATGTTCTTTAATGTATTTGCACATCCTGGGGACCCCCATTTTGTTTAGGTTGACTCACCGGTGGTTCACCGTGCAGCTGCTGTGAGGAGTTACCACGTACCGGCAAGCTTTCCCTTCTTGGCAGACTCTTCTGGTCCCCATGTCAGCCATTTGTCGATGGAACCACTGCCGCTCTGCAGGGCTGAGTCTCGCTTGGTCCTGCTGCACACAACTCACCTTCTCTTCTCAAGAGTTCCACTCTTTCGGTCCTGAACGCCTAGAGTTCATTACCGGAAGATGCTTCTTGCTCTTCCCACGGCTCTGCACTCTGAGGTTGCCTCTGCCTCTAGACTCGCTTCCTGCTCTGCGCACGTCTTCTTTCTCTTTCTCCTTCTCCTTTCTGTCCGTGGCAGGTGATTTTCAGTTTTAAATGTCCTGCACAGCTGACTTGGATCTTGACAACTAAACTGCATGTTACACTTGGTGTTCTATTTCCTCCACATTGACGACTTGCTCCTCTTCTTCGTCTCAGTACCTCAGGCTTTCTGGGACTTTGAGTCCAAGAAAGTTTCATTTGCTTGTAAGTTTGGTGAACAGTAGTTTATGGTGATAGTAATTTAAACACAGCAGATGTTGGATATCTTCTATGTTTACGAGGTACACATGAAGACTGAATAGCGGTTTGTTTCAGCAAAAGTAGTTTTCATAGTTTTATAATGAAATGGTTCTGAATAATGACAACATGCCATTCAAATCTCTGGAAATAAGCGATGATCTTTGCAAAAAAGAGATGAATGCTGCTCCTCTGCTGTTGGAGTCACCACTCTCCCCTGACAGCCACCTGCTTCCATTTGATCCACCCTCAGAATACCACCTCCAGGATCAGGTAGCGGCTGCCTTCCCCAGCCCACATGGGAGGAGACTTTAGGCTGGATATTGGTGATGACTCTGCATGATTCATCAGTTCTAAAAGATAAATGTCTGCAACGACGTTATCTGGCCCCAGAGCTTTTCCAGATTTTTAACAGCATGCTTTTCTTGCATCCTCTTTACTAAGAATCAAGGGGGCAGTGTCTAACAGAACCAAAGCCTGGGCTTCTATCAATGGCAGTTGTTCACTAAAGGTCCTGTTCTCTCTACATAATCCCTCAAAATGTTCATGAAATACACAGATTCTGAAATGCAACCCAATAATGGTGTCTGATCATTGGATTGTGCTGCTCCCATTAATTAGCAGAATTTGTGTGAATCTTTATTTTTTAATGGCAGGTAACCTGGAATTCCATAGCTCTTCCACATAAGCCTCCTTTTTACTCTTGAGTATCTTTTTATAATGCACCTCCTATAACTACTTCCTTTGCACTTTTCACCAGTGCAACCTTAGCAGCACTACAATCACCATTGTACCATGATGTCTTGTTAAGAGTGGCTTTCTTCACTGCTCTAACGCTTGAAGTGAAGAACCCTCCTAATGCTTGAGTTAATTTTACATGGGCCTGTACGTGGGTCTAGCAAGAAGTCTTCTGGTGCAGGTAGTATGCTATGATAGACTTTGGGGAGCGGTTGATCTATATCAAGCTTAGCCCATTTAAAGGACCGCCTAGCATCCTCTTCCATAGTAAGTTCTACATTTGCTGTTTCTACATCCTCCTGGATTATCCGAACCATGGCACTATCAACTGTCAGTACAGGAAGAGAATGGTTGTGCTCCGATTTTGACATTACTTCAAAATTCTTTAGAACGGCTCATGATTCCAAATTTAGCTAAAATATAGTCAACGAGGCTGGTACGAGCACCTCTTGTGAAGGTATTAGTTGCTGGGTTACCTCCCGGTAGCCATATTTGAGTCCATTAGAAGACTAGCCACTTCCTCAGCCTTCGGATGTCTCCTCTAAGGTGTATGCGCTGTCAATGCCACCACTCCCAAGGTCAAATCCTTATCCTCACAAATATCCCCCATAGACTCAAGAGGCTTGAATTGTAAGTTAAAATCCCCATCCACCACAACTCCACGATTATTCAAAAGCCTCCCGCTCCACAAATCCAACCTTTGCTTCAAAAGTGAAAAAGTCCTTAAACCTCCCACTAGGTTCACCTTTCAGTGAAGAGGTTATGGGACCCAGAAGCAAAGTAGGAAAAGTTGTATTGGCTTGGTTCTCTCTCCTGCCTGTTATACAAAACTACAGTGTGGATCTGGGACCCACACCCAAATAAGAAATCAAAAATAAGAGGTTATGGGACCCTGATGATAAAAGAAGTGAACAAGGTATAGTTGTTTGCTTGGCAGAGAAGTACATCAAGCAGACGGATCACTACAGTGAGAGTCTGGGACCCACACATGTGTCGGAAAGTAAAGTATAAAGTGACAAAGCCTAAGAGGGTCTGGGACCCTCTGAGAGAAAGACACTGCATGAGAAAATACTTGCTTGGCAGGAGAGTGAACCAGGCCCTGTAAAACATTGCAAGTCTGGGACCCACACCCACCTTGGTAGCAATGCATTTGCCTCCCCTTCCAGACTTTTTCCCTACCAACTTTATAAATATTTGGGTTGTATAAAAACTCTCCCCAGCTTCAGTATTTGTCAAAAATGCATAGTGACCTGTAGGATACACACTTCTTTTTCTCGTTAAGTACATGTGTATGTGACGGGCACCAGCTTTAAAGCTGGGGTGCAAGACCGAACTTCTTCCAAATACTCTTCTAAGCTGTTTCTGTAAACTAGATTTAGCCCACAGACTCCTTTTTAATTGTGTAAATCAATGATCATGGTTATGGTCTCTGGCACGTAGGCTAGACCAGTAAGTCTCAGTATTGGCAGTCTCTCTTAAGGCAGAATATATGTGGGTTGTCTTTGGATCATGCCGTCCCAGTGCAGGCGTGTTTGCTGGTCCACTTGGCCTGTATGAGTGAGATGCAGCTTGTATTGCTTCATGCGTATGGACAATTCAGTACAGAATTGTGCCTAATTTATTAGGTCTACTCCCACGCCCCTTTCTTTCTTTTCATGCTACTAAACATCTCATCCCTGCTTTAATTTTTTGACACGTTGACTACTGTTCTTCCCTTATTATTGGACTTCCTACTTCTCGACTTAACCCTCTTCATTCTATGTATAATCCTGATATTCTTCTACTTTTTGGTATCCCCGCTCTTCACTTCTTACAGCTTCTATTTTACCATTTGATCTTGTTGTGTTTTCCACTTTCTTTCTATTGAATTTAACTGTCTGCATGGTCTCACCCCTCCTTATCTTGCTTCTATTGTCTCTTTTTACTCCCCCACTCTAGCCGTGCGCTCCCAATACATGTACTTAACTGGTTGTTCCTAAGCCTCCTTGTGCTTGCTTGCATTTTTTCTCCCTCTTCTCACTCCACTGCATTGGAATTGCTTTTCTCTTACTATACGTTCCTCCACCCACCCATCACATTTTCTGTACCATATGAAGGCCCTTTATCCACCCTTTCTGCTCCATGATCTGTTGTTGTTTTCTGCCATAATTTTCTGTGCTAAATTGGACAATTTATCTTTTTGTAAAGGCACTTTGGCGAAAGTATGTTATAAATTCAATAATAAATAAACATACCTGTTTGACTGACTACTGCCAGTTCAGTTCTTTGCTTTTTAGAGCCCAGGCATTAGAAAGCTGGTGTTCCTTAGTGTTACCAATTTAACCCGCTGCAACTTGCGATGGTGCAGATGAGTTGCACAGGGTCTGGCCGCGCCCAGACCAGTTTTGAAGCATGAATGAAAGTGCAAGCTGAGAAATATTCTGTAAACAGTCAGTAAAAAACGAATGGTCACACAGCCGCCATGAAGAGTAGAATAGGTTGTGCGACACAGTAGGGCAAGCAGTAGTGTGCTTTCACAAAAGCAGGGAGAAGTTGCAGAGTGCCCAGACATTGTGACAGAAGTAGTATAGACATGGGCAGGTAGGGAGAGGTTGCAGCATACACAGGCAGGGTATAATGAATGGCAGCATGCAAGACACAGAGCACTAATATGGCAGAGGAAGAACAGAAGTACTGCCATCACTCAGACCAAAACCTACAAGGTCTCCATTCTGAAATACTGCAGCTTAACACAAAATTCCAAGCCTCACGGTGCTCAGACAGCAGCCCAAGCACCAAGGTCAGTGTGCAAAAGAGGGTTCTGCCTAAGAGTTGAAACTGCACAAGATAACGTTTTCCTAGAGCACAGCGCATAATTATTAAGTTAATTTGTTTCTATTGGTAGAAGCGAGAAAACAGACATATATCTTCAAATGCAAGGTGAGTAGCTGCTGTGCCAAATGATCCCATTACGAAAAAACATCTAGCACCCCAAGTGGCCACTGAAGAAAGAAATACACACGTCAGGACATTAGAAAAGTCAACAAATCGGCGAAAATGGTTTTAGCACAGCCGTCGCTCTTCACGCGGTCCGAACAGTGACCATTTATTCCATGCCTAGTTAGATGGCGCACCTGCTAGGCTCATAATGTATCTAGAGAGGGGGACGAGTCGCCAAGGCCACAAACTGGAAGAGAGCACCTCGGCCTTGCAACGAGATGTGAGTAACTTTCAAGGCTGGCTCACAGCGGTTCACCCACCTCTCCTTCCCCATTGGTTTGGTGGTGTTTGATCGTCTGAAAATTGATGGTGCAAACTGTCTGGGGAAAAAAACTGCCCGCATGCGATCAATTATCAGATATATCACAAACCACATGTGCTCACACCAACCCCCCCACCCCCCACTCCACTCCCCTACTTACCTGTTTCACCCCTGCAGCATCGGATCCGATGCCGCATGGTCCCTTTTATTTCTGTCCCCTGCCTCCCATGTGGAGGAAACGGACACCCCCGCAACCCCCAAGCCTAATACATACCGATCATAGGGAACGGGGAACACCCCCCCCCCCACCCCACCACATGTTCAGTATGTATTAGCCTAATTGTTTGTTTTTAATCGGCCGAATGGTACTGGCCAAATTTGATCAAATGTACCATTCGACCAATTCAAAGCGAACAATTATGCTAATACCTCCCCTCCACGTACATTGGCACTGCATAGCATAGTCCAAGGCTGGATGAACAAATAATTAACCAATCTGAACCTTCATTTTATCGACTATTGTAGTACAATGCCAACCAATGGCACATTAGATTGAAATGTGTATTTTTAGAAGGATGAACTCAGGTGAAGTTATTAGTTGTGACTACAGGTTCTATATTCCACTAAACAAATGCATTAGCAAATAGAGGTTGTTATGATAATTACTTACCCTGACATCAGCTGTGACGTTGTTTTCTAACGTTCAACCTTATTGTTCCAAACGCCACTTTAAGAATTTCTTTTGTTTGCTCGCACGGCCATTCATATCTGAATAAAGCGTGGTTTACTCTTGCAATTGAAGTTTCTCCGTTTATTGAGTTTTTTCTCTTTATGGGTATGCTTGGGCCTATTGTAACTGTAACGCTCACCTGATTCCCGCAGAGGCGCCGGTCTTGACTGGGTGAATGCCGTATCTTCAAAGGTGATGTGTAACACACGGTTGGCTCTTTGGGCTGGACCTCTGTGCACTGTATGTCTGACTCGATGAGTAAGATGTCTGCAGATAGAAAATATGGGATTAATGAACTGGGGTTATTGGGTGCCTCTCTCCTCTTCCCTTTCTCTTCTCCTGTAGAACCCCAAAGGTTAACGCCCTCACCTTAGGTAAGTGAACGCCGAGCTCTCCATCTGCCTTGGGGCAGGGTGCCGTAACCAGTTCCTTCACTGGATAAGGGTGCAGGCCTCTTGACCTCAGAGGACTGCTGTCCGTCGTTAACTGCACGAACGGTAAGTTCTGGGCGCTTCAAATGTCTTTAAAAGTCTTTTGTAATGATATCTCTTGTTTTGCAGAGTTCCGGCGATGGCGGATGGCGGGCTGATGAGAGTTGAGGTTCGAACCCGCGTGAGGAATAGAAGCGCCTGGAAGCACGTAGGTAAGCGCTTGTAGCCTGCTTCACGATGCACACTAACTGTCCCTTTTATCTTGCAGGTACAAGTTCGGAGCTTTAGAGAAGCTGAAGGGTGCTGGAATATCCACTGGATTCGGCGTGGGAAGGAGTAATGGCACGTGAGTAATAAAGTTGCCCAATGTCTTTAAACGCACCTTCTTTTGTCTTTCAGATGCGGGATGCAGCGCCGAAGGCCTCCGGAGCGTGCAAAGAGCTGGTAAGCTTTTGTCTTTCAGATGCCGGAATGCAGCGCGAGGCGTTGGTGACAGCTGATGGACCAGGTAAGATATGCGCTGCCACTGAAGACCGTAGTGCTAACCTGTTCTTTCTTTGTCTTTACAGGTGCTGCTGAAGACTGGATTCCAGGATGGTAAGCCTTTGTTTCCTTAGGCCCAGGATCAGAAGCAGAAGACACGATGAGCGTTCTGCTGCAGAGAATGCAGAATAACACAAAGCAAGATTCATCCATCGGGTGTGGTTTAAATAGCCTCCTGTAGTGCTTAGGTGTCTCCTTCCACAGCCACGCCTAGGTAAGAAAAGAGTTCCTGCTTTCCAGAAGAGTTCCAGTGTTCTGAACCTAGGGAGTGGCTCCTGCCCCACCCAACAGGAAAAGTAGTCCCAAACAGAAGAGGATCCGGGGTTCAACTGGCAGGTAAGTAAGCAGCATGGTCTGCTGAAGGTAAGTCCACCCAAGCATTATGAGCCCGGCGCTTCCAGCGCTGGGACTGGGCATCTTTATGAGCCTGGTGCCACTGGCGCCAGGACAGGGTCCAAAAGGTCCCAATTGGGACTGGCTGGCACTCGGAACCGGGGTTATGGGTCTGCTTCCAAGGGAGTCGGGCAAGTCCTGATCTTTTGGAAGCAGAGATCATGACAGTAACAAGCTCTTTAACATCGACTCTGTGTTAAAGGCCATGTTAGCTCAGGGGCAACGCGTTTGTCTTGGAAGCAAGACAATGCATAGCAACACAGATTCGAATTAGAAACTGGTCGTATTGCTTGTTCTAAAAGATATTAAAGGCTGGCCGTGTGTATAAAGCAACTTCGAAATGTAATGTTTTACCAATGTATGATTAGAACGAAAAAGCATGCAGTGGCATTGTACCTCCAGAGCATGTATTAAATGCTACAATGATTAATTGTAGAGAATTACATTTGCTGGCTTGTAATCCAAATGTAACCTAAATGCAAATCACTTGCATTTTATTTTAAAGTAATTGCTCTTTTCAACAATGTTAAATTCTAGGAGACTTGCATGCAAGTTTTGATGGCTTCGGACCTGGGTTTCAAAAGAAGACAAAAGGTTCTTTGAATGCTTTCTTGCCGAGCAATGGGCATGTCTGTTTGTAACCGTTATTAGTTAATTTGCATAATCTCTGCTAAATTGACGCGGGGGAGCCGTAGCCTTTTGGCTCTCCAGATGTTTGGTGCTGCAACTCCCCTTTCACTAGCCTGAATGGTGAATGGTGAGGAAACATGGGTGCCCTATTCCCAAACATCTAGAGAGCTGCAGGTTTCCTACCCCTTCTGTTTTTGTTTCCAATTCCAGGCAATACTGCCACTCCTAGTGCCAGAGTTGTACTTGTTGCTAAACTTAATCCTGGCAAATAAAAACACACATTTATGACGGATGGAGCTACCCCCGTAACGGACGGATGGGAGCTACCCCCGCAACCCTGCATCATTTTTTAATGTGCGGGGGACACCCCCAACCCCCGCTCCCACATAATATCCCCAACAAAAATATCGCCTATAGCGAACCAAACGGCCATATCTACGGCAATATTTTTGTTGGGGATATTATGTAGTGATACCCTGGGAGCCAGTGCAGAGATTTCAGTCCTGGAGAGATACAATCCCTGGGCCAAGGACAAGTCTCGCAGTCCTGTTCTGGATGAGTTGCAGAGGGCGGAGAGAAGAAGCAGGAAGATTTAGAAAGAGGCTGTTGCAATAGTCCAGCCTAGAGAGAACCAGAGCTCTAGAGACAGTGAGCTTCTGGGGGAAGAGAGGAAAGGAGGAATACCTCTGAGGAAATGTAGCTGGTAGTGTGACTTCTTAAAGACATCAGAGACGTGAGGAGAGAAAGTGTGTGGAGTCGAAGAGGACCCCAAGGTTTTTGGCCTTGCAGGTGGGCGCTGCAAGAGGCCCAAGAGAGGCCGGCCAGAGAGTTACAGAAAAGGAGAGAGTGGGTGTGCTGATGAGGAGAATCTCAGTCTTACTGGCATTAAGGCTGAGGTCATTGGCGGCACACCACTCCTGGATAGCAGACAGTCAGTCAGAGATGAGGGACGAGAAGAGGTGGCCGAAGGAAGCCTGAAAATGAGCCGAGTGTCGTCTGCATAGCACTGAAAGTTGGGGCAGAGAGCGGCAATGCGGTGGGCAAGGAGTGCCAGGTATTGGTTGAACAGCCAGGGAGAGAGGTTAGACCCCTGGGGGAACACCATAGGTAGAGAAAAAGATAGCAGAGAGGAAGGACCCAAGTTGGACCTGGGAGGGGCGTCAGAGAGGAAGGTGGTCAGCCACGCCAGGACTTGACCGGTGATACCCAGGTTATCACAGAGACAATTTAGCAGGATGGAATGGTTGACAGTGTCAAAGGCAGAAGAGAGATCAAGCAGGATGAGGACACAGGGAGTGTTAGAGTCGAGGTTGGAGAGCAGGTCTTCACAGATGTTCAGGGGAGCGTTTCCGTGCTTCTAGCAGCTCTGAAGCCAGACTGATGGTCATGAAGACAACCAACAGATTCAGTGTGGAGATTAAGCTGCGAGATGGCCATTTTCTCCAGAAGCTTGCCCAGCAAGGGAGTGATGGATAGGCAGGAGGTATCGGCAGAGGGTTTCTTTAGAAGAGGGTGCACAAGAGTGCTTCAGGGGGGATGGGAAGATTCCTGTATGAATTTGTGTGACTAGGGTTTTGTATGGTGCAAATTTAGAAGGAAACCAATTATTTAAAAATGTTTATTCTGAAAACCAATCCTTTAGAAAACTGAAACCGCGGGTACTGAACTACACATACCCTCGGCTATCCGTTGTCCTTTATAGTCTCAAATATAGCCACCAGCTTCTCCCACACCCGAGATGGCCTTCTCACCTCTCCTGCCCTAATCTCCCTTCCACCCCCCCACACAACACACACTGTTTCTGTGACTCAGTTTGCATTGAGTTGTTGGCTATTCGATGCTATGGACGAGGCTACAAAAAGCTTTGTGTTGCAAAATCAGTACCTAGATCCCCTCCAACTCCCAAATTTCATTTGGTGTCATTTAGCCACCCACACCTCTAGTCTGATGGCATTTACATGTTTTTTGACCTGCAAATAGCTTTTTTCCTGCGTTTCCTTTTCCCATATGGGCTATAACCTTGAATATCTTTCGCATCAATAGAAAAACAAGATGGCAGCTTTTTCATTTCTGAAAACCATGATCCTGCAATGCACCATAGCAGATATAACCATTTTTGAGAAAGGGGCACCCATTTTTCCGTCAAATATTTAAATTACAACTGCATGGAATAACCCCAAACCATGCATGGATATATGATAAATTATTTATAGCAACGGATCGCAAGTCAATTCTTCATGCCCAAGTTGTTTTGGACCTGATCTAAATCTGTCCACTGGTTTGGGTTGTATGATTTGGTGAAAATTGACCCTGTTTTTATATGGGAAAATGAAGGGGGAAGTAGGCTGCACTTTTGAAAAACAAGTTTTTTTTGTCGTCTTGATAACTTTCTTATTTTTTAACCTATCTTTATGAAACTTTACAGTCTGGGGACTCGTGCCGCCCCCCCCATCACTTTAGAAATGTTGGTAAAATCTGTTATTCTATTCAAAAGGTATTAACAATAGAATTTTGAGGGGTTCCTATGGGAGTGTCCGTCTCACCTTAACTACAGGGTGACTATCATGCCCTGTTATATTACCAGGCATACGGTATCAGCCATGTAGTTATGGTTAAGTTGCTCAACTCCTAGGAAGAGCACTTTTTGGGTGGCTTATGACTCCCCCCTCCTCCCCCTGGACAAAGTCTCACCAAACTTTTCCAAAAAAATATATGGGCCCTTTGGATGGATTCTGCGATGCTTTGTGAGGTTTCATATGGGGGGGGGTGGTAAAGTTATAGGGGGGGTCCCAAAATTTGTGACTTTCCTCATAGACGCAATGGGAAAAAAAAGGTTTGCTCATGCCTATAACCCAAACCGCTGGACGAATTTTCACCAAATTTGCGGCCGGAGCAGCGGCTTGGTCCCAAAAGCCTGCTTTTGTTTTATTTGCTGTAAATCCATTCAGTAGTTTGTTTTCAAAATGGACAAAAAGTAGGTAAACAATTCTGTCCGCAGATGTATCATATATGATATGGCATTTATAACGCGCCTATACATAAGTGTTTCAAGGCGCGAAACAGAGCAGACAGCCCCATAGACGAATATGGGTCCGGTGTGATGTCTGTGGACATCGGACATGCCGGCTGATTGGATGGTGGTGCCATGTTGGATCTGTGGACAAAAACCGGTGTCTGCGGGTAGCGTGCTGGGGGAAAAAGTCTGGAAAACACATTTTTAGTTATTTGAAGGCCGAAAGAGGGCCTGCAAAGGGTGGGCAGAGTGCAATAAAGATGATATGGGGCTATTTTTATAGGTGGAAAAAGGCTGTGAAGGTGCCGCCGTGTTTGCAGACACCGCGGTAGTCTGTGATGTGAGAAATCTGAAGGTGTCCCCCTAGCTAGTCCCTGGGGATCTGTCATCCAGGTGGCATGACAAGCCCATCACTATTGGATACAGTTCCTGGGGGTGAGGATCACCTGGATGGAGGGTTCTTGGGGAACGGGGGTGGGACACCGACGGGTGAGACGCGGTATCCCCTTATTTCAACACCTTTTCCTCGTCCTACCACATGGGATATTCCAAAACACTGCTCCTCCTTTCCGACACAAACATTTTTGCACAACACGGAAGACAACAGACTAACACCAAAGCCATTCATCTGACACATCCCAATACAAGGGTCTGGCAAAGTCGGGCAAATGACCAGAATCAAACACACCTGATGGCCCTTTTCCTTCCCCACAGGGATAAAAGGTGGAGCACGAGGGCACAGAACGACCAAGGCAAACCGCTCAATGTGAGAGCTAACTCAGCACAGCATTTCAAAAGGAGGCAAAAGACTGCGCATACCGAGGGGGTGACGAGGAGAGGAGAGAAGAGACCTGGCCCTTTCCGACCAAGGCCTGTGAAACCTCTGCAGATCGAAACATAAGATTGCGAACAAATGCCAGCATGTGTTGCAGCAGGTGTCAATGGTACACAAGACCCTTCTCCACTGATAACCAAGCCGGGGAGAGACGACAATCTCTGTGGTACCAACCTGACTCGAAGGAGAAGAAAGCCAAGCAGTTCGTCACAGCCGGTGAGTCGAGGGGAGATAAGAAGCCAAACTGTTTGAACGAAAAGTAGAAAGCAGCTAATTTAAACTTTGAAAGGCACGAAGCAAATCTTGATGAGGAAGGGGGAAAACCAGCAACAGAAGCGTCTGGCCGTACGTGGGTTCTCACGCAGGAAACTCTAGGCGATTACCCAACATTAGAGACTACTGTAACTAGAAGACCTTTGGAAGATGGCAAGAGAGGTCAAATTGGTCATACAGAGGTCTTGTAAAATCCTCTGTACGGTCGAAAGACTTTGACCGACAGATGATTGTGAAAGTGAAGGGAAATGCATCCTGCATGGTGAAACTTAGTATTTGAACAGTGTGTTAACAAGAATGAACTCGACGGAGGGATGTCTACAGTAAATTGTTGTAAAACACATTAAGACTTGTGAATGCAAGAAAAGCCATTGTAAACCCGAAGGAGGAAGGCTAGCATTTGAAAAGGGGTCTGAACCCGGAAGAGGGGGCTCCAGGGGTGGAAAGTCATCACCCAAAGTTAATTGAGAATGGAAATGTTCAAATGATTTGTTGAATACTACTTGTGTTGGGTCACCCAAGGGTGAAGCAGTCACCCAAAGTATATGTGGAACCAAACTTTGTGTGTGTTTGTTGATTGTATCAGGCCATCAAAGGCAAGAGACTTTTATTGAATAGAGACTTAACCATCGATGAACCTGATAGCTCATGATGAACTGTCGACTCATGCTGGGAAGGCTCGAGTGTGTGCTGTGCTCAGGAGATCCATCTTGTCCTGTGCTCAAAATGTAGGGAAAGGAGACCCCTGGCAATCACAACCTCACTTATTATTTTGTGAGCTCTTCTTTCTTTATTGAGAACTTTTACCCCACACTTATGTTGTATTTAGAGCAAGTATTGGCAGTAGGTTTCTTAGTATAGGCCCTTTTATTTTGACACGACGCCACAAGGACTGCCTTATTTTCATTTGATGGTCGTAGTTTGCTTCCATCTTAGATTTAGGTTTAGGTTGGCCGTTTTTTGACCCTGCATTCACAAATTAATAAACACCCTTGAACTGTGATCAGTTGTGTCTGTCTTTACTCTTGTCACCATGAGTTGCTATCCGTGGCCAGCGCTGTGAGCGGACAGTTTGGAAAACATATTTGGGTTATTTCATTGTTGAAAGAGGGTGTGGAAAGGGGAGGGGAGTGGAATAAAGATGAAATGGATAGGTTTTTATTAGTGACTCTGGCCCCAACCATTATAGTAATACGTGTCTAGTAATTATAGAATCCGTTCATTCTGTGTACTATGTTTGGTACAACATTAGTGTGTGCTACACTGTTATTGTATTGACTTGAATAATCATTATGCCATTGGGAAATAAATCCATAGATTAAAAAAAAATAACTACTACAATTATGTCAGTGCAAGGCTGATAGTATATATGAAGTGTGTTTTTAAAGAAATGTTTAACGTAGTTGGATACCTGTTGGTGTATTCTTCTCAAGTCTAATGTAGTTTTTTAGTAACAAGAATTGTGATGGCATATTTCAAGTGTATTGCAATGAAGGGTATTTTTTAAGTAGTTAAATACCTGTCGGCGTATTCGAACTATCTTGAATTTTAAAAGTACTATGATAGTATTATGGATGTAGTTAGATACCAGTTGGCGTATTCTGTTTATTGTGCTACAGTTTCCTGAGTAAGTTTAGATTCAAGGAATATTGAGCAGCATTTGTTCGATTTGCTGGTAACCTATGTTTTGGAGTAAGGGAGGTGTCATCACATTCAAACCAACCACTTCTTTTTTTGACATATGCAGTATAGTGCCTTCAAGTGGTTGTGGCACCAGTGTGGTATATTATACCTACTATTTAAAGGTTTTCTTCCCAAGAGACACTTGGCTGTCTGTGAAGCCAGTGAGCTTAGTTATTTTGGGTACCTTCTGCTTTGCACCTTACAAGTATTAGTATGACATTTTGACTATGTGATTTGATTTGCATCTGGAACAATTGTCGGAATTGCAAAGATGGCATATTATGCCTTGATTTGCATTCTGCAGAAGCTGAGGAAATGGAATGGATTCACAATTTGGTATGGATACATATATAAATCTTTCATTAGGGATGTGCTCTTCTGTAACATGGTTGCATGTATGTTTCCACATGTATGAAATATGGAAGATTTCATTTATAGGGATGTTTTTTGCTTTCTAGTATGTGTAGTAAGTACACTAGGAATTCTTGTGGATCTTGCTGAGTGTTCATGGTAAAGGCCATGCAAGTGCCGCCGAGTTCACGGACACTGCAGTAGTCAGCATATGGCTCGTGCCACATCTGGGTCTTTTGAAGACGCCTGGCATGGAAAGGGGACTGCAGAGACTGGACAGTCGTCGATGTCCTCGGACACCGGGGGGGGGGGATCAGCCAGTCAGGTTTCCTGGGTGTGGTGTACAGAAAGAGACGGTCGTTTTGTGAAAGCACTGGAGATGGCTATGGCTCTGTCTTTGAGGGGGCAGAGTGTATGGAATTCGGGAGACTCTTGGAACCATTGAGTGAAGGTATACTCTGAGTACTGTGGATTGGCTGAAAATCTTGGATTCCGTGAATTTGAAGTGTCCTGGTATAGAGTGTGACAAAGGAAGTAGGCTCATTTACTCCTGCTTTGTAAGAATATTATTCAATTAAAACATACGGACATCATTGTTGTTCATTGTGGAGGGAATAGTTTGGGGTGCATTAGCGGAATTTCATTGCAGTTTGCAATTAAAGATACATCTGGAAAGTTGACGGAAATGTTTCCAAATTACAAAAAGAATTGTTTTCTCGATTACTCAGAGACCAATGTGGATGCATTCAATTTTTTTTGTCTGCAAATGGAAAAAGCAAAGCGCAATGATAATACAGATGTGTGTGGTCTTTTGCAAGATTTTGGCTCGACAGTTTTTCAAAATGAAAACATTAAATTTAATATTGTCAACTTTTTTTGAAGAGATGGATAGAAGTTGCATAAAATGAAAAATGGAAAAGAAAGGCCAACATTTTTGAATGAGAAAATAAAATAAATGATTTTCATTCCCCCACCCTACTTCTGGAATTTTCTAGATGTCGATGGACTACTGCGCTGTCTGTGGACTATGCCGGCTGAAAGGGGGGGGCTTTTGAGTTTTTTTCTCCAGTTTTATTTAACTGTAAAAGGTTGCTCCAAAAGGAAACTTTTTTTTTTGTTTTTGTCATTTTGTACTATTTTTTTGGCTTTTTAAAATTCCAGGAGAGGGAAGGAAGGTGGAGGACAGAAGGGACACCAACAACAGAGACGGACGGGTAGGTGGACAGAAGATGATGTTGGAAGGGCCTTAAACCTAAGGTGGGGCAGTGTTTCTCATGCTCCTTGACTGCAGCCTCAAAAGCATCACAAAATTGCTCTCCACTTCAGATTGGTGCTTCGCAGTACAAACCTAGAACTCTGACTCTCGAAAGGTAAGGGTCAACAGCATTCTGTTTGGCCTGTGAGGCGGCTCGTGGGATCCTCTGCCCCAAAGGAGTATCCTTTGTTGTGACAGGAGCGGTTGAGGAAGATGAAGCAGAGGCCAAAAGCCTGCTTCTCCCTGAAATAGGCTCTACATTTTTCAGACCACCAGAGTGTTTGGATCTGGTGTGACATGCATGGTGGTGATCCTGTAGGAGTGCAAAACCCCGGTTTTCCGTGAATCAGTATGATCCTGCACTGAGTGCATCGAACCTTGGCTGCCCGAGCCTTTGGGACATATCCAATGGTGGTGAAAAACCGCCACACCCAGGAACCAATACGGCGCTGGAGAGAGGCACTTCCTCTACCTCATCTTCATCTTCCTCATCTGTATCCTCGTGCCTGTACCTCTTTCCAGGCCCTCCAGATGGTAATGGTGGTGGTGTTGGGGTGGCTGGGGAAGAGGCATGGCCATGACAGATGCCATTGGATTGATTTAGATAGAATTTCCAAAGCAAGTGATTGAGAATGACTGAAAATAATGGGTGGGTTCCTTCAGAGGAACTGTGCCTGGATTGTGTGACTGTCTGCGGACAACAGTAAAAAATGGGCCTTGGAAAGTTGTACAAAGTTGCCAGATCGAGGAATGTCTCTAGGAGCTCTGGGAAGGGTACGTTTCGACTTGAAACACCCTAGATTGGCAGAAAATGCACTTTTAAACTGTTCACGGAGCGCAGACACTGTTCGCGGTCAGGCCATACACCGCAAGGATGTGGTCACATAACATCCGGGGACATCTATGACCATGCCGGCTGTGCGTGTGAGTGTCCGTAGAACCGGTGCGCTATCCGCAGACTAATTAAAAATGCATCCTGCTATAATTGACATGTCCGGGGTCACCTCCATTTTGAGTGCATACAATACAGTCAGTCTGTGGACTATTAATTAGGCTTTTAAAAAGAAATATCACACAGCAATATAAAAAACATTTATAGTATAACAAATACATTTATTTATGAAAGGGATGGGTATCAGAATGGGAAACGTTAATGGGAGGATTAGGAATTTCTGTACAATAATGATCAGGGGAAGGAAGGGAGCGAGGTTTCATCAAAGCATCTTTGATTTAATTTTTTCTGAATTCGATGGGGATGATTGCTTGTGGGCAAGGGGGACAGGTGCAAGAACAACAGTGATGGAGAACAATTTTAATGACATGATTTTTGACATATTGTGAAAGTTCCTTAAAATCATTACTTAGTTCATCCAATTTTACAGACAAGTTCACGATTTGATTATACACAGTTGGGGTTAGGGCTTCTCTTTGTCATTCTTGGTGTTGTGCATAATTAAATTAGCGTGTGGTTTCTTCATGAAAACTATGTACTGTAAGAAAAACAATTATTTCAGTGAGGTCTGTACAAATAAATTTAATGTGCAGATATATAACAGCTTTTAAATTTTGGAAATTCTCATCGTCAGTAAAAACAAATTAGCCTAATCATGTCAGTAAACAAGTGGCCCAGATATATGATGTCGTCAATTACATTTGTGGTATCATCTTTCATGTCCTGGGTGTTAGTCTTAGCAGTGCACGATGGTGGCGAGAGTTATGGTTGCTTAGCTTGCCATAACTGGCGATTTTCTCAGGTTTTTTGGTTTTATTTGTAACCATATTGTCCCTTTAGCAAAGTTTTTTCATTAAATTTCATAGGTTTTTATTAGTGCAACTTAATCATAACACAGAGAGAGACCGAGAGAAAAAATATACAGAAAATAATTGCAGATTCCATTAATCCACCCAGCCTGTGTGACTACTTTGACTCACTAAGGACCTCTTGTAGTCAATTTTAGCTTTGCATCTTCAAACTACATTGCCTGTATGTGCCGTGAGACAGTCCAAGTTGCATTCACATATACACCATTGGTCAACTTACAACTTTAATTTCTATATGAATGTTCAACTAATGTAACTATGGGTTCAACTATTAATGTAAAGGGACATTAATATTCATAACAAACATTTACAATGATCACACTGCAGATGCAAACCAATAATCGGAGGTGACTTCATTCAGTTCATTTCTGGATGTAATGAAGTGGGTTTATTTTTAAGTGTTTCACTTGGCATATAAATACATACTACAAATACGTTTCTTCCTGAAGATTCTTGTTTTTGGCTCTTTTTTTGGAACGCAATTTAAGTGAAAAGGAGGTAGAGACTGACGGCTGAGTTTGTATATGTTTCTGCAATGTGAGAACCTACATAAATGGCAGTTGTGATGGGCGAGACGTTAACACAATGGGAAGCAGATGCACAACTTGTATGACTCCAAGAGATGTTACTCTTTTAATGTGGTTGGAAAATAACTAAGTGAAACTTAAAACCAAGAAGATCAACACGTTATTAATATGTTAATGTTGCTAGGTGTAATCTCTTATAAGCATTACTTACCCTGTTTTTATTTCACAAAGGGAAACCAGGAGACTAAGAAAAAGAAAACAAAGGAGGAGCGAGAGTTAATTGCTGATATTAAAGCAAAAAAGAAAGAGGAGGAAGAGAAGCAACAGTGGAGATGGTGAGTTCAGTGTGAGATGCAGCATCCTGCTAGTTGCGGGACAATCCTCTATGGATTGGCATTAATTGACAGCATTCCTGGCTCCCACCTATCTTCCAAGGGATCAGGATGGGCCCTGGCCTGAAATGATACACGTGTGTCCTTTCAGGTATGAAAAGCTTTGCACTCCTTTTGGTATTTGTCATACTCTAGTCTTGCATCCACGCCGTGCTTCAGATTGTTTGAAAGGCAGCCTAGGGAGGTGTCTTTAAACGTATCTGGATTGCTTTCCTGTCAATTTCTAGACCTCAGGGATTTATTGCTTGAGTTAGTATTGATGGAAATAGTGTGAGCGTTAAAATCGAAAGGATGTAATGCCGTCATGTAGGTGTCCTTAAATGTGTGCTCACATTAATGTGGAGTCGAAATGGTGTGCACTTGCAGGTGGTGAAACATGATTCTGATGCCAAAAGCACATGAGGAACTTTTTGATTCTGCTAGAAAAGCCTGGACATTAAAAGAAGAAGCACTAGGCCAGTAGATGTGGAAGGACATTCTTTCTAGGGGAGGCATGCCCCGGTATGCTCACACCAGAAAAAATACAGCCCGCTAGCGAAAAAGGCCCAAGACACACTTGCAAGGATAACCAGTATTTATTTCTGCAAAAATAGGAATGCATTATGCAAAGAACTCTGCTACCATGGAAAGTTCTGAGGTCTGTTGCATGTACGATACATTATAAGCACAAACAGCGTCACTAGTGACGTCAACATATATAGTACAATTCCACAATATGGATTGGCAGAGGCCTTTAGATGTAGGGCCTTCTCCATATGCGATGCCAATGCCATTGGTTCATCTTCATCTGTCAATCTTTGTTCATGTTGATGCTGCTGGGCTCGTCATCCGCAGCGAGATGACCGAACAATCAAGTAGCTACTCAATCAAGTAGCTCGTCTGACACACAATGTTATTCTTCTGATTGGAACAGGGCGGCGTATCGTTTTAGCTTGTAGACCAAATATGTAGGCACGTTTCGAAGTTGAGAAATGAAATGTGATTTCAATATACAGAGTGACCCTGTTGGGATGGTTTCAGTAGTATGTAGACAGTCTTGCACTATCCAGTGTAGCGCTTTGAAGCAGCTTTTGAATGGAGCATAATATTCAGATGACTCCTAAAACATGCCATGCAAGTAATTAAAGAGCTTACGTACTACGATTCAGCAATTTGTAGAATTAGCAGTCCCCATTGATTTGGAACTGGGCCAAGAAAACATTTTGGGTGTTACCGCGAAAAGAGGATCAATTACAGGTTTTAAGTCCTTGTATGTGTGATGCATACTCCCTTAAGGCAGTGGTGGAGTGAATCTGGACCCATACTGGACCCATACTCCCTTAAGCACAAAGTGTTGAAGAAATTCATATCTAATGAACATTCCCTCATGAATATTTGACCAGCGTGGTATCCAAGAACAGAAACATGTTGGGATTCTAATGCCAAGACACTTTAGGAGTGCTGAAGTTTATAATATTTTCTTTTGTACTATGTAATTGTTGATACATTTTTATCTTGTATAAGTGTTATTGTATCGAGTGACGACTCGCTTTGTGACTTTATGGTTTTTAATGAATTGATTTGATATATGAATTAATACATTGAATTGTTATACAATCTATATGACTTTGTTATGATAACTAGGTCAATTATTTTGAGGACGATCTGTTTTGAGAGAGCTTATGCTTTTTCACCCCCTATGAGATAGTTAGTTTTGTAATTGGTGAGCTATCTCATTTTTTACATATATGTCGGTCTACCCCAGATAGGTTGACCCTGGTTAGGAGTCAATTTATGGGGAAACCATTCTACTTGTTTTAGTTACACATTCTTCTGATTGTACCATAGAGGGATGGGCTCGGGGGGGTCGGATGAGAACCGAGGTCACACTAACTCATACACACTTCATTCGCTCCCAGACACATCAGCCACCCCCAAGGTATTCCACATTTGTTTTAGGCTATAATTCTGATGCCAACCTGCACCTAGCTGCACAATTCACGTGACCCATTTCTGAAGGCGCGATAGCCTCACCTTTAGATCTTAGTTATCGATCGAGTGGTGTAAAGTTTTATGATTGGGAGGGCATTAGCCTTTGGAACTGTGGACTCGCCACCCCTGCCTGCTTTGTTGTATTGTTTTATTAACAAGTTAGAGGGGACGTAGCTAAGCAATTATGCTCAGAAATGTGCCCCTCCTATTACTTTATATTGCTTTGAATGGTTGCCAATGTAACTGTAGAATGGAAGGTGGCAATAGATGATCCAGTCTCCACCAGGGATATTCATGAATCATGAATTGCCTATATAATATCCCAGCATACTTGCTGGAATGAAGTGTAAAATAGCACAATTTAACAAATATGACTTGGGCTAACTGCACAAAACCCAGACTCGCTTCCAGTGGAAAAGGTTGCTTTTTTTGTTTGTGTGCTTTTCTTTTTATTGCAATTTTATTATGCAAATACAAAACAAGAGGCGAACCCTCTTCATGGGCACATTACAATAACCATCAACATTAAGTCTTACCCCATTGCCATGTGGATACACCCTGTTAGTCCTCTTCCCAGTGGGGTAGCGGGGGAATACTGTAAAGATTGACATAGAAGTCTGTTTTAAACGCTCTTAATGATCTCACAACCCAACTGGCCTGCCGCTTCCTTCAAAGGCAATATCGCCTATGCATCCACACCAAGAAAAGTCTTTTTTCAAGGCTGCATAGCTGCGGTCATCAAACAACACGGCCCAACTTTTCAAAGTATGCAAGTAACTGGCCAAACCTGCAGCAGCCTCCTCTTCTGCCACACCTACCCAGGACCTTTGCTTGCCCCTGGCTGCACACTTCACTGCAAAAAACCTAAGACATCCTTTTCTCTCTCACATCCACACCACATCAAACACCAGCACCTCTGGAGCCTCCCTTGGCCCCTCCACCACCTCTCTCACTCCCATCACAACTGATGAGGTTACCAGACATGTCCGGTCAATGAAGGCCTCATCCAAACAGGTGGACCCCCAACCCTTTTAAAACCATTAAGGACAATACTGACACTCTCGCTCCAGCGCTATCTGATCTCTGCAATCTCTCTTTTGCCACTGGAGTCTTTCCAACTTCTCTTAAGCACTCGCTTATGCACCCTCTGCTCAATAAACCCTCTGCCGACCCCTCCATTCCGGCAAACTGCTGCCCCATTTCCATCACCCCTTCCCTGGGTAAACTCCTGGAGAAACTGGTTATCTCTCAGCTCACCCTCCACACTGAATCTGCTGGCTCCCTCTGCAACCATCAGTCTGGTTTAAGAGCATCCAGAGGCCTGGGAACTGCTCTTCTGAACACCTGTGAAGACCTGCTCTCAAATCTTGACACTAACACTCTGTTTTCATTCTTCTTAACCTCTCCTCTGCCTTTGACACAGAAACCCACAACATCCTGATTGCACGTCTCCGTGATACCCTGGGAATCACAGGTCAGGCTGTGGCGTGGTTAACCTCCTTCCTCTCTGACCGCCCATCCCAGGAGGAACTTTGGCCCTTTCTCTCTCTCTTCACTCTTTCAACCTGCGGCGTTCCCCAGGGTTCTAACCTATCCCCCTGGTTCTTCAATGTCTACATGGCTGCCCTGGCACGTGTGATTGCCACTTTCATCACTAACTTCCAGTGCTATACGGATGACACGCAATTCTCCTTCTGGCTACCCTCAGCCACCTCCTCTACCTCACTTATATCTGACTGTCTGCAATTCAGTCATCGTGTGCTGCAAACAACCTCTGCCTCAACGCCAATTAGATGGAGATCGTTCGCATTGGGACTTCTGTTCCAGTTTTCCCACTCGCGGTCTGGCCGGTCTCCCTTGGCCCTGTGCCCGCACCCACCTGCGAGGCAAAAAACCTTGGGGTCATCTTTGACTCCACTCTCTCCTTCTACACTCACGTTTCAGACATCTCTTAAAAAGTCACACTACCAGCTGCACCTCCTCAGAGGTACTCTTCCTTTTCTCACCTTCCCCCAGCAGCTTACTGTCTGAAGAGCACTGGTTGTCTCTAGGCTGGAGTACTGCAACAGCCTCTTTCTCAACCTCCCTGCTTCTGCTTTGCGCCCTCTGCATCTCATCCAGAACAGAACCGCAATACTTATCCTTGGCCTCAAGCCCAGGGACCACATCTCTCTAACGCTGAAATCCCTCCACTGGCTCCCTGTGGCTGAAAGGATCAAGCTAAAGACCCTCTGCATTGTCTGCAAGGCTTTCTGGGGCCTGGTACCTACCAACAACAATGCCTACCTAAATACTGTCCCTCCTGAGCCCTCCGCTCATCTACCTCCAACAATCTGCGAGTGAGCCGGTTCTCCAAGCAGAGATTTGGAGGGAGATTTTTATCCTCAGCAGGGACCTCCCTCTGCAATAGCCTTCCTGCCGCCCTCCATCTTGAGCCTGATCGCCTCAAGTTCTGGAAACTCCTCAAGACACTCCTCTTCCTTCTCTCTCACTCTACCCTGCTAACCTCTCTCTCTGCTCTATCCCTCTCTCCCTGTTTCTCCACACAGCCTGATGACTGGCCGCCGGGGGTGCCTCAGAGTCCTACTGGCCCCTAGCACCCTCGCCAGTCCCCTCACACTTGGCTCTGGCCTGCACTTAATGCATTGCTACTGCACTTGGTCAATGACCCATGAGAATGGCATTCTCTCAGCACTTACCCAGTTTCTGACTAACTGGGCGCACTTGGATTCACCCCCACCCTTGCATTTGCCCCCCTCTCCTGAACCGTCTGCGAACTTGCACGATCTGAACATACCATGCCTTGAAGATCATATATCTATCTATCCCCTTCTTGTATGGTTGCGCTTCAATGCCCTTGGGAAAACTGCAGAATCGTTGTCAGATCTATTTGGGGTTATCTACACTGTTAATTGTCGTATATGGAATTACTCTGCCTGTGCAGACTTGTATCGTTCAGAAATTCAAGGGCTCTGAATGACTGTTGTTTTTCCCCCCTTGTTCTCGCCCTCCTTGAGCGCTTTGGAACACTTGCCTTGTGTATAGGCGCTTTACATTACCATACCGTACCCAGTGGGGGGGAATATTTTAAAGATTGACATAGAAATCTGTTTTAAACGCTCTTACTGATCGAACAGCCTTTCTGGCTGCCCTTTACCACATCAGGAGACCCTACCAGAGGTTGACCTTAACAGATAACAGCCCAGTAATACTGAAACATACAATTCCAAATATATTGAATATCAACAAGACATGTTGCCTATCATGCATCAGGTTGAAACACAGGGGTTTTAACGGCAGCACCCCCTAACATACAACAAATTAGAAAGACAGACCGACATGGATCGGGGACCTATCAGTGCTACAAGAAACCTCTGTAGGGCGAGGCCCAGGCACCAAGTCACTTCATCCCTTGTACTGACTAGTTGTTTTTTTTTAGTGGGGATGGTCGTCAGCAGCTTCTTGGTACTCAGTGTCCACGAAACCCTCAGTTTAGCAGGTCTAAGCAGTCCCGCTTTCATCCCTGGTGCTAAGAAGGATTTCTTTATGATGTTGAGCCTCTTCCTCCTCCTATCGGTCTCATTTGCCAAGTCAGGAAGATGAGGATCCTCTGTCTTGAAACTCCAAAGACTTTTTGGCTACTGCAGCCTTCAGAATCCTATCTCTATCACGAGTGTCGCTTAACTTGAAAATTGGGGTCAGACCTAACAATGTATTTGGCGATTTGTTAGAGGTGGCGGGACTTGATTCTATAGCACTTGTCCACATAGATAGGGTCCTCCTCCACCTCCAGGTCGAGCACTTCTGGGAGCTGTCTTGGAAACAAAACTAATAGAATCATGCCCTTCTGCACCAGTTGGGAGACCAATAATCTGCAGTTGTTGAGCCCCCACCACGTTCTCTAGGTAATCCAATCTAGACTCCATTGCCAGGATCACAATTATCTCTGCCACCACATCTCGTCTTGTTTGCTGCACCAAAGGTGACATTTGGGCGCGCTGTTGGTCCATTTCATTAGTTCTCTTTTCCAGAATGGCTGTCCTCGTTTCCAGCTGGTCTTTCTCGCTCAGTTTATCAAATTTGTTCTCCAATCATGATGTTGATTTCTCAATCCTTCCCAGCGCCGCAAACAGAGGGTCCTGTGTCGCCAGCTCCTCTTGACTGTGTTGTCTTCCTCGCGGTGAGAAAGTATGCCTGATTAGTTTTGGTTTTCTTATTGGACTTCCCCAAAGCTATTTTACCCTCCTGTATCCAATAACCTGTAGGCTGAGATGCAAGAAAAAGGGCGTACTACGGTAATCCTCCGGCAGACCACTGCTGCAAAGATTGAAAGTCCTCTGTGCCATGCACCTCCTAGCAGGCTGGTTGGGAAGTATTTATACAAAGAAATGGCCACCCCCTGCACAACTGTCCCACACTCACTTGGTCAACACCTCTTGTCAATACCAGAAACATCCACTGCCTCTCTGCCACACCAAGCACCACATCCAACCTTGGACAGGCCTCGGGAAGCACCCACCACCTGCAGGAGTACGCTGGCTAGCCACTGCCTCACATTCAGGTAAGCATTTTTCTTCGTCCATTCGCTGCCATCCAGCACCACCCTTGACTCCTTGCCACCTCTCACTGCAATCCGAATGATGACTCCTCTCTAAGAAGAAGAATCCACTCGCTAGCAGCCCGCTCGGCTCCCCAGTCGGTCCCCGATCCAATGCCCCAGTGTTCGTGGATCACAGCAGCCCAGTGTCAGCCAAAACACCGGCTATTTACTTCCCCGAAACTGCTGCACCTTCGTGGGTGTGCCCAGGCACCCGGGCATCACATCCATCCATACACAAGTCCCGGGTTGGACGACTCCTGTTCCCACCTCTGCTGGTTCCCACTCCTCTGGTGAGTTCAGGCACCTCCGGCACGCACAGACTGCACCCATGAGATGCTGTTGGCCTCCACCACCGGCCTGAGATCTTGGCTTCTACAGGCACGTTTGGATCCAGATTCGCTCCTCCACTGCCTGGGGATTTACAATAGCACCAGGCATGTCCTTCGATACACACAGGCGGCTGCATGGATCAGATTTCTTGCAAGGTGAGGAGCTGCACAGAAAGGCAGCCATCTTCATCGGGCTCTCGACCCCCCCACCCCTCCAAAAAAAAAGGTCACTTTAATGTGATCAGCCACAGCTTACAAATAAACGATAACCTTGTTCCTTTGATTTAAAGACTACAAATCAATTAACAATCACCAAAACAATTAAACAGTTAATCACTTCCTACCCCTTATTCCCTCCCCTTCAATACTGCTGTCTACCCCATCTTCTTCCCAAGGCCTCGCCTCTCCTTCAGTACCTCTTCCCCCTTTTTGTACCCTCCAGGCTAGCCTGTCCGTGCAACACTGCTACCCCCCTCTTTTAGCACGTTACATCTTTTTGCTTCCCCCGAACTATCCTGTAATGGACCTTGTCCCTGGATATCCCCTGCCCCTTATAGACATCCCCGATCATGCTCCCCTCAACACCAACATCATTCCATCCTACTCTTGGCCGCACAGCCTGGCTGACCTGCCACATCGGCAACAACATGAACCATTTTAATATCCAAGAAAAACCTCTTAATTGCCCCAGCCTGTCACACCAATGTCTACCATCCCCCAATGTACAAGACCTCCCTCGCAACCAGCAACCTCCTTCCCAAAAGGAAACAAAAACAATCTAACCACCCAAAAGAATCCTAGGTCCTCCTTCAGTGAAAAAAACAACCAGAAGGGCGGGAGGGAGCGGTACGCGGCAAAAGCCACCAACCGGTGCTTGCTCCTGAACCTTCCCTGCCCTTTTTATGCCCCTTAACAAAGGGCGCTCTGTCCCAGGCCCATTTGCTGGCCTGTGCAGTGCCCAAAATTACCCCAGGGGGGGACACACTGGCATACCCCTTCTGGTACCCCCTTTACTTCAATCTCACCTTGGTTGTGAAACGCGGTCAAATACTTAACATGAACATCATCACAAAAATAAGACAGTGATGGAGAATTTCACTGACTGAGGCAATCTCCAGAAATCTTTAGGCACAGTTGGAAAACCAGTTCCAACCAAATGTAACCAGCATTGGCAAAGCCAACAGTTTAAGCTTTTGCATAGGCACTGACAAAATGGCCATAAAATCGAAACAGGGGGAAAATAGAATGATTACCGAGACATATGACATCAGTATTTGGCAAATGCCTATATAATA
This sequence comes from Ambystoma mexicanum, assembly GCF_040938575.1. NCBI lineage: Eukaryota > Metazoa > Chordata > Amphibia > Caudata > Ambystomatidae > Ambystoma > Ambystoma mexicanum. Next base: position 293,559,433 of record NC_090922.1, read on the forward strand.
CTTCAAGCCACAGCTCTTGGCTTTGTGGTTGCTTGTTTTTAACAGACTCCAATGCATGGTAGAGATATAAATCAACTTTCTGAAGGCATGCATGGTTATGATATTTGCATTACTGCAGTAGTCCTTTGCAGATGTAATTACACCATTACCTCCCAGCATACCTCAGAGAAATAACCGTGAAAGGCTAAAGTTTGATGTTGTCTCTTGATAGAACGACCTCAAAGAGATCCCAGGAGGAAGCGCTTTGGGCAGGGGGTGGGAATGGCCATAGCCCCTCATTCCACGAGTCGGCCTTGCCTGGATATAGTCGGGTACCTGATTATCACAAATATAATTCTGGTTCCCTAATGCAATCAATCTACTTGTCTCTGCGTTTTACCTGTTTTTTGCTGTTTCGTACCTCCCGCCTTTCCTCTCCTGCACTTCCTTTTCCTCCCCCTCTCCGCCTTTTTCATGGTCAGCACTTGCACATTGCAAATCTTCTTACCACATAGAATGTTTTGTTTGGCTTCCTCCCTTATGTCCCTCATTCACCTGCACTAGTTTCCTTTTCTAGCAAGTTCCGAATGTTTCAAGACCTTTTAAGAACGTTTTGTTTTTATTTTGGACTTTGCTCCTCTTTCCTATCCCTCCCCTCCGTGTCTTGATGCGCCTCGAAACACAATTTTTGCTGTATAGCACGCATAACAAATGACGAATACATGAATAATTGAAATAGGGATTACCATTGCCAGGGGCAGCCAATGAGTGGGTAAATACCCACCCACAAGCAGTGTCCCTTCCTCTTATCTGTACTTCAATGTAATGGGTTATAGGTGGTGCTGACGCGCCACCTAAAAGAACAAACTAAAGTGACATCTTGCTTAGCTGCTGACAGGCAGAAAGGTACACAGCCCCTGCAGGGGAGCAGAGAAGGACAAGTGAGGGTGCCGAGGCAAATTACCTAACGTAGGGCAGAGGAAAGAGTACCAGCTTAAAGGCCCAAAAAGAAAAGTAATACAAGGCCAGACAAAGTACAGAACCACGAGAGTCAAAGAAATGAACAAGGGGAAACCACGATTGTAAAAAATAAAGGCACTCGAGAAGCCTTAAAGGCCCTTGAAACTATAAGAAATGGAAAAAGGATATGGGGGTGGGGGGTGGGGCAGGGGGGCTTGTGTGAGGGCGGAAAGTGTCTGTCTATGCATAGCTGTCAGAATTGCTTGTGCAAAGAGGATTTTCATTCCTGCTAGATACAGCTGAAAACCAACCTAGCTCCGCAACAGGACTGAAGGGAAAGGAAGTGTTTCTGAGAGCTTCATGGAAAGTGGTGGATTTGCACCCGGACAGAAATTGAAGCTTTCCCACTTGAACCACCAGGCCTCAGCCCGAGAGCCAACTTGTGCCATCTTTTGAACCTCAACAGTGGCTCATCGCACTTGGATGCACCAGACCAAGTGCCACACAAGCAGAATTCCATGGCACTCGACAGTTTTATGCTGTGAAATTAACATCAAATAACTTTTTTAAAATGTGTTTAAGCTCTGTCGACAGTGGACTGGAGCTGCAGGCTGAGCACCATAAGCAAGTCAGAATCGAGAAAAGAATCCCCATTTCAGGAAGAGCCCCAAGGTACTGATATAGCCTAGCAAACTGGAGAAAAGCACCCGAAGGCTGTCAAGCGTAGGATATGCATAGCACTATAGATGTGGAAGCTTAGTGCCGTTTAGCCTCCTCTCTAGCGTACCCTGTTTCACCATGTGTGCCCTGCCTGGCCTCCGTCATGTCTGCGTGTTCCATGAACAGAAACCTTTTGTACACAGCCTCCCTTAATGTTCATGGTCAGTTAGAATGAACAGAGCGGTAATGGCCCAAAATGTCGCCCTCAGAAATTCAGACCTTTTTTTTGTATCTCCACCCCTTACACCACATATATATGTGGCAGGTATGGGATATAAAAGTAGTATGCGTGGCTGCGGGGGCGGGGGTCTTTCCCTGCAAATGTATGGGGTGTAAAGTTTTTTTTTTTCTTTTTTTTTCCGGCCGTCTGAATTCACTGGTTCGTAGTGATCACCACCTCCTATGTGTCCGCTACAGTTAACCAATCTACACCGGCTCTCTTCAGTGCCACCACATGCCTTGTTCCTGCAGCTCAGTACCCACAGATGAGCCATCTTGCAGCATGCCTGGTCCCTTGGCACTTGTTCTGTCACAGTGCACTGTTTGCATCTGTTCTTTGACCATCCTCCGCTCTTTTGCCACATAGCTCGCCTTCAGCAGGCTCAGTGAGGCCTAGTGCATCTCATGCCTATGACCATGCCTGCCGCACAGCTCCTTCACAAGGCACTGCCACTGTCCTACTCCCATTCCACATGCTCGCTCTCCTAGTATTCAGTGTTACTCAAACAGTGGTCTCGCAAATGTTTCTCCAATGCACACCATCCCTGCAATACAATACAGTCACATGTGACACTATAGGACAGGTTTTGTAATTCCACCCTACACCAACAGAGTGCTGCATGAACGTTTTTTTTTCCCCCGCTTGACTGCCACCTTTCTTCAACCAAAACTGCTGTTCGCATGTTCAAATGTAGATCACAATGGCGGAAGGAACAGGAAGTGGTCCCAGTGGTCTCTATTATAAGTTGTGCCCCATGAAGCGAGAATGGTAATGTAACTGCATCTCGGAGTTGTTGCACAGACTCTCACTATGAGCCAAGAAGCAGTAGCCCTGACAACTAAAGTGATAGTTATTTGCCAATGCCTTCTCTAGTCACCTTGGGGACATCTCTGGATTCCAGTACCACATAGAAACTCAAACTGAAAGTAGCTTCCCTGAAGCATGCTGTATGCAGTGTGTACCTTGGACTTCACCATATACTCCAGCAAGTCCTTGAACAAAGGAAGGCTGACGTCATCAAATACGTTGAATCCTCACAGTGGCACACATTAGTCTTGCTCACAAAGCAGACAGCGGCCTTGTGTGTGAAGCTTCGATGCCTGAAGTGGAGCATCTTGGTGGACTCCCACCCTTTCCTGAACACAGAGAAATTATCAGACTGCTCTGCGGGTCAAAGGATGTTTCCAAGCTAGATCTTCGCTCTGCCTTTCATCAGAGCAAACCCATCCTGAACTCAAAAGCCCTGGCAGTTTCTCACTCTGTGGCGAGTTGAATTCACCAGCATGTTTTTTCGAGCTTCGGTGCATCAGTCTTTCAAAGCTCCATGGCCCATCTCTATTTATTTATTGTGCATTTGTAAGGCACATATACATAAAGTACATTCTTTCAAAACGCCTGATGGCTGAATGCCAAGTATTTCAGGATGACTTGTTCATCTTATCAAGTGATCTACTTTAACACCAGATAGCACTAGGATGAGTTCTCAGCTTCCTCCAAAACCGAGATATTGCCTTAAAGCAGGGTACATGCAAACGGTTCTGCAGTGAAGAAGAGTGCCTTGGCACACTATCAGGTGAAGGAGTGCTGCCCACTCATGAGGTTATCTAAACGATGTGTTGTGTGCCTGCTCCCACAAACTGATGACTTTCTGTCTTTTGTTTTATTCAAAGTCCATCAACACATTTGCATCTAAGATGGAACCCTTAAGAAGAGACCTGCAGAAGAGTGAGGATTGCTTGAATTTCAGAACATGATCATGGCTTTGACACTGACCAGTTATATCGGTCAAGTGACACAGCGAGTTGAGTGCTCGCTTTGACATCTGTGCAGAGCCTGCTAATGCAGGTTCTAATCCCAGCAGGGCCAAACTCGGCCTTTCATCCTTCCGAGGTCGATAAATGAGCACCACACACCGTGGGTAATAAAAAGCAGTGCTCAGATGCCTGAGGGTTCGTAGCGCTATATAAATGCGAAATTTTTATTATAATTGCCAACACACCACCTTTTAAGCCATTCGTCATTGACCAATAAAATAGTCTGTCTTTCTATAGCCACATCAAGGGACTTCAGGCTGATAAGTCCAGATGGCGAAAGGAACTGTGGCGAATCAACTTTCGGGGCACCAGTGGTCCAGGAATGAATATAGTTTTCTAAACCATCACCTCTAGTATACCAGAAGGGATCCGAACAGATTGGAAATACAAGTAAATTATAAACCTCCTTGTCCAATTTTGGTAACTTGCATGGAACGCCAGGCGTATCTCCGCAAGGTTGTTAAGTGGGTAGATGCATCACAGCAAACATACAATTATTACCCAATGATGAAAGGGACTGTCCAGCTAAGGTTATATACAAATATCTACTTTATTATTATTATTACAACAGACAGTTCTAGCACAGTACAAAATACAACCCACTCTGTAAAGGAACACAGAGGACAGATAGTTTCATGGATACTGACAGGAGGGTATTCAGTAAAGCAATCAGCCAAGTTTATTTGGTTTCAGCACCAAGGGGTCATAAATGTCACTAGGGGACTTTCGAAGGAGGACCAGGGGGACAGAACCACAATGTACCTGGTGCTTGAGATGATCTTGATGCTCGACAGCGGCGAGTCAGTTCCAGGGCACTTTGCAGCTCATGCAACACAGTTCTAGATGGGAGACAGCTGCGGGTATCAGGCGGCAGGCAGTTCAGTAAGCGAGGCTGGACAGACGGCTGCTGGCAGGCCTACACGGCGGCTCAGGGTCAAGAATCGTCTCTGTGCTGGTTGGCGGATCTGGAACGCTGATTAAGGCGTCTCGGATGGCTTTAGTGACTGCAGCATAACAGTCAGTGATGCACACGGTCGCTGTTCGAAGCCTCGACTGCCTCGAAAATGTCCTTCAAGAGACACTTTGATCCACAACCGACATAAAGATGGGTGGGACATGCTGTCACCCCCTACCTTCTGTTGCAAAGCACTCTGGTTATGACCTCATGCATACAGGAGATTGTTGGTAGGGACCCTAGGATGTGTTCATTACGGTAGGCTTAGCCTGCACCAATCTCTGTGGTTCGGTTGTCTTTAAAAGAGGGCTGAGCCCCTCTTTTGGCAGATCATCTGGAGACTTTGCGAAGAGTATCAAGAAGAACTCCTCATTGGACCCTGGCTGAAGATAGTCTGCCTTGCATCTTCTGCCAGTAAAGGAAGGGCAGGACCTCCAAAGCAGGAAGCATGATCCCTCCCCTAAACATATACCAGGGAACAGACGGAGATACAGAACTCAGAGGACCATCCAGCTGCTCCAGAACCAGTACACAGCCAGCACACAGTGGGCCCTGCTAAGCTCTGTAGCAAGCTTCCTAGGTAGGAAGTTCCAGAAGGTCTCTGAACCTACAACCAAGGAAAAGGCAGCTGGCTGCAACACACTACACATCTGTGAGCTGTCTGCCTGCCTAAAAGATGACTCGAGCCCAATGAAGACGCTGAATGTGGAGGGGGTGCAAAATTGCTCCTTGCAAGGTGAACTCTGTTTCATAAGCTAAAAACACAGTGGTAAAAATACCAATCCAGCTAAAAGCACGCAAAGGGCTTTTCAAAATATTTAACAAAGGGAAGGACAATTGGATTTAATCTAATACCTAATTAAAAAATACCTTAACAGTTCACTCGGACACGTCTTTCCTGCATCTGCTTCACAGGACTGGGGAGAGCTCGGGTGACTCAATAGTACTCTCATATGCAATGGCAGAATACAGATTACTTGAATGCCTGGTCGGGGCCCCCTCGTGGTGAAATGCATTAAATCTCTTGGGCATTTGATTTTATCTGCCAAGAATAAAAGGAAAGTCTGAACCATAATTGGCATTGATGGAAGCAGTTGGCAATGGTTAGTTCCATGGTGGTCGAGAGGTACGAGGCTGATGGTCACAGTTAATGAGGTTGGGGAGACTGAGGATGCCTGTGACAACCACCAAGCTATGCAGTTATCGGGAAGGTAGGGTTGGTGGTAGGCGGACAGGAAGAGCTTCACTCTTCATGCCTGCAGAGGGCATGGCTACGATGGTGGTTGCACTGGCTTTCCAATGATTGGTAGGTTGTTGCTGAGAGACGGTAGCGCCAGATGCGACATCAACACTGAGAAATTTACTTTTTTTAAACTCCAATTTGCCATATGACATGTGTGCCTCTACGAACATCTACCGACATCCTCCTGAAAGGACATTTTTGAGCTATGTTAGCTCCTTGAGCTGCAACCAACTGCAATGCTGACAGTTGTCAAGCTGCAGTTACTTAAAGACATCCCAGACGTCTCAACCAGTGCTCCAAACGGCTAACCAGCAGTTGGACAATGATTCCTGACCCCGAGCTGCTGTTTAGGCCAGCATGAAGCCGTTTGTCCAGCTTCTCTTGCTGAACCGTCTTGCCACCTGATAGCCAAATCAGACGCTCATCTTGAACTCTGTCACAAAAGCCTGCAAAGCGCCCTGAAGCTGACTTGACCTTGTTGAGCACCATGAACGCCTACAGCACAAGGAACATTGTGGTTCTGTCCCCCTGGTCCTTCTCCGAAGGCCCAAGAGACCTTTTAAGACCCATTGCTACCTTTGTGCTGAAACCAAGTAACATTAAACTATTGTGGTTATTAACCATACTGACTACCCTCCTGTCAGTATCGAGAATGCATCCCTTTTCTTCTTTGAAACTATCTGTCCTCTGCATTACTTTACAGGGTGGTGTTGTATTTCGTAGTGTTGCTAGAACTTTTTGTTGTGATATAAATAAAGTAGATATTTTTGATACTACCTTGACTGGACAATCACTTTTATCATTGGTTACTTATTGCATTTTCACTGTGTTGCAACTAACCAACGATCCACGAACTTGCCAAGATAAGCCTGCCGTTCCGTCCATGTTACGAAAATTGGACAAGGAGGTTTATAATTTGCTTGTTATTCCAATCTGTTCGAATCCCTTCTGGTGTACTAGAGGTGTGGGGCTGATTGATGGTTTAGAAACTGATATTCACCCCTGAACCACTGTGTGTTGCTGGAAATGCATTGGAGGGAAAGGGCCTCCCTGTCCTTGTCCTGTAGTCCTTTTTCATTTGTGTTTTGTATTGTTTTCTGCCCAGGAGTCCATATTGGAATCCTGGCCGTGCAGCTCTTCCTGTTTTTGGTTTGGTGTACAGACCCATGGGATACCCTTATGGCACCCATGGGTGGGGGTGCAACCCTGTGCCCCTAGTGTATGTTTTTGGGCACCTGTGTGTGGCCCACAGAACAGAGTATGGGCTGGTGGCAGCTCCATGCTGAATTTGACAGGTGCTCTGAGTATCCTTCATTTTGGGATATCCAGGCCCTGCCATTGGAATCAGTTGATTCCTGATAGGAAACAAGGTGGCCCCTGTGGCCTCTTGCTTTCTGTTGCCTGTTAACTTGTTTTCCCAAAGTCCTGGGAAGCCCCAAACCTGACTGGCTGTTGGGTGGAAGTTCCATATATGGTGGTGTTGTGAGGCCTAGGCCAGACTGGCTGGAGCCTTCCCGTGACTGTATGTTGTGGGTACACCCTCTGGGTGGGACCTGGGTGAATGGAGTGTGTGACCATTATGCACTTCTTGTTGTGGATGTCTGGTTTCTGGTGTATGACACAATGACTTAGACAGCCCTGCCAGAAACTGGTATGAATGCAGTGTGTAGTGTTGAATGGCTGGGTACTTGTCCCAATACACATTCCTTGTTGTGAGTGTCTGAGAGGGAGGAGTATGATCTGAATGCACTGTATGCCTGATTGGCTGACTGACTGCATGAATGCCCTTCTCTATGATTGGCTGCTGAGTGTGACCCAGCAGCGTGGGTGAGAGACAGAATAGTATATCTGGGGACCGCTCACCATTGGAAATTGTTCAGAAGCTGAGTTGACACTTGAAGAGTAACTGGAACCGCTTATCCTTGACGCCCATCTGGAAGAAGAACTGCTGCTGCATTTGTTTCGACCCGATCCAAAAGCCTTAGAGTTCATCAAGGACTGATCCGAGAGAGGACCTGGTTAGGCGCCCTCTTCCTGTGCTCCGAGGGACCATTGAGCACCACTAACCTTCGCCGAAGCTCCCTGGAAGTCAGACCCTCGAAAGGCTGCCGACCGGGGACGGGGACCCCCGAGGAGAATGAAGTGAAGCACCCGTACATCGACGCCGGCGAAGTCCATTGCTGTGGACCAGGATTTGAAGTATCGCCGTAACTGCAGGAGGCCCATCTAAGCCGGGTTGCCCAGAAGAGGGGACCGTTTGACGCCGTGCCGCCGACGACCGGAGCCACATGCTCCTTTGCCTAAGACTTTTGATTCACGGATGCGCTGGTCTGCACAATAGCCAGCCTTATCCCACCGGAGAAGGCCAGGCCGTCAACGCGCTGAGGAGCATCCACCGGTGGGTTTCCCGCCACCCGAAACCAGAAAGACTTTGATGACTCGACGCCTTTGTCGGGCAGTTCTTCAGAAACTCTTTGCGGTCCTGAACTATCAAACACCGAGGTGCCCCGCACACCTCATCCTTGCAGGATGTCGCCGACGAGCACCACCTGGATCGACGCCGTGGTCTCGGCACCATCAAACTTTTCATTGATGCCAAGTTCACCACCTTCAACGCCTCTTGACGATCCATGGCTCCTACTTTAAAGGGAGTCACTCAAGAAGGATCCATCGACGCCTCATCGAAGAACTCTGCTCTACCAGGTACATTGGGAGGGGTAGAAACCTTATAGAAGGAAATGACTTGGAGAACAATATATGGATTGGGCTTGTGATATATCTTTAATTTACAGGTTGGCCAGGTGGGGGAGGGAGGGGAATCTCAACGCAGAATTGTGCCTAGTTGGTAGGGGCCAGTATTCTGCCCATTGTTCTAACCAACTGCTTTCCTCCTATATCTATTGTCGGTTACTTTTATTCCTTGATCTCAGTGACATTTGACCAGAGTATAGTTGATGCACTTTAATGAGATCTGATAATAATTGTGGTACCACTTTAGAACTGTTTGTTTGCCATTGTGGATTTTCTGAGCACAAAGTGAGTTATTGTGATAGTGTACATAACCCTGAATATTAATTATATAAAGATAGTGTTTTAACTAATACAGTGTGTGGACATGGCTTTGTGGGGCTTGGGGACTACACTGTACTTAAGAACCAGCCTGCACCACCTCCTGAGAAGCTAGGCCTTGATTGCTCGACCAGCGCTACCCTATAGAGAATCTTGACTGGGGTCCCCTGTGCCTCTCCTCTGCCACATAGAGAGCAGGAGTACAGACACCCCCCTCCAGTCTTTACACACTGGTACCCCGGAAGTTGATTCGTAACATAAGCCCTCCTGGTTAGCTCAGATGGTGGGCGACGTATACATCATGGATATAGATTTCCGACTTGTACATGTATGAAGAAATCTCAGACGCCAAGACAAAATCAAGGGAGTGAAAGTGCCATTTTTTCGACACAATGCCTGTTTTGAAGGTGAAGCGTCAAGGAATGAAAATGAAGGTACACAAATCGCCTTCAAATTGTGGTCCTTTGATCTGCCGGAAGGACTGAATGAGACTGTTAGGAATCTACCCGACTCCTACCCAGTACCACTGCATTCACCCATTCTTAGACGTTGTTGATAGTATAACTCCCATTTTAAAGCCCATAAATGGCCATGGCATTCATTTACCTGTTTTACTGCTGCAGTTTTGGAGCAAACTACTTTCATATTCCAATCTGGGATATGGGTTAAACCAGCTGATGCATTCTGGTAGGTGCATGTTGTCCAGAAGGCGAAGGGCTGGTGGAGGCATACTAAATACTTTCACTTGCAACAAGCTGCTGTAAGTTGGAGAGAACCCGATTGCATTCACTTGTTACAAACTACTGCAGGCTAAACTACCAAGAGAGGGTGAGGCTTTAAATGCAATCCACTGTTGCGAGCTACTGAAGCCTGGACTGGGCGTAATTGGACACAGATGTTTCAGGCTGCAATGAACTGAACACTGTTGTAAGCTACTGTGAGCTTTACCCAGTGTTCGATCGACTGCCTTTACCTGGAGTTCCTGCTTGATGCGGTTTTTAACCTTCCATGCTACCTTACTTTTGGTTACTAAATCCTACCTGATATAGCTGCTTTCCAATTTCTGTCTTGTTTGCTGTTAAAGGTAATCCGTTTTCTAAAGTATTTGTATTTTCTTTTTGCCTTTAATCAAATCTTGTTTTGCTGTGAGCAGATGATACACTCCTCCCACTTAACCGGCTTGCAGGATAAGCTTGTTTCCGGCAAAGATGCCCCTTCCCTGTGTCGCTTTGCAATCTAAGTTGCATGCTTTACTTGTGAAGTCCCTTGTCCATGGTTTAAATACCTGCTTGTTTCTGTACTTGGTTTTATGAATCACATGTTTGCAGAAACGTCTTGTCTGTTACTAGTGCACTAAGTTTCATGAACCACATGTTTGCTGCGTTGGCAGTGGCCCTTTCTCTTGTTCTCTTGCCATTGACTAGTGCACTGAGTTTCTTGAACCATGTATTCACTGAGTTGGTAGTGAACGACTACCTTTCCTATGACTAAAGCTTTGTTTTATGATATTCCTAGAATGCTAGGTTTCCAAGTTTGTGTGGCAACTTTGCTTGCCTAAGTCACCTACTACAGCCTCTGTCTGCAGTTTCTGCTCTTTGCTTCTTTTCTCTGCCTATCCTGTACTTGGTTATTTCTATCCACTCTGCTTTTCCGTCTTGATTACAAATTGGTCCTCTGTTGTGTCTAAGCTCTGTATCCATATACAGTGTGACCCCTGAGTTGGTCTCCGTTAAGATGAGAATAAGGAAATGCTTTGGTTGCTTTAATCTAGTTTGAGTCTTACCTGGCTCAGTATATGGTCTCCTGCTTTACCATTCCACTGAGTACAACCATCTCCGGAGGATAGCTCGGGGGCAATGCACTCACCTTGGAAGCTAGTCAGTGTGGAGAAACACATTTTTGATTCCTGGGTCCGTGCTTTGAAACCTCTTGGTATTAAGTGCATTATAAATAACTAATTCTATATAACTCATCAGCACATCCTACCTATGTTGCTACATGATTGTTGTGAAAAGTAATCTGCTGGTACAGATTCCATTGCCCAACGACCTCCACTGAAATGCCACTGCTTTGAACACCTTGACATCACTTGTGACTCTGCAACCTTCTCTGATGCCATTATTCCAGAGACTCCATCATAGGCCAGGTATAAGACTTTACCCAAGCAAGAGAGCAGACTAGATAGGAAGTAGTAGGTTGTTTTTCAGATGAGTGGTGGATCAGAATTGTTTCTGAAAGGACAGAATATTCAACGGCTGGGAGACAAATACTAGGTATGGTCATGTGGTAAGCTGCGAAAAATGCTGCAAGGCGAAGCCAATGGAGCAGAGCTTGGATGCTGTAATGCCCAAGCTGCCGGACAGGGGCGGAGAATCTGAAAAGTACACGCCGCTGGGTCAGTGCTGGGATGTCCATGCCACTAGAAAAGCACTGCAAAATACACTGCAAAGCGCAAGCAGTAGGAGAGGTCTTGAGGCTGCCAGAGACTAGGAAAAGCAGAGTCTCGGGCAAAGGTTTCTGGGAAGCTGCTAGAAGGGCTGGGAGGCCACCATGCCAGACCGCAGACTATAGAGCTAGACCACCAGGTGCCTCAGAGTTGATAGGCTGAGCCATTGGTGGGTGATCTAAAACACTGAAAAACATCACCTTGTGAAGGAAACAAATAAAAGTAGGGCAGTGCTGCGGTCTGGGGATTGGCATGAAATACCAATGTGTTCCATGTTTGAGAAAAGGAATCCAGGAGAGACAGTAATTTTCCATGATTAGTAAAGAGGCAAAGCTGGTTAAAAGATGACCAAACATTACGACAAGATGTAAACTTGTACAACATAATTCCGAACCATAGCACTTGATGTAAAGGTTTATCATTGTGATCAATTATCGTAAATTTAGAAATACAACTTATTTGCTTGGACTTCCTTGTCTTTTCTTGTCAAGTTAGCTTTGCTCTAGAATTGGTCCACTGCTTTTGGCTTTGCGGTCAGTGTGGTGTTAAATTAATTTGCCCATCCACAAAAAACGTGTCTGATTGGAGGGAGGCTTAGGGCAGTAGGGTTTGATTACACTGGTTTGAAGGAGAGAATCAGCCAGAGTAGCAGTGGGAAATGTCTTTCTTGCAAGTAGGAAAGTGCATGGGAGAATCTCAAAACTGTATAGTGATCGCTGGGAGGCCTTGACTGAATCACAATCAGTCAAGGCCTCCTGTAAAATATCTGAGCAATCTTTCTGACCATCGTTTTAATTTATTGGCAAGGTATTGAAATGGCTTCCTCTCCCGAGGATCCCAGGGCAGCATGTGCTGCTTCTGATCTGCTCACCTGCTTCCTCTGAGTGCCTATGACACCCCCATACCTCTTAATCAGAAAGCCATTCAGATTCTGGGATTGTTCAGCAGATGAATGGTGGCCCTAGTCAGAAGATCACTACGGATGCATCACATGTATTTATTGTGCCTTTTTGTTGTACCGGTAAAACCAAAGTGAAGTGTCTGAGTGGCGTTGTGCCTTCCTGCATGCTAGCTTGGTTTTCATGGTTGCTTCTAATGCCCATCAGCCACGCTATCCATCCCCTGTTATAATTCCTCTTAAATGTTTTAAGTTTTATGCCTGTCGCAGAGACTTGTGTAACCTGCCTTCACAATGCATCAAGGCAAGTTTGTGTTGGCTTACCATTAGGCCCAGTGACCAAAGCAGCTGGTGGGGGGAGATGAAAATCCAGAACCCCATTTTGCATTCTTATTTTCTGTAGTTGATCTTCGGTTGCCCATGTGTGCCAAAGACGGCTGCGCGGAACAGAAATATTAAAAATACCTTTGACGGGTTGTACAATGCATATGAAATATCTTCAGTATGATTCAGGAAGGAAAGAACAGATGGTTGGCATACTTTGGAGCAGACCACACACAATTGACAAGTGCACTCCGACAGATAATGAAGTAAGGGGAGTTTTAAGATTGACTCATATTATTTACTAATGAGCTAATTATATGTATTTCAGGTGCGGGAGAGAGAGATCACAACCTTGGCATCTAGGTTGTATATGCAACAATGAACAGAATAAAGTTCCCTAATGGGGAACTTGCGTCCCCTGCACACTATCTTGTTAGCTAAATTAGGCAAGAAGTTAAGAGGAAGTGGCAAGTGGTTCCTAAGGTGCAACCGAACTTGCTACTAGTTAATTTATTGAAAAACGTACAATTTGTGTGCAAGATATACAAGTTGAAGGGATAAGTGAAAAAACATTCTTCAAATGGCAATTCAGTAGTCAATTAGTTTCTGTAAAGTGTCCCGCCAAGAGAAACGAAAGTAGAAGATTGATGAGAATAATTGTGGGAAGGTAATCAAAGTGGTCCTGCAACGGTTTAAGCAAAACCCATTGCACATTCAGTTTGTTTATTTAATATACTTTCAGCTAATACGCTTTGTATATACAACAGATAAAAACAATACAATATAAAAACAATTTAATTAAATATCTAACCAGATGAAAACCGCATAAAAACATTCATATATATATATACATAACACTTCATTACTCAGTAGATTTTAAGATCAATTCATTCCTCAAATAAAATTTGACAAAAAAATATATTAAATTCAGATCACCTTGCATAAACAGAGACCATAGCCCTTCTATCATATTCAAATTGATCTGTTTATTGTAAGATTTAAAAAACTGTATTCTTAGTGCTTTTAAACTTTCACAACACATCAGCAAATGGTACAATGATTCAATCTCTGGGCAGCCACATAATCTACATAAGTCTGCTGCGCTCAATACCAACCCATGCACCCTTTATCTCGAACACTGATGAAAGATTGAATCTCGTGATGAGATATGTTCTAGACACATATGGGCTAGGGTATGATATGATCGTTTATTTATATAGCGCCTATACACAATGTGTTGCAAAGTGCTTCAAGGCAAGGGAGGGAACAAGGGAAAATACAACCACATTCTTACAGGCCATGAACAGAAAGGATGTGAAATTAACTATCGTACCCGGCCTGACAACATTTCGTCATAGGCTTTGATATAGTTGGGTTATTGCACACGATTCATATAATAATGGCGAACCTCTCCACTGTGTGCCTTGGATGCCAAGGATATTAAATGCGACTCATTACAATGTCCTATTATTTTCCTCTTGAGCCACCCCCTAAATATCTTAATAGGTATATTGCTAGCTGCTGATTCAAAGCCAATTCTCCAATATTCATACATTTTCATAACAGTTCCTAAAACACCCAGTTAATTACACTTAGATATTTTAAAAAATGCACACATATGGGATACCACAATAGCATCATTGTCTAATTGTACCAAATTAACATAACTCATTAGACACAATGATATATTCTGTTTTGATACATTTCATGTTAAATTTAAGATAGAAGCACTCAATTGGGGTATTACTCGGCAAGCACATTCGTTTTCTCAATATTGTAGCCTCTAAAGTGATTACACGAGACAGAAAGCGGTGACCCAACACTTCAATTGCATACAATAACATTAAACGTACCTTTGCAATGTACATTAATAAGACTGCCTCTGCTGAATATCCACTTTTTTAAAAATCATCTTTATTTAATTTTAAATCAACATAACAATAAAACAACGGTGAAGGTCATAAAACATGAACAATTTTAAGCAACATGTCAAATATTCAAAAATGAATAATCCAATTAGAAACATCTTGACAACAAGCGCAGATCCACCAACCATCCAACCCTCAACATGTGGCTTTTTCCGTGACTTCCATACTTTCATAATATGTTTAACTGCCATCATCAATGCTCTGTTAACCCAATCAGTACCACCACAGTTCAAGAGGAAAACCGCAGACAGAAAAGTCTGAGGAACTGACATACCAGACACCAAATCTACCCGATCAAGAGCATCTTTCCAAAAAGTAAGCGCCCGTTCACGTTCCCACAACATGTGTAAATAAGTTCCCTTTGAACGAGTACAACCCCAACACAAATCTGAATCCATCAAACCCCTCTCCTGCATTCTCACTGGGGTCCAATAAATGTGTCCCACGACTATTTGATGAGTATATCTCAAATTCAAATCCATTTTTTCTCTCACCGTTGCCCTCTAGGCTCTATCCCATTCCTTTCCTGACAAATCCTGACCCAACTCCATTACCCACTTCATACGTAAAATCTCCCAAGCAACCCACATACATTCGTGAATAGGCATCAATTGCGTTGGTAGCTAGAAGGCAACGATCTTTAATAGAGAACCACTGCTCTTCCCAGACAAGTTTACTATCTAGCAGAATACCCAAATACTTGTAGCTGTTTACTATTTCAAGCTTGATATTATTCAGGTGCCATGTATATTTTTGGGGAAAACGCTTGGCTGGAAACTCCATTCTTTTGCTTTTTTTGATGTTAATACACAACCCATTATTTTTCAAATACACAGCCAAGGCATCTAAAAGCTTTTGGAGCCCGGCAGGGGTGTGATCTAAGAGCAGCAGGTCATCAGCATATGCCAAACGCCCACACAGATGATCCCCCCCCCACCCCCCTATATTTTACCGGATATGTGGATACTAGACAATTAAAATCGACCACCATATCCGCAAGATAGAGGTTGAACAAGGCTGCAGCCACAATACAACCTTGTTTTGCCTTGCAACATGTTGGTATTACAGCAGATAACTTTCCCCTTGTATTCAGTCTAATTTGTACGGTCGTGTTAATATATAGCAACATTAACATCTTGAGCAAACCTCCAGGTATATTCCAGGCTTGGAGTTTCAGCCACAAGCGATTTCTCAGCACAACATATAAACACGGCCAAAAAATCAATCATGGCACAGTATGTATTCAAATTCCTACATTTTCTTGCATATTCACTACTATAGTGAAGTACCATAAGATTATGGTTGGTGCTAGCTTTTTCCCTAAAACCAATTTGGTTCGGAGGAAGAATATTGTTTGTTTTATCCATAGATTGAGTTCTTATTATAATTCTCTTGCCAATATTTAAGAGGGAATGACCTGCATAGCTAATTGTCTAAAATTCTTTGGCTCAGCTCAAGTCCTTTTTTTATACTGGGTTAAAATATGACATGTATGCCATGATTTCGGTATAATTCCAACCTTTCCCATTACACTAAATAATAGAAGGAAAACTTCCTCCCATAAAATGGATTAAGTTTAAATAATAAATTGCAAGAGCTGTCAGGACCGGCTGCACAGGAATTTTTGAGATTGGCAATCATTGATGCAATATCCGATAGCTTTACACAACCATTTATCTTTTGGTACTATACATCTCACGGATTGTTTCAATGCAGCCTAATGTAGAACTAATATAAGAACACCAGGCTTCCTCTGATGTACAGTTAATCGTAATGTATCTCTTCTTATTTTCCTAATGACATCCCATATCTTGGAGGAGTCATTTGATCGTGCAAGGAGTGCAATTTCTTGCCACTTTGCACATTCCAAGCTTTTCTTGTGCG
This sequence comes from Ambystoma mexicanum, assembly GCF_040938575.1. Classification (NCBI taxonomy): domain Eukaryota; kingdom Metazoa; phylum Chordata; class Amphibia; order Caudata; family Ambystomatidae; genus Ambystoma; species Ambystoma mexicanum. The sequence goes on from NC_090922.1 coordinate 293,575,873, forward strand.
CACTGAGTCAAAATCGATATTGCCTCTAGATGCATTTGACCTTTTCAGCCACGTGTGTCATTTGATCACTGTGGACAGCCCCACGTACTGCCAAAGCTATCTCATGTCTTACTTTCTTTTTTTCATTACTTATGGTTTTATAATAATGTTTATATTGGTCCTTTTTCGTGCGTTCTAATATTGACCTATATACGAGTCTGTTACTTCATTCTGTATTTTTTCCATCATTACAGAAAAATCATTGATTACGCTATTTCTATCATTATCACCATTATTGCCTACCATACCATCCCTATCTAATAGAACATTTGGAATTACATTTTCAACAACATGTTTGGCTTGAGACAAATTCCTAGGATGCCACTGTATTCTGTTATTGCCCTCATTCATAAAATGTTGACCAACCAATACAATCCTATTTTACTGGGATTTCATTGTTAGGCGGTAGCATAAGAGATGTGCACAGTGGAAAATGATCACTCTCTTCTCGATACACTAAACCCAGATCTGCAATATACTCCATACCCTTGTTATTCACGACTACATAATCTAAGACAGAGGCCGCATTTCCAACAACCCTCGTCTCAGCCATATCCTCATCACTGGGAGTATTGCCGTTAAGCATTGTAAGCCCATGGATAAGGAATAATCGATGCCATAGCCTCCCCTGTCTATTGTTTACCATTCTATTAGGAGAGGATTTAGCAAGAGGGTTAACTAGATTTTTACATTGGATTTTAGCAATCTTTGCATAAAGATTGCCCACCAATATCACCAGGAACTTGTGACCATATTTCATCAGTAGAGTCTTGACTACAGTTGTGTTGGTTTTAGTTTCCACCACATTAGGAGCATCATAGATGTTAATCAAAATTATTACCACATTTAGATGACTAGTTTTAGCTGCTAGAACATTCACTGTTGATTCAATAATCTTTGTGGCCACCCATGGATGCTTTACTGTAATCAGGAGCCCACCTTTTGGTCGCGCTAACTTTCCTTTAACGGTGGCCTTATGAGTACTCCGGCCATCGAATAGCACTTTATCAGCCATCCAGGTTTCTTGAAGGGCTACAAAAGTAAACACATCTAAGGCATATACCAAGCCCTCATCTCCAAATAGGTGATTATAGCCCGTGGTATTCCATGACAACAAGAAATCGAATCATCTAGATGCCTGTTGAAAATGTTTTTTTGAATGACAATGGTAACCATTGGAAATAGCCATTTTCAGACTCTATTGGCTGGCCCCATCTCGTCTTGTATTGGACGACATTAATGATGGCACCTTCATAGGAGAAAGGGTCTTTAAACTATTATGTACTAATTGTACCTTGTCTACATTCATACTTATGCTAGGCACTATATTAGGTCCAACTTAGCGCTATTATCTGTAGCCATTTTAACCTCTAAACGTGTGCACTTTGCAACCAGATTGTTTAATAGATTCTCAAATGCATTAAAAATCATATGAGATTTCATACTAATGTCACCAATACTGTCATTTCAATTGACACATGGGCCTGGTATAGACTTTGTTAAAGGCAATGTATTGATGTTGGATTGTTCACCACTTGCGTATTCTAAAGTCTTTGATTTTGCTATCAAGGGGACGCAAGCCCGAACGAGGGAGATTAATTTTAAGGGTATCTGAACTTGAACGAGGGTGATCCATGGTCCGATCCTGAATGAAGGAGACGAAGTGTGAATATTGTGATGAAAAGGGGGTCTCAGCCGGAAGAGGGAGAACCATGATGAGCATTCAAAGCGAGAACTTGTGCATGTGAAAATCTTGATTGTAATGGAAATTTAAGACGGTTTGTCACAACAGACCTTTTGCAGTAATAGACTGTTATTGGGAAGAGGCTTCGGCAGAAGGCCCCAATGTCGGTGCTTTGAACTGCTTCTTCGTGGCCAAGAAGGCAGTGTGTGTGAAGCTCGAACGTGCCGCCTTGCCCACTGCTGAAAACGTGGGGGAAGGGAAGCCAACTGCTCAACTGTCCTGAACCATTATTTCTTGAACACTTTTCTCTTACATACATCATTTTCCCACAGTTTTTTGTATTTAGAAGTAAGGATTGGCAATATGTTTATTAGTATAGGCCCTTTTATTTGACATAGACTCCACTAGGATTGCATTATTATATGATGGTCATAGCTTGCTCCCATACTTCGCTTTAGGTTCAGATAGGTGTTCAACCAACCCATTTGAAGTTCAATAAACACATTTGAACTGTGATAACTTGTCTGTCTTCACTGTTTGATACCATTCTTTCCTTACACTGCCAACTTGTTTTCCCACCTTCAGGATATCCTATCCTCACTCTCCTCTTCTTCCTCTACTTCTCTCGGCACCCCTCTGACTACCTCTCCTCCTCCTTTCTCCTCTTTATTTCTGATAACACCTGACAATGTTTCTAGACAAGTCCAATCTAGGAAAGTGTTGCCCAAACAGGTGCTTGCCTGCTCCTCCAGAACCATCACTGACCACATTGACACCCCCGCTCCACCGTTGGCCAATTTCTGCAATCACTGGATCTTTCCCCTCTCTCCTCAAGCACTCCCATGTCCACCCCTCCTCAGAAAACCTTCTGCCAATACTGCCCACCTGGTAAAGTATCGTCCGATCTCGATCACCCCTTTCTTGGGCAAACTCTTCAAAATCTGGCCATCTCCAAGCTTACTCTCCACACTGAATCTGTTGGTTGTTTCTATGATCATCAGTCTGGTTTCAGAGCAGCCAGAGGCATGGAAACTGCTCTCCTGAACACCCATGAAGATCTGCCCTCTAATCTTGACTCCAGCCTTTCTTCTGTCTTAATCCTCCTTGACCTTTCCTCTGCTTTTAACATGGTCAATCACGCCACCCTGATCAGTCGACTCCGTGAGAACCTGGGAATTACGTATCAGGCCTTGGAGTGGTTGTCCTCGTGGACTGGCCGTCTGAGGTCCAACTTGGGTCTTTTCTCTCCACCACCCCTATCTCCATGTGTGGTGTTCCCCGGGGTTCTACCCTCTCACCCTGGGTCTTCAATGTCTATTTGGCCCCTTTGGCCCACCTAATCTCTACCTTCCCCTCTAACTTTCAGTGTTATGCCGATGACACTTGGCTGTCCTTCAGGCTCGCCTCAAACTCCTCTCCTCTCCTCTGTCCTGGCCAGTGTTCGAAGTGAGCGGGAGCGGTGCTCCTCTACTTTTTAAAATTACCTTTTTTCAGCTCCTATACTTTTATTTTAAAAAGAAACTGTTCTGGAATGGTTTCGTTTTAAAATAAGTGTAGGAAGAAGTTGAGACTTGTACATTCAGTGCAGTGCACTGAACATTCCCTTAAACAGCAGGTGCAAGTTATTGGCGTGTCTATTGTTTGTGGAAGGGGATGTGGTAATGGGGTTTGTGGGGAGTGGGAGCAGGCCAGCAGGGAACATGGTTCCACTACTTCTTTTTGTACACTTCGACCACTGGTCCTAGCTGTCTATTGTAAGGAAGGCATGTTATAAACAGTAAGACACACAAGTGACCACAGTTCAAGGGTGTTTATTGAACTAGCACGAGGACGTGATAAATGCCTACCTAAACCAAAATCTACAGATGGGAGCAAGCTACAACCATCAAATAATAGTGCAGTCGTAGTGGAGTTTTGTCAAAACAAAAGGGCCTATACTAAAAAATATTTTGCCGATCCTTAACAATAATTTACTAATAATGTGGGGTAATGTTCATGAAAAAGAAATAAGTATTCACAAAATGTCAGGATGCTCTGCCTGTTGTCCTCCCTTCCCCATGATTTCAGCACAGGGCAAGGTGGGTCACTCGAGTAAAGCACACACTCTGGCTTCTGTTTGCATGAGGATACAGTTCCATTTTCCCAGTTCATGACCTTCTGTCTCCAAGTCCCTTTAATTTTTGCAAGTCTCTTGTCGCAAATGGCCTGCAGTACCAGAAAGTTATTTTTCTTTTCACCATTTATTCATCTTGGGTCTTCACCCTGGATCCCCCTCAGCCGGGCTCAGATCCCTTTCAAAACAAGTTTCCCGAGAATTATTTTTCAGGAGACTCACGGCTCACCCCAGATCCCCCTTTGCCGAGATCAGATCCCTTTCTCTAGTTCAGTTAGACTCCCTCAGCCAGGCTCGGACCAATTGTTATGTACATTAAACTATCAAAGACTTTTGAATGTTCACAGGGTTTAGCTTGACCCATTGCATGACCACTTTGATCTCAATATTTCTTTCTCTCACACTCAGTATCAGTTGGCTACCTATCCGTCTTTTGAACGAACACTCACGTGGCGCTGGCCCACTCTGTGTATGGTATCTTTTCTTGGCCTCCCAAAGTTCAATTATAAAGTTGAACTACTTCCTTCAGCTTCCACTTATTTTCACGTTGTTCATCCCAAACTCCTTACACACTGTTCTTTAATACAATGTTGCCACTTGCGACCTTGGTCCAAAACACAAGCTGGTTTGGTATCAGTCTCCTTCCGACTCACTGGCTATGCTGTCTTTTCTGACACCGCTTTGCCGAAGACAAGGACAATACAATGCGACAATCGATCCTCCCTGCTTTGGTTCTCGACACAGGAGTGCCCCGGGTACCTCCGACACACTGTGCAGGTTTGATAAGCCTTAGCTCCTGCTCTTTGGTTTCTTACTTTCCAAGGCTTATGAAAGCAAGTCTTCACAGGTCAAGGGTGCTTACCTCCTTGCAACCCTCTGGTCTTGCCGTATTTTTCCTTGTATTAAACTGGCATCTTGGAACTGTTTCCTCGTGTGTTTTGCCTCGCTCAGAGTGTGCGTACGTGCTCTGCCTTTTATCACACAGTGGCAAACGTCCCACTCTGAAAAAGACAAGATGATCTTTAAAGCCCTATCCACCAAATACAAAAAGGCAATCACCCAAGCAAAGGCCAAATCCTTTGAATCCAGAATCTCGGAAGCCCAATCTAGCACTAAATAAATCTTCACCGTTTTCAGAGAGCTCGAGACACCCACTCTCGCCCCCCAGAATCTCACCAAAGACAAAGACTGGTGTGACAAAATACAAACGGCCATGCAAACCAAATTAAGCCTCCTCAAAAGCAAAATACTAGCCACTAAACAAGCCCTACCCAGTAGGCATATCCCTATCCCATCACCCGCCCCGGATCCCCCCCTACCCTTCTCCTTCAAACCCATCCAAGAAAAAGACATCATCAACATTATGAGGAACATCAAGCCCTCTAACTGCAAAGGTGATGCATGCCCAGCCTCCATTATCAAAGACTGCACGGAAGCGCTAGCGCCCTTCCTAACAGCCTTTGTGAATGCCTCCTTTACCACAGGGAAAGTCCCCGCCTCCCTCAAGGAAGCTTAGGTCCGACCCCTCTTGAAAAAAACAACTCTCGATCCCACCTCCCCCAACAACTACAGACCTATCACCACTGTCCCATTCCTCCTCAAAATATTGGACAAAGCAGCCTACTTGCAGGTCCAGCACTTCATTGAAGAGAACAAACTCCTTGGACTCCGCCAATCTGGCTTCCGCCCTAGACACGGGACCGAAACCGCCCTACTTGACTTGAAAAACCAAATGGACGATGCTAGAGACATGGGTACACCAGCACTTCTCCTACTCCTTGACCTATCCGCGGCATTCGACCTTGTGGACCATGGCGTCCTATGCCAACACCTTTCCTCCACCGCCAAATTCTCCCCAGAGGCCACAGCTTGGATCACCTCCTTCTTACAAGACAGAACCATGCAAGTATTCTCTGACCTAGCCACCGCATCACCAACTACTATACTTTGTGGTGTACCCCAAGGCTCCTGTCTCTCCCCTACCCTGTACAACATCTTCACATGACCCCTCTTCCTCATCCTCGACGCTATGGGCATCTCATACACCAACTACGCCGACGACACCCAGATCCTCCTCACTCTCACAGGTAACTATGACACCGACTCCCTGACCCTCAACAACCTCTACAACACCATCCAAGCCTGGATGGCTGACAACGGACTATGCCTCAACTCTGACAAGATGGAACTCCTCCTGGTAGGTTCCCCCGACACGCTAAAAAAACCTAGATGTCCAATTTAGCCACTTCCCCATTGACTCAATTAAAATCCCGGTCTCCGATTCTGTCAAAACTCTGGGAGTCTACCTGGACCCCAGCCTATCCATGGATAGACAAGTCAACGCAATAGCATCCGCAGCTGCATATCATGCTAAACTTATCAACGCAATCAGGCCCTTTCTATCCAAAGAGAACTGCACCAACATAGCCAGAGCCATCACCGGCTCCAGGCTAGACTACTGCAATGTACTCTTTCTAGGAACCTCCAACAAAAACTTAGTGAGACTACAAGTAATACAGAACAATGGTTTCCGGGCAGCCCAAGGCATTGCTAAAAGAGAACACATCTCTGAACCCAGAAAACTAGCCCACTGGCTCCCAATAAAGGAAAGGATCGTATTGAAAGCCCTGACACTGACCCAAAAGTGCATTCACTTCACTGCTCCTGCTTACCTTTCTCAAAGGATCCACCCTGTCTCCACCACCAGGCCAACCAGATCCCCGTACACCAACATGCTCTCTGTGCCACTAGTAAAAAGAGTAAAAGCGGGTGGATCCAACTTCCCCTACCTCGCGCCCACCCTCTGGAATGCCCTAACCCCCACCATCCGTGGCGAGGACTCCCTCACCACCTTCTGCAAAACACTGAAAACTACCCTCTTCACATAAGGACCGACACATCAGCACAAATACTTATCATTTATGTTTGTAATATACGCCCAAATGCAATATTTGTAACAACAGTATGATTTCCTGTACTACTCATAATGTGTCAGCAATCGCTATCATATGTACCATGTAACTAAGTTATTGCAAGTAACAGCGCCTCAATGCCCCTGGGCTGCTTGCGCGCTATATAAATTTAAATAAATAAATAAATAAATCTGTGTGGGGAAGTGTGATGGAAGTCATGTGTGTGTAATGATCCATAATTGTCTGACGTTGTCTGACCATGGTTTTGGGACATGTCCGGTATACAGCTCTGATGTTTGTCCATTGTCAGTCACGGTGAACTGTCTGTAAGAAAGTGTTTGTGTTGGGAAAGTGGGGGGTTGAGTTCCTAGGTATCCTTGGAAAAAAGGTGTTACAAGGAAGGGGATACTGTGTCTCACCCTCCGGTGTCCCATTTCCACTACCTGAAGACCCATCATCCATGTGATCCTCCCATACTGGTCCACCCCCAGGAACTGGATCCAAAAACAATGGCAGTGTCCTGGCCGCCTGGATGACAGATCCCCGGGGACAAGCGGGTGAGACACCTTCAGGCTTCTCATTATCCACGATTCAGGATTGGTGCGCCTCAAACGATCTCTGCCTTAATTCCAGTAAGATGGGGATCCTTCTCATTGGGACCATTGTTCCGCTTTCTCCTCTCTCACTCTGGCTGCTCTCCTCAGACCCTCTGCCATTGCCTTCCTGTGAGACAAAAAAACATTGGTATTTTGTTCCTCTCCACTCTCTCCTTCCCTCCTCACATCACGAACCTTGCCAAAAAGGCCCACTACCAGCTGAACCTCCTCAGAGGCATTCTTCCTTTTCTCACTTTCCCCCAGAAGCTCACTGTCTCCGGATCCCTGGTTCTCTCTAGGCTGGAATATTGCAATATCCTCTTTCTGAACCTGCCTTCCTCTACTCTCTGCCCTCTGCAACTAATCCAGAATAGGACTGCAAGCCTTATCCTTGGCCTCAAGCTTAAGGACCACATTTCTCCAGCCATGAAATCTCTCCACTACCTCCCGGTGGCTGCAAGGATCAAGTTCAGGATCCTCTCGATCGTCCACAAGGCATTCTGGGGCTGGGGCCTGCACCACATTCAACTCTCTCTTCCAAAATACCTTCCTTCTCGAGCCCTTCCCTCAGCTACCTTCAACTCTGAGGGTCAGACGCTTCTCCAGGCAGAAAGTGGGGAGTAGATCTCCCTCCTCTAGAGGTGCCTCCCTCTGGAACGGCCTCTCTACCCCTCTCAAAATTGGTACGACATTTATTCATCGCCTGTTCATCAATGGTTTTGCCGAATAAAACCATTGGAAAAATATGAGGGGGCATATTAGGTGTAGGGTAGGGTGGGGTGCTGTATAGGGAATGAATAGGGGAGGAGGAATTGTGCCCCCCCCCAAAAGAAAAATCGATGTTTTTTTCAGCAAAAATGTTTAGCCAAAAAGTGCCACGAAGAAAAAAGCAGGCGAAGAATGAACATAGAACCTCAAAATTGAACCGGATCACCTGAAATTCCGGAAGCAGCTCAAGACCACCTTTTTCACCTCTGCTTTCTCTGTCCTTTGCTGACCTACATATCTGCTGCGATGACCGGTTGCTTGGCTACCCTCAGAGTCTCACTGGGTACCAGGCTCCCCCATGATCAGTCTCCCCCGCACTGCCTTTGGGCCTACTGTCCTTTTAGAGGGTTGTAACCCATACAGCCCCCTGCCTCCTCGCACTTGCACGATCTGAATGACACAAGGCCTAGTAAGATCGTTTGTCTTGTCCTCCCTCCCTTGTTTTGTTGCGCCTAGAAACACATATGTACAGGTGTGTTATAAATGACTTTCGAGGGGATTGTGTCCTCTGACGTATTCCACATCTATGACAGTAATCACCACAGCTGTGCTGCTTCGGAAATGTTTTTCTGCGTCGATACGCTGTCCCTTAAGAACGTGTTCGCTTCGGAATCTCGGCGCGCCTCGGTTCTTCTCCTGTTGAATCGGTTCTTCCAACTTGGTTATTGTGAAAAATGTCTGTCTTCTTCTACCCCGCGGTCAGGCTTCAAGAAGTGTCGGGACTACGGTTCCAAGATGTCCTTGATGGACCTGCACGACGTCTGCCTTTGGTGCATTGGCGAGAGCCACGCCACCGATGACTGTGATGAATGCCAGTCCTTGACGTCGAAGGCCTTGTGGGAGCGAAAGAAGTTGTCTGTAGGTAGGGTTTCCAAGCCCCGTATGTCAAAATCCACTAGGCTTTTGACCGATTAGCGGGGCGACTCCCCTCAGTCGCCCAGTATCTTCTGTAGTGGGCCGTCAAAGGCAATCTGATGAAGGGGGTTCAGTTTTGGCTACCCTGGCCGTTGGTAACGAACGTGATGGACGCATCCCTTACGGGATAGGGAGCTCATGCCAACGAGTTGACAGTCAGTGGTTGTTAGTCTCCGTCGGACTCCAGTCTTCATATCAATCTGTTGGAGCTGAGGGCCATCAGGTTAGCCCTAAAGGCTTTTCTGCCATCTGTGCGGGGGAAGAGTGTCCCGATTATGACGGACAATACAGTGACCATGCACTACCTTAACAAAAAGGGGGGGCGGGGTCTATCCCACTGTGCAGAGAGGCGATGCAGCTCTGGTTCTGGGCCGAAAACGCGGCGGCGGATGCTCTGAGCAGGCAGAGCACGGTCTCTCATGAGTAGGAGCTGGCTCAGGAAGTTCTTTTGGAGATCTTTGCCCTTTGGGGGACCCTACAAGTGGATCTCTTCGCCACCAGTGTCAACTGGAAGTGCGAAAGATTCTGCTCGCGGGAATTTCCTCCAAGAGGAGCCTTGGGGGACGCGTTCGTAGTGGAGTGGTCCTTCCCACTGCTGTACGCGTTTCCTCCAGTCCCCGTCATTCCGCAAGTGTTGTGGAGGTTACGGAGGTTCGGTTCCCGAATGATCCTCATTGCTCCAGCGTGGACCAGGAGAGCGTGGTACCCGGACCTTCTCGACATGTCCATCTGCCCTCCACGCCGTCTTCCCTACCGAGACGAGCTGCTCTCACGAGAGGGGGGTCGGGTTCTCCATCCAGAGGTCAGGTCTCTCAGCCTTCATGCCTGGCATCTGAAAGGTTGAGGTATAAGGATTGGGCCCTCCCCGAAGACGTGATGGAGGTGTTGCTTTCGGCCAGAATGCCCGCGACAAAATCCCTGTACCGTTGCCGTTGGAGAAACTTCTGCGACTGGTGCAGGGTACAGAATGTGGATCCTTTTCGGTGTTCTATTCCTGTGGTTCTGTCTTTTTTGCTTTCATTAGCCTACAAGGGCCTTCAAGTGGGTACCATTAAAGGTTACCTGGCGGCGCTGTCCATATTTAAGTGCTCGTCTGAGGAGTGTTCTTATTTTAAGATTCCTTTTGATTTCTCAGTTTCTGAAAGGGCTAACTAATGTGTTTCCTCTGTCACCTTTCCAGGTGCCCGGTTGGGTTTTGAACTTAGTCTTGAAGTTCCTGATGGGCGCTCCGTTTGAGCCCTTACATTCTTGTCCGTTAAGACGGTTGTCCTTTAAGACTGTATTTTTTGTTGTGGTTACTTCTGCTCGCAGAGTGAGTGAGTTGCAGGCGCTACTCGCCAAGCCACCTTTCACAGTGTTCCATAAGGACATGGTTGTCCTCAGGGTTCGTCCTTCTTTTCTTCCGAAGGTTGTGTCAGAATTTCATTTGAGCCAGAAGGTAGTTCTTCCGGCGTTCTATCCTCCTCTGCATCCTGGTAAGGAAGAGGAGAGGATCCATAGGTTGGATCCTATGAGAGCTTTAAGTTTCTACATCACACTCATGTCCCGGGTCAGAGTGGACGATCAGCTATTTGTAGCATACGCTGGAAGGCGTTTGGGTCAAGCTGTTTCTAAGCAGACCTTGTCCCGTTGGATCATCTTGACAATCTCTGAATGCTACCGTCTGGCGGGTAAGGACCCTCCGGTGGGCTTACGGGCTCATTCTACTAGGGGTGTGGCTGCCTCCACTGCGCTGCAGAGGAGTGTTCCCATTCGTAATATTTGTGAAGCAGCCACATGGGCCTCTGTCCATACTTTTGTAAAACACTACTCACTGCATTCTATCCATGGGCAAGATTTGGCCTTTGGCAAGGCGGTCCTCTATTCTGCAATTTGATTGGGCATTCTAAATTCTTTTCCCACCTCCATATGTTGGTACTGCTTTGGGAGTCTGTCATAGATGTGGAATACGTCAGAGGGCACAATCCCCTCAAAGAAAAAGTTAATTTCTTACCTGGTAACGTTCTTACGATGGGATGTTCCTCCGAAGTATTCCACATTGCACCCTCCCAGCCTAACCCTCTACAGAATTTCATATGCAATTCCAGCTTATGTTCCCGCAAGGTTTTCTGTAGTCATACTGTCAGAAGATTGGTGCCGCGCATTCTGGAAAAAAACTACAACTGAGGCTATGGGCGTCGTGCGTCCTACATATAACATCCGGTGACATCGGCGCTCGACTGAGGCCCTCGAGGGACAGCATATCAACGTCATCGACGCAGGAGGCAGATGCCGAAAAGATGTGGAATACGTCGGAGGAACATCCCATCGAAAGAATGTTACCAGGTAAGAAAGTAACTTGTTCTATCGTATTGTATGTGCTTCAACCTCCCCTTTCTAGTTTTCCTCCTCAGACTCTCCAAACACCACCTTACAATCGCCAAGCCCCACATGTCCTTCACCAACCACCTCCTTGATTTATTTATTGATTGATGACTTATTGTGAAAACTGAAAAGGTATGGCAGAATGAGAAATCAGAAAACTCAGCGCTTGTACTAGGTAATTAATTGTAGATCCGACTGTGTGTGAATGTATGGTGTGGGTATCCTGCCAGGTACACCACAATTAGAAAATACAGGTTCAAACAGTTACATGAACACTGCGCTCAAATCAACAAAGTCCATGCATGAGTTGCATATATTTTAACTGTTTGCAGAGAAGCCTGACACGCGGTCCGCGCTATAAGCTCTTCTTCTAAGGCTAACAACATCATGTAAAAGTCATACCAGAGAGCATGCAAAATAATATCAACACCGAACAACAGACACCAAAAGGCACATATGCAGGGTGGATAACCATTAGCCGCGTCAAACATTAAACAAAACCATATGTGTAAACAATTTGGTGAGATAATTAGTCCTTGCCAGAAGCCATCAAGTTTACCCATACGTTAATGCTAGTGATGCGAACAGGATATCAATCAGGGAGTATTCACATAAAGAAAGGGGAAGGATGGGTAGGAAAACACAAGCATTAATATGGTATTGAATTCATAAACTGATGGTTCAGTGTGAGTGTTTAACCATAGGTTTGCAAAAGACAATATTCAATCAAAATAGTAAGGTATGTACCTTATAAAATCCTGATCCCACTCAATATCACGAAGAGACAGAGATTGGAGGTAATCAATTTTTGTCAACGGCTTTTTTTTTTAAACTGAATTTTTAGTTACTGGATATTGAGACAATCGCTAACCAATTATCAATTGATCGTTGTGTAGTCCTTAGCTAGAAATGAGTTGCTTTACCACAGCTTAATAAATATCCCCCTTGCCATGGTGTGCTGCTAGTGTACCATGCAGTAGTCTTCTAGCTCCTCTCAAATGTAAATAGTAACTTTAGAAGTCAAGATGGTTGGATCTGTGTTCTCTGATGAGACTCCCAGCAGAGGACACTATTGCCCTGGGAACCAAAAGAGGCCCATGAAATAATGTTCAAAGTGGCCCCATATTACACATTATCAGCAAGCCCAATCCTTTTCCTATACGAGAATTTGAAAATAAATCGGTTACCACACAAGAGGCCCAGGATGCAGAGGCCTACCGGGAAATCTCCAGAGTTCGGATAGGCCAGTCCACCCCTTCTATTGCCTTCACAGCAAGTCTTCCTAAAATACATGAACACTTATGCTTAATCCTGCAAAATCGTTTCCCTCTAAAAAAAAAAAATGTAAAAAAATAAAAGCCAGCCCATTTTCCATTTTACCCTCGAAATATGAACTTTTGTTAGTGATCAGTGACGAGCTGATCTCTTTGGAATGTGTAAAGTATGAGCTTTCTCTAGGCTAGAGGCAGAGCTGCAGTTTCTCCTCGCGTGAGTGGGTCATCCAGTCTGGTTTTTCTTTGCTTTCTGGCTCGTGTGCTGAATTTTATAATGGGGTGGGGGGGAACAAAACTGAAAGTTCCCTAATGCAATGAATGAAAGCCTTACGTAAAGACCTGCTAATGCAGCACACGAATATACTTGGAACCCTGCAGAGGAGCTTATCTTGACATCATGCACAACACTCTGGTCCTCTCTGTGTGTGGGACCACCCTCCTGTTATCAAACGGCATCAGTTGTGGAAGTGTATGAAAACAAGTAGTGGAAGTATGTTCCCTGCTGATCTGCCCTGGTCCCCACAAACCCCATCTCCACGCCCCATCCCGCGCACAATACAAACCCCCAAACAAATCTGCCTGCTGTTTAAGGGAATGTTCAGTGAAGTGCATTGAAAGTGCAAGTTTCAACTACTGCCTACACTTTTTTCCGCAACGATTTTTTTTTCAAATGAAAGTACATGAACAGTAAAAAATGTAGAAAGTAGAGGAGCACCGCTTCCAGCCGCTCCCACCCACTTCCACCACTGAACAGCATGCCAGAGCCTTGGCCACTCAACTCTCTGGAGGAGTCCCTGCCTAAAACATACCTTGATTGCAACCTTTGGGGACCGCAACTTCGAACACAATCATTTGAAATATTTACTCATTCAGGGGGACGGGGGTCCATGCTGTTCCAGCCCGGTTTTTGTGCACTTTAAAGGTTTCTCTTTTCGGTTTTGCTGTAGTGACTCTTGGGTGGTGACGTTGCTGCTGCCCAATGCCTTAACAGTGCGCTGCTAAAAGATCCGCAAGTAAAGCAAATTAGCTGCTATACCATATGAGGACATGTTTCGGCTCAGTACCAGCGACTGCGCAAAGTAGCTTTTATCACCTGCCCTCTAATCATCTGCTAGCCCTAAGTGCACAAGGCTCCTGGGGGTCTAGATTTTAAAACCAACTTTTGCACTCCTTCCGCATCCCCAGGGACGCTGAAAGCATCACCTGGAAGCATCACCTTAAAATTAAAGCATGTTGCGTGGGCCACTTATTTACTAAGTGAGTGCAATTTTTAAATGTTCCCAAACTCAAATTGCGGCTTCCTCCTCAACTGCTGGCCATCCACTCTGCAGTTGCTGATGAAGAGCCATTATGAAGCCGGCGCCTGCTTTTTCACGCAGCTGGGTTTACTTCAGTTGGTCACTCCCGCAGTGTACTATTTAAGGGCAGGCCATTAAATAAAATGGGAGCTCCGTAAACGCTCGTATGAAGGTGTGTTTGAACCTGTCGCATAATCTGTGAAAGGTTTCTCAAAAAGGTTGCTCTATTGAAAAAAGTCCGATTGCTTCCCCAGTTTACAAGCTGCCCGCTGTCGGGCATAGCGGTTTCATACTTAGTAATTTATTCGTGTGGCTTTGCTCCGATTAATTCATTTGTATCATGACCCCCCTGCCAGGAGCCGCCGTATGTTGAGGAAGGCGTGTGGAACTGCAGAGTGGGAGAGTTGAATGAAGTCTGTCGCAAATTCAGGTGTGTTAAATGTCTCTAGAGGTGAGGGACGCCAGGCACAGGAGTGGAGATGTCGGCATTGCACTATACCACTAGTGCCGCATCAGCTTCCGTTTCCTACTCGTCGGGTGTGTTTGGAGATTGACACCCAGATATGGTGATTTCCAGGGATATATATAGATAATTTGTCGTCCCATATTACCATCCTGCATTGCAGCTTCACTAAAACTTTGTCACTCTTGATTGAAATTGGCTTTTCTTTCTCCTGGCCTTTACCGCTACAGGCCAGATTTACTAATACTAGTTCTGTTTATCCTACTGGGGAGGAAAGCCATGTCAAATTACAGAGCAACATGGTTCTAACCTGTCCTTCACCTTCCAACCAGTTCTGGGAGAGAGGCGACCAGGACTTTTAGCCTGAGCTCTTCTCAGAAAGTTGGAGAATACCAACCTACCTCATGACTTTGAGTCCGTTGGATAAAGGTCAACTAATTATTGCCACAAGTTCTACTTAGCGTAACTGATAAATATACCTTCCTGAGAGGGATGATGCTTTACACTGCCTTCAATATCAGAAAAATACTGAAATATGCTTCCATGAGCTTGACAGTAAAATGTGGCTTGTAGTATAAAACACGTTAATGCCCATTATAGACCAACACAGCTATCACAGTCGCATTACAGTTAGGTTAGTTGCTGTAAATTAAGGATGAGATGTTCCCTATAGCCTCGCCTACGCCCAGGGGACAGTCCATTTATGTCCTCTGTTCCAGATACTGGTGGAGTTGCTGAATGTGTACCGCATTTGGGTTGAGAAATAAATGTCATTTAAGTAGCAGTTCCTTTTAAGGCTGAGAAGTTGGAGACGCTTCTGGACAAGGTGAAGAGCAATTGAGAATTCACATCATCCAGGGTCATTGGTGTTTTAGCACATGGGCTAGAGATTGCACTGATGATCTGGTAAACTTAAAATAGGCACATAACCCCCGAGTCTAGAATCACTCCGCAAGAACCCCCTGTGGTAAAAAAGGAACTCTAGAAGATTGGATTTGCGCCCAACTGCAAATTTGGTTGCTGACTAATATTTCGCTGAATAGCAAGACTGGTCATCAGACAGGGGTTAGAGCAGTTAATGTTGAACAAGTACCCCAGCTGTGTAGTTCTAGTTTAAATAATGTCACTGGAAAATAGAACACCAAGTGTGGCTCCTCGGGAGACAGACACACAAAATACTCTTCTTATTTGTCATATGGTGTAAAAAGTAGGTCTTGCACCCCAAATATGCCCAGCTGTTGTGTGCTTGAGGAAGCCTCTTCTGTACACTAGTTACCATAAACCCTTCGTGGTATGTGCTGGTCTCTCACCCAGAGTGGGATATGCTCAAAATATGTACTCCTTGCAGAGATATCCTATGTCAGTATGCCAGGTTGGGTGCTGGCTCCGCATTTTTGATGTCATCCAATATCCTGGCTCAGGAGAGCCAGGCCTTTGAACTCGCCACACAGCTGGGTGGGCGAGTTCATGCACTTCAGCTCACCCAGGGAGACAATCGGGGTACCTGCATAGTGCCCAGTGTCTGCTGAGAAACCTATTTCCCCCTTGTGGTGAAGAGGAAGTTGGAGTGCTCCAGGGAAATGATGGGACAGGTGCTGCTCTCTGCATGCCAGCAGTACAGTGCCACAGTGTTTTCTTCACCCGGGCCGCAATGATGACTCTGTATCGGGGCGTCTGGACTCCACCCAAGCATGAGCGAGCTCCGGGAGAAGCAACACTGGTGTACGGGTGATTGGCCACCCGAGGGGGCAATGGAGGACCTGAAGCCCATTACTGCCTCCAGCCATGGTCCATCACCAGATGAGTTCATCACGCTTTACAGTTAAACCCCCTGCTAATAGTAGGAACCTTAGAGCTGGCTCCAATAATAAACAACTCATTAGCAGTTAGGATGGGGTTAGCGGTACTGACAAAAAATGAAGGCTTAAGGGGAGACTCCTCAGACCGCTGCGCAGAGGGGATCCTCTGTTTTTTCCTTCTCCCAACTACCACTTTTTAACCTTCCGTCCCTAGAAACTCTAGAATCTTCAACTAGGGGCCAGTTTGTAAATAGTATGGCCACTTGACCAATGACATCACCCCAGAGGAACTAAAATGCCTTCCCCATCACTGTCAATGCTATTGGAAACTATATAATGTATGATAATCTACATTACATGTTTTAGCAGTATATGTACTGTTTCAAAAACTCCACCTTTACTATGTTGCAGACCTTGAACATCAACAGCATATAAAGGACAAGGAACTTCCTTACATTATGCCCTAATTGACTTGTACACATGTGCTTACCGATTCTCTTCATGTAGGGGTGTCCCCACAACCCAGCCTTTCTATATAAGTGGCCGTGCATCTGTCGGGGTTACATGGACATGATTGCAAAGATGTGGTAAACTAAAGCGACCAGGATTATTTTCTGGTACTTAGGGATGTAGGTCTGATCCTAAATTCTTTTTTTTTTTTTTTTTTTTTTTATCCCCCAAAATATTGGTGGACCCAAACTGCTCCCCATGTACAACTGATACACTTCTAAAATGATGCATGGTAATTACATTCCACTTGACACCGACTCCTTGACATATGAAAACTGGTTGTCAAAGTGTGGAATTAATTAAATATTTATGAAAGGTGTTTATGAAAATAATCTGAAAGGTGAAATGTCCCTCTTTTGTAGAAACATAAAAGAAAAAAACAGCTTTTGTGTAAACTCTTTGAATGGATTAAAAGATTGACACTACATACCAGTGGTATTCAAACTTGCTTTTATACTCTTCTTCGCCCCCCATCCCGCAAGCTATAACTGCTTATATTTTCTATTAAAAAACAGTCACTGTCATTATTAAAAAGCCTAGGCGGGGGGGGGGTGGAGTATGGAGAATGGAGGGAGACAAAACGACCCCAAACACCTCGCCCCCCCCCGGCCGGTGCCACAGTTCGAAGAGCACTGTAAACAAACACATTCCAAAATGTCCCAAAAAGTGAAATCTCAAATTGGGGAAGATCTGAAGTGTCCAAATTTGATATGGAACGTGTAAGAAAAAAATACTTTTTAATCACTAAAAACAGGGGAACACCCCCTTTACTCCTGGAGCGGGGGAGGAAAATATATTGCAAAATAAAGGTTAAAAACCACACAATAACATGTAGCCATGAGAGGTCCAAGAAACCGGCAAATGTAATTGATTAGACATTCGGATGCTTTTTTAAAAACTGTTTATTTTATTTATTTGTTTGCATCAGAGAACCTCATATGCGCTGTACATTCAACAGTCAAAATAAAGGTTTGCTTCTAAACTAAATTGGAAAAAATGCAATTGTTAAAGTAAGTCTGCAACATTGGAAAAAGAAAATTGCAAAAACAGTGAATTCGTGCAAAACCGGTATAGGCTGTTAAGACCCACTTGAGAAGGGAAAAGACAATGAATTATATTTTTTAATCTAGCTACAAGTTTGTAATAAACTAAATGCTAATAAAATTAAAAAAAGAATTTCAGGTAAATTATGACCAACCTACAACCGCTCCTCTCCTTCTCCATGTGTGCGTGTAGTGTGGAACTTAACTTATCAAAATAGCAGACACACAAAAAGGCTATGAAAACACACACCACAATGGTGTATGGGATAGAATAATAAAAAACGAAAAACCTTATATTTCTAAAAAAAAAAAAAAAAAAAAAAAAATTTGTCACAACTGAGACAGCCACAGTTGGTATTGCAACTGCCTTGCATCCTAATTCGATGCATTTCCCTCCCCTTGCAATGCATTGATTATTTCTCCAATCATGAAAGAAAACCAAACGTTAGTTTGTAAGAGTTTAAACTTGTAATAGATAAAAATGACGTAATCTATGGGGGGAAATGTGAAGTTATGTCCTTATTAAAAAAAACAATGCATTATTTTAACCTTTCTATTTCATTAATACATATTAACTTACCTATTTAGATTCTACTATGTTCTTTAAAAGAAAGTTGTCAAAACAGTTGGTGGACAAAAGATCGAGCTGCAACAAAAATGGGAGATTTTGGTGTTCTGACGAAAAAGGAATGTCTGAAAAGTTTAATGCCTATTTAGTTTACTGCACATGTCTACAGGAGGTGTGCAGAGCAGTAAACCCCTTAACACTGCTCTTTCTCTGCCTGCTCCTCTCTCTCTCGGGTTTCCCATTGGCCCCCGTCACAGTGCAGTACCTCTAAAATCCAGTATCTAGTGATAATGCTGCATGGCAAAAGGTCATCAGGGGAGCACATTATCCCGACTTTGTTTTTCCACAAAAATTAAACTTTCCCCAAATATTCTAGGTCTCGTCCTAGAATATGTGGGGGAAGACTTGCGACTTTTTCCCAGAGGACATTATCACATGGAACCTAAAATCCAATTAATCTGTCTCAAAGTGAATTGCGTTTTAAACATTCTTGTGCCTTTAAAGAAAAAATGTTTTTTTAGTGAGTGTGACGGGATTACATAAACATATAGTAATCCAAAATACTGCACACTCAAAGTGAAACTGGTCAAATGTATTACACAGATATCAATGTTTTCAAACAAATGTTGGTACTGTACCATACATATGAGCACAGCTGATATATTATGTGTACTACTACAAGAGAGGCAGCGTTAACTGGGCACTGAATGTGTCACTCAGCCTGACACTCCTGTCTGTTTTGGGCCCCCTCCTATGACTTGGTCCTGGGCCCTTTACTAGTGCCCCTTAGTGCTGACCCAATAATCCGACCGCGGGTGGCAGTTTGCCTTGAATATAATGTCATTCAACTTTCACAAAACCCCAGCCTCTACTAGCACCAGGGTTTGGGTTACTGGGTTACGGCAATAAGTCTGCACCCAGCTGTTTATATGCAGTTTGTGTAATGGGATGCACCTGATCCCTCTTGCACAGTCTGATGCTCCTTGTCTGAGGGAAATGGTTGTTGATTGGATCACTACTTCCTGCAAAGCACTAATGTAAATGGGTAAGAAATCCAATTAGCACCTAGCGAGGTGGTATCACCCAATCCGATAACTTGAAACGTTTGCTGTACCTGCTAGTACAAGCCTGAATGCGTCATTCATAGCTACTGCCCCTCCCCCCACCCCCCAATATTGCACAGGTGTACACCGTTATCCGGGCAGGTACAGCAGAAAATGGACTTAATGTAACTAAAGATGGCGAGAATGAACAAACTCGCATTGAACTAACACATGTGCATGCAATAGACATGAATCAAATGTGCACTCCCCATAAAGAAAGTCAAGAGTGCAATTATACACGAAGATTATAGATTGCATCCATCTAGCCATGAAGAATACTAAAATAAGCAATGTATAAACTGAATGCAACATGAACAACACATGTATATAGCTCACTAATATTGAAAGGCAACAGTACCTAGCAGCCATCTCTTTCAAAATGGAAACGGCACCAAGTAAATGACTCATGAAAACTTAAACTGCTGAATTCACGGAAATAGAGACCTTTGCAGGGAGCAGACAGTAGCTATGCAACCCAAGCCAAGGTTACTGAGAAATAAGGGAGGGTCCGGATGACAGAGAACACAAGATCATTCTCAAAGCACATGGCATATATTCTTACATTAATTAACAGAACAAACAGTCTTTGAAGGCCAGCAGCAGAATATTATAGGCTAACCCCCTCATAGGGAAAGGACCAAGCAGGTCCCTAGTGGCTGAGAAATTAATAACACCCGCGCTCATATTAGCTGAATTCCCAGTCAATGCAGGGTGAAATAATTAAAAACATGGTCCTCTCACATGTGACCCATAAGTTAAGAACACTGTATTCATTAGCCCCCTACACAGATAGGACACCTGCCTTGACTCCCCACATAGTCTCAGAAATGGGGCACCTTACAAGGTTAGCTACAAAGAGGTTGCCCCGGCTCATGGTCTAGGAATACGGGTGAAGTGTCTTTTTTTAATTGAAAGGAAAGCAGTTCCTGGGCCTCTCTCCCTCCTGCTCCCATTCAGGTGCATGTGTTGATGACCTGTCAGTTGGCCAAGATTGTCTAGTGTTTTATAGTGCTTGGGGATAGATGCAGGAAGCTGGTGATGTCAGAGAGAATGTTTGGTGTGACCGAGCGAATATTACGGTGTGAGTGAAGGAATGCTTGTAGTAAAGCTTCTAGTGCCAGAGTTGGAGATCCCCTACATGGGTGATGGGAGTGAGTGATTCTTACTAGCCATCTTAATGTAACCGAAGTGTAATTGAAATAAAGTAACTTGCTGGAAACCTACCTGTTGTGCCTGAGGATCTTACGTTATTTCACTGGTGACAAGATGGTATTTCTAGGAGGCCAGGAAAAGACCAGCGTGCAAGAAGTTGATGGTGACAAGTCTGCCGCGGGGGTGCAGAGAAGGAAAGAGGAACCACTGCCCCCACAAGTAAGTCCCATCACCCAAGGCGAAGTATAAAGGAAACCTTGCCCCACTAAATGTCCCAGGCTAAGAAGGTGGAAAAGGGGGAGCCACCCCACTAGAAGGTCCAGGGAAGACTGAGGGCACAGCTAGAAAACCCAGAGGGGAAGAACGATGCGTTTTCACCCCTCTTTGGTATTGTGAGCAAAGAGGCAGTAACAATCTTTAAAGACAGAGACTGGTAACCGGAAGAGGAAGGGAGCACACAGAGAAAACGAAAATGCCTTCCCATGTTAAGTAAGCACCAGTAAATGAAGATGGGTTACAGATTGACATGTGTAATTCCCGTTTCTCTAGAATCTAAGTCCCAGGGGTCATTTACCATCTCCTGCAAAGAGCCATTGTTTATGGTTGGACTGTATACCAAACACACCGATTAGCAGAGTGTGCATTGTAGCACTGTGGAGAAATAGGTTGGCTGCCCCTGTATATGCATTTACTACCTGCAACCATGTGCTGTGTTGAGGAAAGGTCAGCTTTGCTTGGGGAAAACGTCCTACAGAGCAGGAGTATTCTCTATGTGCGTGGTTGGTGTATATGAGTGTAAGGCAACTCCCACTCACAATTCTCACACTGACAGTTTGAGAGGTGAGGTGGCTGTTGGGGTGCAGGAGGGCAGTGGGGTGCAAAACCGCTAGATGGTGAGGTACTTTAAAATGAAATTTTCAGTGGTGCAATGAGGATATATGTGTTCGCAGAGCCGGTCAGGGTGTCAAGGATCTTCCTACGTTGCAAAGAACTTTCTATCATAGCATAACTCTCATTTTCTTTATATTGTGACTTTTAATTACTTTAGGTCTTGGAAGCGCTTACCAGTATTTATTTTTTTAGTTTAAGTTTGTATTTTATTTAGTACCAGAATAAACAATTACAATCTGAGTATATATGAGCTATCAATTGTACGACATAACATTTCATATCATTAGAATACATTCTGTAATGTGATAACTAAGAACAAATACAGCACGAAATTCATTAACTTTGAAGTTATTTTGTAAGGTAATAACTAAAGAACATAATTATCTTAATTTGCATATGAATACATTACTCAGATTTATTGAGAGAAGGGGGATGATAGGTAGGATGAAAAATGGAAGGAGAGAGAAAAGAAAAGCAAGGAAGGAGTTTTATCTCGGGTGATAGGATAAAGCTAAAGAGCCATGAAACTGTAAATTAAATTACCAATACAGATAAGCTTAAACATTTGTATTGTTTAAATCAACAAAACAATGCATCTTCTATCATGTCTGGAGGAGAGAGAGGGTGAGTTAGCAATACACTTCTCCAGTCTGTGTACATCACATATAATATTCCACCTTCCTTTTATGGAGATTGTAGTGAAATCTTTCCAGTTTGATGTAATTAAGCGTATTGCCAGTTATAAACAAGTCAAGGATAACAAAGGATGGACCTAATCTTGCCCTCGTTGAGAGATAGGCTACCAAGTAGGATATTAGTTTAATTTAAGGGAAGAGATTTTAAAGATATGTCAAAGAAAATTCCAATTTTGGTTCCAAAACATATTTACCTAGGGACAGTCAAACATAGGACTATAGGAGACAGAGGTTGAATGACCAGACCAGCATAAATCATTATCTGCAAATTTCGATACAAATAATTTCCTGGGGGTGATAAATGCTCTATGCATGAAAAAGTAAAAGGTCTGGGTTAGGTTTGCCGATGTGGATATAACTTTGGTCTTGGACCAAATTGTGGACCACAAGTCAACCCCAAAATGAATTCCACAGTCGTCTTCCCATTGCAATTCAGATGACCATAAATTATTGGAAATTCTTTCTGACTTTATAACCTTGTAAAGGTTGGATGATTTGATTGCATCAGGGGATTCTGTAGTTCGCATTCTAGCAGGGTCTACAAGTCATTGCTGGGAATCATTTCTACTGCTAGCATCTAAAGAAGCATTAATTAAATTAGAATACTGACTAAATGGAAATGTAGGCAATAAGATTTTTTTTTAATTCTTCTACAGAGAGGAGATTGCCATCCACAATTATTTGATCAATTAATTTAATTTCTTTGCTAACCCAGATTTTGTGGAAAATAGGTAGATCATTGTAGCTTTATAGACCTCGCCTGAGGCCCATACTGGGCGTTCTGGGCCGTTAATGAGGTATGAGGGCCCATAACGATAGTACGGCCCGAGGGCAAGGTCAATAAACCTATTGGAACTGATCTATGTGATTATTGCGACCACTTTTATTATGACTGCCGAAAATGGCGACTTTTATTTTGTTAATATTTTTTAAACCCCCTCCTTATACACACGTGGGGGAGACCCCCAGTTCCCCCATATTACCATTATATTACATACCCCCCACATATATGTATGGTGTAAGGGGGGGTCTAAAAAAGAAGTCAGCATTTTCGGCCATCGGAATTGTGAGGGCAACATTTCTGGCCATTACCATTATAACCCATGGTCAAAGAGAAAGAAGTTCATTTAAAATGTAAGTTTTGTATTACATTGTTTTTGGGGGCCTCCAATATTCCATGTGGAAAAATAAAGTTTAAAAACATTAAACATAACATTGCAAAAAGCTATTATAACCCATGGCCAAAGAGAAAAAAGTTCATTAAAAAACATAATTTGTGAAATATTATATTGTTTTTTGGGGGAATTAAATATTCCTTGTGGAATATTTAAGTTAAAAAAAAGGAAAATAGCATGATAAATGTCATGCCTATTTATAGTAAGCTATTCTTTTCACTAACAAGCTATTAAACGAAAAAGGATGGTATTTGTAGGAAAATGTAATTTTCACTCCGCCCACTAGAAGGGGGCAAATCACTGTTGATGCACAACTTTCTGAGCTGAAGAAAACAAAGGGCAAATTTGAGGGCTATGATGAAACTGCGAGTTATAACAGTTCGTATAGCCCACAAATTGACCAATGGGAAAGGGTTATTCACCCGGCCAGGGTTCTACTTATGGTTATAGTTATTACAGCAAATAAAGAGAAAGGGCCTTAGCCGGCTTATTGATTTGTTGAATCTGAGTCAAGTAAGAACTAGTGGGAGAGATTGTTTTAGAGAAGCCCAATTTGGATATAATGAAAAGATATATTCTATCTTTGCTATCAAATGATGAAACAAGACACTTTTCAACAATTAACCAAGTAGGTAGGTTTATGACTTCATTGGTGGCAAACCAATTTCTGGCTTGTTTGAGAATGAAGGCTTTATGATAGTTTTTAAAATTTGGGAAATTGATACCACCATTGACAAATGGATATCTTAGTTTGCTAGCAGCAATTCTTTTCTTTTTCTTAGATCCCCATAAGAAATGTATATGTATTTTTTCAATAGATTTAAAAATGATGCTCACAAAGGAATGTGAAGAATGTGTAACTTATATAAAATCACAGGTATGAACATCATTTTAATGGCCTCTAATCTGCCGTACCAAGACAGGTATAAGGGGAACCAAATTCATTTAGCTTTGATTGTAGATTTTGTAGGTTCATTTTAATCATTTGAGGAAGTGATGAGGCAATTGAAAACCTAGATAAGCAATAGAGATAGGATTCCAGCTAAGACCAAAATGGACCACATCTTCTGTAACACAGTAGGAATTAAGCAGAAGCATTTCTGATTTATCCTTGTTGAACCTGTAGCCTGAGAATTGAGAGAAAAATGTAATTGAATCTAGTAAGTGAGGAAGTGTTGTGGTCAGATTAACAAAGAAGATTAATATGTCGTCCGCGTAAGCAGCTAACTTGAATCCAGATGCCCACATCTAATACCAACAATATTTTATTGGTTCACATTAATTTGAATAGAGGTTCCAGGGCCAGTACAAATAAAATAGGTGAAAAAAGACATCCTTGTCTAGCACCCGTATGGAGGGAAAATCTAGGAGAGAATTGATTAATACAAATTGAGGTTTTTGGGTCTGAGTATAGTATAGTTTAACTTAATATAACCATCCCCAATGCTGTGTCATTTTAAGGCTTGAAATAAAAAATCCCATTCAACGCTATCAAAAGCTTATTTGGCATCTACTGCAATTGCCATATATGGTTTTTTTGTGGTGATTCTTATGTATGTAATGCAAAAGGTTTATAAATAGTCTGGAATGTGCTGAAATAATTCTGCCTTTGACTAATCCTACTTGATCAGGATTAATGAATTTATACATGAAGGATTCTATTTTATTGGCCAAAATCTTTGCAAAGATCTTACAATCAAAGTTAATAAACAAAATTGGTCTATAGTTCTTGGGTAATGCACTGTTTTTATTGTGTTTGGGGAAATAGTATCAGAAGGGCTTCCATGAAGGAGCGTAATGACTTAACTGCCTTAGTGAAAAATGTATAAAGGGATTCTAGCTTGGGTGAAAGGTTAGACGAGAAATGTGCAAAAAGGTCAATAGAAATCCCAGGCCCAGGGGCTTTGCTTTATGGCCTTAGTGATTTCATTGATATGAATAGGGCCATCTACCTAAATCCATATTAGTGTCATGATGCCTACCTCCAAGGAGCCAGGTCCGACCCAGCAACCCCAGAGGCAGGCATCATTTCACCCAGGGGAGTGCCAGCGGGCCCAAGCTGGGGCCCTTTGGACGCAGTCCTGGCGCCTTAGGTGCCAGGCTCATGTTGGACCCCTGTCCTGGCACCTTAGGCGCCAGACTCATAAAGCTAGACATGTTTTCAAGTGTTTTAATGTGCACTTACCTGATTCAGACCATGCTGCTACATCCAGGCCCTCTTGAGGCCTGAATGGAACTACTTTACCTGTGGGACTACTTTCCACCTGGGTGTGGTCGGGGAAGGATACATACCTGATCGGTGGAAGGATACACACTTGGAAATTCTTCCAAAGCTATTTAAACCACACCCGATCAGCAACTCATGCTTCGCGTTGTTCTGCTCCTCGCAGCTGGACGCTCACCGTGTCAGCTTCTGCATCTGGACCTCAGCCACGCCTGTCAGTATCCTGGGTCACCTGCAAAGGGAGACAAAAGACCTTACCTGCTAAATCAGCACCACGGAGACATCACACAGACGATCCTAAAAGGAAGACATCATTTTTAAAAGCATTTCGCTACGATCGCTGCAGCGCTGCATTTCACTCACCTATCCTGGACGCCTCCATCTTCAGCAGCGATCATCCGGATCCCCAGCCACTTCCCAGAGCCTAGAGAGAAAAAGACAAGAACAAGGTGAGAGAAGGAAAGGAATAGGAAAAGCTCAGTTTCCTTCTAAGACTTACCTGTTGGGTCATTCCCATTTCATTTCGGGTCTTGCCGCTTCCAGGCATTTTCCGGACCCCGGCCCTATGGGGAAAAAAGACAAAGACATTGAATGAGCGAATGCAAAGACATTACCCGAGCGCTCATCCAGAATTTACCTGTCATTTACTGGAACTGCACGTTTCACTTCGGGTCGGCGCCATATCTCCGGCATTCCGAACCCCGGCCCCTAAGGGGAAAAAGACATAAGCATTAGCGCTAGCTGCAACAAGACAATGAACATTATTATAAAGTTTGGACTTTTGAACTTGCAGCAGAACTTTTACAGCGCCTTACCTGAATAGTCAAGCTTACCTGAACTCCCATCAATCCTCAATCCAGTGAAGTAGCTGGGTTTCAACGCGCCCCTGCATCAGAAGCAGGATGGAGAGCTCATCCTTCCTGACCCTAAGGTGAGACTTCACGGGGAATCGTGGAAGGGTATCGTGAAGGGTTGGAAGAGAGTGGGAGGCTTGAGCATAACTCAGTCAGTAGGTAATACTCCCTTTTCACGCACAGGGGAATATTCCTGCGAGCCAGAGAAGCCAGAGTAGAGGGGCCCTTCCTGTCCATCTTCAGAGTCCTGCGCTTCACCATTGAAGAAGCACCAGCACTCGAAGCCAGACCTGCGCCTCCGTGGGAATCAGGTGAGCGTTACAATTAGCAGGGTGGTTGTGTTTCAAGTGATCAAAAAGTTAATTAAAATGAATATTAGAATAGTGGTAACAGAAGCATATACATTTTCATAGAACTTAGTGAAAAGACCCAGGATATCTGAATCAGAGGTTACTATTTTGCCAGTCATTTTTAATAGCGGGTATCCTGGATCTATCCTTTTTTATCTTAAGATACGAAGCCAAAACTTTATCAGCTTTGTAGGATAATTGATATATTTTGTACTTACTTTTCAACACCATACCAAAAGCTTGTTCCATGTATTTTTTGATAATAGAGAAACAACGTTATGATTTGTAAAAATAAAAAAATAAAAAAAGAAACTTGCTGTAGCATTGTATCTTTTCTCTAGAGCTCGTAATTCATTATATAGGGCATCTAAATCTTTCCTTGCCTCTTCCTTCCTTTTGGCTACAAATGAGATATGTCCCCTTAGGGCAGCCTCATGGGCATCCCAATTATTGGCCGGAGTGGTGTCGTCATCTTTGTTATTATGAACAAAGAAGTGGTGAAATTCAAGGAAAGATTTTTGAAAGTTGCCATCCTGAAGAAGTGAGTTAAACCTCTATCTGCTTATTTGATTTCTAACGCATCCCAATTCTGTATTGGTAACTACGGGAGAATGGTCTGATATTAGTGAGAATTCAATAGTGGAGTTAATTATTGCACATGTTAAGGATTTGGTTACACAAATATATTCAATGCATGATAGCGAGCTACTTGGGAAGGAGTGAAAGGTGAAGTCCACATCAGTAGGATTTGAGAACCTCCATGTGTTAACAACTCCAATCTCTGCTAAGCATTTTGTAAATTCGGTATGTGATTTGCTTCATTTGAATTGACATTGGATCTTCTATCAAGAAAGGGGTCAATAACATTATTAAAATCTCCACATATCAAATTGGGATGGTCTGATTGTAAAATCATTTGTTCCATTTACCTCCAAAACCTGGGATCAGGGTTAGTGGGCCCATAAATATTGAGAACATTTGAGAGTTAATTGATAATTTAGCTAAAACCCATCTACCATTGGTATCTAATTTCAAGTAAAATAGTTTCCATATTTAATTTCAAACATTTTTAAGCAAGAGGAAGGGAGTCACTTTTGGGCCTTTTTAAGGTGGCAGTTTCTGTTTATTAGCAGAGCTTTTTGTTTCACTTTTTTTGTGAGGACATCTTGAGATGTAGATCAGGGCAGCAAGGGTTCTTAAAACTGCACAAGAAATATCAAAGTTTGCTTGTCTCCATTTATATTTAAGTGCTCAGGTCACCACAGCTTATCATACCAGGTTATTGGGGTGAAGTAATTTGCAGAGGACCCCCATTAACGTCAATAGAGGATGTGCAAGGCACAGAAAAGCACACTGCACAACATTCACCCCAGAACAACAGTTGGCCCCCTCTTTTATATAAACACACTGGGAGAATTTCTTATATAATTTTCATTTATTCATTTGATATTCATTTATCCAAATAATCAGTTGTGCCATAACAGTTTCTGGATATAATTGATGGGAGCCTTAAGTGGGTAAATGTCACTTATGTAATGTTGTAAAATGTCTGTTGCCAGTTTTGAGGGGCGATTTCAACATAAACTGATAATATCCCCGTTCATAAATTAACAGAACCTCAAGTGCTTAATTGTTGTAGAAAATGCTGTTATTCTTGCAACAGCCTGTGTTTTGGAGAAATGTTTTCCCATGCAATCAGCAGTGCCCTGGTTCATAGCGTGATCTGACGTCGGTGACAGGAAATGTGGCGTTCCAACTGCTGTGCACAGGTGCTTCAGGCCTCATCGCCTCATCCCTTAAAATTGTGAGTTGGAGCCGGGCAAACATTGCCCCATCTTCCAGAGGACCAAAGCTTCAGGGCATATGAGGAGGAAAGGTATTTATTAAAGTCTGAGTCTCTCCGTATTTGAAATATTAACACAGGGCCATGATTTAAGCTGCCATTCCGTGCCAGGATTAGCCACGCCCCTCCTGCCATGTATTTTACCTTTTTACTTTTATGGGTGGCAGGCTGGTGATTTATTGCCTGCTAATTTATGACTGGCTATTGTTGGTTCAAATGGATGTTTAATGCTTTTTCTCTTGTGCCCGGCTGGTGAGGCACATGATCCGAGAACAGTACAGAGTGGCAGTACAATGTGTGTTGATGCCGTGGTGAGTGTGGAAGTATAACCGCACCTGAATTTGTATATGTTCTTAGCTTAACCACTTTGAGGAATTTTAACTCTATGCTGCATGTCCAGCAACACGGACTTGAAGGAGGTTTCAAGTAGCTTGCTATAGCGAAAGTATTAATGCTGGTGAGTGTAAGTCATGTGCAATGTGGTATAATGGTAACGTAAGGAGCTAACATTTTTTTAGCAAGTTTCAGTTCTAGGCTGCGTATCCATGCAGAAATGTACACTTGTAAAACAAATGGAAATTATGTTTGTATGGTTTTTACATTGTTTTTGCCAGCCATAGTAGATAGGGGGTGGGTAAGCATTCCTTCATCCAAAAGTGCGTGGTGGTGCAATTGTTATGGCTACCAAAGTAGATAGAAAGGTAACCATGCCTTCCACCAACAATGTGGGCATGTGGCATTGTTATGCCAGCCAGTGTAGAAAGAGGGTTTAACAATGCCAAAGTGTGTGGTGGTGGCACCGCTATGCCAGTCACAGTAGATAGGGGGGTAAGTAGGCCTTCCTTGTGGCATTGTTATGCCAGCCAGAGTAAATAGGGGGGGTAAGCATGCCTTTCACCAAAAATGTGGGGTTTTGTATTATGCCAGCTGGTGTAGAAAGGGGGTTTAACCTCTGTCATGATAGAGTAGCTGTCATGTGAAGATTCAGCCCAAGTAGAAAGGGAGTCAGGGGGAACGTCTTCCATAATGTTATTATTTCTGAGTTGCACCTCAAGTAAAAAGGGTGCACCGCGTGATTGTATGCATGTTGGTAGTGTGTGATAACCTGTGTGTCCGAGTGCCTGTTGGGTGTAGGCTTTATGTGAAAAAAGAAGATGTGTTGTGATGTGCTTCGTTGTGATGTGATGAGATCGGGAAGGAGGGGGAGATGTGTTGTATAGTGCTTGGGGATGGATGCAGGAAGCTGGTAATGTCAGAGAGAATGTTGGGTGTGAGTTAGGGAATGCTTGTAGTAAAGGTTCTAGTGTCAGAGTTGGAGCCCCTGCCTGGGTGATCGGAGCCATGAGTCTTACTAGCCATCTTAATGTTACCTAAGTGTAACTGGAATAAAGTAACTTGCTGGAACCTACCGGTTGTGCCTGAGGATGCTAACCAATGGAGACCTTCAATGTTATTCTGCCCAGTACATGCTTCATTAACCAATCCTGTATTGTAGTGATTATATGTATTCACTATTATCCATTTAGAGTGGTCTGAGATGGAGCCATGAGATGGGTAATGTCCACGTAGAAGACTAACACTTACATAATATGTACTTATATAATATGTATGTAGTCTTTCCTTGACCAATCACCTCACACCATTTGTATTTTATTTATTTATATAGTGCACCAGGTCCAAAGGCATCCGGGCGCATCACTTAGGACCATAGGTTTTTGTACCCAAGACTACAGTATGTCGTCAGGAGTGAGGTGTTTTTGGTTTATAACCCGTTGGTTTGTATGAAAGCCTATGAGAGTCGCAAGGTGTAATGCTTCTGCGCTATCCCTGCTTTATTGGATTTTAATAAGGCAAGTTTTGCTTACACTTTGACTATTTACGTTATTCAGTGTGCGATTTCCTGTCCTCTCGAAGGGAGTAAAAAACCCTTGCAGTTGATGCTGATGGAATAGAATAGATCAGAAAATGGGAGTAGTCCATGGTTTCAGTAGAAAGTGGTACAGGCTTCAAGGCATGCACTAGCAGCAGCTTCAGCTCGTACGATCCATAGCAGGAATATAGAAAAGGAGGAGCAAGCTCAGAAATGGGAAGTCAAAAGCCCAGCTGGATCAGAGCTTTGGTAACAGGCACTCGGGGGAGACCCACCTGTCAGATTTCAAGGAAACAATGCTGCGTTAAGAAAGGGGGACCATGAGTAGGCGACTCGAGGAGAATGGAGAGGGAAAGAATAGAACCAAGGCTTTCAGGTAATGGAATGGGCTTCGTAGACGAAGACCCGCTAATGCAGTACCACTGATCAAAACAAAGACAACGTATTGTGCTGGAATCTGGAAGACTCAGCCATAAGGGAGGAAATAACAAGGTTAAACATTGTCTAAGAGTCAGGAAGACAGAAGCGACGCAGCCGCTTACCATAGAGCTGCTTGTGAAATACTGCTACTGCTTTTTCGGATTCCAGTGTCCGAACCACCATCTTGATGGAACACTAGACTGCTGATCTCAGAACTAGTCAAAGGAACTGCAGATCGCCATGTTGCAGAAGGAAGAATAACACGGACATGAGGCCTCTTCCATCTCTGCCAGAGGGACCAAGAAGTGGAAGTCTGATTCCTGACAGTTTGCCATTCTTGAAAAACAAAACCTAAAAGCATATTGACCACACAGAGAGCCTCCAGTTATTAAGTGATTATATCAAACCCATTGATTTAAAATTGTCAGATGCAGAGTAGTGAATCCAGCCAGATTCATAGCAGAGCCAGTAAATGAAGGAGACAATGTGCATGATTGCACTACTTACACTAAGTGTACTGAATATCATGATGAGATGCCACACGTGAAAGATCTTGACACCACCAGTTCAGGCAAGACTGTCATAGTGGAAGAGGAGTGGTTTTATACATGCAGACAGCATGCCAGTGCAACATGTGGCCCTATTGGATAGGCTCACAATCACACTTCAACTCCCTTCGGCGATCGCTGTGGTAAAGTATGCTGCGCACACTAAAAGTATGCAGTTAATTTCTTGCAGCAAAGCGGCTGCCGGGTCAGAAACAAAAAGAGCAGCATATTTTTCTCGAATATTGGATTTTGTGACTTCACCAAATAAACACACACGGTTTTCACACATCATCCATAGCCCAAATAATTGAATTGCAGGGAATAGCACCAGCAGAAGAACAAGAATTATAGAAATGAAGGCAGTGCTCCTTGTCCCCCCACAGATGCAATGTGGGTACAGGACAGAAACAGTAAACCAGTTATGCCCTTGGGATTACTTAAAGTAGAATTAGATCAATTACATCACCCAGCGCACACAGCACACAAGTGTTTTGCAGTGTTGATCTCTTAAGACTGGTTTGTTCCCAACCTGGCAGAGCATGTTGCTGAATTTGTTGGGGACTGCCTAAACGGTCAGACGTTTCCTGCTGGGCACAGGCTGCAAACAGTGAGAGGAGCAATACCCCTACCTACTGGACTCTTCCAGCATTTGCATATAGAATATGTAGATATGCTCCAAGTTTGTAACAGCTGCAGGTATATGCTGGTAGTCGTATTTCCTTTCTCCTGATGTATTGAATCAGGCCCATGCATATATCCTGATGCCATGTGTGCTGCATAGTTCCTCGAATGTCAGGTCTTCTCAAGGTAGGGAGTGTGCAAAGTGCTTGGGTCTGACAATGGACCTCCCTTTGTAAATTAAGTATTTTACCCTATTACTCTTATTGGGTATTAAGCATACATTATCTTCCGCTTACCACCCACAAGCAAACAGTATTTGCAAAAGTCTCAAGGCCTCCTCAGGGAGTGCATTGCCAAATTAAAGGTGACTCTGAAAAAGCATGGCTCCATTGCCTACCCTTAGCCCTATTTGCATTATGTAACCAGCATGACTCAGACCATCCCTGGACTCCACACAAGCTAGTGATGGGACGCTGTATCCATGTACCTCTTGCTCCTCCCACTGAAGTACAAACTGATGCCCATTATGTTTCAAATGTATTGGGAACTGAAATGCATGATTATTTGACTGCTGTAACACAAGTGTTAATTTTATTTGACGTCCGCTTCAAGTGCAACGGGGGAGGTCTAAGAACATTGATGAAGACAACAGATTGATACTGCAACAGTTCTAAAACCTCTGGCGCTATACCCTGGGACAAAATCTTCTCCAGAAGTTTCATATGCGCTCACACAGGCCACAGGTTTGAGGGTCTTTTTGTTGTGGAAGAAGTCACACCAATGGCTGTGAAAGTGGGAGGAAGATGGGGTGGCTGCACTGGGTTGACGTTAAACCTTATAAAGGAGACACCCTGCCACAAGCCGCTGAATCTGAAGATGGAAGAGATGAGCGCAGTGACCAGAGCAAATCAGCAGTCAGAACTATAAAGAGATGGTGTTCCTTTTGTTTATATCCACAAATACCTGCAACAGAGGAGACTTAGTGGATACTTTTTCAATTATATCTGCCTGAAACAGTAGCACTTTAGCAGTACAAAAAAGATATATATAATATATATTCAAATAAATGAGGCAACGTTGTATAGCATATTAATGTTGATCTTTGTGGCACCATGTAGAGATAAGCCTACTACGTGGTGCCACAGAGATCAACCTATTAATGTGCTGTACAAGGTTGCCTCATTTACTTGAATGTTTAAAGTTTGGTATTGCATGTTTTTTGTATATAGTATATAATATACAATGCTTACTCCAACAATTATATTGCATATGGCCTTATCTTATTTAGTGAATCCTTATCCTATTCCAGGAGTGTGAAATATAACCCTTGCTGCAAAAAAAATTCTTGCCTTATTAACACAATTTTTCTTGTGAACATTAACCTCTTGAAGAAGCGGAAAGGAACTTTTTTTGGGGAAAAGAAAAAATTGCACTTTTCAATTTTGTTAGATATTTGCTTTTGACGTGTAGAACAAATGATACTCCTAG
The DNA here is from genome assembly GCF_040938575.1 of Ambystoma mexicanum. Lineage (NCBI taxonomy): Eukaryota > Metazoa > Chordata > Amphibia > Caudata > Ambystomatidae > Ambystoma > Ambystoma mexicanum. Next base: position 293,609,453 of record NC_090922.1, read on the forward strand.
CTATTTTCAAAAGGCTGATATATGAGCAATAATGCTTGGAGCAATATTTTTTACATTTTGCATTTGTTTTATCATTCTTGTGGCACTACGGGAGTTGGTCCTTTACAATGTAGCCAGTCCACTATATAGCAATGTAACCCCTAATGCCACAACGGATGAAATAGTAACCCAAGAATTTCCTGAGAGATTTAAACGAAGTGTGTTTAATGACTTTGAGCACATGAACTTGTATATACCAGTATATGACTTGAGTGGGGAGCAAGACATCTGATGACAGTTATTGTGTGCTCTTTTAACCCCTGTGCCATGCGCACGTCCAGTGTTTTCATAGCCACGGAAGTACTGGCAACCACAGCACACCTAATGCACCTTGCACTTTGTCTGACAAGAGGGCAATTCCTCAGTCAGACTGCTTCAATTGTATGGGTATACCAAGCAAAGTCCCCAAGAGAGGATAACTGTGTATAAGAATTGAAGATGGAAACACAGCCATGCTTCTGCAAGCAGCACTCAGCCTCTCAGTGGGTGCCTGCTGGGTGGCTTCAGAAGCATGCCACAAAATATGAAAACACATCGTTGTTGCTCAGCCTACTCCTGCCTGCGTTTAAGTAAACGCAGTATGGGATTTGCAACAAACTAAAGACCAGGGCACTCAATCTGCACTTCAAATCACTTGTGATTTAATTCAGAAACCAATGTGTAAAAAATACAATAACACAAAGACATGGACTTACTGAGGATAGTTCAGTCCCGGAGTAAAGCACTCCTAGTTGACCATGCATTCCCTCCCAAAAGCTGGGACTTCATCAGGTGCAATTCCATTCCCAGTGTTCAGGCACCATGTTTAAAAGCAGTCTAGGTGGATAAGGGCAGTCACATTCCTGTAACTCAGAACAGTCAGGTGACTTGTCTGCTACTGGTGCTGTGTCCTATGTTTAAAGATGATGATAAAGGCCAAGACACAGCACAAGGTGATTAAATATGTGCCATCTGAGACAAATGGAGCAGGGATCAAAATCAAACAAATTAAAATGCTGCAGTGCAACAATAGGGGTAAGAAAATACATGGATGTTGGGAAAGGGGCCAACTGCAAATACAGTGAACTGTGCTCACACCAGAGGGATGGACTGAAAGATTAGTGGTGTGCTAAGTACTAGCCATCTTGGAGCAATGGGAAGATGTTGCAAATGCAAATTCAGCATCCATCGACATATGGCCCAAACTCACAAGGTTACATGGGTCGAAAATGATGGGCGACCAGTACAGATACTACCCCTGAAAAATGCCACCTTATGCTTTTGAAATAATGGTTCAATAAATATTGGAAAGAATAAAGATTTTCCATAATAACTTACTAGAAAGTCTTAATTCTATTAAAGACACGGAGGCGAGCATTATGCTTCTCTTTCTTTATGAAATAATTAAAGAAAGCGCTGAGCAGCAAGATATTTTTTCTTTTTTTGTGAACAGAAAAAATATATAACAATAAATGTAACAATGAAGTGACGTAAAATGTTGTAAGAGTCTGTAAAATAACGTAAACTACATTTCCCACGGGTCTGAGGAAAGTTCAGCACAAGATCACCGACATGTGACCAGTATCCTCCAATGAATGGCCAAGTCCCCACATAAACAGTCTTGAATATGATGCAGTTTCTCTTTTGAAGCTGCAAACTTGACTGATAGAAGATTCGGAACTGAAGACAACTTGAAATAGTAGGTAAAAGAGGTTCCAAGAATTAGGCGGATTTGTCGGTAGACACTGTCAAGAGAGAAACAATTACAGTTAGTTCAGGTATATTACATCCCTATATTCCTTAGAGGGGTGGGAGAGAAATATGTTGAGTTATCTGAAAGAACAGTCATGCATTCAAAATCATGTAAGTTATCAACATAGATACATAATCTCTGAACATGGTACATTCTAATTTCTCGCCGGGTGGGATAATGCTCGCGTCCGTGTCTTTAATAGAATTGAGACTTTCTAGTAAGTTATTATGGAAAATCTTTATTCTATGTCAAGACCGGAGGCTCCCATTATGCTTGTTTAAAGCTTACTTACCACAATAGATGCCGGCTGTTCTACCGGTTTTAGGTAGAATTGCTTGAATACTGATTCGCTTGCCCAGTCCGCCATTCTCATTTCTTCCAGTCGGATCCCGACTTGGAAAGCCTTAGAAGCCATAGCTCCTCTCACGGAGTGGGCTCCAAAGTGCAAGGTATCTATTCCTGCTTGGGTTAAGGTCCACCTCACCCATCGTGCTAGGGTTGGGGTAGAAACTGGTTTATGCAGCTTAAGTAAGGCTATTAAGAGTTGTCCGTCAGCCGAGGTTCTGAGGGAAGCCATGACTTCCTCGCAAGCCTTAAGGCATCTGACTAAGCAGAGCTTGGGCTGTTCTCCAAAGGCAGGATAAGAAATCACTCTTGAGTTGCACTTCGTCCTTCTATGTATGTGGAATACTATGCCATCGGGGGAGAAGGTTCTGCCTGCCAGATCGAGGGCTCTGACATCGGAGACCCTCCTGCAGGAGACGAGACAGAGCAGTGTAGTGAGTTTGCCGGATAAGGCAATGCAAGATAGTTCCTCATTATCTGGCCAGGATAGAAACGGGTTCAACACTTTGTTGACATCCCATAGTATACCGTAACAAGACGGGGGCAGAGCTGTGAGTCTTATGCCCTTAAGTAACCTGCAGACTAGGTGATGCTCACCTGCCGGAATTCCTTCTATGGGGTTGTGGCCTGCTGAAATAGCAGAGCGATATGCGTTAATAGTTGTGTAGGCTAGACCCTTTTCCACTAAGGATGCTAGGAAATTCAGAATGTCCTCTATAGGTGCCGAAACTGGATGTAAGCCTTTGTCTTGACACCAGCTCCTCCAGGCATTCCATGAGTTAGAGTATCTTTTGAGAGTGGCCGGGGCCCAACTCTCCTCGATGAGGCTGACTGCCGTGTGAGACATGCCTGGAACTCTCCACCTAGACCTGAAATCCTCCAGGCTGCTAGGACCAGAGATCCTTGAAGGACAAGAGGGTGCCGCCGCCCCGTAGATCAAGCAGGTGATCCGGAAATTGGGGTAGAAGGATTGGAAAATCCGAAGAAAGTTCCAGAAGAACTGGATACCTCGTCTGAGAGGTCCAGACCGGGGCTACAAGAACCAATTCTGCTTGTTCTTGACGGGGCTTCGCCAGGGTCCTCGCAATCATTTTGAAGGGGGGAAAGGCATAGTGCACTCCTTCGGTCCAATGCTGGAGAAAAGCATCCGTTGCAGTCGCTGCTGGATCAGATTCCAGCTGAAAAACACTGGTAGCTGAGTGTTCAGGCATGAGGCAAACAGGTCTTTGGACATGGGACCCGAGACCAACTGAAGTTGACGCAAGACCCCCCTGTTGAGCCTCCAGTCGCTCGAATGCATGCCGGGAGTACCAATCCGCCACTACTTTTATAAGGCCTGGTAGGTACTCTGCTGTTAATGAAATCTGCGCTCTAGACAGTAATGCCAAAAATCTTTGGCCAGTTCTGCTAGGGGCCGAGGTTTGGTGCCACCCAGATGATTGATGTATCTTAACGCTGAAATGTTTTCCATCTTTAGTAAGATACAACAGCTCACTCTGTCTTTGCTAAAGGAGCATACTGCGAAGGAACCCGCTAAGAGCTCTAGGCAATTTATATGCATTCCGAGTTCCTGCGGCGACCATGTCCCTCCTGTGGCCACCGGACCGCATCTCGCTCCCCAGCCGGAACGGCTGGCGTCTGACTCGAAGATCGCCCGGCTGTTCCAGGCCTCCAGGTGCAAGAGCCACCAGTTGAGTTCTGTTCTTGCTTCTGGTGATAGTCGCTGTGAATAAGAAAGACTGTGCCTTGGATGTAATCCCTTTATCCTCTGGAACTCTCGATAGTGCAGGGGTCCGGGAAAAATAGCTTGGATGGGGGAGGAGAGAAGTCCTATTACCCTCGCTCGGTCTCACAGAGATGTATCGTCCCTCTACAGGAGTCTGCGAATTCCCGTTTGGTGGAGTGTTTCTTGGCCGCTGGAAGACTGAGTTGAGCCCCTTCGGTGTCAACGACGAATCCTAAAAACTCCAGGTTTTTGGATGTCTCGGAGGAAAGATTTCTCCCAATTTATGGGAAATCCGAGACTCTGAAGTAGGTCTATGGCCAGCTTGGTTTGCTGCTCTACTAGAGCTTGTGATTGCGCCATGAAGATAATATCGTCCACGTATATTATCAGTCTGACGCCTTGTTCTTTTAAATGTGCCACTACTGGTCTCAGGAGCTTGGTGAAGGCCCAAGGAGCTGAAGAGACACCGAAAGGTAGGCTCGCGAATTCCCAGTCTCTGTGTTACCAGGAGAATCTCAGGTAGCTTGTGTGGTCCTGATATATGGGCACCGTAAGGTACGCATCCTTCAGGTCCAGGCGCATAAGCCAGTCGTTGGGTCTCAGGAGGTCCCTGAGCATGTGAATACCCTCCATTTTGAAATGCCGATAAACGATAAAATCGATGAGGCCCTTGGGGTTTATGACTGGATGCACTTGGTTTCCTGTGCACCAGAAATATGGGGCTGAAGAAACCCCCTAGACTTGTGCAGGGACGAATCGCTTGTTTCAATGCTAAAGTGTGGATTTCCTTGTCCAGCGCTACCTTGTCCTCTTTGGACATTGCGATTGGAATGGGATGACCTGTCTGAATAGGTTGTTGTGCAAAAACTTCCAGGCGCATGCCGCGAACTGTGTCTCTGACCCACGAGTCCCCAGATGAGGAATCCCATGCATGCGCAAAAGGAGCTAGCCTCCCTCCTATGGGCGTTAATGGCGCGGGCGCTGTAATAGGCAGGCTGACCTGTGGTTTGTTGTTGTGCTGGGTGCCGGGCAGCTCTCCTCCAGCCGCAACCTCTTCCTCGCCCCCTCGAAGGGAAGAAGGTGTCTGTGCGATCCTGCCAGGCTTGATGGTCCCTGGATTGCTGAGATCTTCGATCAATAGAGTATCGGCCAGACGAGCGACCTCTTACTCGACCGGCCCTGGCGAAAATCTTCGCAGAGAAAACTCTTTTGATTGAGGATTGCACTTTGCCAAGTGCGGTAAAGGTGATCACAAATTTAGACATCTCCTTGACGAAGGAGTCGCTAAAGAGTAGACCTTGGGCACCGGCTCCTGACTCGATATCTGCTAGCTCAGAGTTTGGCATCAATCTTATAAAGGATACCCTTGCAGCGCTTGGCCGAAATGGCACAGCTGGCATTGCCCAACAAACAAATGGCTCTCTGAGCCCAGCCTGAGAGTATCACTGGGTCAACAGGAGCACTAGTGGCTATGGCTGCTTCTGCCAAGTCCATAATTTTAGGTAGCGGGCCAATGACATCCAGCACCTTGTCTTTGCAGGACTTCCCGGCACGATCAGTGCCCTTTCTTGGATCCTTGACGTTCTTTCCCAGGAAAGTAATCATCTTGGAGTCCAACTCCGGTGTCAGGGCTATCTTGTCTGGGAGCATTCTGCTGAGTCTTGCTCGGACTTCTTTTCCTAAGGGCTTGCACAGCCTGTCTTTAATATACTCTGTTGTTCTTATAGATGGCTCCCAGTCGGAAGATCTGGGATGCACTAAGTCTTCTGGTGAAAAGATCTCCTTAGAAGAAGAAAGGTCATTAACTGTGTTCTTGCGGACGGGGCCTGTCGCGATCCCTGAAGTGGAGGGCCCTGACCCTATTGTTTGTGTGTCTTCATTGGAAGAAGCGGAAGACAAACTGTTGTAATCACAACTTTCTTGATCAAAGCACTGTTGGTATCCCTCCGGGCTAGAGGGTCTAGTCCCCCTCTTTTCTTCCTCAGGGTGAGAGGGTCCATCAGTGGAAGGGGTCTCCTTCCTATTCAAAAAGGCCTTTTTCAGCCTGGAGAAGGCGTCTGAAAGGGCAGCAGTGGCGGGTTCTGGCTGGCTCGGGGGGGTCGTAGAGTCTTTACTCAATGAAGCCGGAATACATACCCCAACCGAAAGGTGCTTTCTTTTCTGTGTCTTTTTTCTCGGTAGGGAGCTTTCTTGCAGTTGTTCCTCCATGGAGTCCAAGCGCTGCTGGATAGGCAGGAGCATCTCCGATACAGCTCTCTTCATGCTGGTCTCCAAAGAGGAACCCAGCACCTTTTCCAGGCTGTTTGCCATCTCCACTTCATCTATCTCATAAGTATCTTCCTCATATTCAGGCCAATCCTGGTCCCCCTGAGCGAAGTACTGTGCTGCCATGATGTAAAGTTGCACCTTTCTGTACTCCCTTCACTTTTTTGTGTGTGTGTAAAATATATATTTATATTTTTTTGTGTGGGCACAGACTGCCTCCTCTCAAGCCCACAGTTCAGTATGAGGTGAGCCTCAAGCTCTGATGACCTGACAATGTCAGTGTTAGATTGTCTCCCTTTTTTTCGTCTCTTTTTTTTTCTTTTTCTTTTTCTTTTTTTTGGCAATTGTCAGAATGTGTATTGGAATGAGGCTCTAGGTAGTAACCACTCCTGGCGCGCACGATTGCACAGTTCGTTATGGAACGTAACAAAAATTGCACTCGCGAGCGCCAGAAAGCTGAAAAGGGCACCTGCAGAAGCAGGCACTCCCTCTGGTGACTGCGGTAGGAACCGCGGTCACACGGAGGTTCAAGCTGATGTTTCCCCGGGCTCTGTCGCACAAGACAAGTCGGTGAAACAGACGGAGAACACGGGCAGGGGCTCGCAAAGGCAGGCCCTCGCAATAGTAAAATACACAGCTTGTTAAAGCCGAAATACTAATTGTAACGCTGCGCAGTACTCTCCGACGCCAGCAGGAAGTAGCTGGCATCGGAGAGAGTTGATCGCGGAGCGGATGACGCGTAATGCGTACATTGACTAGAAAAGGAAAAATACAGTCTTAAAGGCACCCAGTGAACTTTAGTTCCGATGCAAAGCTTCAATATAAACAAACTTATGAACAGTACAACAATAGCAACCAGTAGATGATACAGTTTTGAATATGATGTACTTATCTCTTGCTGTGAGCAGCAAAGAAAGAGGACATGCATCATATTCAAGACTGTTTATGTGGGGACTTGGCCATTCATTGGAGGATACTGGTCACATGTTGGTGATCTTGTGCTGAACTTTCCTCAGACCCCTGGGAAATGTAGTTTGTAATTTTACAGACTCTTAGGACATTTTACGTCACTTCATTGTTAAAGTTATTGTTATATATTTTTTCTGTTCACAAAAAAAAGAAAAAATATCTTGCTGCTGAGCGCATTCTTTAATTATTTAATAGAGAAAGAGAAGCATAATGGGAGCCTCCGGTCTTGACATAGAGTACAGGATACAAACACATTTTTGATGTGCAATGCATGAAAACAGGAACAGCATTACTAATGGGCTTGTGGTTCCATAGCAACAATAGGGACACCAGCCCTAGTAGTATCTCAAAGTGGCATACAAGTTGGCGGCTTTTACTCGATTGGGGACACACCTGACCCACAAAAGGTCTCTTACCATACTAAGTACAAAGAGGGGTCATTCTATTTCGGCTAAATCATCGAAAGCATTTGGCGACATACAGATGAGCAGAAGATGATCAATAGAGTAACAGCATTCTTTACATCCTTCTTTTCTCCGAGGCAAATACGGATGCACAATGGTTACAAATAACAAGGTATGAGTTGTTGGAAACAATGAAGGCAACTGTGAAAGGCTTCAGTGCCTTAAAACAATTATTGAGGGCCATCCGACTCATGACTCGCCAGAATAGGAACGTCCTTGATCTGACACAGGCCATAGAAGAGTGCATGTGTGCAAAATCGGGCCTTCTTGCTGCACTTACTTACCGTCCCACGATGAAGAGAATGGGACCTTCTCAGACGCCATAGCCATGTTAACAGACCTGCATACAAAAATGGTGCAGGAAGTAGATGTAACTGAGAACAATGATTGGTTAACTGATCTGTTCTCATGGATCCTCACCTGGCTGGCTACTGCATTCAGAATACTAATAGCGATAGTACTATTCATCCTAGTAGCATTTTGCATTGCAAGAATTGCAAGAAATGGTCGCAAAAAGGCTGCCAAAGGAGCAGTTGGAATGAAAATCGTAATAGACCTGAATGCCCCTGCTCATGATCATACCGAAACAGATAACCTATATCGTGCCCAAGTAATGGCAAGCGCCTCCAGGATAAAAATGTACTTATCCCCTAGACCCTCGGAAGTATGCCGGACGATGGCCATTTTGCAATTTCAATGGGGAGTTCTGCTAAATGACTGGAGTGTTGACAGATGAGACGTGCAGGAAACCTGAGGGAGGGTGACTAAAATATGGACTCTCAAGGTATCTTTGGTGTGTGGAAGGACCCTAAAGGGGACATGGTTGAGGACTCGACCGGGGGGTGAGATGTTGAGAGGCAGATGAATAAGCCATTCATAGCTATTGCCCCTGCCCCACCCCAATATCACATAGGTGAAAAACATTATTGACTAAGGCGACTCTACCACCCTTACCCCAGGCAGGTACAGAAGGAAATGAACCCAATATGCACTTTAAGGAACGCATGGTGGCAACAGTAAAGACAGACACAATTGATCGAAGTTAAAGGGTGTTTATTAAACTGCATAATGGGTGAGAAAAAGGCCTAATCTAAACCTAAATCTAAGATGGGAGCAAGCTGCGACCATCAACTAGGAAAGCAGTCCTAGTGGCGTCTTGTCAAATAGGACCTATACGAAAAAACCTATTGCCAATCCTTACAAGTAAGTTACAGAAATAGGGTGGGATAATATTCTTAAGAAAAGAAAGAAGTTTTCACCAATGGTATGGCTGAGTCTCCCTTCCCCATGTTTTTTGCACAGGACAAGGCAGAACCATTGAGCACAGTACACTCCTGGACCTCACGAGCATGAGGTTACTGTTCCTTTCAATGTTGCCAGGACCTTCCAGGGCCAAGTCTCTTTCCTGCAAAAGTCTCTTGCCTTAGAAGGCCGCCTGTTCTAAAACAATAAACAAACCAAAATTCCTTTGGCAATGCTCTCACGTCAGGTGACTGCTCTTTGCCCCTTGGATCCTCCTTGCAACATTAGCCTCCTTCAATTCAGTTCACTATGGCCTTTATCCTCAATGTCCATTTCACCAACTATCAATTGTGGACGTCCCTCAGCCGGGTTTACACCTTTTGTCACAATGTTCATGGGTATATCACCATTTACCCTCAATTCGTAGGCATCCCTCTGTCGGGTTCACATTTTGGCAGTTTCACAGTTCCATACGTTTTCTCCCATGTGTCAAAGACTTTCGAGTGTGCAAGGGGTTTTGTTAAACCCTCGTAGGACCACTTTGGCACTTTACAATAGCCTCTCCTAAGGCCTCTTGGTCTTCGTAGTTTCAATAACACAACCCAAAAAGGTTTCCGTCGGAGTGCTTCAAATGAGAGTCCCGCAATGCCTGACCACTCTGCTTCTGAACCTTTCACTAGGGTTTCTTTAAAGTTCAATTACACAAGTTTCTTGTTCAACAAGTTTGCCGCCTGCAACCTTGGGCTCAACATAGTGCGGTTTACAATCAGTCTTCTTCGACTCACCGGCTGTGCTGAACTGTTGGAGCTTCTTGTCTCCGGAGTTACGGAGGGCACCACAGCGTTTGCTTCAACTCCCTGACTCTTGTTCTAGTGCTGAAAGATGGCGGGCGTCTTGAACGCCCCACGCAAGTTTTGTCAGCTTTGCTCTCAGACCCCTATGAACTTTATACAGATCTCCCTCAGTCTGGCTCAGACCCCCTCTTTAAGCTTTGTCAATGATAAAGTTCACATAGAAGACTTCCCTCTGCCAGGCTCAAGTCTTTCAAAACATCGGATTTTCAAAGGTACGTTTTTGGACTTCCTGTCCCAGAATGCACAATGAAGATTTTGCTCCCTCTTCACTGCTCCCCAAAATGGCAGTCCATGATTTTTGGGGCTGTGGGAGTCAAAAAGGGTGTTCAAATGAGGTCCGGGTCTCACCTCCTGCCCCTCATAAACCTGAGTTTGCCTGTCTGGCCCCAGGGGAGGAGTTCCGATGCAGGTACTGCCAGGTAATCCCCTGCTCTTGCCTGCTGGAGGTTCAGCTCTCTCTACACGCTGCAGTCTCCTCTCCGGTAACAGGGTCAGTGTTTGGGCAGTTTTCTTCTCCTCCAGGTCTCCCAGGGGCAGCTCACTAGGTGGTTCTCCAGCTCTCCGGCACCTTCCAGCGTCCCGACTCACTCAGTGTGCCTTTGTTTTCCACATTTTATACTTCCTGGGAGAGGTAATTAGATTCAGGTGTGCATAGTTGTAAAGGGAGGACTGACTTTGCCTGGCCTCAGCACTGGGACAGTTAGCTGTTAAAAAGGTTTCCGTTTTCTGTATCGGACTAGGTTTTCTGTCAGTAATCTTTATCCTGCCGATCCTTCTCTTCCTTGTCTGTGTTTACATGAAAAGGGAGGGATGTTGGAAAGTCAGACAATTTTCACAGTAGGATGGGGAAGCGGTTTGAAATTAAAGGGGCTACTGCGTCTCGCCATTGGGTGCCCCTACCCTACTTCCCGAGGACCCCTCATCCAGGTGATCCTCCCCCACTGGTCCACCCCAGGATCTGAATCCAACAGCGATGGATGTGTCCTGGCTACCTGGATGACAAATTCCCAGGGATCAGTATGTGAGACACCCTCTGGTTTCTTACAGGACTCAAAATGAAGAATCTCAAACACCCAGTTCAAATGTGCATGTATAGACTAAAAATATCGATTGCATCCATCTAGACATGAAGAATATTAACATAAGCAAAATAGAAGCTTTTAAGTAAGAAAAGCCTTGAGGCTTCACGAAAACCTAAACTGCTGCATTCACTGAAATACAGAACCATGCAGGGCACAGACCATAGCTATGCAACCCAAGCCAAGGTTAGAGAGAAATTAGGGATGGTCCAGATGACTCTCAGAGAACACAAGTTAATAATTCCCAAGGCACAAGCTGTATATTCTTAGATTCATTAAAAGAACAAAGTATTTTATGGCCAGATGCTGAATATTATAGTCGAACAACCTCAAAGGGAACAGACCAAGCAAGTACCTAGTGGCCAAGAAAGTAATCACACTTGCACTCATATTATCTGAATTCCCTATAAATGCAGGGTGAAATAATTCCAAACATCATCCTCTCAGACATGACCCATCATTCCAAAACACTGTCTAGTCATTATTCGCAGATACAGATAGGACACCTGCCTCGACTCCTTGCATATTCTCAGAAATGGGGCACCTTACAAGGTTCGCTACAAAGAGGTTGCTCTGGCTCATGCCCTAAGAATAAGGGAAAAGCATTTTTTTTAATTGAAAGGAAAGCAGTTTCTCAGCCTCTCTACCGTACTCCCATTCTGGCTCATGTGCTGACAACCTGTCAGTTGCCCAAGGTTGGTCAGCAAGATGGCAACCAATGGAAACCTTCAATGTTATGCCACCCAGCACATGTTGCATTAACCAATCCTCTATTGTAGAGATGCCCTGTATTCACTATGATCATTTAAGAGGTGGTCTCAGGTGGAGCCATCAGTTGGGTAATGTCCAATTTGAAGACTAATCCATATATTATGTGTATGTAGTCAAGGTTTTGGTAACTAAGATTACAGTATGACATCAGTAGTGACTTGTTTTTGGTGTATAACCCGTTGTTTTGTACGTAAGTCTTTGAGAGTCGCAAGATTTAATGTCTGTATACTGTCCCTCCCTGTTTATGTTGGATTGTTAACAAAGCAGGTTTTGCCTCACACTTTGACTATTTCCGTTATTGAGTGCAGGATTTCCTTGCCTCTCATTTCTGGTTAACACCATCCTTGCCACCTCGCCCTCTCCCTCTGGTCCACTATTTTCACTCCATATGGCCTCTATCACAAGCCCCTTCTGGCCCCCACCCATGTTTTGCACAACCCTACCCACTTCTCTCCAATTTGTTCCTCTCAGCTTGCTTCTGAAGGCTTTCATCCACATCCCCTTCCTCCTCGTCTGTCTATTGGCCAGGCAGTGCAATCAGTAAAAGGCCTTGGTCATTTCACTGGTTCCCCTCTGGACATAGTTTTTTTTCTTCTCATATTACCCACCTGATCAGATGCCCCAAAGTGCTGGCTTGGCTGATAATGTCCCAGAGCCCTTGCTCAGTCCTAGGTGGGCTTTGGGCGGCAGACAGTTACTGGCTCCACCTACCCCATCCCACTCCTGGCTCCATTACCACTACAATCATGTTGTGTGATTCAAAGAGGGAGCACAACAGATGTTATGTTACCTTGAGGTTAATGTGTTTTTGTGTTTAGTATCCAGTGAGTTCACAGCCCATACAGCCTCTAAATTGAGCCTTGCTAGAAAATATACCTTTTAAAAGTTGTTGCACTCCTCCAGCCTACATCTAAACTTTACAGAAATAGAATTGATGGGTCCATCACAGTCTAAAGGATTCCTCCCGTGTTACAAGACAATGATGCCATCAATTCCTTCCTTGTTAGGTATTGGGGGTGATGGGAGTTCTTAATACAGCCTATAATGTTTGGTGCAGCATGTTGACTGTGTTTGCAGGTGTGGGGAGCGCAAGTGTTGGTCCCACTGGTGTCCCTACTAGTCTGGTCCATGTTGATCAGTGATTGGGTCTGCAATGGTTTACCTGTTTCACTTTGGGGGGGTGGGGAAGAGCAGATGGGTTTCTTATTCATACGTCTGCTCTGTTAAAGGCGATTTCCTGGTTTGCGGTGAGCTGCCTGGTAAGTTTCCCCATTAATGACATGTGTGATGTTATCTTTCATGTCCTTGGTGTTAGTCTTAGCAGTGCATGGTGGTGGTGTGAGTTATGGTTGCTCTGCTTACCATAACTGGTGAATTGCTGGGGTTTTTCGGTTTTACTTGTAACCATAACGTCCCTTTAACAGTTTTTTCAGTGAATTTCATGGGTTTTTACCAGTGCACCCTCATTTCCGACAACTTACTAATATCATACTAACACGAATAGATCAACTTTTTTGTCCAATTTAGTACGTTCCCCTCCTTCTTACATCTCTTTTTAACACTTCTATATACTTTTTGCAACTTTTCCCACTGTTTTTGTCTTCGATCTTCGCGAATGTCTGACATAATCGCAGACTTTCCCTATAGTGTCACGTGACCACGCTCATGCATGTGGCATGACGTGTTCGCGAACGTATCCACACTTCGCAAACGGGTCTGTGCTTAGCAAACAGTTCGGAACTGCATTTTTCAGCACATCTAGGTACTTTGAATCTCAAAATGTACCCTCGCACAGCTCCTACACCTATTTTTACTAATTCTCCATTAACAAACTAGCACACAACACATACTTGAATGAATATGAGCAAAACTGCTATTTATCTTAAAAATGGCATCAGCTATTGCCGTCCTTCCTCCCCAAGAGCTGTCACCACCAGCTGGAGGACCTACACAATGAAAGAAGCACAATACTTCAAAAAACAATTAAGAGGATCAGGAAGATGAGGTAGAGAAGTGCCTACCTCTAGCACCCAGAGAGAATCATGGGTGTGGAAGTTAGTTACCACTGTTAGGAATGTACCAAAGGCTAAAGCTACCAAAGTGAAATGCACTCAGTCGCGGACTGCCTGGGCAGTACTCCTACGGGACCACCTCCATGCACTGCCACACCAAATCCAATCACTGGAATGCACTCAGAAATGCTGTTCCTTTCTAAGTTAGCAGTAGGCTGTCTTCCTCCACCTTATCTTCCCCAACCAATACTGTAACCACACAGCCTTCTTCTGTGGGACACAAAATCCCACCAGCCCTTGCAAGCGATAAGAGGCTGTTGATCCATATCTTTCAAACACAACAGTATTCTGAACATGCTGCAACACACCACTCTGCAGAGGGGAGCAATTTCGAAGTGCTGTTGAAGTTGCAATCAAGGAGCATGAGAAACACTGCCCCCTACCTTACATGTAACAGACGCAGAGCATCTTCCCCTGTCCACCTGACCTTCCATATTTGTAGTTGGTGCCCCTTCCCTCATTTCCCTCCCCACCTTACTTTCTGGCCTCTCCTGCAGCAACAAAAACCATTAAAAAAAGGTTCCTCTAGGAACCACCTTTCACAGTTAAAAATCGCAGACACGCATTCAACCATTCATACACAGTTCCTATTTCTCCACATGAACACATGGTTCCGTAATATATATGACTATTTAACATAAATTATTTACAAAATATTTTAACACCTCTTCTAGTATAGATATGTCCATCTGTTAAACAGAAGGTGTTACTAACATCTTCTGTTTAACAGGTAGACACATCTATACTAAAAGGGGTGTTAAAAATATATTGTAAATATTTTGTGTTAGATGGTCATATATATTACAGAACCATGTGTAATATGAACCATGTGAAATAGGAACTGTGTAGGAATAGTTGAGTGTGTGTGTGCAATTGAGAAAATTGATTAGAGCTTTTAATTGATTGTGACCGATATACAATCTGCGAAAAACCTATGTTGTCACAATGCCACGAAATGATTGTTTACATTTTGAATACGATTGTTGTGAGAAAATAGTTAGTGATCAGCTTCTTGCCAGCCTCGATCGAACGGTCCATTTTTTTGTACATACCCTTTTCTTTCCTGGAGGACCATACCATATCTCAGAAACCCTTTTATTTTGAAATTGTTTTAATTTAGTACAGCACTTGAGGCTGTAGCCGCAAGCAAAATGCTTTTTGCTCCATTCAAACCTAGGTCTTCGGCCATGCTGCACGCCGCAATAATCAAATCCGATTATATGATTATCAAGTAACTGCAGGGCGGTAGAAGGGGTAGATCACTGCGCTTCATCTAGTGCTTTAAACTTATTACCCTGTTGCTAGTGATGGGGTTCTTTTGAAGGTGCCCTTCCTTCTTTAAGTGTTAAGTTTCGAATAGAAGAGTGAGCCCTGTTCACCTCAGCGCTGGATTATTCAGTAAGTAGCTATTGTCGTAATAAAACAGTCTTGAAAACCATTGTTGGTGCTACATTTATTGTTTCAAGTCAGCCGGCACATGTTTTTTTTTACTCTCTAGGTTCTTTCTCAATGCATGTGGATTGTGGGCCAGTCATTGCTGTGAGTTTGTGGAAATGAGTGTGGCATTCCATCACAATATCTTGTCCCTGTATGGTCGCAAATAAAGGTGGTTAATAATTTCGAAGAGGTGCCCTGGTGACCAACCGGGCACCTGGATTGACATCCTTGGTAGTTATCTGCTGATTAGCATTGTCTCAGAGTGTATGCAGCGGTAGTCATGGCAATCTGTTGATGCAGTCCTATGCAGCACTTCGAGCTGTAGCCATGGGCCGGATTTTAGCACAGGCAAAACAAAAATGTCGCATTCAAACCCATCTCGATTTTGAAAAACGTTACCACATAGCCATTCCCTGGTATCTACGCCCACTTGAGCCCCATTGCCAGTCACTCGTGGTCATGGCGAGTAGCTTTGGTACCTCAGTGACCAAAAGTATATCATTATTTTATGTACCTACATTATGATACTTTTCAAAAAATAAAACATGGACACATTTGCAAAACCATGCTTTTAGGCCCTTGCCAAAGGTCCTTGCACGACTTTGCTGCAAATCTATCTTGGTTTTATTTGCAATAAAGCTAAAAGCCATCTAAAAATGTTCAAACCCCCTCCTCTGATTTTGACCCTCCTCACATAATCCCACCAAACATTGAGAAAACATTCAAATCTGCATCTGAAATATTTTTACAAACTTTTGTGCAGATTTGTGAAATGGCACCAAATGTATAAGCTTTTCAAATATTTTGGGACCCTCCCTCTAATTTTGTTCCCTCTTTGAAAAACAGAACCAAACATTGTAGTACCATTCACGGTTGGATCTATAATATCACAAAATTTCATGCAGTGTCATTCATTGGCACCAAAGTTATAAGCCATCCAGAAACTGCTTTTTACCAACTCTGTAATGGAAAAATACTTATGGATGCCCTCAAACATCTGAGATGTTCAAACATTACAGGGCTTTCCCAGACTTCAAAGGTGGAAACCACCCATTTTTTGGCTTTCTATGGCCATATCCCATCCCATCCCATCCCACCCTCATCACCCGTCACCTCCCCAGAGATTGCTTCATTAGTTTGACAAGTGGAATGTTGTGTTTTTTATTATGCTTTTACCGCGATGTTCAGGGACAATGGAGGCTGTCTGCCAATCCAACATGGCTACCATTTCAAAATATCTGACGCAGTTCACTTTTTTCCCCATCCAACCAGCAGGCGTCTCCGATGTCCGCGGACATCATGCCGGACCCTGATTGGTCCGAGCGGGTGTCCGCGGATCGAATAGGGTAGTGAGTCACTGGACCCAGATATCACTCATTTTTACCTACCTTTTGGCCTGTTTTTTAAAAACTACTGGACGGATGTACAACAAATTTACAAAAGTACGCTTTTGGGACCAAGCCGCCACTCCTGGCACAAATTTGGTGAAATTCTGTCGAGCAGTTTGGGCTGTAGGTATGAGCACATTTTGTCCCATTGTGTCTGAGGAAAACACACATTTTGGGTCTTCCTATATATAACTTTGCTCTCTTCCCCTGGAAAAAAAACAGGGCATATACTTTTTTTGCAAATTCTGGAGAGGATTCGTCCAGTGGCGGGAGAGGGGCAAAGTTAAAAGCCACCCAAAAAGTGATCTTCCTACGGGTTGAGCAACCTACACACCACCTGCTGCAGGCCGTGTAATATATGTGTGCATATTATAGGGCAGCTATCGCTGTTACGGTGAGTCATACTCCCATAGGAACCCCTCAAAATTCTATCATTAATAACTTTTGATTTGAGTAATGGATTTGACCGAAATTCCGCAAGTGATTAAAAATAACTGCGGGATCCCCCCCAGACTGCAAAGTTTTGTCAAGATTAGTTACAAATAATTAGGTTATTAAGCATCAACAAATATTTATTTTTCCAAAAGTGTGCCGTACTTCCCATTAATTTTACCATAGACACAACAGGTACATTTTTGCCAAAGCGCACAGCCCAAACTGCTGGACAGATTTGGACCAGGTCTGAAACAACTTGGGCACCAAACATTGACTCGCGATCCATTCGTGGTTTGGGGTTATTCTGTGCAGTAGGTATTTAAATATTTGATGAAGAAAGGGGTGCACCTTCTCAAAAAAAGATAGCTGTATTTTGGAGATTTCCCCGAAACCTGCTATTTTCTCCATGTCATAGATATCTGTGGCTTTAGCCAAGGATATAGGAAAATGAAATGCAGGAAACAAATCTAATTAGAGGTAAAAAAAAACATGCAAATGACATCAGGCTAGAGGTGTGGGGGTGGCGGGTAGAGGGCACTGAGTGAAATCTGTGAGTTGGAGGGGTCTAGGGACTGTTTGCCTCCTCACCACCCCAACCCTCTCAATTCCTCCACAACGCACCATGTTTCTGTGACGCAGTTTGCTTTCAGATGTCAGCTATTTGAGGCTATATCCCAGACTGCAGAAAGCTTTGTGTTGCAATCCTTGGAGTGGGGGTAGCTGGGATAGATGGGGACACTTGGTGAGGGTAGGAAATCTTTTTTTTATTCTGGCCCCGTTTGCTGATATTCGCGGCTATATCCAGGGCTATGAAACACTAAATATACCCACGGGTAAGAGTAGTTCTGTGCCTGCGGCTATACTTTTTGTGGGTGTCTCGGTTTTATTTCTTTTTTTAAGTTATTTTTATAGATCTAGTGACACTGGGCGTGAAACATCCCTGGCCATGGGTCAGTGACACGGTAGGTATTTGGGAGTCTTATCTATTTTGGCTGTGTTTTCAGACCTTCGTACACGTGAGTGTATGGAGAAAAACAGAAGAAAATAGTTTAAAATAATTAATACAAAAAGGAGCTACTCGACTGTAGTTTTAGATGCCTGATAAACTGTAGTTTAGCTTGTGTATTGTCACTCATACTATTATATCTTGTGCCTAATAAATCTTTCCTACCTAGTTTACTGTCATGTATTAATCTCAGCTTTGTTTAACTTCAGCTACTTTGCATTACTGCAAGAGCTGTGTTGTACTGTTTTGATCTTTTAAGCTATATTGTATTTTAAAACCTGAAGTGAGCCCACCTCCTTTAATTTACAATTTATAACTGCGTTATAAAACTCAATGAGCTGTAGCTGCGGGTATAATAACAAATGTTATTTTATTTTTTTTGTATTTGTATATTTATATGTGATAAGTAGTCCTTTGAAGGACTTTTTTGTGGGGTACAGTGTAGTATTTTAGCACATTTGGAGTACTGTTTTGATGTTCTGACGGAACACTGTATTTCCTTCATTGGGTAGGTCTAATCCATCATGTCTATAGAAATTGGCCATGTAGAACTGTATGTTATTTGAAATCAATATTTGGTTGTGGTCTCTCATGAATGCTGAAACTACTTCATTAACATTTCTCAGTAATTTCTCAATTTTACCATTAAATCTGGTGTCCATCTCCATGTTTGCTTCTGAGTCAAATTGGAAAAGATAAAAATGGTGTGAGAAAATAGTTCCATTAATGTTCCCATTTCTTGTTTCATCATTAAAGTTAGGGACGCACCTCATACAATCCCCTATTCGTTGGATCCACAATGAATTAGTGGGACGTCTGGCTGCCCTGTACTTTTCAGACTGCCCTGTACTTTTCAGACTGAACAATTTTGGAATAACCTGGAACCAATTCATTTCCTGCAATCCAAACCATTTAATTGTAAAATCTCTCAAACCAAGGCCCATGGTAATATTTAGTTTCTCACAAAAAGCCAGAAACCAAAACAACCAAATGTCACATTGGCCACACAGTTGTCAAACCAACCATGATATCTGCAGTCTTTCTCTGTTTCGAGGAAAATAATTTCTAGTTTTAATTTCCTTTAGTTTGTATGAGCAGAGTATGTGTGATGTGTGTGTTTTGGAATTTGTAATTGGTTGATAGTACTGTTGTAATTATCCGGGGATATCCAGCAGACATCCAGTGCATGGTGTTGCTAGCTACAGGTCGATGTGGTCCTCTGTTCAGCCACAGCTATAGTAGGGCAAATGGAACATTGTGCATTTGTGGGCGTGGGGTAGGCGCATCTATCAGACTTTTTGGATGGGCAGTCTTCTGCATATAATGATATAGACTCATTAAGTATACTTCCTGCATTCAAAATAAAATTATTTATTTAAAAATGTTTAAAAATGTTTAAAGCGCTCACACAGCCCGCGGACATCGAGGCGCTGTTAGAGAAATTGTTTGTTTTTTTTAGTTGCGTAATTGTTTTTTTGTGTCTTAGTTACGTATTTATAACGCGCTTAAGCAACCAGAGGTTTCTAAGCGTGGACCCGGGGATCGAACCTGTGGTGCTTTGTGTCGTCTTGCTTCCAAGGTGCGCACGTTGCTGCTGAGCTATCCTCCCGGAACACACACCATAAGAATGATCACAGAGCAGTATAAATGTGATGTTTATCTACACTGCTTTGTAATCACTTATGGTGTGTGTTAAAGTGCTTTTTGGGGTGATCTGAAAATGTCTTTTTAAAAAAAAGATTTGTTTTGCTGAAATGTGTTACTGTGTGGTTATCTGTAAGGGGAAATGCACTGTCTTCATTTGTTTTGTGAAACCTAGTGTTTAATTTCATGAACAATGTTTGATTGCTTTAATTTTTAAATATACATTCATAAAGAATATGGGAGTGGTATTAGTTGTGCAAACCCCTATTATGTAAAATGGAAATGGAATGGATTTTCTGGTGCAAATTGACCCAATAAATGCAGGTGCAGAATGTGCTCAGCAATCCAATTTTAGTACACATATTAGAGGTTGTAAAGTTTTGGAATGGTTTATTGGAAATGTCCATGTGCAGCAGTTTAAAATAGGAAACACACTGATATTTGTTTTTAATAATCTTGTTACGCTACTGCTACTTCATGCAGAAATATTGGCAGCTGTCAGTGGCAGTTTACTGGGCACATTGTTTTTTCCGTGGAGTTAAGGTGAATATTTAACATGCCCATAGTTACAGGTCCAACCAACATGATCACAGGAATGCCCTCTTGGCTCTGGGCGTATTGTTATTAGGACTGGCACTCATTAGACTAGAGTAGTAATAGTGTCTTTATTTGGTTGGAGAACAGCAGCAATAGTGATGCTTTTTTATGTTAAATGTAATTATAACAAATCGAAAATAACTAATACCAGGATGATGAATACCATAAAAACGGAATCCAAAATAACAAATTCATTTTTTTTGTTCTCCCCCCCCAAAAAACTTTTTTAATACTTTTCCCAACCCCCAAAACCACAATTCCCCTCTCCTTCCCGCAAGCCCCTTTTTAATTTTTTTAATGAATTTGTTATTTTGAAAGTCGTTATTTTAGGTTCATTATAATGGTATTAGATATTTTGCCATTCGTGATTATCATTGCATATCGCTTTTTTACAGTAGATTCTGTAAGTGATTTCAATCCAGCACTCCAACTAAGTCCATGTCTAGTATGGGATGCCCAATGGAAACCCTTATTTATATATTTTTATGTCAAAAGTTCTTTTAATTCTGGATGATGTACCCCTTACATAACACCCCTCTCTTTGAATCCCCCGGGCCTCACTGAGCCAAGAAGTAGGTTTGTTTTGCAAATTAAGATTTATTTGAAGAATCGAACAATATATAGATTACACTTTTATAAATATGAATAACATCTGAATATCACACTTATGAATATTTATGCAATGATCAGCAATGGGTAATATTACAATATCAACAATCTCTTTAATCAATTGGGAGTAGGAATAGGAAGAATCATGTAGCAGAGAATACTTTGTATGGGTCAAGGAAATGCAATGATGGGAAAGAATGCAACAAAGAAATACGACTTGATATGACTTCAATCAAAAGACAATATGATCCCTCTTTCCCTCTGTTACTACTCGCAACCCCCTAATATGCAATATAGAGATATGGAATGAGGGTGCACAGGTTTCAGGAATAACAATCAACAATGCAGTTCAATCCCAATTCCCCCAGCAAGCTTAGAGAGAACAGGAATGATTTTAAACAGGTCAATTGCTTTTAAATGTGATTTGAATTGAATGTGAAAAATGCTAAAAATGATTTTAATTTGCTAGATTGAATTCAGAACAAGTGAGGGTTGCTTTGGATAAGTTCAGGAAAACACTAGCAATGATTGTTGAATGGTTAGCAGATGGAACACGAAATTCAGAAGTTAAAATCAAGAAACAGCTGTTTTTACATGTGGTGAAACGTAGCCAAATGCAAATTCGGGGCAACTTTTCCACGTGCGGGAAACGCGATTATGGAAAAACTATAAGGAATTGGATTGTCCTTTCGTGTGAAAGCTGAGGATGTTAGCTTCAAAATGACATTTAAATTTCGTTCCTAGCACATACGGTTCAAAAGCTACAGAGGTTTTAGTAGAGGTCGATTTTCTTTTTTCTCAAAAGGAGTCGAGATTTCTAATGAAATTGCGCTTTGAATTACAAACAGGTTGGCTTACACCAACAATTATCACAGGATTAGATGGATGAGAAAAGATTCAGAATGGACAAAAGAGATTCTACAATGCAGTCTGGATATGTTGGAATGGGTTGGATGGATTAATTTAAACTAAGAGATGACTATGAACAGTTCTACGCTAAATACTTAAAACTATTGTTTTGGAATGGAATGGGCCCGTCAAAAATCTGGTCAAAGGTTTGGACTGGACTTCGCTCGCCACCGGACAGGATCAGGGCACCTGGACTCTGCTCTCAGCAAGGCACTCTGGTCTGCACGGCCTCTTGGACTGGATCTGATGGGTTCTGGGTTACAGCTCTGCTGGACTGGTCTGGATCTTGGGTTCTAGCACAGGTTCTTGGCCAGAAGCAAAACAGCTAAGCCAGGCTGTTGAGTGGTTTAGTTGGGCCCCGTGGAAGTTTGGGGTTAGAATCAGGTTGCAAAAGATTCTAAAGGCCTGCTGAAAAGGGTTCAGCTTTTTGGATTGGCCTTTCTGCTTCAGAGTTCTGGAGTCTGGATCTAGGTTCTGGAGTCGGGTCTTCCTGCAGGGTGCTTCGCCAGTGGATCAGTTGATGAGTGAAAGAGTGTCTTGCCTGTCCTCAGCAGTCCCTAATTATCCATTTTCCAAAGTGGGCGTGGGGCTGATTGTCTATGCCCAACCCTCTAAGGTTCTGATATGTCAGAGACTTCCCTGTCCCCTGATTTGAGAAAGGAACAGTGTATCATGAGGTGTCATCATGTGTCAGAGTGATGCTGCCATTTACAATCTAGGAAAGAACCTCCCCTTTGCTTTTACCCAGAAAATCCATTTTTCACAAAAAACATATTTTCAATATGCACTTGTTAATAATACATATACACATCACAGATTGCCTAAGGTACGTTTGTGTCAAAATCTTATCTTCCTACGAGTTTTGGTTCATAAATGACAATTTTTCGCGCTTTTGGTTGGTTACACATTTTCGGATCTGTACGATCTTTTACACATACATGCACATACCCTCTGGGTATATTCCTGTAATTTTTCAAGTTCGTAGCATAATCACAATAGCTAGAATATGAACAATTTCATGGTTCAATATCTGAATGTCTCACAGATTCCAGATTAGTTTTAAACTTTGAGCGAATTTTTCATTTTAATAATCTCTAAGTTTCATATTTTTGTCAGTTCGGTACAATATTTTATAAGTCTTTTCCTTAAACATATATTTAGTCCAGTTTCAAATCCACATTTTCAGTCTGGCCCACCTCCAAAGCTTAGCTGAGTCAGAGAGTCACATGGCTTGTCTTCCTGCCAGGGCAGTTGTCAGTCACACCCGAATTAGCATTTCCATTCAGTTCAAGGACTCCATTGTCTCTTTCCCAGAGCCACATGCCAGAGTGCCCCTCCCATTTCCTTTTCACACCTGCCTGTCAGATACTCAGCAGAGCACAGGAGAAAAGATTCCTTTGTTTAGGGAGGAGGTGTGGAATGTGTTTGAAGCTCAGTGTGGGAAACCTCTTGGAAGTTTAGCTGAATCAGGTTACCTTATAGTCCATTTTAACATTGTCCCTTGTGTAAAATTACAGTTACAAATTTAAAATAAGCAAACATATCTTCAATTCCAGTCTTTCAACATGTAAATCAATGTGTGGCACCCTATATCACATTTGATGGAAGTCCCTTCCTTGGCATGTTTAGCTTTTTGAGACACAAGTTCTCTTGTCAGATTTAGAAATCGGCAGCGTCTGACAGAGGTGAGTAACGGTATTGCACCCATCTTTGACAGATTTCTTTCCAGCAACCATCTTCAAAAGTGGACTTTGTTCAGATAACATATACTCCTGCTGACATTATATTTATGTGGATTCTTGAAGTGGAATGATCAACACCCAACAGGAGGTTGGATCTTTTGGTTGGTTTGTGAGCCATGATTTTTGCAAATTTGACAACCAAGAAAAAGATTTTTAAAACGGCTCTGTGTTTCTTTTGCAATGATTTTTCTCTGTGGGTTGCCAAATGATGGGTTTTGGCAGTGGTCTCCTGTGTTACCACTGACATAGGCAAAAGTGGATGGTGGCCTATTTTTCCAATTTTTACTGCGCATTTCTGGGTGATTTTAGCGAGCAGAATGCTTTCCAGTGGCCATTCTGATGTTCCTGATGCAAGCAATGCACAGTAATGTTGCAGGACCTGGACTAATGGGTTGAAACATACCACAATTACTGAGTGCAGATTATAGGCCATTCTTTAAAAGGGATGCAGAGGATGTTCAGTGAACATTGTAAAAGAAAACAGTTAGATGTGACCCATCTAATGTTCCTTCACAAATATTGGTAACATGAATCATGTGGTGCTAGTGTCCTGAGATTTTGCACCACAAAATAAAAATGCTTAGGCCCCATGTATTATGTGCATGGAAATTGGCACCACGCCCCGTAGCTGATTTCACTAGTGTGACGCCACCAACACTTAATAAACACTCGACTTTGGCAGCTGTTTCAACTCCACATGTTTTAGTTTAACTGGCTGCTGTCTAAATTATGAGGGTTGTCTGTGATCTGTGCCACAAATGGGTTGCTGTGGGAGGTGGTGCAACTAAGTATTGGGATACATTTATCTGAATACCACATGAATTGTCACATGGTCTAAAAACTTGGGTATGTAAAACACTCTGCGCCCCTTGAATCTATGTGAGTCGTCTATACTGCTGTGTGTCGCTTCGCCAGGTTACCTTAAGGTATATCCAATCCTTTGTAAGTCTAGATACAAGTAGTATGTCCCAGAGAATGCACCAAGCACTCCAGAATTAAAAGCATGTTCACTCTAATCAGTACATGGAACACTTAAGTCATAAGTGTCCTATGTGGTAATGCCCAAGTGTTTCGGCCCTACTTAGGCCTTTTTCAAAACTGTGCTCATTCTGCTTATTCCTAAAGTAACGAGAAAGCAAATGCTTTGCTTGTTCATTTTAAGGGATCGTTCCTTGGGCCCTATTAATTACAGATGGAAAAAACCCTTGCGCCAGCGTTACGTGCGCCTGTTAGTGTTGCGCTGTCAGTAAATATTTACAGCTTTATTTGTAGTGGAAAATCTGGGAGAGTGCATTTGTTGTTATTTAGAGCTTGCTATTTGATAGACATTTGTAAGAGGGTAAACAATACTTTATCTACAGATTTAAGAACATCTGTTTTTGACTTTTTTTTATTGCATTTTACTTTTCAATAAAGAAAAATGTGTACAGAAATTAACACATGGGTTTGGGGAATTACTGTCTTTGCAGTCTCTGTAATATATTGCACATCTGTGTTGCAGAAAATTATTATTTAACTATGTTCTGAGCCGGGTGGGCAGTATCGCGTTAGCTAATGCCCCAGCCCATAGTTACAGGTCCAACTGAGAGGTTCTGAGAGGAGGCTTTATTTTTTGTGGCATTGTCTTTTCAGATTTGTCGTTTTTGTTATTTTATATTTTCCTCATCAGTTTAACATTTAAACATGTCTGACCATGAGAATAGCAGCAACAGTGATTTTTTTTTTTTTGCAATAGATACCTGTGCACAGATTATAGGTAATGGGTTTGTACATTTTGATGTAAATTAGCCTTTGTATAGGGTTCCTTTAGATTGACGTAAGGGAAATGGATGAGGTGATTAATCAAATTAGGTGGAAAAAGTTTGGGAAGGTTCATTGTAAGCTTCCATCTGCATTAGCTTACAATAGGAAACACAGTCATTTTTTAATGTCTTTCTTTTCCAGTGCTCCTTGATACAGGATGCCAGCTATTGGTGAACATTTTCTGGGCACACTGATTTTTTTTTCATGGAGTTAAGGCGAATATTTAGCATACCCATGCACCGCTTCATGCCTTTCTTTAATTGCTTTTTCCTCTATGTGCTGAGCAGGTTTCCTGTAAGGTGTGAACAAGTCATTTGCAAATTCCCTGTTCTTGTTGGTGGCTTCTATTCTGATGACCAGGGATGAATGCGTGTCTGGGTCCACAATGATATCACAGATCACCTCACTGATTACATCACTAATCCCATGACAACAGTAAATGGCATGAAGCATGGGCTTCAGCCATGCCCAGTGTGCATGGCCAAATATATTTTAACACATGAATGCGTACAAGTCTTGGCCTTCAGCTATGGACACTGGTCAAAACCTTCACCCATGTTCACTGAATATTTTAAGACTTGAAGGCTACCAACCATAGATGTTGATCTTTACAAGTGTCTACAGCTTTCAACCGTGTCCACTATATATTATGTACACTGGTCAGGCACTAGTCATGGTCTTCAACACAGTGTCAGCTAGTGGCCACTGCCTTTGGTTGAATCGACTGTGCATTTTCTAACATATTAATGGGAACTATCTATGGCCTTTAGCCGTGGCCACTGACTACAGCTTTCAATGTTGCCCACTGTATATTTTAAAACAGTTATGGGCTACAAGGCATGGCTTTTAACCATGCACATTGGTATTTTTGAACACTAACCAACCACTAGGTATGGCCTTTGGTGTTGGACAGTGACCCCAGTCTTTGTCATGGCCAAGTCTGAGACCTAAAATGTTGAGGTGATCAATGTTTTTATGAGCTAATTTATAAATGTTAGACCTAATTCCATTATTGATGTAATAAGTTAAATGCAATTAGTGTTGTCACAAGTGATGTGATTTGTAATGTCATCAGTGTTCTCATACAACATGTAATAAGTGATGCCATCACTGATGTGATCATTGTGGTCATAGGCTGCACAACAGGGGGCGTGAAGTTAAGGTGGCTTTAACTAAATTTCAGGGGTTTTGGTCCCTGCAACAAATGTTTTTTTCCTTGACAAAAAAATATATATTCCATTTAAAGCACTTAGCCATAAGTGCTATATCATTTATTTATTACACGCTGAAAGCCCGACAGGCATCAGGGCGTGACAAAAACATGAAAGGCAGCACATGAAGCACAGACATCCTATAAAAATAACAGACCTTCGATAATGTTATCTAATGAAATACACATTATTCCTTGATAAGGCAATGTGATTTTCTTTTTTTTTTAATTCAAACAAGCCCTTAGCACCCGCACGCTATCTTCGTGGGTGTTGTTTATTCCCCTGGGTTTGAACACTGTCTATTTTATGCATGTAAAATAAAATAATTGAGCACTACTTTTCAGTTCCAAAATCGCACGCTGTTGCGTAGTTACAGCAACCATAAATTTGTACAATGCAATTAAGCTAAATCGCGCGGTTCATCCCCTTCTAACCCCGAATCCTACGTAGTTTGGAAGCAAAACTGGAAAAAGAATAATGACTTTCCTGGAGGCAAGCTGAGCTTCTTGCAATCAGCTTAACGGGTTACTGTGCAGAGGCCCACCATATTTTGCTGCCCTTCACATAGCACAAGTTACTTCTGTTTTCATTCTACTGTATTTCTAGAAGGTAGGAACATATTTGGCTATTCTCGTTACCATCCGTTACATGGTTTGCGGTCATGCGCCACTTAACACTTTCGGACTTGAGTAATGATCTGCTGCTGGTCGAGGATCTTTTTTTAGGTTGACTAATCGGAGGAGGACTTTTAGTGTGGTATGATTATTCTCTCTAATTGATAATGCCTTCTGGAAGTACTCGTCCTCCCGCCCCCCCCCCCCCACCCCCACCTAGCTGAGATACTAGGGTCCCAGCAGAAAATTGTAGAAATTACGTTTGACAATGGACTACATCTAAACCACTTATTGGTCTCATCAATTACACCCGGTGAAGCCACCAGAACAGGGGCTTCATGCTATTAGCACCCAGAGACTAACCCACGGGATGCTCAAAGCAATTTAATCTGTGTGAATCAACGAATTGCAATGACCGTGCGACCCGCTGAACATACAAATGCATTCTGACCTCACATGGCCGCAATGGAAATGGAGGGTGGGGCTCTGCAGAACCCTGGTCTATATCCATAGCTGCCATGAGAAGGGCAAGGTGTGTCCCTGCAGGAGGTGAGTGGGAGCTGGCGAGGGAAGTGGTAGGGACTGGAAGTCCTAATGACAGGTGGGGGGGTGTGGGTGGGAAGATGGCCGCTGGGTACCACCACAGCTCTGCTTGCTCAGAACCCCAACTTGGATCAGCCCATGTTTTGAGCAACCTGATTGGTTGCTGCACTGGCCAATGCAGCTATTTTAGATTGTTTCTCGACTTTGTGTTGTGAATGGTTAATTTCTTTAAAACATGTTTATTTTCATATACTCATTTTATCTTTTGAAAATGCGGTTTTCCATGATAAAACAAAGCCACAATATAAAATCAACAAGACAGTGGTAGCCAAAGTCAAGAACATTCAAGAGTGAATAACATGTGACTCAAAACCTTTGTACTATTTGGATCACAAAGTGGGATTAATGAGAACCGGCAGCTGCCATTGTCAGTAAGTAGGGATTCCATTTAAATACAAATTAGATCAAGTACTTGGCGGATGCATGTTTAGACTGCCTCATATGTAGATTTCCTGATTGGGACTGTAAATGTATTTTCACCTGATGAAAAATATGTATGAAATCAAATATTTGTTTAATAAGTCATGGAGTTGGAATTCATTATATCCATCTGAATGCTTTTATTTCAACCACTTTCCCTTTTTGTGAAATGATGGGACACTTTCTGATCCACAAATGTATCAAATCGTTGCAAACAGTGGTCATGCGCCACAGGTAGCCTTTGGCGGGCAAAACAAAAAAGATTAAGGTTTTAATGGAAGAAATGTTACCAGAGTCCAACCTTGCCCAAATACTTGTTTGTTGCCAGACTCTTGGGAAACCAAAACTCTGTCCATCAACTGCTTGTCTTTCAAGAATGGGGCACACACACATCTATATCCTGATGAAAATGCACCACCTCCCCTCGTCTGTTCTGCAACAAATTCCAATACCACCTAGACATGCAAAAAGTGGCTGAGGTTTCTCGTGCAAGACCGATTCTGCTGTTCAGTGACTTAGACAGGTGGTGGCCAGAATTGCCTGGCACATTGCATCTCACTGGGACACTTGCAGACTTCGTGCTCTCAAGTTATTGTATCACAGAGTAAGTGGTACCAGTGGTGGAGGCTGGGGCTTACGTTAACCTATAGCAGTGCTTTAAAGGGAAACATGTAGTGCAGGTACTTGCAAAGAGCTCTGTGCAGCCATACACATTTGACGAATTAAGAGGAAGAGGGGGGCTTTCACAAAGCTACTTGTGTGGAATAGCTATGGAATATCACGTTTTGCCTAGGCATGTATAGTGGAATTTCTGCCTGCAGTTTTCTCGGCGTGCTCACCACTTCATAAATTCACAAGTGCTTTAATTTTCACCAGGTTCAAAAGAAAAAAGGTTTTTGTAAATCGAATACTAAAAATGAGGGTCCTTCACACTTTCATGCAATGAGAAAACTCAAGTTAATTCACTTTAAAAATTGTAATATTTTAGTCTGAACATTTATCTACCACTTTCATGTGTAATCCCAGGACGAATTAGAACCTGTGCAACCTAGGGGTTATTACCTAGAAATCCTGACAAGACCCAACTGGGTTGTTTCAAACCTAGGTTATTTGAGTATATATGTATTTCTCTCTTAATCTTTTGTGTACCTTTCATCCAGATCTTACATTCTTGCACAGGGGAGCCTGTGTAGTGTTGAAACAATGAACCGGTCTATACTCTCCAGGGACTGTGGACTGGCTCTCCATTAGAGAGGCAAATGGATCCTTGGACGAAACAATGTTTAAACGGTTAGCAGCAGGGGTGAGGTAGATGAGGCAGCCATACTGAAATTCAGCCATATCACATGCCCTTGAGTACCCCCCCCCCCTCTCCCTGGGCTTGAAGAAACCACTAATGCAGATCATACATGCCACGAGCAGCCAGCTGGAGCCCTGGGAGCGTAGGTGGGGTGGCCGGAGGTGGAGCGAACGGAAGCATCCTGACATACAAGATGCTCCACCCTAGTGCCAGTTGGGGTGGGCCCCAAAGACCTCAATGCCCTGGACCTCATGACCTGAGCATGCCAGACAGGGTGGACAGTGAACATCTTTGCCCCGGCAGTATCAGCGATGTGCCCCAGGGGAGGAGAGGTGGTCTACCGGTAGTCAGCCTATGGAGTTGGCTGTGCAGATTAAATTCTGATGCTGCATCAGCAGTGCAGCCTGGGTGATGAGGATGGTGTGGTAGACCATATGTCCAGGGCCACCTTAGCGGTGTGGCACTGGCGGATACCAGAGTGCCTCAGTAACTTGGTTTGCACTGTGTGCGCACCATTGCCGCAAGATCAGCCATGCTTCATGCATTTGAACCCACCACAGAACCTGCAGAGCTACTTTTTTTTCACTGCTTGCTGCACTTTGATTTATCCATACGCCAGGCTTGATCCATTTAAAACGGAGTCACTCATCTCGACCTGATTGAGGACTCGACATTGTGGGAGCAACTGACTTGAGTGCAGACTTAACCACTGGAAGCTATCAAACTTGCTGTCTCGAAACACTGACTTGACCCAGCAGAGCCATACTCCCTGCCGACTCAACCGCAACACAACTGTGAAAGACGTCGTCTCACCAACAGTCTTTGATCCACTTTGACACAGACTGTCTGTGCGATCACATTAACTTTGACGTTTTTACTGTGGCTCGGCAATGTCAAAAGTGCCAAAAAGCCCTGCTCAATGATGCCGCGTACCAGAGGCCAAAATAAAGATACTGTAAAGAACCCCTGACCCACTTTCTGGGACCATAGTGACTTTTAAACCCCCCACCCATTTTCTCTACCTTGTTCTTAAGACATATTCCTGAACAGTGACATTAGAAACCTATTGCTTGAACACACCTGCTCATCTACGCAGGATGCCCCTTCACGCAGGTCTGCACTCGGTGTGTTTTACAGGGGTGGGTTTTTCTAGTTTTCTAATTAGTAATTGAATTTTATTGTTTTATTTAAATGTCTATATTTATTTAGAACCTTCATTGGTCATTTTTATTTTTTACCAATTGTACTTACGTTTGGGTTGGTTCTGTCATCCTTTCAGGGTGTGCCCGTTTCACACTAAATTGGGATTACTTCTGGTTTGCTCATATGGAGCTGAAAAGGCGGTTTATCTAACACAAGTAGCATATACATGTACTGTGACACAATTACCTTTTAGATATAACTCTCTTGATTACCACCTTTCGGCCCCAAAAGTATACAAATGAGTGGCTGACTACTGCATCCCAATATGTATAGTTGTGTGCCTTATTGGGTTACTTTCCCGATATATTATAGTTGGTGGGTATTTCTATTGTGTGGGTGATGTAGGGTTCAATTGTGAGTATATAATGGGGTGTATCTGTAGAGGTAAGTATTTATGGTGATTCAAGTGAGGAATTTCCTAAAGGTATTAATTAGGTGGTTAATGTAGGTTTACATAATCTAGCCTATATGAGAGGTATCAATGGTGGCCTTGCAAATGCCGTCTAGATAGAGGGGTCACCCAGGGGCACTACATCCTAGCCCTACTCAGAACTGATTAGTGATGGAGTGCAGGACCATTTTAAGCACTTTTGGGGCCGTAGGCATCTTTGGGGCCCCCTTCACCAAACCAAAGGAATGAAGTGATCAAGAATATCTGTACCACCTCAACCCCCCCGCCCCGCCGCAATCACAACCCATAGGTTGATATGCTGCCTCACAGCATTAAAAATAAGGATGTTTGCTGCCTTTTAAGTCGCCTTACGCTCTTCATTCTTGCTCTAATCAGACTGATAAACAAGTACCATTTGAAAGCCAACATTATCAGTCTATGTAGAGGTTACTTCTATTCTAGCAAAGATACAGGAGACTTTTTATCAATAGAATCCAGGAGGTATGCAGCCTGTAGTAGTGATGCAGGCCTGTATGTAAAAGGTACATGTAACCCAGAAAAGACAGATAACTCACATTTGGGGCCTCACATAATGCAAATGTGCTCAAGCATGGACAGAGGAGACCAATTGGAAGGAAGGAGAAAGCTACACATACCATAGCATGGATAGCGGATGCAGATTAGATGCTACCAGGAAGGTGTCAGTATGCAGACAGACGGAAACACTATTTGAAAACCATGTCCCATTTCTAATTTCAATTAGAGATCAAAAGAATAAAGTGCTTGTGGTGTGCAATATATCAATGCTCAGTATTATAGTGGAAGCTACACTGTAGCCAGAGAAACCATGAGTGGGGCTGTTTTGAAGAAATCTCTCTGAAGGGCTGACAATTTTGAAAGGTTTAGGGACTAGCAGTTTCGAGAAGCTAGGCCATACAAGATTAAATTGTATGCCCAGCATTACACAAACTGGTTAAGGCGTGAATCTGGGATGTGTGCCAACCCTGCAATTTCTGCATTTGAACACTTTCATTACCAGTTTTTACCATGAATTAAAATAATCTCATTTTATAAAAACTAATTTCGAAAGTACACATAACCAAACATGACAATTTTTAAAAACAAAATACTATAGAAGGGTGTAACACAGGATGATTCTACCTTTATTTACTTCATCATCAAGAGACATATAAAAGTACCAGCATACCAACCAGTGTGATTTAACATTTTAATCTGGTTTGGACTTTTGTATTTTAAAGCTTTACATACTTCAAAAACACTGGGTTGTCCAATTGTCATTTATAAACTTGCAGAAAAACGTTTGACTTTTACAAAAATGTCAAACGAGCAGAGTTCAAAATATGCTTGCCCTAGTCCTTCACCATCTGGTCTGCTCCCTTCTGTCTAAAATCCCTTCCACTCACATGGCCTACATAAGAAGAAAGAACAAGTAATGTGCTAAACGAAGCCATCAGCATGCAAGGAGGCAAACTTCACAGAAGACTTTACATTAATGTACGAGATATAAGATGATTGATCAGGATCACTGTATTGTCTGCTGGAAAACCCTGGATACAAGCATGAAATTCTGATACCTATTTATCTCTTGGACTTAGAGTTTATGCTCATCGTTGGAGTTGAGTGCCTAGGTTTTACAACACCCCATCAACACCCCATCTGAACATACCAATTTCTAGACCTACACCATAAGGATGATATGTTCGTTTTTCTAGCAACCCCTATCTGGTGAATGTATATTGCATATGGAGGCAGGTTTATAAACTTCAGACATAGGAAAGCCTCATCCAGCCTTACAGGAATGTGCTATTCTAATCTTGCATAGGAACACATATCACTGCAATGAGTGCTAAACACACTGAGGTAACTTCTGAACCATTGTGGCACTCATTTTACCTGTATGCATTTCAAATTTGGCTATTGCACATGATCAACATAAATCTTGTAGGAAGGGAAGAATTCTACAGGAGTTGTGCTGCAAGGAACACACAAACTATATATACCAGAGTGAACACAGAAAGCATTAAATGATGAATTGATTGAGGCAAAATGTACTTTTCAAAACAGGCAGGCAATAGGTTTAGAGGCTCAGCACCATGCAATACAATATCCTGGTGTGTTCCATTTAAGTCTGGTGAACAAAGGAATCTTACTTCTTTAGGTCAGGCAGCCTTGTGGGGCCCACTCCAAGGCGGGGGCCCTGGGCAAGTGCCTCTTTTGCCCACCCATAAAAACGTCTCTGTTGGAGTGTCAGAAAAACGGTGGCTGCCTCGAGAATCCCCCTTGTGACTCTTAACAAGTCACAGGTGGCAGGACACCCCAGAGTGGTAGCTTGTCTGTTATGTATGGAAGAGAAATACAGGTCCACATTGGGAGTCAAAACTCCCACTTGGCTGTTATGTGTCTCTTTGTGGTATTAGGGTAGCATCTAGGACCTGAGGACAGTATCCCATCTCCCATTGAGTAAGGGTCTCTGGGGAAATGGTTATGTCTGCAGGTTGCCTAACCCATGCTTCCCTCACATCCAGCCTGTAGGGAAGGAATGTGTGCTCTGCTCCCTGTCCGGCCTCTGGGCAGGGATGCTTACCAGCAGGCCAATACAATAAACACCAAGGCTACACATGTCATCTAAAGGACTTGCTGTAGATATTCCAGATATTTGAGGTGGGACTTAATGATGTTACTTCACAAAAAGGGCACACGTTTTCCTTATTAGTCTGAATTCCTCAAAAAGTGCAATCTCTTAAATGAAAAAGCAGAATTCACTTTACTAGAAAATCTGTCTATTAAATCGGAAGTGTGTCCTCATGGACTTGTTCGGTGTAAGGGTGAGAGCAGTAGGCAGTCTCATCTGCAAATCTTTCTGTAACTAAGCTACTGATTACTGCCCTAGTATTATCTCTTCTCAACTACTGCTCAACTCTTCTTCTTGCTTTTCCTGCTAATAGTCTAGCCCCTTTTGGGCTTACTGCACAAAAATACCCAGACTCTCTTTAAAGTGGAAAAGGTCACTCTTCCCTGGCTCCCTGGCCTTAGAGACTAACAGTTTTAACAATTGCCATACAATTAAATAAATAACCAATTTCCATTCCCACAATTAAATAAAGCATTTCAAATTCCTCACGTCCTATCCCTTGCTCCCTTCCGTCTCCTTAAAATCCTCTCAACCTTCATTCCTGCTTTCTCCCTGAGGCCACGCCCCTCCTTCAATACCTGTTCCCCCGGGGTAGATCGTTTGTGCAAACAGCACCACTCTCTTCCTTTCCCGCATTAGTACCCCATTGTGCTTCCCCCACCCCTCCTCCAAAGGGCCATGTCCCCGGCACCAGAAAAACCCTCCCCTTAGGTGCTCTTTCTGCCCTACTTAACCTAACCTTTCCTCTATTTCTAATTGTTTATGTCCTGCACTGCCAACGTCGCATCCACATATTAATAGCTGTTTCCAAATACCGATCGATGCACTCCATTCTCTCAAACCGAAAATCCTCAAAGGTTATTTCCCAGTGCTCCAGCACTAGTGCCCTGCCGCGCTACAAACTTCCCCCTCTACATGTTAAACTTCTTCCTAGTCCTTCTCACTGCCGATTCATTCACCGCCCCCTTCCAAACCCTCCTCAGTGACAACTTTGTCCAAACCACTTTACCTTGAGCTAGATCTCCCTAAAACCGCTAAGGTCCCCTATTATTTTCTTTAAAAATGCTACTCCTGTTCCATTACTAAGCCATTCCCCCTGC
Organism: Ambystoma mexicanum; assembly: GCF_040938575.1. Taxonomy (NCBI): domain Eukaryota; kingdom Metazoa; phylum Chordata; class Amphibia; order Caudata; family Ambystomatidae; genus Ambystoma; species Ambystoma mexicanum. The sequence goes on from NC_090922.1 coordinate 293,644,076, forward strand.
ATGTATTATTATTCCCTCCTGAACCCCATGACGCTCCCTTCCTCCTGCTAACCTGGGCAGCAATTAGCCTCACCTAAGCCCACTATCTCACTAAAGCGCTGTTGTAACTGCACCTCAACAATCCGCTTTCTCCCCTCTTTCCCTGCCCATTAACAATTTGATGGCCACAATTCCATATCTGCGACAACTCATCACTCCTCCATGCCCCCATCTGAGAGAAAATTGTTATGAGTTTCTCTTCGCCACTGCCAAACCCCCCACACCCCTGCGACCCCCTGCTCTTGCCCTCGTTCCTAATCAGCCCCAAATCCCAGAACTCTCAGCTTTTACCCTTGTACTTTCCCGAACCCAGCGCCCCCCTTTTCCTCTCCTTCTCAGCCAAGCCCATCCTGCTAACGTCCGTTGCCACCCGCCAACCACCTGAAATCATTAGTTCCCAAAACTCTGCTCTCTCCCCCAAAGGCCACCAAAGCACTCCTCCTAACCCCCAAGACTTGTGCTGCCCATTCTGCCGACCCGCCCTCGTGCTGCAAGACCACCCATCTTTCCCCCATATGTCTCCCGAAGACAAACCCATCCTAACCGGGCACAACTCCTTACAACCCCTCCAGATGCACCCAAGATCCCTTTCCTTCCTGGTCCATCTTTTATTCATGCCTCCTTATCCACGGAATTCTAAATAAATGCACCTTTTCCCAACTTAGACCTCCTTCCTCTGCTATCCTGTTCCCCCTCCTGTTCTCACTTGTCCAACCCTCCAGCACCTTACGTCCATTTCACCATGTTACCCACACTGCACCAGGTGCACTCTTGCATCCCCGTCCATGCAGTCATATCTCATCGCTTCCCCTCCACTACACCAGGGGCCAAACGAGCACCCCGCCCTTGCAGTCCAATCCCCATAACCTGCCCCTTCACATAGCCTCTTGGCACACTTATCCCCTTGAGTGCCTCTCTTCTTCTGCTCCTACCGCGGGAACCAACTCTGATATAACCCCCTTTTTACCCCCAGCAAATACTTCAAATGACCCAAGCCAAACTTGCAATTCCCTTGACTGCACCTGCCAACTTCATCTTGTGATGTGGGCACTGAGTTCCCGCCATAGCGCACGCCATGTCTTCTACCAACATGCGAACCGTGCCACTACCCGACACTCAAAAATGCGATACCCACTTAACCTCTGACATTCTCTCATTACTATTTTCTGTGCTGCTATTCCTTCTCAAGCCATCCCCACCAGCCTGCTCACCTTGTCGTGCGGAAAGTGTGAGGGCTCTACCACAGCCTTCAACTCCCTCCTTATAAAGGTGAACCCCCCACCGGCTCTTCCATTATATCCCACCACCCCAGCACTCCCCATTCCTGCCTTAATGTCTGCTGACCTCGACATCTCCCGCATTCCAGTCCTCGCCAGCTCCCTTGGGATCGTCCCGCTAATGCCCCCGCTACCTAGCCAAAACTGCCAGAAAAACGCTCTTGCACCCGCAAAGCTAAAATCAGCAACCGTGCACCTGACAAATTGCCCATTCCTTAGACAATAGGTTGGCCACATAACTTTGACCTATGAACTGCATCCACCTCCTCCTAGGACCCTGATAACTTACTTAAAACCCTCACGCGAAACCTTTCCCTGACCTTTGCCCCCCCCATCATTTCCGGTAAACTAAGGCACACCTCCAGAACCACAACTTTAGCTGGTGTACGGGCCTTCACCCCCAAAACCTTGCCCTGATCCTCACCCTTTCCCCCTGTCCCGTTTGGAAACATTGCTGCACTCGTGTTTAAATGTGCACATCGTCCTCGTGCAGCCTTCTTTATTGAAGGCCCAACATGCTGCTGAGGACTGACCTCTGCTTCCTCCCCTCGCACCCTCAGGGGCGAGGTGACCAAGAAAGGGCCAGTAAGACACGGTTAAACCGCTCGATGTGTGTGACGTTTGGGCTGGCCTCGTCAGCTCCATCCATTGCAGGCAGAGATCCATGTCGATCTCACCCCACATCGCCTGGCTGTCCTCAGCCATCCTTGCCCTGAACTCCTCATCATATCTTACCCAAGCGAAGCCCCAAAACTCGTGAATGCCAATCCTTATCACATCCATGTATTTCAACAGTGCTACGCACCTCTCTGGGAACTTCTCGTAGTAAACGCTCAATGTAAATAATAAAAGCTGACCGGCACCTTCGGACGCGAGGCCAACTTCTACTCCACTTCCTTAGAGCCCTCCTTTGCCCTTACTTCCCAATGCAGGAGCTTAAAAAGTCCATAAATTCCCCTGCCCATACTTTATCCTTTGTTGCCCCCATCAAATGTGTGACTAATGGCTCTAGAATGCCCATATAGGGCAACCTTTTATTCTTCTCAGTATTTCCCACAGCTTTGTCCTTCAGGGCCTGTATTACCTCAGGTGCCCTGGGCTCATCCACTTTGTCTGTCTGCACCTCCACCGAGGATACCCTCCTTGCCCTCTCCACGGCCCCCGTGGCCCATAAGCCCTTTTCTCCCCCTATCCCTTGTGCCCCAACCCCTTCCCTTCCTGCCCCCCACCTCGTGCCCCCCTCTTGTGCCAAGCCGCTGACCCCTTCCCACTCACCTCTTTTGGCCCTGCTGTCGACCAGCTGCAACCTGGCCTCCACTCCAACACTCATCTCCTTCCTCACCAGGCTACTGCTGCAGGTACAAAGCAGATCAGCAGTTTCACCTAGCCAATTTCCCTGCCATCCCCCTGCACACCTGTCCCCCTGTTCTTGACCTTCCACTTCCCACCTTAAACTGCCTCTCACCCTGTCCCTCCATCTTACACCTTTGTACCCCTTGCCTCGCACTGTCCCACATACTCCTCCTCCCCTTCGTCATCCCTGATGCAATACCATGGCTGTTGCGAGCGCATGCTCAGGCCTGGCAGCTCCTCCTCTGGTGAGCCTGGGGCATCTGCCCCACTGCTCTGTCTTCTATGCAAGGCCATAGAAACCCCTGCCTGCTCCTCCCTTCTCAGGCGAGGGTTCCTCCCCTCCACCATTTAGTCCTCAGTGCTAGGGGCCATTCTGCGCCCTCTAGTCTGTCCTCGTAAATCCTGTAGAGGGGCCATTCTTAAGCCCTCTCCTGAATCCTCCTCTGGAACAGCGGGGGCCATACTATGCCCACCGCTCTAAGTCCTACTAGGCGGGGAGGCCATTCTGCACCTCTCCCTTTCCTCACTACTCGACGGGGACTGCTCCCTCTTCTTCCCACCTGCACTCTTTTGCAGCTATTTCCTGCCCCTCCACACCGCCGCCCCCCTCTGGTCCGCGATGCCCCTAGCCTCGCCCCTAACATCCTTTGTGCCTACTCCCGGCCCCAACCCTTTTGAGACCACCAACGTATCGTTAGCTCTCATCCCTCTACCCAATCCTTCACCTACCTCCCCCCCGCTCCTGGAAACCCTTCTGGGTACCCCTCTGCTGCTCCTTCTGCCCCTTTTGTTCCCTACCTCCCTCCCTGCTGCCGAGCTGCAAGCTTCCACTGCAGCGAGGGCCCCATCTGCCGCTGCTCTGCGCTGTGGCCTACTCTCTCCCGTCCTCTTTTCACCGGTAACTTCCCCCACTGCCCCCTCCAGCTGTGCTTTGGTTGCCCTGCTAATGATACTCTCGGCCTCCCTCAATGCTTGGGCGTCCACCAATCCCCTGCTTCCAGGTCCCTTTACAGCTATTTTTATTGTAAAATAATTCCACTTAGTGCTGCTAACTCTCGCCACCTGCCCCCCTAAGGTGGGGCCCCCGAGCCCTGCATTTAAATCCCTGCACAGCCTGCCTGAGGATAACTTCTGAAGCAACACCAACTTCGTACTAATGCTGGTTAGCTCCCCGAAGAGACACTAAATGATCAGGCCTGTGACATAGGCACCAAAAGAATAATGCTCTGCGGGAAGGGGTGTGGTGGAAACTTGGCCTCCCTGCACCTTTTAAATAAAAAAAAACCCAGACAAGGGCTTTTGAAAATAATGTGTTTCTTTTTTGTTCTTTTTTTTTCTTTATTTATTCCCACCCCCCTGCCACTATCCCACAAACGTTGAAAGCCCAATGGAACCGAGGCAGAAGCTACTCAGCCCCCTCCAACAATGGTAAATGCGTGTGGCACCATTAAATGGCTCCGCCCTGCCCCTTGGTCGCTGTGAGCCGGCACCGCACTATAACGCACACGCCCGATTGCCAGCTGGGTGACTAACAGGCTGCCGGGGTCCTGCGCAGCCCAAAACAACTTTCCCCCCTCAAACTGGCAAAATTATGCCCACTTCTTCTCCCCTCCTACCTGGCCGCTCTGCGACCACCCGGCATCCAAATACCACAAAGCCCGCCGGCGCCGTACAGTGAACGAGGACCCGTCTGCAGAGAAAGCACTTCTACACGAGTGTGCTGCCACCAAGAAACATCACCTTCAACATGCAAATGGCTGGGGCGGGATAGTACCTTATGTACAGTACTCCCCTAATATCAACTTACAAAATGTTGCAAAAAATTCCTAACTCTGTGCCTACCTGCCCGCCCGCCTGCCCGCCACTGATAATTCCTAAGCCCTCAACACTCTACCTCACTGACTATAGCACCCGCTGCAATTGACAGCCCCCACAACAGGTAAGGCTCGGGAGCAGGCAACCAGGACAAACGCTCGCCCCAACTGTCGCTTGCTCCTGAACCTTCACTGCCCCACTATATACTCCCTCAGGCGCTCTGCACGCAGGCCAGCAAGCTGGCCTGTGCAGCGCCAAAATTAGACTGGGGGAAAACACGTTGTGTTCCTCCTGGGTGCCCCCCTTGCACTCCACTCTCTTCTTTTTTCAATTATTCATGCAACTCTATTTTACCTGTTCTTTCTTCACTTAAGTGGATGCTCTTTCACTCTCCTTTACTTTTTCATTCCTCATCTATTGTGTTTAAATGCTTTCATGGCTTGGTTCCACCTTACCTTTTAGAGCAGTTGTCTTTCTACTCTCATTCTCGTTTTTTGTCATCAGAATCTCAATTCTTTACATCTATCCCCAAACCACTTGTGCCCAATCCAGCGTTCGGTCTTTTTTTTTTAATGCAAAATGATAATGCAATCTACTTCCCATTCGATTACTTTTCTCTCTTCCAATCTTTTGTTCTCAAATTAAATAACATCTGCTTTCTGTTCACTCGTCATAATTTGTAATCTTCCTAATTTGTACCGTTTGAACGTCTGCCAAGCACTTTTGCAAAAACTCTATACAAATCTAATAAAAAACAAACCATGTTTTCACAAATGTGGATCAAATCTCTGAACTTGGTGGCCCACGTATTTAAACAATATAGCAGATGACAATCGCTGTGTACCAAGGGAAGCTATTTGCCCACTCGGATAATCATTCATACAGCAACAATTGCCTTCACGTTCACTGGTCGATGCAGCTATGGTTTTCTGATTAATGGCATGGAACCTGCAAGGATGTATGCAACTTAGCAAATGTGTTGGGCAATATAGGGGGTTCTGAGGAATGCACGGTATGTGGTCAGGATTTTGCAAATGTCTTAAATCTGTCCCCATGCATAATGTTCACTTCAAGCCGTTGTGACAAGTTTTCTAGGTGAAGTACAGTTTCCTTGTTACACCAACTTTACTCTTTTTTTTTTTTTTTGCCCTGAAAACCACATCTGAAACATTGTTACTCAAATGTGAAGAGGTTATTGTAGGCAGTCCTTTTTTTAAAAAATGTTGGTATTTTACTATGGTTGTTCAGTACCACTCATCTTAAATATAAATTGGTGCAGGCTTCAATGACCTCTCTGTGTATGGCGCTAGAGTCAGCTTCTCATGGATCCAGAAATCCTGACTAATAACTTTGTGTGCACCTGAGAGAGTGGCATCAAGGTGTTAATGCATGATACCAACATTCCTTAAAAGAATGTACGGTGAGAATGTTATCAAGGCCAACATGTTTTGCTCGGTGGACTCCATTTTGGTCAGTTGCAGGATAAACATTCCTGTCATTTAGTTACCTAGTGGATGGACAGCAATGAGGAAACACTGCTGAATGTCTTTCCCATTTTCCTCCGTTTCCTTTGAGGAGATGGGGCGAGGGGGTGCACAGGCTGGAAGCAGGATAAGAGTAAAACTTATCGAAGGAAATGTGAAAATTATTTTGGCACCAGCTGTTGGCCATGTTATGAAGGATTTCTGGGCAAGGATTTGGGCAGTGCTATACAAATAAATCTACATAACCCTTGTGAAGCTGCGTTCCAACTTCAAACTGCCTTCTGATCATGACGGATGCTTCAAAGGAAATAAACCACTCTCGGACAAAACCCTTGTGAAATCCATGCGAGTTCAAGCATTCCATAACCGTCACAACATCGGAATAATTGGCAACATGCAGGCAAAGCTGAAGCACAGACTTCCATTGGTGGGAGTAGACTTCTCAATTGGAAATGTTTCATTGATTGTCATTTGCCTTTTGAAAGCTGTTCTCTCGTATTTGCGGCATTATGGTCTCCGTCAGCATTGGAATTATTGGAGTGAAGAACCAGTCCTGTGTTAATCTTTTTAGTTGTCAATCTGCATCAACCATCACATCTAGGTTTGGTATACTGTATTTGGCTATTCTGTAGGCAGTGTGAAACACCTGGCATGATGCTTCCTTTTCAGCCATATGCATTGCAACAGCATAATGTCGGGTCCTTTTTTCCAAGAGCCGTGCACACAGTGTTTTGTAGACACATGTGCAACTAAGGATTTATGTTCTGATTACATTTTTCATTCACAGTGATATTTGCTGCTTACTTTTGTCTTCCCCAATGTGTGAGACTAATGTTTAACCATTCTACAGCAAATTCTTACTTACCTTCATACTGAATTTGTTGGTTGTCTCCATGACCATCAGTCTGGCTTCAGAGCGGCCAGAAGCACAGAAACTGCTCTCCTGAACACCTGTGAAGACCTGCTCTCCAACCTTGATTGTAACCTTCCTTCTGTCATTATTCTGCTCAATCTCTTCTGCTTTCGACATGGTTAACCATGCCATCCTAATGAAGCGCCTCCGTGATAACCTGGGTATCACTGATTAGGCTCTGGCCTGGTTGACATCTTTTCTCACTGACCTATCGTCTTAGGTTCAACTTGGGTTCTTCCTCTCTTCTATCTCTCTCTCTACCTGTGATGTTCCCCAGGGATATAACCTGTCTCCCTGGCTGTTCAACCAAAGCCTGCCACTGCTTGCTCACCGCATTGCTGCTCTCTGCTCCAACTTTCAGTGTTATGCAGATGACACTCGGCTCTCTTTCAGCCTCCCCTCGGCCGCCACTACTCCTTCTCTCATTCCTCACAGTCTTCAATGCAAGAGTGGTGTGCCGCCAATGATCTCTGCCTTAATGCCAGTAAGACTGAGATCCTCCTCATTGGAACACCAGCTCCCTCCTTTCCTCTCACTCTGGCCGCCCACTCTGGGTCCTCTTCCTGCTCCTACCTGTGAAGCTAAGAACATTGGGGTCCTCTTCGACTCCACTCTCTTCTCATCTCCTCACATCTCTGATGTCTCTAAGAAGTCAAACTATCAGCTGCACCTCCTCAGAGGTATTCTTCCTTTCCTCAATTTCCCCAAGAAGCTCACTGTCTCCAGAGCTCTGGTCCTCTCAAGGCTGGACTACTGCAACAGCCTTGTTCTAAATCTTCCTATCACTACTCTCCGTCCTCTACAACTTATCCAGAAAAGGACTGTGAGACTTATCCTTGGCCTCAAGCCCAGGGATTGTATCTCTCCAGCCCTGAAATATCTTCATTGGCTACCTGTGCGGCAAGGATCAAGTTCAAGACCCTCTGCATTGTCCGCAAGGCTTTTTGGGGCATGGGACTGCACTATCTCCAACTCTCACTTCTTAAGTATCTCCCTTCTCAAGCTCTCCGCTCATGCACCTCCAACTCTGACGGTCAGTCGCTTTTCCAAGCATAGAGTTCGGGGCAGATCTTTCTTTGGCTGGGGCCGCCCTCTTGAACAGCCGACCTGCCTCTCCCAAACTTGAGCAGAACCGTCTCAGGTTCCGAAAGCAACTCTAGACCTTCCTCTTCGCTTCCGCTTTCTCTCTGCCTCTCCCCTACTGATGACCCATCTGCTCCATGCACTGGTCACCTGGCCACCCTCTGAGCTTGAGCCCAGGTCCCTGTCTATCCAGTTGCACGTCTCACTGCCTCTTGGCCCCCCAGCACTTGTAGTCTGTATCTGTAACCCTACAGCCCCCTCTCCATATACTTATGAGCCACCCATTGGCTGCACTTCTTGATTACCTGCACTAAAACACCCGCTTGCTGCACTTTATGATTACCTGCACTTCACCTCGCCTCCCCCCTTTTGCACTTCTCCCCTTCCCTGCACTTGCGCAATCTGATTGACACAAGGACTAGTAAGATTGTTGTTTTGTCCTCCCTCTGTTTCCTCCTCCGTGTCTTGTCTTGCCTACAAACACTTCGGTACAGGCGAGTTATAAATGCCACATTGTATCATATAATTTACTCCATTCGAGGGTATTGGGTCCTCCGACGTATTCCATATCTATGACAGTAATCACCACAGCTGTGCTGCTTCGGAAAATCTTCGGCGTCTGCGTCCTACATCAATGACGTCGATACGGCACCCTCGAGGACCTCCTCCGATGGCCGACGTCACTGGATGTTATAAGTAGGACGCACAACGCCCGTAGCCTCAGTTCCATTTTTTCTGCGAACGTGTTTGGTTCGGGAATCTCTGCGCACCTCGACTCTTTGGAGTTTCTGTTGTTTCTCAGTTCTTCGAACCTGTTTGGTGTTTGTGAAATATTTGTTCGTGAAGATGTCTACCTCGTCTTCCACACCGCGTCCAGGCTTTAAGAAGTGCGGGGACTCTGGGTCCAAGATGTCAGTTACGGACTTGCAGAATGCCTGCCTCTGGTGCCTAGGGGAGGCCCATGACACGGATGACTTTGTCGACTGCCAGTTGCTCACGTCTAAAGCCTTGTGGGAGCGCAAGAAGTTGTTATCGGTAGGTAAGGTGTCCAAGCCCTGGAAGTTGAGGTCTGCGCGGCTTTCGCCGGACGACTTGAGGGGCGACTCTCTGCGTCGTCGTCGTAAATCCAGTGGGTCTTGGTGTCACGGCTCGCTCCCTTCGCTCCCGTTCCTGCCACTTGGGGGCATGTTTTGGGGTTTATTCCCTACTGGACATTTCCTCCGAACCTTATGCTACAGTGTCCTGATGAATTGGTAGCGCTAAAACCTTATTTCCCAAATTACTTCCCTTCCGGATCCATTCCAGGTTTTTGGCAGCCAGCATGCTACTGCTACTTTAATCAAATGACTATGCTTCCCAGAATGCCTGGCTCACTGCTTCACCTCCTCCCTTGCAGGACAAGGCTGGGTGGAGGATAGGCAACACCTGTGGCTGCAGGTGCAGCAGGCGGCACGCCTGAGGGGTGTGCTCGTTAAGCAGCTTTAAAAGCCTCAGTTTGCTTCAGTCCAGCGCTGGTCATTGTTGCTGTGTTCCTGTTGTGACTGGTTCCTTGTTCCTAGCTTTTGTGCCTAGTACCTAGTTCTTGTTCCTTGTTCCTAGCTTTTGTGCCTAGTACCTAGTTCTTGTTCCTTGTTCCTAGCTTTTGTGCCTAGTACCTAGTTCCTGTTCATTGTTCCTAGCGTTTGTGCCCCGTACCTAGTTCCTGTTCATTGTTCCTAGCGTTTGTGCCTAGTACCTAGTTCCTGTTCCATTCCTAGCGTTTGTGCCGAGTTCCTAGTTCCTGTTCCTTGTTCCTAGCTTTTGTGCCTAGTGCCCAGTTCCTGTTTCTTGTTCCTCTGCCCTGGATTTCGGATTCTTGTGCTTAATTGATTTCTGCTCACTGGATTTCCCTTTCTGTCTTCCTCTGTCTGCAGGCAGCCTGTCTCTGTGCTTTACCCTTTGATGCTGCCCAATTCGCCTGTGTTTTCTGTTTCTTTGTTGCTGTCCTTTGCTACTGAAAAACCTGATGCTTTAGTCTTTCCATTTATAGATTTAGCTTCCTGCCTCAAGGTTTCCTTTTGTGATATAATTTTCCCTGCTCCTGATCCTTACTTTCTATTGGAATCCATTCCATGTTTTCCATCTAACTTCTGCATTCATTTCCCATGGATTATTAGGTGTGGGTGTTATTGTAACTAGTCCCAGTGTAAATGCCCTTTTGTTTCCTCACTATTTTATATCACTATTTGTACTCGCCCTTTGACTAGGGTCTTATGCATTTAGTTTCCTCCACCCATTGCTGTTATAGCCTTCAGGGTTCCTGTTTGATCAACTGGGTTCGTGAGTTTACTGACATTCAAGTGGTCTTTCCAGTCCTCGTGAGTACAGTTTCTAAGTTCCTTATTCTGTATCATCCAGAGTGTCAGCTCACAGATCCTGTCCTTGCTTGCCCTCTACGTGGGTTTAGCGCTGTCAGTATCTGTAATAGCACAGTGGGTAAGGAGTTTGCCGACTTTCCTTTCAGTCATAAGGAGGTTCTAAGTGCTTACCCCACATTCCTTTTCATATATAGGTATTATTGCTTCTCCTGGGTTTTAGTATACACAAGTCTTGGGTTTTGTATGCACATATTTAGATTCAAAGTTGTACACTGTGAGATTTCGTGCACATTGCCTTCTTCCTTTCTTAACACTTGGTCCTGGATTCGGTCTCGCCACTCCTCTGCCTCTTCGAGGCACTCCCAGAAGCGCTGTCATCAGTCGCCTTCCCCGTCCTCATCAGAGGACTCCGCCCATCAGCGGGTTCTTACCTCACCAAGCATGCGACGCCGGAGGAATGGGCTTCCTTCGGGAAGAAAATGTTGGCGATTCTGGAATCACAGGGCACTGGTCCATCCGCGCCTCCGAGTGGGGTCGTCATGATCCGCCGAGAGAGGCCGCTCGCAAGCCTTCGGGCTCGGGTGGTTGTCATGATTCGCGGGAGAGGTCCCGCTCGGACAAGGGGAATCGTTCGCACCGAGTTCGACGGACTCTTTCGAAGGCTTGCCTTCGAAGAAGTCGATGCCATCGACGTCCCGGCCGCCGAGGGACACGCTCGGGGCCCCGGCCTCGAGGACTGTGTCAGCGCCGTCGACGCCGCGCTCTGCGTCGACACGATTCACTCGACGCCTTTCGAGGCTGTATGGACAGAGGTACCCCGTGGCTCGGTGGAACCCTCTAGAAAGGCTCTGGCCAAGGTCAAGCATGGCTTTGGTTAAAGTTCTGTGCCTTCTTACCGCCATCTGGAATTTATTTCAAAGGTGGATGAGGGCTCTGATGATGACACGGAGCCTGACACAGTGCCAGACGAGTTTCTCTCGGGAAATAGCCAGTTTGAGGACCTGAGGCAGTCCCTGCATGATGCTAGTGGGCTGGACACCTCTCCGGAGGTGGAGTTTTGTAGGCCTGAGCTTGGCACTCATGCCAATTCTTCGTACCGGCGCCTTATGTCAAGGGTCACCGAGTACTTAGGATGGTCTGCTCCCCCGGGGGAGTTTGTTCAGGATGACCTTATGGATATCCTCGACATTGGTCCACCAACTGACCCGGTACTGCCATTTCATATGGCTCTACAGTGGAGGGTGGCAGCGGCTTGGACTGCTCCAGAGAATCTCCCGGCAGTGCCCAATTCTTTGCCGCGAAAATACCGCCCAGCCAGTAGTGACCCCTGCTACTTGTCCAAGCACCCTACTCTGGAGAGTTTGGTAGTGCAGGCTGCTGCGGCCCCGGCAAAGCAGGCGGCGTACCCTACCATCCCTCCTGGTAGGGACGACAAGCGTTTTGACGGCTGGGTGAAGAAAAAAGTGTTTTCTGCAGGGGGTATGGCGCTTCAGACGGCCAACTCCATATGTGCCTTGTCACGTTTCGCGCACACTCTGTGGAACTGTTTCCTTGGCGGCTGAACATATTCTCGAAGGGGATGAACGGGATGGTTTCCTTGCCATGGTTCAGGATGGCAAGGATGCTATGTGTGAGGCTGTTCAGTCGAGTTTGGACATGGCAGATTGCGTCAGCTGGTCCATGGCAGCGAGCATCGTGATACGCAGGTTTGCGTGGTTGCGGAAGTCGGGGTTTGCTCCTGATGTGCAGGCCCGGCTCCTCTACATGCCCTTTGACGGGGAAAATCTTTTTGGCAGCAAGGCTGATGAGAGCCTTGAGAGGTTGCAGACCTCAAAAGCTGCAGCAAAGTCGTTGGGCACTGTAGTTCGACAACTTCCGCCTTTTCGTCCTATGGGACAGCAATGGAGGGGAGGTTCCTTTCGTTATTACTCATCCTTTGGTAAAGCGAGAGGAGCTGCCAGTCAAAGGGGCCACCGTAGGAGTGCCAGAGGTAGAAAACAAGGTACTCGAGGTTCCAAGGCCGCTCGGGCTGTTGCCTCTTTGCCCTCAGGCAACGCCGCAGTCGCTTCAGCTCAGTCATGAGGCCATGTCCCATGGAGAAGGCTGGCGCAGCATCTTGCAGAGTGGTGCACCATTACTTCAGATGTGTGGGTTCTGGAGATCATAACCCACGGCTACTGTCTTCCTTTCCGGCAGAGGCCTCAAGACAATCCACCAAGGAATCTCTCTTTGAAGAGTCCGGATCCGCTCCTTGCACAGGAAATTCAATCCCTGCTGGAGAAAGGCACCATAGAACTGGAGCCTGTAGCGGAGATGAACAAGGGATGGTATTCCCCTTATTTTTGGATTTCCAAGAAAGACAAGGGATTGAGACCCATCATGGACTTGCGCGGTTTGAACAAACTCCTCAGGAAGGACAAGTTCAAGATGGTTACTCTCTCTCAAGTCCTCCAGGCCCTTCAACTTCAGGACTGGTTGGTGTCTCTCGACCTCAAGGACGCTTATTTTCATGTGCCGATCCAACCAAAGCACGAGAAGTATCTGAGGTTCGCGGTTGGCGACTCGCACTTTCAGTTTCGGGTCCTGCCGTTCGGATTGACGACGGTCTTCAACAAGTTCATGGTAGTGGTGGCGGCCCCGCTTCAGGAAAGGGGGGACTCACGTCTACCCCTACCTGGATGATTGGTTGATCAGGGCGCGCTCTCCCGAGCAAGTCCTGGATCATCTGTCAGTCACCTGCCATTCCCTCCACAAGCTGGGCTTCTCCCTGGACTTAAAGAAGTCCCATTTGACACCAACTCAGAGGCTCCAGTACATCGGAGCAGTACTCGACACTTTGTGGGGCAGTGTTTTCCTCCCCAGGTGAGGGCTCATCACATTCAGCAGATGGTGCACAAGTTTCAACTTGCCCAGACTCTCCCAGCGTTCGAGTTCTTGAGACTGCTCGGCCTCATGGCATCCTGCATTCTTCTGGTGCCAGAGGCCAGGTTGTGGATGAGATCTTTGCATTGGGCACTCAAGCTCCAGTGGTCTCAGTCCTCCGGCAGGATGTCGGACCCTGTTCAGGTGCCGTCTTCGGTCACCCAATACCCTTCTGTGGTGGGCCGACAAAGGCAATCTGATGAGGGGGGCTCCATTTTGGCTGCCCTGGCCGGAGGTGACGATCGTGACGGACGCATCCCTCACGGGATGGGGAGCTCATGCCAACGAGTTGACAGCGGTCGATGGTCTCCGTCGGAGTCCAGACTCTATATCATCTGTTGGAGCTGAGGGCCATCAGGCTAGCCCTGAAGGCTTTTCTGCGGACTGCGCGAGGAAAGAATGTCCTGATCCTGACGGACAACACAGTGGCCATGCACTACCTCAACAAAAGGGGGGGGGAAGGGTCACTTCCTCTGTGCAGGGAGGCGATGCAGCTCTGGTTCTGGACAATCCAGCAGGAAGTTTCGATTTCGGCAGTTCATGTGAAAGGAGACGAAAAAGAGACGGCGGACGCTCTGAGCAGGCAGAGCGCAATCTCTCACGAGTGGGAGTTGGCTCAGGTGATTCTCCTGGAGATCTTCGCCCTTTGGGGGACCCCTCAAGTGGATCTTTTCGCCTCCAGTGTCAACACGAAGTGCGAGAGGTTCTGCTCGTGGGAATTTCCACCAAACGGAGCCTTAGGAGATGCGTTCATGATGGAGTGGTCATTCCCATTGCTGTACGCGTTTCCTCCAGTTGCCCTCATCCCGCAAGTACTGCGGAGGTTACGGAGGTTCGTTTCCCAGATGATCCGCATTGCTCCGGCGTAGGCCCAGAGGACGTGGTACCCGGACCTTCTCGACTTGTCCATCTGCCCTCCACGTCGTGTTCCCTACCGAGACAATCTGCTCTCACGGGAGGGGGGGTCAGGTTCTCCATCCAGAGGTTAGATCCCTCAATCTTCATGCTTGGTTTCTGAAAGGTTGAGGTATAAGGATTGGGACCTCCCTGAAGACGTGATGGAGGTGTTGCTTTCAGCCAGAAGGCCCGCAACAAAGTCCCTGTACCGTTGCTGTTCGAGAAAGTTCTACGACTGGTGCAGGGTTAAGAATGTGGATACTTTTGCATGTGAAATTTACATGGTTCTGTCTTTTTTGCTTTCTTTGGCCCACAGGGGCCTTCAAGTGGGTACCATTTAAAGGTTACCTGGCGGCGCTGTCCATATTTAAGCGCTCATCTGAAGAGTGTTGCTATTTTAAAATTCCTTTAATTTCTCAGTTTCTGAAAGGGCTCACTAATGTGTTCCCTCTGTCACCTTTCCAGGTGCCCGATTGGGATTTGAACCTTGTTCTCAAGTTTCTGATGGGTGCTCCGTTTGAACCTTTGCATTCATGCCCTTTGAGACTGTTGACTCTTAAAACTGTATTTTTAGTTGCGGTCACTTCCGCTCATAGAGTGAGTGAATTACAGGCACTTTCAGTTAAGCCACCCTTCACTGTGTTTCATAAGGACAGGGTTGTCCTTCGAGTTCGTCCTTCTTTTCTTCCGAAGGTGGTGTCGGAATTTCATTTAGGCCAGAATGTTGTGCTTCAGGCATTTTATCCTCCTCCACATCCTGGTAAGGAAGCGGATAGGCTCCATAGGCTTGATCCTAGGAGAGGGTTAAGCTTTTATATTTCACGCATGTCCCGGATCTGAGTGGACAATCAACTTTTCATTGTTTATGCTGGAAAGCGTTTGGGACAGGCTGTGACGAAACAGACTTTGTCTCGCTGGATTATTTTGGCTATCTCTGAGTGTTACAGCTTGGCGGGTAAGGACCCATCGGTCAGCTTACGGGCCCTTTCTACCAGGGGTATGGCTGCCTCTACTGCCTGCAGAGGGGTGTTTCTATTCGTAACATCTGTGATGCAGCCACCTGGGCTTCGGTACATACTTTTGTACGTCACTACTCCCTCAATTCCATCTGGGGGCAGGATCTGGCCTTTGGCAAGGCTGTCCTTTACTCCGCAATTTGATTGGGCATGCTAAATTTCTGTTTTCTAAAATTCTTTTCCCACCTCCTTGCATTGGTACTGCTTTGGGAGTCTGTCATAGATATGGAATATGTCGGAGGACCCAATCCCCTCGAAGAACAAGTTACTCTCTTACCTGGTAACATTCTTTCAATGGGATGGTCCGACGACGTATTCCAGATCGCTCCCTCCCTACCTTCCCCGCTACAGAATATCTTGTGCGATTGCAGCTTACGTTTCCGCAAGGCTTTTGTGTCCTACTGGCAGAAGACTGGTGCCACACGTTCTGGGGGAAAAAACTACCACTGGGGCTACGGGCGTCGTGCGTCCTACTTATAACATCCAGTGCCGTCGGAGGAGGTCCTCGAGGGCGCCGTATCAACGTCATCGACGCAGGACGCAGACGCCGAAGATTTTCCGAAGCAGCACAGCTGTGGTGATTACTGTCATAGATATGGAATACATCGTCGGACCATCCCATCGAAAGAACGTTACCATGTAAGAGAGTAACTTGTTCTTCTCTAACACTCAGGGATTGCCACCTGTAGCTCTGCAGTAGCAGATGCAACTGCTTTGTAGATTTCGACTCTCCACAACGCATGGGGTCTCGGAGGCAAAGAGGTGATTTGGTACCGCCCACAAATTCAGCCTCAATCTTCCTCCTTTTTTGTAGCCTCGTAGTGATCTTTCGGAACCAATGAGGCACGCTCAAATTCGTCTACTTTTTCTAGGTATAAAACCAACGTATCTGCGCTGGTTACACTTTTTGTGTTACAACTGATTGGACTAGAATGCCCTGACTTCCATGCTGACAAATTCAAAGGGAAACATTTCAAGAAAAAATGTCTGGTTTTCAGTCATTCAAGCAAGTCTCTGGTCAAATAGAGTAAGCAAACAAACCAGTAAAAACTGAAATGAAACACAATGTAGAAGAGTGCATGTGGAAAAATAGGTGTGTAGAATTTAACAATATTAACTTTTGCATAACTTGTTTCCCTATAAGATTTGCTTATGTAAAAATATGCCCTGCAATAGATTAAACAAATCCTGACAGAGCGAAGGAGGCAGGTTGCTTGGCAAATTGTAGACCATACAGCAATCAGAGTTAAATACTAAAATGTGCCCCTGTAGTATGGAGTCTGCTGTGGAATGTGTGCATAGAATGTAAGGTGTGTGATGTCATGCGGAATGCAGGGTGTGTGGTGTGAAATGGTAGATACAAATGTTATGGTGTCTGTTTAAGTGAGGACGGTTAAGAGAGCAGTTGTTCCTGCTGCTAAAGGCTGATTGAGTGGTGTCAATGTTTTTTTTTGTATACTTGGATGCTGATCCTTAATATAAATCGTAAGGATAATGGAGATTGAGTACGTGTCCACCTACTTACTTCAGCCCCTACATGGCAAAACCCACCACAACATCATAAAGGCTTACATCTAAACAAAAGCTGGCTTAACACAACTCCTTTTTCCTCAGCATAATGCATTTTCTCAATAAATGTTATCTTCATAAGTAGAAATATAGCCAATACATATCTTGTCGGCCATTAAAGATCATAAATGATTTACCAGTTTAATTTGCTGAATCTCATCCCAACAATCCACAACAGCACCTGTAACCAAGACACACTGGGTGAACCACTCATTTGTAAACCAATATCTGTGTATGGTGAATAAATTGCAAACCTCCCTATCCACAAGCCAGGACTCATTGCACTGTCAAAACTATACTGTAGTTCATTAAACCACTAGAGGCGTTTTAATAGCCTCCACTAGGCACATTAATCTTAAAAAAAAATTAAAAAACATAGTTGAAAGTAGACATTTTAAAATGTGGTGATGAGTCTAGTGGAAATGTGAGAGTCATAGAACATCCATTGCATTTTCAGTTTGTATGCCAGCTCTACCAACCATTCCAGTTCATGTCAAAGGTGCAGGCAGTTCTGTATTTGACGGTGACCGAGAGTGGGAACACCATGGCCAGTTAACTTTTCTAAGTTTATCAAAAAATGGATAATGGATCTCCAGAATGTAATGAGCAACAGACCTTTGGTAAAGTGGTAACGCGTCCTCTTACAGCAACCCGCTTTCCAGACTCTGTGCTCGCGGCCAGTATTGCATGACCGTGTGTACGAGAGTTGTGTCTCTGCATGGAGTCCCTGCATAAGGGGCGGAGGGAGATGGGGAGTTGGAGGAGTGCACAGTACGAGTGCCCTGAGAGTCCATAAGTAAGAAACCTTGGCAGTGGCAGCGGACTCTGTGAGATGACACTGGTCTGCTGAAGTTAGCCATAAACCATGTGCTCATGAAGGAAAAGCTTGGTTGGTTGATGGTGTTTGCTTTATTCAACATGATTCATTCACTGCTATGAATGGGGCGAAAAGTAGATTTCCTTTCATGGTTTTAGTTGGAGCAAGACACTTATCTGAATGGAGCAAATTGGAATCTATTGAGTTTCATTTTTTAAACTGTACTTGGAAAATTCAGGCGACAAATCATATCCAACCATTGATCAGTAAGCATAAAAGTAAAATAACATTGCACCATTAAATCAAATAGTTCAATGCACATCTGTTGGACGTGGTTCTCCATTTTAACCTGAAGTTGATGCTCTCTAACCCCGACAATTCTGATATTGTTTCTGCGGGAGCGCCCCTCCAAATCTTCATTTTTGGCAGAGACCGTCTTCATTTGGGATTCCATGGTGGAGACTCTGGCGGTCAAGGATGCAGTGCCATCGTCGAGGTCTGATACACGTTGTTCTATAATGTCCAGTCTGTCAGCGTGTTTATCGAGGCGGTGCTGAAGTTGATCAACCTTTGACAATAGAGTGTCTAGTTTACTTCCCAGACCGCCAATCCCGGTTTTTAAATCTATTAGGATTTCCCGGATGTCGAAATCGGGGGTATGCTCCTCTACTGAGGGTATGCCAGGAGTTGGTGACGCCGGTCTGCTAATGGAGTTGGTTTTGCTGGAGGAGCTGGCTTCGAGGTTCAGTTTTTTTGGGGGATTTATCTGTTTTCCCCATGGTTTATCGTGTTTTGTTTCACTTAGGTTTATAAGAGGTGGTGTCTCAGTCCGCTAGTGAAGATATTCGGGTGTGCCCAAGTAATAGAGGTATTGCTACTATTGATTTAGGTGATGCGTGGAAGACTGGATGGTACTATCGCCTGATCTATAAGGTTGGTACCGACCCTGGGGAGGCGTTGGATTTGCTTTGCTGGTGGGCAAGCGGCTCTAGTTTTCTGATAGCGCTGTTGCAGCATGGTTGATATGGGGGGAATCGCATGGCTCTGGGGAACTCTGCTTGGTTTTCCCGCTCGAACGGTGTTGTGGTCCGTTTACAGTGGATCTGAGGGTGGGTTATTGGTTATTCTTGCACATTTGTCGCAACTGCTCTTATGATCAGCCCTATAATCGGTCTGTTTGTTGGTGCATTTTAGCTGTGTTCTTGCCACATTTCTAACTTGGGCAGCATGCAGGAACCCGGGGTGCCCTGGAGCTTCTGCCTCTTGTGAGCGAGGTTCGGTGGAGGAATGTAGCCGTTGGTGCGTGGAGATGGGTGTCAGTGGTTTGACCAGGCCGTGCCAATGATCTCCTAATGCTGAGGTTGTGGAAACTGTTACCTCGGATGATTCTTGGCCCCTCTTTTAGTCGTGGGGTATGGGCTGTTTGCTGGTGGTTGTCTCTCGCTAGGATAGCAGCCCCTGATGGATTGCGACCTGTCACTGTGGCGGATTCAATGATGTGGGTTTGCAGGTTCAGCGTTCGTGTTTTTAGGCGGTAGTGATATGGATATGTGTGGGCCGATGGGGTCCGTGACCCGTGTCTACTGGGTGGCTACCTCTGTGGTGTTGTGGTGCTGAAATGCTGGGGGGAGGCGTGCGCATTGTTTTCGGCTACCTCGCGGGAGGCCGCTCCCTTGTTAGAATGCTGCAGGAGGCAGCCTGCGGCGGCGTCAGCCACTACGTCGCCCACTAGTTTGTTTGTTGGTCGCGCGGGTAGGTTAGAGGCACCACGGGCTCAAAGGGAGCTTGAATCGCAAGCTGCGCATGCCTCGATGTGCTCGTACCTGGCCGCCCGGCAGGGTTCGCTCGCTGGGGCCGATTACGTCGTGCTTTCTCCAAGCCGCTGCGGGGACGGAGACTTCTGTGTCTCTAGGGCGCCAATGTTGCGCATGTCTACCCGCTTTCTTGAAGCGGATCGGTGCTCTCAGCTGGGCTGGTGGAATCTCCGCAGGCCGTCCACAGCAAGCGACAGTTCGGGTTTTCGTGGGGCTCCTCGCCCGCTGTTTTGCAGGCCGACTGGGCCTATGTTTTCTGGGCCGTAGTTCAGGGAATATTTGGCCATCGAAGACGAGAGTGGTCTTGAATTATTAAGTGGAATCTTGCAAATCAGCCCAGTGTTAGCTTTGGGTAGTTTGATCACCACAGAGGCAACAATGACACAGGATTGATTAGGAGCTACACAGAGCTCTCTAGGAAGCCACCATCTTGGTTGGCTCTCTAGTGCCCTACCAGTAAATCAATAAACACGGAGCATTGCACACATTCATTCTGGAATCTAAGACACGGAAGGCTAGACCAGTCGAATTTGACTGCCACCAGCCCGATTCAGTAGCACTTTGCTATTGGGAAGCCATTGCGATGACCAGAAAGTGCTTTATTCATATTGATCAAACCCCTTACAAAATGGGGGTGATCTTGGACAGGTCGATTAACGTTTAAAAATGTGACCATTCCAGGGATACACCTCTGACACAAGCCCTCGCCTGTGATGAGCAATACAATGCTAGCAGAGATCTAGTGTCACCTATCAAGAAATTTGTGAGTTCTTTAATACCTCCCCCAGGAAGATTCTCAGCAACGGGCCTCACCTGAGTAGATCTTCTGCATGTGGAGGAGAAGAGGTAAGGCCTGTCTCCCCGAGAAGCCACCTTGCCTCTCTGAGTAGATTAGAGGGAAGGGAGCTTCCCCAGGAGCGCAGTGCCAAGTAAGGAAGAAATCCAATCTGTGAAAAAACGTCCTTCAGATGTTATCAATATGCTGCGATCCGACACTCGGAAGGCAACACAGGTGAACAAGTCCTTGATGGAGCAGAGATGCAAGCTGCCAACAGGACCCGCAGTAGTCGGGGACCGAACACCAGGTTGAGGGGGATTAGAAAGGCAAACAGGAAGGGAGTATATGCGAAGAAAGAGCAAGGAAGGAACAAGTTGCGAAGCGTACACGGAAGGCAATTGAAAGCGGCAGAGCAGCCAACTCAAAGGGGAAAGCAGAGTTGCGACACAAAGCTTACTGGGCTCCAGGTTCCTTTATTCTGTTTCCAGGTTCTTATTAGTCAGACGAGTCAGGTGACTTCCGGATGACATAAGAGGTGGGTGTATGATGTTAACAATGATAGGTCTAGACCAACCCTTGCACCAACTTGGAAGGGCTAGTCTCTTGCCCTGTCCCCAATGATTCCAAAGCGAGAGTGAGGCCCCAGCTTCCACTGCAGCGTTTTACGGGGATGAAACCTAACAAGGATGACCTGAATATTGCTGAACCCAGCTGCTGTAGAGCATGTACATGGAGTCTTGGGCTGGTGGAACAGACTTGAGAGAATTACATAGTTAGGAAGTTCTCAATGGCAGATGTGGCAACAACACTCGCACTAGTTCCTATATGCTGGTGAATCTAGGAGGTCAAAATACTGCGAGAACAACTTTCAGAGTCTCCTACATCAGAGAGACAAGTGTTACCGCAATGAATTAGTCTCTTAAACAGGAGCCCCACTGTAGCTCTGCAAGCACTGCACCACAGGACTTGGAATTATTTTCTTTTGGGTGCTGAACTGTGCATCTCTCTCCAGTTACGCGTGCTCCATATTTAGGGAAAGATTCATTTCTAGTGTGGTATGCCTCTGGCCCACTGGACAGGCCCCTCTGTCCAACAACTGGGGCTGGAGGCTCAACAATATCAACAGGATCTGACCGATCCAGAAATAATGACTTGTGCTGCTACCCTCTATCCCCTGGCTCAAAGCACTTTCCCTCATGCATCAGTCAACACTGTTTCTGTACCATGTGTAGACCAGAATCTAGGCTATTGGCCATTCTGTAACCAACTCTTTTCAGTCTGTGCTTCACACTGTTCATGAACTATGGCCTCCAAAATTATGTTTATTGAATATTTTATTGTAGCCCAGTTACAAAAAGTCTTTATTTTGTCAAAAATCACTGATTCTTTGTCCCTGAATATTGGTGGAATTTCAGGAACAGTTTCCTTTGCCTCTCTGTGTCTTACTGAAGGCTCACTAGTTGTGGTGAGGTTTCACAGTCTCAAACCCCCAACTTGTTGCATGTCTGAAAAGCCAAGAACAGGGCAATATCACAAATTTTCAAGCAATTAATCTTTATGGCAGTTACTGAGTAGTTTGACCAATAAATGCTCTTCAATGGGATTATCGACTTTCTACTTTTACATCTCAGAAAAAGGGGCTGGGCGCAATACTGCAGGGATACTGAGGTCTCCCTTGCTAGTGCTGTGGTCTCCCTTGCTACCCCTTACAAAAATAATGTAAAAAAACTTTTTTCTTTTTTTTTCTTTTTTTAAATGCAGCCTCCTGGACTGTGGCCAGCACCATGTGGCTCTTTCCTTCAGGGGTGGTTGGCTTTCTCGTTCATGCCTCTTAAAAAAAACAAAAAAAAAAACAGGGGTACCATAAGTTTACTTTCAACAGTGACCCTAAATAAGAAAGAATAAGAAATGCACATCATTTGTCTTTCTGGAATTCTATACAATAATTGCTAAACTCATTAAAGGTTTATTTGTTGGCACACTTCAGGGTTTGAGTCACTGACTTAGTCTGTTCTTAAACACCTCAACTCAGCCTTTCATTCTTCTGAAGTCACTAAATGAGTACCTACATGTTGGGTAATGTTGTATGTATATTTGTTCTATATAAAGTGCTTAAGTGTAAGTGCTATATAATAACCCATCATTATCATTTGGCCATGGACTTCTGCTTGCATTCAGTCATTTGGTAATATGGGCCTGTACACACTGATCTTAACAATACATATGGTGATCCATTCTTTTTAAAAATGTATATCACATTATAGTGATATTGTAACCATATTTTTCGTAGTATACTTGGGAACAATTCTGTGTGATGCAACTTTCTGTTTTGTCAAGAGTTGAAAGGTAGAGTTCCATCACTTCACGTGATATCACTTCGGGGTGGGGTCAAATGCCATAACTTCCTGTAATGCCATCAGAGGCCAAGGGTCATGTGATGTTACTTCTGTTACACCTGGCATCTTGGTGAAATGACGTCCCTGCAATAATGCAGTCAGAAAAGGCATTTTGTTCAGCTAAAGATGATTCTACCTCTGTCCTGCTTCCTTCTGTACAAGGGGGAATTCCCAACCCTTTTTTTCTGGGATCCTTCAGTGGTCAAGGCCACATGTATTTGTCTCATCCGTTCTTATGGGCTTAATTGTTACTCATAAGCGGATGACACACAAATCCTGATCCATCTGGATCAGGATCAGACCGAGGTCTCAGCCTGCCTCCATGATTGCCTAGAGGCAGTTGGGATCTGGATGGATCAGAATTGGTTAAAGTTAAATGGTGATAAGATGGAGGTACTGCGGGAAGGATGCCCTCCCAATCCCTTACTGTGGACCTCTGCTTTTTGGTCCCCTTCTCTTGGCCCTCTACCCGGTCCACATTTTTGCAGTCTAAATTCACCCGATACGTTCCGGATCTGTGGTGGCCACGCTAGTCCTCTCACGATTGGACTATTGCAATTCGCTGTATCTGTCACAACCTATCGGTTTTATACACTGTCTTCAGCGTATGCAGAACCTTGCAGCTAGGCTAGCGACTGGCTCTCCCTATGGCGTCCACATCACACCAGTACTTCGCCAACTTCATTGGCTTCCGGTGAATCAGCGAATTCATTTTAAATCACTGTGCATTGTCCATCGGGCAATTCATGGTCAGGGAGCCACATTTTTGCAGTCTAAATTCACCCGATACGTTCCGGATCGGGACCTCCGCTCTGCCACTTCTAATCTTCTTATTGTTCCTAGATCTAACCGGGATAGGCTCGGAGGCAGAGCCTTCTCTATCGCCGCGGCTAAACTCTGGAACAATCTCCCTCCCTCACTCAAGGCCACTGATGACCACCTCTGTTTTAGAAGAGCTTTGAAAACTAATCTATTCTAATTCTGGACCTTCTGTTGGTTTCTCCTTGACTAAGCAGTTCTCCTTCTAGCGCCATGATGCCGTGGGGCGACCATGCGCTTTATAAGTGTTAATAACATAACATGACATGTACCAAAACCTATCCTTCATTCCCAGTGACTAATTCTGCCCAGACTCTGTTGACTTTTTTATTACTGGGGAGGGACCTTCACTGCTGGATTAAGCTTTTGGGTGCCTGTTAAGCAATCATTTGGGGTTGTGCTATTGGGTCCAGTGACAGCCATCTCTTCAGTAAATGCATTAGCTGAGTTGTCTTGCTAGGATTGGAACATGATCCATCAGTCAACACACAGATCTCCAAAGGAGTTGCATTATCATGTAGCACTATTTTACGGGCATTGCAATCTTGAACTGCTAAACTAACCAACTTACCCCGGGCACAACAGGGTATAACAGTCCAAAATAATGGAAGGGCCAATCAAGGTTCTATAAAAATATATGCTTTAATTAGACGCACCACGAACAATAAAAACTTGCTAGAAAACACTGTAAAATCCTACCTGTTGTGGTCTGGATAATCACACGCAGGCAGGGGATTATAGTAGTGCATGTTTAATCACTCTGCATACACTGCCTTGCTTCATACTTTTAAATAAACCTACAGCTGAAAGGCTAATAACTATTTACAAGTGTAGTCTCTGCTGGTTTCACTTGCATTCAGGGTTGTGGAGTGGGCCTCTGGCAAAGAGGCTGCAGGAGGAGCGTTGGGCTGCCTTCCTTCTTCTGGCTCACTGCTCTCATAATGTCAGAAGTGGGAAGCCCCGCTTTTCTTCTCGTGTTCCCTCTCGTTACACTTCGCGCGGGACTTCTGTGAAGTCCTTTACTCTACATACTACCTTTTGTTGGACAACTTGCTTTCTCTCTGTGGTGGACTGCTCTCTGCATTTTCTTCTTGCAGTGTTGCACTGTTTTCACTGGTTCTTTCTTGTCTCACTGCACTACTCGTGTGATTGGCTCCCACTTGGGATGGTGTCCCTTCGTTCTGCTCCTCTTCATCAGATTGTTCTCTTGTCGTGTTCTCCTTGGCCAAGCTCCCCTCTTGATTTCTCTGCTCTTGTGTTGGCAAGGCTGGGTGCTTCTCTCATCCCCCTTTCCTATAGCACCACCCTCTCCAAGTTCCATCACTTTCTATCTTGGGTGCACACATGGTTTGTCCCTCGCTGCACTACCTTCAATGGTCTGCTGAACTTGTACCCAGTCACGGGATCTCTATGTAGCATTTTAATCTTTATCAAGTCCCCTTGTCGTACTGTGCTTTGTTGTGGATTTCTTCTGTCACTCATCTCTTCATGTTTTCTTTGCTCTTATTCACTCACCACCCCAATTCTTCCATGTCCACTGTCTCATCCTCTCTTACATTTGTTAGCCATGCCAGGACCAGTGTGGATGCTGCCCTGCATCCTCTGAGGAGATGGAATGGTGATACTACTGCTTCCTTGACTGTGCTGAGCGGATTGAGACCCGCTGCAGTGGCCATCTGCAAGGCTCCCTTAATGAATATGTCGGGTGTGTTCCACTAACCCATTTGCTTGTGGGTGATACAAAGCAGCTTTGATTTGCTGGACATTGTTCTCCTTCATAAACTTTTCAATTTCTCTCAATGCAAGTTGAACTCCGTTGACCAGTTCTCTAGTCAACCCTTCACTTTGTATCCAACATAACCACAACTACAGTGATTCAGTTCCTCAAGAACATATTTCAAAGTCAACGTCTACCCATTCCTGGCCACCAATCTGCTTCTCTCACTCTCCTGTTTGTCATGTTTCTGAGATGACCGGCATGAACCCTGCTTATTATGGTTCTTCTCATTGCTATAGGTGGGATTGCTTGGTCGCCTCTCATGAGCATCCCCCACATTCAAAGATTTCATCTGCCACTTTCCAGTAGGGACTCAACCCCTCTGGAATGGACTTCTCATCGGCCCACCATGTTCTGACCCATTCTGTGACTTTTGTTGTGGTGGCATCCTTGGCTGCTTCTTCTTTCCAGTGCTCTTCACTCATTTAGAGAAATTCCCTACTCCTCAAGTTAGTGAGTGATGCAACCACACTTTCATCTTGTAGAAGGCTGATCTCTGTGTCTTTGCATACAGTCCGCCTGGGCATTTTTCCACCCTGCAGTGTGCTAGATTTCATACGTGCATTCTTGCAGTTTTGCTGCAATACGAGCAAGTTGTGGTGTCCATGTGCGGGTCCCTCCCGGGCTCAGTGGGTGCGCTAGGGAGTTTGTGGTCAATAACTAGTAAAATTATTGTGCCCCAGACTTATGTCGCGGAAGTAATTCATAGGCGACGCACATGCGAACATCGCCTTTTCTATAGTGGAGTCATTCCTCTCCGCTTGTGTGAGCGCTTTGGACGCAAAGGCAACAATATGTTCATTGCCTTTCTTTTGGGTGACAGTCGCCCCTATTACATATGCGCTGGCATCTGTAGTGATCACAATCTTCCATTGAGGATTGAATGGCTGTAAACAGGGAGTATGCATGATGCCCTCTTTCACTTCTTCAAATGACTTTGCTTGTTCTGCTTTCCACTGGTACTCCGCACCTTTCTTGAGCAATTCTATCATAGGAGCGATGGTCTCTGAACAATTTGGTACGAATTTTGCGTAATCCTAAGAATGATCTCAACTCTTCCTTACTATTCGGCGGATGGCTTGCAGTAAATCCTTGTTGAGGCTAATTCCTGCCTTGGATATAGTGTATTGCAGATACTCCACTTTGTCAGCCTGGAGTACACACTTATTGTAGCATTGCCACACTCTTGCTTCTTGTAATTTTGCCAACACTTTGCAGAAAGCTCAGCTGTGTCATGTGTCTCCTTATCCTCCGTGTAAATCAGCATGTCATCTTGGAAGTATGAGACATTTCCAATGTTTTTTAAAAGAGAGCCAATCATGCGCTGGAACGCAGAGGCGGCTGGAGACGACCCAAAAGGCATTCTGGTGAATTGATGCATTCCAAATAGGGCTATAAACGCAGTGAGGGGTCTGGACGCTCGATGCAAGTTAATCTGGTGGTAGACATCTCTCCTATCTAGTTTCGAAAAGACTTTTGCTTCCTTCATCAGCAAAATCAGCTTGTTTAGGCTCGGCAAGGGGTAACTGTCCACCACCACCTCCAGGTTTAGGCTGAGTAAGTCAATGCGGATGCGTAAGCGCCGGTGTTGGGTTTCTTTGAGGATCACAGGGCTGAGCCATTCTGATGACTCCACCGTCTCTATGGTCCCTTCTTCTAGGATCTTGTTCAGTTTTTCTTGTATTTGGACTCTCGCCTTCGACAGCACCGGTCTCACCCTGTGCTTAACTGGTACTGCTCCTTGTTTTAACTGTATCTTGTGTACATAGTTCTTAATGCGGCTAGGCGTGTATGAAAATAGTTCCAGAAATTCTTCTTTGGTGATTCTTGTTTATGGACAGCACTTGTCCCTCCATGCTGGGGTCAAACCTAATTTGCAATTTGGCCTGGTCATCCTAGTGTAATACTGGTGGTCTGTTTTCTGCTAAGTACACTTTGGTATTGGTGGCTCTTCCTTTGCATTCCACTGTCGCCCTGATGTATCCTAGGAGATTCACACTGGCACCACTGTACACCGTGGGACTAATATTTGTCTTGTACACATATACCCTTTCTTTTCCCACCATGCTTTTGTACAAGTTCAAGGGTAGGTTGATGAGGTATGAGCCAGAGTGTGCCATTACTCTTGTTTCATGACAGTCAACTTTAATGGTACAATGGGGCTTTTCCCTCCTGGTCATCAAGCTGTTCACCATGTGTACTGTGGCGCATGCTTCTTCATCCGATTAGGCCTTATCTCTACCCTCTTCACTCTGGATTGCCGCCACTGTCTTCCTCCCTTTCCATCTGCACACCGATGTGTTGCCCTCTAGCTCTTCTGCCTTTGGATGGTTTCCACTTTAGTTCTGGTATTGCAAGGTGATTCCCCACTCCTTGGGCCTGTGGAAATCTCTTCCACTGCCCTCGCAATTTGAATTGCTTTGTCGAACAATATTTCCTTCTCAAGAATAAACTTATCTTGTACCTTTATGTTGTTCGTGTGCACTATGCGCATGTTGCAGATCCTTTCCTCCGACTTATCTCCAAAAGCGCACAATGCCACCAACTCTCAACTTGACCACGTAGTCTTCCACAGGTTACGCAGGTTCTTGCTTCCTGCCATAGAATCTGATTCTGTGTAGTACAATGTTTCCTTTGCAAGAGAACCTCTTGGCTAGTCTCTGCTTTGCCTCTTGATAGGCATCATCGCCTTCTCCTGTCAGGGCTAACGTGTTTAGGCCCTCAAAGGTTCTTTGTCCTTCCACACCCAGCAACATGACCTTTTTACATGCAGCTGGATAGCCTGTCTCCCTGCCCCCCCCCCATCGCTTCTAGGTACGTTTCAAACAAAGGCTCCCATTGGAGCCATGGAATGGCAGGCTTGCCTGGGACTTGCAGGAACAGCGGTGGTGGCGTTGCCCCTTGCATCGTGGGGTAGTTGGGTCACTTTGGGATTCTCGTCGCCAATTATGTTGTGGTCTGGATAATGATCACACGCATGCAGGAGATTATAGTAGTGCTTGTTTAATCACTCTGTATACACTGCCTTGCTTCACACCTTTAGATACACCCTCAGTTTAAAGTATAATCACTATTTGCAAGTGTAGTCTCTGCTGGTTTCACCTGCATTCAGGGTTTTGAAGTGGGCCTCTGGCAAAGAGGATGCTAAAGCATGGAATGCTCTGCCAACATTCTTGCGTAAAACTTCAGACCTCCTTACTTTCCGCAAACAACTAAAAACCTATCTCTTTCTTTTAGAGTAATCCCATGGTAGTTCTTGCTACAGTATTCTGCTCTCGGCGTCTGGATGCCTACGGGCTTTGACGCGGTACAAATATATTAACATAACATAACATGCAGGAGGAGCATTGGGCTGCCTTCCTTCTCCCGGCTTGCCGCGCTCGTAATGGCAGAAGCGGGAAGCCCCGCTTCTTATCGCGCGAGACTTCGCACAAGACTTCCTTGAAGTCCTTTATACTACCCCTGTATAATAAACACAGAATATGAACGGATAGAATAGATGCAGCACTCTGGGTGATGAAACTAGGGGAGGAAAGGCATTCAAAAGACTGCAATGTTCAAAAGGATATTTCTTTAAGTTGCAAGAAGGGATAACAATGACCTAGGAAGTCTATAGGGCCAAAAGAAGGGGCAGATATCAGCCGGATACCTTCTGTAAATTTCTTGGGGGTTCGACAATGCCAAACCAGGTTTTTCAGTGTCTGCCATTGTCGGCTTTGGTCACAGATGCAGAAGCTGTGGTAGTCCAGCGGCAAGCATGTGTTGAGCTGGGTCAAACAGAAGGGGAGCTGCAGTCTTGAAGCCGCTACTCGAGCTGTGCGGGTCTGGTTTTGCGGTTGAGGATGGACTGTGGTCGGGCTGGTACCAAGATGCGCAGGTGAGTCAGTTTGATGCGACGGCTTGGCGATTGCAGTTTGGGGAACACCAGGGACAGCTACCTCACAGGTGCGGCAGTGAAGACGCTGGTGTTTCGAAAGGGAACTCGAGAAAGGCAAAGCATTGGTACTTGGAGCCGAGGCAACTGTGCTTATGCTGGTGCGGTGGCGAACAAGGTGAAACCATAGGTGGCAGTTAAGAGAACATTGGACGCCAAAGGGCAGCGTTGACTGGCCCTGCTGGATCGTTCGGCTGCAAGGTGCGCTTGAATCACAGTTCGGAGCGGGTCATCGTCGACAACAGGGATCTCGGCCTGGTGGCTCCTTTCATGTTTAATCTTTATTTTTCTGATCTGTTTCGATGCTTCCTTACCTTGCTCTTGGCAAGCCCTAAGATCAGAGACACTAGGATATCCTGCTTGGCCTATGCTGATGACATCATTATTTTGGACTAGACACAAATCGGCCTCCCACGATTAGCAGAGGCATTCGGTGAATATGATAAATCAAATGGACTCAAAATAAACAATGAAAAATCCAGAGTAATGATATTTAAGCAGCCACAGGCAAAGGCCAAATCATTTACCTGGAAAATTGGCAATCGAGTAATCCCCTTGGTAAAGGAAATAACGTATTTAGTCTCGGTGAGCAGTGCCTGTCCTACCAAATTGGAGTTAAATAAGATATTAGAAACAGAGATAGTGAAGTTAGGCTCCCACTTGATTACTATCTATATGAAATATTGTACATTTTCCATTTTTCCCATGATAAAATACTATATTGGGAAGGTGGTCCCGTCTCTTCTCTTTGGTCTGTAGTGTAACATTCAAAGTTTTGAAATTAATTGGGAAAGGATTGAGGCCAAACTTTGGAGGAGAATCTTGAACATTCCACACTCGGTCCCATGGCTCTGGTTTGATACGAGCTGGGCCTGATTTCCCTCTTATCCTGGATGGAATGGAAATGGGTTTCACTCTATAGACGGATCATTGACCCTCAGACAGACTCCCTTTATGAAGATGTATGCATCCAACTGGCGAAGGGTGATAACAAATTCTTAACCCTCAGGCTTAGATGTCTCTATATCCTTGTCCAAGCAGATTTCGACAAAGAAACATTGATTTCTAACCCATTCAAATCTAAGGAATACATTAAAAGACCGGATTGGACTAGAACAATTGACAGGATGAGAGCATCCAAGCTATCCTCGAACTTTACAATCTACGATAAACCAAGATCAGTTGTACCCACCTATTTAAAAAAAAAACATCCAGATCCTAAAATCAGAGCAAACTTTCTCAGATTTAAACTAAACATCTTGCCTTGTTTACAAATCTTACATTTTAGCGATGATGTTGCTTATCCAAATGACATCGATCAGGAGTGTGAGATGAACTTAAAGCACTCAGTTAAACATATTCTGTTGGTATGTCCGGGAACAAGGGAACTAAGGTGGGGCAGACTGCCACGATTTGTTCGTAAAGTTGAATCTTTGGACTTGGAAATATTCTGGGAAATAATTGTTTCAGGAAATAGTTTTTCTTACATCAGAGATTATAAAGATTCTTAATATTTTAAATGTGGTTAATTGAGCTGTGGGAATATGCTTAGATGAATTGTAAAATGATCAATATGTTTTCTACATCTTTACTTCTTTTGAGGAAAATTTTTTCTTCTGAATTGTTAATTTGGATAATTAAGATTTTGAAAATTCTTTTTTTTTTTTTTTTAACCTGATATGTAGATTTTGTATTCTGTGTAAAAAGTCATTTTGGCTATAGCACAATACTTAATAAAAAAAAAAATATATTTAAACTGGGATCTCAGCTGTTCTGGCTTTCAGATGCTGCAAGTCTCACTCAAGGGTCTCGAGGGCTGATGTCAGTCCATTCTCAGGCTCTTAAACATGGGGATGCTGGCACACACCTTCAGGGGTCCTGCAGAAAGGTGAGGTCCTAGTCACAGGCTGACAGGCAGAGTTCTGGTCCGGCAGCAATATTCATCGGCAATGGTCCCCGGGGATTGTTAGGGAGCAGATCTTGCTCCTGCCTTTGGAATCTTTGCTTTCTGCCCACAGCTGGAGTATTTTAGAAAGGACTGCTCTCTCAGCAGGGTTGAACAAAATCTTTATGATGTTTCAAAATAAGTCCAGATGATTCAAAGAAGTGGTGAGAGATCCCTTTTTATAGTCAAGGGTCTGCGGGTGATTGTACGAAAGTTAGTCTGTTTTGGGGGTCCAATCCCTTCTCTTGAAATGAGTGTAGTTTGCCCTTATAATGTCATACCAACAGTGCTTTGCTCCAAAGAAATTGGAGGGGACAGGAGTTGAGGCAGAGAGAGAATCAAGATGGCAGAAACTTCCAAAACTGTAAAGACCCCTCTCTGGCTATCCTAC
The DNA here is from genome assembly GCF_040938575.1 of Ambystoma mexicanum. Lineage (NCBI taxonomy): Eukaryota > Metazoa > Chordata > Amphibia > Caudata > Ambystomatidae > Ambystoma > Ambystoma mexicanum. The sequence continues at coordinate 293,675,472 of NC_090922.1, forward strand.
ATCTACCCCCACTCTTTCTCAAGAAGAGCAAAGTGCCTTTATAAATGCAGCACCCTGGAGTGAGGCCTGGTTCTGTAAATGGGCGTTCCTCTTGGTTTCTGCTCCTAGGCTGGTGTCCTGGGGAAACTGTGTTACCTTTTCAAAGCAACAAAGAGAAGCAATCCGTCCAAGGCTAGTCCTGTTAGTGGGCAGGTGTGGGCGTTGTCTGGGAGGCATACACCCACCTAATCCTTCCACAACTGAACTGTGCCCATAGGGCTGACATGTGTGAAATCAATCTAATGTGGTTGGGCCAACTCTGAAAGATGCCTCTGGTATGGCTTCTTTTTACAGTTTTATGCCACCAGGACAACATCTTCAGGATTATGTAGTTTTGGAACAGGGGTGCATATTGTAAATGCTGCCCCTGCACTGCAGAGTCTTGGGTGTCCCTGCAGCTGTTGAGAGGACCTCTGGCCTCTGAACCTGCTCTGTGACATTGGTAGAACAAGCACTGTGAATCAGGATATTGAAGCAGCAAGGCACAAGTGCACACTATGCTTATGAGAGGGGAATCCGATTAGCAGATTTCCTGTTCAGGGATGATATTAACTTCATCATTTTATTAATAAAAATCAAAAAAGCCAGTGCTTTAACACCTTTTCCAGATGGCAATTCATCACAATAGGAAAATCGGTACACATTAAAAACTTAGTCCCACCTGTCTAGCCTGCTAAGGCTCATATAAGAAAGCACAGAACCCCTAGCAGAAATAGCTAAAGGAACTCTGCTGCAACGTTCACTTACTATGGCCCTTTGTCACCAGCACCAGCCACCAATGTGAATGCTCTCTGCCTGTCCTAGTCCATCAAGCTATGTTTTTGAATAGATTTCTATGAAATAAGTTTCTCAAAGGCCTTAAATATTACATACATATTAAAACCACAATAGACTTTGCATACAGACACCACCATTCACATCTAAAAGAAGGAAAACCTGTTGGGTTCAGATAAAAATAAAATAATCCTCAGGACTATAGTTATTTCATTATATCAATAGATTTATTTGTAAATGTCAATAAGTCATCGAATGTAACAGTCTCACCTGTCCAATGAAATGTGCTGTCCACCATGCAACCATATGTAACTGTTAATGTAACTCTGAGGTCATCGTGCCACCGAATGTCGATACTGGAGTCCCCTTTCTATCGATTGTGCCATTATGAATTGGCTGATGCCCAAAAAACGCTACAGGTAAATGTATTTTTGTGGGGATGAGGGCTTTGATGTAATTGTGGTTGCGTGAAGGAAAAATAACCCAAATCTGCTCATTTTGATCTTTGGATTCCTTGAAGGGCAACAAAAATGTAGGACCGCTTAAGGCAAGTCGGGCCCAAGAATGCAGTGGCTGCTACTACCATCCTGCTTAGATGGCTATGGTCCAATGGCGCTTGCATGGGCAGGTTGAGTCTGTCTGGTATGTGAAATGTAACACTGAGTAGTTTGTTCACCCCTGCAGAGGGCAAGAAAAACCTTGCTTCTGCGAAGTCTACTGGACTCTGAATATATTCATTCATGTACAGGAAGGTGATCCTCCATTTGCTGAGAGCAAACTTTAAAACATTTATTTTACATCATTACCACATTTCTAGCTGCATTTAAGACATTAACTCAGATTGTATAGAAATAACACTGTCATGCACCATATGATATTAGTGTGTCATAGAGCCAACTCAAGAAATCCCAGGATGTTTTGGGTGGGGTAGGTTGTAGCTAGTTGGTCCCATGCCTGATGGGCCTAAAGACCCAAGCTCCTCTACACTGATGAGGCCCAACAATGCCAAAACATCCCTTTTGGCGTCTGACCAAGCCTGATTTTTATATGGTCTTTCGTTAAAACCGATTGTCATCTTCTATGGACAAAAAGTGACTCCCATTTTAACCTATGGTAGCGAGTCATTGATAAACCCTGATCAATCAATTTGGGACCGACTGGAGGGATTGTTCTGGCAGAAAATCTTGGCTCTACCAAAATCTTTTCCCATCATAAGAATTAGACACGAGGTCCCTCTTCAATCCTTACGATCAATAGTCGAGTGGAAAAAAAATTGAGTTATACAGAAAGATGATTAATGAGGAAGACATTCCAGCATATAGAGTCTTTGAACAAAGGAACATCACAGTGGCTAACACAGTCCTAGCAACATGGAAAAACTCGCTGAATGCCATAATGATTACAAACAACATATCTTATGATATGTTATTGAAGTGACCACAATGTGCAAAAAAAAGCATACAGCGAAATGATTGGATACGTACTATGGCAGTAAAATCCCAATATCAGATGAATTTGACCTGCAAGATAGACATTCATGCAATTAATGATCTGCCGTCATACCTCAAACAATTCCCGGATAGGAAAATCAGGGACCAATTTTTAAGACTACGATTGAACCAATTACCCACACGAGAACTCATGGCAAAAAATAGACAAATCTCGAAAGAAGCTGCCTTCTGCATATTTTGCGAGGACAAACGGACGCTGGGGAATCTACATCATATCATTATGATCTGCCCTGCGCTAGCTGAAAAGAGAAATTGGTTTCGAGAAATTATATCTATGACGGGGTCTGAGCTAGACAGCTATGACAGATGGAACCTCATCCTGTCAGGGAACAATAGGAGTATTAGAACTATCATCTTGCAATTTTGGAATCACATCAGCTCCACACAAATTTCAGGGGCAGATGGCATGATGGTCTCATAGCAGGAAGGTATATTGTACTAATGAAGTATGAAGAATAACAGATAAAGGGAAGAAAAACTTTAAATAGAATGTGTTTTGTAAATTAAGGAAATAATAGTTTTTTTATATGTATAAATGAAAGGTTTTTTGTAAAAAAAACTAAACCATTTTAAATAAAAAAATAAAAATATGGTCTTTCCCCTTTTGTAATGGCTTGGCAGGTCAAGAATGATGGCCTGGATGGCTGCCCAGAGCAATGCCGGAAGGTAGGATTCATTCTAAACCTTCCAGCCATCACCTTTTATTTTCCTGTAGGTAGGAAAGGCCATAGTGATTAGCTTGGACATGGTAGTCAATGGGTTGTTAAATAATTAAACACCCACAAGCTGTGCCCCCCTCCTCCAATCTCCCTCTTCTCTGTACTCCAATTATATAATATCGGCTTATAGGAGGCACAGACATACCATTCAATTAAAAAAAACGAAAACAAAAATCGGTCAGGGAAAGGTTAGAGCAGGTGGAAGGGTGTCGGGCATAATATATGGGCCGGACCACTCCTCCTCCCCAGGAGCATCAGAAGACTGGAAGCAAGAAAGTGCAGAATCGAAATTTAAAAAGCAAATGAAGCCATGACTTAAAGTAACATAGGACCCGTGCCCAACACAAAAAATCTTTTTAGGAACCCAGCGTTTTGCATTCTGACAGGCTACTCTGAAAGCTGCATAGAGGTTTTGCAATGTCGTTTTTAAATAGTAGCCACTGCAGCTGCTTATCCCACTTCCTTGTTCCCCTTAATGTAATTTCTCGCTGATGAAACTGATTTTAATCAGTTTCTTATGACACAAGGCTTTACACATCATGATAATGTTTCCATTCTAATAATTCGTTTTGGCTATTAGGTGGCACTGAAAGCGATACCTTTAAACCAAAACTGTTGGCATTCAAATAAGAGCTTTAAAATAGGAGCTTCAAATAGGGGCTTTGAATTCGGTTCTGTAATGCTTTTGAATGGAGATTAAATATAAGGATGGATACATAGGCTTTTCGTGTTTGGCTATGTGTTCACCCATTTAACGCCCATCTCTAAGCAGGGTTGGATTGGCACCTCGGCCTTGCGGCCCGGGTGAGTGGGGGCCGGTTTCTGGCCATGCCTGGACCGGTTTGGACCCCAAAAAAACCATTTGAAAACAAATATTTAGAAAAAAATATATATATATTTGAGAAAAAAAACCTGCAACAGCATAATTCATCAAAACAAGGTAACACATGCTACCTTGCTTTGATGATTTATTTGCATGCATGATGTGTGCATCATAAATTATGATGCATGCATCATTCACATGCTGCTGCAGCATGCAAAGTTGACGGGCTGGGGCTGCCGCCGGCCAGCGGCTGTCACTGTGCGCCACTCCAGGGGGCACGGGGCCCCCTGGAGTTGCTGTGCTGTTGTATTAGTGATAAATATGTATAGTGATATTAGTGATAAACGACCAATTTTAGAGTAGAATAAGCATCAATTTCGGACTATGTATTTTGCCTTTCGCAAGTTGCATTCATAGCATGTTTTTTTTCTGCTGTTGTCTCTGTTACGATCATCACAAGACATTCCATCTCGGTGTCCTCGGTCACTTGACAAAATCCTTGTGTCTAAAAGCTTCTGTAGAGTGTACAAATATTTGACCATAGCACATCAAGTGGCCATTGACTTCATTGTGCCACAATGAATGCTTGTTGTAATGTGTCTGTTTCCCATCTCACTGGCGTGCTGTTCCGGATGTTTGCATGTATGAGGTAACGAGTGATCAGAGTATGGGATGTACTATGAGTGCGCTGATTTCCCTATTTTGTCAACCTTTAAAGCCTGAAAGTAGATGTGAGTAGGCTTGACATGCGGCCAACTTTGCACCAGACCTGCAGATGAATTTACCTGGTCTGCTGTTAAATCTCAGTTACCTGTTTAATGGTATCCACTACAGAATAATTGCTCATTTTACTATAGCCGATATGATAGCTCAGTGGGTTGAGCACTTGCTCCTGCGATGTGTGTGTGATCTGCAGATTTCGAATCCTAGCAAGGCCATCTCAGCCTTTCATCCTTCTTAGGTCGATAAATGAGTACCAACACAGGTTGGGTGATATTGTATGCATATTTGTTCTAGAAAAAAGAGTTTAAGCGGAAGTACTATACAATAGCATTTTATCATTTGGCCTTGGACGTCTGCTTGCATTCACAGTAATTTGACAATATGGATCTATACACACATATATTGATACATATGGTGATCCATTCTTGCATGAAATGTATATCACACTAGTGAAATCATAACCATATTTTTCGCAATGTACTTAGGAAAAATGCTATTTGGTGCCACTTCCTGTTTTGTGAAGGGGTGAAAGGTCGTGTTTCATCGCTTCCCGGGATGTCACTTTGGGGTGGGGTAAAACGACCTCACTTCCAGTGATGTCATCCGAGGCCAAAGGTCGTGATGCGAGGGGTGGGCCACTTTTTTTTGGGTGTCCGGGCCTATTTCTTGTCCGAGTCTGTCCCTGTCTCAAGTCAAATCTATATGATGGTCCAACCATTCCCACCCATCTCCACCCAACACCACTCCCCGTTTTGCACTCTTTGCCTGCATTTGTATTGTGTGCTGAATTTGGCAGCCATTTTTTGACTTGCAAAATGGCAGCTGCCATATGTTAATGTTTCTAAAAAGTTATTCGACGTGTTTGATGCTTAAACAAAACTATGCACTAGAGATTGCAAGTTATGCACTATATATTATCTAAAATTAAAAATACAAGTTACTTTTATAGATCTGCTTTGTTGCAAAATGTCTCTAAAAATGCCCATTGCATTATTTGTGGGTGTTCAGTGTATTGTGATGTACGCAGTATCTGATTGGATATACAGTTTTGTGATTCACAGTAGGATGTGATTGGGTACAGATTGCTATTGTTTCACCAAATCAGACATTTTCTTTCAACATTGGAAGAGAGGTAAGGTTGTTTGTTTTGTATTTATTTTTAAAAATGTGCACTTCCCGTGGTGCCTTAGCAGTTATAAAGTATGTGTCTGGAACTGAGGTACTTAAATGGTACTCTACCAAAGCACACGACTCTCCCTAGCCGGTGCACTCTCTCTGCCTCCTTCATTAGGCCCTGCTTGAATCCCTGGGCTCGCATGGTTCGGCTCACATGTGGCAGTGCATGCATTGCTGGTGTGCTGCTCCCTGGCGTTGTGTGACCTGGCCCTGCCCCCTCCTTGCTGCTTTTCTGCACAGCCGCGAGTTTATCCACTTCCTGTCCTTCAGCGCTGTATTTAGGAACATCAGCGGAAATGAGCCATACCCGGGTGAGTGCATGCGGACATCTGCCGCCAATGCTCACATTAATCCAGACTCTCTGTGCACATGCCTCATGCCCACAACGCTACCCGTCCTTTTGCTGCCACTTCCCCACACAATCTAAAAGTCTGCTTGCTTGCACGTTTGCCCCACGCTCCCTGCTAGATATTACAATGTACCCAAAGCTCCTCTCACTCTCCAACCATGGGTCTTAAATGCCTCATGCTATCCCACTTCCTCAAGATTCCTCATGTGCTCTACTAAGGTGCCACAAGTTCCTCAAAATATGTGTTTGTGTGTGGCATTTTCCACACACGGTCAGTTTATTCATTTCAAGCTCCTTAATCTGCCTCTGCAAGCAACTTCAGCTCCTCCCAGTGTCGGTTACATGTGCATCACAATTGTCTCCTTCTATATGTGCCCACGTTATTGGTACAGTGCGTTAGTTTGCCCCAATTTCTTCTCGCTGCCTGCCAATGTGTTCCAAGGTCCTCTCCGTTTCTATCAATATGTGTCAAGTTCTTCACATTATGTACATGGGCCTTGTACGTCTCGTGTTCTCACTCTGTATGCCTGTGCATTTGAAGCTCCTTTCATTGCTTGTGTGCATCGCACGCACTCATCTGTCTGTCCGTGTATCCCCTGCTGCTCACATTACATGTGTGGGCCACTGGCATCGCAGAGGCCAATAAAGCACCCACCAGTACATGCCCTGGGAGAGCCCCACCCCCTCAGAAAAAAAATTCTAAAACTTTTTGAAGTCACTCTGCCTATGTATTAGAAATAATTTCTTTATGAAGGCAGAGTGATGGCTCCACCCACCCAATGACATGGACGCCTCCATGAATTAAAATGGTTTCTTTTTGAAGTCATTCTACCCTCATAAGTAAATTATTTCCATTATGATTCGGTCCTTTAACAGAAAAAACATATTTTCTTTATGAAGGCAGAATGACTTAAAAAAAAAACAATTTATGTTTGACGAAGTAGGGCTCCCCTTCACCCATGACAAGGAGGCCTCAAGATCCTTTGTGGATGTCGGGAACAAGGGTTCCTGACTTCTGCAGGGAGCTGAAGGCCTTGTTCCCTGGACTAAAACATTAACGGTAAGAACATTTATTTTGCATGAATGAGTGCTTGCGTGATGTATGGGTGGCTGCCTAGGTGTGCCTGTGTGAGTGTATGGTGAAAGGGTGCACACTTAAATGTATGGGTGGCTGCCTTGCTGTGCCTGTACGGTGAAAGGGTGCACACTTAAATGTATCAGTGAATGGATGTGTGTGTATTGTGAATGGTGTGTGTGCTTGTGTTCAGGGCCACAACTAAATCTACATTTCGGGGAGGGGCTAACCCTTCAAATGTTGGGAGAGGGGCTAACTTCACGGGCAGTGGGGGGAGTGGCAAATTTGTTTGGGGCATCTTGCTTCTTTACACATTCTGAAAAGACTAGTCTTGTGCAGCTTCAATGTTACAAACCGTTAACTCTCTCCTTTGTCTGAAAGCATCTACTCATGTACTGCTGTGAGAATGAGTGTTCTCCTGTCCCCTCTCTACCCTTCGAATCACTCCCCTGGTATGCAAATACTAAACCCACATCATGATTTCAGTTGCCTAAAAAAGTAAGCATTTGAATGAAGGTACAAACAGTGTAATGTATAACGTTAGTAATTTCCGGGCCTTTGTTAACAGTGAAACCCAGGCGCTGTTTAATATCTGTGTCCTGTTCTGTCCAGCAACAGCTCGGTAGGTCAGCCAGGTCAAGTCAACATAGCCCAATATTTTTTTTTTTGGGTGGGGGGCTGACGCTCAGTTAGCTCAATGGTCTTGAGCTTTTGTTTAATGCCTTGACTACTTATTGGCAATCTTCATTATTCCTAGCCCTATTCTTCCTTTTCCCAGTACTTGTGTAGGAGGCAAATTGCCTCCTACACAAGTACTGGGATGCGGTAGAGGGATATAATGCTTGGCTCAGTTACCTGTAATCTTCATTACTCCTAGTCCCTCTCTTCCTTGTCCCAGTATATACCTACGAGGCAAGGTGCCTCCTACGTAAGCACTGGGACAAGGAAGAGGAGCGTAGAGGTAATTCTGGGCCAAGTAGCTAATTTTGGTGTTGGGGCAGGGAGTGGGAGGGAGACTGGGTGTGTGGTAAGACGGGTGGGGATTGTGCAATAAATCCTAATGGTTATCCAGGTACAGGCTAAGAAGGCATGATATGTGTTATTAGTGGCTAGAGAGGTATTTTGGTGTAGCCATTCTAGTCATTTCTTAGCTTGGCTTGACTGTCTAGTAGTTTCTTAGGTATTACCCAATTTCTTTGCATTTAATTGGTTGTATGGTAAATCTGGCCGAATTCGGCCAGTATCATTTGATCGATTTAAATTCGAAAAAATGTGGTAATCAATAACAAACATGGGGAGCGGGGGGTTGTGGGGCTGTCCCTCATCCCTCATGTTCGGTAGGGATTGCATTGGGGGGTGTAGTGTGGGTGTCCCCACGCTTCCTGAGGACTGAAGGCAGGGGCGGCAACAAATCTGACCTGCGTAAGAGGGATGGAACTTACACTGCAGGGTCAGAAGGAAGCAGAGAAGCAACAGGTAAGTGGGGGGTCGTGGGGGATGTATTGGGTGGGTTCAACGTTTTGCCAGATTTGGCCATAGCAAAATTGTATTTGCAGCGAAACTGACCATAGTCAATTCCGCTGCGAAGAATTGTGCCACGGTCAAATCACGTGTATTCGTTTCTTACTGTGGCATTTTATATTTTTCTGGGCATCTGTGATGAAAGAACCATGATAAGCGTTATTGCTTCAACTGACATTTTGGTGCAACCATTCTAGGATGTCTAAATGTGTCTTGGCACGCTTTACTGTAATGTTATTGTGTCTAGACTGGTCTACATTGTGCAGCCAGTTGGACATGGTTTAAGTGTGCCATGGCTTTTTGAATAGCCAGACCCATGATTTGTTTACGAGCTGGGGAGAGGACGGGGGGCCCCTCATCATGGCTCACGGGGGGCGGGGGCAGTGCCACTGGTGTGGGCATTCTAAGTTCCACAGACCTCGGGTCCATATACCTTCTATTCTCTCGCTGTTTCTATGGTGTAACCCAACCTCCTCGCATATCCTCTCAAACTCCACATAACTCTTGTGCATGTACCCCAAGCAGCTCGCGCTGTCTGACCTGGCACTCCAAACTGATCAGTGTCACCACCAATGTGCTAGCAGCCTGCTGTGGTGGTTGCAGAGGAGTGAGCCGAGTTACGGGCAAGGCGAGAGCAGTGGGAACCACCACACTCCTCCCCGGTCCCACACCCAGCCGAGTCATTGTGAAAGCAGATCTGCACCCAGCACTGGGACACTGTGGTGGTTGCAGAGGAATGAGCCGAGTTACGGGCAAGGCGAGAGCAGTGGGAACCACCACACTCCTCCCCGGTCCCACACCCAGCCGAGTCATTGTGAAAGCATATCTGCACCCAGCACTGGGACACTCTGGGCCCGATTCACAGGAAGCCTATATTCCAACTTTTCAGAAATTACTCTGGTACCGCAGAAAAGGCACAGTTCTAGTGTAAAGGTGGACTCTTGTCAAATCTTATGCTTGGGTAGTGTTCATAGCGTGTCACAGACCCAAAAACATGGGTTTAGAAAGCGAAAATAAAATATTGTAAATGTGGTTTTCTAAAGACTTTCGGCCCCTTCCGCCCTGCCACTGTATTAATCCTCAATAATGTACCCCTGTAATGTTATGCATCTACCACAAGCATAGCATCTTGCCTTCCCAATGAACGGGTTCTCCTTAAGTGGGTGCACAGTTTACCACAGCGGGGTTATTCTGCCGGGGTCTTGCTATCCCTTCTATGGCCTTGGCCTCATGCATGTAGGTTTGCTTATCATTGGATTTGCGGTCGTGAAGAACCCCCGATGCTCTTATCGGGATCTGAATTGTGCTTCTGTTAGATTTTATCTTCTATTCCATTTCAGTTGTGTTGTGCCTTGATCCCGGGGCTAAATCTAGAGGTGTTGCACTGGCATTTCTTACCTTTGCTCACAGCCATTTTTTTCTCATCCTTACTTTTTCTCTTACCATGCCACTCTCAACCTTTCTTGTGCATGATTTACACTTCTCATCATTGATGGCGCCCTCTCTGTGCTTCACCTCTCTCTCTCTCTCTGTCTCTCGCTCTCTCTGTGCTGCCTTGCTCTCTCTGTGCTGCCTTGCTCTCTCTCTGTTCTGCCTTGCTCTCTCTCTGTTCTGCCTTGCTCTCTCTCTGTTCTGCCTTGCTCTCTCTCTGTTCTGCCTTGCTCTCTCTCTGTTCTGCCTTGCTCTCTCTCTGTTCTGCCTTGCTCTCTCTCTGTTCTGCCTTGCTCTCTCTCTGTTCTGCCTTGCTCTCTCTCTGTTCTGCCTTGCTCTCTCTCTGTGCTGCCTTGCTCTCTGTCTGTGCTGCCGTGCGCTCTGTCTGTGCTGCCGTGCGCTCTGTCTGTGCTGCCTCGTGCGCTCTGTCTGTGCTGCCTCGTGCGCTCTGTCTGTGCTGCCTCGCGCGCTCTGTCTGTGCTGCCTCGCGCGCTCTGTCTGTGCTGCCTCGCGCGCTCTGTCTGTGCTGCCTCGCGCGCTCTGTCTGTGCTGCCTCGCGCGCTCTCTGTGCTGCCTCGCGCGCTCTGTCTGTGCTGCCTCGCGCACCGCGCTGTCTGTGCTGCCTCGCGCACCGCGCTGTCTGTGCTGCCTCGCGCACCGCGCTGTCTGTGCTGCCTCGCGCACCGCGCTGTCTGTGCTGCCTCGCGCACCTCTCTCTGTGTGTCTGTGCTGCCTTGCGCGCTCTGTGTCTGTGCTGCCTTGCGCGCTCTGTGTCTGTGCTGCCTTGCGCGCTCGCTCTGTGTGCTGCCTCGCGCGCTCGCTCTGTGTCTGTGCTGCCTTGCGCGCTCGCTCTGTCTCTGTGCTGCCTTGCACGCTCGCTCTGTGCCTGTGCTGCCTGTGTGCGCGCTCGCTCTGTGTCTGTGCTGCCTGTGTGCGCGCTCTCTGTGTCTGTGCTGCCTCTGTCTGTGTGCTCCCTCCCTCTCGCTCTGTGCACTCCCCCTCTTTGTGTGTTCCCTCCCTAGGCCCTCCCTTCTTCTCCCTCTGTCTGTGCTGCCTCTCTCTCGCTCTCTCGCTCTCTCTCTCTCTCTCTGTGCACCCTCTCTCGGTGCACCACCTCTCTCTGTGCTCCCTCTCTCGTTGTGTGCTCCCTGTGTCCATGTGCGCTGCCCCCCTCCTGTGTGCTGCCCCTCTCTTTCTATCGCAGATCAAAGCCTGTGAAATCCGAAGTAAAGTGCTATGTAAAATATTAATGACATGAACTAGATTGTCCATGCTGATACTCGCACTTAATGCGCGACTGACTTTTCCACAGCCCGGCGTACTGGCCCAAAGAAAGCCTTTTTCCTGCGCTTAAGTTCATTTCTCTTGATTGCGGCGTGTTTTTCTTAAGCGTTTTCATCGTTGGCAAATGCTGAAAGGCCCGAGTTTCGCAGGGGGGGGGGGGGGGGAATTATCCCCGACAGAGATTTTGAGGACGCGGACTAGTAATGGCACCGGGGTGTTGCGAGATGATGCATTTCCGTATCCCGCCTGCAACGCGCTATCCCTTTGATGTGGTGTGAAAAATTGCTGCATTTTTTAGATGCAAAAGGATTGTCTTGCCCATGTTTTTTGCTATGATGGAGATAAAAGATGCTCGGGTGCAATCAATATCCCATCTGACGGGCCCTGTAGTGTGCGCCAAGGCTTTGCTTTTGATGTGCATTTCTAGAACAGTGATGAAGGGTGACTGGTTGAATCTATATCCTTTTTTTTTTTTACCTTATTGTATTTTGATGTCGGAACAAGAAGACAAAACAATCTTAAACGGGCGGCGGGGGTTTGGGTGCAACTTTAGTAATAACTCTATGCATAGGAACACTATTGCGTTGAACGCTGACGCTTGTACACAGCAGTGACGATGTATGACAACCGCGTACGTATTGAGGCCCAATTCTCCACGCAGTTGCATGCGGAGCAAGTACGGATCGTGTGCCCTCGAGAGAAGCTAATCCTCGGTGGGATTAGGAAGAGGGCAAGGAACCTGTAGATGGTGGTTACCTCTCAGATTTTTGGACGGTATGCTATTTATGTACATTCATCTTTTTGTAATCTGATCTGTGTCTCTGTATATCCAATACAATGAAAGCCCTAGATTTACACAGTAGGGGAGCAGATCTCATCGGTAGTTGGTCTGTTGAAGACTACTTTCCCCCCTCCACTGGTGAGTAGACTGCGCGTTCCTGGTGTTATTTATTGCACTTTGTCACTTTTCTTTACCCATTTAAAAATCTGGACTCCAGTCCCAATGCAGAGAGACCAAAAAAACACAGGCTCTCTTTGATTCTTGCGCTTGGAATGTGGAAACTGGAGCGCTCTGGCGATGGGTGTATATGCCTCTCCTAGATTACAACATTACAGTAGTTGCCTTTTAACTCAGAAGGTGCTTTGCTTTATGAGCCATGTTTCTATACCCCGCTGCTGTTGCTTGTTGGATTAATCAGTTCGAATCTTCATTTATTTTGAAAGATTCGTTTACCACTTTGCTCTATTTTGTGCCCTTCCAGTCAATATATTGGAATCCCTGTATCAACTTCGAGCTGAACTAGAAGCTATTCCTTATGATCCATGGTGCTGGCCTGTCCACTACCTCTGCATACCTATCTTTCCTTGCTATATTTACCAGTATCTGGTGAGGACTGTAACAGTTGCTACATTGTCCTTTTTAACTCATTTTTAATCAACTCGTCTCTGCTTTTTGGGCTCATATGGTTGTGATGTTGAACACATAGCTGTTCTTCTTGACCAAAGGCTTCATTCAGGTGCTGCAGATTGTCTGGGTTTCCTCTTTTGAGGTGCGATTCTCCGAAGGCCTTTGACGCGGAGTGTGTCGGTGTCACAAGATTTGCTCATGGAAGTTCTGCTATTGGGTAACCTGCTACGCTCTACAGAATCTTTCAACCAATGAGTTTCCTAAGGAGAGCATTCCTCATACTGGGAACTTGATTTTAATATGATAGTGATTTGATACTGCTATACCTGGTGTTCCATACCAAGGTCAAGCAGGGTTTTCGGGCCTATCAACCGTGGCAAGACATATTTTCAGTACCAGATAACTCCCTCCAGATACAACCCTGGAGTTCCTGTTCATGTGGAGAAGAAAGGATAGATAATTCAATGGATGAGTAAGGTCAACACAGCACAACCCACAACCAAGAGGTTAACAAACCTTTAGGATCAAGATTTGGAAAGGGCCCACTTTACTGCACTATATCGGTTTGGATTCCTCTTCTCCTTTTTTCAAGGTTGCCAACTTTATGTCCAAGAACTTTAATTAGCTGAACAGACCCAGCAACAAATAACATAGTCTTGTCTAAAGCCAAGTTACTGAGTGCTGTGTGGGAGGTCCAGACTTTGGCAAACAGGGACTACTGGCTATGTGCAATGTAGCTCCAATCTGCTTTGGACGAGGTCTTTCACAGGCCTTATTGATAACATTGGAAGTTGAAACTCTGGCACAGTCTAACCCCGTCTTTTTATTTTAGGAACACCAGGATTAGAAACACTACGGTCGACCCTGGTTAAACCATAAACCAAATACTGAATGAAGATTGAATGTTAAGAATTAGTTCTATATTAGACCACACAATGAGTATAGAGTAAAACAATGCAATTTGCTCACTATTGTTTACTCAAAATCAATCGAAAAATGTGTTTAACAAAATTAAAAAAAAAACTATTGCCAGTTGAAGGTACAGGTTAGTATTCGAAATGTGACCTGCAGTCAATAACATAAAACAGTACAAGTGTACAAAAATGTAAACAACAAATATTTACATACTAAGTGCAAAAACAGCAATAAATACTGAAAACACAATACAAACAAAACAATTGCTAATTCATAAGACTACTTATTTAATATACAGCTTAAATACAGTGCTTCAATAATAACCTCCTACAATTACTTAGTCTGCAAAATCAGGCTTATTACTACCCAACATGTTTCATTCCTATCGAAACGTGCATTATTATAATTCTTCAAGGGATTTCTGTGAATGTTTTCTGTTTGCATGGCGACGAATCTTAGCAGTGGATATCGCTTTCTCCTCCTTATCCTGTATCAGGAAATGCATATGAAGAGCTTCTTATTAGTTGTAAATCGTAATTTGGTTACTACATTTACAGTGAGCGGCTAGTAGCCTTAAATTAATGCAGTGCTACATTTAGCTCACTTACTTAAATATTGTATATTCTATAAAGCGATCTTGTAGAGAAGTTTAGTTTCTCACGTCACTCGCTTCCTATTGGGACATAAATATGCAGACCACAGGTCAGTGACAAGACATGTCACAATTCTACTGTGCAACAATATACAGCTCACTAGAGCTGTTTCTTACTCGAAAGACTATTCTTTTTTGCTTGTGAACAACCCCTTTTTATATATATCTAAACCACAGCAAAGGCCAACAGCTCAGAATGAAAACCGACAGGCATCTGTAATACAATCGATATGTCTGTTCAGAATCTACCGCTGTTTGTAGTACATTTTGGCAAAAAAAGCACAAGCGAAGGACAAAACTGCTGAAATGCAGTACATCCTAAAAAAGTTCACTTAATAAAGAAAGGGTGCTTACTTGAGTAAGCTCAGCCAAGCCTTTACAGTGTGCAGCCTTCTTACTAGCTGCTTAACTAAGTTGTTTGTCCTTCGGTACAGGGATCCCAAAGTGATCCGTTTTGATTTGAAAATGTGATTAATTCTGGTTCAGCGATCGAAGTTTACATGTAATGGGCACTGGTATCAATCCCAGCTCGATGGGGACACAAAACGAAAACAAAGGTTTGTGGTGACCAGCTCAGTACGTCATCTTGACTGTGGTGAGTAGGCATAAATAAAACAGACTATCCCCTTTACAAATTATTTGAAAGCCCTACCTGAGCAGCCTTCGTATTCATGACGAGCTCTTAGCGGTTGCGACACTCAATGTTGGAGTATCTCAAATATCGCGTGGATATGTGTCTGAGGTCATGGTTGCGCACTAAGCGTCTGCTCTTCCCCGCATCTATTAACTGGGTACCATTTGGTGGCCATCTTGGGATGATCCACAAATCATTTGCGTGGCTCAGCATTCCACACTCGAAAATGACTGCAGTAAATGGATATAATTGGTACTTCAGAAACGGACACCTAATGATGCTACAGGATAGCAGATACTTACTTTCACTCCGTATCCAAAGCAAATTTAAAAGAACTACATCATGTCATTGTCTCCTCCCGTTACACATGTTTAATCAGAGGCAATTATCACTTAGTATTCGATTACAAGTGTGAGACTTAAATACTTAAACTGTGTCAATCAAAGTTTTCATTCAATTCTGTTTGGTGGCTATGTGTCAAATATAAGGTGTAGTTCTTCTCTTGTAAGCTTTTTTTTGTCGACATTCATATAATTGCTTAGATGTATTTTTCTCAGTACGGACCACTTCAGTTCATCACATTTATGCCCAGCCCTAACAAAATGTCCCACCATAGGGGCAGTGAGTGTTTTAGTCCTGATACTGCTCTTTTGTTCGCTAATGCGAACCTTTATTTTTTCGTTCTGTCTTCCCGATGTAGATTCTTTTACAGGGACACCAGACTACATAGATGAACCACAATGTGTTACAGTTGGTGAAAATTAGTTGTTGCCAGGGTACATTTGGACCAAAGTCCACTTCTGTTGATCTTTCTGTTAGTGCATGTGGCAATTGCAGATGCTGCACACAATGACCTATTGGTTTTCTCAGACCCCATTGCTCTGTAATTGTAGCTTGTTTTGTTTTCCGTTCAAATATGTCACTTAGCAGTTCTTTGAGATTATTGTCCCTTTTAAATGCACACCTTGGTGGCTGAATGGGGCGAGTCCCTTTGGACAAAATATGCCAATTTTTGATTATCATTTTTTTGATTTGATTGGACATAGAATTAAAGGTGCTTAACAAACACAATATCTGTGCACTTGTATCTTTTATTGTGGTATTCCAGTAATGATTCTCAATTATTATTCAGTTCCCGTTTGAAAGCTCTCTTTATGATCTAATTTCTTTCAAATTAGTACTTAACATCTGTGCTTCCTTTTCAAACTCAATTCTGTTAGTACTGTTGCTTTTCAAACCCAAGAACTGTCCAAATGGTACGTTTTCGCAAGTATGTTTCAGATGGAAATTGTGATAGACTAGTAGTGGGTTCCTATCAGTTTCTTTGTGAAAAGGTTTCACTTTAAGAATCTTCTCTTGATTGACCACGTAAATAGTAATGTCTACGAAATTAATCTTGTCCTTACTGCTACTGTTGGTAAACGTAAGGTATGGGTTCTGCTTGTTGAGCAAGTCAAAGAAGGCCTCAAGACTCGCTACATCTCTGTGCCAGATAACTAGCACATCATCGATGTAGTGTTTCCAGCATTTGACTTGACACGTGAATGGTTTCTCATTGGTAGAAATTTTGCTTCTTTCCAAAATCTGTGCATAAAGTTTGGCTAATGTGGACGCTACTGCAGCCCCACTGCTGTCCCATGGATTTGTTGGTAAAATCAATGATTAAATGTAAAGTATTTTTCGGTTAAGGCCGTGTCAGTGCACCATAGTGTAAATGAATTTGGGGTAATCCCCCCCCTTCTCTTTTATGGAGTAGCAGTGCCTCTACCATGTTCAATGTGGCCTCTTGTGAAATTTTGGTATATAAAGAAATTATATTCAGACCTACAAGTATATCTATTTTTTTATTTTATTTTTCACATTTGTATAGCGCGCCGCAGCCCGAAGGCATTGAGGCGCTTGTTACAAGAAGGTGTACGTAAGCAAAATTACAGAAGATGCAGTGGTTACTTAGTTACGGCATATTAGCAGGTTACACAGTATAGTTAGGTTGACCACGTTAGGTTACAGTATTGTACAGGGTAGCGCTAACTTGGGAGTTGACGAAGGCAGTTTAGACAAATATAGTTGTTTTGATTGCTTTGTGGAATGCTAAGTGGGAGTCAGTTCCCCTATGGCTATCGCTTTGGCTATCGAAAGGATACCCTTCAACCAAGTTATGACACTGGTATTAACCTGCAAGTACGAAGGGATATGTTACATGTCCTTTTATAAAGTGGTCTGCAAACTTAGCTAAGGGTTCTAATATTGAACCTGTGCCCGACACAATGGTCTAAGCTCGTACCATGTTAAACGTGTATTTACACAGCCAAAGGAAAACGAACTATATATTGTAGATGGGTTGGAAGTGGACGGGAGTTTTCTGGGTCAGGGACACTGAGGAGCTTCTGGAGTTGATTGCCTGATCTGTGTCCAGAGCAATACAAATACCGAACCCCACTGTTATGGTGACCAGATAGCTTAACCTGCTAATAAACATCATGAGATGAGCTAGTCTTGGGCCAAGTGGCTTGAACATATCCGCATTTGCCACCTAGGACTTTGTCCTATGAAATTACCTTTAGGTGATGATGTTTTGTACTTTCTCTGAAAAAGACTACAGTAGCCAGGAAGGAGCCTGGAGAACCAGAGTGCAGTTTGATGTATTGGCAAGCAGAGCTCACAGGAAGCATGATTAGTGGGATGCGGGTTCCAGACAGATGATGATCCCAGGAAAAACAGAAAGGTCACTTAACCTGTGGGTCGTCTAGGGGCTACTTAGTTTATGCAGTTAAAACAACAGTTGGCAGGCTGCTAATGAAACAGGTGAGTGTTCAGTCTTTCTGGAACAAGATGCAGGAAAGCTCGGATCTCAAGGCAGGGGGAGGGAGTTTGTGTGTGGCAGTAGAGACTGGGAAGCTGGAACCACCTGCTTCAGATGGTTTGGAGTCTATCTGGGCCAGGAAGCCAGGGGCAGTGTTGTCAAGGCAGTGGTTGGTAATTGTGAGCATTTTTAACTTGATCCGTTCTCTGGCTGGACGCCAGTGTGCTTCTGCCCTTGCTGTAGTGATATGGTCATGAGTATTTAGGCAGACGGCAGCTCTTGGGGCATTACTCTGAATGGTTAGCATCTTGTTTAGATCTCGCTCCGACGTGCCTCCAAGGAGGGCATTGTAGTAATCCAATTTACAGCTGATGATGCCCTGGCCATGTTGAGGCAATTGTCTGTGGATAAGAAGGGTCGGCTTGCATTGATTAACTTGTTTGAAAAAGCGGCAGAAGAGGCAATTGCATTGACATGGTGCAAAAAGGTGAGAGTGGCACCTAAGTGAAAGCCGAGCATCTTGACAGCTGAAGAGAAGTGGATGGGGTGCTTGTCAATGGTGAACAGCTGATAGGCTGGCCCGAGTTTGGCGAGGTGTGCGTAGTTGCCTACAAGGATGAGTTCAGTTTTCTTGTTGTTTAGGCATAGGTGGCAGGAAGACATCCACGCTTGAATGGTTTTGTTTGTTGACATGATTTATTTTTGGAGTCCAGGTGGTCATCTCTAGTGAGGGGGATGAGGATCTGGGTGTCATCTGCATAGTTTGTGTACTTGATATTAAGTGAGTCAAGGAGGGCGTGGGTATAGACATTATAGAGGGCAGGGGAGATGCAGGAACCTTGAGGCACTAAGCAGGTGATACCTTTAGGGGTCGAGTGATTGTCGGCAATGACTCTTGAGGTGCGGCTTGCCAGGAAGGATGCAAACTAATCTGGAGGAAGAGGTGGTCTGATGGAAGCAGAGGATGAGTTGTCAACCAAGTTAAAGGCTGTGGACAGGTCCAAAAGCATGAGGAGGCAGAGATCTCCTGAGTGTCTGGCGTCATGAAGCTGGTACTTGAGGTCAAACAGCACTGACTCTTCCAGGACGGAAACCAGATTGACACGGCTAAGGCCATGAGTCTGCTCAAGGTGTTGCTAAATTTGGATATAGGCAGCACAGTCTACGATTTTTGGCATGTTGTGCCGTGGAGCCATGGGCGGGTAGTTGGTGGGGATGGATGGATGGATTGGTTGAGCGAAGGCTTCTTGAGGAGGGGTGAGATCCAGGATTCTTTAAGTGAGACACAGGGACAGAGCAGGAGGCAAATGAGGCATTGATGTTGTCTGTGGTTTGTGGCAGTAGGAGGTCTGTACATTCTTTGAGTGGTGCAAGATAAATAACTGCTTTGCATCTGGAGGATTTAAGGCCCTTCAGGATGTCGGTGACCTGTGGCACAGAGACAGGGTACACATGGCATAGAGGAATGGGCTGTCGGAGCAGTGTCAGGATTGTGATGGGGTCTGAGAGGCAGCACTTATTTTGGTCACTTTAAGCTGGATTTTGCTTTGTAGTAAGGCAGTTTTAACCAGGAGAGCATTCTGGACATTGTTGCACCGTGTAACGTTCTTTGTGACCATGGGCGGAGGTGAGACTTGGGGATTCTAGTTCCCGTAACATGGAAAATGGGTCACTTGAGTTAGAGTTGGCGTTTGCAATTCAGTTTTTGGAAGCCGATGCTTTGGCCATTTGGATGGCTTTTTTGTATGTTCTGGAGAGTGCTGTGAAGCAAGATTTGTTTGCTGCTGATGGCATAGGCATCAGGTGCGTTGGCTAGAACACTTTAGGCATGCAAGTGTGTAGCTCAAGGGTGAACCAAGAGTTGGACTTTGTCGATTGTTTGGGGGGGGTTCAGGGGGTGGGTGTATCGTTTGCTGAGTTGAGGAATGCGTTAGAATGATTGACAACTGTCAATGTCTAGTATGTTGGGGGTAGGAAGGCTGGTTTCCAAGCAGTAGCCGGAGAAGGTTGCTGGTGAGGTTGCGGGTGCAGTGGGAGATGACGGTGTGGGCTGGGGTGGATGGGATGTGGGAGTGGCTGGTCAGAGGGTGTGATGGTGAACATGATGAGGTGGTTATCAGACCAGGCGCAAGGGGTATTGGAGTGGATGGAGTTACTGTAGTTAATGTCTTGTACCCAGTCAAGTGTACGTCCTAGAGTGTGTGTGGGCTCAAGTAATTTTTGTGAGAAGTTGAGGGAGGAGGTGGCTCTGGCAAGGAATACAGTGCCTCTGTCTCGGGGGTCGGAATTCCCGTACAGCAATGGCTTTGGAGTTGGGTTTAAGATTGCTCAGGAGGAGTCCCGTGAAGTAATACTCAAATGTATTTGGGGGGGGGGGGGGTGGGTGGACAGGAGGGCGGTAAACAATGTACAGCATGATTGTGGAGGTGTGTGTCAGTGAGAGCTTGACTGAGAAACCAGAAGGTGTCTCACCCGCTGGTCCCAGCGGATCTCTCAGGTGGACAGGGCGTGGGCATCACCTTTGGATCCAGACCCTGGGAGTGGACTAATGTGGCTAGGATCACTGGTTGAGGGATCTTTGGGAGTGGGACACCGGATGGTGAGATGTGGTATCCCTCCCCTGCAACACCTTTACCCCATCCTACCAGGTAGGATACGTGGGAACCTTACCCACCTCCTTTCCCTTTTCTAACACTTTCACATTTGCAGCCCACTCTGGGAGAAAGCATACTCGCACCTGAGCCGTGCATCTGACATGTACTGCTACTATCGTCAGGCGAGGTCAGGCAATTACTGACAATCACTCACACCTGACTTCCATTAAAATTTCCCACATGGATAAAAGGCAGAGCACGAAAGCACACTCTGAGCGAGACAAAGCACACAAAGGTACAGCAGTTTTGTGTCGGCAGCAGATAGAAGGGAGAAAGTTGGCAAACCAAGAAGGGTTTGTCAGAAGGGAAGTGCACATGACCTTTTTGATAAAACGCTGTTACTTTGAAGAAACCTTTGAGTCAAAGTGTAAGGCCAGGAAACCAGACTGAAGAATCCTGCATTGTGTGTCGGAGATACCGAGGCCCTCTTCCATAGCTGACCAAGGCTAGGAGGCGCAACAGCAGCCGCCGTGGTATTGTCTTTGGCGCCAGAAAGATCAACACAGCTGGTGAGTTGGAGAGACCGATGCCAGACCGGTCTGTGTTGAAGTCAAGGTTGCAAGTGGCAACATTGTATAACTAGCACTGGAATGAACATTGAGCGTGTGATGAAAGACGAAAGTAAATCTAAATGGCTGATGAATGTTTGACCTTGAGAAGGAAAGATACAATACTGTTGATAGTGGTCGGGCACTATGAATGTGCTCAATTGAAAGGTATCCCACCAAGAGAAATGAAAGTAGAAGATTGAACAATTGTGTGAAGTGAATCGAAGTGGCGCTGTGATGGTTCAAGCAAAACCCATTGCACATTTAGATATCAAGAGGATCCGAGCCCGAAGGAGGGAGATCCATATGAAGAGGATCCAAGCCCGAATGAGTGTGATGGGGAAACATTAGCGGCCAGCATTGCGGGGAAAAACAGCAGTGAAGAGGACAAGCCAATTGTCCCACAAGATACCAAAATACTAAGTATAAGAGTCAAAAGTGGAAAAACTACATATCCCAGAATGCCCCACTAGCCAACTACTAGGCAAAATAGAAGGGACACGAGTGAACAAACAAAGACTCAATCTCTACATATCGCAGAATGCCCCAGCCGATGCATGTTCAACATAAAAGCCTGAAAAGGGGTAAAGAAATGAGATGGGGAAGACGGAAAACCACGTTTCCATATAACGAGGAACGCTTGCAGGCAGGAGTTAAAAATAAGGCAGGCTATGCGAGGGTTATGCAGGGAGGAGGAGAATTAGCCTCAGGGGTGAGAAACACATGGCTGGGAACGCCCGATGTTAATTGCTGGGGAGGAGGGCCACGGGAGTTAAAAACAGGTGAAGAAAACTCAACTTGTCTCTCGCCTTGCAGGAGTGGAAGGAGGCTGACGGAGCGAACTCGGAATGGTATGAGGCCAGTCATATCGGTGGGCATATTGGAAGGAAACGAAAAACACACCAAAGTGCCCCATACCTGGTTTGCAGACTGAATGCTCAGCGGATGAAGGCTCCTGAGTAAAAGGAGATTCCAGTGTGAAAAAAGACACCGGACGTTTTGTTTAAGTAATTCCAAGCCCGAGGCCAGCAAGGAACGACTGCATCCTGGAGAGCCATCAACAAGCCGGGGAAAGGTTATGAAACAAGCACTGGAGTAGAAGGCGTGCAGAGAAAACACTCTAATCCAGTACGAAGTACGTTCGGCTTTGAGGAGGTTTTCCATACATATTATTAAGGTGCGAATTGCATTTTATTTTTAAGGAAAGGCTTTATGGACTGCATTTAAGTTGAATCCCGGCTCGCTCTGGTTTGCCCTTGACGAACTTTATTGAAGAACGTTTAAAATCGTGGAGAAAGTCCTATGTTACTGATTCTGCCTTATGAAATAAGTGACATAATTTAACTGAGCGTCGTGAAAACTGCTGGCATTAAATAAATATCTGTTACCACACCTTTCTGTCTCTGGCTCACTACATAACAATAAGAGAGATCCATATCAAGGGGATACAAGCCCAAACAAGGGAGACCATTTGTGAACATTGTCTTAACGGGATCTGAGCCCGGAGGAGGGGGATCCATGGTCCGAGCCTGAATGAGGGAGACCAGTTGCGAACTTGTGAATGTGAAAACCCTGATAAAAAGAGTGGAACTTTTGTGTTTGTCTGTTACATCAGGACCTCTGCAATAAGAGACTGTCATTGGGGGAGAGACTTTGGCTGAGGGCTTTGATGCCTATGTTTTGAACTGTTACTTAGTGGCCAAGAAGCCAGACTGTGTGCGAAGCTCAAGTTTGCCGCCTTGTTCCGTGGTGAAAACGTGGGGAAGGAGAGCCAACTGCTCTACTATCCTGATATTATTTCTTGAACACTTTTCTTTTGCATACATTATTGTCCAACACCATTTGTATTTAGAAGTACGGATTGGCAATAGGTTTATTTGGGAGGGGGTGGAGGTTATGTCGCGGATGACCAGGGGGTCTTTGCATATAAGAGTGACCCTGCCACCTTTTTGCACATTTCCATCATTGCGATGAATGGTGTAGTTGGGTGGAATGGCGATGGAGAGAGCAAGGGCAGCAGCATCATGGATCCAGGTTATGGTGATGGCCAACATGTTAAGGTTGTTTGACACCATGAGATCAAGGATGTTTGGTGCGTGGGTGATAAGTGAACATGCATTGATGAGTGTGCATAGTATGCTAGTTGGAGGGTGTCCGAAGAGGGAGGCGTAGTGTGGTCTGGGGTGTCCATTGCTACTGGTGTGGGGACTTGCACCCTAAGCGCTGAGGTTAGGGCACCTGTGCAGTTTTTGAGGGTAGACGCAGGTGGCAGGCAAGGTGAAGGGGGTAAGGCTGCAAGTACGGACTGAGAGCCGAGACCTATGCTCAGCACCAATGCAAGGTCCTTTGCGGATCAAGGCAAGTGAAGATTGCATGGTGCGCAATGGTTCCATGGGTATAATGTGTGCCACAGTGCGCAGTGTAGCCATGGGCAGAATGCGTGGCACGGTGCACAGTGGAGCCATGGGCAGATAGCATGGCACAGTGCCCAGCAGGAACATGGGCAGAATACATGGCACAATGGGGTCATGGGCAGATAGCATGGTACAGTGCGCAGTATTGGCATGGTCAGATTGCGTGTTACATTGCACTGTGGAGCCATGAACAGAATGCGTGGACGGTGTGCAGCAGAGACATGGGCAGACTGCGTGGCATGGTGCACCGTGGAGCTACAGGCAGGATGTGTTGCGGTGCACAGTGGAGCCATGGGCAGATTGCATGGCACCATGGGCAGCAGTGATTTGGGTCGGTTGCGTGTCACAAGTGTGCCATTACGTACAATGAATAGTGGGGGGTTTTGGGGCCAGGAAATGTCAGGGGTGGGATATGAGGGGTGCACCTGAGGCTAAGTAAATGACTCGTACTATCATGCAGATAGCTTTTTTTCGGGGGAAGATGAAGGCAGCAGGCAGTTACAGTTTCGACCAGGGGCCTGCAGTAAGTAGCCCTGCTGAGAGATGCTAATGTGAGGCAGGGGAGGCACTCTAACAGCGGTGGCCACTTTAATGTGGAATCAGTGCTCAAGTGCATCTGTGAGGAGCCTGGGCCTCACACCATCGGCGTATAACACCTGCAGTGCACAAAACTGTGCCCCTTGCCTGTGCAGAGTTTGCCGCAGAGGGCTCAGTATGCAGTTTTTAAAGGATGGAGAAGGGCCTTGCGATCGTTGCATTGCGTGGTACATAGCGGATGTTTGCCGGATGGTCAGGCAGTGTCTCCTGTGCACCGCCAGAGACCATCCTGATGGGAAGCTGCAGATCCAGGGATTCGTTAACAGCCTGGGTGGGAGGGGCCAAGAGGGAACATTTTTTTTGTGCAAGTTCCATGTGATGCTCTGAAGCAAATGGACACCTCACGGAATGGAATGGAAACTCCATCAAGTAAGGACCCTTCTCTTAAGGGGACTCTGTGCTATGGGTTGTGGGGTGGGGGAAGTGTGGGGACTGGCCTTCCACCAACCAAGGTCTTTCAAGTTGTTTGTCTTGTAATGGAGTACACAAGTTTCAACTGGGCCCACACTGACCACGGAAACCGCAGAACAGGGAATTGGAGGAACATGATTCTCACTTTCCCGGCCTCCCAAGCCATGATGAACTACCTCGCTGTCCAGGTCCAGTACCTGATATCAATAGCTATTACCTGCTGCCCCAGCGGAGGCTAGAGTCCTCCCTGTCGCAATTTGGAGAAACACATATCAGCCATGAGAGAAGAGTCCCTCCTTCTGTACCCGAGATCAGAGCCAATTTGGCTATCGCCACAATGTTAAATGAGTGGGCCTCAGTTTTTCCATTTTTCACAGCATTTGAACAAAACCTGTCATATACTCACACATGAAGCTATTTTCCGGTGTGCACTTGACGTGACCTAATGCACAGAAGAAGCAGTAAAACCAAGGCGGAAACAATCATTATCATTACGCTTTGATCAGCGAGTTTCAATAAGTTATTGTTTTGCACCACTGTTGCGTTTGCAGGAGGTGAAGAAAAACACTCTTGGATTGTACACAAATGTAAAAACCTCAACAAGCTTCACACCAGAATCTGACTAGCTTACAATAAACCCCACTAAAACAGAATCCACTGAAGAACATAAAATAGTTCATCAATCACATCAAACGACTCTCCCAATACTTAGAATCGCCAAAAACCACACCTTTTGAAGGATAAAGGAACCCACATTTACTGTCCGCTGGTCCTGACCTCTCAACTGTTTGTAGGGAGATTCCCCAACTCTGCTTCTTTCTAAGATTGCTGCTTCTAAAAGGTTATGAACTCTATTATAATCTATTTTTGGTGATATTTATAACAATCAAGGCATCAGAATGGGCATGGATACAAGAAAACAAGGCACAAGGCATAATCACATATCCATGAATGCATCTCAGAACAGCATGTAGAATAACGGCAAAAACATAACATTCTATCTCGTTCTTACTCTGCCTCCAACATCCAGCCCAGGCCTAGGGATTGTGGCAAACCAGGAGACCAACATGGGGATGACATTTCAAGGGTGTTTATTCTGAACTAAAAATAAAATGCCTACCTGTCCCTACTGATAAGAAGGATTGACCGATCTATAAACTAAACTAAGGGTGCTCGCCGACATGAAAATCGCCTCAGTCTGAAACCTATCCACTATCTAGCCCTACCACTGTAGCAAAACACAAATATATGCCAGAGCAGTAGCCTCTCAGCTCATGCTTTGTCTGGCTAATGTCCTTTGGATCTCTCCTAGGGGATTGCTCCCAGTATATATAAAAAGAGTTAAGAAAATAAATGGTTTTCAGCTCTCCTTTAGACTCTTAAGAAAAAGTTTCAAGTCTCTATATAAATCAAATGTCTCGTGTTCGTTACATGGAGGAATGATTTCCGTGTACCTTTTCCACCACGTTGGCCATTTTCTCACTGTTGGTTTTATATCAAACAAATTGCTTGAACTCTTCCTTGTTTTGAGAAATGCCCCTTGTTTCTCATGGGCTCTACAGGTCCCTCCGTTTTTCTAGTTTCTTTAACCTTTGTGACTGTATCTCTGCTCTTTGGCAATACTCAACGCTACCGTTTCTAGGGTTCCCGTAACTCTCCTTATCTTCGTTCTCTCCGATTCCGCTCATCTCCCTCCACCATCGGCCAACCTGGTACAATCTCTGCCTTCGGGTGTGCTCCAGTGGGATGGCATCCCAGCGGGGATGTTGCTGCTCGCTCCTCAGCGATGCTGGCTTGTAAGCATCTGCTACTTTGATAATGTCCGGCTCTGCAGTCTTTGCGGTCCTTGCATTCCAATTGGAGGATTCCTTCTATCTTGGTCTCGATGTTGTTCACGTGTCCCTGTCCCACCATGCCTGCAGTGTGGTTATGCCACCAGGTAAGACATGCTTTCCATCCTAGAACTTCTCTGCTGTATCACCCTTCTCTGTACTAGCCTTCTGGCTTCTCTTCCTCCTTGCTGTGTCTTTCCATGCTACCACAGTATATCACGACTTCCCCCCATAACACCCTCCTCTCTCCAGGATGTCTGCATGTCAGAGGTTTGCCTCTGCATAGAATTCTTCCTCCTCCATTCGTTAATGTTGTGGCTAGCCTCTCAGTGTCTTCCCTGTTGATCATAAATAGGGTGGCCTCACAAAATCCTCCCACCAGGGCGGATTTTGTAAATCCATCTGAACTAATTCATCAAATCGGAAGGCTTTCATCTACATTTGAAGTTCTGGGTTAGTCATCTGGTTTGTTAAGCCTATCTGAGCCCTCAAATCTCTTAAAGGAACTTTGACATGCTATGAAAGGCCCTGCTCACTTTTTTTCATTTGTCGGTTTTGATGGGGATGGAGGCCACACAGCAGGCTTAGACGTGTTGGACAAAAGGGTGTTTAAAGGGCATTTGAAGAGCTTTGAGCAGAGCTTTACCACGTTTTCTTCTCTATCATCCTATCCAAAATAAAACAAGACATTCAAATGGTTAACCCTTTTCCATTTCCCCCTTTTATTGGTCTTGCTTTTTTGGGCTGTTCCTTTTTTGTGTTGTGCTTGTTTAGCAGGGAGATGACTTGTTCTTGGGGTTTATTTTATTCCTGTGACATTATCACTGTTGTGGCTTCTTTATATGCATTTTTAAAACGCTCACACAGGCTGTGGCCATCGAGGTGCTGTTAAAGGAATATGTCTCTTAGTTGCATATTTATAACGCATTTAATACCCAGAGGTTTTTAAGCGTGGACCCAGGGATCGAACCTGTGTTGCTTCGTGCTGTCTTGTTTCCAAGGTGAGCACGTTGCTGCTGAGCTATCCTCCCGGGACTCCTATTATTTTGGGTTTCTCAGTTTGAAGGACAGTTCTCATGGCATGCATGTGATACTGGAAGCCAAAGAAATTGGGAGGAGAGCAGGAGCTTCATGTCTTTAGTAAAATTCCCCCATGAAAAATGATGGTGGAAACCTCTGCTGTTCATTGGTGCTAGGTCGTGTGCCCAGGTCATGCTGCATCACCTGTCCTCAGTAGTTAGGGTGTGTGAAAAACCTGGGGGTGTCCCACTCCTAATGCCCTTGCATTCTTAGCACAGGTGGCCAGGGAAAGGCCATTGCTCTTGGATCCCGACTCTGGGGGTGGAGAAGCGAGGGAGGATCACCTGGGTGGAGGGTCCTTCAGAGTTTGGGAGGGGATGGCCTTAGGTGAGAATTGGTACCTTTGTTTCCATAATTGTGACCAAACTGAACCTTCCCCAATCTTTATGGGGTATTGTAGGACCTCTCCTCTCGTTTCCCCTACATTTAACACCTGAAAGTACTGGAGAAGGAAGAAGAGACTAAGAGTGATGAAAACTACACCTGTTCATAACTGAGGCACTGAGATGAGGAAGATGCCTTTGAAGTTTGATGAGGGTCAGGCATGGCCTCCCAGGGTCAGGCAAGTCGAATTGGTCATCCTCACCTGCCGCCTGTCAAGGGACTGCTGCAAGTGTATAAATGGAAACCAGTGAGGAAACAAAGGGAGCAGCAGCAGGGTGGCCTGGGTAGGAGCAGCCTGGAGACCTGTTCCGTGTGGAGGCAGCCATGGTGGGACCTGAAGTGTGCCAAGGATGCTGGCAGATAATCCTGAGATGTGGGAGCCTCTGTAGCATAGTCTGAGCAGCTTGGAGCTGCCAATGAGCATCGGAGAATGAGAGGACACTGTCCACATCCATCCCGAGGCAACCAAGTTGCTGGCGTCCACATAAATGAAAGTGGCATGCGAGCGGGACTTGCTGAGGTTGAGTTGCCAACCTGGGAAGTCAAAAGGAGCAGCAAGAGCCGCTGGAGGAAGATGCCTCAAACTGGTGAGTGCTGGTGAAAAGACACACGTAAACCGGGACGCTGTGGGCAGGCTGCTTACTACGAATGCAACTCCATATGAATTAACGCAAACAAGATACTTAGATACCGAACTGAATGGAAGTTTTCCTAATAGCGCTAACCTAAATATATTGAATACCGAACTGAATTCAAGTTTACAAATAGTGCTAAACTGCACATTTTGAACATCGAACTGAATGAAAGTTAAAAATAGCATTAAAACAATATATGTTGAATATCGAATTAAGTGGAAGTTTTAAACCGCGTTGCACCACACATATTGAATGCTAAGCTGGATGAAAACATACAATGGTGATAAATCAAGCAGGTTGAATACCAAATTTTCTGAAAATACAAAAGTTACTCCTACATTGAATATTAATGAACCTTATAACCAATACCAAGAACCAATACAGATTAAAAGGAGTATACCGATAATGAGAGCAACCTATGGAAAAAAAATTTATGTATAGGAGTGCAAACAAAGTTGGGCATGAATGGAATCACCATCAAATAAACATTGTGAATAGATGCAGTGCGGCAAAGGCCAACGACTGGCAAAAAGAGTGTGATAAAGCCAAGAGGCCAACAAAGAGAATCCAAGGGAACATGCCTTTCCACATAGGGGCAAGTGCAGAAAAAACTGTGAGCTGAAGAGCCAAGAGGCCCTCGTTGCGCGACCTATGATGACTGTACCGTATGGTCTGACAACTGCGCCTAGACCGGTGAGCCCTACAATGTGAAAGATAAAGACACTGTGAAAATCTACAAAGAATAACGCCACGCGTGAGCTGGTGATGCAAACCAGGAGTGGGGTGAGGATGACCCACGGTTAAGTTGAACTTTTAAAGTGAGAATCATTCCTTGGTTGCAACTTTGAAGTCATGGGGAAGGGAACCCTGAGGCTTTATGAACTATAACTACCGTCTGGAGGACAGTGCCTCAGGACCCTTTTTTTTAACTGTATTACTTTGATCTTGGGAAAGGGAGCCCTAAGAAGTTTGAGTAATTTGAACTAGAACAAGGTAAATCTTAAAACTTTTTCTGATGAACTCTCTTGAACATGAGGAAGGGAAGTTGAAGATAAACTGGGAGCTGGAAGAAGCTTAGAACTTTGTGTTGATCACCATTTCTTTGATTATTGACATCCTCCTACACACTGCTTATTTAGTTGTGCTGGCAAGCATATGTTTTGGAAACACAAGCTTTTAAATTGGACTCTTTGACTCAGTCTTCCCTTAAATTTGTTCAGATATGGAAATCCCACCTTAGTATAGGGCAAGTTAGGCTTTCTACTATCCTGACATTGAAGTTAATAAATATTGTTTGTTTGAACTTTAGTCTGTTGTCTGTCTTAATTCATGATGCCTTCACAGGTAGCTTAAGGTCTTTGTGTGGGGCCTGAGGCAAAGGAGTGGGATAAGAGAGAGGACCTGTGCCATCGGAGCTGGCCTGTAACACAGATGAAAGACCTCCAGTGGAGGTTACAACCAAACTGGGCCTCTTGTGGATTCCACCACAAAGGCACAGTTTATGGAGCATCAAGAGGGTATGATAATCATGTGGGTGGAACGGGAGGCTACAGTATGCAGTCTGGAGGAATAGGGGATGGCAACTAAATGGGTCGGGCCATTGAAATGGTTTCCACACATCAGGGTGAAGGTGCAGAGGAGGAGGTGGTCCATCAGGAAGTGACTAAGGCAAAGGTTCTGCTGAAGGTGATGGGACCTACCTGAGAGGCGGCAGGCGGTAGAAGAGGATGGTGAAAAGCTAGAGGTGTAGCCTTGCACCTGCCTTTGCAGAGAGGTTAATGCCGACACAGGAGTCCCAGAAACAGCTGCAACCCCTGTCCCCACAGCCTCATATGGTCCAGGGAATGGGAGTACTTTACCTTGCCACTACTGAAGACAATTGAGGGAGGAGAGATGTTTTGTGCTAAGTGGAGGGTTGTAGGAAGAGGCAGAAAGGCAAGTGCTGTGCCCCGGGGGATGAGAACCATTACAATATTGTGTTCTTATATCACACTCATCCCTAGATACCCCATCCTCTGATTGCTGTAATAACTGATGTTGTTGCCCCAAATTCACAGCCCCCTATTGCCTCATTAGTTTTTTCCACTTCACTATCACAAGGGGTGCAAGCCAATGTGTACTGCAATAGGAGTCCAATTTACCATTTTGCTAGCCATTGGTGTACTAATGTATTTTATTACGTTTTGCTCTTGGCCATTTTATTTATTGATAATTACTTTGATTGGGGAAACCACAGCGCAGCACTAAAATGAATGTTGTGAACACATGGGTCAATTCTGATTGCAGCTCTGTGTCCTCTAGAGTGGTTTGGGCTAGTTTAGATCAGTTCCTGACCTCAGACATGGCCATTGCACATCCTGTAGATGTGGTCCTTGGTGTTCAGTCATTTCTTGGGCTAACCTTACTGGCTGGCAATCAAATGCTTTGTTAAAGTGCCTTAGTATGATTAGAGGGCATATTTAGGACAGCCATGTGTATATGGCATATTAATGGGGGCCCCTTTTTTATGCACAATTCTTTTTGCATTTTAAGGATTGCAGCAGCTTTCCATATCTGCAGAAGGACTGTCACTGTAAAGAAGCTGCTGCTGCATTTGTAGGACCACATCTCTTGGGATTGGTTCTGGTGTGGATTTTTGGCTGCTGGAAATCCTTCCTGTCCTCTTCCTTTTCCTGGTCATCCTCATTGGCTGGGTCAGGCTTTCCATGCTGGGACAGTTTTCTGGGTTGTTTTACTGCCACTTCCTTGTGCACCTTGGTGCTGGAAGCTGGCATTGCCTGGAAGCGTGGTGATATTCCACTGCCTTGTCAATTTCTTTTCCAAGCCGTCCTGATCCACCTTGAGCATTGCTCTTGTGCGGCAGTCTTCTGCTAGTGGCCTGCCTCCTTCTTTCAATCTGCTTGAATATGTCTCTGCCATTTTGTAGAGTCACCTCCTGTTTTTTTGAAGTTGTGGCTGGTGAATCCTGTTAAGAGGTCACTATTGGTCGCTGTTGGTCCGGGGTTCAAGTCACTGTGACCGTATTCTTCTTTTTCATTTTAATCACTGTTTGCATTTAGCTTTTCTTTCTAGGAATTGCCACTGTGAGTACCTACCTCTGGGCCCTGGGTTACTAGGTAATCAAGATACTTAACACCAGGGCTCCCTCTTTTCCATGATTTTTGGGTTTCTTCAGATCACCTTCAACTGATTTTGCCATTTGTTTGTATTGCAAATCCTACTCTGTATCTGCATATTCTTCCCAGTGATGATCGCTCTCGAACCTGAGTATGTCTTCAAGAGGGTCTTTATCTTGCGACCTCTGAGATCATTTTCTATTTTCTCTGAACGTGTAGAATAGAATTGGGACTTGCCTGCCTTTAAAGCAGGTCTCCTAATAACTTGGTACTGTCATTCCTATTGGGGTGCTTTTCAGACTTAGCTGAAACTCCTCTGAAGTGACCTTTACGGCTTCCTACCTGAACATTATATTTCATCAGGTCTCTGAAGTTTTATGCCCAGAGACTACAATTTTAGTTGTTACTCCTAATGTTATCTAATTTTTAATTCTTGCATTAAACACCTGCTTATGGAATAGCATGGTTACTTTTATACTGTGGCTACTTTTCTATAATTGTATTTCCAGGGGTGTAATGAGTCCTTGTGGCTAGTATAGTAAATCTAACCTTATATTGCCTTTAGGGTGACCTCTGTGTGTGTTTATTCAAGTTTAATCCCCTTTTTATAGCTCAAGGTCTATATGTATTTAATGCATATTGTGCATTTGTGAATACCTTTTTACTGTGTGCTAGAGGTAATACTGTGTCCATTGTATGGTATTAGGTGCCTGAAAATTAGTGAAAGCAATGTTTTCCTGTGTCTGGAGCTCCTGTATCTTCCACCTCCTTAAACAGTATGCACAGCGCCCATCATCAGGTAGTGGCCTTGCATGTCAGTAGTAGCGGTTTATTGCTTCTTAACAGACCAATGCCGTTTTTTGTTTATTTTGTTTTTACATATAATGGTTCCATCAGGTGCTGCTTCCAACTAAAACACTTTGACCGACAGATTATATGCGCAACTTTGTGTATATTTTAAATGTCATTGTTTGGTGTTTTCTTGGTTACTCGTTTGGCTAACTGAACTTTACCGCCAGCCTTCCTTCATCCCTTGAGTTAAGCCTTGCTGCTCTTCCATTGCTACCCCAATAGAGAGGTTTGGCTTCACTTTTGGTTAGAAATGTTAGTTGAACATTCAGTAAAATGGTTGCACATCCTTCACCAGAGGGCTCTGTAAAAAAATCTCCATAGCACATGCAAAGCAATATTGGACCAATGCCGCTGTTGCCCTTGACCAAAACCCCCCTTTCTTACAACTAAGATTACTACCCAAAGTGTCAGATATTAAGGCGTCATGGTCATACATGCAAGTTATGGTAATCTACCATCAGCTGAAAGATTAATTAATAAAAAAGCAACAGAAAACGATGTAGTTAAATATTAACCTTACATAAGAGACAGTTTATCACAAAATATACATACAAATGACAGATATCACATACTTCATTAAAAAAGAGTAAAACTATTCCATCCATCAAATGAATTTAAAAAAGGTCAAATTTAATTTCATCTCATTTACATTCTATAAAATGAACTTTCTGTGATGGGAGAAGATACATTTTCATGTTTCTTTTCATTTGAATCATGCCTGCAATTCCCAAATGTTTTAGTACAGCAGTTGTGAGTGAAGTATTGAAGCTCTATGCCAAAAGTCCTTCGTCACCAACCACGATTCAGCATGTACATATTGAGAAAACAACCCTGTCCTGTTACTAAGTAACGCTATCAAAAACACATTCTGGCTCAGGTTATCAAAAAAATGGCAGTTCAAAAAGTGGGTCGCAGCCCGCTTGGCCTTCTATGTTAGTCACTTATTTCCAGTTCACCATGGTTCTTTCACAGTTCAACAAAAGTTCACGTAGGTCTCCCTCTGTCGGGCTTGGACCTTTTACTGATGTCGAAGACTTTCAAATGTGCAGGGCCTTTTCCATAGACTTCCGCAGAACCACTTTGACTTTCACTTCAGCTCTCCCTTATGTTATTGGCCCCAGTGTCTCTTGGTCTTGGTAGTTCCATAACACAATTAGAAATGTTCAAAGAAATCTTTCTCCTAAAGCAATCACCTTTTAACTTCCCCTTTCGACTGGATTAATATTGAACATTGCACATTTCAGAGTTTGTTCACTTTGTTGCTTTATAACAAGACACCAAACATTTTGCTGAGACTTTCGCGTCTTATCAGCATGCACGCAGCCTTCATTCGTGAGATACACCGTTGTGGCTTCAATCTTTCCTTGACACAAACTGGCCTTTTATGTCTTTCGCTAACTCATTGGTCTGCATTGTGTTTCAAGGACACCAGCGGCCCTCTAGGGTGAACGGCAGGCTTCTTCTTGTCTGCGCTTTAATTTCTCCTTGTATCCTTCATGGTTTTCCGCAGGCGACAACCTATTGCATGGATTTCAGGGTTTTCCAACCCTCCGCTCTGGTCCCTCGATCGGTCATCCTGCTCCAGTTGTTTTGCCTTTGTCTGGAGGATCTGTGCCTTCTCGTCTCTCACCTTGCATAGAGTGTCTCCATGTACTGCCTTGTATCCGTGTGGGGGAGTTAATGAGTATCAGATGTGTGTGATTAAGGCCAAGGGCCTTACCCTATTAACGAGACATGTTCAATGAGATATGCAAGTGGTAGCCTCTTTACTTTCAGTTCTCCTCTTCCTAGGCCAAGTGTTTGTTTAGAAGGGGGGGTGGGAATGTTGGAGAATAACTTAAAATAGGATGGTGTATGGGCACAGGATAGGGGGGATACCGCATCTCAACCTTCGGCTTCCCTACTCCCACTCCTGAAGATCCCCCACCTAGGTGATCCTCCCACACTGGTCCACCGCCAGGGTCTGGATCCAAATGCAATGGCCGTGCTCTAGCTACCTGATAGAAATTCCTGGGGACTAGCTAGTGAGACACTCTTTGGTTTCTCACAGTAGATAGACTACGTCATTGTGATCGTTGAACGGACTGAGCAGGATCTAGACACCTTCAAGATTTGGCTCAATGGACGGAATCAATATCTTAAGTTCAGCATGGAGTTCAGCAAGAATGAAATCATTTTTGTACCTCCAGATTATGGCCAGAGAAAGCCGTCTCACTGCCAAAGTCTATAAAAAACCGACAGAAAGACGCTCTCTACTTTCGTACAACTGCTACCATACACGAGCACTACATGATGATCTCCCATTTGGACAGTTTATCAGATATAGGCGCACGTACACTAAACCCGGTGACTATGAACTCCAGGCCGGTTGCTTCAAGAAGCAACTTTCCAAGATGGGCTACCTGACAAATATCATTAAACATGCATATAAAAGAGCTAGGAACAGCCCAAGGGCCATTGCTCTGCAACCAAGACCCAAACCACCAGCCCGGGGCAGCATCATGGCAGTCTTCAGTTACTCCCCACTTTTCAATCAATTGAAAAGGGAGATTAAAATACTCTGGGCGATTTTGAACACAGCGAGAGCCGCCTGGAGAAGCCGTGCTTTGTCATCAATCAGAGGCAGAATCTCTGATAGTCTAGCCTCCATGAACATGGAGAGACTAAACTTTTCTCTCAATCATTGGTGGCCTAGGTCTTTGCCATTTCCAATAAGAAACTGCCCCAATGCTTGTTTGCCCTACATCAAGGTGCTATAGTGGGGCACGCAACTATCAGCAGCAAACCAATATGGCCCACCAACAAGTCTGTTTTCCAACAGATTTTCCTTGTAGGGCTGTTTTATTTGATGAGGAATCCAATTGCAATATGTTGTATGCATCTTCCAACATGGTGCACGCGTCACACAAGACCTCTCCAGGGACATGCAATGGCAGTCCAGTGGATGGGACAGCCTCTGGCAGTGTGCATCCTCCTTAGATGGCTAATAGGTTTGTACCATGCTATTACGGAGACACACGTTGGCCCCAGCATTTCCTCTCTCACTTTTATATACTGCACCAGGAATGAAACCTAGGAATCGCACACAATTTTCCATCCTGCCGGGGAAAAAAGTGTACTCATATAACACGATAGACCGACAACCCTATTGAAGCCAATGTTGAACTACACTGTCCTAGATGGCCCCCACTCCATCCAGTGTTCCTACACTGGAGGAACTCGAGTGGCCTATAACTATGCATTCCTCGAAGCACATTGCCTAGCAACCATTACGCTGCACTAAGAAGCCAACCCACATTGCGGGTGCCACACAAACCCTGTTATGAGCTCCTGTGAGGTCTTGTATTTAATATGCAAGCTCACCCCAGAGCTTTCCACGCTTGGGAAATCCTTAAACTACTTGTTGAAACGGAGGACTGCTCTGTTCCCCTTTTACAGCAAGGTGCTTCTCCCCAATAGAAGAGGACTCCAATCCTACTCCAGACTGCACAGGGACTGAACCCACCAAGTTTGTAAGGTTGGTCAATGTGCATATAGGTGGGGGCATGTGCCTCCCACAGTGTGTATTCTGCCAATAAGGCCCCTAAAAACAATCACTGCTTGTGCACTAAGGCACTCATAGCTGACCCACCCAGCAATGACTGGTACACATGTCCCCTTTTCTCCATACGAAATGGGTGGGCCCCCAGATCCACACCCTATTGAAGAATGGATCACTGCGAACCACACATCTATGAAGTCCTTGGTCCTGAGGAAGATGACACAGTAATCAGTCTTCGAAACCGGTCGGCTCCCTTTTTTTTTTTATGTCCTCGGACTTATACAGGATACATTTCTCTACATTAGCACTCCCCCTCTGGGATATCTACTGATTGATGCAGCCTGCTGTTTCTGCTCTTTCTTTTATAACTTATACTTTATTTCCTACCTTGTAGATACATCTGGTCTGCATCTTGATCTTGAAGACACTGCATAGTGGGTGAATAAAGCAATCTATAGGGTAGAAACTCCCCTTTTGAATGTTCTGACTTTGCCAAGAAATCTAACTATTGTTTTCTGACTGCGGGCTAGCCAGTGGTTTGAACAGTCCAATTTTCCTTGTTTTAGTGGAGGGATAGCTTCCTCTTCCCTATTCTTTTAGATGGGCGGCACAGCACCCTGAACCTAGGTATAGTGCAGCCCTCAACAGGGAAGGGTGTGCTTCTTTTTAGGGTCAGCATTGGCAACCTCCAATGTATTTACACATCTAATTGAAATATATTGACTGCTCTCTTCTCTTATGTCCTATGCGTATTATCACTATGTAACACTAACATTCCAGGATTTTGTTTGCTAGACTGATTCCTGCCATCAACCTGACACACAGAACAACACATGGCAGTCGAGAGCTTGTCCGCACGAAGATTAAACATGTCTCCAGTATGGATCGCATTCATCCTGAACCAGAGAGATTGATACTGCCAGTACGGATTTGGAAATGTTGCCAAATAATGTGGGATGTTTTGACTCACTCAGATGTGCTATGTTAGACCACTTTGCTGCTTTGATGCCAGAAACAGTACAAAATGGATGCACTGACTCTTGTGCGCGCAAGATCCCTAAACTGCGCTTTGCAATAACCAGAAAATGGCTGCACCGCCCTGCCAATGCACATTTCAGGTGGGGTGGAACAGAGTACTCCCTGCAGGAGTATGCCAGTGTGCTCTGCAACATTTTACATGGATCAAAGGAAAGAAGCAGCATTACTTTGCTGTAAACCCAAATTGCCTCTTTAAAATATCATCTTTTCAACCTTTAAAAGTGGAATTGCTGTAATGGTTAGTTATAACTCGAGAAGGGGCTGCTGATGGATGAAATGAATATATGTTCTTGGAATGTTAAAGGTCTCAACATCCCAGGAAAAAGGAAGGAGGTACTAACCAGACTGAAGAGGGAAAAGATAGATATTGCTCTTGTTCAAGAGACGCACCTATAAAATGAATCGAAGCATCTTTTTAAAAATAACTGTGAAATGAATGGATTATGGACTGTGTGGTTGGATGCATATCGGGTGTGACTGTCAATGGATGAATTGAGGGTATGCTTGTGGAATGTTAAATGTCTCGACATTCCAAGGAAGAGGAAGGAGGTACTGAACAGGCTTAAGACGGAAAAGATAGATTTTGCCCTTATCCGGTAAACTCATTTGCTGGAGGATTCAAAACATTGTCTTAAGAATAAATGGTATACTAAGTCCATCTTGAACTGTTATAGTACCAAATCGAGGGGAGTTGGGATTCTATTACGCAAAGGTCTACTTTTACAGATGGAAAAAGTAGTGATGGATGAGGAGGGGAGGATAATTCTAATAGATGTTAAATATGAGGAGAAACTAATTATGATGGGTTCTATTTATGGACCGTGTACTAGTGGTAACCCTTTCTTTAGGAAACTGTCATTACTTTTACTGGAAATGAATGGAGGATACAAAATTTTAGGGGGCGACTTTAATTATATACTTGATGGAAAAATGGACCGTTCGGCACAATGTAGATTTACTGCTGAGAGCACAAGTAGGGCATTTAATGAGTTTTTAGAAAGTCTAAATTTGGATGCTTGGAGGTTTTTCCACCCAACGGAGAAAAAGTTCTCCTTTTATTCGCCGGTTCATGACTCTCACTCGAGGATTGATTACTTCCTAATTTCTGATAGATTGGCTGACAAGGTCTGTAATGTGACTATTAAAGAAAGAGGAATATCTGATCATTCACTGATGTCGATGCAGATGAATATGGGGCAGGAAAGTTCAGGGTTTTCCAAGTGGCGATTAAAAACCTACGTATTACAAGAACAGGGAGTGATTGAATCTCTGGCGGGATTCACGAAAAATGTCTTTGAAATAAATGTAGCCTCAGCTTCTGATGTTATAGTCTGGGACAGTAATTAGGCGGCTATCAGGGGGGGAACTAATGAATATTACATCCCGTGTAAGGAAAAAGGTAATGGCTAAACTTAAGAAGTTGGAAGACGCGTTGGATGCGGCTCAGAAAAAATATGCATTATCAAAAAGTAGTGGGAGACAAGATAGATGTAGGAAGACTGAGAGAACGACTTAAACAGGAAATGGATATACAATTAAAAAAAAGGTTTGTTTTTTATGAGGCAAAAGTTCTGGGAACAAGGGGATAAGAATGGTAAACTAATAGCAAGAGAGTTCCTTTGTCCAAAAGATTGGAAGGTGAAAATGGTAAGTATAAAACTAGACAAGGTGAGATATGCGAAGGCTTTAGGGGGTTTTATAATTCTTTATATCAAGAAGAACAATTTCCATCATCGGATAGCATGGATTCCTTTTTTGATTAAATTATCCTGCCAAAGTTAAATGAAGATCAGTCAGTGATGGTGGATAGCCCTATTACGGAGGAGGACATTAAACAACTCAATAAAGATAAATCACCAGGCCTGGATGGCATCCAGTTGAATTTGACCAGGCATTGAGTGGGGTATTGGTGTCATTTTTGTGCACTCTGTATAATGGTTTTATGAGGGATGGGGTAGTTTGTCCCACAATGAGAGAAGCTTGTATTGTAGTACTTCCAAAACCGGGGAAAGATTGTAAAAAGTGTGAAAATTACAGGCCAGTTTCGCTTTTGAATGTAGACCTTAAACTATTTACAAGGATATTGACTAATAGACTAGATGCATGTATTGGGAAGCTAATTAGTAGCTCTCAACTTGGATTTATTAGAGGTAGATATGAACATGACCATATTGGGACGCTGATTGACATTATGGGATTACCGAAGGCAAAAACCCGGGATACCCTGTTAATATTTATGGATGCAGAAAAGACCTTCGATAGGGTTAATTGTTCTTTTCTGTATCACACTCTTATAAGGATGGGATTTGGGGACACGTTCATAAAGACTATTACATCATTGCACTCTGACATTAATGCAAAGGTCTGGGTAAATGGAGTTATGTCTTCTTCATTTATGCTTTTTAGGGGAACTAGAATTGGATGCCCATTGTCACAATACCTGTTTTATTTGGCATTGGAACAAATCATTGTATACCTAAAAAATACATAAACAAAAAAAATAAAAAAAAGTCTTCATGGTCTTCAATTTGGTAATAGTCAAGTAAAAGATTTGTGTTACGCTGATGACATTACTATTGTTTTGTCCAATCCAGCGGAGGGATGTGATAAACTTAAATGTATGTTTGATGAGGTGGGCTTGTTATCTGGCCACAAAATAAATTGGGGAAAAACAGTGGTCTTCCCTCTAGATGTTAGACAACCATGAAATGTTTTGGGTTCCTGGAAGTGGGTGCAATGAAGTATCTGGGTATTTACATGGTCCGAGATTTGAAAAGAATGGCTGAATTCAATATATTGAGGATATTAGAGAATATTAAAAGGGACATATTAAAATAGGGCCAGCTGAGCTGGAATTATGGGCTAAGGTTAACACCATTAAAATGGTACTTTTGCCAAAGATACTCTACATCATACAGTCCATCCCTTTGAAATTCACAATAAAGGTCATCTGCTCTTTTGATAATGTTTTCCAGGGATTCCTCTGGGGGGGAAGGTAATAGGCCAAAAGAACCTAAATATATTTTGCCACGTCCTGTGAAAGAGGGTGGATTTGGGTACCCAAACCTGATGAATTACTGCACTGGATTTGTCCTGAAAAAATCGACTTCTTATTTTTCTGAAATAAGCAATTATGTTTCCAATTGGCATATTGAGAATGCTCAATTTTCACCTTTTGCACTAAGTGATGGGTACTCTGTCAAAAATGCCAAATTCGGAGGTGAAACTACCAACTATATGCACTACTTGGGAGGCATTACAAAGTTTTATGAAAAATAATGGGGACAATATCTGGATGCATTATGACAAATATTTGTGGCATAATATGGGGATGCAAATGGCGAATAAAACTTTATGCTGGAAAAGTTGGATCAGTAAGGGCATAATTAAAATTCGTGATGTGTGGCAAAATGATCATATGATTCTGTTCAACCAATTGAGAGTAACCTTTGGGATTGGGGGTAGGGAACGGGAACGTTATAGGACTTTGAAAGCTCTTTTCATTGAAAGGACAAGAATGTTGAATGAAGTTATGAAAGAGAGACCCTCAGTGTGTGAGATTATTCGCCCTACCCCGTGTACTGTGTCCATGTATATTAAGTTAATGCCAATGGAAAGGTCAGAAGCGGAGGCTTGGGATAAGCTTCGCCAGGCTTGGATGGATGATCTTCATATAGTTATTCCTGTGAAGAAATGGGAATATCTGCTTCACGTAGGGGTGCAAGCAAAAATGGATCTGGAGCTATGATACATTAGGCAAAAGATCCTTTACAGATTATATTGGACTCTGTCTAGGATGGCGAGATTGGGACTTTTGGAAACTGATTCCTGTTGGGGTTGTGTATGTGGCGGAGGTACTTTGATGCATATGCTGTGGGTGTGGTCGAGAGTATCTAACTTTTGGTTTGGCGTATTAGATAGATTGGACATTGTGATGGAGGAGCAACGTCCACGTACTCTCTATTCGACAATTTTATTATCAAACAGAGGAAGGGGGGATAAGGCCAGGGTAAAAACGGACTGGATCAATAGAGTTTTGGTAATGGCGACAAAATAAATACTACGAGTCTGGAAGTCAAGAAAGAAACCAAATGTGGATGAATGGTTATTGGATTTGCAAACCTTATCATACTATGAAAAAGTTATGTTTCTGAAACGAGGTGGGGAGTGTTGATATTCTCGACTTTGGGGTCTTTTAATGAATTGTACAGTTAGGAGTCCAGTGCCATGTATATAATCGTCTGTTTACATTAATTTGGATGTTAGTTTAATGGCTATATGGGGTTGTCTGTTGTACATATCACTGTTGTCTTGTCTTGTGTGATGTGCGTCAAAGATCTGTAAACTGGTTGTAAAATGGTGCTTTGTGATTGCTATTAGTTTCTCTGGTTTCATGGATTCAAGTATAGTACTGTATGATTCTTGGTAACGTTATGAACTTTACAATCTAGATGTAATGTTATGATATTGAGATGGTGTTGCTGTTCTGTTCTTTTGTATGTTCATTCAAAACAACAAATAGTGGGGGGAAACAAAAAGTGCTGTTTTGGTGCTAAATCCATTCATTTCTTTTGAACCACTGTGGTTGAAGGGCCCTGCAATGCACGGGATCAGTTTTGAGTCTCAGGGGCACCGGGCCTCATCTAAATGAGTGTTACACTCACATGGCTCCCACAGAGGCGTCGATCTGAACTGGACAGCTGCGGTCTCCACCAATGTGACGTGCAGAGCCGAGATGACGGACTGGACTGGCCCACCTAGCTTCGTTTGCTTGGCCCGTAGGAATATTCTTCTGCAAATGGAGAAAGGGGATTAACCACCCGTGGAGTTGAGCGTAAATTCCCCCCACCCCCGCTGTTCTCCCCACAGATCACCTTTGATGTCCCCTCTTATAGTCTCACCTGATGGTTTGAAAAGATGAGCTCTCCTTCTGCATTGAGCGCAGGGGCACGTTGATAATCAGTTGCTTCACTGGCTCGAAGGAATTGGTGAGTTGCAGAACAATATTGACTCCGAAAAGTATGTAGTTCGTAAGAGTTCACATGTCTGACTTTCACTCTTGTCTGATTCCTTGCAGTTTGCAGCTTGACCCCAGCGAAGAGTTCCTCGTGGTAGCTGATGAAGTTCAGGTAAGGATTTGGCTTATCCTACACAGTTCAATAAAATAAGGCCAGAATGTAACCTGTTGCTTGCTCCCTTATTCAGGTGTGGATAGAAAATATGAAGTCCGGGGAATAATGCCTCCGGCGGTAAAATTAGGTAAGTGTATTGTGGTGAGAAGAGTTCTCCTTGTTTGTCCCTTTGTCTCACCTTGTTGTCCTTTTATTCCCCTTAGGTGCTGGGGTACGGCGAGGATGCAATGGAGACTGCGCCGACACATGAAGAGGAATAGTACCCCCGGCGGTAATCAGTTAAGTCTACGGGGGTAGTTACTATTGCCTCTGTTTATTCCCTTGACTCACCTTTGCTGTTCTTGTGTTCCCCTTAGATGCCAGAGTGCGGCGGGAACTTGCAGAAGGATGCGATGGATCGTGAGGATGCTGCAAAGGCCGGTGAGTTCTGTGCGGCGCTGCAGCAGGCGAGGCGGCACGCGTAAAATGCTTCTTTCTTCCAGCTCAAAGGCGCAGTGGATCCGGAATTCAGGTAAGGATCGAAGGTTTTGCTCTTATTCTAACCTCTTCTCCTTCTGTTCCTCCCTTTTTCTAGGAGCTACAGACTCAAAGCGGGCGTGGCAGAAGACTGGATGCAGGCTTGCAGACACAGTGAGCGTTACGCTGCTGGATGCAGAATAACGCGAAGCGTGTGCTGCTCTTCGGGCGTGGTTTGAATAGTCTCCAAAGTAGTCCCAGGTAAGTATTCCTCCCCAGCCCCACCCGAGTAAAAAATAGTGCCTAGGTAAAATAGTCCCTTCCAAGCCTCATTTGGCTTGGAGCTCTGCAGTATGTTCTGCATCAGGTAAGCTTGCAGCATGGTCTGCATCAGGTAAGTTCTACTCTGAGCCTGGCGCCTATAGCGCCAGGACTGACTCTCCATATGAGCCTGGTGCCATAGCAGGGGTTTTTGGGCTTGCTCAAAATAACTTGATGCCTGCTTCCGGGGTTGCTGGACCTGGTCTGGTTCCCTGGGGGTAGGCATCATGACAGAAAGCTCATACCAAAAGTATTTTTGAAAAAGCAACCCAGGGTCTTTGTTTTTCATTTTCCATGGGAAACGTGGCTATTTCTTTGCAATAGTATCTAAAGAATCAGTTTTCCAGAGAAACATTCTAAACAGATTCTTGATACATTTATCCATGCCACAAACAATTACAGAACTCAAGGAAAGGACTATAGCTCACTAAAATGTGTATTTGCTGCAGATGAAAACTGAATTTAAAGAAATAAGTGGAATGTGCTTTTTCCTGAATGAAGAGCAAAATCGCCTATATTATTGTGTAAAGGCGTGATTATTTAAGAAAGTATAAGAATTTGCTATTGTTAAAAATCCACCTATAAACTGTTTTGATGCCGTAGGTTTAAATTAAAGATTTAAAAGGTGAAACCCAAAGCTCAACCCAGTCTGAGTTGTTAAACTGTTAAACTATATTTAAAAGAAAAAAACCTGCTCTGCCAGTTGCTGGCCCTGAGAAAGGGTGACACCTCAACTGCTGGAACAGGAATAGGGCTAATTGCTAGATTGGAGGCTTTGAATACCCAGGACAATAGGGGTTTTCAAGGCACATTAGACATTAGTCTTTGCCCCAGGCTAAGACACTCACCCTCCCAGTGGGGGAGGGGCAGGAAGCGTCACTCACAAGGGAGAGGCCCCTCATTCTACTTCAAAGGCATTGACATTTGCTTACACTTGCGGGGGAAAAAGAAAATAAACTGACAAGGGACATTTGGTGTTTAAAATGTGACTATTTTGCAACTGAACTTTCAAGACATAACTTTGCCACAAGAATGAGGAAAAATCTGAAAGTGGGTAGTTTTAAATCTAATTTTATGCTGTTCATTTGAAGACTTGGTAGGACTCAGTATTGCATAAGGAACAGAAGTTATAAAGAATGACCAATATGTACGGGAAGTATTAATGTTGCAAACATAACATGTGTAAACATATCACAGGGGTAATTGCACATCTATGTACAAAATCTATCACAGGGTTAATTGCACATCTATGTACAAAATTGGGAAATTTTAGGCCAAATATTTCATGGTTAAAATTACCAAAATATCGCAGAAAGATTAAACCAGGCCCTACAGACTTGGGATTTGAATTGAAATGTAACCCACCAAATATGTAACCTCTGCATCTGATTTTTCCTAGGTCATCAGTACATAAACATGTATTTGTGGGAAAGTTAGATTTTGGTCTCAATAGCTATGGGAGGTTTACAGACATTGTAAAAATCATCCCATAAACCTGACATCCTTTTCTGTCATCCAATGAGCAAAACGCAAGTCCGAGGTTATGCTTTTGCCCAATCCTAGCATTAGGGGTGTGGACAGTAAACCTGCCCCTGCCATACAATTTAGTGATGTCATTTGGCATGATAAATAAGGGAACCTCACAGCACACGGAGTCCTGACTTCTTCCTGATTTCTCCATCCTTGTTCCTTATTCCGGATTTTCCTTAGCAAGCCAAGGCCTCAGGATTGCTGAACTCCTTTTTCAGCTATGCCCCAAATTCT
Source organism: Ambystoma mexicanum (assembly GCF_040938575.1). Taxonomy (NCBI): domain Eukaryota; kingdom Metazoa; phylum Chordata; class Amphibia; order Caudata; family Ambystomatidae; genus Ambystoma; species Ambystoma mexicanum. The sequence continues at coordinate 293,720,084 of NC_090922.1, forward strand.
GAAGCATTCCCAAAAATCTAAGGGAAGCATTTTGATCCAATCTGGCTTGCTACTACCAAATGCTTGCCTGCTGCAAACTCACCATTCCACTGATCTCCAGTAACCAGTGAAGTCCGGTAACCAGAACCGCCCATCTGACCTTATCCCTCCAGATGTGCCCTGCTGTCCTTGGTTAGATCTGATCCGTGTGATGACCAGGACCCTTGACGGTCCAAAATCCTAAATTAAAGTGGACTGTAAGTATTAATAGGAAGCATAGAAAATCATAGCATAGCATATCTTGCCTTGTTTTGTTCCATTCCAATCTCTAAACCATCCTATCCTTATATTAAGAGCTTGTAACATTGTCGGAACCATTCTTGAAACCTTGCCTTTGATTACTTGCGCTAGTGCTTACCACTTTAAATAATTTAGTCTTGTGCAATCCTAAACCCTCAATCCTCCCTCGGGTAACCGGATTGGGTCCGCCAGGGTGGACACTGAGGTGCTAGGGTTGGTTCCACAGATCAACTGTAGAGCTTACTGTGTTTCAATCTGGTAACCTAGCCTGAATGCACTAGTGTAGAGCATGACTATCTTGGTAAAAATGGATTTCTGTTTTCTCTTTCGCGCCTTTATTTTCCAAAAACGCTTCTCATTCAACATTGATTAACTCATTCAGTTTAATAGCTAGAGACTTCATTTCAACTCTGGAGTATACCTAAGACCTGTAGCTACATCCCAACCTAAACACCGCACTCCAAATAAGTATATTTCACCTGTTTTTCTTAAGAACCGTTTGGTTAAATTTAGGCGGGAATCCACATTTCTGCAAAGTTTTATACGTGTGAATTTCATTCTAAATTATTTTCCACCTTCCATTTGGATTCAAAGTGTTTACTTTTGCTCAAACCATAGCTCATGATTGTTAGCATCTTTCCAATGTTGCTCCCATAGAAATTTGTATTGATTTTAAGGATTTTTACACACTTTTCATTGTTTTGCTAAGCCATTTTCAAATGTCATTTTAAAAAGTGTAAGATTTCCAATCCGTTTTTCGAAGGGATTGTGTCCTCCGACGTATTGCTCATCTTAGATATCTCCTTCCAGCTCTGCTGGCCTCGGAAAATGTTTTCTCTAGAGGGCGCTGCGCGTCGACGTCCTCCGAGTCGATGTCCCTCGACAGCCGCCGTATCGACGTCGACGTCATCCTGCCTATAAAGGCGCGCGCAGCGTCCGTTGCTCAGTTCCGTTTTTCCGCGCTTACTCAGTGCCTCGGAATACCGTTGCTCAGTTCTTAGTCAGAATTATCCTATTTACCTCGAGTCATTCGATCCGTACTCGATGGCTTCCTCGTCGGAACCGACAACTCCTCGATCCGGCTTCAAGAAATGTCGAGATTGTGGGAAAAAGATGTCGTTGACTGACCCTCACAGAGTTTGTCTGTGGTGTTTGGGAGCTGAACACCATTGTTCGGAATGCGAGGACTGTATGTCCATGACAGCTAAGGCCCTGAAGGAGCGTAGGGGGAAGCTGGAGAAAGGTAAGACTTTTAAAGCTTCTTCTTCGTCGACGAAGTCGAGACATTCGTCTCCTCGTCACCATTCGCGCTCCAGGTCTCGGAGTGGGTCTCATCACTCCTCGAGATCGAAGCACTCGAAGAGGAGACATCTAAGATCCCCTTCTCCGTCTTCCTCTTCCTCTGTTTCGCCATAAAGAATCCCTTGCCCCACGAAACATAGTTCCCGGGCTGAATGGGAGGAATTCCGCAAAAATATGATGAGCGTCTTCGAGAAAGCGGCCTCGACCCCCTCGAAGACTGCCGAGAGCGATGCTCTGGTCGAAAGAACCGAAGGTCAAAAACGCCGCGAGTCGCAGTACCCGGGGAAGGAAACCTCTTGAGCGCGTCCCGAACCCTCGAGTAGGACTATGACCTCCAAACCTTCCTCAAAGGTTCCGTCGATGCCGTCGACGAGGGTTCCGTCGACGTCTTCGACGCCGTTGTCGAAGGGACCTTCGACACACGGGTCTGTCGACTCGACGCCAGCTTCGACACCGGCGTCGACGCCAAGAAAAGTCACGGTTACGACACACCCAGTGACTATCCCCAGGTCCTCGACGTCGATGGCTTCGAGATTGTCGAGTAGAATTCCAATTCTGTCGAGGTCTTCGAGGCCACCGCCTTTGTTTTCGACGCCACGCTCGAAGCCTTCGACGTCGACGACATCGACGTTTTCGAGGCCGATAATGACAAGTTCGGCACCCTCTGCCTTGGAAATGGGATTTACTCCCTTCATGAGTTCAGAACAATTGAGAGCTAAGTCCTCAATTTTGGAAGAGGGTGAATTGTCTGAACATGAAGACACATTTGTGGTGCAGGGACCTGTAACCCCAATTAGAGAGGAATTTTCCTCTGAAGAGCGCAGGTTAAAAGATCTTCATGATTCCTTACATGAGGCAAGTGGGTTAGACACTTCCCCTGAGGTGGAGTTTGCTAAGCCAGACCCGGGGGAGCATGCTGAAACCCCCTATAGAGCCTTAATGGCCAGGATCACAGAGTTCATGGGGTGGTCTGCACCTTCACAATCTTTCCAACAAGATGACCTCACGGATATTCTTGACAAAGGCCCACAGGAGGATCCTGTGGTGCCTTTTCATAAAGCTCTTCAGAGAAAGATCATGACAAACTGGGAAACCCCAGATGTAGTACCAGCAGTAAATAAAAAACTGTCTACAAAGTACAGGGTATCTTCTACAGACCCAGAGTTTTTGTCTAAACACCCATCCCCAGAAAGTCTGGTGGTACAGGCAGCATCCTCTACCGATGTCAAGACGGCTTATCCTACCGTCCCACAGGACAGGGACGATAAAAAATATGATGCTATGGCAAAGAAAGTCTTTTCAGCATGTAGCATGGCGTTAAAATCTGTTAATGCTACTTGCACCCTTGCTAGGTTCAGCCATACACTTTGGGAGTGTGCTTCTACAGCGGCTGACTGCATCCCGGAGGGAGAAGAAAGGGATGCGTTCCTGAATATTATACAGGACGGTAAAGACGCTGTGTGTGAATCCCTCCAGACGGGCATTGATTCGGCTGACAGTATCAGCAGAGCAATGGCGGCAAGTACATCAACCAGGAGATTTGCTTGGTTGAGAAAGTCTGGTTTTTCCCCAGATGTGCAAGCCAGGCTTTTGAACATGCCATTCGATGGCTCTTCTTTGTTCGGGAAAAAGGCAGATGACAGTTTAGAGAAACTGCAAACTTCAAAAGCAGCAGCAAAATCCCTAGGAGCTGCAATCCGTCACTCCTTTTCGTCCCACAGGAACCTCTGCGAGGGGCAAGTCCTTTCGCTTCTACTCCGCATTCGGAAGAGGTAGAGGACGACCGGCTCAAAGGGGACAAAGAAGAACTACCCGAGGTGGACGGGGTAGATATTCAAAAGCCGCAGCAACAGCAGGTACCTCTTTACCATCGGCATCTGCATCAGCCGCCCCAAAATCACTCTGAGGACTTCCCTCACAGGACACCTGTAGGAGGCAGGTTGACTCAACATCTGGCGGTATGGCAGGCTATCACGTCAGATGCTTGGGCATTGGAAACAGTTGCCCAAGGTTACTGCCTGCCTTTCCTACGTATACCTCAGAGTCATCAGCTCTCAGAAAGCTCCAGATCCGCTCCTCTTGCAGGAAATTTGGGACCTGCTAGAGAAAGGTGCCATAGAACCGGTACCTGTAGTGGAGAGGAACAAGGGCTGGTACTCCCCTTACTTTCTCATTCCAAAGAAAGACGGAGGACTGAGACCCATCTTGGACTTGCGAGAATTGAACAAATTCCTCAGAAAAGACAAATTCAAGATGGTCACTCTTTCTCAGATCCTCCAGGCCCTTCAGTTCCAGGACTGGTTGGTATCTCTGGACCTTCAGGATGCTTATTTCCATGTGCCTATCCATCTCAAACACAGGAAATACCTGAGGTTCGCAATTGGCAACTCTCACTATCAATTTCGAGTGCTGCCATTTGGGCTCACCTCCGCCCCGAGGGTCTTCACCAAGTTAATGTTGGTAGTGGCTGCAAGTCTAAGGAGGGAAGGGATTCAAGTCTACCCCTACCTGGACGATTGGTTGATCAGGGCTGTTTCTCCGGAACAAGCTCAGATCCAGCTAAATCACGTGTGCCACTTCCTTCACAGACTGGGCTTCTCCCTCAATTTAAAGAAGTCACAAATGATACCATCGCAGAGACTCCAGTTCATAGGAGCGATCCTGGACACTTCTCTGGGAAAAGCCTCGCCACCAGAGGTGAGGGCTCAAGATATTCTACAGATGGTTACCAAGTTCCAACATGCCCAACGTCTCCAAGCCTTCGACTTTTTGAGGTTGCTAGGCCTCATGGCATCCTGCATTTTCCTAGTGCCAGAGGCTCGCCTGAGAATGAGATCCCTCCAGTGGGCACTGAGGACTCAGTGGTCACAATTCTCAGGGAGAATGACAGATCTTCTTCAGGTTCCCGGCAGGGTGTCTCGAGACCTTCAATGGTGGGCCTGTCAGGAGAACATTCTGAAAGGAGAACAGTTTTGGCAACCCTGGCCGGAGATAACAGTAGTCACGGATGCCTCACTCACGGGGTGGGGAGCCCACGCCAACGACTTGACCATCAGTGGTTGTTGGTCTCCATCGGAGTCCAGACTACATATCAACCTGTTAGAGCTGAGTGCCATCAGACTTGCGCTGAAGGCTTTCCTGGCAGCTGTACAAGGGAAGAACGTCCTGATAATGACGGACAACACGGTGGCCATGCATTACCTCAACAAAAGAGGAGGCGTAGGATCACTACCCCTGTGCAGAGAGGCGATGCAGCTCTGGTTTTGGGCAATCCAAGAAGGAATCTCTCTATCGGCAGTTCACCTAGCCGGAGAGAAGAACTTGACAGCGGACGCTCTGAGCAGGCTGAACAGTCTCCCACGAGTGGGAGCTAGCTCAGGAAGTCCTTCAAGAGATCTTCGCCGTTTGGGGAACCCCTCAGGTAGATCTGTTCGCCACCAGCCTAAACAGGAAATGCGACCTGTTCTGCTCAAGGGAATTTCCCCCGAGAGGAGCTCTGGGAGACGCGTTCATAGTGGACTGGGAGTTTCCGCTTCTGTACGCGTTCCCACCGGTCCCTGTCATTCCTCAAATGATCAGGAGGTTGAGAAGATTCCGGAGAACCATGATCCTAATTGCCCCGGATTGGGCCAGGAGAACGTGGTACCCGGACCTTCTAGACTTGTCCATCTGCCCTCCAATTCGACTTCCACTCAGAGAGAACCTACTCTCACAGAAGGGAGGTCAGGTTCTCCATCCAGACACCAAAACCCTCAACCTTCACGCTTGGCTTCTGAAAGGCTGAGGTACAAGGATTGGGACCTCCCTGATGATATGGAGGTGTTGCTTTCGGCAAGGAGGCCAGCAACAAAGTCTTTATACCGCTGCCGTTGGAACAGATTTTGCAGCTGGTGTAGAGAACAGAATATCGACCCTTTTTCATGTGGTACACCAATGGTTTTGTCCTTCCTACTACATTTGGCAAATTCAGGCCTTCAAGTTGGCACCATTAAGGGCTATCTCGCAGCGCTATCCATCTTTAAGCGTACTGCGGAAGAACCATCCTATTTCAAATTACCCTTGGTAATACAGTTTCTAAAGGGGTTAACCAATGTTTATCCCCCAAGACCATTCCAAGTTCCCCTATCGGATTTAAACTTAGTACTAACTTTCCTGATGGGTACACCTTTCGAACCTCTCCATTCTTGTTCGTTAAGATTCCTTACCCTTAAAACTGTTTTATTAATAGCACTTACATCTGCTAGAAGGGTGAGCGAATTACAAGCTCTTTCTTGTAAACCCCCTCACACAATATTTCACAAAGTTAATTAAATTCTTTAATGTGGTATAGTATGAAAAATAAATTCAAACTTTACACATATATCAATAGACATTAAAAATAAAAATCATACATATAAAATCATACATCTAGACTCGTCCTACTAATATTTAACACCAGATACAAAACAAATCTAAAATCCAAACAAGAGGGGTGGGAATTGGGGTAGGGGATCAGAATAAACATAATTGCTGATACAACCTTCATATTATTCAAAACTAGTATTTGGACAGCTATGTCAAGTATAAAAGCCTCTACAGATCATTACCCAAACGTCAATGATAGAGTTTGCTCATTTTTCCACTTCATGTTCTATCTGTTGCCAGACATTATACAGGGCTATGCATACATACATGTTCGATGTATTAGTGCAATAGCGCCAAAACATAAGTTTGGGTATAGATAGCGGATCATGCACAAATTCTCCCAGATAGTGGACAATAGTCTTCTTGAGTGCTCTACATTGCGTTAATACATGTCTTATCGTCTCCAGACATACAGGAGATTTGCACACTCGGCAAGTTCGCTCTGCTGCAGGTATGTTTTCCCTAACTCCTATTCTGGATAAGGTGGGCAGTTGTTCCAATCTGAATAAGATGATGAAACGGCGGAGTCTTCTAGTAGGACATAGGAGAAGATAGTCCTGTGGTTTCATGAACTTGTATACTCTGTAAGTCACAAAATGATAGGATTTGAGGGATTCCAAGTGGGCAAAGTTCTCTAACCAATCCCATAGGTCTACCTTTTTCCTCAGGGCATTTAGCATATCTTTGGTGACAGTTGCCTCTCTATGCATCCAGCCAATTTCATTAAGAAATTTACCCATATCTTTGTATAAGGATGCAGTGGTAGATTTTTTGTCTAATTCCTGATGGAGTATCCCTAATAGGGCGTTAGGGGAACCACTTGTCATTTTAAGGTAGAAGCCAGCTCTTCTTTTTAGTACCATAGCCCTGAGTGAAGGAAGACCAAGCTCAAGTCTTATCAAGGCCATAGGCACCCCCGGTGGTAGTCCCAGCATACGTCGCCAGAACTTTCCTTCCAGTACTTGTAACCATGCCAAATTCATCGTCAGCAGTGACTCCAGGCCATAAATGACCATTGGTGCGAAGACTTGCATGTAGAGATGGCGAGTTCCCCACAGAGTAAAGCCCCCTTGCTTGTTGGTAAAGGATGCTATAAGCGAGATCACTTGGAGGGCCCTGCTGTTCCGATCCTGTTTGCAAAGTGTATAATCACCTAGGGGCTCTATCTCCACTCCGAGATAGAGATAAGAAGGGGCATACACAATTATCTGTTCATGTACTATCAGGTTCACACGAGTTGTTCTTTTCTTAGTGAATCTTAATACGTTGGTCTTCTGCAGGTTGATGGTCAAACCATTAAGCTTGGCATATTCCCAGAGGACATGTGCAGAGCGTCTGAGACCGCCAATAGTGTTGTCTAGTACTACCAGATCGTCTGCATATGCCAGGACCACACACTTTTCCCCACCAAGTTTTGGAGGACAATTATTTGCCTCCGCAAGTATCGCAGGAATGTCATGTACATACATATTATATATGAGGGGGGCTGTTACACAGCCTTGCTTCACCCCTCTATTTTGAATAACCTTATGGGTTGAATGCCCCTCCAAATTAAGTCGGAGGCTCACCATGGTATCTCGATGTAGTAGTTTGAGATAATATAACAAACCTATGGGGCAACCCAATGCTTCTAATTTATTCCAAAGCCTGGCTCTAGGAATTGAATCAAAAGCGGCCTTGAAATCAATGAACAGAGCATACAATGGTGGGTGATCTTTGCTGAGTGCTCTCGTGCGTAGTATGTCCATTACAAGAAGATTGTGCTGTCGAGAACTCCCGTCTAAAGCCACATTGAAATCTGCTGAGTATTTGCTTATCTTCCACCCATTTATGCAGTTCGCTAAGCAAAAGGGAAGCAAAAAGTTTGCCCGACACATCCAGCATCGATAATAGTCTGTAGTTGTTAGGATCAGTGCGGTTACCTTTTTTGTACACCGGGATCAGGATCGCCGTTTGCCAGGTTCGAGGGATTTCTCCCCCTGCAAATACCTTATTGAAGAGTACAGAGAATAGTTCTGCCCAGAAGGCCGGGTTACTTTTTACAACCACGTTCGCCAGCCCATTAGGGCCAGGGGCTCTGGAGGACTTGAGAATCATAATTTTGTTGAGTATTGCCTCCGAAGAAATATCAAATAATTGAGACATCGGTGGTTTTTCCGTGGTCCTATTTGCCGACCCCTCTTCTTCCATATTACGGTCTAGAAGGAATTTTTCCCAGACTTTCTTATTTATTGGGTTAGTCGTTGCGCCTTTGACCTTGGTTCTATTTTCATTCAATAACACCCATATGCTTCTTGAATTTCTGGAGCAGATAGTTTTGACCAAACGTTGGTAGCCAATATTCCTCTCTATCGCCTTAATACCTCTCACCTCCGACCTATAACAGTTTTTGATTGCTCTTAATTTCTGTTGGTGTCGAATTACCGTGATATTCTGATCTTTTAGGCTACGTATCTTTCTTCTCATTTCTCTTTTAGCATCTCTAATTTTCCTATTATAGGGAAGTGGCACTTTTCCATCTTGGATAACATATTTCTTTTTGGTTGCTGCATGTAGGCCTGAGAATCTGGATATCCACTCTTCAATTTCATTGGCGGACATAGTGTGAAAGTCTCGCCCACTGTCCTCCAAGGCGCCCTTTAGTGTTTCTGTGGCCGCTCTGACATTCTTTTCAGACCAAACTATTCTGGTTCCTGTGCAGTTAGTTGCAATACCTCCAATGTTTATCTTGGGAGTGTCAGGAAACTGAGTCCTGAATGAGCACAGTACTGCCGCATGATCGCTCCAGCTGTTGGACTTTACCCACATATCAGCCACTCTAGTCTGCATAAGGGGGCACATGAATATATAGTCCAAAGTACTCCTTGAAGATCCGCTAGACCAAGTGTGTGTCCCCGGCCTATCACTCATGGTGCGGCCGTTGATCATAGCCAGGTCCCAAGACTCAAATAATTGCAGCCAACCCAGACCTTCCTTTTCTCTTTTCCCATGGGTCATCTTACATCTGGTACTCAGGGCAGGATTAGTAGATATGCTAGTTTTATCTTCCATATGACAGCTAAAGTCCCCCACTACCATCACTGCAGTGTTGTTTAATCCTAGTAACCAGGAAGACAGTAGATCCTGTATGGCTTCTTGCAAGGACTCTCTTATACCTGCACCAGGAGGATTGTAGAGGTTAATGAGCAATAGCTTACCACTTCCCTCTTCTTGAGGGTACGTCACTTCTACTGCCAGTAATTGGTCCTCCGCTCGGCAACGGATTTTCTGTGACAGCATGGTATTAGAAACTCCCGTAAGTAGACCCCCGAAAGGACGTCCTATACTTCCCCTCTGTGCCAGTGATTGATAAACAACATATCCATCCAAGAGAAGGGGTTCCCGAGCCCAAGTCTCTTGTTGGCAGATGAAGGTATGTTGGAGCAAAAGATCAGACGAGCCCTCTGCCCTCAATAGATGGGAGAAGCCTCTACAATTCCACGATAGTAATGATAGGCTTCAATGCTTATGCACCAACTGCGGAAGTGACTCCAATAGAGCCTTGATTGCTTGTTGTACTTCAGCTAATAGTGGATTCTCCTCTGTCACCTGACCGGGAGCATTTTCAATGTTCGCTATTTCAATTGGGGTTTCAGGAATTGCTGTTAGGTCTTTCTCTTGTAGATCCACATCTATAGCAATGTCTACTGCTTTCAGCTCTTCCTCATGTTCTCTTAAGAGTTGTGCAGTGTTCAAGAACACACAGTGGAGGGCAGAAACGTTGGGATTCGGGCCCGTTAGAGGCTCGATGAATAAGAAATCCTCTGATTTTAATACACGGAGTTGAGGTATATGGTATAACCTAGTCAATAACTCTGATCGTGCCAGCCAGGAGTGGCTGTCCCTTAGATATAAGTTCTTTATAAGGCAGATACGATTCATGTGGTTATCCGAGGCCTCCTTCGTTTTCTCTGAAGGTATAGGCTCTGATGGTTCTCTTACTGGGGTCTCAGGCAGAGTTATCATACTTAGTTCGCATTCTATTTCAGTGATCTCCCCGGTAGTAAGGTCAGGGTCCTCCTCATTTTGTTTCTCTTTGGGTTTCAACCAATCTTCCAGAGGACCTTTTTTCCCTGCCGTCCTCGCAGCTGCTCTCATCATCCTTTTCCGGGCTTTTTTAGATCGAGTTTCGATCACAGGGCCATTACTCCCCGTATGAGGCACCCGGCCTACTTTGGAAGGCTTATTTTTGCGAGCCTTTTTTGACAGTCTTTGCTGTTTCCGTGTTAACGGGACCTGTGGACTGTCATTCTGCTCCCAATCTATTTCCTCAGCGGGGACTTCTTCATTCGAGATATTAAGCTCTGGTTCCTCCATACCCACACTCGCCTCTCTCTCGTCTGTCTTTTCTTCCATCTCCTTGGCAATTTGTAGAGCCTCTGCTAGGTTTTCTTCCACATCCTCTTGCGGTGAGTTCTTCATTTCCAATGCCAATACAATGGCATCGGAGTTTGCCAAGATACGGCCTGTCATCTGCAGCAGTATTTTTAGGGCAAATTGGAGGGCCCCCACCGATGTTTGTAGCTCAGCAAGTTGAATGGGACCGGCTACCGATCCCTTATCCCCCCATAGTCTCCTCATCTGACTCGTCCTCCATCGAGACCATTACCAAATTCGGGGAGGCGGATAGGCGTTCACGGTGGCCTGCTGCATTATGCTCCTCCGTTGTAATGTTCCTGCTGTTGTCATTCTGGGTCGGGGAGCCACTAGAGATGATCTGTGGGGTAAGTGGTTGCATTCCCCTCTGTATTGTGAGGCACAGGTCCAAGAGGGAGTTGTTGTCAATATCGTCATAATTTGAAGAGTTATTAGACTGACTTACTCTGGACACTTGCGCCGGCTCCTCATTCAGCACAGGTTCTTCATCAATTATGGTGGAGTTTATCTTAGGGGGTGGGTTCACCGGGAAAAACTCTGTGATGGCACCATACACTACTGGGAGCTCATATTTAGTGTTCTTCCTGCGTTTGGCCCCTTTTCTTTTCGGCTCCATAGGCTCTTTCTGGACTTTTGCTTGTACTTTGTTCCTTAGATTATAAATTGAGTGCAATGCTCTTTTCCCCCGCTGCATACCTAATGTGCAGGCCCCCTTTAATGTTTTGGGAGAGTCCCGGGGTCTTTCTGTTGCACCAAACTGCTCCGTTTATAGCAGACAGAAAGTGGATATAGCGATGTTCAAGATGTGTTAGGACTCACATCTGCGCCCAGGGGACCGGAGAATATTAGCTGCCCAGTCCAGGGTACTGCTCTGTTATTATCACAGAGGCAGCTCCTTCGATGGACTCTCCTGAGGAAATGATCCCTTCGGTCTATGCCCAGCGAACCATATTAGGTAACCCCGTCTCCCCCCTCAACCTAATGGCCACTTCAATTGCCTTGCTAAGCTCAACGCCACCTTTCACCGGAGATATAAGTTCCAGTGTTGTGCGCGGAGTACTGCAGAGGCTTCTTTATGCTTCTTTACTAGGAGCCCTCTTTCTTCCCCCGGATATCACCAATACCCTAGGTAGGAGGTTGTCTCAGCACCAGGGGCAAATCACTGTGCTCACGGGCCACGATTTTCGCGGGTCGTCCTGCCGAGCGCTGTGTCGCTCACACGCTCCGTCTGAGCTCCGTCTGAGCACCCGGTGCCGTGTTCCCAGTGCTCACTGGCGCAGCACGGACTACTGCCGTCCCAGCCCTCCTTGTGGTACGCTGGCTTGTGTGTCCGCACTGCCCAGGGACCAAGGCAGCCCACAGTACTTACTAGTCTCACGGTGTACCCACGGACCACTGTCGTATCCGACCGCCCCACAGAGCGCAGGTTCACACGGCTCGCTCGCCTCCTCGCTCGCTCGCTCGCCACGGCTCACTCGCCTCGCCTCGTTTGCTAGAGGAAAGGACCCACACACGTGCCAAGCCGCACCTCTTCCCCTTCCACTTCTCTGAGGCTGCTTCTGACACTCTTCACAAAGACAAAGTTGTCCTGCAAGTGAAGCCTAATTTCCTCCCAAAGGTGGTTTCTGAATTCCATATCACTCAGAAGATTACCCTACCATCTTTCTATCCTCCTCCTCACCCGGGGAAAGAGGAAGAGAGGTTACACAGGCTAGACCCTAGGAGGGCTTTAAGTTTTTACATCAGTAGACTAGCCAGGATAAGACAGGCAGACCAGCTGTTTGTAGGTTACGCAGGTCACAAGCTGGGGTTACCAATAACTAAGCAGACCATTTCCAGATGGATCATTCTAGCCATTCTGGAATGTTATAAACTGGCAGGGAATGAGCCCTCAGGGCTCATTCGACCAGAGGTATTGCAGCTTCATCGGCCCTCAAAAGAGGCGTGCCGGTTAAAGACATGTGCGGCCGCTACATGGTCGTCTGTCCATACCGTTACACGTTTTTACAATTTGGATTCCTCCTCCAGTCAAGAGACTAGGTTTGGAAGGGCTGTACTGCTTTCTATTCATCAATAGAAGACAGTGTGAAGTCAGTACTCCCTCCTCCGATAATAGAATACTGCTATGGGAGCCTATCTAAGATGAGGAATACGTCGGAGGACACAATCCCTTCGAAGAACAAGTTACTACTTACCTTGTAACGTTCTTTCGACGGGATGTTCCTCCGACGTATTCCTCATCGACCCTCCCATCCATCCCCGCAGTTCTACTTCCCTTGTTGTTGCAGCTTACGCTCCTTCAGGGTGATTAGTTAGTCCACAAAGTATTATTGTGGACTACAAAATGGAACTGAGCAACGGACGCTGCGCGCGGCCTTTATAGGCAGGATGACGTCGACGTCAATACGGCGGCTGTCGAGGGACATCGACTCGGAGGACGTCGACGCGCAGCGCCCTCTAGAGAAAACATTTTCCGAGGCCAGCAGAGCTGGAAGGAGATATCTAAGATGAGGAATACGTCGGAGGAACATCCCGTCGAAAGAACGTTACAAGGTAAGAAGTAACTTCTTCTTCTCTCTAGTTTGGGCAGGGAAGGTTGCATTCCAATTCTGTTTCCTGTTGTTTATTCCTGAATACCTGCTGCTTCCTCACATCTGTTTAGAAATGCTTATTTGTGGGTTTTGGCATATTGCAGGGGGAAATCCTAACTTAAATCCTATCTTTTCAAGCAAGCAAAAAGTGTTGTTTTCTCTGTTTTCTATTTTGTGTTGTTAAAAGTAAATTTAACTGCCTTAACTACCTACTTACCTGTATTGTCACCACATATGTTTAATTTGGATTTTAAATGAATAAATGAATATTACCTTTACCAACCAGCCTGATTTCTGGTCCATTGTGACCTGGGGTATTTTGAGAAGGGGTGCGATATGAGTGGTATATCACTCAGAATATTGAACCTATAGACATAATAAAATAAGCATTTCAGCTCTATGCCGCATACTGGGCTGAGACCAGGGTATCTCGCCTGATTGAAATACTTAACAGTAATTGGGTAGCATTCCCAGCGGTTTATGCCCTTCAGTCAGTCTTTTGTACATGACATAAGTTTTCATCTTCAAATTTGTGTCCATCCTGTCGTGCTCCAGTGAAATCTTTTATGCCTTAACTGGGTTCAACATCAGAGTTTCAACAGTCAAATTGCTAGCTGCCAGTATGGTTTCAGCATAGATACAAAACTGACCAGTGTGATTGCCACTTGATTTTGTAGTAACAACTTCTAATAAATCAGCAAGTGGGGATCCAACTACAGGAAGCAAAACTTTTCTATGCATCGTTCGTATCTTTCATTGATACCATCCCTTTAAGTATCTAGCCCAAGTTTAAAACGTAAAGCTGCCATCGGTAAACAAGTTGGTAAACCAAGAGTTTTTTCCAAAATAATAAAATCAGCCATTCTTCTTCTCGAGCCAAAAATGATTCATCTCTTGTCCCTACAGCATAGATGGTACCACCTTTAACTTATACTGATCAATTAAAGGTTTGATAGTTACAAATAGATTTTGTCGATTCACTATCTTAATTGGGCCACACTCTGGATTGCTTTATTTTTCAAACAAATATTTAAGGCTTGCCAGCCCTAAATAATGAGACCTAAATATTTGATCTCATTTATTGGAATAATTGGGATAGAACCTAAGGTCCAAGTGTAAGCAAGTGGGTTTCTGTTATTCCTGCATAATCGTAGGATGTGTCTTTTTAGAATTCATGGATACATCGGTATCGTACTCAATGATACATACTCAACGGTAGAATGAATCCAGCGCTGAAGACCGTTTTGTGTTTTAACTATTAAAATAGTCCTCCCAAGCTTAGGTTCCCTCCCCTATGCCTCTTGAACAGCGGCAGATGGCGAATTTCTTTATTGGGGTGTAAATATGTCCCCAAAACATGCATTATAGATGTAGCGTAATGAGGGGGACCATACCAACTAAGAAAGGTTCTGGTGTGCTCATCACAGAGAAATGTGAAGCAATTGCATTAAAATGGTACATTGTACAGCACACGTTTTGTGAAACAATTGGTACAAACCCAAACAATTTGCAATTGGATTTTTAAGGTAACACATAAAATAATCCAGTAGCTACTAGGTCACCAACAGTGCACAGGAGCATTTCATGATTCTTTTACTCACTATATACACCAGTAGTCTGCCAGTGTAATGAGATGTACATGATGGCTGGGCCCCATAATGACTGTATTGCCATTCTAAGAAAACCTGTCCATGTTGGCGTTGCCAGGATGTGCCTGTATTCCCAGGTAAATACAGCCTCATATTGTTTATAGTCAGTAATGCAATTGTAAGCAAACATCTTCATGCTGGCTGTGCCAATATGTGCCAGCACCTACATTACACCTAGACAGCAAGCCCAGCCCTACTGCATTCAGCCACATTAATGTATGCACATTTAACCTGCTCCCGCCTGCATAAACTGTACATGCACCAGCATGTGCGCACATGAATCTGTCCACATATGCGGGCACATACAGACGTCCAAACACATGCCAACATTTGTTCCCTCACACACAGTGGTCGAAGTGAGTGGGAGCAGTTGGGAGCGTTACTCCTCTACTTTTTAAAACTAAGTTTACTGTTCCTATACTTTTATTTTAAAAAGAAACTGTTCCGGAATGGTTTCTTTTTCAAATGAAAGTGTAGGAAGAAGTTGAAAATTACACTGAAAGTTCTCTTAAGCAGCAGGTGCATGTGTTTGGTGGTTTGTATTATGTGTGATAAGGGGCGTGGTGATGTGGTTTGTGGGGAGAGGGTGCAGGCTAGCAGGGAAAATAGCTTGACTACTTCTTTTCGTACACTTTGATAGGGTGACCAGCTAAAAAAAAGAAACAGGACAGGCCGTAGAAGTAGGACTACAATAAAACTGTAGTCTTCTATGTCGCTGGCCTGTTGCGGGGCGGGAGTGCTCACAGGTGCACTTTTCTCATTGAAGAAGAGTGTCGGGGAAGGGGGAAGAAAGGGAGACGTGAAAAGTATTCACGCTCCCATTTACGCGCAGGAAAAGTCACGCTGGGACCGATTTCTGGATTTCAAAATCTGGTCGCGGCAAAAACCGGGACCCTAGCCAGCCAGCCTTCCAATCCCCAGATGAGGTTTGGAAAATGAAAAACCTCCTGGGACGGAGGGTGATTTTCCCCGAATTGTCCCGGGAAAACAGGGACGTCTGGTCACCCTAATAGTCTTTCACCACTGCTCACACACCCTCACGTGCATATGCTTTTTTGAATTTGTTTGCATACCGGCTGCCTGTTGCTCTATAGCTGTGGACTCCTGCACTTGGGAAGGTCAAGTTTCAACCTTGCCTTGAGAACGGGGCACTGCCATGAAATATGCGTTTGATCCCCGGATGAGCACTTAGAAGCTGGAGGAGTCCGGCATGAAGCATTCTAAAAAAAAAAATGCAATCATGAAATAATTCCCTCTCCCTGATTCTAGTTACTGGGTTGTGCGGGAGCGCCCCGTAAATGTTTTCTAGACTACAGTGCTCCAGCACGCCCATTTAAGGGCAGGGACTCTAAACTCCCCCAGGCGGGTCGCCCATTATGGACGAGCTGCCACTACCCAACATGCTAATACACTGTGGTGATTTTCATTTATTTGTTGCATTGTAATGATTGTCCGAAGTAGTGTTAAACATTTGCCGACGATGGGTTAACCTGCTATAGTAAAATTGCATTTTGTCAACCTTAACTCCCAGTCCATAAGCGGAGGCAGGGAGCTAGACAAACATGAACTGTTGAACGGTTTCTGCACCGATGAAAAACTATACTGTGCAAGCAGCTTTACATCTGACCACACCGGTGGTGTTGGCTAGAGGGGGAAATTGAAGTTTCCAGCCACCACTGGGAAAATCTGTTGGACTTCTTAAATTGACATTTCCTTTGTTTGCTCTTTCCCTTGAGCAGAGAGCCTACAGTATATGGGCCTTCGCCTATGTGGTGAAGGCCTATTAACACCCCAGTGTGACATTTCCACCTGCTGCCACACACTTGGTTTTTATTTTGCCTTTTTTGTTGTGCTTAAACGACAATATGCCAACTGTTTTTTTGGCTAGGGCATGACTATTGCCATTACCACAGTGTGCATCTGTTCATTTAAAGGTGGCATGTAAACATAAAGGGCAGATTCAGGGTAACATTAAGCAGTTAAAAAGTATTCACAGGATTGCAACTTTTCATATATTGAAATAACCTTTGATTAGTAAGTCGCACGTATTTGGAGGAGAAAACTTTGTCCTGCTTATATTTTTAGTGGCTAATAATAGACTTTTTGGGGGGGGGAGGTGTTTGGCGATATATAAATAGTATTTATTTGTTCAGTACATCACGTGTGCAGAATCTTAGGCACAGTTTGAATGCAGTACCCTCTGGGAACACTACAAACAACTATGACTACAGGTATAGGCAACCCAACCTTTGGTATAAGCTTGTACTAGACAGTTTTTGTAGCGTGTTGAGCAGCCAGGCTTATCTCAAGAGGGGAAATGTGAGCAGTAGTGGAACTACACAAAGATTCACACTTACAGGTATTCAAATAAACTCTTACACCCAAGGTTTCTTGCATAAACAATTATTAATTTATCAGACAGTTATAAAGCCTTCTTTAGAAGGAAGCAATATAATAGTAACACACAAATACACTCCATACTGTACACTGAGTTTCCGAATCAGACAAGACCCTTTTGGGATGGTCCACAGACGCAACCTACATCCACAAGTGACTTCAGTAACAAAGGTGCTGGGGACATTAATATTTTACCGTTGGTATTCAGAACACTCTTAAAGTTGGTAAAAGGCAAAGGCTATTAGAACACATGAGATCACCAATAGTCTTAAGCAGGGCAAATACTTTCAGATCCTCTTAGAAGAGTCATACAATTGAATAGGCTAAGCCAAAGTCAATGGGCAAAAGTCTTTGTATAGGATGCAGCACTTCAGGTTTGTAAATGGAAAAGTCTCTGCACCAGTTCTTAGGAGTCTTTGATAAAAAGAAGAATCAAATTTAGGGCCACAAGCTGATTAGAATTGTGAGTTATAGACGTGTCAAGCAAATCTGCAGTAAGAGGTAAGTTCTCTTAGACTTGTTTTACAGTACCTTAGCAAAGAAGAAAAAGATGCAGCTGATGACTTCTGTTCCTGTGCAGCTCTGCAGATCTCACTGTTCCTGGGCCTCAGTCGTGGGGACAAGAGGGAGGACGTCGGGGGACTACTACAATGCACTGGGACTGGCAAAAACTGGCAACAGGCAACTTCACTTTCAGTGGCTATTTCACGTTTCAGCTCCTTGTGACCACTGCAAATGGCAACAATGCGGTTCCTGGCTGTTGAGGTGGGCTTTCCTTGCTTCTGGGGTCCTGCACTCTGTTGAGGGGGCTCAGGCTTGGTCAGTCCTGCTTCTGGGGAGTCCGGAGGATCTTCCAAAAGCTCTGGGCCAGCTTAAAAGCAACACACACAATCTGGTGTTCCTCTCCCAGACTCTACGGTTTCCAGCAGCAACTCTGTGGAAATTCAACCAGCTCCGAGATGGATGTCCAGGTGGCTTACTTTGGAGTTGTTTGGTCCCACCAACTCAAAGGGAGAAGTCATCCTTGCAGGGGCTTCTCTGTCGATGTGAACTTGGCAAGTTGGCACTGCAGCAGGGCTTCACTGGGCATACCAATCCTCCAGGAGTTGTAGCAGGCGTCCTCTTCACACTCTTCTTCGGTTCCTTCGTCCAGTGGTCGCCTCTGCCTTCCAAGCCAAAAGACTCACCTTTTATTCAGTGTTCTCCCATTCATTCCAGTCTAGCTGTCACTCACCCAGCTGGGTGGCTGTCTTTGCCGGACAGTCAGCCAGCCAATCACCACAGAGTGCATTTGGGTCTCCTAGGAGAATAAGTACAGGGAGTTATGGGCACCTCCCTCACTTCCTGCCTACCCCAGACACTCTGGAGACAGAGGCAGGTTTCACTCAGAAACTCTGCCAAAGGTGAAATGAACAAAGAGACCAAACCTGGTTTGGTGCGGCAGAGAAAATCTCTAGAAGGACCTTTCCACAAAGACATGGTGAAAAAAGACGACAGGGGGCCATTTTATCAAAGATGGCTCTGCGCCAATTTTAAAAAGATGACTCCCATGGTTGCTTTACTGGAGCCGCGAAAGGTCGCAGTAAATGCAAACCACAGTAGCTCACAACAAAATCACTGCCACCAGCCATTCAGTGAGGAAAGGGTCACATAAACATTTTTACATAAGAAGCTAGACAAAGGGGATACAAAGTAATCCCTCCAGAACTCTATTTTAAGATGTGTGTGCTGGTTCTAGAAAGTTACAATGCTAGGTAAAGTAAATTTCACTTTGCTGTTCTGGGAAACAGTAGTTTATCCCAGAGAAGGTATTTAAACCTTGGGAAATCTGGAAGACTTCCCTGTGTCACTGCACTGAAGGTGCTTTGTGAAACAATTGTAAAAGATGATGCCTATGGAGTTTGTCAGGCTCCATAACCAAAAGAAACAGTGTAGAAAATCACATTAAAATACATGAGAGAGTGGGGGAAAATAAAGTCCTCAAAATCCAGCAAAGTTGCTGGGGATCTCTAAGGTGGAGGGAATTGGCACATTTCTGAGAATTCTCCCTAAAACAGAACACGTTGATACAATTTATCTAAAGAAATAGACTTTTACACAGTAAAACCGTATTGACCTGTGTGAGATGCTCGGGGTCTTCGCTTTTAGGCTCCCAATGCTTTGCTTTATAGTATGCGCACAGGGATGTCATTTCACCAAAATGCCTGGGGTAGCAGAAGTGACATCATATGACCCTTGACCTCTGATGACATCACACGACGTGATATCAGTTGACCCCATGCCGAAGTGATATCACAGGAAGCGATGGAACATGACCTTTCACCGATGACAAAACAGGAAGTGGCCTCACATAGCATTGTTCCTAAGTACACAAAAAATATAGTAACAATATCACTATAATGTGATATACATTTCATACAATAATGGATCGCCGTATATATCGTTAAGATCAGTTTCTATAGGGCAATATTACCAAATTACTGTGAATGCAAGCAGACATCCATGGCCAAATGATAATGTGTTATCATGTAGGACTTGCGCTTAAGCACTTTATATAGAACAAATATACATACAAGATCACCCAACCTGTGTACTCATTTATCGACCTCAGGAGGATGAAAAGCTGAGTTGAGGTATTTAAGAACAGACTAATTCAGTGACTCACCCCCGAAAGTGTGCCTGAAATAATGGCAGAAGCTGGCATTTAAAAACATTTTTTTTTTTAATTTACTTTTTTTATTATTCTTTTTTTTAGGGGCACCAAGGGAGACCACAGCGGTAGCAAGGGAGACCTGGCGACCCCTAAATGACGTCCCTGTATGCGCAGTCCTGTGTTTTATATTGTAAAAATACAAAAGTGCGTGTAAATGCAGTTCTACTTCAGTGTTTGCCGAGGGTGCTGCTTCCCCTGTTGCGAGCTCATTGGAGGAGCATGAGCTACAAACCGGCCGGTCGTGTGAAGCACTGACGTGTGCAGTTATACTGCAGTTCTACGGCAGGCGTATTCAGTGCCTCCTTAGAAGTAGATCTACTGTTCCCCTCCTTAGCGTTTGATTTGTGTTACTCATAACGTAGTAAGCGCAACTCAAATTGAAGCGCTGTATGAGTGAGAGGTGAAACGCAGGCTATTCGCTTGAGTTTTGTGACAGTGGCCCAGACTGTTCTGGGAGGTACTTGTGTGATGGAAGACTCCAATCCAGTGAAATATATAGGATGAGACTGAAAGGTACATCTTAAGCAGTAAGGAGCCCGCACCCTACCCCCTTGGATAACCAAGTAACACACATCCTGGAAAAAGCCAAATTAAAGCAACCTGATAGAGCAGAAGCGCATCAAAATATAACGCCTTTGTTTCCATAAACTATGTCGAACTGCTTAGTCACGTGTTACAGCAACAGCCAAAGGTGGATGAGGTGGGAGTCTCCATGAGTGGGGATCAAGCGTATCCTTTAAGGTTGCACTGGAGAAGGTTATGTCTGGAAATTACTCCTTAAATCAAAGAAATAGCTCCCTACTGAACACGTGCCCAAGTCTGGAGGAGAACATTTTGGATTTAGATTTACTTGCAATGAATTGGAGTGCCTCACCCTGCCTCTTTTAACAATTCACAAAATAACTGAGTGATCTGGAGAGGAAACAAGGAACATGCCCAGGGAGTCCAAAGCCCGGAGTTGACATCCCCCCCTCCCAATCATTGGAAAGGGATGACAAGGCCTGGTTAGACTATGCGATGATGTAAGTTATGAAGTAAGGTTACATACTGCTACCCTGTCAGATATTAAGGACACATTGAATGCTTTATCCTTTCACTGTACTCTCTCAAATGCTGATCATCAAAATGGCCCCTATATTGATGACTGGGTTTCAGAGGTTCACCCAGAACAAGTTACTCCCTTGTCTGTAAAACCACAGAAAGACAAGGAAAAGGAGAAAAGTGCAACAAGCCCAATACAAAAAAATATAAAAAAACAGAAAAATTGTCTTCCTTTTAGCCGATCTGGCTTCCCAGACGATGTTGATCCCGGTGAAAGCAGTTGAAAGCCATCCAAACACAGATATTATAATCATTCCGGCCTCCTCACCCATGGAAGCAAGAGATAAGCTGGACTTTGTAGGGCATGAAGAGATTGTAATAGTTAATAGTTCACAAGGGATACCAAAAAAGGCTCAACATGAAAGAGAAAGTCTAAAAAGAAAAACAGACATAAGACATTTCTTCTAGGTGGCACCTGGGATTGAACCACAGGGCAAAATGGTTGGGACGCAAGAGTCTGTTAATCCAGAGAGTGCTGCTTGTGGGATCGGAAAGAGTTTTGTTGAGGCACAGGGAGACCTGATTCCGGGTCTGGGGTCTAACAGATGTGGGTCTAGTCAGGAGGCTATGGTAGGCAATGTGGATGACTTATTGAGAATGAGGGAGCTGTGCCCTAAACGGATGCAAAATAGGCAAAGGAGGGTAGCGGAATGTATGTATTAAATGTATGCCTATATTTAAGATTGAAATTGAGTTACCTATGAATAGGGCTAGAATTTTGGCCATCCTAAAAGGAACTCTCTCATTGTCAGTCCTCTCAACTGGCGATTTGAAATGGATTGAACTACACGATGACCTTTTATAATGAATGCACAGTGGACCTTTTCTCTGAGCTTCCCTGGGGTATGGTAAATGTGGCTTGTGACAAGCTAGTAAAGAGTCTATGACACTTTATTCCCAAAAAAGGAAGCACATTATTGGGACATGTTGTAGAGCAAAATCATTTGGGTGATGATAATTGTAAGTAGGGACCTGGAAGTTTTCAGTGTAAAGTGGACACATTGGATCGGAGGCAAGTGTTCTCACTAACCGGATCTCAGGGGCAAAGGTTGACTGGGATGGCTCCCGTTCGTTCTGTCAAACCAAGCGGGATTGAGACCCAGATTATAACTTCACAGCTAGTCTATTTTATGTTGGACCTCAAGGGGTTTAAACAGTTTTATGAATTTTCAAATCATGGAAAAACATTAAGGAGTGGGAGTTTGTTTTTTCAAGGAACATAGCTATGTGAGGCACTGATAACAAATGGCTTTCATACAAATAAAAAAAGCCTACAAGGGAAGACGAGGTTGCCCTTTGGTACCATATTGATAGCTGTTTAACATTATACAGTATTGATACTTGAAGAGTGGAAGTCCCTGTTGAATCCATCCTGGTTGTAAATGTTTCTACTACTAGGGAGGGAAGTTTAGTTTAGTTTCTTTATTTATACCGCACGCCGAACCCTAGGGTAACTGGGCGCCACAGACTTAAAGCAAGTTCCAACAAATTGTGGTCATTTTCAGTATTATCCACGACAATAAGTGCAAGTGACCGGGTTACATGATTGGTCGAAGGAGAAGCACACGAGGACAAAAAAATACAGTACAGTAGTGAGAAAGTGGTTAGTTAGGCATTTGAGCAGTTCTTGTTACCAAGCCAAGATTTAGTTTTGGCTCTAAAGGTCCAGAAGGATGATTCCGATCTAATCATGGGTATAGTGTTCAATTGTTTGGCTGCTAGGACCGGGACGCTAGAACCGCCTGCTTTTTGGGTGAATTTGGGGATGGAGATGCAGTGTGAGTACATCGTTCTGGTTGGTCTGGCCAAAATATGTTTGTTAAATGTATCCGCCAAGTACTTGGGAGGGGGGTGGGGGGGGGGGCGTTCGAGAGGCATTTGTGAATGATGACGAGTGATCTGAGGATGATTCTGTCTCGTACTGGCAGCCATTGGGCGTTTTGTCTGAAGCCGGAGATGGAGTGCCGCGGGATACTCGGAGCCGATCTCAGGGCATTATTCTGTAGCATGTGGAGTTTGTTCAGGTTGCACTCCGAGGTGCCAAGGAAGAGGGTATTACAGTAGTCGATTTTTGAGAGCACTAGCGCCCTGGCTAGGGTTATGCAGCTAATGGGCGAGAGGAATGCTTTGCAGGCATTGATAAACTTATTTGTGTAGGCTGTGGAGGAGGCTATGGCGTTGACTTGTTTTTTGAGAGCGAGCGTGGAATCCAGATAAACACTGAGGGTTTTGATTTCTTTGGCCACTGTGATTAGGTTACCGTCTATGTTGATAGAGGCATAACGGGAATCAAGTTTGTTTAGCAGTGGTTGGGAACCGATGAGAAGAAGCTCAGTTTTCTCATCGTTGAGGCATAAGCCGTTTGCAGCAATCCACGCCTGGATCTCCAGGTAGAGGTTGTTAATCCTTTTGGAATCTTCTTCGTAGCACCCTGATAGTGATGAGAACCTGGGTATCGTAAGCATAGTTTGTGTATGTGACACCCAGGTTATCGAGGCAGTCGAACAATAGCTTTGTGAAGATATTGTTTAAGGTTGGCAATACGCACAAATCTTGGGGGACGCCACAGTGGATAGGGATAGGGTGAGCTGAAGATCCAGGTGAGAAGACCGCAGGTAGTTTGGTTGGCTAGGAAGGATTGGACCCAAGCGGTCACCTCGCCAGAGAATGCAGCTGATGGCGCCAGATGTTCCGTGAGGATCTGGTGATTGACGAGGTCGAAGGCTGCCGAGAGGTCGAGCAGCAGGAGAATGGACAGTTTGCCCTTGTCCTTTGCCTCATCCATCTGAATTTTTAAGTCCGTAAGGGCTGTTTAAGTTCCATGCCTTGGCCTAAAGCCAGATTGTCTGAGGCCCAGAAGGTTATTTTCTTCCAAATGCTTCGGGATTTGCAGATAGTCTACCCTGTCTAGGATCTTTAGGATGCAGGGAACAGTAGTGATCGGCCTATAATTAGTAGTGTTTTTTTTTAGGAGGGGCATGACACAAGCCTCCTTGAGGCAGTTGGGAACTGAGCTCGTTTTGAAGGAGGAGTTTATTAAGGATGTTATGAAGGGGGCCAACTCGCTGGCACTTTCCTGAATGATGGTAGCTGGGCAGAGATCCCCCTGGCATCTGAGAAGGCTTGATGCTTTCTACTTTGGCTGAGACAGGGGCAAAAGAGAAGAGGGGGCAGGTAGGAGTTTTATGAGTGGGGGTGGATGAGAGTTTGCATTTTTGGCTAAACCAATCTTTTTCTGTTAGATTTCAGATTGGAGCGTGGCAATTTTGTCTGCCAGAGCTTTTTGTATTCTCTCGCACCAGTCTGCATCTTTCACACAGGTTTCTATAGGTGTAGACGGAGACTCCGATTCCCTGAGGATTTTCAAGAGCTCTTTTGTTCTCGATTTGGCATTGGAGATTCTATTGTCATAAGTTTCTTTTTTGGCTATGAGGATAGTTGTCTTGTAGGAGGAGGCAGCTGTAGTGAAAAGGGTTTTGTTGGATGGGTTAGGCGTTTTTCTCCAGACTGATTCTGCTGCCCGTTTGGCATTCCGCAGTATTTTTAGTTCAGGGGTGAACCATTTGTTAAGGTGGGCTACCTGTTTAGCTTTGGTGAGTTTGATGGGAGCGATGTTATCTACTGCTGATTCGAGCGTTTTGTTATAGAGGTGGGCATGTTGATCTGCATCTACTAGGTTAGAGTAGTTTGCTGGGGCGAGGATGTTGTGGATAAGTGTGCAAAGGCTTTGCAGCGTTATGTTACGGTTGTTCCTGGAGAGGGTTTGCGGGATGGTAGCCGATAAGGTGGTGGGCTGACCATTCCCCTGAATAGAGAAGATGATGTGGTCGTCCGACCATGCAATTGGTTAATTTTTAAGGATGGATGTGGAGAAATTGTGGTCCGCCAGCCAGTCCAAGGTTCTGCCTTTATTATGTGTTGGGGCTGTGACCCTATGTTTGAAGCCCAGTTGGGAGATGGTGTTTTTCATAGATGGAGCATTGGAATCATTGGGATCACTGAGGCCTAGGTTTAAATCCCCAAGTAGGATGATTTGTGATCCTATCTGGTGGTGTTAGTTAGGAGGTCTGATATATTCCTTAAATGTGGAGATGAGGCCTGGAGTTCTGTATATGAGGTGCATAAGGATAGTTTGAGCCATGTAGAGTGGGAGCTTAACTGACACGAGTTTGTCGGACCAGTTGCTAGTCGATGGGGTCGCTCTAAGGCATAGTGATGTTTTGGCGATGGCTACTACACCTCTTTTGCCTGAATAGAAACATTCAAGGGCTTGTGGACCCGATGGGCTCTGAAATGGGACCTTAAAAGGTATTCTGTTACGTCTTTTTATGCAGGTTGCGAAAAATGTAGTAATCCCTGATTCATGGTTTTCATCAATTGTGGTACCGATCTATAAAAAAGAGACTGTGCATCCCACAGTAATTATAGACTTACATTAATTGAAGAGTCATGTAACGCACTGGTGTGTTTTATTCAAATATCTAATTTTGTGGATGGAATGTTTCTGAGAGACCTAGAGTAAAAACAGTTCGATAAATACTATTTCAAACAAAAGCAGGCAAATAAAGGAGGAAACCCCTCTATTTGGCAAGCCTTGATATGCCGGCAACATTTGACCGAGTGGATAGAGGTAGGTTATGGACCTAACTGACAAATTGGGGTATACCACCTGGTCATTTATATATTCTGCTTTTGTTTTAGTCAAATAATACACTGAGAGTGAGGTAGAACTCAGTTTGTTATCAAGAGATATTCCAGTAGAGATGGGTCTAACGCAGGGGTGTGTGCTGGGCCCTATCTTCTTATGTATATACCACAGATTTACCTCTAGCATTTCTAAATTTGCCATGTTTTGCTCCAAGAATAGGTACATTGGAAGTGCGGTTGCTTGTATATGCAGACAATTTGATTCTGTTGGATGGAATTCCCATCTGGCTTCAAAGACAGTTGGAGAATATTGGGTCTTCTGCCTCAGAACAACGTAATGATCAATCCTAACAAATCCTGCACATTGACTTAAAATAAAGAATTTTGTGTGGCATATGAATGGAAACAAGATTATAGCGGTAGATAAATAATTCTATTTTGTCTATAATTTTGCCTTCAAGAAACATCTGAATTTAGTAAAAGAAAATCTAGATGCTAAAATCAAATATTTTACTATACAGATGAAAATAATCCTGATTGAACTTTTTTTAAGGCCAATGTTTTGCCAACTATTTTATATGGAGTAGAGCTGCTCCCAACCACCATAGGAAAATGGTAACATTATTTTGAGGGGAACATTTGGCATGCAGTTTTGAAATTAATCCCCATACACTCCAATAGGATCAATTTGGATTGATTTGGGACTCAACTCCTGGTGGTGTCTATATAAATGGAATCCATTGTATGTCTATTTTAAAATGTATTGTGATGGTAGCCACAACCTATTTTCTAAATTGGGGGAAGTGTGGCTTGAGTATTCAGTTACATCATTGAAAGACTTTGACTAACTGTGAACTTTCTGGATGATGTGGCCATAAACCCAGATATAGAGATATTGTTAATAAAGATGTTAAGAGCATGGGACTATATAGAAAATTGGAACAGCTTAAGCTTTGCAAGGAGTATTTAAATATTATGGATGGCGCCTATCTTCTGAACACAGCATAAGTTCATGTTGTTAAGGCGCCCACCCAAGCTTTCAGATCTTGGTTGTTAAGATTTAGAAACTTTATACACACTTTAGAAGTACTAGGCCCTCAAATAGGACTATGTTTCGTAAACCGTACCTGTGGGCCTAGTAAATCTGGTGAGGTTGAAACGGTTCGACATTTAATTTTCACTTGTTCAATGCTATTACCTAGGCGCCCATTGTTTTTAGTCGTTTTATACATTCAGTGACTGCTGTTATTTACGATAATTTGTGGAGGCGACTTATGTATGCAAATAATGTATCCTTGTCCATTGCTCTTGCAGTGTTTTTAAAAGGGATATTTGACTTATTATGTCAAACTCATCTATTGTTAAATTTACAGGCTTGGCTGATGACCACACCTATTGTGGGGTTTGTAATTTTAGATTATTATAAGTGTAGTTGTGTCTTGAAGAGCTCTGTTTTAAGGGATGTATGAAATAAGTAATTCGGCATGTATATTTGACAAATCTTATGTTGATGCATTGATGAAATTGTGAAAGGTTTTAATGTAAAACCGTGTTGGGCAGAATTATATGCAGTACCTTTTGGGAACACCACACACAATTAAGACTACTGTGTAGTACAGGCTTGTACCAAAGGTGAATTTGTACTTGTGCTTGTAAAGTGGTAGCGATGGCTGAGTAGCCAGACTTATCTCAAGAGTAAAGTGAGCAGTATTCAGAAGTTACACAAAGGGCAGCAATTACTATGGTTCAAACAAACACTGACTCAAGGTTTCTGAGTAAAAGAAGATACAATTATTTACACATTAATTTGTAAAACCGTTCACTAAATAAAGCAGCAGGAAAATCACACTCTTACACAACACCAAATCAATTCTGGGTAAGTTAAGCTCAAAATGAAGTTTGAGCAAAATGGCACTCCAGCAATTAAAAAGGGAGGGAAAGACCAGGTTAAACAAAATTAAGCAGCACCAACAAGTAGGTAGGCAGGGCAATTTAGAAAAGGCTTGCTACAATGAAGATTCAAAACAATAGGCCTGGGCCAATGTTAATGGTCAGAGTCTTTGCAGAGGATCACACAGTTCAGAGTAGTTTGCGGTTAAGTCTTTGCCAAGTGTTCGAAACGAAGTTGGTCGGAAGAAAAGTTACGGAAAAGAGTAGAGAAGGACAAGCCCTCGGATTGGCGAAAGATGTAAAACACTTACACTGCGGTCGGGTCGGATGGAACGAACAACCGGGTTTGAACAGTACCTTAGAAGCAGAAGAATGCTGTAGCTGAGGCAGAAGTTCCTGGCAGATCCTGCAGGCTCACGGTTCCTGAAGCGACTGTTGGACTGACACGAAGGAGGAAGACTGGAGGGTTCTGCACTGCCCAGGGAAGAAAGCAGCAGCAGAGCACAGCAACTAATAAATGGTGCGCTCCTTAAAACCCAAACAGGGTCCGGTCCTCCTGGTTATCTGGTTCACTGCAGCTGTGCACAGCAAATTCGACCAGGGGAGGGAGGCCTTGCTTGGTGTTTGGAGAACTGGTTGGTCCCACCAGCTCAAGGGAAGAAGATTCCTTGCAGATCTTCTCTGTCATCGAAGTTTGGAGATTCGGACCTGCAGCAGGGCTTCACCGGGAGGTTCAGTCGTGGTAGTGGTCCTCTTCTTTCAGCTTCTCTTCGGTTCTCTTGATCCAGTGGCAACTTCCAAGTACCAGCGTTTTATGCAGTTTTCCCCCATTCACGCAGCCTGGCTGTCAATCACACAGCAGGGTGGCTATCGTAGCAGGATAGTCACCTAGCCAATCAAACAAGAGTGTGACTTGGGTTTCCAAGGGAACCTTGTGCAGGGGGTCCTAAAACCTCTCCCTCACATCCCGTCTACCCAGACTCTAAGGCGCTTAAGGAGGGCTTCTGTGCAGAAGCCTGCCAAAGGACGGTGAACAAAGGAACCAAACCTGGTTTGGCGCGCAGAGTAAAACACGAGAAAGACCTTTACAAAAAGAAATGGCGAATAAACCCAGTTGGAACCAAATAAAAGTAAATGGGGTCCAGCGGATTTAATTTTGAGGCTACTAGCTTAGCCTAAAACAGTACCAAGGCTATTTACATAGACCACGATAGGAAAAATATGGTAGATACCACTGTCACCAGCCAAATCTTAAAGAAAGGGGAACAACGTAATGTTCCATGAGAGACAGACACAAGGGGATAACTATTAACCTTTTCCAGTACTCTATGGAAGATAGGTTGTACTGGGTCTGTGAATTTAAAGACTTAAAAAGTCAATGGCAACTGTGCATGTTCTGGGAGACAGTAGTCAGAAAATGGAGTTTAAAGTCGGAAGTCTGAAAAAGACAAACCCTGTGTCACTGCACTAAAGGTGCTGTATGACACACAGTAAAAAGATGATGCCTATGGAGTAGGTGAGGCTCCACAGTCTATGAACACAAACACACAGCAAAACACATGTAACAGTGGGGAAAAAAGACTCTCACTCTTACCAGGTGAGAGAAAATCCTAGAAATCCAGCAAAGCTGCTGAGGGACTCAGTAGGTAAGGGGAATTAACCATTCTGGAGAATTCTCCCTAACAAACCATAACACAGTAAACAAAGCAACAAATATTGTACAACAATACAGAATGATGGGCCAGAGTTTGCCAAACATCCATACTTTACCCGGAACAACTAAAGATGCAACTTGAAAATGTTTTGTGTAAAGCGTTCACATTTGCAAACTGCACCTAGAAAGCCTGATCTCACATCCCGGCTTCCCCACTTAGACAACATGTGATTCTGGGAATAGCACTACATACTTGGATCTTTTTTCTGGCATTGCCTAGAAGTGGTTCTGTTTTGTCACATTAATACTTGCTATAATGGATTACCTTGTTTGAAATGATATGGCATTTATAACGCGCCTGTACACAAGTGTTTCTAGGTGTGACAAGACAAAGAGGGGGAAACCGAGGGGGGACAAAAACAATCTTACTAGGCCTTGTCTCATTCAGATCGCACAAGTGCAGGGAAGTGGAAGGGGATAAGTGCCGCGGGGGGTGGGTGGAAGTGCAGGTAACTCAATAAGTGCAGACAGAGGGTGGTTCATAAGTGCAGAGAGAACGGACGGAAGGGTTGTAAATACAGACCATAAGTGCTGTGGGAGCCCAGAGGCAGTGCAAGGGCAACTGGACATGCAGCAGCCTGTGCTCAAGTTCAGAGGGTAGCCAGGTGACCAGTGCGTGGATCAGTCAGGACATCAGCAGGGGAGAGGAAGAGAGAAAGCAGTAGCCAAAATGAAGGTCTTGAGTTGCTTCCGGAACCGGAGGTGGTTCTGCTCAGGTTTGAGAGAGGCATGGAGGATTTTCCAGGGGGAGGCCCCAGCCAAAGAGAGAGATGCCCACAACTCTCTGCTTGGAAAAGCATCTGACCTTCAGAGAGTTGGAGGTGGATGAGCAGAGATCTCGAGAAGGGAGATGTTTATGAAGAGAGAGTTGGAGGTAGTGCAGTGCCAGGCCCCAGAAAGCCTTGTGGATGATGCAAAGCGTCTTGAACTTGGTCCTTGCTGTTACAGGGACCCAGTGAAGAGATTCCAGAGCTGGATATATATGATCCCTGGGCTTGAGGCCAAGGACAAGTCTCACAGTCCTGTTCTGGATAGGTTGTAGAGGTCTGAGCGTAGAGGCAGGCAGATCTAGGAAGAGGCTACTGCAGAATTCCAGCCTAGAGAGGTCCAGAGCTCTGGAGACAGTGAGCTTTTGGGGGAAAGTGAGGAAAGAAGAATGGCTTTGAGGTGGTGCAGCTGATAGTTGGACTTCTTAAAGATGTCTGAGATGTGAGGTGTAAGGAGCGGGTGGAGTTGAAGATGACACCAAGGTTCTTACCTCATAGGTAGGAGCAGGAAGCGGGCCCAGTGTGGGATCCAGAGAGAGAGAGAGAGAAAGAGAGAGAGGAAAGGAGGGAGCTGGAGTTCCGATTAGGAGAATCTGTCTTACTAGCATTAAGGGCGAGATCATTGGCCACACACCATTCCTGAATTGCGGCCAGACAGTCTGGTATGAGAGAAGGGGAAGAGGTGGGTGAGGGGAGCCTGAAAGGGAGCTTGGTGTTATCTCAGTAACACTGAAAGTTGGAGCAGAAAGTAGCAATGTGGTAGGCAAGAGGTGCTAGACAGTGGTTGAAAAGCCAGGGAGAAAGGTTAGACCCCTGGGGAACACCACAAGTAGATGGAGATAAAAGAAAGGGAAGGCCGCAATCGGACCTGAGGGTCGCTCAGTGAGAAAGGAGGTCAGCCAGGCCAGGGCCTGATTAGTAATACCAAGGATGATATGGAGGCGATTGAGCAGGACTGCATGGTGGACCGTATCAAAAACAGAAGACAGATCAAGGAGAGTTAGGACAGAAGGAAGGTTGGAATCAAGGTTAGAGAGCAGTTTCCGTAGCCCTGAAGCCAGACTGTTGGTCATGGAGACAACCAAGAGATTCAGTATGAAGATTAAGCTGGGAGATGGCCAGCCTTTCCAAGGGTTTGACAAGTAAAGGAGTGCTGGAGATCAGGTGATAGCCGCAGAGGAAGGATTGGCATAGGGCTTCATTAGAAGGGGTTGCAGAAGAGAATGTTTAAGGGGGAGGGGAAGGTTCCAGTGGCAAAGGGGTGATTGCAGAAATTGGCCAAGGCTGGAGCAAGGGCGTCAATGTGGTCTTTGATAGTTCTGGATGAGCAGGGGAGAACCTGCTTTGATGAGACTTTCATAGACCGGGCTTGTCTAGAAACATTGTCTGGGGTGAACAAGGGAAGGAAGGAGAAAGGAGGAGAGATGGCCACAGGCGTGGAGTGGAGTGGAGTGGAGTGGAGTGGAGTGGAGTGGAGTGGAGTGGAGTGGGATCCATATAATTGGAGCAATCATTTATAAAGTTCACAAAACATGCTGAAATGCCCCTTAGCATGTTCATTGCTCATGTCAGCATCATGTGAGCCATGGTACCCTTCTACCAGAAAAGGGAATGCACAAATGTATGTTTGTCAGGGGCTTTTCAACCCCTTGAATATGTATGGACTCTGCCAGCCCGAGTTAGTCTGATCACCCACCCATCAGCCTAGGGCGTATTTTCCATGCAATCTTCGTTGGCTCGTTGGCTGCAGAGTTTGTGAGTGCGGTGGTGGAGTAGAAACTAATTTTAGGCATGGGCTGCTTTCCTAATCCAGCGGCTGACTCCGTACCACACATTACTTTAATTTACTATACTGTCTCCCACCATATTGGACATGTGTGCCGCCTGGCCTGCTGCTCCTTTTTTGCCTGCTTTGGCACTGGGGAATACTCCCCTAGTATTTAAGTATATTAGCGGTGCTGTTCTGCTGCTTTCCTGTCCCTTCTTAGACAGGAGGGCACATGCCACTTCATTAAACTTGTCCAAGAGTATGTGAGAGTGACGGAGGATAGCAAGAGAGGCCAAACCAATCGAGGATGGTTCTGTGGTGTGCTCTCCCTAGGAATGTTTTTTTTAAATGCATGAAAATTGTGCATTTTACAGTTCACTTTCTGTAAACATTGGGTACAAGTTTGCAGTCCGCGCTGTAGGGTAACGTAGAAAAAAATCCAATTGATGCCAAGTTTTTCCGACATTTTCATGATGCCTTTGACCAAATATTCCAGAATTGTGTCAGTGTAAAATCAAAAAAAAAGTGTATGGCTGCTATGCCAATACATGTCCATAGTGGCTACAACAGTATGTTCATGCAAGGACACAAATCATGTTGGTTTTGTGCATAATGCAGCAAAAATGCTATTCCCATTCTAAGAAAATGTCCCTGCTTTCTGCACCAATGTGCTCTTGACTGGACCCCATCTGCTGATACACCAGCAGTTCCCATGAAGTATTGGAACGTGGCAGCCACAGAGCCACATATATGTTCCTGACACCAGCCAGCTGAATCTGAATTATTCCAACAACCTTCGACAGTGGGACTCCATCTTCTAAATTACACATAACTGACCTGGTGGTCATTTGTTTAAATATGAACGGACATCTATATCGGACTAGATATAATGGCCTATGCGAAAGTTATATATTTCCAAAACCATATGATGTCATTTAATTAACAAGAGTTTCCCTTTGACTACCGCAGATGCCATAATATCGCCATATGTGACTGGGGATAACATGGAAATGGTCGGAGAGCCAAGTCCGGAGGGTTCACTTTGTTCTTTGCTTGGTAAGGCTTGACACCTTCCCAGCAGAACAGGACATTCCCCAGGAGATAAGGTGGGAGTCGGTGCTACAAAGAATGTTCTGCCAGCACAATGGGTAAGGAGAAGAGTATAGAGTTTTCCCTGAGTGTAGTTGCACGGACGCTTGGGGGGCGTGTGGGCTACATCTACTTACTGCACCTCATTTTCCTTCAGAGGAGGCACTCTGTGAGCTGACATCAGAAGGCAGAAACTTGTTAGAACAGCTGAATTGGGCCCCTCACAGAAGGCTTGAAATAAACCAATCTAATGCGACTACATAAGGGGGCGAATCCCACCTCCCCCTTAGTGGACTCCTCTTTGCACTGGAGAATGATTTCACTGGAGCCAAATTGGGGTATCTCTCTGGCCAAACTGCCCTGTCAATGGGGTGAAGGAAGGAGCAAGCCTCCTTTCTCCCCTGTAATTTCAGTGCAAGATTAGAAGTGACCTGATCTTGTAGAAGGCCTGTCTGCTGCTGAGACGCTGGGTACCCTGGACTCTGCCTGCTGTAGGAGTAGATCCCCAAGCGTCCTTGGTAATCTTCTTGGCTGGGAACAACAGAAGGACCTACCTTTTTCTTTGAGACCCTGTAGAGGGCCTGGCAGCAGTCCAGGATCAAAGAAAATCAGTCTTTGGCTCTTGTTGCACTGTCACGCTGCTGAACGTTGTCTTGAGTGCCTTTTGACACCCTTCATGTTGCGGCCATCCTAGCAACTGCTTTTGACAATATAAGGATTTTAGCGGCTTTGATTTTCTAGTCCGATGGCTCTACACAGACTTCTCAGAGCCATTGCCGTGTTAAACCCAGTCAGTCCTGTTCGAAATTGAATTGCTGCAGACCATAAAGGTAGACTGTTATGGGCAGGTCACAGCTTTTTTAAGTTGTTGCTGTTGCTGAGCTATACTATCGTTCTCGGTCAATGAGCTCCTCTACTCTGAATCGACTCCTCAAAATGCCCAGACCCCATGGATCAATGCTGTCGAGCCTAAAAAGATTTAAGTTATCTTCAGAGTTCCTGTCTCCCTGGCCTGGTTCTTAATGGGCTCCAGTGAGTTTTAAGACTTCATTCAATACCCTTTTTAGAGGCATACATTTGAATTTGAACTTTGCTACATTGACAATTGCCTAAATACCCTTCCCTTGATACCAAGTGTGCCCCTTTTATTCAAACGTCTGCATAGTCCATTGATTCTTATTCGGCAGTGGGTTGTTCTTGTTTTTATTAATGGCTGTCCTTTTAGTCTGATTCAGATCTTATTTTTTTATGGAACATTGATGGCACATTGCTTTTCTTTTGGTACAGCAGTACTGTTGTTTTTTGAACGCGTCTTTGCTGGCACACACCCTTCTTGAAAAGTGCACCCTGCCTTGTGCCCGCTCCACCCAATGAAGTGAAGGAGGCATACCATTCGTATTATGAGTTTCACCTATGATTGAATCACAGCTTGTTTAGTAGAAGTGTGGAGCCAGTAGATTTTAGAAATCCAACTCATGTCTGTACACCTTCAGGGCAGGATACATTTTTGTTGCACTTGTTCAGACACAAAACCTCACATGCATGCACACATATATGCACAAGGTGTTTTCTTACCCGCAGACCCGGATTCCAGATACCATCTTCACATGCTACCACAATGGACCTCTGTCTTCCATGCATCGATGAACCACTTCCTGGTATTGGAGATGCACAGTGGAGTTACAGCTCCATTGTCTTGCTGCCCCAGGCTCTCTGAATGTGCAGGGGTGTGTAGGAGCAAAGCCTACTCATATTTGGCCACAGAGTACCCCAGTCTGTAGTCTCAATGAGCCATGCAAGTCTGGGGAAGCAGAACACGCCACCCAGCCTTGCTCAGCCCATTCGTCATGCACGCTGGGCTACTGTCGAAAGGAAACCACGTTTCTCTACATTGTAGAAAGTCACCCCAGGAGTGAGTCCCCAGCTGCTTCGTGCAGCTGACAATGTGCTCAGTGTCCCTCACCCCTACCCCCCCTTCTCCCCTCCCAAACCAGCAATACATTTAAAAGTTGGCACCACTGGATCATGCGAGCCGAAAGGCTGGAATTCCCCTATCCACTCAGTTTGTATTGACATCCTTTCTATAAAGGTTTCAAATCAGTGATCCCTTGTTCTAATACTTTCAATGCATGTAAGTGCTCTTAATAGCTTCTCGGAGTCCCCGCCATCCTACACAAAAGTAACCTCTTTGGAGCCTAATCTGCCCTATAAAAAAAGTCCTAGTACAATCACGCAGCCTGTGCCCGTCGGAAAAAAATGGTTAATATTGTGGTGAAAGTTGTGACTACAGTGGGAAAAATAATTTATTCTGCTGCTTCCATTTTACAATTTACCAGGTGCCATTGTCCGCAACATAGTGTCATGTTTGTCTTTAACGTAAGAAGGGGCTTGCATTTTTCTTACATTGAATTGCTAAGGGAACTGTTCAATGTGCCAATTCATAAGCGATAGCCTATGAGAAAATTTCGCTCATTCGCCGTGAACCATTTGATTACCATTTTGCTTTGTGGACTAAATTATAATGTGCCAAATAACCGATCAATTTCCGTCTATTCTTTTGATGGTTGTGTTTTTTTTAATGAAATATGGAAGATGCCCACTAGGAAGGCCTAAACCTTCCTAGTTAGTAGTTAGCTTAGACTTTTAATCTGCTGTGTGTAGATTCTGAACGGGCTGTGCTCTACCTTTCAGGTGGGAGGAGCAGAAGTACGAAGACGGCATTAACTGGATGTTTCTGGAACACAAGGGCCCGGTGTTTGCGCCCCTTTATGAGCCGCTGCCGGAGAACGTGAACTTCTATTATGATGGTACGTCACTTACCTGACTGGCTATCGATCTCTGCCCCTAATGTCTTGTGTAATGGCCACATGAACTCTTGATTGGTTTGGTATAGATTTTCTTTTCTTCATGTTCGTGGGCTATAA
This sequence comes from Ambystoma mexicanum, assembly GCF_040938575.1. NCBI lineage: Eukaryota > Metazoa > Chordata > Amphibia > Caudata > Ambystomatidae > Ambystoma > Ambystoma mexicanum. The sequence continues at coordinate 293,755,735 of NC_090922.1, forward strand.
AGGTTTGAAACTGAAGCGAGTGAGAGCTTAGGGAATTCATCAGTGCCAAGGTGGGAAAGTGAAAATTGCATTGAAGAACAATTCTGGTAAAACCTATTAAGAGTAATGTTTTCATGCTAGAAACACTGCGTCTAGTATAAATGTACTGCTAATGGAAGAATGTGTAATAGAAAATCCCACTAACTTTAAATATTTCGCAAGGGAAGATTGAATTCTTGTAGGGAAAGGCTTGTTTTATAAAGTCGCTTTCTGTTAGTGTGTATTGCCAGCTTTTTGAAGCACGCCTCTTTCAATGGCAGTTTTAAAGGTTGCCATTGCCACCTTTAGACATTTAAATGGCTGAATTGACCCTCCAGTCCTTACTCCGTGCTTTGAACTTAATGTTTATATCTCAGTTTCTGACCGGGGCTTAACACCTTCCCAGCATTCCTTATTAAAACCGCTGCATAACTTTGCCTCTTATAAACTTCCTATATTACCACCCAGGCGCTATTTTTTTTACTTTTCTTTGTCCTAATTGGCTCACATGTTAGTTGGATGATTTTCATGACTAGGGTGTCACGTAATTAGTCAGTGGGCCAGAGGGAATTCAAAAAGCCCTCTGAGATGTTGTGCCATGAAATACTTTTCCATCGAGGAGTCTCCTAGTTATCTGGTGGAGGCTCCATCCCACCCAGTGTATGGATTGTGCTATCCATTGAGGTTCTTGAATGTATATTGACGGCCATGAAGTAGATACCATTAAGACCTCGTGTCTGAAAGTTACACTGTGACGCATTTCAGAGTGCTTTGAAGAGCGCAGTTAGGCTGCCAGACTTTTACTGCTGCATGAACCTAACTACTTTGCATTTGGAAGAAACTATCTCTTGTTTGGCAGAAACAATTGTTTTCATACTCGCAAGCGCCAAACTCCATCCACTTGCCAACAACAGCCTACAAAAACAGGAAGTCATGGGCATTCACGGGCACGCTTTGGGGAGTGCTTTCAAGAGTGCAGTTAGGCAGTTGGGCTGGTGACTGGTGAGTGTTCATACGCCTCTCTTTTTGCCCTCATGCAGCATTTATCTAGCAGTTATACAATTGGTATCTGCCCATAGAATATCACTGCAGTCTACTTCCATGCCTGCCATTTATTCCCTAAAGTCACCCATGCCCCCTCCATATGAAATCAGCGAATTACTAAATCGAACAAGATGCATGGCAACAAGGGAGACTAATCCCACAAGCTTGTCACGTCAAAACGCTGCATCCCTGCGACTTTGCTCTCAAACCCTCACAGATGACATTAGTCTTTTGCAGCTCGGACCGCTCTTTGAAGGCTCCAGTCAAACCTGCGGTGGGGATCTTCAACCCTGCCCCGACAGCACATAATACTCAATCAGCCTCTGGTGTCACAAAATCGCTAATTGATCTGATAACTCCACCAGACTCACTTCTAGCTGAAGGTTTTATTTCAACTGCTGCATGTTCAAATCATGATTCCGTGTCATGTGCCAATCAACCGATGCAGATCCCGCCCAGGGCTCTCTTGAGTCATTTGAGCGGATTTCTACAGTCTGATATTATGACCTCAGCTCAAATCCACAATATCCCCACACCCTTGCCCATTCCATCCCAAAGCAAGACCAGTGCAACCGTTCAGCTTCGTTCTGGCAATGGCTCAAACTCTGTCTCTGCCCCATGTACACTTGCCACAGTTTCAATTGTTGTGAACAATCTTACATCTGCTTAGCAGTTGAGACAATTGCCTGCCAGCTCTGAACTGTTAACATGCGTCATCCCGTTCGATCTATCCCAATCTCCAATAATGTTTGCCAACTCCACCTGTACTTCATCCGCTCTGTCTATCTCTTTGGCTCACCCGACACTGTGCAGACCACCAATTTCCCCAAGCACCATCTATGCCCCTTGTTGAAATAACACTCAGTGGCATAAACACGGCACTTCTGTCCATGACCAAACAATTTGTGAACTTAGACATGAAGGTTGACAAGCAAACCTCTAGGTTGACCAAATTGCTGGATCATTGCTTAAATGGCTCACAGACCTCACCTTCTCAGGGCCGCCTATTATCAATGAACCGACTCGAGAAATCAGAGGGGGAGACCTAAGTAGAAGCAGAAACTGTTCCTCCCATTCCTCTGCTCCATGATTCAGTCATTATAGTCTGTGAGTCTCGTCCTCCTGGCTCATCCACCACCAACTAAGTCGGCCTTTACAATCTTTTCCCAGCCAAAGACTATTGCAAAACCTTGTAACTCCATAAAGAAAACAAAAAACATGAAAGCGCCTCGGGGATCCACCCAATTAGGTTTACGCAAATTCATTCAATCCCTAACTATACCTGGCATTCTTCGCATGCCATAACCAAAAAATATGTAGCTCTGGCTCGTGCCAAACGAATCCCGCAAAAGTGCGCAGACTTCTCAGTGCCCAATTCCTCAAATGTAGGTGAGCTAATTTACAAGCCTCTTATATGAAGCGGAACTTCTCAACAAGAGGCTAGACAAGCCCACTCCTCAAGCCTCTTTGGCCGTAAACCAATGAGAGAATGGGTGGTGGCTACGAGTCCGGGAGCCTTCAGGACTGAGTTCTTCACATTAGAACAAAGGCGCAATGAGATTGCCAAATCGATAGTCAACAATGCTGCCTTAACCCAGATCGCAAACTATAATCATCCCCTGAGACAGGGAGTCGGAAATGGTCAATGAATCATTGTGTCTCTGCCAACCAGGCAATTTCCAAGTTACTTCCTAAATCCAGGGTGGAAAATCGACCTTTTGCATTGCACAATGCCATTGCTGATCATTACAAACAATTGCAGCAGAAGCCAGTAAGGCCACACAATGCTTTTACTCAATCTCCGTCAGATTATCATCTCATTCTTCAATGGAGAGGCGGATTTTACCCAGTGTATGATCTTAATAGGACAAATATTTTGAACATTTTCAGTGACATTGACATCTTAGAGGACCTATGTTCCTCGGACATAGCTCAAGTAGAATTCATGCATGATAACGACCTGACAGCTGTACGACTCTGAATCCAATCTAGGATAGTTTTATCATATGGCAAGCAAGACCACAATTCTATCAGTTGAGTTTTACACTTGCACAAGAACAACCCCTTCATTCATTTATCACGCAAGACAAGACTTGTGTAATTCCACAAATGAATGCTAGCACTACAATAGATATTCCCCTAAAGATCACTTGTACTCAGGGGGCATTTAAGACAATTAGGCATGTGGAAACTCTACATAATCCAGCTGTGCTTCCCAATTACAAAGCTCTAACTAAAATTAACAATTCATCCCACAGTCACAGCGAACTTCCAAACTTGCCAGTTGGAATACTAGTTGGAATACTAGGGGTTTTAAACATCTCTTAACTTCCGTCATCAATCCGCAAAGTGGATTTGATATTCTAGCTTTACAAGAAATCTGGTTGATGGAGGCTCCTGTATGGGATAATTAATCAGGGCATTCAATTGGAGCCGTTGGCTTCCCCCAACATGTTTATTCAACTGTTTAGAATCGGAACTCCCTCTGAAGTGTTTGCCCTTGTCAACCTTTACTGGAATCATTTGAGTATTGAACCAGTCTTTTTCCTCGAGATATGATGCATACTTTAGATCTAATCATTAACGATTGCTCCATAAGCCATGTGATACTGGTTGGCGATTTTAACCTACACTGCATGACAAAAAAGCTGCACAAACCCTCTGATCTTGCCAGCGTTGGTTAACTTTGATGGACAAAAGGCAATTTCTAATGCTCAATGGAGCCATTCAGGGAGACGTACCACCACAGAACACTTGGAAAAGTGGACGACAGACAACGATCATTGACTACATCTTTACAGATAGGAATATGTTCTCAAACATCGAATATTTCCAAGCCGTTTCCCATGAGCATATCGATCATGAACTTCTCTCGCTAACGTGGTCATGGTACTATCCCCTACATTCACTTCAATGCTATAAACCCGTTCTCATACTCTCTGGTGGCAGAAATGGATTCCACAGAATCACTGATGCATCTTAACACCTATATACAAGATCATCATGAATCGCTTAATCATACAGTGATTAAATCTAATGGCATATATATGTGGCTGCGTTGCAGATATTCAAACTGCAAACATCCGTACTCACTAAACCAATCCACAGACATAAGCATACTTATGATCAAGAGTTGTCTAAAAGAACAACCCAATTGCTGAATTGCCTAAGAAATTTGGCAAGTTTTCTCTGGAATCTAGCATTCCAAATGCGAGATATCTTAGAACACAATACAAAAATTGGGTCAAATCTTGCAAAGCCCCAATCATGCAGCAAGACGAAGAACAAATGCTACATGCTCTAGCCTCTAAAAACACTGCGTTGATCTTGGGTCTACTAAATTGTGCAACCCATGGAAATTCTTGATGCACATTAATGCAGTGTGAAAAACACTGTATGCTCAACCACCTAATAACTGATGGGGACTAATACAGACAGCATCACAAAACACCTGTATTCAATTTGATAGAGATATTATTCACCAGATCTCAAATCTAAGCAACTCGAGCTCTGGGACCTGATGGGTTAACCAATACAATGTTGAAAACCCACCCCGAAGCCTGGGCTGGAATTCTTTTGAATATTTTCTCTTTTGTCATGCTCAAACAAATCCCACTGTCATGGAAAAAGCCAATCCTAATCCCCATTTTTATGAAAAGTGATCGCGGGCGATTCGATAATTATTGGCCCATAGCATTGCTAGATGCCCCAGGAAAATAATTTGCTAGCCTGATCTTGAGGGATTTAAATTGCTGGATGACTACTCAGAGATTGTATGATACGTTTCAAATGGGTTTTGTCGCAGGGTTGGGTACCGCTATCAATTTGTTATCCATGACTGTTATAAAAATGCATGAGCAACAAGCCAAACAACCTGTGGACATGGCGTTTGTGGATTTTAAGACGGTGTTCGATTCTGTATCGCGTGAATTGTTGAGACACAAACTGGCAGGAGCTGCTTGTCCTGCTCATATCCAGGCTCTGGTCTCGCAGTTGTGTTCTGACATGTCAGTCCAAATATATTTGTCTTTCGATGGTAGCCTATCAAGGTCCATTCCAACCTACAGAGACCTCAAGCAAGGCTGTATCTTGGCCTCTGTGCTGTTCAACTTTTTCATATCTGATATGAGTCAACATTTTACCAAGACTGTTTCTGATTCCCCCAAACTTGGTCAGTGTTTTGTGCCTTGGCTTCTGTATGCAGATGACCTAGTCCTCCTTTCCAAGAATCCCAAAGGTCTCTGACATCTCCTAACGACATTAGAGCAATATGCTACTGCAAATCAGCTGACTATAAATCTGGCCAAAACAAAGATCATGACTCGCACAACTAATCATCAGATCAGCAAATGCTTTTACATATGGTGTCTACATGGTTCACCTGTGGAAGTCGTTAGTGAGTATGCTACCTGGGCCTCAACACCAATAACCATCCCTCCTACTTGCCATATTGTGTGGAATCAAGGCAAAAAGTTCTAACAGCTGTTGCCCAAGCATGAATCATCCACAAGAAATATGGCACATTTTCTACCGAACCCCTAATCAAATGTTACAATAAGACAGTGGTGCCCATTATCATTTATTGTGCTGAGACCAGAACCTGGAAGAAAGACCTTCTGGTTAACACTAGAGGGCCCCTTTTGGAAGCGGGTGCTCTGCTTGCCTGCCAGTCAACCCATGAGCATAATCTGACACAAGTTGGTGTTGCTTTCACCTGGCATTGCTTACATTTGGAAACTATGCAGTCTCTATATAAAATGCTTATTGGCAAATGATCCTCACTCCTTGTTATTGGCCTCTTATGTGAACTCCACCAAGGATCACTTCATGACAGTCTGGAAACAACTTATCGAAGTAATGGAATCTGCAGACATTTCAATCTTGCTTTTCAAAACTAAACCGGTTTGCACAAAGTTGAACCTATGGTGCTGCGACTGGATCCTAAAACAGAAACAGTGAACAACTTAAAATTTCCATACTTAAAATGGTGGTAAGATAAAGAGTCTTTATGATACCGAGCCCTGCCTAGTGAAGTTCTACTTGGAGAAACTTATTTCTTCGATTTCGCTTAAATCTATGGCCAACAAGAGAAGTCTTGGCAAACCGTAGAGAAATTACAACAGTTGACAGACTCTGCAGATTCTGTCAAAATCCAAATGAACCTGAAACCTTCAAGCACTTGCTCATCTTCTGTCCCTCTCTACCAGCAAGAAGAATTTTCTATTTACAATCTTTATTTCAAGATGACCTAAATGTAACTTATATTTTGCTGTGGCTTATGATTTTCAATGGGGAATGAAGAAGTGTTATGATATGATATATTTTATTTGTATCGCGCTCGTACACAAGTGTTTCAGAGCGCGACTAGGCAAGGGAGGGGAACAAGGGAGAACACAGCACAACATAAAAACGATCTTACTAGGCCCAGTGACATTGAGAACGTGCAACTGCACGGGAAAGGGAAAAGGGAAAAAGTGCATGGGAGGGGGAGAGTGGAAAGTGCAGAAGCCGAGGAGCGCAGATAAATAAAATAAATAGAAAATTGAGGCAAACTGTGGTAGTGCAGCCAGCAAGTGGCAAGTGCTGTGTTTAAGGAGGCAGACTGGGTAAGTCTGAATAAGTGCAGAAAAAGAAGAAAAATTGGGTGGGGGCTGTATGGGTACAGATACAGTCCCCGGTGCAAGGGACGGCCAGGAGGCAGTGCAGGAAGATGGCAGGGTGAGCAGGTACCTGGGCCCAGGGGACAGAGGGTGGCTAGGTGCACAGTGCCAAGAGAGCAGATCAGCAGGGGAGAAGGGGAGCGGAGGCAGAAGCAAAGAGGAAGGTTTTCAGGTGCTTCCGGAACTGGAGATGGTTCTCCTCAAGTATTTGTACAGTGTTAACATTGTCATTATGATATATCTATTGTCTTTAAATTTGGGTTAATCAATTTAGCCTAAAATTGCTGCTCAAATTCCTATTGGACCACAATTGCAAATATACGATTGAATGAACTGATCTTACAACTCACCTTAATTTTATACATCATAGGTTTAAAAAATCAAATGTCTTTTACAGCTTTTAAAATTACTGGTGGCTGGACAATTTTATGGAGCGTGTGGGTCATGTAGCACACACAGCATAAGTTTATTGAACTCATTTTAACTTTGTGATTTTATAATGGAAGATTATGCACTTGTGCAATCAATTCTCATCTTATCCATTTGTTTCTCTTCTCTGCTAACTTGTGTTTGTAATTTATGTTGTACTTATTGAAAGGTTGACCACCTCAACCATAACAATACAAATAAAATAATAAATACACCACAATGGGCAGCACATGTTTATGACCGCAAAGGCAAGATGAAAAAGCATCATCTTTTGCACTATGTGCATCAGAGGGCTTTGATCAGCGCAAACTCTTTTTCAGTAATTGGCCTTGTCAAACAAATTATTAAGTGCCCGCCTTTTTCTGGCAACTAAAATCAGTTTTGCCCAGAAGTAGTATAAGGAATTAAGTAAGGGCTCTATCATTTGGACTAGTTTTCATATATGTACAAATATCTGGAAACAGTAGGTTTATAATCTCAGTTTGATCCATCCAAACCCGGCCGTTGCCATTGTGATTCATTGGGGTGTAGTTAAAAAATAAAAGCCAAATCTGCACAAGAAAACCTTGATTGTCTGCTTATGTAAGCGCCCCTGACATACTGCTAAATCTGCTTTATAGGTGCTAGTTGGGCAGCAGCTGTGTTTTGAGAAAAGTTGCTGGCCAATTACATTACTGACATCTAGGGCAGCCAATTCCTGGCCAGAGACAAATATGCTTCAATTTCTATAATAGACCATATTGTTTTACCTTGCCAGATTAATGAAGGCAGAATTGTTGCGTTGCTTAAAAAGGAACTTGGGGATGTATAAATATGAGAGGATTGCAAAAGCTAAACACCCGTTTGAGAAAGATGACCATTTTTATTATTTATAAAGCCGACTCTTTCCTATAATTGACAAAACGTTATTGTTTCCCTTTAAGCAACCTCTCTAGGTCTATTAAAAGTGGTGGGAAAATAGCATCAAACATCCGGAGAGGTGCAATAGGGGAACTATGTAATGCACTACCTTGCTTGTTACAAGAATCCACATCATAATCTTTGTTTTTGCATGATTGTTATTACTGCAGATTTAACTAAATGTATGGCTTCTCATAAATCTACGGCAAATGTTGCATCACCTAGGCAGTGGTACAGTTTACCTTTACTGCCATTTTCAAAGCAGTTTACAGAGCATGTATGGATCCCAAAATGTTGTGCTACCAGCAGATATGCTCCAACGGGCTCCACAAAAATCTCAAACAACCCAGTTAAAGTCCTTTTCTGTGTGTTACAAGATTAATGCCAATGAAAGGCTTCCGGCAGAAGCAGGATTACCCGCCTCACCTCCTATACCATAGAAATGCTGTGATGATGATAGTTGTGCTTTATCCCATCACAAAGTAGACTGGACACGTAAAGGGAGCCACGGTGATGGATGATTACCAAGTATTTTAGAAAATATTTTGTTTTCGCAGTTGATTTCACTAATTAGTCTATACGAGGTACACTGGGATCTTTTCTTCTTTTTAAAAAAAAAACTATTTGTGTGAACCTCTGTCTTGACTCTGGGTGCAGTCCATCATTCAGATATTAAATACATCTCACAGTTATGGGCATGTGTAATTTAACACACCCATAGTATTTTAGTGATACTTTTAGAATCCTATTACAGGGAAAATAAGCCTTGCAAGTACATCCTCAATTGATGAAGCATGGTTTAATAATCCTCGAACATCCTACAGATTGCTGAAACATTGGAGATTGTTTGGTTCTCCTTTGTCATGAATTTGAAAAATCTTACTTTCATGGTGGTTGGATAGCTAGCTTACCCCATGAATTGCCATTCTTGTATATCTTGCCTCTCTTCTAAGCCTCGAAAAGCAAATTTAGATTGGGCTCCCAACTTTCTTTTCTCGTGGACATCCTACCAATGTGGTGATAGTGCATTTTGTTCAGTAATAGAAGAAGTGGCAAGACGAGGGGGCCTGTAGTGGAACAATCTGATCGAGGGAAATTAGTCTATTCCCAATTCCAATTAAATCACAGCATGATGAGACTGGCACCGAACATCCACGCCAATATCCCATTTTTGAACTCCAGTTAATTGGAAATTTAGAAATAGTAGATATAGGTGTGGCGCACCGGTCTGTGGGATTAAAAAGAAAATTGAAAAGTGAATTTCTAGCAAGTCTTTGGTGGGGAATCTTCTACCCATATCATTGGCAGGTCAATAAATAGCTTTGAAAGCCAGATTTCATTCATTGGCATAGAAAGCTTAACCCATATTAAAAGTATTTTATGGATCCTATGGATTCATCCATGTTTGGCCCATAGATTAAGGCAATTAAGGCCAAGGATCCAATTGCAGTTTTGCCTTTGCCTCAAAATGCATATTCACACCATTTACAAATAATGATAGCATTGCCACAAAACAGGTGTTTGTTTGAAGAAAATGGTTGGGAAATTACTATCTGACATTTATTTCTTTAAGATATGGTAAATGTGTTTGCAGCAAAGGGCTAATGTTGGTTATAGATCTGTATGTTCTCTTCAAATATAATTTCGTTTTTCCTTTACCCGCCAATCCATTTACGTTCCGGGATATTGTCGGAATTTTACACATAATGGATCATTCCGAAGCTTTCAGTAGGTAAGCCTGCCTTCAGTTCCAGTAATGTCAGCGAGCCATTCATTGCTAACCTACTTAATTCCATCTGTGGAAAGGAGGATAATGGTTTTATTTTGCTCACCGACCTTCCATCATAGACCTTGGCTCACCTCCTGTCTCCCCAGCCACCCAAATCTCTATCTTATGGCCCTCTAATCCCTATCCCATCCATACTGGACGTCACTTCTTTCTAATGCATAGTGAATGTGCAGTGTTCGGGATCCCTTAAGGGATATTCACCCACTGCATTCAAACACCTTGCAGCTGGTATCCATATGAAAGAACTGCTAAATGGCCTTAAAGAATCAGGACTTTGAGATCCCCGAAAATATTGTACAGGATAGAATGCCCACTACTCAAGTAATGTATAATTTAATGATTCATTTAAACCCATAACTCCACACAGTGAAAGACACTGCTGCTACACAGTACTAGCAAGGATTAGCAGCTGTGCAGTGTAGTACAGCGACTCTGCCAATGCCAGGCCTTTAAACTTGTCAATGACTGTCTGAAGCACCCAGAGTTTGTCAGCCAAAAAAAGTCAGGTTCACTTGTAAATGTGGTGTTAGTGATTTGCAATAGATTCTATACCCACGCAATTATCTGGTCCCTAACCTGGTAGAGCAAATTATTGACACAGATTTTAATTGGCCGGGTAGATTTCCATCTTCTACATGCTGACTCTCTATGCATAAGCCATATTTGTTTGCCTTAATTAAGGGGTTGTCATGCGCCGCTTCAGCACCTGGCGTCTTTGGCCCCGCTGCCGCTTAGGGACTTCCTGATTCCCGTCACGCTGACGCGACGCTCCCGTCACGCTGATGCGACGTTTCTCTCTATGCGGTCTAGTCTTCCCCGCCGTAGCACTATTTAACCACTCCTCTCCCAGAGCACTGCGCGTTGCAACCTTCCACGGTCAGCTGCTTTTCCTCGCTGCCGCGGTCTTGCTACACGCTGTTTACCTTTTGCTCCTTGAGCATTTTTTCTCTTACTCTTTCCATCCTTACTTACCGGTCCTACTCCGGTCCCAGCTTTTCGTCTCCTCTCTACCTTCATTCCTCAGTTTCCAGCCCTCTGCCTTCACTTGTTTACTTTATTCTATTGGCGTTTTGCTGTGTTATATTTCTCCTGGTTCCTGTTGCTGCCTTCTCCCCTCATCCATCTGCATACACGTCCAGCGGCCATCAGTATACCTTCCGGTCCAAGGGGTTTTTTGCCTATTCTGGCTTTTTTCCCCCTTCCTGTCTCTCCCGGGAGGGGGATACGGTCAGGGCGCATTTACACGCTCTCACTGTGGCTTCCTCTTGTGGGAGACACTCTCAACCAAGAAAAAAGGAAAAGGATTATACGGCACATCGAGCACTCAGTCCAGCTGAAGAGGATTTCGACTCCACAGGTGAGGAGGTTGAAGAGAGAAAGAAGGGTATTATAACAGTGGGAGAAACGGAGGCTGACAGGGGTGCAACGCTAGGGTCATAGCCTTTGAAATGATTAGTAATATACGGTTTGAGCCCTATTGAATTGTCTGATTTCGCTCGAATGCCTAAAATATGAGTATTGTTGCAGTGATTTTCAGCAGGTTTTAATTCTAAGTTTTTTGACCTAGTAACATAAGAGGTCTGCCTTTTACTCCTTTCTCCTGATCTTACTGTACCTCAAATGCACGCTACTTTTGCGGTATTGGTTAAAACATCTAATTAGCTTGACAGTATCTGGAAGAGATTGCTTGCATTTAACCCATTTTCTTTAAACCTAGCCTTGTTTCCAGAATAGCTTTTGGCCATCTCTGAATTAACTGTAGCACGTACATTGCAGCAGTACCTTCCCCAAACTACTGGTGATGGTGGGTGGTATTTCAGATTCCTACCTTCTAAACTTACAAATTCCAGCGTTTCCTCCACTCTGTATTGTATTGTGGAGCTAAGGGTGCACCTTTTCTGCATATTATATGGAGATTATAAGTTGATCACTCAAAGATACTGCTAATTCTCCAAATATGAGTGAAGGACTAAAGGAGCAAAACATTTCTTGCAATTCAGCAGCACTAGGCAAAGCAGACAATTCCTAATCCTTGCATGGTTAATTGACTTTATTCTGGGGATCCCCCAGTTGGTGCCCCACTAGTCCTGACTTGCTCTACCGGTCCCCTTTGATTGACCTTGGGGAGTGGTTGCAAATTCAATATTGTGTTGTTGTGTAGTTCAATGTAGTTGCCATTTTGTTAAGGCACAACAACTTACTGAATTGGTTCAGAATCTGCAGTCTGCTGCTTCATGGAGACCGGATCATCTCCATCTTTCCAAGTATGATAGGCCTTCTCAAATGGAGTAATGAGTGATTAGAAGCTGGATGGGTTGCCTTTTCCTCTGTTGTAACCGCAACCCTCTCCGCCGTCACGTAGGTTTATTAATTGCTCGCTCCAGCCTGTCTCAGAGGTAGCCTGCTCATGCCGCCTGCTGGCAACTAATCTGGAGGGTAGTGGCAAACTCAATCGCTCTTCTATTGCCTAAAGGGGTAGTGTCAATATATCGAGAAATAGTCATCCATGTGGCAGTCACTCCCATCGTCGTCCTCTCTGAAATATCCCCCCCTGATAGTTCATGAGTCTTGTGATGCTTCCACAAAAGGTAGGAGGGACAAGGATACATTAATAACATCGATCATAATTTCCACATAAGAATGCAGCCTCCAAAAACGATATGTGGGGTTGTAGAAGTGATGTGGCATTGAAGGCAGTTACGCATATCATTTTTTCTTTGATGGGTACCTGACATTCCTCGCTGCGCCGAGGACAACCCTGGTTGTGGATACTCAGATGATCCTGAGATGTTCAGAAGAGACTTGTGTGAACTGCTCCTCTGTGTCTGAGCCTGTAATGGCAGTGAGAACCGAAATCTCTCTATGGACTCAGAAAACCAGCTTCATGGACCACGCCACCATCTTACTCGGTATATATTTTTCTGAAGATCAATATGGTTTTTATAGCATTAAAAATCGAAGAGCTTATCAGGACTAGTAGGATAAAGTTGACTTCAATTGGCATATGCAACAGAACGTGGTATCCCCGAAGACTACACCAGAGCTGGAGTTTTTATCTGACTGTAGAAATCAAGACCCGGACCAGGTTTGGGTTGCTGAAATTATACTTTATTCTTGTGATTTTAAACTAAAGAAAATATAGTTGTTAGACGATCCTCTGCACACCAGTTCGCTACTAATCAGAACACTGCTCACATATCTCCACCATCCCCTCCCACGGTTCCAGGCTCGGGTGATTCGGTTAACCCAAAGAACCGGAAACCCCGTACCAGCTTTGGTGTACGGGCTCGATTGCAGCCCTTTCTGCATTGGCAATTGCCTTGGAGAGTGTATGGCAGAAGGGGCGGTGTTACGTCACCACGTCGGTCACGTGATCCAGAGTCACGTGTCCTTGTTGGACGTCGCATGATCCAGAGACGCCACATGACTCCCAGACACACAGTATAAAGTTCTGAGAGACAGAACACTCTTTGCTTCTCAGCTGGCTTCAGACCCTGTTTGGCGTTTCTACTTGCTCCTTGCTATCTTGATCACGGAACTCTACCTCGGACTCCCTCGGACACCCCTTTTGTACCTTTGCTTGGAACTGTTGACCTGTTGCCGGATTTTGGACTTCACCTCGACTTGCCTTTGGATCATCCCTGGTTACCTTGCTGAACTTCTACGCCCTTTCCCTCCTTGGGATTCAAGTCAAGCCCTCTCTCCTGCAGGTGGCTAGCCCTTCATCCACGCTAACCTGCGGTTCTACCATTCCAGGGACCGCCGCATCAACTGAGCCTCGAACCTCTCTACTAGGTTACCTGGGTTACCCTTACACCAGATAGGTAAGACATTTTAGATCCTTTTGTTTATCTGACTGTGTTGTGATTGCCTGGTACTTAACCCCGTTCCTTCTCGACAGCAGCATCGGTGTTCCAGAGGCTCCGTGGATCTGGGAAGACATCTCCCACCTGTGGCCTCAAAGGTCGCACAGCGGGTTTCTATTAAGTTCCCCTGTGCGTCACTTGGGGACAGAGGACTCATCGGTCTACACGACACTCAAGTCAGAACAGACTGAGAAGCCGTATAGTCGTGTTTGACGATGCAGGGATCCACGGAAGAACCCATAGCTGCTTTAGTCCAGGCAATTACAATATTAAGGGCAGATATGGCAGCCGCGAACACAGTGATCCACCAAAGGTTGGATTCCATACAAAGTGTTCAGCATTCCCTTCCTGCAGACCCTGAGTTTGGAGATGCCAGCTCCTTCACTACACCCCCTCCCTTGGCTACTTCTACAGTCCCAACTCCGATGATCCTCCCATCTCCTTCCCCCCTGGCTGCTCCGGAACGCTATCAAGGTGACCCCAAGAAATTCAGAACCTTTGTTAATCAGTGCAAGTTACACTTCTTATGCAGACCTTTGGCTTTTCCTACTGCCACTACTAAAGCCGCCTTCGCCCTCTCCCATTTGGCCGGAACGGCTGCCGCTTGGGCTAATCCCCTGCTAGAGAATAATAGCCCAGTCCTTTACGACTTTGATTTGTTGGTTCTAGAAATGTCCCGAGTATTCGATACTCGACACAAGGCGCAGTCTAGGGATTTGGAGTTTTTGGAACTGACTCTGGGTAGAAGGACTTTGATAGAATACATCACCCGTTTCAATCAGCTAGTTGCAGAAACATCATGGCCAGAAAATAAGCGGGCGGTGGTCTTTTATAGGGGGTTGAGTAATACCATGAAAGATGCTTTATCAGTGATTCCTTCTATGCCTACTCAGTATAAGGAATTGGTTGATCTCGTCTTGCAGGTAGATGCACGACGATCAGAGCGTAGAGCTGAATTGGGGGTCTCCTCCCATCCTACTCTTGCTAGCACTCCTGCTTCCAGTACAGAAGAACCTATGCAAGTGGGAGGTTTACGTAGTCCTATCACAACATCAGAAAGGGAACGTAGAAGGGTGGACAATGCATGCTTTTATTGTGGCACTACTGGGCATATTGTGAAAGAGTGCCCTCGACGTCCCAAGAAGAGCCAGGTTTTTCGGATGGCTCGACCTTAGATCCGGAGAACAGGTCGAGTGTCCCGTCATCATCTCCGGGTACCTCTCTTGTCTTTGCTCGTGTCCAACCCGTCTCTGTAAAGGCTACTCTATGTCCCTCTACAGGCCTTCTTCATGCAGTCAATATCATCATTGATTCAGGTGCCACTGGTAATTACATAGATATCGATTTGGCCCATTCCCTCAACCTACCTTTAGTGGTAAAAACACGACCGGAAAACGTCCAAGCCGTAGACGGCTCTGCATTGGTTTCTGGTCCTGTTAGACACCAAACTGCACCCCTCTTGTTGAACATACAAGAAACACACACAGAAACCATATGTTTTGATTTAATTACCACACCCCAATTTGGTATCATACTAGGTATTCCATGGTTACGTGAACATAACCCACTGATCAATTGGCAGTCAGGCACTGTACTCTTCGAGTCCGAAGTCTGTCAGAATTACTGTCTCCCGGTCCATCAAGCCTCTGACACACCTTCTCGGGCCTTAGGAGCATTAGCTCAACTCACTGTTGATGATCCAGAGATTGCTCATTCACATACTGTTGGGGGGTTGGTGTCTGGGATTCCTCCTGAGTACAATGCATTCGAATCGGTTTTCGATCGGGGCTCTTCCGAGGTACTTCCTCCACATAGACCATATGACTGCCCAATCGAATTACTTTCTGATTCCGCTATCCCTTCGGGCAGGATCTATTCTTTGTCCCCTTCGGAGGAACAAGCATTGAAAGAGTATGTACAGAATGCCTTACGTTTAGGACACATCCGTCCCTCCACTTCACCAGCAGCAAGTCCCATATTCTTTGTACCCAAGAAGGAGGGGGATTTACGCCCTTGTGTGGATTATCGGCGTCTTAACGCTATCACAAAAAAGGATAGATATCCAATCCCATTAATCACCCCACTTCTGGACCATTTAACTCATGCTTCCGTTTTCACCAAGCTTGACCTACGTGGCGCATACAATTTAGTACGCGTTCGCGAGGGAGACGAGTGGAAAACGGCTTTCTGTACTCGTTACGGCTTGTACGAATATTTAGTCATGCCTTTTGGCCTATGTAATGCCCCAGCCACATTCCAACGATTCATGAATGACATATTCAGGGATATTCTGGACGTTTACATGGTTGTGTATTTGGACGACATCTTAATCTTTTCTCGTGATCTTGATAACCATGTAAAGCATGTTCGAGAAGTACTATCCCGTTTGAGAGAACATTCCTTATTTGCCAAACCTGAGAAATGTCAGTTCCATAAAACTTCTGTTGAGTTTCTGGGTTTCCATATCACCCCTGGGGCGTTATCCATGAACGAATCTAAGGTCAAAGCAGTATTAGATTGGCCAGTACCCCAAACACTCAAGTCCTTGCAGGCCTTTTTGGGATTCGCTAACTTTTATAGACGTTTCATTTCTTCTTTTTCCACAATTGTTGCGCCGCTCACGGCTCTGACTAGTCCTCAGGTACCCTACCATTGGCACGGGGAACATCAGGAGGCTTTTGAGGCTCTGAAAACTGCTTTCACTACCGCACCGGTACTCCAGCACCCCAATCCTGATCTTCCGTTCATAGTAGAGGCAGATGCCTCTTCTTTTGCTCTTGGTGCGGTATTGT
The DNA here is from genome assembly GCF_040938575.1 of Ambystoma mexicanum. Taxonomy (NCBI): domain Eukaryota; kingdom Metazoa; phylum Chordata; class Amphibia; order Caudata; family Ambystomatidae; genus Ambystoma; species Ambystoma mexicanum. Next base: position 293,772,233 of record NC_090922.1, read on the forward strand.
CACAAACGTGTCCTACAACAGGCAAATTACATCCAGTGGCATACCATTCCCGTAAGTTCTCCAGTACTGAGACTCATTACACTGTTACGGAGAAAGAACTCTTGGCTGTCATGGATGCCTTTCGTGTTTGGCGCCATCATCTTCTGGGGGCCAAACATCCCATCACGGTTTACTCAGATCACCGGAATTTGCAGGATCTGGCCTCATTGAAGTGCATTAATAGCAGACAGGTCCGATGGCATCTTTTCTTTTCCTCTTTTGATTTTCGTATCATGCATCGTCCTGGCACTGCACATGGAAAAGCAGACGCCTTGTCACGTTCCCCAGGGGGGGTCGTGTTGCCAACCTTTCCTGACACTGTTCTCGGAAAGAGTCATGTGATTTGTCTTTGTACACCTTCATTGTCGTTATTAGACTCGGTCCGATCTTGGACTAGCAATCACTCCGACCAGTTGCGAGAATGGGACCCCGTGTTTTCTGATGGGTTGCCTTTCGTACATGAACATCTATTCCTTCCCACACCTGACACTCGTAATCTGGCCCTTGAGTGGTCTCATGATGCCCCTTTTAATGCCCATCCCGGTCAAGAGCGCACTTTAGATCTCCTCAAGCGCTGGTGTTGGTGGCCCTCTATGAGGCGCGATGTAGACTGCTATGTCAATTCATGTGCAGTGTGTGCTCAGGCTAAACATCGGAGAGGCCGACCGGTTGGGTTGCTACTTCCACTTCCAGTTCCTCCCAGGCCTTGGCATACACTGACTATGGATTTCGTTACCGATCTCCCCAAATCACGAGGCTTTGACTCCATCTGGGTAGTGGTGGACACGTTTACAAAAATGGCTCGTTTTGTCCCTTGTAAAGGTATTCCTTCGGCCCCGGTTTTGGCGGACTTGTTTTTTGAACATGTGTTCATGTTATTCGGCCTCCCTTCGGTCATTATATCCGATCGAGGATCACAGTTCACCTCTCAGTTTTGGAGGTCGTTGACTAAATTGTTGGGCATTGATACCAGGTATTCTTCGGCATATCATCCTGAGACCGATGGGCAGACCGAAAGGACGAATCAATCTATGGAGCAGTATCTTCGCTGCCTTATATTGCAACATCAGACCTCCTGGTTGGCCGCTTTGCGGCTTACTGAGTTCGCGTACAATAACGCGGCTCATTCAGCTACAGGTTATTCTCCTTTCTATGCCCTCTACGGCCAACATCCCAAGGTCTTGCCAGTCCCTGATGCTTCTAGTTCTTCGAATCCTGTGGCCACGACGTGTCTTAGGGATCTGTCTGCTGTACATGCTAGTACTGTGGTGCATCTCACGGAAGCGAAGACTGCCATGAAGGCCCGTGTGGATGGCAAACGTCTGGCTGCTCCCCCTCTGGTGGTGGGTTCTAGGGTCTGGTTGTCGTCATGTCACCTTCGCCTAGTGGGTTGCCGGAAACTGCTACCTCGTTTTGGCGGCCCGTATGTAGTCTCACAGGTAGTGAATCCGGTGGCTTTTCGTCTGGTGCTTCCTAGTTCTTGGCGTATCCATCCTGTCTTCCATGTGTCCCTCCTCAAGCCTTGCCCCGATTCTGTCCGCCTTCGTACCCCTGTTGCACCGGTGTCCCTGTCCTCTCCTGATGTCTTTGAGGTGTCGGCCATTTTAGGGTCCCGATGGTTTAGGGGTAGGCTCCAATATCTGGTGGATTGGAAGGGTTACGGCCCGGAGGAGCGTTCATGGGTTTCCGCCTTGGATCTGAACGCCCCTCGGCTGGTGACCCGCTTCCATAAGGATCATCCGTCCAGCCCACGGGGTCGTGGGCCGTTGGGGGGGGGGCTATGTTAGACGATCCTCTGCACACCAGTTCGCTACTAATCAGAACACTGCTCACATATCTCCACCATCCCCTCCCACGGTTCCAGGCTCAGGTGATTCGGTTAACCCAAAGAACCGGAAACCCCGTACCAGCTTTGGTGTACGGGCTCGATTGCAGCCCTTTCTGCATTGGCAATTGCCTTGGAGAGCGTATGGCAGAAGGGGCGGTGTTACGTCACCACGTCGGTCACGTGATCCAGAGTCACGTGTCCTTGTTGGACGTCACATGATCCAGAGACGCCACATGACTCCCAGACACACAGTATAAAGTTCTGAGAGACAGAACACTCATTGCTTCTCAGCTGGCTTCAGACCCTGTTTGGCGTTTCTACTTGCTCCTTGCTATCTTGATCACGGAACTCTACCTCGGACTCCCTCGGACACCCCTTTTGTACCTTTGCTTGGAACTGTTGACCTGTTGCCGGATTTTGGACTTCACCTCGACTTGCCTTTGGATCATCCCTGGTTACCTTGCTGAACTTCTACGCCCTTTCCCTCCTTGGGATTCAAGTCAAGCCCTCTCTCCTGCAGGTGGCTAGCCCTTCATCCACGCTAACCTGCGGTTCTACCATTCCAGGGACCGCCGCATCAACTGAGCCTCGAACCTCTCTACTAGGTTACCTGGGTTACCCTTACACCAGATAGGTAAGACATTTTAGATCCTTTTGTTTATCTGACTGTGTTGTGATTGCCTGGTACTTAACCCCGTTCCTTCTCGACAGCAGCATCGGTGTTCCAGAGGCTCCGTGGATCTGGGAAGACATCTCCCACCTGTGGCCTCAAAGGTCGCACAGCGGGTTTCTATTAAGTTCCCCTGTGCGTCACTTGGGGACAGAGGACTCATCGGTCTACACGACACTCAAGTCAGAACAATAGTCCATGAACTCCTTGAGAGTTACTCCACTCTTAGGCAGCCTTCTAGGGACGTGATTTAAACCCTCCTAAGTCTCCTTGGTGTCCGGATAGGCCCACCAGTTGTTCCTTCTCTCCTCGTCCTCTTCGTATGACTAGGAAAATCAAAAACAAACGCTGGATTAGTTCCCGGGCTTTTATGTGATGTGAGTGACTTGCTTCCCCCCCAATGGAAACCTCCCCTGTCAATCTGGCTTCTCATTGGCTGGTATTGCCATGTCCCGCCTCCTTTAAAGGCTGCCGTGGTTTCCCAAAGTGCCTGATTCTGCTGCCTGCCAGGAGAGTTCCGCTCCCAGGCAACTCCATCCCGTGAGTCCCTCCCCCCCCTTGGAAGTCTCTCTCTCGCCATGTGGGTTCGCGCACGCGGCCGCTCCAGAGCGGACCGCCCCGCCGAGCAAGCCGTCTCTCCCTCCTCTCCCTTCCTGGCGGGGAGAGACGTTCGGCTGGCCGCGTGGGCCGGCTCTCCCCGACCACCCGCGCTCCCCGCGGGCCCGCCGCCACCAACCCGGATCCCGGGCTACAAGTTGCGGCGCCACCCCCGGCGGGCTCAGGTAAGGCTCGGTGGGAGGGGGCCGCTCCTTTCGTATCGCGGCCCGTTGCCGCGATCCCGCGGACTCCCGTTACCCCTCCCGGCACCCCCTCCACTCCGGGTCCCACCTCACACTGACCTATATACTCTGCTGGTGTACTGGATTCGATCTTGGAAACTAGTGTGACATCACTATGGCAAACCCGCACTAACGATAACAAGGTACCTCTGCTGGGGCCTGCTGCCCATACATCATGCCATGTTTAAATTGCATGAGAGCAGGGTACATCTGTTAAATCGCCAGAATTGAAGTACAGACGCACCGCTGTTTAGGTGTAAACAAGTTGCTCACTGAAATGGACATGACATTGCCGCATAATTTCTCTATTTGACCTCATGGGTGAAGCCTTCAGAGGCTTATTTTCATTGTTTGTCCTGATAAAGGTTGCTAAACACAAGAGAACTTTAAGTACTATGGCTGAAACAGTGCCTCAACTTTTTTGATTCAAATAGTGAATGTTGATGGTTGTCTTCACGTGTCCTTTTCACGCATGTTTTTTTAACACACTGTCAAAAGGTGACAGTTCCTAATGTTTCACTTGGTCTATAATTATGAAATTGTGTGTTTTTGGATTATTTGTATATGCACCATGTGCCACAAATGTACACAAAGGTGGCAGGTTTTCCTGTCTCTCCAAATATGTTCGTCAAGCATTAAAGAATATATGTTTACAGATACACACACTCCTGGAGATTATTCCACCAGATCAATTCCTCGACTAGAATTGAAAAGGTGGTTTCCCTCTTCAGAAATAATCCAGCCTGTGGTATTATTTTCTTTTTATAGAATTGACCTCTATGAAACCATCTCCTTGGTTGAAGTGAAGTTGCAGTTGAGATGCAAATGCACACGTTTGCCAAGCACTGTATATGAACCCAATAGGTGGCTGTTGCTATATGCTTTAAGAAGCCGCAAACGAGAAACTGGGCATGATTGTGGAGGGGGTGAACAAGACCAAAGCATTGTTTTTTCAAATATTCTTTTAATTGCATTTTTTCATCAAAAGATAACAAACAAAACGGTGACAGCATTATTACAACTGTGTTTTTCCAGTAGAGCCAAAACACTGTATTGTTGGAGTTCAATTTTTAAAGAGAGAGACTGGTTGTATAGTCTTTTTATTTTGTTGTGGACATGCAATGAAAATGGAAGTACAAACATTTTTTAGGTGTAAAAAGGATTTGTGCAAGTGGAAGTGCATTTTAAGGTAATACATATAAGAGATATACATTTAAAAATGCACTCAGATAAATATTTTTTGCAAACCCACTGCTGTGCAAATGTGCCTTGTTTGATTAAAATCTCTGCAGTGGTTATGACATCTGTTGTATTTCTATTTACCAAAGTTAATCTCAGATCTGAACAGTTAGTGTTTTTGTTTGCAGTCTGATCCTTGCACTCGTGAACTTTTTAACAACATGCTAAACTAAAGGTACCATAAAGTGCTATGCCAAAGTAATGTATTCACTAAATACATTCACTTTCTTTCTTAAAACAATAATGATGTGCCCACGCATAGTGTTGACTTAGGTAAAACTCCTGTAACTACATGCTTAACAAACGTAAAGCCATCCCTCAAGAAATGGAAAATAGTTGAGAATGGGAGGTGTGCTAATGGAAGGTGCGCATTAGCATCACACACTTTCCTCTGGAGAGTGGAAGAACTATTTAGAGTTTCTGAGATCAATAATCACCCAGTAGACTTGAGTGTATTTTACCACATTGAAATGCAGAGTTGCCACTGTTCGGAGAAGAACATGTACTCTTAAGGTTAAGTTGATTTATACCGCACACCACTGCCATTTCTGTACAGCGGGTTGCCTCAGAACCAACCAATAAAAGATTGCTAAAGTAATACAAAAAGGAGTGTACACCAAGCTAGAAGTAACCCAATTTATTCTGGGTCTAGTCGCAGCTGGGAAAGCAAGATTCATAAAGAATGCCGAACAGAACTGCATGAAAGGCGCTGTCAAAGATAGGACTCCAAGACTAAAGCTTTTATAATCACCCAAACTAATTATCATGAAAACACATTGCAACCTTAGTATAGTCCTCCATGTGAAGCTGATTGGTATATCACGGTCCTTTCCCTATAGTGGGACATAAATTATGCTGAAATAATTGGGTACTAAAAACCTTGCCACACTACCCTCGGCCACCTCGGTGACATCACAGTCCAACCCATAATTCCCACATCATAGAACCAAAACATTGAGACGACCAGCGGATCTTTATTCATCTGCCGCTGGTCATCTCCATCCGTTTTTCATGGGAAGACAATTGATCATGACACTGAAGGAACCTTGAACCATTGACAAGTTACTGTTTCACTGTTGCATCTTAGAAACTCTTCACGCACCACGAAGAGTACTGACTGCTATACTGCTGTAGTCTCTGCCTACCTCGCTACGGATCGCTTCTTCAATCCTATGACTTCTGCAGATCGATACGTGAATCCAGCCCTCTCAGGGTACATCAACTATTAAAGTGGACTTATTGGATTCACTTAGTTAGTGAAATGCACTAACACGCCATCATTTTCTTTGCTTTCTTACAGCTAAGCCCCAACCCACGTGTTTTCTATAAAAACTGACAGCACGCACACCACAAAGTGTACCATAGATTACTGACTGCTGGCCACTGAGCCGTGGTGTTGCAGTTCACTGTTCAGTACACGCTACTCTTCAAGCTCTGTTGCCCTTCAGTGTTTCATTCCCTCGAATCCTTTTTTGGCTACTTGCACCATTAACGGTCAATTTACTCAATGGTGACATACCGCCTGACAATGGCCATGCCCTGGCGATCTCCAGCAACCTCTATTAACAATCGCAGTCCCGTTCCAAAAGTTCTTGCGCAGCGTGCCTCTGCACGCGGTCCACCTCCCACCTGCAACTGCAATATTAAAACTGACATTAGGAACTTCCTAACTTCCAATGAGGATGACTGACACTCTGACAGCAAATTCCATAGAGTCTGCAAGCCGCGACTCTCCTGCAGTTACTTTCTCCCTAAATGCTTGTTTCGAGGGGATTGGGTCCTCCGACGTATTCCATATCTATGACAGTAATCACCACATCTGTGCTGCTCCGGAAAATCTTTCTGCGTCCGGCATCGATGATGTCGATATGCTGTCCTCGAGGGCCTCCATTGAGCCGAAGTCACCGGATGTTATAAGTAGGACGCACGACGCACGCAGCCTCAGTTCCATTTTTTCCGTGAATGTGTTCGCTTCAGAGATCTCGGCGAGCCTCGATTCTACTGAATCCTTTTCTTTCTGTTCTTCGAACCTGTTTCTTCGTTGCTACTTGTAAGCATGTCGTCTACGGCTTCTTCCACCCCGCGTTCCGGGTTTAAGAAGTGTCGGGTGTGCGGGTCTAAGATGTCGCTAATGGATATGCACGACGCTTGCCTCTGGTGCCTCGGGGAGGACCATGATACGGACGACTGTGTCGACTGCCAATCGCTCACATCGAAGGCCTTGCGGGAGCGTAAGAAGAAGCTGTCGGTCGGTAAGGTGGCCAAGCCCCGGAAGTCATGTTCCACTGGTCTTTCGACGGACAATTCGAGGGGTGACTCTCCGCATAGTCGTCGTGAGTCCGGGGGATCTCGGTCTGGGAGTCGGTCCCGCCATTCCTCTGCCTCTTCGAGGCACTCCAGGAAGTGCTGTCACAGGTCGCCTTCCCCGTCCTCTTCCGAGGATTCCGCCTGTCGGCGGGTTGCTTGTCCCAACAAGCATTCCACTCCTGAGGAATGGGATTAATTCCGAAAGGAGATGTTGGCGATTTTTCAATCGCAGGGCTCCGGTCTGTCTGCACAGTCTGTGGACGCCGGTCGCGGCCGTGCTCGATACACCGCTCATCCGCCTTCGGGCTCGAGCAGCCGTTGCGACCACCGGGCGCCTTCAAGGTCCCGGTCGGACAAGGATTGTCGCTCTAGACATGCCCGTTCCAGGTCCCGGTCCCCGACGCCCTCGAGACCGCGAGAACCTGTGAAGTCTTTGAGGAAGACATCGACGCCGGCGGCGCCGAGGTCGTCAATGGAATCTCTCGAGGCCCCGCCTCCGAGGAAGTCGTCAACGCCATCAGCATCCAGGCTGTCGAGAGACACACTCGGGGCTCCGCCCTCGAGGCCTGTGTCGACGCCGTCAAAGCTGTCGGCCCCGTGTTTGATGTCGACGCCGATTCCATCAACGCCTTTCGAGGTGGCTTTGTCGGAGGTGCCCCATGGCACGGTGGCACCCCCCAAGAAGGTGCTGGCCAAGGCTAAACATGTCTTTGTGCCTTTTTCTGTACCCTCCTTCCAGCCTATGGATTATATTTTTGAGGTGGATGAGGGGTCTGAGGAAGGTGAGGTTCCTGCAGAGGTTACTGATAACATTGTGTCTGGTCATTGTTAACTTGAGGACCTGCGTCAGTCGCTGCACAACGCCAGTGGGCTCGACACCTCTCCGGAGGTGGAATTTGGTAGGCCTGAGCCTGGCACACATGCCGACTCCTCTTATCGGCGCCTGATGTCGAGGGTCACGGATTACCTGGGGTGGTCTGCCCCGCCCCCCCCTGGGGATTTTCAGCAGGATGATCGGACTGATATCCTCGACCATGGTCCCCCAACTGACCCGTTACTGCCATTCCATATGGCCTTGCAGAAAAGGGTGGCTACGGCTTGGACTTCTCCGGAGAGTCTCCCGGCAGTGAGCAAGTCCTTGCCGAAGAAATATCGCCCAGCACCCTACTACGGAGAGTTTGGTGGTGCAGGCGGCTACGGCCCCAGCTAAGCAGGCGTCGTACCCTACCATCCCGCCTGATAGGGCCGACAAACGTTTTGAATGCTGGGCAAAGAAGGTATTTTCTTCTGGGGGTATGGCGCTTCAGGCTGCCAACTCCATTTGTGCCTTGTCTCGTTTCACGCACACTCTGTGGAACTGTATTTCCCTAGCGGCTGATCATATTCCCGAAGGGGAGGAACGAGATGGTTTCCTTGCTATTGTGCAGGATGGCAAGGATGCCATGTGTGAGTCCGTTCAGTCGGGTCTGGACATGGTTGATTGCGTCAGCCGGTCCATGGCGGCGAGCACCGTAATACGCAGGTTTGCGTGGTTGTGGAAGTCGGGGTTTGCTCCTGATGTGCAAGCCCGGCTCCTCAACATGCCCTTTGATGGTGACCATCTTTTTGGCAGTAAGGCTGATGAGAGCCTTGAGAGGTTGCAGACCTCCAAAGCTGCAGGGAAGTCATTGGGTGCTGCAGTTCGCCAACCTCCGCCTTTTCGTCCTAGGGGACAGCAATGGAGGGGAGGTTCCTTTCGATATTACTCGTCCTTTAGTAAATCGAGAGGAGCTGCAAGTCAAAGGGGCAACCGTAGGAGTGCCAGAGGTGGAAAACAAGGTACTCGAGGTGCCAAGGCTGTGCAAGCAGTTGCCTCTTTGCCCTCAGGCACTGCCGCAGCCACTTCAGCTCAGTCATGAGGCCCATGCTTCTCCGGTTGGGGGAAGGCTGGCGCAGCATCTTGTGGAATGGCGTGCCATTACTTCAGATGTGTGGGTTCTGGAGATCATAGCCCACGGCTACTGTCTTCCTTTCCGGCAGAGGCCTCACGACAATCCACCAGGGAATCTCTCTTTGAAGAGTCCGGATCCGCTCCTTGCGCAGGAAATTCAATCCCTGCTGGAGAAAGGCGCCATAGAACTGGTGCCTGTAGTGGAGAGGATGGTATTCCCCTTATTTATTGATTTCGAAGAAAGACGGGGGTTTGAGACCCATCATGGACTTGCACGGTTTGAACAAGCTCCTCAGGAAAGACAAGTTCAAGATGGTTATTCTTTCTCAAGTCCTCCAGGCCCTTCAACTTCAGGACTTGTTGGTGTTTCTCGACCTCAAGGACGCTTATTTTCATGTGCCGATCCATCCAAAGCACAAGAAGTACCTGAGGTTCGCGATTGGCGAGTCGCACTTTCAGTTTCGGGTCCTGCCGTTCGGCTTGACCTCCGCCTCGAGGGTCTTCACCAAGCTCGTGGTGGTGGTGGCAGCGCATCTCAGGAAAGGGGGGATTCATGTCTACCCCTACCTGGACGATTGGTTGATCAGGGCACGTTCTCCCGAGCAAGCCGTGGATCGTCTATCCATCACCTGTCACTCCCTTCACAAGCTGGGCTTCTCCCTCAACTTAAAGTCGTCCCATTTGACGCCAACACAGCGGCTCCAGTACATCGGAGCGGTGCTCGACACCTCCCTGTGGCAGTGTTTCCCTCCCCAGGTAAGGGCTCTTAACATTCAGCAGATGGTGCACAAGTTTCAACTTGCCCAGACGCTCCTGGCGTTCGAGTTCTTGAGGTTGCTCGGCCTCATGGCATCCTGCATTCTTCTGGTGCCAGAGGCCAGGTTGCGGATGAGATCTCTGCAATGGGCCCTCAAGCTTCAGTGGTCACAGTCCTCTGGCAGGTTGTCGGACCCCGTTCAGGTGCTGCCCTCGGTGGCCCAGGACCTTCTGTGGTGGGCCATCAAAGGCAATCTGATGAGGGGGGGCTCCATTTTGGCTGCCCTGGCCGGAGGTGACGATCGTGACGGACGCATCCCTCATGGGATGGGGAGCTCATGCCAACGAGCTGACAGTCAGCGGTCGTTGGTCTCCGTCCGAGTCCAGACTCAATATCAATCTGTTGGAGCTGAGGGCCGTCAGGCTTGCCCTGACGGCTTTTCTGCCGACTGTGCAAGGGAAGAATGTCCTGATTCTGACGGACAACACAGTGGCCATGCACTACCTGAACAAAAAGAGGGGGCAGGGTCACTTCCTCTGTGCAGGGAGGCAATGCAGCTCTGGTTCTGGGCCATCCAGCAGGAAATTTCGATCTCGGCAGTTCATCTGGCCGCAGACAAAAACGAGATGACGGATGCTCTGAGCAGGCAGAGCGCGATCTCGCACGAGTGGGAGTTGGCTCAGGAGATTCTCCCGGAGATCTTCGCCCTTTGGGGGACACCTCAAGTGGATCTCTTCGCCTCCAGTGTCAACCGGATGCGTGAAAGATTCTGCTCGCGGGAATTTCCTCCAAGAGGAGCCTTAGGAGACGCGTTCGTAGTGGATTGGTCCTTCCCACTGCTGTATGCGTTTCCTCCAGTCCCCGTCATCCCACAAGTGCTGCGGAGGCTACGGAGGTTCGGTTCCCAAATGATCCTCATTGCTCCGGCATGGGCCCGGAGGACGCGGTACCCAGTCCTTCTTGACTTGTCCATCTGCCCTCCACGTCGTCTTCCCTACCGTGACAATCTGCTCTCACAGGAGGTGGGTCAGGTTCTCCATCCAGAGGTCAGATCCCTCAACCTTCACGCTTGGCTTCTGAAAGGCTGGGGTATAAGGATTGGGACCTCCCTGAAGATGTGATGGAGGTGTTGCTTTCGGCCAGACGGCCGGCAACAAAGTCCCTGTACCGTTGCCGTTGGAGAAAGTTATGCGACTGGTGCAGGGTTAAGAATGTGGATCCTTTTTCATGTTACATTCCTGTGGTTCTATCTTTCTGCTTTCTTTAGCCCACAGGGGCTTGCAAGTGGGTACCGTTAAAGGTTACCTGGTGGTGCTGTCCATATTTAAGCGCTCGTCTGAGGAGTGTTCTTATTTTAAAATTCCTTTAATTTCTCAGTTTCTGAAAGGGCTCACTAATGTGTTCCCTCCGTCACCTTTCCAAGTGTCAGATTGGGATTTGAACCTTGTTCTGAAATTCCTTATGGGTGCTCCGTTTAAGCCGTTGCATTCTTGTCCTTTGAGACTGTTGACCCTGAAAACTGTATTTTTAGTTGCGGTCACTTCCGCTCGCAGAGTGAGTGAGTTACAGGCACTTTCAGTTAAGCCACCCTTCACTGTGTTTCACAAGGACAGGGTTGTCCTTCGAGTTCGTCCTTCCTTTCTTCCGAAGGTGGTGTTGGAATTTCATTTAAGCCAGAAGGTGATTTGTCCGGCATTTTATCCTCCTTCACATCCTGGTAAGGAAGAGGAGAGGCTCCATAGGCAGCATCCTAGGAGAGCTTTAAGTTTCTACATTTCACGCATGTCCCTGGTCAGAGTGGACAATCAGCTCTTTATTGGTTATGCTGGAAGGCGTTTGGGACAAGCTGTGACTAAGCAGACTTTGTCTAGATGGATTATCTTGGCAATTTCTGAATGTTACCGTCTGGTGTGTAAGGACCCTCCGGTGGGCTTACGGGCCCATTCTACTAGGTTAATGGCTGCCTCTACCGCCCTGCAGAGGGGTGTTCCTCTTCGTAACATCTGTGATGCAGCCACATGGGCTTCGGTCCATACTTTTGTATATCACTACTCCCTAGATTCTATCCATGGGCAGGATCTGGCCTTTGGCATGGCGGTCCTTTACTCTGCACTTTGATTGGGCTTTCTAAATTTGTATGTTCTAAATTCTTTTCCCTCCTCCTGACGTTGGTACTGCTTTGGGAGTCTGTCGTAGATATGGAATACGTCGGAGTACCCTATCCCCTCGAAGAACAAGTTAATCTCTTACCTGGTAACGTTCTTTCGATGGAATGGTCCGATGACGTATTCCATATCGCTCCCTCCCTGCCTACCCTGCTACAGAATTTCTTATGCGATTGCAGCTTACGTTTCCACAAGGCTTTCTGTGGTCATACTGGCAGAAGATTGGTGCCACACTTTCTGGGGGAAAACTACAACTGAGGCTACGGGCGTCGTGCGTCCTACTTATAACATCCGGTAACATCGGCTCGACGGAGGCCCTCGAGGACCGCGTATCAACGTCATCGACCCAGGATGCGGACGCCGAAAGATTTTCCAAAGCAGAACAGCTGTGGTGATGACTGTCATAGATATAGATTGTCGTCTGACCATCCCATCGAAAGAACATTATCAGGTAAGAGAGCAACTTGTTCTTTGCCCCGGATAGCGACCCCCATCACATTGTATCGGATATCACTATGCAGTCTCATGCCTCGCCATTTACTGCGGGTCTCGAAAGTGAACACTTTCATCCCCCAAATGCCATGACTGAGATTGCCCTGGGCCAACAAGTCCCTGCTATTGTCCATACAATAGACTCCTCTTCAATCCCTCAACGGTACTCTCAAATTGTCCAGCAGCATAGATCTACTAACTTACCACACAATAAGCCTGCCTCTTTTGACTCATCGGTTTCATCAACCCCATTGGCCCGAGTTAATTCTACTCAAAATTCCTGTTATCCCTCATCTGGTGCCATTGGAAACCTCTATGCTACACAATCCAGCTAATACAACAACGAGGCTATCTAACTCCCTGGCCCTTTTCACTAATGAAGGGTCAACTTGCATCATCTCTGCTCCTGATTCGGACTCTTCTATGGTTGCATCTTTTTACAAACCCACACCTCGACCTTCTTTTGGTTTTCCTCTTGATTCCACTTTTGGCCTTGACGCAGCCTTTTCAGCGATCAACGCAAGTATATATACTCTAACAAAATTGTATGAAGTCCCAGATATTACCCTTCTGCAATCTGTCACTGACAAAATTGACTGGATAGCTTGGAAGTTACCTTTCTTGGTAAATTCTGTCCCTCCACATGATCTAATCAATCCACCAAACCTAATTCTATTCAGTCAGACACCTTTGGTGATGCCATAAACCAAGACGGAGAGCCCTACGACTATTGGGACCTCTTCACCTGGATCAGTCATTTTGCGAAATCCTGTTTCCCAGGCCTTGTCTCCAATTGGCATTCTCGACCCAAATGTTCCTCATACAGCAGACATGCCTGATACCAAAATTCCTTTATATGATGTATTCTGTCCTGCTGCACAAGGAATGAAAACAGAAGAAAAAGAAAAAGGAAACGTACTTCCATGTTCTGCGCTGACCCAAAAAACATGACCTTAGCAACCAAAAAAAGCCATAATCATAAAACTAGAGCCTTCATTGATAATATCTTAAAACCAGTTAGTGCTATACCATCTCCAGCCCAATCTGCCAATGAAGACATCAACCAAATCAGCGATCGTTGAAGTCACAGTCATTGACGGCCCTCCCTCCTGCGTTGAATTTGGCATCAAATAAAAAAATAAAAATAAATAACCTATCAACATCACTTCAAGGTAAGATCGATATTCAGGCTATGAATTCTACTGATGCACTTGATGATGTCCCATCTGTTCCCCAAGGCCTTTCTGAGCCCGATGATATAAATGATGAACTTATGAATCTGTCTGTGTATTCTACTCTTTCCAGATCTATAACAGTGATTGTACATCAAAGTATAACTGGTTCACACCCTACACTTGACAAACCCAAGCAGACTTTCTGTGTCAATTTGAATGTGGATGTTTTGTTATTGTAAGGAAAGATTTCATAATTGTATGGAATTTCCCCTCCATGTGGCAACCCCCAAACTTTTTGCTGTTGTTTTACACCCTGATCTAGACTTTGCCAGAGAAGCGCAGCCTTCCGCCGCACTCCTCTGGACTTTCGCTCAATTCTTATGGGGAAACTGACATGCCCTTAAGACAGTCAGTACTGGGAGACTTCGTTTCCCTTAGTCCTTTCCTCATGTTGCAGCTTTTGTGTAACATGAAACAAGAGTGCACTGTAACTTACTTTACCGCGCTCTTGGGTCTCTAGTCATTCCAAAGGCCCTAGAAACCACTCGCTGGACTGATTATGAACTGTGCAAGTGTGTCACGGACAGGACTGGTGGCAGATATCGTTTCTATTGTGTTTTGAATCCTTTTTTGCCATGTTATCCATGCTTACCGCGTTTGGCACGAATAGGTGGCCTGGCTCCCAAAATGGCCATGCCACAAGGTTTTGTCCTGTCCGCTGACAGTCTTGCCCCTTCACCTAGGTCGAGCGGACCCTGGGCAGTCCTTATTTGGTCATGCACTTTCCGGCAAAACCCCAAAGCTTTTGTGGTCTTCTGCATGCCTTGTGTGTGCCTCCAGGATGTGGGCTGGGATGTCTGGTCCCAATACACATCCTGGGTGCCAGAGAGTCTGGAGTGTCCTCAATGCCTAGGACCACCGTGGTCCGTGATAGGTCCACATATGGTGCAAGTGTTTGTGAGCAGATTTCCCATTTGGTCCTCTCCGTTTTGGCGCGAAGGGAACTTTGGATAAGAGGAGGCTGGAAACACCACTACCATGTCGATCTCCTGAGTTCACACCGAACAAGGGATAAGGAGCCAAGTATCCTGCAACAAGAAGCTGAGTCGAGGAACCACTGGTGACCCACTGAAGGTTTGGCACCCTGAGCCGCTGTCGTCCTGCGAGGCCCCTCTGCATCTGATCGTCCTAGAAAGTCTGCGAAGGCGCTTCGACCCATTGGAATAGTGGCATCAACTATTCCCGGCACCTTCATCAAACCCTGCAAGTAAGCCTCTTCGGAAGTGTCCCTGGGCCAACCAGTGGGCTGACCAGCTTACACAGGACGCTTTGCTCTGTCACCACCGCCGTTTCGGGGAAGCCCTCGAAACTTGGACGACTGCTTGCTCTGCGTCCACGGCACCCTCACACCGAATTTCGTACACTTGGCATTCCCAGGTCTGAAGTGAGACAAGTGCGCCCGGACCAGAGTAAACGCGGTTGCTGTGTTGCCCTGCTGTGGTAACAACCTGTGCACGTCCGCTGCATTTGGGACACCCTCGACCCTGCATCCTGCTAAGCAGAATCTACACGGTGTCGAGACGTCCTGATCATCGCAGCTGAACCTGCCAGCAACGTGAACTGAACTGGAGAAGTCTGGGTCTGCCTGCGTCGGGGACCGGTGAGTAGTCCATACCCCAACCGGTGGCCCCTCGCGCAGGAGCCCGTTTCTTTTCTACCGCTGTTGCGAAATAGAAACTCTATCCTACACTCTCACCCTGCCTCTGCCCACAAGTGGAGGCCTTGCTTGAGTAGTGGGGGCTTGTTCTGCATTGCTTCATTCACCTTCCTGAACTGCCTGACATCCTTGAAGAGGCCCTCTTTTGTCCATTGGCACCAGCGCGTGCAGGTACTTTTGAGCATAAGGCTCCTCTCTTCGTAGGGCTCGGACTTCCTCCTAGTTGGGTGTATTTTGGATGTCAAACTGGGCCTAATGATTACTTGCACTGCCTGTTTTCCTCCCCATCTAGGTGGTCTACATATTACGTGCTCCTAACTCCATAGACCCCTCGGTCTTGTATATATATTGTATTGATTGTGATGTGTTGGTTTACTTTAGTATTATTGTGATTCTTTGCTATGGTCGATGTTACAAAGGCCTTGTAATAAATGTGTCTATATTTTTAATATAACACCTGTCTGGAGTCATTTGTAAGTGTCCTTGCTTTGTGTGCTCATTGAGGTCTTTCCGTCACCCTCACCACTCTTGAGACTTAGTCTTGACCGCCGCCATCGCTACCCTGATTGGTCTGGCTTGTCCAGAGGTTACCCTGTTCCAAGAAACTAGGCTGGCCTTCTGAACCTCTGCCCCTCCAGGTCTGAGTTCAGAAATCCATCTTAACAGTTGTTTAAAAATCTTGATCAAAAACCCACAGACTGCTTAGGAGCTTTTGCAGTTATTAATGATTACCCCTCACAAGGAGCTCCAGCAATCTTGCAAAATCAACTGCGTCCTAAATTACTTTCGACTCAAGTTCTGTCTACCCAGCCGGAGAGGAACCCAAACCATCTGAAGTTCCATCCTTCAGATCCCTTGTTACTTGATACTGAAATGTTAATAATAATGATGCATGACAGAATGCAATCTGATCTTTTCCCCAACAGGTCAACACTTTTAACAGTGTTTAACGCCATACCAGCTCTGCAGCATATCGGTTCAGATGACATTGAGTCCATACCCCATGCCCTTATAAAGTAATTATACTCTCAAAGATTGTCAAAAATATGGTTTGACAGGAATGTCATTCATTATGATATATGATATGATATATGGCATTTATAACTTGCCTATACACAAGTGTTTTGAGGCGCGACGAGGCAGGGAGGGGAACAAAGGGAGGATGGACAACGATCCTACTAGGTCAGGTGTCATTCAGATCGCGCAAGTGCGTGGGAAGAGGGCAGGGACAGTGCTGGTAGAGAAAAAGATAGCGGAGAGGAAGGACCCAAGTTGGACATGGGAGGGTCGGTCAGAGAGGAAGGAAGTCAGCCACACCAGAGCCTGACCAGTGATACCCAGGTTATCATGGAGACGGTTGAGCAGGATGGCATGGTTGACAGTGTCAAAGGCAGAAGAGCGATCAAGGAAGATGAGGACGCAGGGGGTGTTAGAGTCAAGGTTGGCGAGCAGGTCTTCACGGATGTTCAGGAGAGCAGTTTCCTTCTTCTGGCAGCTCTGAAGCCAGACTGATGGTCATGAAGACAACCAACAGATTCAGTTTGGAGATTAAGCTGGGAGATGGCCAGTTTTTCAAGGAGCTTGCCCAGGAAGGGAGTGATGGAGATTGTGCAACAGTTAGCTGGCCTGGCGGGGTTGTCCGAGGCTTTCTTAAGAAGAGATTGCACAATGGAGTGCTTAAGGGGGGATGGGAAGACGCCAGTGGTCAAGAAATCAGCCAGGGCTGGAGCCAGTGAGTCGATGTGGTCCTTGATAATTTTGGAGGAACAGGGGTGAATCTGTTTCGACACGACTTTCATAGATGGGACTTGTCTAGAAACCTCGTCAGCAGAGAACATGGGAAAGGCAGAGAAGGAGGGAGGCGGGGTGGCTGCAGAAGGGTCAGAGGAAAAGCAGGGAGTAGGGGGCAGAGGGGATAGGAGGAGCGTGAGGACAGGATATCCTGAGGTTTAGAGATCAAGTGACAAGCCAGTGCCATGCAGACGGCCTGGGAAAGGACAGGAGAGGTAGACACTGCGGCAGGATTGGCCAGTTCCTTGCAGATTTTGAAGAGTTCAGCCGAATTGTTAGGTGCCGCAGAGTCGTGGGCTTGGAAATGCACTCTCTTCTTTGTGAGGACAGAGAGCCGGTATTGCCTTTGGAGCAGGCGGCAGGCCAGTTTGTCAGAGGATGTATATGAAGCACGCCATTTCCTCTCAGCCACCCTGCACTTGCGTTTTAGGGTGACAAGGTCGAAGTCATACCAGGAGTTGCACTTGGCTTTGGGCTTCAGGCAGATTCTCATGACCGGGGCAAGGATATCAAGAGTATCAGATATAGCAGAGTGGAGCATGGAGAGGGCTGTGTCTGGGTGTGAGTCGGCCAAAGGGGTGGGGGGATGAGAAGGTGGTGGCGAAAAGGCTCAGTTGACACGCGCTTCATGGGTCAGATGACGGAGAAGGTGGGTGGCAGTGATGGAGGTGGCTTAGCCTGAGGGGTAGGGAGTGTGAGGTGGGAGAGGAGAGGAGACAGTGATCACTCCAGGAGAGAGTGGTGGAGAGAGGAAGAGGGAGGGGAAGGTCTGAGGAGATCAGAACATCCACAGTGTGTCCTGCAGAGTGAGTCGGGCCAGAGGAGGGAATAGTGAGTGAGAGAGAGTCGCAGAGGTCGCGAAAGAGTAGAGAGGAAGGAGTTGAGTGTTTGAGGCCAGGAGTGAGGAGGAGAGGTCTGCCCACTGAGAGAGGAAGGAGGAGATCTGACCAGGTGCTGATAGATAGTAGCCACAGTAAGGGAATGGCTAGGGGAGCGAGAGAGAGCCTGCAGACGAGGCATTCAAAAGAGGAGTAGGCCTGCATAGGCAGGTATCCACTCAGGGAAGATCAGGGCTACACCCCCAACTGAGCGGTTGGACCTGGGTGCAGAAAGGATCTTGTAGCCATCAGGTAAGAGATTGTCAAAGCTAGTAATAGAGCTGGCCGTGAACCATATCTAAGTGAGACCGAGGACATCGAGGTCAAATTCTTTAAGAAGGTGGCAGATATCAGAGGAGGGTTTGACAGCAGAGCGAGAGTTTAGAGTGGCGATATGGAGAAGGTTGGAAAAAAGACCTTGCTTATGAGCCAGCGGTGTGGGCTGCACTCACAATTGCCTATATAGGCTTTCAAAAAATTCAAAAGATTCTGATTATAATTAAGTATTCTTATATCACTTTTTGTGAAGCTTTTTATTCATATTTTTCATTAGCAAATGCGCTCAATGTGGCCAATGCATTTCGGAATGTGGTCCTTCATCAGGGCCTGATAGGTCCATTATCAAAGTGCAACTAACCAGATGTTTAAAAATTATAATCCAAACCATCAAAATATGATGTAATCATTGAAATCAAATTCATATCAGTATCCAAAATTCAATTCACATTCAAATTATGTGCATGTATATATACATTTTAGAGAGCAAACACAACATCAACAGTAAATATACGTACGTGTCAGTCATTACATATATGTAGGGGAGAGAAAAAGAAAACAAAAGCAAAATTATGAGGAATGCAAACTATATGATGTGGTTGTCACCAAAGGTAATTAGTCAGTTTTTTTAACAGGCAATGTTCCAATATAACAAACTTCAGAGCATCGGGACTTCTAGTAGCAATCAAAAATGATTCTCAACTCAACCTTGAGCATTGGCTGTCCCCAGACGCTGGAATCCAAGTTGCTAAAATATCCACTGTAAATCTGTATCACCCCTTTTTCCCATAACAGCAGTTGTGAACATGTATTGGAATCCTCTGTCCCCAAAGAATCTCTTGGAAAAATATATATATTTTTTTAGATCTTATCCTGCTTGTCTCACACATTCAAATGACCATCATTGCTGGCGATTTTAACATGAACTGTATTCCTTTGAATAATAAACAATGCAAATTGCGGGCAGTGGGTTGGATGTTTCATGAAAATTCGAAAGTTCACCATGCTAAACGGCTCCTCGTCTGAAAACTCACCACCTGCCTCTACATGGTCCGGGAGATGTCTTCTTCGATATTATACTGTTTTTATTTTGAATGAAGCAAATAAGAAAGTTGCCTCATTTTAAAATCGCCCTAAATTCCTCTAGTGATCACAAAATACTAGACACGGACTGGATACCTCATGTGATTTAGGAACTTCAATATTACAAACAACAACTCAAGCTTAATCCCAGTAGAAACAGTCTACGCTGGAATCTTCCTCTCATAGCTTCATTAACTCATTTTATGTCGTCGTGTATTGATTATATAGAAATAATCACTGAGTCATCACAAACAACTTTTCGGCCAGATTACAGACACAAATACACCTTTTAGTACAAGTATTCATGAACTCAAAAAAAGTCTCTGCCAAACCCTACGATCCCTCTCCTCTCACTCATTCAGAGGACCAAACTGAGGACTAGATAGAAGAACGAAATCACACAATAGCCATGCAAAAACAAGCAGATGCAGGAAAAATGCTAACTGCTAAAATGAGCAAATCTGCTAGTGAGATTTGGTGACTAATTAATAGCTATCCCTCGAACACCCATAAATCACAGGAATTAAATACAATAAGGGAAATCAATTGGACTGCCCATTTTCAAGAGCATCTCAATAAATCGGGTATAAACCCTTTTTTGTCATATTCTGTCGCTGATCTCACAATATTTTCATTTGATACCCTGGACATTCTCATAATCAAGAAATTGAGTTAGTCTAGAGCACCGGGCCCTGATAATCTAACCGATGTGATATTTAAAGCAAACCCGGAATCATGGGCTGTTGCTCTCAAGTTAATATTCAAACAAGTCATCTATGCAACTTTTATTCCTCCATTTTGGCAGGAATCTATCGTAAATCTGATATTCAAAAAAGGAGATAGAAACAATTATAGGCCAATAGCTCTCTTAGATGCCCCGGGTAAAATTTTCGCAAGACTCATTCTAGGTGACTTCTTAAAATCCTAGATTCTTCTCATAAAGCCAATCAGGATTTGTATCAGGAATAGGAACTGTATTAAATATAATGCTTTTATCAGCGGTGAAGAAACAAGCCATCTCTAGTAAACAACAAGTTTTTATAGCTTGTATAGATTTTAAGCAAGCATTCGATTCAGTGCCTCGTGAAATTTTATGGACTAAACATTTTAATGCCAACTACCCCTTGCACCTTATTTATTTAATCCATCAATTTTATTCCAATACATCTATCAAGGTGAAACTTAACACCAATGGCTTATCAACCAATGCAATACCAACAAATGTGGGCCTAAAACAAGGGTGCGCCCTCGCATCGATTTTATTAAATTTTTATATTAACGACATACATGCAATCTTTAAGCCGGTTCGTGCCTTTTCTCCCAAACTAGGGACAACTGAGATACCCTCCCTTCTGTATGCAGACGACTTAGTGATTTTTGACAAAATCCCATTGCACTGCAAAGAAAGCTAGCAGCCTTAAGATCTTATGCTGATGCCAACCATCTTACCATCAATACACTTAAGTCCAATATCCTTATCTTCCATCATCATTTAGACAAATAAGGATACACATTTAAATGGCTGCTCTCTGAAATGTCTGTCTCAAACTTTGCATTACACATATCTCAGTGTTAACATCAATTCACACTTAAGTGACCTACCATATAAAATGAACTTAAGAATAGAATGATTCTTTTGACGATGCAAGTCAAAGCTATACAGCGGAACTATGTAAAATGTTCAATTTCTCCGGCAATTACCTTCTATCAACAAAAGGTTGTCCCTATAATTTCTTACGGATCCCAGACTAAATTGCTGATCGAATCTCCTAGGTGGAACATTATAGAAGGTATCTATTGGAAAAATATCCTATCTCTGCCCTTAAGCACCCCGAATGCCATCATCCAATTTGAACTAGGCCTCATCTCACTCTGTCACTCTCTACAATAGTATCATGGCAAATACTAGCGGCCTACAGGAAGTGCTTAATTTCTACAAGCGCTTCACAGAATCTTTTACCAGTTTTTAGATCCCTACTGGAGTCGTCCTCATCCTGCCCACTACAGTCATGGAAAAATTGTTGTCCAGATCTTCTATAAAATGCTGATATTTCAATGTAATTATTATTAGAAAACCCAGTGAAAGCGAAACTTAAGCTATGGTTGAAAATTGTAGTCCAGAATTGTTGTTTGGTTAATAATGATATATGCTAAAAAAAAAATTCAAAGAAGCAATAGGAGGAGCACCTGGGAAAAATGTAACACCTATTTGGCTTTCAAAGCCTGAGCTTTCATTTTAAAATCCACAAATGAAATTACCCAGTACCCTGTCAGGTTCCCAGACTCGATGTATGCTAATTCAATTCTTCAATCTCTGGCCAACAAAAGTTAAATTAGCGAATTATTCTAAAACTATAGTACTCGACACTACTTTTCCATTCTGTAGAGTTTAATCTAATCCTGAAACTCTCCAACATTTAATAACTGAATGCCCTGCCCTTGCCGACCTTAGGAATCGCTTCTTTTTTAAACATTTTGAACATATACCATTATTAACCAAACAATAATTCTGGCTTGCAATTTTCAACGTGACAAGAATTTCCCTGAATATTGCTGCTGTCCAATTTCTGTTATCCCTGAGCCTCCTCCCCCTGAATCAGGTTCATGTTACTTCTTCCACTACTTAGAGAATGATTCCCCAACCTTAGTAATCATTTTTATGGGAAAATGAGTTATCAAGATGGTTCATACACAACGCATATCTTGTACCAAGATACTGTTTAAAAACTAGTGTTCTATGTTCTTAGTTGTTGATGTTCATGTTTCAGATTGGTTTTAATGAATTTATTAAATCTCCATTTTATACCGAACCGTTTTCTAATATTCAGTTGTCCACCAAAATATGTAATGGATGTAATGAAAACGTGTCAGCTTTTGCCATTCACCTAAGATGACACTGAACTATATTTAATGATCCATAGAGTACTATGTAAATATCTTTTAGGAAATCCTTGTGATTTTATGTGCGGCAAATGATTTTAAGTAATATTTTTAAATTATCAATACCCAATGAAGGCATTAGCAAAATCCTCTGTCATGTCTAGCACATTGTTTAATACATTTTAGAAATGATTAAATATGTATTTTTAATCTTTTACGAATCCTTTGATGAAACAAGCATATAGAACAATTTTATGTATTTCAATTCCATGTTACTCGATATCATTTGTTGCAACAGTGTAATTAATATTTGATATACTAAGGTAATGTTTTCAGTTTACCTAGGCTGTCGTAATCAGACTTATTCATACTTATGTATTCTTCTCACAATTATGTTTAAAATCTGTAATCGACTTGATGTTAAGTATGTTCTTATGATTCTTATATTTGTTGATTTCTTAAAAATGCTTCTGTCTATATCTAAAATAAAAATAAACTCTTTGAACTTCTTTCCAGGCTCAGATGTGTAAAGGTGTCATTTGAAACCGCCATGGGACACTTTGAAACTATCAGTAGACCTGTTTAATAAATGAATAGGCCAAATTATAAAATGATAGTGCATTCACTGCCTTTCCCCGGCACCCATGAACGTCATTTCCTGACCTCGAAAGTATCAAGGACTGTTTATTTCTTAGCATATGATCTTGGGAACATGTCATTTGAAATGTGCTGCCACTCCCTTTGGCTACTAAGCAAGTTATTAAAATGTGAATTTGTTTCTAGTGAAAAGCAACCTCTGATGCCTGTTTACAGCACCTTTTTCTAATATTAAGCCCCATATACTTACCTGCAAACTTGGTTGCAAGTTTGCAGTTAGGCTGTACCTCACACCATACCTCAAAGATACACTGCTCTCCAGATTTTCTATTAATTGCAGAACCAGCACAGAACTGGTATCACCAAAATTTTAACGGAGAAAGAAAACAAACCACAATTGCACTTCACGTTACTGAACCGATGTGAGATCTGGACCCACACCAGTATCAATAAACGTCCAGGCTCCCACAACACTGGCATCCTGACCCAACAAGAAGAGAGCAAGGGAGGGCCTCCACCGGCTGATCAGTCACCATGCACCATCAAACCGCACCGCACTGGATACCCTAGTGGTAGTGTACGTTCATTGTCGTTGGTGCCATGTTACCAAGACCACCAGGGACTGGGAAGTCATGGGCACCGAACCCCAGGGACTTGTCACAGGCACCCAGTGTCAGGCCTCTTAATGGATCGGGATGCCATCAATGCTCTGCAGCAATCCAACTTGGAGGGGAAGTGTGCAGGGCTTAACCCCTTATGGGTTTCAGCCATACAAAGACACCACAGCTGGAAGAGACAGGACCAGATTGGCCATGGCGAGCTTTCTAATCAGGCAGGAAGAGGGGAGATGTAGGACCAGGACAGGAATTAGGAAGTTTGGGTTGTAAGGGAGGAGGAGACTATGGACCAAGAGACCAGCAGGAAGAAGACCGGAGTGGTGGTGTGAAAGCAACTATTGTAGAACGTGAGGTATTGGTTTGCTAAGTGCAAGGCTACTTCAACTTGCATATTTGTGTTGCATGTGATTAGAAACGATAGGAAAAGGAGTGTTTGTAAAGTGTATGTTAGCTGGATGAACGGAGGATGTTTTGAGCACTGGGAGAAGCATAGTAGTTGGGAGGTGTATATACGGAAGGTAAAGGAGGAGTAACATCAACAAGTGGTGGTGAGTATTAGGGTGTATGAGAGATGGAAAGGACCGGAGAGAGAGTAGAAAGAGAAAGTAGGAGTGGGCATCTGCAAGGCACTCCCTAATTCCTTGTATAACACAAACAACTTGATAGAGTAGAGTTAGTTATCCAACACCTCCGCACTCCACAAGTAGTGTACATAAGGAATTATCAAGTAGGGGATTCAGTTTAATACCACTAAGTGGGATTGACTGAGATCTGGGTTAGGGAGTAGGACCCAAGGGAGTCTAGAAAGAGAGAGGGATGGTCCTATGGCCCACAAGGACAAACAAAAATGAACTGTTTCTGAGATTGTTTGTGCCATATGTGATAAAAGAAACGTAGTAATTAAAAAAAGCTCCTGTATAAACAGAATAGTTCATGTATAACATCCGTCTATCCTTACAGACCCTGAGTAGCGCATTATTGTATACTCTCTCACCTGAAACCTTTGACTACACAAGCCATATTTCACACAGAACTTAGAACCAAGAAATAAATGAGCAATAACACCAGTCATGTAGGTACCTTACAACCAAGATGAAAGGAAAAGGTTACGTACAATGCAATACATACTAAATCTAGCCCAACATGACCTGCTGATCCAATTACATTTACTATACAAAACAGCTGACACTTTTTGCATCAGACTGACTCCACAGCCAGGCCATCGAAAAAAGCAAAATCCATGTCATTAAGTGATTGATAGGTAAGTGCATCTAGAAAATGAGTAGCCTAGGAGTGTGGGTAAGGAGGGAATATTGTCAATGCGTTGACATAAATATGTATTCTTCCACAGATACCATTCCCTTGTCTCCTGTACAATTGCCTCTGGCATACAGTAGTTGGCCCTGCAGTGCCACCTCTGTGCCACAATTAAACTTTGATATATTGTGCCAAATAAATGCCTAAAGTCTGAAATCCAAGTGTAAACACTGGAGAGGGCGTCTGTACTTCTGCTCTCTATCAGGTAGAGGAGAGGCACAGAGGATCCCAGCCAAGATTCTCCATTACGGTAGCCAGGACGAGCAATCAAGGCCTAGCTTTTCGGGGGGTGATGCAGGCTGGTTCTTAAGTACAGTGTAGTCCTCAAGCCCCCACAAATGAATGTCCACACACTATTAGTTAAAACAGTCTTTATATAATGAATATTCAAGATTATGTACACTATCACAATAACTCACTTCGTGCTCTGCCATTATAGATCTGCTAATATATACAATTCTAAGTGATACCACATTTATTATTTGATTCCATTAAAGTGCATCAACTGTACATGTCACACACATCAATTACTAGAGGTAACTAACAATAGGCATAGGAGGAAAGCAGTTGGTTAGAACAATTGGCAGAATACTGGCGCCTACCACGAGACACAGTTCTGTGTGGAGACCCCCCCCAACCTGGGCAACCTATAAAGTAAAGATATACCACAAGCCCAGTCCATATATTGTTCTAAAAGTCATATTTCCTTCTAAGATAGTCCTACAACCCCAATGTACCTGGAATAGCAGTTCGTCATCGGATCCTTCTTGAGTGGCTCTCTTTAAGGCAGGAGCCACGGATCATTGAGATCCCATGAGGAAAAGGATTGGACGACGATGGGGAGGTGACAGCCTCGTTCCTAGTGGTGCTCGTTGATGACGGAGCGTTGACGTCCTGCAAGGAAGAGGCGTGCGGGGCACCTCAGACAATAGTTCAGGACCGCAAAGAGATTGTGAAGAACTGTGGCCCAGCAAGGACGTTGAGTCGTCCGGCGTCTCTACGGTCGTCAGCTGGCGGGAAACCCACCGGCGTATGCTCCTCGGCGTGTCGACGGCCTCGACTTTCTCCGGCGGGACCAAGCGGTCGACGGTGCAGGCGGGAGCGTCCTTGGATCAAATGTTACTTAGGCAAAGGGAGCACGGCGGCTCGGGTCGGCGACAGCGGTCGCAACAGTGAGGACAACATTGTCCGGGTGCTTCTCCTTGTGATTCCGCAGCGGTCCCCGTCCCTGGTCGGCAGCCTGTCGTAGGTCTGTCTACCAGGGAGCTTTGGCAAAGATCAGCTGGTGCATGATGGTCCCTCGTAGCTCGGGAAGGGGGTGCCTAACCAGGTCCTCTCTGGGTCAGTCCTTGAAGACACCGCTTCTTTCAGATCTACGAAGTAGAGCAGCAGCAAGACTTCTCTTCCAGCAGGGCTTCAAGGTTAAGCTTCAGTTTCAACTCCAGTTTCTCTTCAGCTTCTCAATACAAATTCTAGCAGTGAGAGGTTGCCAGATATACTAGTTGATCTCCCATTCATTCTGCTGGGTCAAACTCAGGCAATCAATCAGTCAGAAGGGCATTCATGCAGGCAGCCAGCCAATCAGGTGCATAGTGCATTCAGGCCATTCACTTCTCTGCATACACTCACAACAGGTTATGTGTATTTGGACAAGTACCCAGCCATTCAACACTCCACACTGCATTCATACCAGTTTCGGGCAGAGCTGTCCTTGGGCCTCGTTACGAGTTTGGCGGTAACCAGACGGTTTTACTGCCTCAGTTACCGCCGGACTCGTATTACCATTCCGCCTCTGTGACTCCCAGAAATACCAGGGCATTACAACCCTGGTGTCCCGGGAATTCCGGAGGCGGAGTTCGGTAAATCCACATTCCCATTGAGTCCTATAGGACCCAATGGGAATGGGGAATTGCAAACACTGGCACCATCTCGTGATGGTGCTGGTGTTTCCACGTCCGCCTGCAGGTGGGTGGTGTTAAACCCGCCAGGTCAGACCTGGCGGGAATATTACCTCCCGCCTGCAGGACTCGGGATCGGGCGGTCCGGAATTAACAGTGGCGACGGGTTTACCGCCACTGTTAATTCTGGACCGCCCGACCTGTAATGAGGCCCATTGTGTCAAACACCAGAATCTAGACATCCACAACAAGAAGTGCATATTCGTCACAGACTCCATTCACCCAGCTCCCACCCACAGGGTGTACCCACGACTTACAGTCACTGGGAAGGCTCCAGCCAGTCTGGCCTGGACTTCACAACAACACCATATATGGAACTTCCACCCAACGGCCAGTCAGGGGGAAGAGACAGAGTCAAGGCTTCCCAGGACTTTGGGAAAACAAGGTAACAAGCAATAGAAAGCAAGAGGGCACAGGGGCAATCTTGTTTCCTATCAGCAATCAACAGATTCCAATGGCAGAGCCTGGGTATCCCAAAATGGAGCATACTCGGAGCACCTGTCAAATTCAGCATGGAGCTGCCACCAGCCCATACCCTGCTCTGTGGGCCACAAGAAGTGCCCAAAAACATAACTAGGGCCACAGGGTTGTACCCCCACCCATGGGTGCCATAAGGGTATCCCATGGGTCTGTACACCAAACCACAAACAGGAAGAGCTGCACTGCCAAGAGTCCTACATGGACTCTTGGGCAGAAAACAATACAGAACACAAATGAAAAAGGACTACAGGACAAGGACAGGGAGGCTCTGTCCCTCCCATGCATTTCCAACATCGCACCAAGCAACAAAAGTACAATTTGGGAAATAAATCAACAGGTGATGAGCTGTGAAGATCACATTTCTCAGACCTTTCTCAATACCAATAACACCAATTATATGCCCAAGACAAGAGGGAACATATATAGAGGGCTTTCTTAAACCTACTAGTGTAATACATGATGGTGCATGTTGCTCTCCTCTACACCCTTTCCAGTGGGTAATACTGAAGAGACTCTTGGCTGCCCTTTTTGCCAGGGTGTATCAAGCTGCTGCCTGTCTTACTCATCCTGTGGAGTAGACCCTCCTCTTGAAGCCACAATTCTCAACCGAGTATTGGGATCCTATGGGGAGACTGGTTCAGCTAGGAATATGCTCTCTGCTTCTTCTATTAACTTAATATGCTTTTGTGATTATCATCTTGCTAATGCTCAGGCAATCCACTGTATGAGTAGTGTCTCCACAACCCTTATCAAGAATGTCACTCTGTGCGTTCGTTTGTCAATTTCATATTGGAGCGCTTAGATCAGGTAGCACTGAAGCCAAAATGGAAGTCCAAGCCATGTGTGCACGAGGGAACTGAAGCAGGATGTCTCATTAGTGACAGATGCATGGCTATGAAAGTGGTTGGACAACTTTCTACCTCACCCCTGTAATCACGGATGCAATGTCACCATTGGTTTCTCTTCACTTAAGCATCCTGTTGGGACCAACTCCCAGGTAAACCAGAGGGCCACTAGGAGTTTGCAGACTCTTTGAAGGCCCAACACCTTCCCCAAAAGGAACGTAGACTCAGTCAAACGGCAAGTTCGGACTGTGGTTTATTACAGCAAAAACCTACAGGGATCAGTACAAGGACAGAAGAAATCCATGGACGTCTCAACATCTCCAGGCTCGCAGGCAGTGGCGGCTGCTATGGCAGGGCGCAGGGGCGCAGCCCCATTGCCAGCATGACGAGCTTCTCAGAGATAAAATGTAATGTGTAGGATGCTTTTAAAAATTAACATCTTTTCTTGACTTTGCAGTGCTGCTACCTGCTTTTGTCAGGCACAGTGCTATCATGTGGTGGCTACTGGCTAGTGACAGCAGTGAGGGAGCAATGCTTCCCTGGGGCACGTCCGGCTCCAAGCACATTTCAATTAGTTTTATGCTCAGAGAGCTCGAGGCTCTACGTTAAATTACTAGGCCAGTCAATGAGGAGGCCGGCGGGGCATCTGAGGTGGGGCCCCGCCGGCTGTATTTCACTACGTAAACTTCGTAATTTAATCAACCTACTGATTGACAGCAGAAACAGGCCAGTGAACTGCTGAGGCCCCATGTCAGAGGAAGGCCATGTGGGTCTTCATATAGCATGGGGTTCGGTAGCAGAGGCAGCGTTAGTGAGCAGGTAAGTGGGGAAAACGTTTTATGCAGTTATGTAATGTATAAAATAAATGTGTGTTTGTGTGCTAGGAAAGGGTTGTGTCTATATTTGTGAGTACAAGTGGTTGAACGTGTGCGAATGTTAGCCTAGTGTGAACAATGCTCTTATCTTTCATGCCCGAGCCGGTACCCAGAACATTCCATGCACAAACGCTCCTATTAAGCACTTCCCTTTTCTTTTATCAGCAATGTTGGACCCCGCTGATACGCACGCACTCAGGCCTACAAATGACACGGAGCCAAATTCGCGGTGAACCAACTTTATTCACCTCCAAACTCCAACTGCTGTCTCCTCCCTCCAGCCCCTCCCTTTCCGTCTTTCCTCCCGCTCTTTCTCCTTGGCTGCCCTTAAAGGGGCAGTGTCTTTTTATTCATGTGTAACACCTCCCCCGTACTTATCATGACAGTCCAGTTACATCTGTTCGATGAGCCTCACCGGTTTCTTTATCGTCCTCTGGGGTCTCCCTGGTGATTCTCGGCTCTCGCCGCTTGACTCTATTGGGGGTTCCGTTTCCTCTTCCTCATTGAGGCTCTCGTCGGGTATCTCTGGTGTTTCAGGTTCTTCCAGATATAGCTTCTTGAAGAATGAGGAGTTACGGGTAATGTCCCCTAGTTCTCCAGTTGCCGTGACCATGGGCCCTTTGATGGCTGTGATTATTCTTGGCTCTGGATGGTAACGAGTATCCGTTTTCTTGCGCTGTGTTTGTCGGACCAGTACTGTTTGTCCAACTTCCAGCTGTTGTTCCTTTGCTCTCCTTCTTGTGTCAGCCCATTGCTTGGCTTTCCGTCGTTTCTCAGCGTCGCGTTCCCTGATGGCTAGGTCTTCTTCCGGTGTGTAGTCCTCCCATCGTGGGATACGCGTCCTGGGTTGGTATCTCACCATGAGTTCAGCGGGTGGCTTTGCAGTTGCGTCATGTTGAGTGTTCCGGTAGCTTCGGAGCATGCTGCAGATGGCTTTCGGATGGGGTGTCTGTTCCGCTACTGCCTTTTGTCGGGTCAATTTGATCGTGGCCATAAACCGTTCGACCATCCCATTGGCTTGGGGCCAGAGTGGTGTGATTTTTTGATGGGAGAAGCCTAGGTGCTTTGCAAAGTTTGCGAATTCCCGTCCCTGGAAAGGGGACCCGTTGTCAGTCTTCACGACATTGGGGATGCCCCATTCGCTGAAAAGTTCATCCACTATGGGTGCATTGTCAGTGAAGGATGTCGAGGGTGTTTGCTTAACAAACGGGAATCTTGGGTACTCATCTATTATTACTAATAGATATCCTCCCTCTTCTACGGGTCCATAAAAGTCCATTGCGACCTTTTGCCAGGGTCTCGTTGGGAGCGTGGTGAGTTGGAGGGGGTTTGGGTTTGGTCGTTGGGCTGCCAGTTGGCAGGGTCTGCAGTGTCTGAGCATGTCCTCCACTATCATGTCCATATATGGGAACCAGACATAGTTCCTGAGGAACCTTTTTGTGTTGTCTATTCCCCTGTGTCCTTCGTGTGCCAGCGTTGCTAGTGTCTTTCTTAGGTCTCTTGGTGCTACTAACCTCTTTCCTCGTAGTAGCAGCCCTTGGTCAGTTGCTATAAGTTCATCTTTTACTTTGGCTAGCCGGTCCAATTCTTTCTGGTCTACACCTCCTTCTTCAGTTCTGCTTGAGTGGCGTTCTCTCCATTTGTTGGAGCGAGTGAGTGTGATAGCGGCCCTGATCGTTGGGTCGGCTTTGCTCCTTTCCTCGAACGTCGTGGTCGAGATGGTGGGCGGCATGGCATTTGACGATAGGTACCAGACATATTCAGTGGCCTCATGTGCCAAGGTGTCATCTTTGTCCTGTAGAGGGTGTCTGGATAAATAGTCCGCTGGGTTTGCATCTCCTCCTGGTTTATGGATAATGGTGTAATCGTATTCCTGTAGTCTTATCCCCCATCGCTCTATGCGGGGTGGCATCTTCGTCCTGGGGTTCCCAAAGATAGATGGGAGGGCTTGGTGGTCTGTCACTAGGGTAAATTTCCGGCCAATGATGAAGTGGTGGTACTTTTCACACGCCCATACCGCGGCCAGGCTTTCTCTCTCTGCTTGAGAGTAGGCATTTTCCGTGTGTGACAGGGCTCGGCTGGCGTAGGCAACTATTGCATGGTGGCCGTTGTCTGCAGAGTCAGTTTGTGCTAGGATGGCTCCCAGTCCCACCGGGCTCGCATCAACTGTGATGGTGGTGTGCCAGTCTGGATGAAAATATGCCAGTTGTTTGTTGTTGGTAAGTCCCTCTTTTATCGCTATGAATGCCTCCTGGCAGGGTGCGTCCCATATGAACGGTTGGTTCTTCTTCAGGAGGTTGCGGAGCGGGTCAGTCGTTGTGGCGTAGTTCGGAAGGTATCGCGCACAATATCCCGCCATTCCCAATAGCGAGCGTAACTCTGCTGTGTTCGTCGGCGCTCGAAGATTAGTGATGGCCTTTATTTTGTCCGGGTCTGCAGATATTCCGTTGTTTGAGAATGTGTGGCCGAAAAATTTGAGACTTGTTCTGTTAATGACGCACTTGCACTCATTCAGTGTTAGCCCTGCATCTTGTAGGATGGAGCAGATGTTTCTGAGAGCCCTATCGTGCTGTTCTTGATCTTTCCCAAATATCAGGATGTCATCACTGTAGTTTAGTGCATTCGTCTCCGATGCTATGAGACGCCTGATGGTCTCTTGGAATATTTCCGCGGCAGATGAGATGCCGAAATTTAATCTTTTATAGCGGAACAGGCCGTCATGCGTCGCAAATGTGGTTATGGGCCGTGATTCTGGATCCAGGACGAGTTGATGGTAGCCCTGGTTGAGGTCAAGTTTTGAGAAAAATCTCGCCTGGTTTAACCTGATTAGCATGTCCTCCAATCCTGGTCCTGGATGCCTTTCTCTCTGGATGGCGGTATTTGGGATGCGCTTGTCTACGCATATGCGAAGGCGACCATTGTCCTTGGGGACAATTACTATTGGTGACACCCAGGGTGTTGGCCCTTCCGCTTTCTCTATGATGTCATTCCGGAGGAGAAGTTGTATTTCCTTTGATACTTGTTCCTGGAGGTGGAAACCCACTTTCCGTGGGTGTTGTGGAACTGGCCTGACATTTTTGTCTATGTTTAGTTTGATGCATGGCCCTTTTAACATTCCTACTCCTTCGAATAGTTTGGGGAAAGTGTTCTTGAGTTCCGTTTTTGCCAACGGTGTCTCTATCATTGCCCTGACAGATTCGCATGGTAGTGGTAGCCCTTCAATGACCTCCGACTGGTCATAATGTAGGTCAATCAGGGCAAGTGCGTTAGCTGTCCTGTAACTGAGAAGGCAGCGGCCAATAGCTGGGCTTCTTATCACATGTATCGTGGCGGTTGCTGTGATGTCTCTGTGCCGTAGATCGCATTGGAATTTCCCTTTTGATGTCATGGGTTGGGCTGCTCCCCATTGGAAGATGTGTGTCTTAGACTCTTGGATGGGGTATGCCGAAGCTATTTCACGATAAATGTCTTCATTCATGACGTTTACCGTCGCTCCTGTGTCAACGATAAATCTGTTTTGGGCTCTTCCCATTTGAATTGTTACACTGGGAGCCGCAGTGTCCTCCTCCTCCACACTGAGAAGGCATACATACTCTCGGTCGTAGCCGTTTTGCAGGTATTGAGACTGTTCATTTCCACCTGGTGGATAATGTGGTGGGGCGTAGGGGTATGGCTCTCTGTCGCGCTCCCGGATGTCTGGTGCTTCTGCTTTGTGGTTGTCTTCGCGTTCTAGTTCCTGCATGAAGTCATCCTGATAGGCATCATATAGTTCGTGGTCTTTCCTGTCCGGTTCAATCTGAAGTCCCTCCAGAGCTCTCGCTGTGTTTGGGCGTTGATATGATGGCACGAGAGGTAAGTTCCTATCCACTTGGTGATGCTGTTCTTTATGTGCGTCCATTATGCGAGGGGCAGGTCGTGGGCGTGTTGATCCCCCTTCCGGTAGTAGTTCCTTGCACATCACTTGGAAGTGGTTCTCCATTCCGCATCTCATGCACAGTTGCCCGATGGCGGGGCACGGTCCTCTGTGTGGATATTCGAATCCACAGCGATAGCATTGGCGGTCACCCTGTGCTCGTTGTGTCGGGTACCTCTGGTTGGTCCTTGGTTGGGGGTTTAGCTGGCGGGCATAGGGATGTATTGCGGCTATAGTTTCTCCCTTTTTTGGGTTCTCAATGGCTGCTGCCTGAATGTCCACTCTTTCGTAGACCCTGGCTAGGTCTAGCACTTCTTTTAGGGATAAGGGTTTCTTGAGGAGGTGCTTCCGGAACATCGAGGATACACACCCTTCTATAATGCGTAATCTAATGGCTTCTTCGTCATTAAAGTTAGCAAAGTCACATTTGGATATTTTCCTTTGGAGACGTATTACGAACTCCCCTATTGATTCGTGAGGTAGCTGGCCACATTGGTTGAAAGTGTATCTTTCATAGTCCCGGTTAGGTGAGATGACCAGCTTTTCGTTAATGGCTTGCAGGAGTCTTGCATATGTGGTGCGATCTTGTGGAGGGATTGTGCGTATAATGTTTTTGATCTCTCTCCCTGCGACATTTGCAAATATGCTCAGTATGTTGGGAGGTTCTTGCGTGCCAATGGCACCTACGAAGTCGTCAAATTCCTCCATCCATTCTTCCCATCTTTGCCCCTGGTCATGGTGTGGGTTTAACGTGAACGGGGCAGGTCTCCTCATTAGGCTTGCATGAGAGGAGGGAGCTCCCGGTGGTGGTGGTGCATTAGGGTCTGCCGCATCTGCAGATGACATGGTGGTGTCGCTTGGTGGTCCTACGTCCACTGAGGTGGTGTGCGTGTGTTGTCACCTGGTTGTGGGCTTTCTTGGTGTGCAGCGTGGAGTGCTGCGTCTCAGATGCTCGGGGTGCCCTAGTAGGCTTTTGCACAATGGCTCTCTTGTTCTGCTGCGGTGTAGGTTCGCGTGTTGGGGCACACTGTTCACCTTCTGTTTCTTGTGCGCAGAACGGCACTCTGGCAAATGTCACCTTTAGGTGTGTTTACTGATGTGTCACGTGGGTGGGAGACTCGGGGTTCCCCTTTTGCTACCCCTTTCCGACACCTTACTTGAAGGGTGGATGCCGCGAGCCTGCGGGTCTCCTCTTCCGTGACGTGTGGGCCTGCTGTATTCCCTCGTGGTCTTCCTGCTTCTCGTGGGCCTCTTCCGGCTCGCGGGCTCTTCTTGTCGTTGGCGTCCGTGGTCCTCTTCTTGCCGAGGGGGCGCGGGACCTCCACTGCTGGGCGCTGCGGTCCTGGGCTCACGGGCCCTACGATCTCCCGGTCGGCTGGTCTGCTGTCGGCGGGCTTCCGCCGCCGGGCACTTCGGTCTCGGGCGCACGGGCCCCTCGATCACCTGGTCGGCTGGTCAGCTGCTGGTAGGCCTCTGCCGCTGGGCTCTACGCTGCTGGGCTCTCCAGTCTTGGGCGTATGGGCCCCTCAATCTTCCGGTCGGCTGGTCTGTAGCTGGCAGTCCTCCGCTGCCGGGCTCCTCACCGCCGGGCTCTCCAGTCTTGGGCGCACGGCCCCCTGATCTTCTGGTCGGCTGGTCTGCTGCTGGCAGGCCACCACTGCTGAGCTCCACACTGCTGGGCTCTCCGGTCCTGATACACTGCAGGGCACACGGGCCCACCGGGTCTGCTGGGCTCACGAGCCCTCCTTGACTGCTGGGCACACAGGCCCACCTAGCAGGGCACACGGGCCTCTGCTGATCCGCCGGGCACACAGGCCCTCCCTGAACGCTGCTGGGCGCGCAGGCCCTCCTCACACTGCTGGGCTCACAGGCCCTCCAAACTGCTGCCGGCACGCAAAGGGTCGCATCGGCTTCGTCGCCAGTGTTGGACCCCGCTCATACGCAGGCACTCAGGCCTACAAATGACACAGAGCCAAATTCGCGGTGAACCAACTTTATTCACCTCCAAACTCCAACTGCCGTCTCCTCCCTCCAGCCCCTCCCTTTCCGTCTTTCCTCCCGCTCTTTCTCCTTGGCTGCCCTTAAAGGGGCAGTGTCTTTTTATTCATGTGTAACAAGCAAGAAAACTCAACAAACTACAGCTCCTTATAATCCCTTATTTTGCCACTCATTTCTTGCTGCAGCTAAGTATTTTGTGGATTTAAAAAAAAAACACATTATTTAGTGTGTATACTCATGCAGGTAAATATTGTTTAAATATGGGGATATTCATGTATGATGATAATACTAATTATTCTAAAGGAGCATCCTTCTTTCCCTTGCAACGTACAACGTGACCTAGTTTAAAAAGTTATAACCGCTGGATGCCGTAGGTCTGCTCACATAGGAGCACAATGTTCACCCAGTGTTTTTGTTTTAAGAAAACCACACGCCACACACTAGCATACCGACCGCAAAGTGGGATGGGAGTGGGTCCAGGGTAAAGGTTGGGGAGCGGGAGTTGCAATGGGGCACCAGGGTGTTGAAATTGGGACATTTCAAAGTGACACAGGTCTTTTCCGCCAGTTGCTGTCTCAGGAGGGCCCTGTGGCTGGGAGAAAGTGTCCTTGGCAGTGTGTGATTGAGTATTGAGTGTGCATGTGAAACTTTAAATGCACTGCTATATTTTATAATTATGAGTCCGCTATGTGGAGTGGCAATGGGAATGTTTGACAGCATGCTCGTTTCTTACAAAAAAAACATGCACGCCTCCAACTATATTAAACTAGCTAGTGGAGCGGTGCATGTTTTTTTCTAAAGAAATGAGCAGGCTGCCAAAAATTCCTAAACATAAGTATTGCTTATTTCCCTTCCCTTCGCTTCCACGCACCACAGCATCGCATTTTGATACACAGGTCAGCACAGCACTTCATGCACACAGCCATTGTAAGCTTTTCATTACACTCCCAGGCTGTGCTTGCATGTTGAAAAATACCCATAAAGAGAAACTGATACCCAGATAGCTATGCACCATATAAATAATCATTCATACCGCATGGCCAGCACAGGAGGAGCATTTCTATAGTTGGAAGCGCCATTGCCTTTTGCTAACTTCCATGTAATTTTGGTATTGGGTACTATAAAAATAAGCCACAGGAATCGTCTTTCTTTGTAGCCTGTTCTTAGCACCATTCAGATGGCAGTATTTGAAATGGCATTGCTCTCGCAATGCTGAGTTTGGAGGCATGTTTTTCAGAGAATGTTGCATCAAGCAGTACAACAAAGAAAGCTCTGTCCAGCACATATTTGTCGTCTGCACTCAAAACACCTGTAGTAGAAGTGATTTATCTTGTAGAACACAATTACTTAAGAAACAATATCTATAGCTGTTCACTGTTTGACATCTATGGCATTAAGAGCTACATGGATACACTGGCACAGCTAGATGGCATGTATTCCTGACAGTGACATTATTACATTAGAGATAAATCCAAAATTATGTTTTTCATGGGAATACTGGCATGTATGGGCTCAGTCAGCATTGACATGCATTCTTGAAGCATACTACTGGTATTACAGACAGAACCAACATGAGTTTTGCGCAGCAGGCCACAATACCACTTTACATTGCCCGAGGCTACTAGCATATATTGGACCAGACAGCATGGACATGTTTTCTTACAGTGTCATTTGTGTATTATTTGTAAAGCCGACATGAGTGTTCTTGTGCAGCATTGCCTTGTTTTTTTACAGTGGCATTACTGCAATCATTAGGCAGAGCCAGTAGAAACATTTCTTCTTACACTGGCATTTATTGTGGGTAAAGGCAGCACTAAAATGCTTCTGTGCACTGTTAGTGATATGGCATCTATTGGATTTTACAAACTGACTGTAACTTGTATGGCATTTTACCCAATGTTTCCCCCAACGTGTGTGCTTTCAAAATGCTCCAGTTTAAGTCATTATTGAAAAAAGTCTCACAGGGACCCTACCCCGAATCCATCTTGGTTGGCTAGGGCTCCCTCGCTATGCTAATCGCTCTCACAGATTCATGGGAAATATTTACGCCCTCCCAATGAAAACATTCACCAGCCACCACTGCTCGCAGGCCTGTTTTGTCCTAAAATTGCATCAGTGATTTCACAACCTGGACCCCTCTGCAGAAAATCTATCGAACTACTGGAATGGGTACTGAGTAATAGTCCACCTATAGTGGACACCATACATGTTAATCTACTGGCTCTAGCATATCATGTGGCTGGCCTGGTCCATCCCCAAATTACTATCTCAAACAATGTTGCAGTGTGAGGGTTTTACCATTGGTTCTTGCATGTTGCTACCCATCCCTACGATACTGAACTGTGGTTAGCTAGAGCCGATGTCCCTAAGCCTGAAATCCGCAAAGGTTCTCAGCTCGTATTCGTTCTTATTACCTTGAAAAGGTACACCCTGTGTCTGCATTGTAACTTGTGTGTACCCCCTTAGTCCGAGAGTGCTTGTTCATCTCGTGCAACACTCGTCTCTCATTGTAACATCTTTTGTTTCCGAGCTTCGGATTGGCTCCCTTTCCCAGTGCTGGTTGCTGTCCGTTGTCTAAATCGGCCGGGTCACGTCTTCGTAGACCATGATTCAGAGCTCTGCAGCTCTGAATTATGAAGAATTGTTTGCATTTATTGCAGCTGGTGTTATTGTCTTTCAGGGAGTGTCATTTGTATCTGGTGGCCTTGGCAGCGGGTCCTGTCTCGCACGTTTGTTCTTGTGCAGCCTGAATACAACTCAGCTCAGTTCTTGCTGGGGGGCTTGTGACCTGCTGTAATTTTCCTAAACCATTTTGTGGTTCCTACAGTGTCCATACTATTCTATATTCTCCATATGTTAGTCACACTTGGCTCTGTCATGTCTCATAGGTGCTCCTGCAGTTCCATGAGGTTATTTTCATATAAGCATCTGCAAGCTTTACTCAGGATCTTGCTTCTTAGCTAATGACAAAATAATAAAAGCAATGACAGTTTGCTTCTGTCCTCTAACTACAGAACAGTACGCTTGTGTTACTCATGTATTCGAGTGTGCGTTTGTGTCCCGATGTGCGGATGGCACGTGTGCTTCATGTCGAACGCTGCCGAGTCATGGTGTCTCCAACGACATCTGCAACGTGGCTTCCTGGCGCTTTAATCAATGCTGTCAATTGAGGTCTCTTTAGTTTCAGCCTGGGGCGGCTCCTCCACTCTGAGGTAAACTTGTACCACACCTAGTCCATAGAGTTGGCTGAGGAGGTACATCTCAACATACGTATCGATCATTGGAACACTAGGAATCGGTCTGAAATAGTATGGGCATTCACCGCATCTCCTGGCCTTTTTCTGTGTTCTATATCTTATCGGAGGGGGCGAATTTACCCATCCCTCTTCAATCCGTATGGACCATGATTCAACAGACTAACCACTTGATTGGCTAGGTGAACTGAAGAGTGCTGACATGTTACCTATAAACCTCTGAGCTGTAACTTATCAGAGGAGTTGAACGATTACTTTTCAGGCTCTATTTTCCCGGGCGCTGATTAGAGACTGTGGAAACTATAGGACCTACACTGACTTCAACCATGAAGTATTCCTTCAACCTGAGTTTAATAGAACCTCATCTTATTTGTGATTATTAATGGACAAATCTAATTTTTTTTGTGAGAAATGCCTCGACATCAGTAATTTTGGATGTTGGTTCATGGGCGTTTTTTAGCAGCATCTTTTTGTTTTACTCTTTCTGCCATCATATGTAGACAGCCTGCCTCCATCGACCACTATTGCGCGTTGTGTTCTTGTGCTGAAATGTCTGTACAGTTTTGAGGACCTACATTTGGGCCCATGTAAAGTGAGAAAGTGAAATGGAGCTGCCTGAGAGGCCAGTATTGGGAGCATGGGAGAGGACACCAAGTTGTTTGTCATCTTAGAGCTTTTTCATGCTTTCCTAGGACTCTAATGCTTCATGTTTTAGGGCATTTTTCAGGCCTTCTATGCCATGTTATATAATGATAATGATATATGAGACTTCGATTGCCTGTGCCCCTCGCCAACCTGATCGAGGTCTCTGACACTGCTCCCCAGATTGACATGCTCAAATTCTATGCTGCAAGACATAACACCCCCACTTGACAATTATACACGCCTCAAAACACACCTAAAACATCAGAACAACACTACACCTGTACAACCCTCTAGCACCCTGAAGGCAATACAAATCACAGCGGAGGGCAGTATAAAGCCCACTAGCATAGCACCCTCACCTAGTATTGATTAGATTATGGATGCTCCCACTTCTGTAATGGCACAGGCGGGTTAAAAACAATGGTTTGAAGGTAGCCCAGTGCAATGCCAGTGGTGTTCTAATTTATGGCAATAGATTGATTCCCAAATTTGAGGCTAATGTGATCTTTGGAGAGTACTGAATATAGGGAGCAGCTACTTTCCTACAAGGCGAGCACCCATGCCATGTGTTACATGTACCACCTTTTATAACAATCTTCTTTGTGATCATTACATTTCTTTAAACTTTTACATTTGCTCAGATGTATAGACTCAGATACATAATAAAGTGTCTTAATGTGTGTTAACATGCCTTAATCTGGTAACTACGCAGTTTGATATTGAAAGCTTTGTTTAACATACTCATCATAGCGCAGTTTGTTTTCTAATATACCAATAGATCTCACTCACTCAGTCCCATACCTGTGATTTAAGCTTTAGTTTATATAAATAAAAACCGATATCTGCTGCCTCTGTCAGCGGCTGTCCAATGTTCTCCAAATGGTCTTGTACATAATCAAGCCATTTAAGGTGTGCATTATTACCCCTTCGATAATGTACATGTCCTTTAGACATAGAAGATATATCAGGGATATCCATTATGGCAATAACTTGATTCATTTTTAAGAATTACTTATTACAAGTAGGTTTTCTAATGGTGAATGAGGAGATGGTACCTAATTCCATTCTCAAAGCAGTCACAGGAACAGTTGTGGGTAAGCCCAAAAGAGACCAGAGTATTTTTCCTTTTAATTTATCTAGTCAGCCCACGAGATTTTCGGGAACCGTTTTTAAGCCATATAGTATACCTGGTACCATTGCTTTGGTATACACTTCCAGTAGTCTTTCTATAGAATCTCCACCTATCTTGATAAATCCCCCCAATGCCAACCATTGTCGCATAGCTTTAGCTTTAACATAGGCATAGCATCGAGAGGAAGTAGGAACACTGTAAAACGGTAACCCAAGATAGACAATTGTGTACCATTAATGTGCCAGCTAAAGCTAGTGGCATGCCGCCCTTTACTCGGAATATGCATAACCTTGGGTTTTACATGGTTGATCTTGAAGCCGTTATCATCCACAAACTGGGCAAGGATGTCAATGGCACTTTGACGGCCAAGCGGGGTGTGGTCAAGTAAAACCGTGTCATCCGCATAAGTAATCCACGATACCGCCACCCTGCCAATATGTGGTAGTAAAATCCGTATTGTGCTTGGTTTCTCCTCCATGTCCGCCACATAGAGATTGAATAGCAGGGGTGCAAGAAAGCACCCCTTCTTTAAACCCTTATTGGTAGGCATGGGGGAGGAGATGTCCCCATATTGTGAAAGACAGGCTGTAACAGTTGTATCGGTATATAATGCCTTAATGAAATGCAGCAAATGTTTATCAGTGCCCCATTAATGATTGACACAATCAAATGCTGTTGTATAGTCGACAAAACCTATAAAGAGGTCACCACGAGTCCCATGTAGTACATCCAAGGCTAACAAACGTAGGGTCCACATAGCCTGTATGGTGGAATAGCCCTTCCAAAATCCTAGCTGATGGAGTTTAAGCAACTGTTTGTCACTAACCCATTATTCAGCAAATGGAACCAGATAGTTGCCAACATTCTGCTACTGGTATCTAGCATGGCTAATAGTCTATAGTTGTTAGAATCTATGCGGGAGCCACATTTATATATCGGGACCAGTAATGAGTATAGCCAACTCCGAAGGAGCACTCCCAGTTTGCATATTTTGATGTACATTTAATGCAACACTTTGGCCCAAAATTGAGGGTTTGACTTCAATACAACACTGGATAACCCATCTGGCCCCGGTGCCCTGGATGGTTTTAATCTAGCCAAGATATCAAAGGTGTCACTAATTTCCATATTCAGGACTGGGCCACCCAAGCAAGTAAATGAGGATTTACATTTCACAATATTTTGGTCCCAATATAGACCTTTTACATCTGCATTTCAATCTTTTTCCGCTGTAGCACAAATTTCCTTAGGGGCCCTTGCAGCCAAATAAGTGTGATACCAGAATTTCTATGAGTCATATGTACGAGTCAGTCCGTATACCATACCAATCAGTTTGCTGATTGAAAACTGGATTCATGGCTACGTGACCAATTCTTATGTTTAGAAGAGATTATCCCAATCTTCATTTTTTGTTCTTGGAAATTCAGGTTCTTATCTCTCTTAATGGGCCTCAATTTCTTACGTAGCAGGCACTTTTCAATATGAATCTTGTAGTCAAACAATCTAAACGCATCCTTGCCTTGTACAGTCATCTTCCCAGCCATGTAAAGCCAAGGCTTAATTAGTGCACATAGTTTCCCCAAATCACCATTACAGCGGTTTAATGCTTCTTCGGAGAGCAAGCTATCTGCACAATGTACTCATTGGCCCTTTTTAAATTAGCCTCAGACCACACAATTGCTGTTACCATGGGCATTTACTGACACCTGGCCCAGTTCAACCTTCTATTCTTCTGAGAATATACATGAACGGTAGTTTTCATCATTGGGTGATCAATAACTAGAGTAAATACAATTTAATACTTCATTGTTTTACAATGCAAAGTGTCTGTAAGGAATATGATGTCGAAGCATGTGGAACTGCGCCCATTAGTCCATGTAACCACCTCCAACAGTTTCATTCTTGCTTAGCAGCAGTGGTGCAAGGGTAATTCCAGTAGGACTTTGCACCACCTCCAGCTCTTCTGTATCAATATTTGGGAATGCTACGAAAGCTGCCTCCATTGGTTATCTGTTATGACGTCACTTACCAGATTAATACATTGCACATTGAAGTCGCCAGCTACAGTAATTCTTCACCTGGGGTTCTTTAACTTCCATGTTGACAGTAGTTTGGTCACCCATTTCAGCAGTGAGGCAGTATGCATTCCATCTGGGGGATCATATACATTTAATATTAAAGTACTGCCTTTCCAATTGAGAAAGTTCTTGCTAAGCAGTTGTAACAAGCTATGCCAATATTATATCTCACTTTCTCGTAACCTTGTCTGAGACCTATGCATAAGCCACCCTTCGGTCTCCCCTTCAGAGCTCTGGTAGCTGGTTAAAGAAAAGATTTGGTAACCATCCATTGAAAAAGTCGACGTCAAACAAGTTTCTTGTAGAATAAATGTCAGTCATGCCAAGAGCAGCAAAGCCTATTGATTGTGTGGTAAATTATCCAAACCCCCTTGTATTCCAGGATAGGATAAGGCCTGAATCGGAACTCGCTGGAGGTCAGAACAATGGCTCTTCTACTAAAGGCATCCAAAGCTCATTGGGCAAAGTTTGCTCTATCGATTTAAATTGTTGTCCTCAGTGGCCCAGCCTTTTTTTGTGCAGGCAGATCTAATTGCTGCTTTTCCCTCCATGGTATAGCCAGGTGTCTTAAATCGTTCCTCATTAGACCATAGTATAGTTGCATGCAATAGCCCATTGTATACAATTAATCGGCGGATAGCATGAGCCTTTCCACAACCATACAGCTGACAAACTTTACCACCATCCAATTATATTGGTTATGAAAAATGGGTAATTCTACACTTTCAATGTTTTGTGATGTCATAACGGACAGCTCTTCAATTTGTTGAAACTAGTATCAAATTTCCTCTATTTAAAAATGGACTATGTCTAGTAGGCTCGATTTTTCTCAATACAGCTGCATCATGGATAGTATGCTGGCGTTATTGGTGGTTTATTTTGCTGCTGGTTATATCGATAGGGCCACGCAGTGGTCGAAGGGTAAAAAGAAAAGTGGCGGAACTATGTTCCCTCACCCCACCCTCTTTTCTGCCCACTCCCACCATACTCCACATCACCCACCACCCCCTTTCAAACTCCATTCTTCAGTCTTTCCTTTCCTACACTGCACCCTGCAACGTTGTGTTTTGCAACAGTTCTAGTAAAACTGAAGAAAACACAATGAAAGAAAATGGATTTAAATGACCACCATTAGTGTGTCGTTGTCCCACTCAGCATGCACCTTCATGCAGCCTCCCCTTCACCACCCACCATTTAGTCCTCTTAATGAACACGGCCAGGCACAGCCTTTCCATTACCAACATACAAGTCTGAGCCGACAGCCATTCATAGGCAGATCAAGATTGCCGTCAAGCTGGGCTTTTTGGCTGTTTGGGGACAGGTTGTACATCCCAAGCAGTCTATTCAAATAAATAATCTCCTTGAGCACTTGAGAGATGGCGCAGTGCAATGTTATACTGGCCTGATATCAGGACAGTGCAGGTTCGAGTCGCCAGTAGGGATGAGGTTTAAGACCAAAAGGATTTATTTAAATGTTGCCGTCCTGGAACGTGATTCCGGGTCGCATAAAGTGAGGCAACGATGACTGGTTACCCTGAAAAGTAAGGGAACGTTGTACCCTGCAGTTCCTGTCCACTTTGACCTCTGCATCCACGCAGAATGGCTATCTTTATTCAAAACTTGTATGGGACCTGGTTGATCCTCAGCTATCGCCGGCACGTTGATAGTTATGCGAGTGTGCACATTATCAAATATGGGCTCAGGCATTGCCCTCAAATCTTCAATTTCTGCTGTGTTCTGGGAAGATTCTCAGAACGTGTTCAATCTACATTGTGTACCCATATCAGATTGTGTCTGTTGCACCTTGGTGACCTGAACCTTGTGTGGATGTTTTTGCACCTTTCATTGCTGGCCTAAGTAGCGCACTCTCCTCAGGAAATTGTAGCCATTTGTCTAAAGTACTGGTTCGGCGCTTAAGCTGTTTATTTTCACCAACGATGTTCTGGGAAGTGACTCTCTTAGCATTCACTGATGTCACACTCTTATTTATATTGGGGATCGCTGCCTATGATGGTGCATTGTTTGGTGCCTCTGCATGAGCTTGTTTTCTATATTTGGATGATTGTCTGATTTAATTTTTTCTCTTTCTATGTTTGTGTCATTTTCAAATAGTTGTTGGATGGCAAGACACACAATACAGGAGACTTTAGAGCGGACTGTTTCTGTGTAGACCTCCTTTGGTTCAAATCCACAAATGACATTGAATGATCAGAAATTGAGAGCGGGGTGTTTAACATCCTTGGCTCAATTGATGAATCTTCACCTGCATCCGCCTCTAAAGTTTCTCCCACTGTCCCCTTTCCACTACACTGTTTGTCTAAATCACATCCATTACCCTAGCCAAGAACCTCTTTATTGCTCTGTTCCTTGCCCAATGTAGAACATTTGCCGAAAATTGCATCCATTGTGACAGCAATTGTATTTAGGTGAGGCATAAAGGTATAGGCGTTAAAATTAACTTTGTTTGAATAGTGCTTTTTGAGATATCCAGACTCGAATCTGCCACAGTAGATACATGCATATTTGCTATTTTTTCAAGATCAGGCGTTATTGACAATTTATTCGGTGTAAGGGATGCAGGGAGATCAATGCTGGGAGCATCTTCCTCTGATCGGCTCTCCCAGATTCAACTGGGGTCCTCTATCTCCACCACCTTTTCTCCACTTGTGGTGTTCGCCAGGGCTATAACCTCTCACCCTGGCTCTTCAAACTTTACTTGGCACCTCTTACCCATCTCATCTCTACCTTCTCTCCTAACTTTCAGTGTTATGCGGATGACACTGACCGTGTTAGCCTAGCAAAATGCAAACCTTTTGGTACTTTAATGTGTTCAGGGACGGTAATGTAGGGGGGGAAGTCACCTCTTTTCACACAATATTTG
Source organism: Ambystoma mexicanum (assembly GCF_040938575.1). Classification (NCBI taxonomy): domain Eukaryota; kingdom Metazoa; phylum Chordata; class Amphibia; order Caudata; family Ambystomatidae; genus Ambystoma; species Ambystoma mexicanum. The sequence goes on from NC_090922.1 coordinate 293,816,889, forward strand.
TTCATCAATATTGATGTTCATTGTATCAATAATACATTCTGTCACTCCCTGTATGGCGTGTGATTTGAGCATAGCCTAGCTTTTTTTGTCAATAATTCAGTGACAATCTGCTTGGCTGTGCAAAGAGTATGTACGAAGAGATGACAATTTCTTCTTGCTTCGCAGCCCTTCCCTTTTTAACATTAATTTTATAGATACAAAATGCAATATGTAAAATGTCCAGGAAAACCGTTAGCCTACTTCATTAAATCCTGGAAATTATAGGAACCGTCGACCATCATACATGAGGCCGGGAATTTATGTAAAGGGATTGAAAGATATGTTTGCTAGGAAATCATCACCACTGGCTCACAATACAGGCGACCACCACCCAATCCGATGTGGCTGCCCAACAATAAGCTGTATAGCCTAATTGCACAGTTCAAACTGGCTGTTCTCCAAATTTTCATCATGGAGCAGCAATTGGCCCAATATCCAAATAAAAAGCCTTTACCCCCCAGCCCCTGACTGAATGCATGTTAAAAAATGTGAGGTTTGTCATAATTAAACGGTTGCCGTACCGGATCCGCAGACTTTGGCCGTAGTTTTCAGACAGCGCATTGAGAAAAAAGTCTGGACAATGCATTTGGGATTATTTTGTGGCTGAAAGAGGGCCTGGAAAGGGTGGGGGAGTGGAAGAAAAGTTGATATGGAGCTGTTTTCATACGTGAAAATAAGATATGCAGGTGCCAGCGATCTGCTGTCATTCTTAATTACTGCAAATGTCATTAGGCGTGGGGAGTTTGTGGGCAAGTCAGTTATTTGAAGGTTTATAGTACGTACTTGTTATATGGTTTGATTCTATTTTGGTGGTTGTGGCTAGTGGCCAGATTCTTGGGGGCATGGCCTATGGCCTGTCATGCCCCCAGAAATAGGGCCACTGGCCACACACATTATAGTAATGTGTATAGTATTTATAGGTACTGTAGGGGAGTATACAGTATTTGTAATATGGTGGAATTATATAATTGAAGTGTATACAGTATTTATGATTGCAGTACAATTGAGGATAGTGCTTATGGAATATATATTTGTTTCTTTATGAAGATACAACATAGGGTAATTCTTGGTATGGTTACTTAGTTGGATACTTTTGTGTTTTTAGTGCATTGTATTTGTAATGTGTTGCAGTGTTTTTAAAGACTAGGGAAACTGTTGCCTAGTGGTAATGCAATGGCGGATTGTCGTTGGAGCACTGTACAGTGTCCAATAGTAGTGGTTGGAAAAGAACAGTACTTTTTATGCAAGGTGAAGTGTTGTGTATATATATATGCTTTGGCGGGATACACGTGTGAGCAGCTGGAGAATGGTGGACTATAAGGGATGTAACGAGAGGTTGGAAAGCATGACATTCATATGGGATGAAAAATTGAAAATACGGTGCGTTTTTAAAAGTGTTTATTTTTAGGAGCATTTTGTTGAAAGTTAATAAATGCATATGTAAATTTACATCAGCACCGCATGTAACTTTTTTGTAAAAGAAAGGAAAAGCAGATGTAAAAGATTTGTCGAGCATTTTTAAGTGGCCCTTGGTGTGTGGAAGTTTAATATATTGGCAGTACATGTAGGAAACTGCCACTTGAAGTGTCCAGGCGCAGAATGCTGCAATACATGGCATTTGATGGTGGTTAAAAGAGAATATGCTTATTGAGAAGATTACAGGGTAAGTGGCAGCAACCCTGTGTGTGTGTGTGTGTGTGTGTGTGTGTGTGTGTGTGTGTGTATATGTGTATATATATATTTGGGTGTTGAAAAAAATACTTACATATAAGCATAGCTGTACTGTGTCTTGTTAGATGCAAATGTTGAATCTGCAAATGGAAATCATGGAGAGTTTGTAGGTGGCTGTGAGTAATGGGGGATATGCACTCCTAGAGTTGAAGAGAACGTCTGAAGTGTTGAACTAAGATGTCGGGATTACATTTAGAGTTTTTGAATGCGTGACTGTTTGAAAGCAGTCAATAAGGGAGTGTTGCAAACATAAAACTAAAAAGGGTAGAAGGGCTTCCCTGTGCTATGGAGGTCCACAGAAATCGGGGGATTAGCCAATCAAGTGTTCTGGCTGCGGTGTACAGGAAGTCAGAGTAGCAAGAGTTATCTTAGTTGTGTGCAGTGAAGATGGCTATGGCGTTGAGGAAGCAGAGTGTCAGGATCTTGGGCGATTCTTGGATACATTGGGTAAAGATGTACTCTGAGCAGTGTGGATTACCTGTGAATTTTGGATTTGAAGAATTAGAAGTTTCCTGGTATAGAATTTGAGGAAAGAAGTGGGTGGAATTGCTCCAGTTTGTGAGAGTCTGGTTACTTTGAAGCATCCAGACATCATTGTAATACAGTGTGGAGGCAACAGTTTGGGCAATGTCACCCTAATTTCCTTACAGTTTGCCATGAGGATACATTTGCAAAGTTAATGGAATTGTTTTCACGTTCAAAGATTGTTTATTCTCGCATAGCTCAAAGACAAATATGGACACATTCTAATTTATTTTGTCCACAAATCGAGAAGGCAATGCGCAGTGCAAATCTGTATGTGCTTTTTTGCAGGATGTTGGAATGACACCTTTTCACAATGAAAACGTCAAGTTTGATATTGTAAATATTTCTGAAGAGCCGGTGTGCATTTAACTGTTGCAAATCAGATTTTTCTTTTAAATATCCAAAATGCATTGAAACAGTTTGCTGATTTTAATTCCCCCCACCCACTGGAATTTTCCCTGTGTCCGCAGACTATGCAAGCTGCAAAAGGTGCTTTGACTGTTTTTTTTGTTCAATTTTTTAACTGTGAAAGGTGGCTCCGAAAGGAACCTTTCTTTGGGAATTTATGGCTTTTATATTCTTTTTGTATTTGTTGTTCTTTCAAGAAGAGGCTTGGAGGTAAGGTGGGGAATGGGCACCAACCACAGATAAGGAGTGGCAGTTGGACAGGGGAAGATGTTAGGCGTGCCTTAAATCTAAGGTAGGCGGCACTCTTTTCTTCTTTGGGAAAGCTTTCTTCTAGCCACTAAAGTTTGTTTGGCATTTTTGTCATAATAACAAATGGTGGGGATTTGCTTATGAGAAATGTTTATCAAATGAATGTTAATAATAGAGAATAAATACGATTTTATGATGTTCCGTGTGGTTTTGTTAATGTCACGACCCCATCCAGAAGACCCCCTGGCAAGGCCATGGGCCAGGAAGGGTCTCCACTAAAACCAGGCATCCTTGGCCTAGGCCTTCTTGGGGCCAGTCCTGGTGCCTTTGGCGCCAGGCTCATACTTGATGAAGGACTTGTATTGGGAACTACTTTATTTCAGTGTCAATCAACATGGAGGCATCCACATAGCTTGGCTCCTTGGAACGAAGCTATGCAGTATAGTATTTTTGGGTGTGGTACCATAGGAACTATTTTACCTGGAGTACTTTCTTGAAGCGATTTAAACCACACCCAACTGGGATAACACGCTTCGCGTTACTTTGCAATTCTGCAACGTGGCACTCACCTTGTTCAGCTGCACCCGCGAACCTCGGAAGAACAGCATCTGTTAAGGAGAAAAAGGACATTGTTAGCAGCAGCAGCTTACCTGTAATTTCATAGTTAGCTGTCCACGGCTCTTGAGATCAGCATCCTGGAACCAGCGCTTCTCCCTAACCGACAGATCTGCAAAAAAGGAAGAAACAAGGCATTAGACATTTTTACAATTTAATGAACGGTGCCGAAAAGCTTACCTCACAAGCCGCTCCTCGACCAGCATCGCCTCAGGAATTCCATGCACCGGGTGAGCACCGCGACCTGTGGGAAGACAAGACAACAGGTTAGCAAGAGGCAAGGCATCATAGCGCTGCGCTTAGCGCCTACTCACCGCATCAAGGCCCTCTAAAAACACCATTACTTACCGGCGAGACCCAATTCAGTCTATGCCACATATTGGACTTCCGCGCACCTAAGGAAGAGAAAAGACATTAGTTAAACCAAACAGGCATGCAAGGACAATAATAATATAGCACAGCAATAAGACCTACCTGAAAGACTCAAAGCGGGCCGGCATCAGTGAAGTAAGTCGATCGCAAATGCCCACCAAGCACAACGCGCCCCTGCCAAGAAGGCAGGACGGAGAACACACCTGCATTAAAAACAAGGTGAGGAGAGGTCCAGTGAGGCTCTGGGTATACAGGGTGGTGGGGGACTGTTTACCCCAGTTGCCCAGTCTTGAACATTGCCCACCTGTATTCCTGGCAGAACCCTCCCGCTGGTCACACCTGGGAACCGCAGAGAAGGATACCTGAGTACCAACTGCTGGGTGGCGTCCCTGTGGAACCAGGTGAGCGTAACAGTTCAGGCATGGGGCAAAATTATAGGGAGGTCCCAAACATTTAGAAATCCTCAAAGACGTAATGGAAAAAATCAATTGGGTCCGTGTCTACAGCACAGTCCACTGAATGGATGTTCACAAAACTTGCACAAGGAGTGGCAAATTAGTTTCGAAAGCATGCTTTTGCAAATAGTAATTATAGGTACTATCATGGGGAGTATACAGTATTGGTAATATGATATAATTTCAGTGGATAAGGTAATTATGATCGTTGTACAATTGAGGATAGTGCTTCTGGAATCTGCAGTTTCTTTAAGAAGAAAAAAATTGTTAAATTGGATATTGTATATGGTGATAAAGCTGGAATCTCTGGTTGTATTTCTGGGGCGAAGAACTGAATAATTTCTTAAGATAGTTTAAAACCTTTAATTGCATAGGACTGTACATGTAGATTTACTTTTTGACCTTCATAAATAGCACATTCTATGCACTATGTTTGGTACAACATTAGTGTGTGCAACACTGTTGTATTAATGTGAAATAATGATTAGGGAAACAAATTCCACAGTGGAAGAAAATAAAACTACTGTATTTACATCGTTTTTGGCATTTGCATAGTTTTAAAGAATATATATTTTTTACAGAATATATGTGCGTGGTAGCATGGATATATTATGTGAGTATAAGTGTGATAGGTTGTGTGTTTGAAGTGTGTTGTAATTAAGGGTATGCTTAAAGTAGCTAAATGCCCGTTGGCGTATTCTAACTATATTGGATTTTACACAAAGTATTGCAGAGACAATAACTGTGATGTATAAAATAACGATGTGATGCGTAAAGGGTAAGAACGTATTGATGATAGAATGTGTTGAGCACCACTAGTGTTAGTGAGTAAGGGAGTGGTGGTGTGATGGACTAAGTAGGAACATTATCAGCTTTTGAGGAAAACAGTAGTTATAAGGGTTTGATTTAGTTCATAGCCATGAGGGGTTGTGTGGGTGTAATTGAAACAGGGTGAGGAAGTGTGTGATAATGTGTGTTAGAGATAGGGGTATGGCAGAGTAAGGAAATGAAATTGTAGAAGTATTGTGAATGCTGTATTAGTAATGTGTTGCAGTGTGTTTAAAAGAATAGGAGAACTGTGGCCTAGTGGTAATGGAATGGTAGTTAGTAGTTGGAGGCATTTATGGTGCGTTATAGTAGTGGTTGGAAAAGAACCATACTTTATATGTGATGAGTAGTGTTGTAAATAGATACTTTGGCAGTATATACATGTGTGAGCAGGTTCAGAATGGTGGCACTATAAGGGATGTAATAAGAAAGGTTGTAAAGTATGATATTTATATAGAAGGAAAAATGGAAAATGCAGTGTATTGAAGAATTTCTTTTTTGAAGCATTTTGTTGAAAATTAAAAAATGCATAAGTACATTTATAGCAGCACTGTGTACAATGTTGTATAAGTAAGGGAAATGCAGATGCAAAATACTTATAGAACATTAAGTGGCAGTGTGCGGACGTTTAATATGCTCACCAGGTTACATGTAGAGTTTTTGGATGTGATTGGTGAATGGATGTGTGACTGTTCGAAACCAGGCACTTAGGGAGTGTTACAAACTTAAAATTAAAAAGAGTAGAAGGGCTGTCCTGTTTGATGGTGTGCACGCTCCAACAGGATCTTAACGATACTTGGCATGGAAACAGGACTGCAGAGACCACGGATAGTTGCAAAGGTTTGTGGATTATGGTCCTTTTTGTATGCTTGAGAAAAATATTTGTGACAGAATATTGTTTGTCCTTATTTCTTTTTCTCTGGTATACAATTTTCCAATATTTCCATTAGCATAGTACAAAATGCTAATGGAAATGTTGGAGAATCTTATTGAGTCTAATTTACTGAAAAATGTAAAGCATATGGAGTCTATAACATTATTATTTTTGATCTATTTTTTTACTTTGAGTGGTGGCTGGAAAAGGAACCTTTTTCGGTGTTGTTTTATTTTGTATTTCTTTATCTTTTTTCCAGTAGAGGCAAGGAAGTAAGGTGGAGGAGGTAAATGAGAGGAGGGGCACCAACCACAGATACGGAGGGAGCAGATGGACAGGGGAAGATGTTCGGTGTTCCTCAAATCTGAGGTAGGGAGCAGTGTAATGCATGCTCCTTGACTGCTGCCTTGAAAGCACTTCCAAACTGCTCCCCCGTGCAGACTTGTGTGTCGCAGTATATACAGAGTACTGCTGTCTTGGAAATATATGGATCCAACAGCCTCTTTTTTTGGCTTGCGAGGCAGCTGGTGAGATATTCTGCTCGGGAGGATAGCTCAGCAGTCTCGGCAGGATAGCTCAGCAGCAACGTGCCTGCCTTGGAAGCAAGACTACATGGAGCAACACAGGTTCGATCCCCGCGTCCGGGTTTAGAAACCTCTGGGTATTAAGCGCGTTATAAATATCATATCACAGGAGTAGCCTGCGTGGTGGTAGGAGCAGTTGAGGAAGATCTGGTAGAGAAAGACCGGCTACTACACCCTGAGAAAGGATCAGCCTTTCTCAGAGCACCCAGCTGGTTTGAGCGGGTGTGGTGGTGCATGGAGGTGGTACCAGAAGAGTACTCTCCATGTTGTACTCGACCGATTAGGATTCCACACTCAATGTATTCAACTTGGGCAGCCCCCAAGACTTTGGTACCTCTCCTACGGTCTTAAAGAACTGCCACATGATTCCCTTTGTGTGCTGGAGGTCATCATTATCTCTAGCTGATCTTCCTCAGCATCATTGCGCCTTTTCCTCTGTCCAGGCCCTCCAGCTGGTGCTGGCGGTGGCCGCTGGGGAGGAGGGATGGCCATGGTTGATGCCATGTTTGAAGTTAAATAGCAGGTTTGCCAATACTCTTCCAAGCAGGTGCTTTCTCCTGGACTGCAGATGGCGAATGATTAATAATGGGTACAGGAGCTGTGGAAGGGTACACTTTCAACTTAAAACGTCCTAGATCGACCAAAAATGCACTTTCAAAATCACACCGGACGGGAGCAGTCATGTGATACTGTCTGGGGACATCCGTGATGTTGTCAGACGTTGGGGAACAAAAAAACGGCATAAAGTTGATAGAAGTGTTATGAATGTTGCTAGGAGGTGGTGTATGGCAAAGTTTTCACTTGACATTTCCTATATCAGCCGAAAATGCAGTTTCTAAAAGTACGCGAAGCATGGACTCTGATCGCTGACATGTCCTCAAGCAGAACAGGGGCAGTCACATGTCAGCGGACATGCACAGGGGTGTCTGCAATGGTAGTTAGTATCCACGGACATAACGGTGCATCACCCAGCACCGGACACCCTCGGTCAGGGCTTGCATCTGCGAATGTCACCTATCGTGGGACCGGACTCCGAACATTCCTATAGTCCGCGGACTAACAATTGCGTTTTTTTGCAAAACAAAATGATGGCAGAATAATATAGAAGATATTTATAGCATAAAACATGTATTTATGAAAGGGATGGGGAATGGGAAACATAAATGGGAGAATGGGGAATTTCTATTAAGTCATAATTGGGGGAGGGAGGAAGAGGTTTCATCCAACCGTCTTTAATTTATGTTTTGTGAATTTGATTGTGGGTGATTTTTGTGGGGAAGGGGGACAGGTAAAAGTAGGACAGTGATAATCAACATTTCTAATAACATGATAAATACGTTCTTTAAAGTGTACTGTTAAAAAGTTATGAAATTCAGTGGAAATGTATTAAAGGGACATTATGGTTAAGTTGCACCAATAAAAACCTATATGATTCAGCGAAAAAACATTGTTGAAGGGAAGTTGTGGTTACAAATAAAATCCAAAAACCGCGTGCCACCTCCGTGCACTGTGTGAGATGCCGGAGGGCTTTCTCACTTATGGACCCGAGAGATTCTTTGTTCTGGTGGACAGGGCACATTCATCGCCTATGGAACCAGACTCTGGGGGTGGACCCGTGCGGGAGGATCACCCGAGCAAGGGACCTTTCGGGACAGTTGGAGGAACGTGCTCGGGAGAGAAGTGGTATTCCCCCCCCCCCTTTCTGACAAACCCTACCTGACTCATCCGCCACCTTAATAGGTTATGAATCCTGTCCCATTGCCCCTCCCCAATATCAACAGGTACTAACATTTAAGGGAGACGTAGGAGAAGAAATCTATCCCTATCCGACATACCCACAGTCACTATGGGACATTATCATCTGAAACCCATTCACTTACAACCACACATCAGCCCCCCCTCACTCTGACAAACACTTACAGAGGTTTCCCTTCCATCATTAGGGAAAACTACAACTCCCATACTTCCTCCCCATTGCCTTCTTTTGAAAACTAGTGGGACGAAGAAGATGAGGAATAGAGCTATGAAGATTTCCCATAGGAACCAATGGTTACATGTCTTTATACCGAAACCGTGTATATCAAATGCCCATATATCTAAACTTTTACCTTTTAAGAAAAATGCATTAGATATAAAAGATCTCATTTTTTTGGGCCCCCCCAACCCTCATTTACCACCACTAAAAAGCCATCCTAACCATTTCCGAAAAAAAGTAACCCGTCACTCCACCCTAAATACATTTGATGTAATGATTTTCAAGGTAACAGTTTCAATATAAAAGTCATTCAATATTAAATATTTGGTATAAACTCTGTATACCGGAACCAATGTACCATGGATTCCTATGGGCAGCCTCCATCTTTTCCCATTAATGAGGACAGGCAGAGTCAGGCCTCCCTTTTTAACTACCCACAACTGGCTCCAGTTAACACTCCCGTCAGTTTAAAAGGTGGAGCACTGAGATACACTTTGAGTGAACTGTGGATGCGGCATGGACCAGAGGGGCTGAAGAGCAGAGGAGAGTGCTGGAAGGTAACTGAGGGCCAAGACGCTGATCGTCTGGTGTTAAAGGACTGCAGCAGGACTGAGGACCTGGGCTTTCAAAGAGCCAGAAAGGGCAGATCATATACTGCTCACTCTATCCACAGAAGTACTTGTTTCCCCTGGGCTTATCAAGGAAAGCACGGGTACCTGAGGGGTAGGTGGGAAGACCCTGACCTGGACCCAGAAAGCTCCAGAAAAGTTGCTTGCCAGAGCTGCGCTAAACGGGGGAAGTCTCATGGCAAGCGAGAGGAAATCCCGATGAGCGTGTGTGTGGCTGGAGCGGGAACCTGAGCATTGAATTTGAGAAAGAAAGCAGAAAATAAAAAAGGCCCATGAAAGGCATTATTCTTTTTGAAATGACGTGAAATTGTCTGCAAAATAAAGTAAGAGTGGTCCGGTGGAAAACGAAAGGCCGCCATTCGAAAGGCTCTGTGCACTTTGAAATTGGTCTGAACCCGAACAAGAGAGAGCCAGAAATTGTGTTTAAAGAGAGACATTCTTTTGTTAAAGCCAAGGCTTAAGAGAGCCTAAGAAGATTGTGTGAACTATTGAATCTTGTCAAATATTTGAACTGTGTAAAAACCTACGAGTACCATAAGGCATAGCAAACACAGAAGAATAAAGCTAGGGGAAGGGAACCCAGAGAAAGTAAAGTGAAATGATTTGTGCCTGAAAGAAGGGAACCAAGGAAAGAAATTGAAAGTGAGAGGCTGTGGCCCGGTTGAGGGGGCCTATAGAGACCCGAGAGGTCAAAACCCTGAACTTTGAGAGTGAGTACGTGAATGCCAAGCAGGCACTGGAGGGCTGAGCCAGCGACCTTAGGTGTACTCACATAGCAGAGTGTACCCATACATCAAGTACTCCGCCCCACCCACGTGTTATACAACGTGGGCAAGAATGTTTCGATGCTATTCTGTCCTCCTTTTGTTTCCCACTGATTTTCTGTTTTTTACATTTCCCTATTTCACTTGTATGATATCCGAGTAAGGGCAAGCCATAGGTTTTCTAGTTTAATTGTTATTTATTTGGACTAACGATGGACTAGGGCTGTTTTCTTTTTATTTAGATGGCATTAGTGTAAAACAGGAGTTATTCCAACCCCTTTTGAAGTAAATAAAACTGGTGATGTGTAACTTTTGTGTCGTCCTCCTTCTTGTGAGACCATGAGACACCAAAGAGGTCATCACATTTGTGGGCCACTTTGTTTTGTTCACTAACATATCCCGGCCAGTTGTTTTTGTTCACTGATGGTAAGAATTTTAAAATCAAAAACGTGCTTTATACCTAGATGTTAACCTTGTCCTATGTTGTTAAGGTACTTTCTTCAGGATTTGGCCTCTGCTCGTGGTGCACATACATGGGGAAATAAGCAAGCCTCAAACACACAATTCATTTGTGTACATGATTTGTACATGATGAAGAACTCTGTTATTGTCATTATCTGGTGGTGTTGTTTCTTTCCTCCTTTATTGAAGTTTCCCTGTATGTGCCTCAAATTTGTATGCATTCTGGGTCTTCATATGTATTGTTTATAGTAACACATTAGCTGTTAGCTATTTATTCAATTGTCCTCATTACTCAAAGCTCTTATAAGGTACCATTAATGATTTTACTAACCAAAATTACCGTATTAAAATATTGTACTTCTATAGTGCATGCCGGAGTCATTGCTGATGTTTATATATTTGACATATTTGATGTCATCAGCGATGAGGTATGGCTGCTTAGTTTACCATAACTGGTGAATTTCAAGGGTTTTCTGGTTTTACTTTTAACGATAGCATCCCTTTCAACGTTTATTCTGTGAATTTCATAGGTTATGAGTGAAAATATTTCATGTTACATCACTGTATATAAGTTCTTAATAATTGCTCTTTTAACATATATGAAAGAACTGTAAAACTCCTTTAACAAACATATTTTTTGCAACGCATACTGATGTGTCGCTAGCAGCAGCACATGCTGGGAATGCAAGTCATGGTTGAATTTACTTGGGCGCGAGGCTCGACCATGACCCCAGCCCCACCAAACCTTCACCCTTAATCATGTGCACCTAACCTGCATCCTAGTTTAATGTTCATTATACCATCATAATGTGACCAATGGCCATTGCTCATGGCTTGTAGCCATGGCCAGTTTCCACAATCCATGGGGACTGGGCCACAGCCATGCCGCATTCCCCAATAAGCAAACCAGAGTACACATTTGTCCTTGCTCAGGGCCGGGCAGCACATTTATATCACAATTTGTTGTACTTACATTATGACCCTTTAGGAAAAATAAAACACAGGACTGATTTGCAAAACCATGCTTTGAGGTCCTTGCTGATGATCCTCGCAAATGTTTGCTGCAATCCTGTCCAGCACTTCGGGCTGTAGCCACAGGCAGAATTTATTTCCCATTCAAACCTATACCGATTTCTAAAAACTTTACCACATAGCTGGTCCCTGGTGGCCAGGCCCACTTTAACCCCATGGCTGGTCCCCTGTGGTCATGACCTGTTGTCAGATTGCCTTTGGCAATTACCCAGAGAATCTGGCCACTGCCCATGGCCACAGGTTACACCTCAATCACGAAAGGTATAGCACTATTTTTTGTACCTACATTATAACACTTTACAAAAAATAAAACATTGACACATTTACAAAACCATGCTTTCAGGTCCTTGCCAATGCTGCTTGCACGAGTTTACTGCAAATCAGTCCATGACTTTTTTTTTTTTTAAATAAAATTTTCAAAATGTACAGACATAAAATAACATAGCCCCCACTTGACAAAATCCATTCAGACTTTGCAAATACATTCAAGGTTCGGTCTATGAGCGTTCTGCAAACGTGTGTGCACATTCATCAAATTACGACAAAGTACAACGCCATCTAAAAATGTTTAGACCCCTTCTCTCATGTTGACCGCTATTGACAAAATCCGACCAAACTTTGCAAATCCATTCAAATCTGGGTCTAAAATTTGTTTGCAAAATGGTCTGCACATTCGTCAAATGGCACCAAATGTATTTTCAAATATTTTACTCCCTCTTGGCAAAACAGCACCAAACTTTGCAGAACCATTCAGGGCCAGGTCTGGAATGATATTGCAAAATGTCATGCAGTTTCATTGAGTGGCACCAAAGTTACAAGCCATCCAAAAACTGGTTTTCACCAACCCTAAAATTCAAAAATAGGCATGGATGTCCCCGAACATCTGAGTTGTTGGCGAACACCACAAAACTGTACTGAAAAAATCCAGACTGTTCATGGACTTTGAGGATGAAAAGCATCTGTTGGGTTCTTATGGCCATATCCCATCCCATTCCATCCCATCCTCATCACCCCTCACCACCCCAGAGATTGTTTCATTAGTTTGACAAGTGCAATGTTGTGTTTTTTAATGTTTTTACTGCGATGTTCGCAGACAACGGCCGTTATCTGCGAATCGGACTTGCCGGGCGTTTCTCAAAAATATGACGCACCTCCAGCTTTTGACAATCCAATCTGCAGGCACATCCAATGGACCAATTGTGGGCCCGAACAGGGAAGTGAGTCTGCGGACCGAACTCGGATATCACAAAAACATTTTTACCTACTCTTTGGCCGTTTTAAAACAAACTACTGGATGGATTTACATCAGATTTGAAAAAGCACGCTTTCGAGACCAAGACGTGCAAATTTGGTGAAAATCCGTCCTGCAATTTGGGCTGTAAGGGTGAGCACATTTTTTTTTTTTCCATTGAGTCTATGGGGAACAATGGCAAAAAAATAACATTTTGGGACTCCACCTAAAACTCTGGCCCCCCGTACGAAACCGCACCAACCAGAATCAATCTGAGGGGGCCATATACTTTTTTTGCAAAGTTTCGTGACGATTCGTTCAGGTGGGCAAAGTTATAAGCCACCCAAAAAGTGCTCATCCTATGGGTTTAGCAACTTAACCATAACTACAGGGTCGCTACTACAAGCCCTGTAATTTGTATATATAATCATGCTTTCTGTAGGACGCAGCCCAGGCAACCGAGCAGACGTCCAGCTTTTCACTTGGCATGGAGTGCAATTTCTAAGGGTGAGCCTCAAACTCTTCCTATAGGAAAGCCGAGCATGTATTTGGGATTGCTATTGCGCAAGCCTATCTAGGAAGCGCTGTATATGCCGTTGAGGTGAACATAGGATGTGATGAGGGGAGAAAGTCAGAAATGGGGGTGGGATGTGATTCAGGAACGGAAGTAGTCTGAGGGGCACCTAATATGGCAGCACTCTGAAGACTTTAAAACCAATGTAATTTACAAATGGAGACTAGAGCAGTGCATTACATTCAAAGATGGTAGTGAAGTAAAGGCTACTTCGAATGGATTGTTTCCTCCAATGTATTCCACATCTTTGACATGTAATGTCCACAGCTGTGCACTTCAGAAACTTTTTCGGCAGAGGGTGTCTTGTGTCTATGGCATTGGGTCGATGTCCCTCGAAGGCCTCCGTCAAGGGCGACGTCGCTGGATGTTATAGATGGGATGCACGGCGCCCGTAGCCTCAGTTCCATTTTTTCTGCGAACGTGTTTCGTGTTACTCGGCGCGCCTTGTGTGTTCATCATTACGATGTCTTTCTCTTTGACTCCTCCGACTCCGTGGTCTGGCTTCAAGACCTGCCGGGACTGCAAATCCAAGATGTTGCTCACTGACCCGCACCGCATTTGTTTCTGGTGCCTGGGCAAGTCGCACAACACAGACTGCTCGAAATGCCAGTCACTGTCTGCCAAGGCCTTGTGGAAGGGGAAGCTTCAGCAGGTAGGGGCTCTAAGCCTGTTAAGTCCCGAAAATCCAAGTGCAAGGGGGTTTCTACCGACGACTTAAGGGGCGACTCTCTGCGTCAGAAGGAGTCCCGAGGATCTCGGTCCCGGTGTGGTTCCCGCCATTCTTCTTCCTTATCCTGGCACTCTAGGAGCACCGTCACCGGTCGCCTTCCCTGTCCTCCTCCTCCTCCTCAGGGGCCTCGAGGAAGGTAGCATGCCCAACAAAGTCCTCGACTCAGGAGGTATGGGCGGCATTTAAAGAACAAATGTTAGCATTTTTCAATCGCAGGGCATGGGTCTGGTCTGGTCTAACGAAGCCGGCCAGGATCGGTCTTGTACCATGGCATGCACGCCTTCGGGCTCGGGTTCGTGACGCGACTCACATCCGGATACTTCGAAAAGTTGCAAGAGATGTGTCTCTAGGTCTCGGTCCTCGTTCCCAGCAAGACCGCAGCTAACTACTGAGGGCTCGATGCCGGCGTCGACTCGGTCGGGGCCATGTCTGTCTGACTCGGACGTCAACACTTTACCATCGTACCAGCCCACGGCGCAGTCAGCATCTGTGTCGACATCGGCGCTGAAGCCTTCGGCGCTCACGACATCGAGGTTGTCGCCGCTCTCGGCATCGCAGCCTTCGCCGCTATCAGTGCCTTCAGGAATTTTTTCTCTACATTTGCCTTTGGAGTATCCAGATATCGTGGATCCCCCAAGGAAGGCTAAGGGGAAGTCTGTGCGGCCAGTTGTGGCCTCCAGGCACTCTTCTGTCTCCAGGCCTGGGTTTCAGCCCCCTCTGGATGACATTTATGAAGAGGAGGAAAGGTCTGAGTTTGATGACCCTGGTGATCTTCATGAGGCTCCACTTTTTTCTGGTGACAGTCAGTTGGCGAAGTTGAGGCAGACCCTCCATGATGCCAGTGGCTCGACACTTCTCCGGAAGTGGAATTCGGTAGTCCTGAGCCTGGGACTCATGCAGAGTCTTCGTACAGGAGGCTTATGGCGAGGGTCTCGGAGTATCTGGGCTGGTCTAGTCCTCCTGAAGACTTTGTGCAGGATGATCTAACAGACATTTTAGATCAAGGTCCATTCTCTGACCCTGTTTTGCCATTTCATCTTACCTTGCAGAAAAGGGTGTCAGCTGGTTGGCATTCCCCGGAATCTCTTCCGGCTGTTAATAAATCTTTAACTAAATAATATCGCCCTTCTGTTAGCGACCCCAGGTATTTATCTACTCACCCCACTGCCGAGAGTTGTTCATGCGGCTACGGCCACCTCGAGGCAGGCGGCATACCCTGCCATCCCTCCGGATAGGGACGACAATCACTTCGAAGGTTGGGTCCGAAAGGTATTTTATGCTGGGAGCATGGCCTTGAAATCGGCCTACTCCATGCGCCTTGGCAAGGTTTTCACACACTCTGTGGAATTGTTTCTTTGGCGGCTGAGCATATTCCTGAGGGAGAAGGAAGGGATGGGTTCCTTGCTCTTGTGCAGGACGGCAAGGATGCCATGTGTGAATCCCTTCAGTCGGCTTTGGATATGGCCGACAGTGTTAGCCGATCCATGGCTGCAAGCACCGTTATATACAGATTTGCGTTGTTGCGGAAGTCAGGGTTTGCTGTGTTGGGTATCCTGACCCACGTTTGAGCTATCATGCTGTAACATTTGGTGCTGTGGGCTTAGAAAATCCAAGATGGCCAAAAAGCCCACAAGTGCGCCAGAATCCAGGAGAACCACGCAGTTTGTGCGCATATCAAAATGGTTACCTCACTTGCCACCCACCAGTGTAAAGAAAGATCTTTGTTAACAAAATTCACTGTTATTGATGTCAAAAAGTTGCTGAAATTGTGGCTCACCGGACCACTTTAAAGATTCAACCCTTTTGTGGGGTTCCACATAACCATTTTACTGTAAGGAGCCCCATCAAAACAATGTTAAGCAAAGATTTACTACCATGTAAGAACCATACCTGTTTGGAATGCATTAATCCAAGAAAAATCCCAAAAATGGTTGCATTACCAGTACTCACCACTATCAGAAAGCCGGCGTTTTAAAACAACACCAGACATTTGTGTAAAACTGAATAAATGAACCCAAAGCAGGCCAAAGAAAGACTTACGGAGAGGTGGATACAATGTAAAGTTATATTCTGAAGTGACTTGAAGGTTTATAACAAGACTGGCTGAGCTCTGCAGGTCTGCAGCGGCTTAAAGTGAAACTGGATTTAAAATTACCAAAAATCGAAATGTGTAAATAAACTGAGGGACAGACTTGTGACTGCCACATAGTTTGTCACTGTTAAAATGTCATAGTTTTGAACTTAGAATCAGCATTCTAGCTGCATATGTAAAAATTGTCTTGACTTAAACTGGGGAACAAAAAGTGACATTTTATCTGAAACCTGGCTTAATGAAACTGAATTCTGCCCACCAGCTACCCCCGACAGGAGTTGAGACTTGCACAACAGCTGTGTTCCCAGGCCTAGCTGCCTTTTGCTGTTCCCACCAAAAGGGATATGACACTTTTCTGATTGAATTACCTGGACTCTGCAGGAAATTGAACAAAGCCCTGTCCTGACTCAGGCAAATGTTTTATTGGGGGTGTCGTAAAAATGGCTTCCTCTTGGCAGAAACTGGGAGGGGGAGAAACTGGAGACAGAGGCTGAGCTTGAAGAAAGTGGAAAGACTGGTTTCTGTACCATGTGACCTGAAAAGACACACCCCTGTAGCCAGAATATGGTTTTAGAAAAAGATGAATAACTCATAGTACGGACTTGTCATAATTATTTAAATGATACCATAATTCTTGTGATTTTTCTGCCCACATTTTAAGAGGTTTTTAGAACCGGTGGTATGATCTGGGGGCAAACTAGCAGTTAAGAGGGTATTACTTAAAATGTCTGCATGTGAAAAGTCTGATACTTCATCAATTAATGCCTGCATGCCTTGCACACATTTGGGTAAATTTGAGTAAGAATCCGATATTGGTAACCCGACCAAAAAGCGCAAAAAGTTGCCATTTCTCAATGCAAGCTCTCAGGAAGAGCAGATTTGGACAGAGTATACCTCATGTGATATGTGATGGGTGCGTGTCATTTTAAACAGATGTGTACCTGTGTAAATATGTATTTGGGTCAAATATAGATTGTGTGTAAAGTTGACAGGGGTGGGTTCTCTGTATCATAAACAGACCTCATCATGATGACACTTCTTTTCATTCCCCCAATCAAGGGGAAGAGGAGGAAGTGGCCAATGACAAGTGGAGAGGGGTAGGGCCTAGAAAGCTAGCCTCTCCATCCACTTTCAAAACACATAAAAGCAGACAGTCAGGACAGATGGAGACTTCAAATCCATTTGCTGCGGAGCATGCTGCCGGACCATACAACATTCAGAGATCCAGACTTCAAATCCATCAATCTCCAGAACCTGTAGCAGTACCTAGAAAGCAGAGCAGTATCCAGAATCCAGAGAGGCTAGACCAGCAGAGCAGAGCTGACCCAGACCGCTGTTAGCAGAACCAGAGAGCTGACCCAGATCACTGTGAAGTGCCGAGACCAGACCGGAGTCCAGTCCAACCTGACCAGATCCGTGGCGAGGCCTATTTCTAAATATATTGTGAGTACCTAGCAGAACTGTGCAGAACCAATCTCTTAGTTAAAATAATATTCAATCTATTTTAATCTAACCAGAACTGCTTCCTAGAAGTTGTCACCTGTCATTTGCAAAGCTGTCACTTGTCATTTTTTAGCTGCAAGCTGTAACCTGTCGCTTTGAACTTTTAAAATTTCAAATCCGAAAAACAACCTTCACAAAATCGTTCATAACTCCGTAACCGTTTGTGAAAGCTTAGAATCTCAGCTTTTCAACGAGCTTAGAACCGACTTCCTACTCCTTATACTTTCTCCGTAATCACGATTCTCGCACCCGCGAATTTTGCCGCGATTTGCGATTTGGCCCGATTTCTTTACTTGTAAAAATATAGCTGTTTTGCCTTAACTGCTAAGTTCGTTTGCCTCTTAAGAACCATCCCTAGATCCTTGCTAAAGTGAGCCTGAACTCATCCCAAGTATATTTCACTCACCCTGAACCTCCTAAAGGGAATTAAGAGCATTTTAGCATATTTTTCACTTCATTGCCAGCACATATAAAAGCATTTTGGGCCTGTGTTTCAAACTTCTGTAGTGTAAGCTTGCTGGGGTGAACTGAATTACATTTGATTGCATTTCTGAGAACTGTGTGCTTTCCTTCCATTTCCTTGCATTGCATAAAGGGGGGAGTGGATTGCCAGAGAAAAGTGATTACATTGTTTTGTTGAAATCATATTGAGTATTTCTGTACTGCAATTTCATTCCACCCTGCATCCATTTGAAACCATAAAAGTATTGTTGCTGTCTTATCCATCCTATAACCACTCATCATTGATTATAAAGAAGTGTGCTAGTGCCGGACTATCCATTATTGATTACTGCTCAGATTAAGTGTGATATTCAATTATTAATTTATTATAAAGTGTGATATATATATCTATTGTTTAAATTATCAAATAAACCCTTTAAACTTGCAAAACAGAACTACTTCTTGGCTCAGTGGGGTCAGGGGGATTCCAAGAGAGGGGTGTTATATAGGGGTAGTCATCCAGAACGCATGAACTGGACGTAAAGATATATCAATAAGGGTTTCCATTCAGTATCCCAGACTAGGCATTGACTTAGCTGTAGTGTTGAATTGAATCCTCTTACAGCTGCGGATGTGCAGGACCGTCTTCTGAACATGCCCTTTGAGGGCTCACATTTGTTTGGCAGCAAGGCTGACAAGAGCCTCGAGAGGTTGCAGACCTCACAAGCTGCGGCGAAATCTTTAAGCACCGCGGTGCGTCAACATCCGCCTTTTCATCCTACGGGACAGCAATGGAGGGGAGGTTCTTTTCGTTACTACTCCTCTTTTGGTAGACGAGAGGGGCTGCCAGTCAAAGGGGCCAGCGAAAAAGTACCCGTGGTGCTCAGGCAGCTGCTTCTTTGCCTTCAGGCACTGCCGCAGCCGCTTCCAAACAGTCATGAGGCCATGTCCCATGGTTCGCCGGTTAGGGGCAGACTGTTTAGCTTCTCGAAGACTGGCAGGCCATTACTTCAGATGCGTGGCTACTGCCTTCCCTTCCTTCAGAGGACTCACAACAATCCACTGGGGGAACTCTCTTTGAAGCTTCCGGATCCGCTCCTTGCGCAGGAAATCTCGTCCCTGCTGTAGAAAGGTGCTATAGAACTGGCCCGAGGGTCTTCACCAAGCTAATGGTGGTGGTGGCAGGGTACCTCAGACAAGGGGGGATTCACGTCTATCCCTACCTGGACGACTTGCTGATCGGGCGCGTTCTCCCGAGCAAGCATTGGATTATCTCGGACTCACCTGCTGCACCCTCCACAGACTGGGTTTCTCCCAGAATTTCAAGAAGTCGCACCTGACACCTTCCCAACAGTTCCAGTACATCGGGCTGTGTTAGACACGTCCTTGGGGAAGTGTTCGCCTCCCAAGGTTAAGGGCTCCTCACATTGTGCAGATGGTGGACAAGTTTCAACATTTCAAATTCTTAAGTTTGCTCGGCCTTATGGCATCCTGCATTTTTCTGGTGCCAGAAGCCAGGCTGCGGATGAGTTCCCTGCTGTGGGCCCTCAAGATGCAGTGGTCACAGTTCTCCGGCAAGATGTTGGATCCCGTTCAGATTCCACTCTCGGTCTCCGAGGATCTTCTGTAGTGGGCCAACAAAGGGAACCTGATGAGGGGGGGCACTGTTTTGGCACCCATGGTGGAGGTGACTGTAGTGACGGATGCTTCCCTCACAGTATGAGGTGTTCATGCCAACGATTTGACAGCCAGAGGTTGTTGGTCTCCGTCGGAGTCCAAACTCCACATCAATTCTGCCTTCTGTACAGGGGACGGACAACACAGTGGCCATGCATTACCTCAACAAAAAAGGGGGGTATGGTCAATCCTGTTGTGCAGAGGGGCAATGCAGCTCTGGTTCTGGACCATCCAGCAGGAAATTTCGATTTCAGCTGTTCATCTGGCCGGAGATGAAAATGCGGCGGCGGACGCTCTGAGCAGGCAGAACACGATCTCTCACAAATGGGAGTTGGCTCAGGAAGTCCTTCAGGAGATCTTTGCCCTTTGGGGAACCCTGCAAGTGGATCTCTTCACCAAATTAACAAGGGGGGTCCTTGGAGTCCCTCTGCCAGACATTAGTCCTGGTTACGAGAGACTTACCCAGAGTCTTTAGCTCACTATCTTTCACAGAGAAGAAATATCCTAAACATATCAGTATTTGTCCTGCCCTGGGGCAGTCCAGCACCGAAATGCTAGGCAATTCTCCTCTGAACAAGAGTACCAACAGAAACCCCAGACACGTGTTTCGGTCTGGTTGGACCTCATCAGTAGGGTGGATCTGTGCCTCTCTAAGAATAGTGAGCAAGGGGTCCACCTCTGGATTCCCCTAGTAACTTAGGGCGAGACCCAAAGTTACTTAAATATGCAAATTAACAAGGGGGGTCCTGGGAGTCCCTCTGCCAGACATTAGTCCTGGTTACGAGAGACTTACCCAGAGTCTTTAGCTCACTATCTTTCACAGAGAAGAAATATCCTAAACATATCAGTATTTGTCCTGCCCTGGGGCAGTCCAGCACCGAAATGCTAGGCAATTCTCCTCTGAACAAGAGTACCAACAGAAACCCCAGACACGTGTTTCGGTCTGGTTGGACCTCATCAGTAGGGTGGATCTGTGCCTCTCTAAGAATAGTGAGCAAGGGTCACCAGTGTCAACCGGAATTGCGAGAGATTCTGCTCAAGGGAATTTCCTCCAAGAGGAGCCTTAGGAGATGCGTTTGTGGTGGATTGATCATTCCCACTTTTGTACGCGTTTCCTCCTGTCCCCATCACGCCTCAAGTGTTGCAGAGGTTATGGAGGTTCGGTTCCCACATGATCCTCATTGCTCCAGATTGGGCCATGAGAGCATGGTACCTGGACCTTCTAGAAATGTCCATCTGCCCTCCACACTGTCTTCCCTACCAAGAGGATCTGCTGTCACGTGAGGGGGGTCAGGTTCTCCATCCAGAGGTCGAGACACTCAAGCTTCAAGCTTGCTATCTTTAAGGTTTGAGGTATAAGGATTGGGACCTTCCAGGATAACGTGATGGAGGTGCTGCTTTCGGCCAGGCGCCCTGCAACAAAATCCCGGTACGTTTGCCGTTGGCATAAGTTCTGCGACTGGTGCAGAGATCACAATGTTGATCTTTTTCAGTGCTCCATTCCTATGGTTTTGTCTTTCTTACTTTCTTTGGCCCACTGGGGCCTTCAAGTGGGTACCATTAAAGGTTACATGGCAGTGCTGTCTATCTTTAAGTGCTCATCCGAAGAATGTTCTTACTTTTCCTTTGATTTCTCAGTTTCTTAAAGGACTGACTAATGTATTCCCACCGTCCCCGTTCCAGGTGCCGGTTTGGGATTTGAATTTGGTTTGGAAATTTCTCATGGGTGCTCCGTTTGAACCTTTGCACTCTCTTCCTTTGAGATTACTGTCCTTCAAGACTGTATTCTTGGTTGCGGTTACTTCCTCTCGCAGAGTGAGTGAATTGCAGACACTTTCATCTAAGTCACCCTTTAGTGTGTTTCACAAGGACAGGGTTGTACTGCGAGTAAGTCCCTCTTTTCTACCTAAGGTATTATCTGAATATCATTTGAGTCAAAAGGTGGTTCTTCCATCTTTCTACCCTCCTCCTCATCCTGGTAAGGAAGAGGAGCGACTCCATTGGTTGGATCCTATGAGAGCTCTGAGCTTTTACATTTCTAGGATGTTGAAGTGGGAGAAAAGACTCCCCCCCCCCCCCCCCCCCAATCTCCTCGCGCCCCTGGCCTAGAGGATCACGACCCAGACACCCCCCACGAGATGAATTTGCCCATCTACCAGACGACCAAATACCCTGGTACAGGAACATACGGATGTGCCCACCAGCCTGCCCTGCTCAAGCCGACACCTGCGGCATGGATGAACTCGACTAAGCCCTTCAACAGTGAGGAAATACATCGTTGGAGATGCCATGACGACCTAGCCAACTGTCAAGACTACCCGTGCAACCATGCACACTGGACACCCCCACACCAATCCACACGAAGAACATACTCAGTGCTATGACGTAGGTGATGGACACACCCATTGACGCGCATCTTTGTTATTTTTCACATAGGTTTTCCAAAATGCAGAAACGCAAGACGCACAAAGCACTCATCTAAATGCTTGCTGATGCTTCTCCTGACCCATGCATTGTGATGAAAATACGACGAAGACATGATGCTGCCTATAAAGCAATGTGATACCGCAACTTAAGTGCCGTGCATTAAACATCCCCACCTATGCACCAGGCCCTAGTAGGCCGCAAGCAAGGGCCTCCATGAACACTGGGCGTGCAAAAGTACAGTTGCTGACCCTGCAGAACGAACCCAGCGAGAACTGATAGCCAAGGGAACGATGTTGCAACTCGTATGCTACCAGCCGACGTCAAGGTCACACCTGTAAGCAGAGCCAGACACACAGAGGCAAATACGACTTTAAATGTGCAGAATTCCGCCTCAGCCACGGTCTCTCCTCACGTGACCATGCCAAAACTGACAGGGTGCCAGACCCACGAGGGAGAAGTCGCCTGGGTCCCACGTTTGAGACACAGGCTGCAACAATGAAATGACCCAATGGACACCTACAGCGATGGGAATGGTCTGCTCTCAGGCATATGAGCAAATCCACATATTGTCTGCACGAACACAGTGTTACATATTGTTGCAAATGACAGGTACACCGCGTGCTGGGAACAACGATGGTCCCAGGCTGGGGGGCTTGTGAGTGGACCAATCAGAACATGGGGCACTCATCACTGACGCCACTAACAATAGCCAATCATTAGGGGTCTTTGTGTAACAATTTTCAAGTATCTAATAGAAGGGACAACCCAAGTATACCACCTGACTGACCCTTAACCACTAACAGCGTTCTCTAGACGTATGCTATACTAACCCTACCACTCGAGGAACCAATCCTGAGTGGCGATAGGTTTTTTGCTAACTTTCCCAGGTGACGCAAGTAGCGCATCATACTGAGGCAAAAAGGGGCCTGCGAGCCCCACGAATTTCGAGAGTCTGGACGGACGCGTACGATCCTAGACCCATCCCTGCCGTTATTCAATAAACAGCAGAACCACCTTGCTTCTTGTGTGTGCCTCATACTCATTTTTTGGGATAAGCGGGAGGAGTTGGGGCCTCCCAGCCCGGAGGTCCGCGGAAGGCCCAGCCGACCCCGGGAGAAACCCCCCGACAATGTCCAGGGTCAGAGTGGACAATCGACTCTTTGTGGGATATGCTGGACACCGATTGGGCCAGGCTGTTATCAAACAGACCTTATCCAGGTGGATTATCCTCACTATTACGGAGTTGGAGGAACATCCTGTCGAAATAACTTTACCAGTTGGTAAGTAACTTGATCATCTAACTCTCACCTAGTCAGAATCTTCAACACCGTCAGATGGTTAGATGTGTTCAAACCTCAGAGGTGCTCATGTAAACAGAGCACACATGTACAAGCAACAGCAGCTAAATCGATCCTCCTATCCCCATTGTGAAACTGCAACACACGCCAAACAAAACATGATTACAGTTAGAAACGGTGCCACGCAAGTCCCATACTAAATGTATTTTTGCGGTGGCATCAGTGACCATGTAAAAAAAGAACTCTGGGGAACGCATTAAAGATGCGCATGCTTGGGTTGTCAACCAGTTTCTGCTGTCAGTTATTTACAGCATTCATCCCGACACATACACACATCAAACCGTGCACTTCTCTTCTGAAAGAGACCCTCTCCATTGTCGCATCGTAGCTTGCAGTGCTGTGCCGCAAGTGTGTCGGCTATCTTTGTGCTAGTGTATTAAATTAAAGGGAACTGGGAGTGCAGTAGCAAACGGAGCAAGTTGTCCTTTGTGTGATGAATGCAAACACAAGATTTGAGAGGGTTGTCTCTCTTTGAATTAGCAGTTTGAGTTGATGAGTTCCTTTAATCCGGGCACTTGCATATGAAATGTAACATTTCTTTTTTTTTTGGTCTAGGCAAACCACTGAAGCTTTGTAAAGCAGCAGAAGAAGTTACTAGTTTTTTTGCGAAAATGCTGGATCATGAATACACAACCAATGATGTGTTTCGGAAAAACTTTTTCATGGACTGGAGAAAGGTAAAATGACACTGTGAATCAAGGGGTCACCCATTGTAATTCTGCACTTTGTTTAACACTGCTTTCTTCTTCATGTTAACTCTTCGGGATGTTCCTCTTTGAACGTTGAGTTATGCCCCAGTGTTGTAGGTTGATATGTTGGTAGGTGCAGTTCTTGGAGTCCAATGACCTTCCTGCCCAGTTTTCATCTCAGGCACTGAACCTGGTCTTCCTTCTCGGTGGTTTCAGCATCCTAGCTTGAAGAGCCATGGATCATGAGTCAAAAGGCTAATGATGCCTGTGCCATTCCCTGGCTGCAAGCAGGTTTCAGAGGGAGTATAAACCTCATGAGCACTGTGGCCATTCTGCTATCAAGTGAGTAAAGCGTTCCTTAAATGGGCCCAGCCACCCACTGTCCTATACTTTACTCCAATTCAGCCCTCTTAATTTAGATCATATGACACACAGGCTGTAGATAACAAAAACAGCCCACTGTTCTTATTACCAAAGACAAGACTGACTTTCATGGGAGAAACCATGAGCAACAGCAGACGCCAGGGCACCAGGGCAGGTTGAGGCTGTGAGTCGGGGTGGAGCTGCAGTGGGGACCATAAGGCAGAAGGTGGTTTGTTTATCCGACCAGCGAATGAGGTACTTTGTAAGGGTCCGTAGCAAACAGTTGAACAAGTTGTCACAGAAACAGAGGAAGGCAATCTGCCCACTGGAATGCCACGTCCAGTTACCTCCGTCTGGTGTGTCAGGTCCAGAAGGTACGTGGAAGACAGACCATGTAGGCACCCTTGTCTTGGCAACCTCACCTTTCTGCTTGCTGAGGCAGGTGGGTATATGTTAATGTGCGCAGGGGCAAGTCCCCCTATTGTCAGTCATTGTTTTTCTGAGGACACCTTCTCTTCAGAATACTTAAGTCAAGAATTCTATAACCATGTTCATGTAGGAATAGGGGGGTAACATTTGGGCATAATCCATCCAACCAACTGCATATTTTAAATTCTTCTCAAGTTTTGAATGGCCCTATAAAGTGTCTTACAAACCACAAACATTTCTATATCGGGTGTCGTTATGAGTATCAAAGGAGAAACTTGTGTTTCCGTAGATTAGTTAGCCAACATACATTGTGCATCCTCTAGAAAACTACTAAATTTCCCCATCCATATGCTGCCATCACTAATTTTCTCTAATTTTGAGTTTGATCAGGGTGCATCCTACATCTCCTTAATGTACCAATTCAATTTTCAGTCTGATGGAATGAGGTGGTCCAAACTTCTCAACTCTCATTAATGCTTGCAGCTGCAGAGACCATTCTGCCGTCAGCCTTATGTAGGGTTGTATGGTTCGATTTACAGGCCTCTCACAAGGCCAGCTATGCATCACACAATGCACCACACTCTGTAGGTCAGTGTGCACCTCAATTGCACTTAGACTATGGCTCTGCAGGCTAGATTTACTGTGGCAACCATAGGCAAAGATAGCTTTAATAAAACAATGTGCCCTTCTGTTTCTTGGATGAAGTGTATCAATATGTTTATCACACTACTCTTGCCAACTCAAGTGGCACCCATTTGCCGGACTATTCACTATTTGAGGCCCATTTAAAAAATGAAGTGCATTTCATAATCTGCTCCTCCTTGATAGAATGTTGTAGCTATAAAGGCAACCTTGCTTTCTCTGGGCCAGAACAGCACCCAGTACATAGGTACTGGCAAATGTCTCCATGTCTTCACCACTGGGCTCAGCCATAGTGCTGACGTGATGGGCTCTATAGCACCTTTTTGCAAGTTGTGTAGAATTGCTATGAATTTTCTCCTAGCCTTCAGTGGCCGGGCATGCACCTTGTGCTAGACCAAAATTGTCCTGTGCCTAAATTCAACCATGTGTGGTAAGCCTTTGCAGCATTCCTATCATTGTGTAAACATTCCCAAGTTTGGATTTCTCCCTGCTGTTGGGGCTTGTTCTTCCAAACATGGAACCAGCCTAATTCTCAGTTCACCCTGCCGTCTCCACACCACTGTCACCTTGCCTCTTGTAGAAATAAACTTTGAAAAATGTTTTCATTTGCTTGAATTCAGCCTTGGCACAAAAACATGCAAGAGTTGAATCTTTCTTCCATTGTATCTGCCTTTGTTAAACTGGGTTTGTGTCCACACTGCACAGTACATTATAGTTTGCTGCTGACACTATGGCCATAATGACACCCCAGTATGCCAAACACTTTGCTTTATTTCAAGAAATGTTGATATTGCAGCAGGGTGCACTTGTGCTCTTATGATCCTCTCCCATAACAATCAACACAAGGCGTGATCGTTCCCTTTGCATATGCTCCTCTTCTGGGTTGGTTTCCACTGAAGGGCCCTTCAAATTCATACTCTAATGGCTGATTATTGAGTATTCTCCTCACTTCTAGTACATGAGGTACTTACCCCATGCCTAGGGCTGGGATCTGGCATTGTTAGCTGTCTGATTTGAAGTTATGGCCGCCCCCTCTTTCTCACTTGAACTTCCTGGTCCCTTCTGTTCCTCTTGTGTGTTCTGCTTGTCAGTCGGTGTACTTCTCAATCTTTTGTTGACCTAATCAAGTGTTCTATCCTTTAAGTGATAGTATAGTATGTTCAAGGCTCTGGGATTTGTGTAAGTAGTCTTTCCTTGAAATGTTGTGTTGGCAGTGTACAATAGTGGCATGATTCGAGACTTCTTTCTTTTTCCACCTGTCACTGCAAACTTCACGATATCTGTGCTACTTCGAGGATATCCTCCTGATTTTAAATGCTGAAGTGCAAGACTTTCAACCTCCAACTGTCCTGAAAAAGTACATTTCCTCAACACCTCCATAAGAATAAAAGATGACCACCTACCTGCCACCAGCCAAAGACCACAGTAAACCACAAACCTACTGATGAGGCTGGCTATTTGAAGAGTGATGGCTTCCACCCAGTGCACGCAAAGCATGCTGTAATATTCAGCCTTGCATTTAATACAACAGATTGTACTCAGACGCAAGGGACTAGAATAAAAACATACAAGCTTTGAGATCCAATGGAAACAATCGCAGAATTATGGACAGCAATATTCACAGGGCAACAAGGATTCCCTGGAGCCCTCATGTTAGAATAGAGAACAGAGGCCCAAAAGAAGGTGCTACTGGTAGTCCCATACAATCCAGAGTTGGAAGTCCTCCATAAGATTGTTAAGGAACTACAACCAATTACTCAACCCAAAGAATGTAATTTCCCTGAGTTGGCCCTCCTTTCAAACAACTAGCCATTCGGAAAGAAATAATGGAAAGAGGCAAACTGCATTCGACTAGCACAGAATCCTGAACCATGCCTTGCAAAAGATGCCTAACCTGCTCACATGTCAAGATTTTGGATACAGTCGCATGGGGCAGGATTACAACATTGTTTACTTGATTATGTGCATGAAATGCCCCAGTCGGTCTACTGTGCCGGGGAAATTAGTCAATAACTACATTAACACAAGTATCTCCATGGTCTGTGACGAGCATTGCACAGAATAGGCCCAGTTAGTGAACATTTTTCAGAAGCAAATATACCCTTGATCTTAAAATTGCTGCACTCTGTGCTAATTTAAGGACTGACAAAGCCAGGAAGACTTATAAATTATAAAGCATGCAGATATTCAATACTTTGATGGGGGGCTTGAAAAGATATTGCAGTTTCATGAATCGCTGTCCCATCTAACAAACTCTCAACACGTAATGATGCTGGCATCACAACATTCAGATTTGACACGTTCTATCAATGTTTCCAAAGCTGTACGCTGGCATCTGAATGACACTGCACCGACTCCACCAGCCTCTCTAAGACAATCCCTTGTTTCCAGACTCACTCCAGCCCGGCCACACAAGCTTTCCAAAGGCACGTGAAAGGCCTCTGTCCCATGTCAGACCCCGCCCTTTTCACATGAAAGTAAGTGAACACCATTTGCATAGTGTTTGACACAAACTTGGCACACTGGGCTCCACGAGTAAAATGCTTGACACATGACTGGTTGTGCCCCCTCTCTACCTGCTTTGTAGATGCACAAGGTTGATATGTGGGTGATTGTGCAACAAATACTCTCTGTAAAGGGAACGGCCTGACATACTGAGCTGATGGTTGACTGCACCTCACATGACACACACTATACCACCCCTCCTGCCATCCTGAGAGCACTTTAACAGAGTGGGTTGTGTTCCTATTTTCCTTATTTTCCTTCTCTTTAGTTCCACTGAACCCTGTCCAACATACCACAACGTACCATTAAAGCCTTGAAGACTGCAATTTGTGTGTAGTTTACAACATCTGTAATGCTCGACTCTCTGAAAGTACCAATCTGATGGACAGACAAGGAAAAAAGGGATCCCAGAAGTAGCTTTTTAACCAGGAATATAGTAATATTTTTGTCAGGATTAGTTTCATCCTCCCTGTGGACGTGGTCAAGACCACACATGCTTACAAATAAATACTGTTAGCCTAATAATGTACTGACTTGTCTATTGCATCAACACTTTTTTTCTATCTTTGGCTAAATATCTTCCTATGTATCTTAGTGCTATTTTATGCATGTCATATTTCAACCCAAGACAGCCCACTCTCAAGGTTTCAGGCAACTTATACAATAGCACTGCCCTATGGACAGAAGACATTTTCCTGAAGCAGAGGCTTGACATTTGAGCTAATTTACATTTTCACAATGCATCAACTATCTGGCTCTGGATGTGACGTTCCAGTGATGGCTACTGGGTGGCCCTTTGTTTTGTGCGACTTGGCTGATGTCTTAAATCGGTTTTCAAATGTTATGTTTTTTTTAAACAAAGCCTTTTAAACCAACACATCATAACTTTGCTGGTGTTTGCTAAATATAATATACACATGCAGACGTGCGCATATGCACAGCCCAAATGGCAGCCTGATGGTGTTGAAGGGTTGGAGCATCAGGGCAGTCATAGAATACTATAATTAGGTGAATGCGATTGGCGGGAATAAGCTGTCCACTCGTTATGTAAAAAAAAGGATGTTGAGGCCTGCAAGGGCGACAACCTACTGAGTTCCAGCGTTTCCGATGAAGTTTAGTTGCCAGGTTTTAGGCTTCTGACTGGTAAGAATCAATAATGTGTCAACCTGCAGACTACTGCAGTGTAGATAATTGTTTG
Source organism: Ambystoma mexicanum (assembly GCF_040938575.1). NCBI lineage: Eukaryota > Metazoa > Chordata > Amphibia > Caudata > Ambystomatidae > Ambystoma > Ambystoma mexicanum. The sequence goes on from NC_090922.1 coordinate 293,846,290, forward strand.
AGACCTGCTTACATATATATTAGAGTTGCACTTTAAGTATGCCTGTGTATACAAGTAGCTGTAATTCCCAAGAACGATTCCTTTGCTTCCAAGTGGGATTATATATATAATCAGCCACAGACGTTTTATTATTTTACACACACGGTCTGCTTTTCACTGTGCACCCCTCCTGATGACTTGTAGAATACATTATCCAAAGTCTATCAATCAGGAGGAAAATTGTTGTTGATGGAACGTTGATTGCAGGAGTGAGATGCAATTATTTTAGGAATTCATTAAAATTAATAAGGAAGATCTCCCGCTTCTGAATAGGGTTGGAATTCCTAATTTGCCAAATTCATTGTCACCTTGTTCCGCTTCCGGCTTGTTGGAGATGGATTAGTTTAGTTCTGATCTTTATTTATGCAGTGTTCAAGTTCTGGTCCTTCTTCCTTTTCTAATCCGCTCTAGTAGGAGAAATCATAAAGATCCGCTCAAGGTTCATGTAGAGGAGCTAGACGATAGGTTTTCTGCTGCCCCAGTTATAAAAATCAAGTGGTAACACAAGTGCATGTACATTATACCCCTCTGCTCCATTGGATAGTAGAACGGCTCACTTCAAGGTACTAGAAAACGATATGTTTGACATAAGCCCTTGGAGACAAATCAACCACCAAAGACCTGTGGCCGTGCACATGCAAGGATTCCTTCCACCCGGCAGGAGATACACGCTGGTCCTTTGTTCCAAAAACAAACCCAGCACTGACTTGTGTGGGTCAGTTTGGAAAAATCCACTTGGAGATAATGATTTCGTCCTTCCCTGGCCTCATTGGTATTCTGGGAGTTGGGAACAAATCAATCCATGTTAGGTCTGTAATTGCCAGGCACAAGGTGGGGAAGAAGAAATATCAGTGGATGCCTCCATGCAATTTTTCAAAGGCCTTCTTTGCAGTTACGCTGAGCCAATCTGGTGCCCTTTGTGCAGCTACTCAATTTTTGAAGCTTGGAAGGTGATGGCTTCCTTATTGAGCCTGAAGATGAAAGTGTGTTTACCTCTTTATGTAGGTAATAACATTGCAACTATTTCCAATTAAACAACTTTAAAGTGGCTTGGGAGAAGGGAAAGATATTTTGCCCCATGAAAAAAGGACAATGTACCACTAATGAAATCTGTGGTCTAGCAAGACTTCTCACGCATTGCTAAGCGACAGCAGATCATTGGAGGCTGTACATTAATTGCATGTGTTACTACTTTTTATCACCTATGGATGGAAAACCATCCAAAGTGGGACAGTTGGCTGTATTTACATTCACAAATGTCTGAAAGAGCTAGACAAAAATGGCCGTCTAATCTGCAGATTTCACATCTGATGGGTGCAAGTGATTTATAACTGGTTGTCAATTGAGAAAAAGTTGAATCTTCACTTAAAGAAAATTAATCAACGTATGGCCACACTTACACTGCAGACAGATATCAATCACATTGATGTTACTTCAACCTTTCTTTGTGATATAAAGTTGGTTGGAATGGCCATCATGCCTTTCTTTTATGATATTTGTTGAGTCCTTACTTAATCTGAACTAGCAAAAGGTGGTCAATGGTTATAGGAGGAATATGCAATACAATAGGAATCATCAGCAAATAATTCCTGATCATAAACAAGGCAATATATTTAGCAATAAAAGAGTACAGTACACACAGCCTTCAGGCTAAAGTAATTACTGGGTAGGAACTGTGACAAATCCAGGGAATATGTCCCTTTTTCCCAAAGGGGAGGCACTCCCTTTGGGAATGGGGAGGTGAGCCTGCTAAGATAGCACCCCATAGGGGGCAATGCAAGTAGGATCCCACTGGGGGGACTCCCCCTCAGAAAGGGATTTTTTTAATCCATCCTCATGTGAAGTCCCATGTGTGTGTTTGGCTATGTAGGGATTGATCGGGATAATTGTGTGCGTGGCCCTTTATAAATGGCTAATGTGGTTTCTGACCACTTGTTAATACCATAATTACGAGAACTGCAGAATCAGATTGCCCACCTCATTTCAGCCTGACCCATAAAAGGTGGCACCACGTGAGGAAGAGGAAATTCTGCAGAGCCAGCAAGAGGAAATCCTGTGGAGCCAGTGAGAGGAGGAGCCCCCTGCAGAGCCAGCCACTAGACGAGACCTTGTCCTGGAGACAGGAAGGGGAAGCAGCCCGACACAGAAGGCGTGTTACGCGCAGGAGGCGAGAAGCCTGTAGAATGCTGCTCTTTCTGAGATGTCCATAGCCGAGGAGACTCGAAGAAAGGAGAGAAATCCGAACCACGCCAGAAGTGGTTCACGGGCCCCCACAGCCAACGGTGCTGACGAACCATCAGACTGTGGCTGGAAAAAACCAAGAGAGAACCCGAACTGAGGTTCAGTGCCAGACCAGAAGATTGCAACTCTGACTAGCGAAGTATACTTTGGTTTCGGGGAGGATGATGGAGTGGCTGGAGATGCTCCAAGGGCCGGTGCGAGACAAGCTACCCCATTGTGGAATGCAAAACCAGAGACTTCAAGGCAGGGTGGAAGCCAAGAGACCACAAGACTGGGCGATATTATCATTACCCCAAGAGTACGAGTATCGGGCGACCCCGATCGATTGGAAGAGCCAGACTATTATGACGAAAAAGGAGGATGAATAAAGACCTTTTTTTTTTTAAAGCTGAACTTTGATCTATACCACTAGGAGAAACCAGAGAGGCATTTGGGCGGGTTCCGAAGCATCTGTCAAGACTTGATGGTCGTGTAGTCGATGAAACCTCCGTCCCCAAGTACCACTCGAGTAAACAAGAAATTACTGCCCGAGCGGTCCTTGAGGCCACAGGTGGTGAATTTCGTCAGCCGGAACCAGGAATGCCGGAAGATGCCCCCTATGACCACTGTAAGGCAAACACAGAGTTAGGTCATAAACACAGAACCCTAGACTTGTATATGAATATGTAAGAAGTCTACAATAGGGCTTACCCTTAGGAGTTGGTCGGGACCCAATATTGGTGTAGGAATGTTATCGGAGGCAGCCGGCAAGGGTGACGACAAGATGACAGCTTGGTAATGCACTTAGTAGGATGAAATCACCACCTGACATAGAAGCCAGAAGCTGTGAGTCAATCAGTTGAAAGGTACGTGATCCAAGAACAAAGTTCATAACAAAAGGGCAATCCAATAGCAGTCCGGGGACGAAAACGTGGTCGAGTCCAGGAGAGAACAGTTCCAGCAGGGTAAAGGAAAAAGGAGTAAGTTACAGGCAAAGGTACCGTGAAGGAAGAAGCCAAATCAGAGTCCAAGATCAATCCGAGGTCAGTGGTAGTCTGTAATCCGTAATGCGCCCAACAGGATCAGCTGTGAAGCACTTGAGGACAGTCAGCGCGTCGCTTTTGAACGCTGACTAATGATCATGTGACTCTCATCATCCGTCACGTGATCGAACGTGCTGAAGGAGGAGCTCCCAGGTGCCGGCAACGGAGACGTTGTAGAATGCCCTGGCGCGTCTCCATGGCAACTGCCAACGCCGGAATGGAAACCAACGCCGGGATGGGAAATGAGGCAAAAACCGGCGTCGCTGACCTTGTCCCACCCTTTGCCGGCAGGCCTGCAGGGGAGAGTATGTCCTGGCATGTATTTTGGTGGTGATAGTGGGGGCTGGATTATGGGATGTGTCCACGGAACGCGTGGATGAAGATGGGGGCGTGACAGCAACCCATCCTTTTATAGGTTGAGAAGAAATCCCATTCCAGACTTCTGGTTAGGTTTGTTTCTCCTTTTTGTTAGTGTAGGGACAGCACTTAGGTTGGGACAAAGAACTCTTATGTTTTTTTTTTTTTATTGTGTTATAGTTCAAAAGACAAAGAACTTTTCACAAATGAAACATAATAGAAACATAATTACAAAACAGCATAATTAACAAATAGTAAAATCAGCAACAATTACAAGTTAGATATAAACATAAAATTCAATCATAAAATACTATATAAGCATATTGTAAATACAGAGATTCAGATACAAGAGCCTAGGCATCAATATTCTGAAGACTCATAAGTAGTTTGACCTCTTCTTCAAATTTACGTAAGCGTTCTTTAGCCACTTTCCATATCTGAGTAATGGCAATAATCAGATAATTGCTCCTCCCAGAAAGACAGCGCAACCAAAAATGTTCACTTTTAATATCATTAAATTCCCAATTTAGTTTGGCAAAATATTTATCATAGGTAGAACTCATCGAACAGCAGCAGGTCAGAACATGTCTTATTGTTTCCACCTTGTCATTATTTGCACAGAGTCTACATATCCTTTTTTCTTTCGATAGACCCATCCAAGTTCCACAAACCCCCAGGACATTTAGACGGTTAAGTCTAATATCCATGAAGATTCTGCGATTGATCTGTGATGGCATAAGGAGGAGGTACCTTTGAGGTTCTTTATAACTAAAAGGCATCATTGCGAAAGTATGCAAAGAACTCAAAGAAGAAACCTTATCATGGCTAGTCACCCAGTCCCACTTTTCAATGACATTTTTTAGGGATTTTAACACCACACCTTCACCATGTTCCCACCTCGGTGTCCAGCAGATTTTTTCAAACAATTGTAAATTGCGTTCTTTGAATGTATAAAGATCCTCCATCTTACCCTCCTCCAAACCTTCCTTAAGGATGTATAGAAGGGTTCCAGGGTGTGCAAATTACATTTTTGTATATAGTTTAGCCCTGTTATGTTCAATTTGGGTAGCCAAGGAAATGAGCCCAACTTCCATGCGAACCGCCTGAATAGGTGTATAATTGTTCAGACCCAACAATCTGCGCCATATGACACCTTCAATGGCATCTGCCCAATCAGACCAATCCGCAAATGAAGTCTCCAATGCATGCAAAAACATGGCCACCAGTTTTTGTTTATATATATTAATAATGCCAAGCAAGCTATAACCAGCCGTTTTTTTTTAAAGGACATAACTGCTGTAAGTGTGGCCATAACTTTAGCTCTTTTATTCTGTTGTACCATCTTATTCAAGGTTCCTCTATCACCACAGAGCTCATAACCGAAATATTTATAGGAGTTAACTTTTCTAATCACACCCAAAGAGCACGATATTCCCTCCTTCTTACAACTATTCATACCCACAGCCATGAACTGAGTTTTGCCAAGGTTAAGTAAGACCATTCACATTTGCATGGTCACATACAGCATTGGCACTATTACAGATGCCACTATATGTATTATCGCAAATAACGATATCGTCCGCATAACATATCCAACCAATTGTATGTGAGTCCATTCTAGGAAAAGCATTCATTTTAGGTTAAAATTTTCCACCAAAATCTGCCTTAAATAGGTTGTAGAGAGTGGGTGCCAATGTACAACCCCGTCTGACCCCTTTAGCAATAGCTACAGGCTCAGACATAGAACCCTCATTGTCAATACATATCCTGGCCTTACTATCATCGTAGATCATTTTACAAACATATAGGAGATGGGATGGCATACCAAGCAACTCCAATTTAGTTCACAATCTAGCCCGCTCAACTGAGTCAAAGGCTGAGGAGAAGTCAATAAATACCATATAAAGCGGCAGCCCATTCTTACCCTTAGCCTGTTCAATGAGGGTGTTGACTATTAAGATATTATCCCGAGTAGATCACCCTTTGCGAAAGCCAGTTTATGCCCTATCAAGAATATGATCATTGTCAATCCACTTATTTATTTCACGTAGGACTATTGTACAGAAGATCTTACTAGACACGTCAGTGAGAGCAAGGAGCCTATAATTCTCAGGCAAATTCCGGTGTCCCGACTTAAACACAGGAATAATATGAGACAGCTTCCAAGAAATAGGCATTATACCAGTATCGATAACTTTCTGGAAGATAATCCTCAATATCTCAGACCAGACCTCCGGATTATCTTTGATAATAACATTACAAAGGCCATCAGGCCCAGGGGCTCTGGAAGTTTTTAGTCCCTTAATTACCATGAGGATATCTTCCCTTACTATAGATAAAGTGTCAATGGGTCGTTTAGCCAGAGTAGTAGCCTCTCCCTTAAATTTATTAGCAAGATACTTAACCCATATGTGGCTGTTAATATAGGAATAGCCTGCTCAGAATTCCCAGTTTTACCGAGGGATCTAAAACTAGCCCAGAATTCCCTAGTATTACCGTCAAGAAGTAAGCAAACCATATATTGCCAATTAGTATTGTTCACAGAAGACAGATATCATCTTATCTAATTCCGATGTCGGTTCCTGATCTTTCTCTTCTCAATACACATTAGTACAGGATCATAACCGCTAGCCTCACACAGACGGAGCTTTCTACGCTTCTCCCTTTTCATAACTCTAATAACTCTATCATAGACTCTAATTCTATTGGGATTATCCTTAAAGGGACCAAGCTTACTACCGACAGGCATAATATCAAGGAGATGTTTAGATAGCCAAACACTAATATCATCTGCAGAGAGATAGCGAAGATGTTCAATATTAATATCTAGGCACCATTTTTTTGCTTTAGTTAGATTAATATCCGACCAACGGATCCTATTACCACGGTTAGAAATATTAATCCCCTTAGTTGTATCCACTGCAGCAATCAAATGCTCCCATGTCACCGTACATTGTAGGAGAGAATGATCACTAAATTCATTAGGCAAGATATGTAAACCAGTGATATTATCAAATAGCTTATCACTCATACAGATAAAATCAAGCAAAGAAGAATGGCAACCATTAGTCCAAATCGTGGTAGTCTTGTTGGGATCAGAGCAACTTCCATTCAGCACCACTAGATCATCTCCTTAATAAATGTGGACCATTTTTCAGCTTTCATCATATCTCCCAGATTATAACACAGGATATTGGAATTCAGATCACCGCCAAGTACTATATTAGTCAGACCATCGGACAGGCATTTATCAAGCAAACATTCATAAATACTCTGCTGGATAGCGGTGGTAAATACCCGGAGGGTGATAGCTATTAATCAAAAGCATCCACACCCCATGCTGTAAATACAACTCGACAATCAGTACATTAGGATTAGCAGAGACCAGATCACATTTGGCGGCATGTAAACTGTTGGATATCAATGTTAGCAGTCCCCCAAAGGACCTTCCCTTTTCACATTTTTTTGCAGGATTGGAAAATGCTGTGAAACCCTCAAATACAGCGTCTTGCATTAACCATTTTTCTTGTAGGAGGACAATATGTACATTGGATAGGACATCATATGAGCCTCATTCTGAGAATAGGTGACAATGTCCTCTCGTGTTCCAAGAGATTAGTGTGGTATCATCTCAGGATCTATTTTGACCTAGAGGTAAAATGGAGCAAAGCCATTCCCAGTGTGATTTAATAAATCGTTATCAATCACTTGGCCATTAGCTTGCTTTAAATTGCTAGAGTATTCATGGCTAGCCTTGTTAGGTGGACAGTTAGATCCATCTTCATTGACATCTAGCAAACATCCACATTCTTTAAACTCATTTTTGTTCCCTGATAAGACATACAACAGCCTCAGAGTAACAGTGGACTCGAGTAAGTAACCCTTGACATGGCTCAACAAACTTAAAATCCCCACTTTTAAGTATTCTTAGATGAAGTTGTGCATTAATGATCTAAAGAAGTTTGCCTCTGTCAATCAATTTTTTTGTTTTCTTAGTACTGCCTATAATGGAGAACTGTTTATTAGGTAAGTACACCGACTTTGTATGGGTTAATTAAAGGTTTCCTAGTGTTGGTGAAAACTTCCAAAGGTAGTTTATTAACCACATCAGAAAACTTGACTTTAGATTTCTTATTTGCCGTGTTAAATACAGCAGATTCATCCAAACTTTATCTGAGCTATCAGCATTTGAATCAGTGGTATCAAATGAACTATCATCAGGTATACAAACTGACCCCCTTGATGGCAAGCAATCGGGTGCTTTGGCGACTTTTACTTTAGGCTCATCAGTACCAGTGAGCCAAGAAGTAAGATTCCCACTATTTAGAGCACGCTTTTGTGCTTTCCTTACAGCTCGCTTTCTGCCTCTTTTGGACTTTATCGCTTTCAGTACCTGCTCATGGGCAGTTTCCGACGCTTCAGAGGCCTTGTCTATTTTCTTAGTCACATTTTGCCTCCTTCTACTTTCTCTCTTTGACAGATGGCAATCTGCCAGACTCTCAGAATCACTACCAGCAAGAATTTCAACCAATGTGGATTCCAGGTTTTCAGTTAACAATACAGGTGTCGCCTCCTTTACAGGCACGTTTTCCACTGCGATCTTACAGCCCGACACAGGACTTGGCACTGACTTTGCCAAATCCTTAAGTGCATCTGCATTATTTTTGACCTGAGAAACAATAGTGTAACACAATCGCAATAGAATTTTCAAAGCAAAACTGGAAGTGACATTGAGCCTCCAAGTCCTTGAGTTTAGTTTCAATGTTGAATTTCATACAATCAGAATTAACTTCAGATGCAACGTTTTCTTGTGTTCCTAATTCAACCAGACTGTCCGCTAACCCTGTAGGTTTAGGGGAGCAGGAAAGTCTGTTGTTGATGATGATAGGAAGAGTATTGGAAATAGTTTCTTCAGCTAACAAAGTAGCCGGGACAGCAGCAGTCTTTGCTGGAATAAAGCTATGATCTTTCCACCTTTCAAGTTCTGTAATTTGGCCTTCTAGGCTATAGCAGAGGTTCAGCAATGAGTTATTATTATCAAATTCCAATGAAGTGCACGCCTCATCACATAGGGATGACGCTGCCTCAGCTGGATCTGAATGAATCTGTGCAACTGCCGTTGGATCAGAGAAAAAGTCAGTCATCTTCTTATCCTTATTAATCACTGTGTGAGTGCTTGTTTCCGCCATCTCCACATCTTTGATATCATTCCTACTCTTTTTCCCACCTTTTAGTTTACTTCTTAATTTCATGATAAGGTGTCACACCTATAGATAGGTTTAGGTAGGATAGGAAATGAAGCGAAGAGTAGCCCAAGCCACACAGATATGTTAACACTAGTTCAAAGATCAGCAGTCACCAGCTAACAAATACTGTGTTAATGTGCTTAGAGCCCCAAGGGGCAGCAAACTGGTTCAAAAGATCAACAGATCCACAGTCACCAGTAAATAGTAATTTATATATCAAGCCCCAAAAGCGGCAAACTGGTTCAAAGATCACAGATCAACAGTCACCAGTAAGCAGCATATCTTTCAGACCCATTTACAGTCTAGAGATTTAGCCCTGTCCAGCCATAGGGCGCTGGATAGTGGATTGAATTACGGAGACCACCGTCGCCAGTGCAAAATCAAAGAACTAAGACTTAACGGCAGAAGCCATATAGCGCAGTCTGCCTCTAGTATACTGTCCTCAAAACACAGGACCATTAATACTTAGTTTACATAGAGCACTTACTCTGATACCAAACACATAGCAAACAGAGATATTATAACAGTTTTACTGGATATTACCAGGCTCAACTGGTTAAATCCTGCGCCATGTCTCCTTGTCAGCGTGATGCAAAGGGCAGAATACTGGGAACGGCAGCTCCGAGAGAATCACAGTATTCGCAGAAATCGCCGTGTCTCAGTCAGCTGTAAAGCCAAGGTATACTGACGAGCGTTGCAGGCGAATGAGGCACCACAGTCCTGGCAGCCCTGTCAGCCGGCGTCAAACAGCCAAGGATTAGCCCAGAAAATTAGCCCCGATCACTGCAGCCACACCGCCGCTGGGTTCCGGATTAGAGGAAAGGACCCAATGAAAAGCGCGTACACGTACGCAGAGACCCAGATCCTTAGAGAGCCGTCAAGCCGCACCTCACACACTGGAAAAAAGAATGTAACGACATAAGGCCGCTTCCGACAGCTAAGAATCTTACCACAATCTTACCAAACTCTTACGTTTTTGTGACATCCTGAGAGCACCCTTTGTTTTCTTTTAAATAGAGCAAATAAGCCCTTAGAGTTTGGGAAAGGCTAGGCCTTAATCTCCTTTTTTTCAAACTTTGAGCTACAACATGACCTCTTTTCTGCCTCCTGAATCTGACTTAACACATAACATTGTGTGAGTGTGGACTGCCATGTTGGGAAAAGATCCTGGTGCTGAGGGGCCTGTATTTGGGGTGAGTCAGGGCAGATTCTGTCAGTTTCACCAGATTCAGTGAAGGGAGGTTGAATGACTGAATGGAAATGTTTTACATTCTGCGAGCATATTAGGCGAATGCCTGTTGATTGAGTTTTTTTTTTTATAAATGACGAATCCGGTCTTGAATATGATGCAAGCTGGTAAAGGGAACCGGTATATGTCTAAGAGTATTGTGAATTGTTCAAAAAGATGTGGTGGGGAGACGGTATGGTAACCCTGGTTTTGCAGAGTTCTTGAAATAATAAGGTATTTACCCTGCCAATGTTGGAGGGAAGGAAAAAGGGCTCGACATTCTTCAATAAGCGCAGCTAGTGGCTAGTGGCTTGTCACATTATTTTTGAGTGAGGTGTTGAAGCCTACAAGATTCATGTTTAAGGCATGAATGAAAGTTGTCTCTATGTGCCTCCATGGAGGGCTAAATAGCTCTGCTTGACCCGGTTGAGCCCAAGATATTTTGACCTCAGAACAAACTGTTAACATTAATACATGAAAGCCGGACAAGTATGTGCATAGGTGAATGCTCTGTGCATGGCCACAGCATTCTTCCACCTTCAGTTCTCGTCTCCCACCGGCCACTAGGTAAGCCAATGCTTTTGGCTTTGCTGAAGCTTTGAAGTGGTCGGAAAGTATAACGTGGCTGAACCCAGGATAAAAGCCCCTGCCACTTTGTCTTGTTTGCAGTCAGTTACTCCATAGGAGCCTTATGGGAGGTGTGTCCCAGGGGGTCTGTCTACACAAGCCAGCTCTGTTACATGCCTACTCACTATGGCAGCCTGCCAAAGCTCACCCAGCAACATTAGAAGTAGCGCACCACCATACGAAGCCTGCAGACGAGTGGAGTTGGGGAAGCAGCGTTGTGCGCTATTGTGTCTACTGCGTTATTTGCGTTCCTATCTGTGTGTGTTGCCCACTTCTTTGCATGTGTACCCGACTGTCTCTGTACCTGACTTGGACTCCCGATGAATTCTGGTCTGTGTACTGTGATGGATCTATGGATTTTGTCCCCTCGCCCCAAGAGGGAGCTACCCCCTTTGGGGCTAGGGAGGTGAGCCTGCTAAGCTTAGCACCCACTAGGGGACAGGGCAAGTGGAATCCCACTGGGCATGATCCATCCCCCTCTACCCCCCAGTAGCACAGGCAGTCCTTAAATAGGGATTTGTTACCCTCCCTTATTTCAAGAATAGAATGTTTGGGAATCGTACAAAAATGTCAACCTGGGAACTGCGACGGCTGAAAATGCCGACTTTTCTTTTTTTAACCCCTCCCTTACACTATATATATATATATATATATATATATATATATATGTGGGGGGGGGTTAAGTGTATATTATTATTATGAGGGGACTGCGGGGGCATATATCTGTGGTGTAAGGGGTTAAAAAAAAGTCAGCATTTTCGGCCGTCGCAGTGATCACATAGATCCAAAATGTTTGCTGGTTATGTGGGAATTATGTAAGGAGTTACTACTACATACAATGGCTGGTGTGGTTTCTGACCTTAATCAGGTGACCCAGAGATGAGGGCATATGCCCAATCCCTGGCTACCTAGAAGGGGAAGAACTCATTCACATTGGTAGGAGAGAAGAGAGAGTCCCACAGAGCCACAGGGATGAACCTTCCTCCTGTGCGGTGTGGCATGGAGAGACGAGCCTGCACCCAGTGTGGTGCTGTGATCTGCAGTGGAGGCCTCCGGAATGTGCGGCAAAGCAGCCGCAGCAGAGAACCAAGAGGTCCGAGAGGAGTCCCAGTGGAGGGAGCTGTAGGCACTGAACGTCAGTGAGATGGGCAGCTGCTGGCAAGACTCCCCCAGGAGCCAGTGGGAAGGGGGCCCCCCATTCCAGCAGAGATTAGCAAGCTGTCCGAGCAATACCACACCACCTCCCCAATGCACCCGACCGGAGGAGCACTGCCTGAAAGAAAAAGGTACACAGACACTTAGGGATGTCTGGAGATGGGTGGAAGGTCAAGATCTGGACAACCCCAGGGTGGCTTGAGAACCAGACAACCCCAGGGCAGGGCGAGAACCGGATGACAGCAGGGAGCGGTGAGAGTAATTCAAACCCAAGATGGGTCCAAGATGGGCCAAAGAGAGAACACCCAGATTGGGGTCCGCAGAGGGGGGGGGTAATCAACAGGAGGAGTAGAGTATTGGATAGTAAACTCAGGGGAGTACCTGGAACAGGACTTCCAAATCCCACGGGGTTCACACACCCATGACTGGTACAAAGTGTCTGACAAATCAAGAGAGGGCAGTAAAGACAAACTAAGCAAATCCACAAGCTGAAGTGGGACAGGTGAAAAAGACATTGACGCCTAGTTACTTGACCTGAGCAATAGGGTCTGGGACCCGCTTTTGAGAAAAGGGACACATCACTGGATCAGAAACCAACCCCAAGTCACCCATGGGCAGGAGGCCCTAGCTTTGTCTGTTCGCTTCTATTCTGTTTTAGTGGGAGGGACAGAAATCTGGGTAGATTAGGTTTTCTGGACAATAGACTGAAGTAATGTTCTAGGACATCCTGATGATCACTCTTTTAGACTTTATTATTTAGTTTTGGCCAGTAGGTAGCTGTAAAGCACAACCTATAAGCCAAAACTATTTAATTAGAGTACAACCAGGGAGAAATGGCATATGAGGAGGGACACAAACCTTTAAGAAGTTATTTGGTGATTTACCCACTCATTGACTACCTTTTGCCATGCTAATTTCCACCCACTTCCTGCTCTTCCCGACCCAAAAAACATCCTTCTGTTATCTGAGCTACCTTTTTCCAAGCCATACCATCAAACTGTGTGCTCAAAGTGCCTGCCAGTGTTTTTTCAAATCGGTCTTCTCAGAGTTATTGACTTAATTGCAGTTGTAAACATGCTACTGGTGTAATAAAAATTACTTAACCAGCTCTGCCTTCAGCCACACAATTTATAAGCACAATGTGTGTCCTTCATTGCTGTCTTGTTAAAAACAAGCATTGGCAAAGCCAAAAGTTGTGGCTTGTGTACAAGATTTGGGCTTTTGCCAGCCACTATTATGTTTTCCAGTTTGTACGATCTATATCCAGTTACCACTACATCAACGCCTGGCTAATGTCTTTCCTATGCCTGTACCAACGCCAAAACTATTGCCATTGCCAATGCTTGTCTTTTGGATGGGGCCAAGACTGGTAGGGACGATAAGATTGTTTTGAATTCGACGTGTTATCCAAAATGACACCTTGTCCGTCTCCTGATTCTGACCTGCCACATACCTCTGTACCTGTCTGTGTGGCTGTGATATTTTGTGGAATGTGTTACTGCTGAATGGGATATTTGGTAAAATATGTATCACTGACTTGTTTAGCGGGATATAAGTGCAATACTGCAGAAATGTGGATATTGGAGAAACGTGTGCATTAGCTCAGCAATGTGAATATTTAAACAACTAAGTGGATTGCTGCCTCATGTATATTGTGCAAGGTACTTGTATTACTGTGGCATACAAAACAAAGCAACGAGTTGCTCGCCCTAGACAGGAGGGAACATCTCTACCACGAGCAATTCTCTAGTTGCTTGCGATTGAGAAGAAACATAAAATACTTAAAAGAACTCTGTGCTGCCCATACAGCTTCACAGTGCAGTATAGCAAAATGCACCTGCGCAAAGATAATCCAATACATATCAACAAGGATGCTCGGATACATCAGCGACATACGAGAAACCATACTATCCACTGGACAAAAAGGATCTGCTTTCTGGAACCTGGTTGCCAGCATCTGGAACTCTACACCAAAGGTAACTTTAACATCTGGAAATGTGCCCAAGACTTGGCTTTTCAATGCCTAAGCAACTAAGCCAGCCCCCCAAAACGAAAGACTGTGGCATTTTATGCCAACCAACTAACTGGACCAGACAAGAAGGTGGCTACCACCTATTAAGCAACTAAGACAGCCCCCCCAAAATGAAAGCCTGTGACATTTTATGCCAACCAACTAACTGGACCAGACAAGAAGGTGGCTACTGTTGCATAGTGTATACCATTGCTACGCATGCGCGAACGGCAAAGAGGCTCGCGCATGCGCTGTTATAATAAAGACGGTCTGCCGTTAGTTGTAGCCGGGGACCCGAGCAGTAAAACCCGCGTCCTGAGTGGTCCCTAGCGTGTGCATGCATGCCTGCGTGTGAGTGCCGGTGGGGGCCCTGGGCAGCCCCCACCATATAACAGCTACCACCTATTTTACAGGTCTCCTAATTCTCAAGTGCAAATGTGCATTACTACGGCAAATGTGTGATTGCTGCTGCATTTTGAAATGTGGTAAATATGTACTTCACTACAGTATTGCATGCATGTAGAACTGTGGCTTTGTGTAAACTGAAAGGCATGGTGGTTACTGAACAGAAATTCTCAGATTTAATATAAAAAATGTCCTCATCACCCAACTCAGCGGCCCATGTATCGACCATAGAAAGAGATGACACAGGATTTCAGTCTGCATCTCCAGGGATAAAGTGATCTCTCAAACATGTATTTTAATCGACAGTGTTCCATGTCATTTCGCCCCCAAAAATTACTTTGAGGTAATTTACTTCAAAATTATTACTTTTAAATTTTACCTAGTTATTTTTCAAATACATTTGGCCGGCTCTGGGTACCCGCTTCATTACTACCCCTACTCTAATCCACTCAACACAACCTTTTTACCCCATAACCCACAAATACATATATATTTCGAAGTAATTGCTTCAAAGTAAATTACTTTGAAGTTATTTCCGTCCTTGAAACCATGGGATACCCTTGACTGCTAATATGGGCATAGTTATGTGCTGGCTTTGGTGTACGTATGCCCTATTAGCACTGTGGCCTGGGGCGCCAGCCAGACTGGAAGCTCAGAACAGTGGCTATATTCCCTGGCACAAGCCCGCTTTCCGTGCTTCCCCAGTGCTCAACCCCCCCTTTCCCCCACCGTGTGCCTCACTAGTTCCACCCTGTCCGCCGACCGCTTGTGGTGTGGGGGTCTAGTTGTTTGGGGCAACGTGAGCACCGTGACTGTGTCATGACGCTCACGTGCTCCTTTAATAAAAGGGGCTCTGCTGGCACTGCGAGGGCAGAGCAGCAGAGCCCCAGGAAGTGGCAACTCGTGTCTGTGTTGTCCTTGTGCGGTGTGGGCCTGCCACGTGGTCGTGGCCTTGTGTGTGCGGTGCGGTCCGAGTGCCCTCGGAGCCGCGACCGCTGGAGTCAGGGGGTGACACCCCCTCACAGTGGATCCTGCGCCCGGTGACACCGGGCGCCGTAGGGTGCTGCCCTACGCGAGGTTCGCCGGCTGATACCCGGCTCGCCTCTCGTGTCGGGTGATACCGACACCCTCGGTGGGCTGCCCCGGAGACCGGAGGCAGCCCACAACACTGGCGACGAGGTCGCGCCTGCCACTTGGCATTTGGCGGCAGGCAGGAGGAAGGACCCGCGCATGCGGCCGCAGTTGGCGGCGTGTGGTGGAGTCGGTGTGACCTGCCAGGGGTGGTCCGGCGGTGCCCGTGTTGCGGCGTGGGTGGCAGGTGAGGGGAACTGGTGCCCGTGCCGAGGTCCCTTGCCCATACCCCCAAAAGAAGGGGAAGTGACATTGGCGGCGCGAACCGCCGGGCAAAACATTGCCGGCGAGTTGGGGCCTGGACCCAAAACAATGGAAGGGGGCGGGGCTTGAAGCTCCGCCCCGCTGCAGCGTTCTCCTTTGGACCGGAGAGCGCAATTCACTGAGCCCGGGCTGCTGATGGGTGAAAGTTGCAAAACAAAAGAGGAAGGGGGCGTGGCCTACTAATCCGGGCCGTGGTGGTGGTGAAGAGAGGGTGATCAGGTTCCCCGCTCCCCAGATGAACGGGAATCTGAGCCCGGCAACAGCTCCCCGCTCCCCATATGAACGGGAATCTGAGCCCGGCAACAACTGGTGAGCTGCCACCAAGATAGCAGTGGTGGCAGAGGGGTGTCCTAAACATTCTGTTCTGGTGCCTGCATCAGCATTCAGCCCCAGGGGTAGCGGCTCCATTTGGAGTGCTCGTGCGCCCGCTGGGAGGGGCAGGCTGGTTGGCACCACGGAGGTCCACACCCGGTGAGTGCACGGAGAGGGGCCTACAGCAGCAAGAACGCGAAGGCGTCAACGGGCTGCCCACATCTGGACACCCCTGCCATCATCCACACCCCAGAAGGTACTGTCCACCCACGGTCTACAACGGTCAACTGCTATTGACATAACAAGTATCCGCCCCGCAGTTATCATGGTGGACGAGGACAGTGAAGGCATATGTCAAGGCCAGCTTGCCCCGATACCCCACTTCGATATCCTGGGTGCGCCTGCCGGTCTGGGGTCCCGGTGGGTGGAGAACCTGGAATTGTACTTCGATGCAGTCGAGATCAAGGGTGCAGCGAAACGCCCGACACTCCTGTACTCTGCTGGACTGGCCGTTCAGAGGCTGTTTAAGACACTAAGGCCAGCGAATCAATCCTACAGCGCGGCCATCGCAGCCCTGAATGGGTACTTCTGACCCATGGTTAATCGGGACTACGAACGGTTCCGAATGAGGTGTGCCAGGCAGGAAGAAGGAGAGAGTCTTGATGCGTTCCACGGCAAGTTGCGTGGCATTGCGCTGTCCTGTGATCTGGGAAATTTCGAGGAAGACGAGGTCAGAGCGCAGATCATCTACGGCTGCAGCTCCACCAAACTGCGCAAGCAGGTCCTGAGTGACCCCGCGCTGACCCTCGATCGAATACTGGAGCTTGGCCGGGCCCAGGAACTGGCGGAGGTGCGGGCCTCGGCCATGGATTCCTCTAGAAACCATTTAAAGATGGAGGTCCCCACGCACCGAGTGAAGGTTGAGGAGGTGGCGGCTGTCGGCAGGTGGTCAGGAGGACGAGTGATGAGGAGGGGAGACTGGCCGAGGAGAGACCCCAATGCCATAATGTCCTCAGTGTGGGTGGGATCTGCCACACCCGCAGGACTGCCCGGCGATGGGACAAATCTGTGGAAGGTGCGGGAAAGGAGACCATTTCGCCCAAGTCTGTCTCGCTCCAGCCCCAGCCGGTCTGGCAGGGGCATCAGTGGGGAGTGAGGTAAAGGGGAGAAGGACCCCCAAGGTGGCGGCGGTTCAGGTGACGGAGAGTCCCCGAGAAGCACCGTATGACATAGGGGAGGAGTACGAAGAGAATGTATTCTTCTTGTCCTGCAGCGGCGCCGGGGGACAGTTTGATCCCAGGATTTTCTGAGGGGGAGGACCCCGTCATAGGGCCCCATGGTGGGGGAGGACTGGAACACACCTGTTTGTTTTGCGGTGTCACAAAATGTTTGGGTTTGAGTAGTGGTTAGGTGGTGCGCGGACTGGAATGCACCAAAAGCGTGTGGTGGGTTTTGGTTAATTTTTGTTTGGTTATAATAAAGGAGGGATGTGGTGTGGGGGTCTAGTTGTTTGGGGCAATGTGAGCGCCGTGACGGTGTAATGACGCTCAGGTGCTCCTTTAATAAGATGGCAGAGCAGCAGAGCCCCAGGAAGTGGCAACTCGTGTCTGTGTTGTCCTTGTGCGATGTGGGCCTGCCACGTGGTCGTGGCCTTGTGTGTGCGGTGCGGTCCGAGTGCCCTCGGAGCCGCGACCGCTGGAGTCAGGGGATGACACTCCCTCACAGTGGATCCTGCGCCCGGTGACACCGGGCGCCGTATGGTGCTGCCCTACGCGAGGTTCGGCGGCTGATACCCGGCTCGCCTCTCGTGTCGGGTGATCCCGACACCCTCGGTGGGCTGCCCCGGAGACCGGAGGCAGCCCACAACACCGCTGCAGTGCCTTAAGCACCCAGGAAAAAGCACACCTGCTTAGTAAAGTCTAAAACAAATGATATTTTTAAAAAAGTCAATACCTTCGTTCACGTGACATGGCGTTTCTTTGAGTCTCCGCTTTGTGTTGCTTAGCTCATTGAAAGCAACATTGAAAATGGACTGCCTTTCACACAACGGGCATCCCAGAACCGAAGTTGTGACATTTTAAAAAATAATTTATTTTGGCCTTTAGAACCTGCGCTGGAGTTCAGTGAATGCTAGTTGTGATATTAACCAAGGCTCAGGCCCTTAGGGTGGACGGCGGGCAGCTGGCTTGGCCCACATCATCGGTTACTATAGCCTCAGTAGCATAGGATACATTATACAAAGACTATTTATTTATGTTGAATTGAGCTTATCATATAGACCATTTATTTGAGATCGATGGACTTCTGTCTTGTAGATTGTTGGGAGTACATGGCATTCCCCAATCATTGATTAAAATGATTGTAGGACCCTTTTTTTAACTAGTTTTAGGAATAATGGCTATTTGTTGTTTTTTTGTGCTCGTTTAAAGTTGATTTTATACATTGTTAAAATGCATCATTTTACACAATAGCTGGTAAACTACAATGATCAAATAATACACATCATAACATAAAAAAAGGCCACAGATGTTCTGCCAAACGTTCACCATTTGAAGAATAAATGATTTCTGATGACTTTTCAATAACTGAATGAATGACAAACGTCTCACGAGACAAGTTTTCCAGATTAGAAACAAATCGTGCAAAATCACCAAACCTCATCAACTTGCCCTAATGGTTCCAGGAGTGATCCTATCTGAGGTGGGAAGGGAGTGAGGCACGGCTGCGTTTGTGAACTCCCTTCTCAACCCTAGTGGCATCCACTGCAGATATCTCTCATTGCCAGGACAGGAGATTCCTGATCCTAAAATATGAAGAGGATGCAGTGCTGCAGGCCCAGCCGCCCAGATCTCTCCAGATCCCTCTTGTGAATTTCTCTGCCAATTACATGTAAAGCCAGGGCCAAACAGGGACTGCTGTAAAGTGCTAGGCTATGTGCTTTGCCAACCGTCCTGGTAAGATCCCCCCATATTGCTCAATGGTGTACAGACTTCTCCTATTCAGGGATCCAGTTCAACTACAGACTGATGTGGAAGGGGAATGTAGAAGTAGAGGTCCAGTATGAACCAGGTCATTGTGGGGGGTCTTTAGATTTGCAACAAATGTGGATCAACATTTAGTAGAGCACATGCTGGGGCTATGTAGAGGAAAATCTCTGATGACGGGCATATGGCAGTGAATGCTGGGCGTGTACAAATAGAAAGTCTTTACAGGGTACTGAGAACACTTTTTGTGCATGCCTTTTAGGGGTATCCGCTTCTACACATCACACATTTTGCACTTAGAACTGGGTTTTGTGGTGGACATTTGTAAGTGCTTTTTTTCAAATAGAAAATACCCAGCTTGCCCTATTGCTATAGGGTAATTACATACCCAACTAAATTAAACTAAGGTGCTTGTCTGCCATCAGTAAGTCAACCATCAAAAATGACCTCCGTCCAAACCTAACCCTATCTGATATTACCACTAATGATACTAACTAAACTGGACCCAAAGAAATCTCTTCCGATGACCTCCCCATGGCTTTCTTTTTTCTTGCGTCTTCTCCCAGTCTAGTCTTGTTTCATACAAGTCTGTAATATCTAAATGCCTCTTGTATCACAAAAGTACTACTCTGGTACTGAAATATCGTTCATGAGCTCCTGTAGCTCTTCCCAACTGTTGGTGGGTCGTGTTTCCCTGAGCAAATGACCCTTAATATTGTTCTCTTGAATATGGTCTCTTAAACACTTCCTTTCATTCTGGGTCATTCCGCTGACTTATTAGTTTTGAAAGTTTCCCACCTCTGGGATCGTTCTTTCTCGGTGCACTCCATGTGGTACTCCTAGGTCATAATACGTTTCAGGATTTTTCTTACAGGGGTCTCCCCACTCTTTAACAATGTTCTCTCTTGAAATCACTTCTTGGGCTTTTCCCTCTTCTCCATGATAGCTGTTTCCACTTTAACACTTTGCAACCTTTTTCCTGCTTTAGGTTTTTGAATATCTCCTTCGATATCAGTTTCTGCTCGGTCGTTATTCTGCTAATACATGTATCACAATCATAGTCTCTTTGTTTAATTATTCATCCCCCCGTTCCTCCAGCACACCCCTGTATCTGCATCAGCCTTGGGTGAGCGCAGGATTCGGCCCACCCTCGGCTAGGTCAGTTTCCTCCCTTCACTTTCACTTTCGCTTCTCGGTTTCTTGGTTGCTCCAGTCTCGGTTTCTCTTTAGCTCTTTGCGCCCCCCGAATGGTGGTGGGTGGAAGCTTTCCTCGCTTTCTATCATCCAGGATTCTGTGTAGTTACGAGGGCTCCAGATCCACCACAGTACCTTTTGTGGTAATGCCACCTCTTTGTACGGTTCCTATGATTCCATCCTGACAACACTTCTCCAGCTGTCGCTGTGCTGGTCCTCTATCTCCGAATTGCTTTTCCTGCTTCTCTGTGTACTGCTGGCTCCATTGCACTCAGCTCTGCCTCTTCTGACGTCATGGGTGTACCCTTGTATAAAACTCTCTCCTCTGTTTGGGCCTCCTCGTTCCGTTTTCATAGTCATTCTTCTTAATAGGATCTCTCCTTTATTTTCAGATAACGTATTTGTTTCCACATTACCTACAACCATACAGAAGGAGGGGAGGACACAGTGTTTTGTATGCAAGGTAGTCCCCTGTATGCAAATAGTGTCCTGCATGGGGAGTTCCCTTCGGGAATGGGAGTCCTTGTCCCCTAAGAGGGAGTCACTTCCAGTGAGGTCACATTTGCCCAGACCCTTAGGGACAGTCTTGCAGCACGGGCTCTCCTCGCTAGCCTGAAAAGGTGTGGCTCCCCCTGGGGGAGAAGGGACAGATACTCTTGATTCATCACAGAATGGAATATTTGATGGACTTGCTCTCCCTGCGGCCAATCCTGGTTTGGCAGTCCATGTGGGCAAATTAAGGGACACTAATCTGCTACTTAGGTTATTTTTAATATAGTCAAGTCATTCAATGTTCTGATAGTACCTCAGCGTAATAACATTCTTGAGTTTTTTGGGGATGGGCGACTGCTTCCGGAATCCAGAGAGAATTGCTAGTTTTCCTATTAGGCTGAAAAGGGAGAGATGTGGGACATTACGTGCCTCCATGAGAGTGGATGTACACTTGTGCAGGGCATCTTTTAGGTGCTACCTCCTGCTCTCTCCAGCAGGGGTGTCAGCTGACTATTTGGTTATGGTTCCCAATACTTTCCACCGAGTCTTGTTAACTAAGGCCAGGTTAACTGGTTTCCATCTAGTGAGTGGGTTTCCATCTAGTCAGTGGCTTGCAAGTGATCTGGGGAGCACAACGGGGATGGGTTTTGATTTTGCATAGAGTGGGAACCCATTGAAAATGTTATTTTTTGCCCACTATATAACGACGCAAATGTTGTCTTTTAAATTTCCCATATGAATCTGGTTTGTCATCAGAGACTGACTTTTCTCCCGCTGCTGTCCCTTCACGATATGGGAATTGCATTTGCCGGTGCCTACTATTTGAAATTAGCTTGGGCTTGTAGATCCAAGCTCCTTACTCTATAGCCCTCTTGTCCTCTATCTGCTGCTGGAAGTCATGATTTTTATTGATTAGCTGTCTTGCATCATGATGATGTTAATGTAGTGTGTGATCTCTGTTTGACTCTGTATTTATCTCATGAAGTGGGCTATGTATTCACTCATTTTTCTTTCTATAACAGTTTTATTGGTTTTTGTGTATTTTGACCAGTGGTGATGCCTTATGAATTTTAAAATGTGATTGTTTTAACTGTATAAATTGATGAGCATGCTTTTATATTTCATGTTGTATCGCTGTTTTTATATGTGCTGTTTAATGGATTGTTACAATCCGAATAAACTTTAGCTTGCTCAATAAATAAGTTGCCTAATGTTTCCATTGATCCTGCCCTCTTAAAAATATTGCATATTTGTTTTTCATTTACTGTGGAAAAACCATTGGCCTGAAACTTCCAAATTGTAAAAGCAATTTGCATGAAGGATCAAAGTACTGTCAAACTTTTTTTCTGGAAACCTTGGCAAACCTAGGCGAGGTTGCTTGTAAAAAGTAAAAACCTAAATATATTCCTTTGTGATTTTAATTAAGATATCCAAAAGTCATCAAGCATACTCACTTCAAAAACTTTGCTTTAGTTTTCTGCATTATAAACAGACACAATAATTATTCAGCCAATAATTGATCAATTCTCAGACAAATCTACGACCAGTAATAATGACCAAAGGCTCCATCAATCAGGTCTTTAACAGTATATAGCAAGGAGTGCTGCTCTACCAGCAAAATATTCTAATAAAGTGCGTTATTGTTCAAAGGCACCAGCGTTTCTAGTAACCACAACTCTGCTTTAATCCACTGAATTTGAATGCATGTTGGAAGACCAACACTGTTCTCAAACTCTGTGACTAATTTAACCAGTGCAGGGAAATCATGTCTCGTCTTAATACCATATACAATACTTGGGATCGGCTTTTGTCAATATGCATCAGTTTGCAGCCTCAAAGAATGGCCTCCTTGACTCCTATCAAATACTCTCAATAAGCCGTGATGCTTAATGCTAGAACTAATTTTTTGATCCTTCATGTGAGATCCTAGTTTCATGGTGGAAAGCCAGACACCCAAATACAAGAATTCTCTGACAAGTACGAGCACCAATATACCTTGAAAGTGAACATCTTTAATTTGGATGTAAAGCTCATTACCTAATTTTTACAAATGTACATTTCCAGGGCATTCATCTGAGAAAATGCCCATATCATATCTGAACTGTTTGCGGCATATTCTGGTTGCATCAAAAACAAAATCTGCATAGGCCTGCCAGTTAATATGTTGAGGGTGGGAAGTTGGCTACCTTCTGGAGAGTAGGATCGACATCAGCCAAATGTGAATTAACTTGGGCCAACACGCATCCTTGCTTAAGGCCGCGATTATTTGGCGTTTCTTTAATGCTCCATTATTTGGCCAGACTCTCTGTTGTGTCTCTAGGCAATAAGAGTTGATTTCAGCAGTACTTTATACACACCTTAAGCAAACAATTCGGTGCATAGATGAGCCATGTAAACCAAACTGGAAGCTGCAGTAAACTGGTGCAAATAAGGGCACATTTCCGGTTTAATCTAGCTGAGCTTTTAATAACTTAATAATTCCTTACCATTTCCTTTTGAAAACCTGGTTGGTAATTTTGAATTATATTGTTAGCATACATCCAATCTGTTTTTTTAACCAGAGCTATAAAAGATTTTATTGAAAGAACTTACTAGAAACATCTAATAATGCAAAATGCCTACAACCTTGATCGTGTCGACCCTTTTTGAAGGAATCTAGTAAATCCATCGATGGACTTTCCATCGAATTCATTTGCCTTGAGGGATTTGCATCAAAAAAAGATGCATCCAATGCATGTTTTTAAAGGCTGAAGTGTTAATTTTTTGGTTTTGAGGGGGACCTTCCCATAAAAAAATGCATTCGATGTAAATTATTTCGATGCAAAAAATTCAATGGAGATGTCCCTTGATGCAGAAAATTCCAGGTCATGGGCAATATGAAGATATTATTTTGCCAGTCAGCCCATTCTGTGTCATACTTTTGTATTGCAATATCTGCTATCCAGACTGGGAGATTTAGAATTCTTAAATATATCGGTCACTTCCAGTTTGGAAAGCATCCATTCCACTTACACAGCCCCAGAATCCGGAGATGACAATATCGCCTTCTGCCTTTTGATGGGATTAGCCCAGGTTGCTTCATTAATCTGCTTAGGTTTCAATAGTGATGTTGGATGATCATGGTGCATAATCAAGGCCGCGAATGTCTTCAAATGCCTAACTTTATAATGTAACCCTCTACTCCAATACTCACAGTATGTCACAGATTAAAAAAAAGCATGCATCAATTTTTTTAACATGTACCTCGATTCATTGTGTTACACAACAATGGACAAAATACGTATCTTTGTATCTTTTATTATGCACTGTATATTTAGGACATTGCTGCTGCAATTATTTGGGGTAGCAATTATTAGGGCATCATGAAGTGCGACACAGACAACAGGTTCAAGATTGTTTCTCAACTTAACTTATTTACCTTAAGTCAGGACGGAGTAAGGCCTAACTTGCCCTATGCTAAGGTAGGATTTGCCTACCTAAAGAAAACCAGGGATGGTCTGTGTTGTGAAGTCCAACTCAAAAGTCTTTCTGTGTCCAAAACCTATACTTGCCCTCACAACTAACGGAATATAATGTTTAGGGATAGCAGCATCAAAAGGAATAATGTTCAAAACTAAGTTCTGAGCTTCTTCCAGCTCTTGGCTTGTAAACTGCTGCCCGTTCCCCAAGTTCCAAATAGTTAACAAGGTATTGGTGTTCCCTTCCCCAAGAGTTAAAATCTTCCAGCTTATCAAAACACCAGTTCCTTGGGACACTTCCAAACTTCCAAACTCTTTTAACATCAGTACTTTCCACTGGTTCAGATAAATAGTTCTGGTTCTTGGTTTCAAAATCACATAAGCAGCTGTTGCATACCACAAGCTTCTTTATGGATACTTTCATTGGCTTTTTCCATAAAGGGGGGAACTTGGTTGACCACACGGTCCACCCATTACAGGTCATGCAACCGATACCCCTTCTGGTTTGCTTTCCATAATAAATTGTCCACTGCTTTCCTTTGACAATGAAACTTTTTCTTTCATCTTTGTTACTCTTCCAACAAATTACTGTAGCTTGGTTGGCCACCATGCACTTAGTTACACTCTGTTTTCGTTTGGTTCTTGCCAATACAGGTGTCCGCTTAACCTGCAGATCCTTGAACTCTTTTAGCTTTGTTCAATACTTTGTTTCTCATCTATACCCTTCTTGGTATTCTCTTGGTTTTGCCAACACTTGTATCTCAAACAATTAATTATGTGGTATCTTCTGCTTGCACCACCTTGCTTTCAATCCATGCACAAGTATGCCTAACTTGCTTTTGCTCTGTGCAGCATTCAAAAGTGTTTATAATGTCTTTCAATTTGTACGGTATTGAAAAGCCACATGCATTGGCAATTAAAAGTGCTCCTAACTTTCAGTTGTTCAATATTCAAAAAGCATTTGTTTCAAGTTCCGGCAGCGCTCTGATACGAATGTTCCCTGTTTCCACTCACCGGCTTCACATGACAGCTCCCATCAGCTTCTTTCCATTCCTCGTTTGGCTTTCAGATTCCAATACCTTACGCTCTTCTCTCACGGAGGTCAAAGAGAGCACCCCTCGCTCTCCGGGAGTTCTGCGGCAACTGAAGTACTTTGGTGCCCCACAGCTCCTGTTGGTTGCGCCCGAGACACAGGGTTTGCAGGGCTTCCAGACCCTCTTGCGACTGACCTTGGTCCAAGCACCACTTTCCTTTGCTCGACACAGTTTACAGCAGCAGTGTCTCCGCTCCTTTCTCTCCAGTCTGCCCTTCTCCAGACTGCTCTGCTCCAACCGGCTTGAAGCTCCAGCCTGCTGTCTGCCCTTTCGTGCTGTGCAGCCAGCATTTTTATATCCATGGGAATTTTTAAATGACCACTGGTGTGACCATGGTAAAACCTATTAATAGGACATGCCTGACTGTTCCATCTGAAATCCTCCATAGCCCTCTTCTTCTTCTCAGTACCAGAGTGGTGTTTGTGAAGGTTTGAATTAAAGGAAGTGTGCATAACTATGTTGTTTCCTCCTCATTTGGTGCTTGTCTGATATTTGTCTGGATTAGCATTATAAGGCTGATGGGTGTTTATCTCATACACATGAGCATGTGTCCTCCTAGTTAGTCTCTTCCTCGTCCCAGTGTTACAGTAGTGTTTCTGAGGGAGAATTGGGGATGGTGGGAGAAAAGGGAAAGGGCTGACAGTCTACAAAGGCTTGAGGGTTAGAGGGTTCCTTCTAAACCGGCAAAGGGGGATATACCATGTGTCAACTATGGACATCCTCTCCCCACTCCCAAACCTCCCTCCCTCCATGTGGTCCTCCCTTGCATATCCACCCCTAGGGTCCATGGTGAAAAAGTGAGGCTGCCCTCAGGTTCCTCACACAATCTGATGTATTGTATATTTATTTTATAGTGTGTAGTGTCTGATGAATTAACACTGATTTTTGCCATGTAACTCATTTGATGTTCCTTTAAAACCTTGCATTGTGGGTAGCTCTGATAAGAAGCTAAAACATTCTGGAGACGCGCTCGATCAAGGATTTTGAATCTTGCCTGTTTAACAGTTGGAGCAAAAAGAAACAAGACATTGCCATCCTATCACTTTGTGTACATAATCTATGGCAGGCCACACTTTTCGTATATGGATAGCTCTGACATTTATTGGCAGAATGTAGCTGGAATGCAATTGGGAGGGAGTCAATGTAGTATTGGGCTATTAAGCATAAGAGAAACATTTAAAGACTTGGTCTGGGGTTTACTGATGAGAGGGAATCACTGGTGGCACCGACCAAGAAGTTGAAGGTTCCATCAAACTTCCAAGTGGTCACTAGGAAAGAGCATGAGCCCACCTCCCCACCAGGGGAGCTGCTATTGTGTGTGTATTATACTTGTAACTAACAAGCTCTCAAGGTCTTTTAAGAAATCCAAAAGCCACTGATGCCTTCAGCCACAATTCATTCTGAAGCTACATGTAGGGAATTATTTTAACTGTACTGTATTTTAAATGCTATACTGTTTTGACCAATGCCACAAAGTTGTATAGTTTTAAAAGCACTGATTTTTCAGTTTTTCCACATTTCTCATGGTGGAAAATTCCTGACTATTTTGTGAAATTCTTCAATTGTTTCCACATTTGATAAACCGTACTGGTTCAGTTGGTTTTAAAATGGTATTGATATTTGCAGATACATCCAACTATCGAGAATAGTCTACTACATTTGGAATATAACCCAATTGGTAATCTGGGAGCAGGGTTTCCTGATCCATGCAGTTAAAGGGCAATATACTTTCCCCAGATTGTGCCTAAGGACCCAAGGCAGGCGGTTTGGCAATAATGACTTTGTCCGGAACTAGGTTTTGATTTTCCAAGAGTGGTACATTTTGGCCAAATTTGAGTTGGAATCAAAACGAGTCTATAGACAGTGATGTTGAGTTTGCTATGCTTCTCACACTGCTGAGCATAAAGTAGTTGATCTGAGACCTTAGCAGATAGATGGGAGTGTGGGCAGCAGCATTGAGAAAAAGGTATTCATGAAATGTGGTAGTTAGGTTAAGTGGGTGCATTGGGCAAAGGAAGGGGGTGCTTCTGGACTGTCATATCCCAAAAAAATCACTTTCCATAGAAGATCACAAAATGAAATTGCCAATAGAACTTTCAGACGTTTTCCTCCTGTAAATTCTAACAAGTTTTGAAAAACAATTGAGGGGTTCTTAATTAATTCTTAATTAATTAATATTAATGTTAAAGTCAACATTAATATTACACTTTGTTCATCAATACAACACTCCTTCAGTTTTTAATAGTGGACATGGAATGTGCTGAAACGGAAAGCAGAAGTGGGCACTTAGGGCATCTGAACAGTTTCTATCGTCGGGTCAGATGGTGGAGCCAGTCATGTTGCATGAAGTGCTATTATTTCTCTGAGTGTTATTTGTTTCTGACGGGATTTGATCGCTTGACTCTTGCTCCTCAGTTGCTTATTACTGACAGCAATGACATTTCTGTGAACAGGAGCGGATGCTCAGCATATATGACTAAAGAACATGTTATGTCCTCGTTTATAGACATTAACTGGTGAAACTTCTTAAGAAATGCAATATGTAGCTCATAATGACGGGTACTCCCATTTGGACCATTTCACTAATTTCATGGCATTTATTGTCCCTGCACCACGTGGTAGAGGCATATAGTATTTTCATATTTTCAGATTGATTATGCCATTCGGGGATGGTGCAATAATGAGTACAATAAATTACAATACACTCTTAGTATAGTTAACTTATTGTATGAGTACAATTCCACTTTCTCATCCATGGCCTTGTGACTTTAATCGGCCATGGACTTCATACCATCCTTAATTTGACTGTAATTATAGCCGATGCACATTTAACTTCTACTGTTTGACTCAGCGTGTTAAACGGGAAATCATATTGCGCCTCCTTCTAATATATATTGGCCTAAGCCTAGTCGCTCTGCGAAGAATACTGCATTGCAAAGTTCCGATTCTAGATCGACTTTGCCACCATTTTAGGATCAACCGCCATTTTGATTTCTGTTCATATGTAATTTAGTGTTCTAAAATGGTGGACTGTGTTTCCAACTTATAACCGAGCCTTCCCGACCTTTGAGCCTAGTTAATGGTTAGACTTTCTGACGGACGAATTTTTGGATTAGGTAATGAGACCTTGTCCCCAGCATGACTTGTGGTCTAAGGATTGTCTGCATTGTTAAGCCTCATCCACAAACATATCATCAAGGACAATACTATGCAAATGTTGAGCGTTGACACTGGCAGAACTGCATTGAAAAGGGATATGTGCTAAGGCTTACTATTAAGCCCAGGAATACACTTTGCCATTGTAACTTGTTTGAAATACAAACTGAAGTAATCCATGTGCATATTGTTGTATGAGCCATAAGTGAACTCGGCACAAACTCTAGACCACAGATTATTAACTTGTAGAGGGGCTGGACATTACTACTGAATTGTATAAAAATGCAAACGTCTAGATGTCCAGTACCTCTCACTCCTCACTCTGAAGGGCTGGTACTCATTGTGATGTATTGAGAGCCAGATAGCTATCTGTATTTCTGTTTCTTTGTAACTGTACAGTAGATTAAACATCTGTGAGTCTTTATAGCCCGTGTTTGGTGTATTTCCTTTTGTGATACTCAGCGTCGATATTCCCTTGCTTTTGCAAGCAACCTTTTAGTTAGTGTTTACAATGGTCTGGTTGTCTCGTCTTATTGGAGAATGGCGGTAAAAAAGCCAAAAAAACGCTTGTATTCATAATTATCACGAAACTCCATTAAATACATGCGCCAAATGATTGCATTGAGCATTACTATTTATTTCTTAGTATGGTCTTTCAGTTCATAGTATAGTGCCCTTTAGATGACATGTGTTTCGGCCACTGGCCTTTCTCAAATTGGGGCATAATTATTCATTTGTATTCTTAACAAATTGTCTCTATAAATATGCGTATTGTTTTGAAAGGTTACATCATCAAGTTAAGCATATTGTACAAACCAATTTCATACATTGGTAATTACATTGTCATACGCATTATCAAGCCCATCAACGAAATCACAATCAATTTGATGGAAAAAGGGGTAGAGGTGGGTTCATAAGACAAGAAAAAAACCACAAATTAAAAGACAAGAAATAAACAATAAATATAAGAATAATGATGATAAACATCAGAAACGTAGACAAACAGAAGAGATAATATAAAACATGTTTAGTATTTGCTTAGTTATATTCAGTTAGATTCATCACTAGATTCACAATGTTTATGTCAAAACCAAAGGTGATTATATGTGTCTTGTTCCCAAATTTCGTAGTCCTGGTTCAATTCAGGTTGTGATAGTACAATATATTCTTTTTCATTTTAAACCTACTATATTCACTGTTTTTAAGTCCATCTAGTTTTTCTATAAGGTTTCCGCAGTGGGGACGGATTTTTGCATGTTTGCATGTTACCATAATTCTCACAATTTATCAGTGCCTTAAGAAATGTATATAGAATGATGTTAATGGGTTAGGCAGATGCTTACCATTAGCCCTTAATAGTTCAATTCGGTCGGATATATTAGCGGATATATTAGCGGGGTTGAATCCCCGCAATCAAATATTGTCAATGAATATTTCTTGTCCTGCCATAACTATATACGTTTTATCTATTGCATATTAAGTAACACATTCGTACATTGCGCTGCATATGGGCTGCATAGCTTATCATGAACGCAATGCTGCTTTAGATGCACATTGGCAACTTTGTTCATTGTAAACATATAAGGTTTGATTAAAAGATAATTAGTAGAAACACTAGTTATAGAAGAGCTCCTAGAGGATTCATAGTATATTTGCGAGGTTAGGTTCCTTAAGTGCAATGTTAGGTTCGTAAGAGCGCTTGCCGCGTTTGCTTAACACCATGCTTTCATGCTCGGTTGAAAAAACATTCGTATTACATTCAGAGTATGTCTGAGTTTGGTCAGTCTCTTGCATCGGTTCTCTACAGGTTGCGTGAGACGCCGGCGCAATAGTTATTATGTTAGAAAATGTAACTATAGCAACCCCTGGTGCACTCTCCGTCGATTGCTCCTGCTCCACTTGGGTTATAATTCCCGGGTTTGTATGGAGACACATAAGAAGTACCCAAAACTCTCAATTGCTGTGCAGTGTTGCCCAAGCTTTGCGCTACATGTTTTTTGAAACTAAGGTCTCAAGATTTGATATCATAATTAGTCCCAAATATTAAAAGCATTGCGCCAAGGATATGTCACCATGACAACCTCTGGAACACTCTCCGTTATCTATAGCTACTGTTTGGTCTCTGCGTCATGTTTAGGGATTGGATTCCCGTACTTGTATGCAATCGCATAAGAAGTGCCCATACTCCGAATTTATTTAGCAGTATTACTCAGACTCAGCGCTGCATCATCTAAGCCTTCATTTAAATAGCAAACTCTCATATAGATTGCCTAACGGACATTTGAGGCAGTGTCCTTTGTTAATTATGTATGGTCATTTGCACATATGAGTTTCACAATGTTAAAGGACGTTTTCTGATGTCAAATGTGCGCTGTTGAATTTGTCAGTGTTGAACTAATCCTGGAACATACTGCATAAGGTAGTTACCGTGTTGACTAAGTATTCAGGTAAAATTACAATTAAATGTTCATTTAACTCGTGTATTTTCATCCAGTTTTCAGGATATTTAGGAAATACGGCTTTTGAGCTACAAAATAGTGAAGAGGATTTCGAGAGAATCAATCAATGCATGAAGGAATTCAACAATTGGATGAACAATAACCATTTACAACTAAACACAGCAAAAACAGAAATTATATTATTCAGTCCAAATAATAAAAAAACATCGGAAATCCAAAGTCTCCCTCCCCTTTGATCCTAGGAGAACAATTGCAATATGCAAAAAAAGTAAAAAACCTAGGTTGTTCGTGGTAAGAGAATTTGAATAGCGATGCTCAAGTAGGGGCCAAAGTGAAAACAGTTCACTTTGCACTCCGATCATTACGGAAAATCCTCCCCTACATTCCGATGGAAGACAGGGCAATCATGGTGGGGGCAATGACTAACCCCCATCTCGGTTATTGCAATAGTCTGTTAGCAGGGATTCCTCAGAAGCAAATGATGAGACTTCAGAGAGCACAAAATGCAGCAGTGAGAGCAATTGGAAACTTAAAGAAAAGAGACCATGTGTCATCAATGCGGTGATCACTTCGCTGGTTGATGGTGGAAGATAGGATTACATTTAAGATGGCATGCCTAGTGTTTAAATGCATTAAAGGACTTGCCCTTGCATATCTAGCCGATAAAATTGTATTTTATCAGCCAAAAAGGAGTTTACGTTCAGAGGATAAACTCTTACTCTGCATCCCACGAATAGAAAGAGACTGAAAACTTTTTTTTATTTAGATAAATGTAAACAGTTAAACCAAGACAGACCTTTGGATACTCCTTTTTCTTCTCTTATGAAACCCTCGAGTTTTATAGTTACCATCTGCGCCAGAATATGGTTGATTCCATCTGGTGTGCGTAATAAGTTATTCAAAATCAAATATCTTACACTTATTTTCAGTTGTTACAAAAAGACTTTAATTCATTGTCTTTACAAAAAGGAAACCATCTCGTTATCCGAGTTCAAACCAGTTACAGTGGTACTAAATGTACTTATCATTCTTGTCTCCGCCTGTCTTAGGCACTTCTCCCTGTTACCGCCCCTCCTGCCAATTAAGATCTTCTGTAGACCTATGATTCTGATATCTGTTTTTTTTTGTCCATTTGTTGTTCTTTTTGCCAGTATTCAGCTATTGGATATTGGGGGTCTTGGCTACCAATTTTGGAGAGATGTTCTCTAATCCTGATTCTTGTTTCTCTAATATTGTTTCCAATGTATCATTTATTGCATTTGCATATTATACCGTTAACCACATACTTGGTCCGACAATTGATTGCCTTCTTTATTCTATGTTCTTTCCCATGTCTGTCCAAGAAGACACTTGTTTTCTCATAAGCATGTTTACACATGGTGCAAGTTCCGCATTTCCTGAATCCATTATTGTCCGCCTGTAGCCAAGTCTTGGCTATTGTAGATGTTCCCTTGAGTAAAAGTGAAGGACTCAATTTATTTTTAATTGTATTTGCTCGTTTGTAAATCATCCGTCGTGTTCCTTCCACATGTTTCTGTATGTGTTCATCGAAGTTTAGTAGGTACCAGTGCTTTTTCAGAACTTTTTTATTTACATAAGTCACTACTGTATTTTGTAATAAATCCGTTCTTATCTTGAAAGTTATCTGGTTGTTTGCTTTGTACCTTTTCTTCTATTGTCTGATCCTGTGTGAGTTTGCAAGCTTGTTGATACGCTTTGTTGTTTGCTTTGTACCTTTTCTTCTATTGTCTGATCCTGTGTGAGTTTGCAAGCTTGTTGATACGCTTTGTCTCAATTATACAATTCTATTTGTTACAAATTGAACCATGCATTTTGTTCATTTTTGACATATGCACCTTAGATATTGATGTCCTGTTAGACATGGCTCAGGGAAAATTATGGAAAAAGGTGTTGGGGTTAGCAAATTCAATCCCCAATGATATAATTCATCATGAACTGGGTCTTATACCGCTTTCAGCCAAACGAAATTGGAGGTTAATGAATAATTATATTAAGATGTTTTGTCCCTCAAAAAACTTGCTCTATGAAGACTTGAACAATATGATTGTTTCAGGATTGTTACCTGCTTCGTCCAAATTTGTAAGAAAAATTGATGAAATTTTAGATTTGTCTATTATATCTAAGGACGGTCTTATATCTAGTCTACCTTCTAATAAGCGGAAATTCCAACTGTTGAGCTGGTGTCTTCAGTCAGATCGGATTGGCAAATACAAATCTCATAAAGAATACGCCTTATTTAGAAGGAAACCGGGTGAATTACCTAGATATATTCTCCAATTTCTGTGTTTGGCTGCAAGGTGTTTATACATGCGCTTCAGATTAAATCAATTTTGTACCTATGATCGTATTTTTAATTGGACTACATATATGGAAAAGTTTGGAATCCAAAGCAGAGAAAGTCATTTTTGTTGTATCCCTCAAACGGCTGAGTCCTTGAAACATCTGGTGATGTATTGCATCCATTTTGAGTTGCTAAGAATTAAGGAGTTCGGAAGTCATTGGTACTCAGGATCTGAATTATCTAGGACCTCATTATGGAATAAAAGTATGTGGGGGAATAGTACTAATCTGGTTATTAAGTTAACGAAAATTCTTTAAGTGCTAAAAGAACATTACTTGTAACCGTCTAGATTTTGCTTGATGAATACTAAATGAATATTTATAAAATCACATTTTTAAGAAAAGCTCTATATGCACAAATTGTTTTTAGCAATCAAAAAGACATTTTAAATGTAAATGAAATTCTTTTTTTACCTTTTATATATTGTAATTAAGATGTAATTTGTAAAGGTTCTCTTGATGAACTAAACACACAGGGGATTACAGAAAGGCATGCATACAATCATAACCTTCTTCGATGGCCAATTGCATACGTTAGAACAGGAGTGGTCTTCATTTCAGTCCTACAGTAAAGGAGGAGACTTGTCTGATGTACATCCTAAACTGTAGCTATGATTAGTTCTAAAAATAGTATCAGAATTAGTATGCAATATCAGCTGAGAAATGATGGGTAAAAATGTTGATCGATAAGCAGTTACAAATCACGATTGTATAAAAGATTTTAAAATTAATAAAACCGCTAGTAAAAACAGACATCACAAATCCATGCCACTAATAAAGTGTCTGTTTAAAAATTGGTGCAGTCTATGTACCTAGCTGCAGGAGTTTGGGGTGCGTCCTATTGGACTCAATACCCTCCTTAATTTGAGGGGAGTCTGAAGAAAGTTTGCCAAGGCTACATAAGTTACTATATTGTTACAGACATGGAGAAAACACAAAGCTATGTCCAGATGGATGGTGGCTTGATCCAGTTTTCTTTGAAAAAATACACCGGCATACAGAAGATAAAGTGACCGTTTCCATTACTGTTCCACAAAAGCGTAGAGGAGTTTTAAGCCCATTTTGAGGAAAATGTTGCAAGGGGTAGAATAGCTAAATGGAATCGAGTAATCAACACTCCATCAGCAATTTTCACTATCCAAATAAGACACTGTTCAATACCCCAGAAATGTTTTCTGTTCAGGTAAAACAAAGATTTTGGTAACATTTTTGAAGGTTCAGCCACCACCTAAAACAATTTATGCAAATGTTCACTTGAATCGAAGTTGACACAGAGTTGCCCACAGACTGGCAACAAATGTTAATCCAGTGGGCCTCGTCAATGGCTTTTCCTATGGCAGGTTAACGCCTCATGTAAGCGGTTTGGCATCAAATAGGTCAGCAGAGATGACGTGATTTATGCAGAAGGTAAGTGTAGCAGTTTAGAGGGGTGGCTGATGATCCAGTCTTGAACTTAGTCAATATGTTGCGTACAGAGGGCAGCACATTTTTTTCCGTTTATTAGGTATTTAGCCAATTCCTGGAAAGGTGCATGTGCAGGACATCACATTGGGTGCACACTCATGATTGCATTGAAATAGTATTGATCCAAGATCATGTGAAATAAGATCATGCAATTTGGTTGGTGTAAAGTAGGTTTCTGTATGTTGTGCGACAAGTGTAAAGTGATTAACTGCCATTGTACTTCCCTCGAAGCGCAGTGGGCTGTTTATAATTCTTTAGACCATAGACTCAACATTGCATTGCAGGAAAATAAAAGTTGCTCTAGCAAATTGGCAAAGATGACTGCGATTTTAACATGATCTTTTGGATACGTGCTGCGTGAGGATTACTATCTGACTATATCAGTGAAACTGTAATTGATGGCATGAGGACAAATCTGACATCTTGGACCTTGCCAAAAGGTGGAGCAAGCATCGTTAGTTGAGACAACTATCTATCCGGAAGCAATATTCTGACGTTGTGGGCTCTGCAATTGGCATGATTTTTTCATGCCGTGTGCGCAGTCGTAATGTATTAATTAGAAAAATCATTTTGGCAGATCGAGCGTCCGGTTGTTTTAAATCTAGACAAAAAAAGTACTTTTGGATGCAACACGTTGAGTCTGAACATAAATGATAAAACGTGACATATTATTCCCATGGCAACACAAGCCAATATAAAATTGACATTGCAAAAAAAAACAAAAAAAAAAATGAACAAATCACCCTTTCTTGTGTTTCAATTTGTAAATCGGCAATCAATATTTTAGCATGCTCACTATCTCAATTGGACTCATGCCAGAAATTTTACAATTCTGGACTATTATGCACTTTAGAGAATTATTCATTCTTCCATACGTGTGATGTTTTAATGTATTGTTCAATGTATATTCATAGTTATTTTCATGTTTTAGGACAAGAATCGAAATAAACTGATGATATTTCACATGGTGTAGTTAGCATAACATAACACAACATAGCACAGCATACCAAACCTAAAGTAGGGTTGGATAGCACTAGAATATAGCAAAGTCATGACAGACATAGCAAGATGTACCAAAACAAATTTCATTGACAATATTTCATTGCAGGGATTCAACCCACTAATATACCCGACCAAATTGAACTATTAAGGGCTAATGGTAAGCATTTGCCTAACCCATTAACATCATTCTGTATACATTTCTTAAGGAATTGATAAATTGTGAGAATCATGCTGACATGAAAACATGCGAAAATCCATCCTCACTGGAGAAGCCTTATAGAAAAACTAGACAGACTTAAAAACAGCGAATATAGTATATTTAAAATGAAAAAGAACATATTGTACTATCATGACCTGAGTTTAACTATGACTATGAAATTTGGGCACAAGATGCATATAACAACCTTCGGTTTTGAGATAAACAACATTGTAATTCTAGTGATGAATCTGACTGGATATAACTAAGCAAATACTAACAATGTTTTATATGATCTCTTTTCTGTTTGTGTCTGATGTTTATTTTTATTCATATATTTTATTGTTTATTTCTTGTCTTTTATTTTTTTTTCTTGTCTTTTATAAACCTACCTATACCCCCTTTATCCATCAAATTGACTGTGATTTCATTGATGAGATTGATAATGTGTATGACAATGTAATTACCAATGTATGAAATTAGTTTGTACAATATGCTTAACTTGATGATGTAACCTTTCAAAACAATACGCATATTTATAGAGACAATTTGTTAAGAATACAAATGAATAATTATGCCCTGATTTGAGAAAGGCCAGTGGCCGAAACACGTGTCATCTAAAGGGCACTATAAAGAAAACTGGATCAAGCCACCATCCATCTGGACATAGCTTTGTGTTTTCTCCATGTCTGTAACAATATAGTAATTTATGTAGCCTTGGCAAACTTTCTTCAGACTCCCCTCAAATTAAGGAGGGTATTGAGTCCAATAGGATGCACCCCAAACTCCTGCAGCTAGGTACATAGACTGCACCAATTTTTAAACAGACACTTTATTAGTGGCATGGATTTGTGATGTCTGTTTTTACTAGCGGTTTTATTAATTTTAAAATCTTTTATACAATCGTGATTTGTAACTGCTTATCGATCAACATTTTTACCCATAATTTCTCAGCTGATATTGCTGGAGGTGACATTGATCACTTTGAGGCCTTTCATAGAAAGGACACTATTATACTGTGCCATTTTTCTTTGGTTTATTTTTAACGTTTGATGTAATGTAATGTTTACTTTGATGGCATCCAGCCAAATAAAGTATTGTATTGATTTAAAAAGTGCATCCTCTTTATCCATCTGTTTGTGCATGATGCTGGATAGGCAGTGTTGATATGAAGTTATGATTAACATCTGGTGGAAATCCAATAATTCCCCATCAACTTTTCTGGTTTGAAATCCAAGGCCTCATCAAGGATCTATTTGCAGATCAAGCCCCAGATTGTACTTTTGTGTGATAGAAATGACATTACATCCTTTCCAATGACCTCAGTGACTGGTAAGCTACTTGGCAATCTGCTAGTTGAAGCCAAATTAAGGTTAGCCCAAATTTGGATATCTCCCCCAATACCAACTCTTATGGTTTGGTGGTCTGAAGAGTGGTAGTCGGAAGGATAAAGATCCAAAATTATAGCTACGATTACTTCTAACATAATCATACTAATTCTGATACTATTTTAGAACTAATCCTAGCTACAGTTTAGGATGTACATCAGACAAGTCTCCTCCTTTACTGTAGGACTGAAATGAAGACCACTCCTGTTCTAACGTATGCAATTGGCCATCGAAGAAGGTTATGATTGTATGCATGCCTTTCTGTAATCCCCTGTGTGTTTAGTTCATCAAGAGAACCTTTACAAATTACATCTTAATTACAATATATAAAAGGTAAAAAAAGAATTTCATTTACATTTAAAATGTCTTTTTGATTGCTAAAAACAATTTGTGCATATAGAGCTTTTCTTAAAAATGTGATTTTATAAATATTCATTTAGTATTCATCAAGCAAAATCTAGACGGTTACAAGTAATGTTCTTTTAGCACTTAAAGAATTTTCGTTAACCTAATAACTAGATTAGTACTATTCCCCCACATACTTTTATTCCATAGTGAGGTCCTAGATAATTCAGATCCTGAGTACCAATGACTTCCGAACTCCTTAATTCTTAGCAACTCAAAATGGATGCAATACATCACCAGATGTTTCAAGGACTCAGCCGTTTGAGGGATACAACAAAAATGACTTTCTCTGCTTTGGATTCCAAACTTTTCCATATATGTAGTCCAATTAAAAATACGATCATAGGTACAAAATTGATTTAATCTGAAGCGCATGTATAAACACCTTGCAGCCAAACACAGAAATTGGAGAATATATCTAGGTAATTCACCCGGTTTCCTTCTAAATAAGGCGTATTCTTTGAGATTTGTATTTGCCAATCCGATCTGACTGAAGACACCAGCTCAACAGTTGGAATTTCCGCTTATTAGAAGGTAAACTAGATATAAGACCGTCCTTAGATATAATAGACAAATCTAAAATTTCATCAATTTTTCTTACAAATTTGGACGAAGCAGGTAACAATCCTGAAACAATCATATTGTTCAAGTCTTCATAGAGCAAGTTTTTTGAGGGACAAAACATCTTACTATAATTATTCATTAACCTCCAATTTCGTTTGGCTGAAAGCGGTATAAGACCCAGTTCATGACGAATTATATCATTGGGGATTGAATTTGCTAACCCCAACACCTTTTTCCATAATTTTCCCTGAGCCATGTCTAACAGGACATCAATATCTAAGGTGCATATGTCAAAAATGAACAAAATGCATGGTTCAATTTTTAACAAATAGAATTGTATAATTGGGACTATTGAAAAGGTGCAATATTTTCGGTAAATGATACCCATCTGGGCAATCAAAGGCTTCAGTTTTTCCCCTATATGCTCTTTCCACCAATTCTTTGAGTTCTGATCAGTTAACGTGTAACCAAGTTATCTCTTTCCCTTGACTACCTCAAGCTCCATCATGCCAATTGACCAATTGAATTTCTTTATTTTCCTCTTCCCATCAGAGAAAATTGTAATCTGCGATTTTGCTTGGTTAATCTTGGTTAAGAGATTCAGCAAATAAATTAAAGTAATTCAATTTGTTCTGCAGTCCCAACAGGGTTTTGTCAAACAGCAGATCATCCGCAAAACTAATACAATTTAGTTTGAGATGGGCTAGACATGCAGGATAAATTGTTATATCCTTCCATATATAATCTATATCCAAAAAGTATAGGTTGAATAATAACCCTGCTAAAGAACAGCCCTGTTTTATCCCGATTTCTGTTTGAATAGGCTCTGTTAATGTTCCAATTTTGTTCAGACGGACCCTGTAGTAGGTCTTTGAGTGCAATAATGCAATCAAAGCTACTAAGTGTACTGGCATCCCACTTCAAATCATTTTATTTGAAAGCATTTCTCTTATTACAGTGTCAAATGCTGCACTCAAATCAAGTGCAGCCATATGTACTGCCCCTGTAACCTTTTGTTCTGTTTGACACTGTAGTAGCGATACAAAAGTGGCATTCAATGGACAACCCATAGATTTCCGGAACCTTATTTGATATTTAGACAGGATATTGTTGTGGAGAAAGTCTTGCCGTTCCTTTAAAATGAGTTGTGAGAAGACCATGGAGGAGGCATCGGTTAGTGCAATCAGTCTAAAGTTCGAGGGATCATTCACGCTGCCATTTTTATATATGGGGACAATTATTGCAGAGGACCAAGAGCGTGGAATCTGTTTGTTTGGTGGAAAATATTGTTTCAAATTTTATTTTAAGAATTCTTGTCCATAAATACAGATCCATTTTTATTACACAAGAAGGGATCCCATCCGGACCTGATGCTTTAGGGTCCTTTAATTTAGCTATTGCATCCACTATGTCCTCAATAGACCAGGGACAGCACTCTAGATGTAATTCTGAGTAATCAGAAGTGCGTTCCATATAGAATGTGTTTGGAAGTTCACATTTTTTGGTAATATATTGTACCCAAGTAGAGGCTACAATAGCTGGTTCGTTAGAATTGTGGGGGTCATTTAGTGTTCTAATGAGTCCAGATGTTTCTTGTGTCTTGGGCTAAGATGTTCTGCATCATACGCTGGTTATCTTTGATAGCAGTAGCATGTCTAAATTCTTTAATCTGATTGATTTTTATATAAAAAAAAGAATACTTTTTTTTCAATGCTATACACCTCCAGATCCAAATTCAATCTGGTCAGTTTTCTCAAATTACAATTTTTGTTGATCTTTAATTGATGAATTCGTAAATTAAAAGCATGTCTGTGTTCCTTAGGAGTCAAAATTGGCTTAGAATCTCGCGCAATATTCATTACATGCATATGAATACTACTGCTCAATTGCCTCTCCGTTTCCTTGTCTACCCCTGGATAATTCTGCCCAATGGATGCAAACAGGGAATCCTCCCTAATATACTTGATAAGTCTCCTACAAGTATATAGATTCCATCTAATGGAGAGACCAGAGCTTTCAGTCTCTAATAGTTGTAACAACAAATCTGAATCAAAACGCCAATCAGGGATAGTTAAGTTTATAGATATGACTGAGTGATCCCCATATCCATAGTCCGTGATTTGCACTGGTTCGCAAATGTTGCGAATAAAAGTTGACATGAAGAAGTGGTCTATGTATGAGCAAAGATCACCTCGCCAAGTAGAAAGACAAGAAACCAAAAGGGGCTGCAACAGCTGAATGTCCCATCCCAGGAAATATCTCACCCCCTTTTGTCCATTTTTAATCGTCAAAGGTACATTTTTATTACTCACTCTCATTTATGCCCTTACTCTTGTAGCACGAAGAATTAAAATCACCTCCTATTATAATCCCCCACTTCAGTAGTATTTACAAATATACCTTCCAGCACTCCATCTAACATATTCACCATTTGATCCCAAGTAATTATTAGCCTATTCCAGTAAATGCATAGAATTACTATAATTCCATTGGATTCGAAGGATTCAATTGTAGGGCCATCACACCTGCATCCTCGTAACACAGAATCAAATTTTCATTCATTACTGACAAGTATTGCTAGACCACCTGAAGGCCGGCCCTTTAATCCTTTAGTTGCCGGCTTGGTATAGCATCCATACCCTCCAATATCAAAAAGAGACGTGTGCATAGTCTCTTGGAGAAGAAGAACTTCTGGACGATTGCTTAAGTCATTCCTACCAAACCAACGTAAAAAATTTGCCAGACCACAACAATTCCATCACATGATTTTAAAGGGTCCCTCCTTACGCTAACGTACCCAGGTTTGCCTTCACAGGTGAACTTACAATTTCACTTGGTCCAGGTGTGACCCCATTGAGCGCAACCACTAGTGCCAGAATTTGCTTTATTGTATCTGCACTAATATTGCGCTGCGGCCCAGTTAACATTTCCTCACCTTTTTTAAGCTCATTTACAGGAGGGGTTTCCAAATACTTCTCAGCATCTTTTTCATTCTGAAAAATGTGAGGAAACAAGTCTTGGAGCAATAACATTTTCCCTCTGTTCCCATACCATCTTCATAATGATCATGGATTGGAAACCGCAAATCATACGGTGATTGTAGTTTGTAGCAAGGCGGATCCATTCCAGATCATCAGAGAGAGGGTTCTTAGAGGGGGAGTCGCTTGGAATGTTGTAAGCATAAATGTTCTATTTAAACTAGTTCTACCATTTATTTCCACATTGCTTTCCCAGCCCATGATAATTGGCATTCCTGTAACTAGTTTCTCCTCATTGATATCATCATTCTTTCCCAGGTCAAGGTTGTAATTCCTCTTCGTTCCCCTTTGGGGTAGGATTTCGTCCTATCTTATTGCAGGGTGGTAGCTTATTTGTTTGACCTGTAGGTACAATCTCTACCTCTTGGGATCCCTCCTCTTCTCCATCAGAGAAACCTGTCTTTACTTCCTCTCCTTGTGTGTCACTGCCAACCATTCCTATCATCCCAGGCTCACCTATCGATTCATCTATACAACTACTAGGGCTACTCGGGTTCCTGCTCTTGAGGGGTTGCTTAAATTTATTAGCAGTTTTTTTTTTATTTTTCACGGGATAGAATTGTGCTAGAGCTGTTTGCACCTTCCGGTGTAGGTATCTCGGGTGTTCAATCTGCCTTTTTTCTGAGGCCGATGATTCAACTCATGGGATAGATCCACCCCAATCTGGCCATATCCACATTCAGATGTTTGATCTTTCGTGAACACTTTTTTGGTGGTTGTAGACTATTCCTAGGTCCCTCTGGGATATGGTCCAGGTGTACCTTAGACTCTTCATCGAGTTGATGCAAGTCACAACCATTCTCCTCCTCCTGATTAACTGCTACTACTTTCCTAGGGTTGGCTGTTGTAGCTTGCAACACATTTTTTGTTTTTATTTTCTTTTTAGTATTCTTACTTATTATTCCTCGCATCTCTTTTCTGTGCTCTAGCTATAGTTCTCCTTTCTCTCCATGTAAGCACAACAATCTGTTTTTCATTCACACCTTCCGAAGCCGAATCAGTCATGCTTTCACACAACTCTTTCATAGTGCCATCAGAAAGATCGATTAGATCTAATAGCACTGTGGGGCTATCTTCCCCCTCCATCATGGGAACCATTTCCTGCTTTGGAGATATAGAACTCACCATCCCAGCAGTTCTACCACAAATAATAGATTTCTTAATTGCCTCTATATCAAGTTGTATGTGCTGAATAGCACTACCGAGAACACCTACGGATTCCAAAACCAAATTATTCGATTTGGTGTCAGAATGTATGTTGGCCACAGGTATAGCTGCCATTTCAGCGAAAGATTTTACTTCCACATTTACCATTCTCTCATCTGCCGGGGTTTGTGTCGTACTGTCTTTCAAGGATACTTCCTTCTTATTGCCCACTACTAAAGTAGACACAGCTTCATAAGTGAATAGCAGTTCCTCCACTTTGTTCATTTTATATAGGAGGTGTGTCATTGCTGATCTTAAGTTCTTCAATTCGCAATGGGTTCGCTCGTGGCCCTTATCAAGCAGGTCAAGAATTCTAGATAAGACCGGGAAATCCGCCCCAAATGCAAGGACATCACGAGCACGAAGATCAATCTCTTCCTCAAGACTAGCATGTTTACGCCCACCCTCTCTAGGCAGGATTTCTGTCGTTTGTTCAAAGAGGTCAAATGTTCTTCTTTTCATAATCATACTCTCTTTGTCTTTAACATTATACAGCTCAGCATCAGCAATGCCTCCTAAAAATGAATGAAAACCCCAATTGTACTGTGCTGGAAGGCTGAACATATGTACATCTTCTCTTCCAAACGCTCGTTTGGATACTGGGGTAGATGGCCCCAAAGAGAATCTCATCCTCTTTCCAACTTCAGCTTCTATGGCGGGACCCAAAATTGAACAGTCATTCAGTCCACCCATAGCGTTTTTTGTATTACCCTTCAAATCGACCTTTTTGTTCAGCCACTCCTCATTCTCAGCATCTGTCTGGTTTGCGATGTCAGGACTGGTAGGATCATTTACTTCCTTAACATTGTATTTGATCGGGGAGGATTCAAGATTTCTAGGCGCCCTTCCTTTTTGCTTCTCAACTTTAGTGGCATCTGAGGTTCCCTCACCCTCTCCATTCATACTCAGACTGAGGTATTGTGACAGGACTAACTTCACTACATCCAAAAT
Organism: Ambystoma mexicanum; assembly: GCF_040938575.1. Taxonomy (NCBI): domain Eukaryota; kingdom Metazoa; phylum Chordata; class Amphibia; order Caudata; family Ambystomatidae; genus Ambystoma; species Ambystoma mexicanum. Next base: position 293,889,740 of record NC_090922.1, read on the forward strand.
GTACAACCTCGTCCAGTGGAACTGTTTGATTTGCTGGGTCATCATTTAGGGACCTTTCATTCAGCATTTCTATATTTATTTTTACTGGACTAGATACCCCCCGTAAGTCTCCTTCCGCTTCTAAGCCCATTAACCATAGTGACTAAAACACAACTAGTGAAATAGGCGAAGTACAAGAGTTTGTGGATTATTCCTCCGTTATTTCCAGTTAGATATAGCAATTATATCAATACTGCTTCTGCTTAGTGATGCTCATCTAATTATTTGCAAAAATTCACCAAGTTCCCCAGTTCTTACTTTCAGAACTGAATTTATCTAAACATAGAAACTTCTAATCCAATGGAGTGTGAGACAAAGGGTTAATTATTAGGACATTATAGCAGTGAAAAGCACAATTCATACTTAGAGGCCCACTCCGCTCCCGCCGCACCGCCAAACAGCCTAACAGCCACTTACTATGGCACTTCCGATGCGTGCGCGCCTCACTAGATATAGAAAGCGAGGAGCGGATGTTGGCGGGCAAGGGGCGGGACCACAATAGGAAAGCTGTGGAAAAAGAGAATAAACTTGGGTAAGCTCCCAGAGCAGTATATGATAAGAACCGCGGTAAGCCTCTAAATACAAGAACAATGTCCAAAGAAATGTTCCCTTACTTGGATGTTGTCTCCAATACCGTGTTACGGCGAGGTATCAGGCAGATGGCTTCCTCTTACGGACGGCGACTTTCCACTAGGTGACCGAGGAAAAGCAGCTCCAACAACTCGGATCCAGCCTAACGGCCACTTACTATGGCACTTCCGATGCCTGCTAACTTCTCTTCTTGTCATCCAATTCACCTTTCTGATCCTCTCTCTCCGCCTTACAAATCCTCCTTTTTGACTGATCAGTATTGTATGTCTAACAGACTTTTAGAACAGTCATCGGTGCCCCCTTTTGACTGTAGCTTGAAACTAAATTAAATGTGTAGTTTTACTTTGACATTCAAAATATTTGCTGAATCAGGTCCTTGACGGTGGTGCCAATAATTAGTGTGTACAAATGTAAGCACTGTGGAAATTCTTTTTTGCTGGTTAAAATCAGATTTAAATAACCTTCTCTCTTCTAGTATTGTACCTAAATCTCATATGTTCCCCTTGTTCTACCTTTGGGTGAACAGGTAGAAACAGGTCACAGGTACTGTCTCTGGGCACCTTAGCACCAGTTTGTGCTTCTCTGATTTATTGCCTGGAGATGACATTGATCACTTTGCAGCCTTTCATGGAAAGGACCAATATTGTAGCAGTAGTTACCATACAGGGACTTGCTCCTGTGGGAGGAAATGGTCCTTGAGACTTGGTTTGCAATAAGTGAAATGAATATTGCTGATCTTCACGTGTGGTAATAAGGCTGGCTGACTTCTTTTTGGGATGAGTAAGATTGCTATATTACAGGCTTCAAATCCGCTCCCCATCCCATTTTAGAGTAGCAATTACCCTGTACAGTGCCAAGGTGTGGGTGCCTGTCTCCCAACATTTTCCTTCGCTTTTCTAAAGCTGCTTTTAGAGAAAGGGCACCTGCTCTGACATTTCTGCTTAATCACTGTGGAAGTGTGTAACTGACCTGCTGCTGGAGAAAAAAGTACTCTGAAAACAGTCATCAAGAATAGGTGACTTGGATGTCTCAACTGACGTAGTTGAGAAGGAAGAATTTGAGCAGTCAGCATCAAGAGGTGTAGTGAACAGCAAACAGGCTTTGACGCTAATTATGTCTGTGTTCACTGTGCCTAGAAAAGGTGGCAGATGGTTGACACCAACATAAATGGTAATGGATGAAGGTTGTCCGCTTGTGGAATTTGTCTGAAAATCCAAAGAACCGTGGTGTGTTATAGTAACCCGTCAAACTGATTTAAGGCAGTGCAACTTTGAATGCTAGGAGGAATTGTCCCACTCACACAAACCAGACCTGGCAAAGGCCACTAAAGGCCAGTGCTAGTGCGCTGGTTTGCAACAACTTTCCACCATAAAGCAGTCGGTTAGAAAACAGACCAGGGAGAGCCAGCAGCACTTATCTACTGATGGGCATCTTGCTTATTGACCCAGAGCATTGTAAATGTAATCGTTTTTTTCTACTGCACCACTTACTGCGGTTGTAGTTTAGCTGTTCCCAGGCTTGTCTAGAAAGTGGTGTATCGTTCCCATGATAGGGGTATCAAGACTTTAGTTCGAGGAGGAAGGATCATTTACCTTTTTCACTGACTTCTAGTGAGCCTACCTAATGATACTGATCAAGATTCTGACATGTTTCGAACATATTTTGCTTCTTGGCCTCCCTCCCCCCCCCCTTAAACGGCTTTAACTATTCTTCAAATTCCGAGGGTGCTGATGGCCCCTGGGCCGATTCCCTCCTCCTCTGCAACATGTCCATTCATCATCCCTTGATCATGGCCTTCTTTAATACCTACCTAGCAGGTTAGTTGACTGAATATTTGTCTCCCAATTGTCTCGTTTCAGCTTTAACTTTATCATTCACACTGGATAGCTTGGTGACATTTTAATTCATTTGGGTTCTTTATAGATTGTGGTTTGCCTGGTAGTTGAATGTATTTACTTTTTTACCTGTGGGTCTGGATTATTAATAGATTGATGTGCTCGTTTTCGTTTGGATAGCATTGTGAAAGGATGGCAGTGTAAGAGTGGGTCAATGGATAATGGGCGTCCTTGTGTGAAGGGCTGTGCGGGTGTGTCTATAGGAATAGGGGAACGTTGAATAGTTGATTTGTGTAGCTGTATGTGTGATTGTGTGGATTGATGCATGGGTGAATTATGGGCATTTTGTGTGACATTGCTGTCAGTGGCTATATGGAGGTTCGTGATTGGATTTATGTCGCCATATAGAGGAGTGTAATCAGGTGGATAAATGAAGGACTGTTGCTAGGTGCTTGAATGTTGTGGGTGGCAATGGGTGTGAAGATGCATTATCTTTGGGCTAGGTGGGTGTTATTGGGGGGATGTAATGTGTGCACATGCTCTTAACAGTGCTGCAGTAGCTTCCAGGCATTCGTTTTTTTTCTTCTGCTTTTCATTCCAAAAACAGCGTCCTCTGTGCTTGAATTGCCACATTGTCACTATCCTCGGGTTCAAAGAAAAGACATGCCAACCCAGCACAGAGGATACAGCACATGCACCATCTGTTTGCAGTATATTTCTATAAAACCGCAGTTGCATAGAAAGTATTTGTCCAAATCTGCACAACTTTCACCTTCTCGTCGATGTCTATTGCCTTGGCAGCACTGCCACTGTATACCCAATCCACTACTACATCCTATGACTCAAGATGCAGATTTAAACCAATGATGTTGGTGTCCATCATCCCAGTCCCTTTTCTGCAAGAGGGATTGTGGCTGTGACAGGATTCTGAGGCTGAATAGGCACAATGTTTCAGGGATCCATGGGACAGAGCAGCTCCCATTTCTAAGAGCAAGACTGTGGCAGGTCATTAAGGTTTTTTCCATTTGCTCCTATAGAATGGTGTTCCCACTATAGCTAGAACTTAATCAGTGATGCACTTATTCTGCATCACAGAACTTCTGCTTGGCAGTAGGTTCCCTCTAGTATATATCTTCAAGAGCTAAAGCTCACTTACTAAAATTAAAAAGGAAAAGACACCAACCAGTTGCAAAACCATTATTATTATTTTTTTTTAATGAACCTTTCTGAACAGAAATATTCTTTGGGCTCAAAGATTCATATAGCCTTTCTTAAAGCAAGATAAAAGGACACAGTGTTATGTTTTTATAAATATTGAAATATTCGCAATAGTCACAGGGATTCAGAGAGCACTGGAGTGCTTATTTCTCCTTATCTAGCCATTTGCTGTTTTGCACAGCAAACATGGTTGTGCGAACTGTGGACTCATTAGAGATTGTTGGGTCTTCTCACCTTCCAAACGACACGCCCCTTCGGGGCATGCGAAGACCATGTTGTGAATACTCCTGCCTTTAGCATTGAGGTGTTGGTAGGGAGTCTGCTAGACATCTCAATCTGAATGGGAGCTGATGGAGTGACCAGCAGCAGCAAGCTGATGGGAGCTGTGTCCAAGGCTCTGCCAACATGTGATGACGTGTGCTGGTGGGCGACTCTAGCGGCAGCATTTCTGTGGGTCGGCCCTGCTTTCCCCTCCCTGGTGCCAGAGTTAGGACCCCATTGTAGACTTGAAGGAGCAAGCACAGCTTTGGAACTGAATAGAAACGCGAAGCCCCTCCTGCCGCAAGTAAACCCCCTCACCTTAAATAAATGATATGTTCTTTCTAGGTTAGCCTTATCTGTCACTTCTTGACATTAATTTAGTGCAGTTGTTGTAGAGTAGATGATGGGATGGTAGAGTTCTCGGTCTGTGCACAAGAAAGTGCATTAGCAGGGGGAACGTGGCATTGAGAATAAAAAGTAAGGGGACCCAATCAATTAGAATTGCATAATGTGAGGATTTTGTTTTTTGGTGCGAGTGAAGGTTTTCACAACCTTTGCAGCATTCCGCAGGTTTCCCTTTTTGTGTAAGGTTGATTAGTTGTTGCACCATTTAGCCGAGAGAGTTACCCTCTCGCCTTTCGTTCCATTGATTTGAAGTGTATCAAGAAGTAGGCAGTAGTGTGCCACTCATAACAGAAACAAGGCAAGAACTGCTACTCTGGCTCTTGCTGATGTTAAAATGGTGATTTCAATAAATACACGCAAACGCGGGAATAGGACCTCAGGGCTATAGGCAGTGGCAGGATAAGGTGCCTGGGATCGGGAAATGTGGAAAGGAATCCTGAAAGGAACTGTGCCAAATTATTGTCATATAGCATGAAATCGGATATTGACATCTGTAATGAAGATGGGTTGTAAGAGATGGCCTACTGAATGGGAGGAGGCTGTTCACATTCTCGGTTGGTCCTGGGCAGTGCATCGGCAAGGGGGTTAATCTGAAATGGTCTATATAGCCACAGATTGAGTACCAATATTACCGATATGTTGTTAATTGAAAATGTGAGGCATCTGCAAAGTGATCGAAGGTGCTGTACTGGTTAAGTGCATTTATGTATGCACCCGTCTTTGACAATGGCTAGAAGTGTTTCGATTTTTTTTTTTAGAAGTAGGAACTGGTTTGGAGTATTGTGCATTTTATGGAGGCTTTAAAGATAACTCAAATCCATTAAACCACACGAATATAAACATGATATTGTACAATTAATCAAAACGTTTAAAATAGAGAATTGCTTACAAATGCCAATCTCACACGATACCAATCATGACATATAAAATACATAACATTATAAAATCATTGTGTAAAGTGCATTAGTATATACAACTGAATTATAATCCATTTTGGTATTAAACTGTGTTTGTCTTGTGCTAGAGACATGAAATTCGTGTTTTAGAGTTCATAACATGCTGTATCCTCAAGGGCCAACACCTGTTCCCTTCTTGACAATGAATGAACTTGGAAAAGACAAACAGTCAGTTCATCAAAAGTCGTTTTAGATAAGTGCCAAGGACGAGTATACTCGTCCGTTTTACATATACTTCAATAATAGCCTGGCACTTAAGGGGTTAATGCATCTGATGATGTATTGGGTTGTATTTTAGTTGAGTGCGCTTCAAATTGCAGAACCTTAGTTGTCGGTATTGTGGGCATATGAAGAGAAAATGTTCAATGGTTTCTTTATTGCCTATTCAAACTGGGCATTGATCCGAGTCCTTCATGTTCCTTTTACATAACAGTGCTGCTAAGGGTAGGGTACCAAATCTGTCTTGGGTAAAGTGAACATGCATAAGATGTAATAATTGATCTCATAACGTAAGACCAATTTGCAGCTTGTGTTGAAGAGCTGAGGTAGGCTTCTACCATAGCCTTCTTTTATATTGTAAATGCAGTCTGCAGTACCTTTCTTGTATGGCCATCTATTAGCCCTGTGTTGGTCCACTCCACAGATGTGTAAGCGCCAAGGAGTCGAGCTCTGCTCTAATATGACTGCACCAAGGGATATCTGTATCACCACTCTGGGATAGGAGATCCAATGTTTAACGATAACAGCAATCCACTTCTGTGGGAGGCAGTACCCGATTTGTTGGGGCATTAAAGCCAGGTGCAAAAAGATCCAGTTTGTGTAGCTCATGTACAGAGTGCGCAGAACTGGATGTCTGGTAAACCTAGATCAGCTTGTTATTTGCATCACATTTTAACTCTCTCATTTGAGGTGAGCTGAAAAAAAAACAGAAGGGTAGTGAGCGTTAAGCTTGTGCAATGTGGCAAAAGGTTCAGTTTGTTGCCCTGGTCTTTAGTCAAGAGCAGGTTAGTCTGTGTCTTTGCAAAGACCAAACTTTATTCGGAGCGGATAAGTCCTCACAAATTACCAGAAGTCTGCTGAAAAATAAATGCTTGATATGAGCAAGAGGTTTGTTGGAGGCCATATCTTTTTTTTTTTTTTTATTAGTTTTATATGGTTTACAATAAAAGGAAACCTTTAAAACCGATAACAAAATACTCTTTTTCCTACTTCTTTCACCAGATGTGTATTGTTTAAACGCTTTGTCGGTCGGCTCTTCCTACTATCTAAATCAGTTCTTTTAGCCGGAATTTCAGCTCCTTTAACAATTGAACTAGACTAAACATGATTTTTCGGTCAGCACCCTCAAACATAACCCTCCACCAATCATCAGCTGTGTAGGTACTTCGTGCCTCAAAGAGTGGACCGAATAGCTTTGTTCGCAAGGAGCGAAATTCAGGGCAAAGTAGCGTCAGATGTTTTAATGTCTCTGTTGAACATTTACAAAAGCGGCAGGTTAAATCTCCCGGTTCCTTAGGTTGCCAAGTGCCTGTACGGTCTTTTGTCATAAACAGATTGAGCCGGAATTGCAGATATAGTAGTATTGAGTTCTGATCGGGAAATTGTACCAGATACGGTTGTAGTTTGTCTAGCTCTCTGGCTTCTGGTGGAACTTCTCTTAGAAGACGAGAGCTAGATCTGTCGATACAGGTTTGGTGCCAATCCGCGTTCCATAATTTACGTTTGGCCTTCTCAGGATTTTCAAGTAGGGTAGTGATGGTAATGTCGTTTGCGTCCAGAATTTCAGTGCATTGCCGATTCCATTTAGCAAGCATTGTGTATTCGGGCTCTGAGTCTGGCTTGTATATTATTTTGAATTGAGGGGCTGCATTGGCTAGCTGTGACTTTCTGTATAGAGTTAAAGCATTCCAGCAAACTCTCGCTTGTATGGAGGTCAGTCCCAGTTCAAATCTTATGTTGCTAGTCGGACATCCTTTAGAGATATGTAACGCTCTAGTCCAAAAATTGTTTTCGAGTGTGTTCCATAACTCGTGTGAACAACCGAACATATTTTCTGCACCGTAGATCAGGGCCGGTATTGCTTTATTTCTATGAAAGTTGATCACTGGTTTTATAGAGAATTTCCCGAATTTTTTGTTTATGATCGCTGCCTGACAAGCCAATTGTTGACATTTCCTTTTTGTGGCCTCAACCCAAGGATTATCATTTATGTGTGCACTTATTATGGATCCCAAGTATTTTATGTGAGTGGAGATTCTGAGCGGTGTTTTTTCCAAGTGCCACACAAAGTTGGTTGATTTCTTTTTGTAGGCTGACAGGTTACGCAGTATCAAGATTTCGCATTTCTTCTTGTTTAGGCAAAGCTTGTTTTCCTTTACGTATTTTTCTAAGGCATCAAGTTTTCGCTGTAGGCCAACCGGTGTGACATCCAGGATTAATAAATCATCAGCATACAAGTGACCCAACTGCGAGCCGTGAATCTTGGGTGGAAAAGCTATTACCTCGTTTAATGCGTCTCCTATATCTGAGATAAAGAGGTTGAACACAATTGCAGCCAAGGGACATCCTTGTTTCACTCCTTTATAAGTTGGAATCAGAGGAGATAAGGAACCTCCCTGGCCGAGTCTGACTTGTACAGTAGTGTTAGAATGGAGCTCTTTTATTGCGTCTATAAGATCCTCAGGACACTTCCAAGCTTTGAGTTTTTCCCACAGAATAAGGCGGTCAACACTATCGAAAGCGTGTGAAAAGTCGATAGATGCGACATAGATGGAAGTGTTGGTTCGTATTGACTCCATTTTTAAGAGATTCAGCAAAAGGGTGTTAAGACCGCAACCTACGCCTTTGACAAAACCTGCTTGTCGTGGATCATTACGATCATTTTTGAGTGTCCACGCTTTTAAGGTTTGTTGAAGTTGAGTTGCGTAGATTTTTCCTATTACATCTAACAAGGCGATAGGTCGGTAGTCTCTCGGGTCCAATCTATTCCCCTTTTTAAAGATTGGCACTATTATGGCATTTTTCCAAGATCTTGGGGTAGCTCGTTTTATTTTTATTCTTTCAAAGAGGAGTAAACAGAGCTTTGCCCATTCATTCGGGTTTTGTTTCATAGTATAGTTTGTGAGGCCATCAGGCCCTGGAGCTCTTGAAGCGTTGGAGTTCTTAATTGAGTTTGTGATGTCATTAATGTCGAACTCCAGTGTCCATGGGATTTTATGCTCGTTTGTATTTTTATCTTCCACTTCAAGTGTGTAAAAGAGGTTCGTATAGTGTTTAACCCAAGTTTCTTGGCAAATTTGGGATACCTGTAGCGCTATTTGTGGTGCGGCAAGATTGTTTATTATACGCCAAAATTCAGCTGAGTTTTTGTTTTTGAGCTTGCTCATCATCTCTTCTGAGTCATTCTGCAAGATTGTAGCATAGTGGTTATTTCTCCAATTCCTGTATTTTTGCGTTATACGTTTTTTCTCCGCGGCGTATAGTTCCTTGTTACTTCTAGGTAGCATCCTTAATTCTTTACGTAACGTTCGTTTTCGTTGCAGTATTTGTAAATCAAACTTATGTTTGTGTAGTGTTTTTTGTTGTTTAAGGCCTTGTTTACGTTCCGCAAATTGGATCAGCAGGTGTTGATATTCAATCACGCCTTGAGCGTCCTCCAAAGCGGATGTTACCGAGTTTATGTCTTTAGTTTTGAGGTTGAGGCAAATTCTTCCAGATCGGTACGTAATATCATGAGGCCATAATTCTCGGGATGTCTGGCTGTAGGCATTGAACGACATCTTTAGCATGTTGTGATCGCTGTATTTCATTTCGGTAATCTCGAGCCGATGTACTTTGGCTGCAAGGTCTTCAGACACGAAGAGATAGTCTATTGTTGAAAATTGAGTTTCTCGTCTCCATGTGGGTTGTGCCGGGATGTCACCCGGTGTGTTCCCATTCAAAAGTGTAAGGTTTCTTAGGTTCATTTCGTTCATCCAAAGCTGTCCCGTTTTTTCGTTGACCTTATAATTAGCGGAATTTTTTTTTGGCACAGTATTCAAATTCAAGCAGTCTATATTGAGATCACCGCATAGAAGAATCGATGGACTGCTAGAGTTTTCCATTAAGTTGTCCAATACAGCGGTCACCTGATCTATAAACTTGACCGCACCGATGGAAGTATGATTCCAATAGAGATTAATTATGTACATGTACTCTGATTTGTCAAGGGAGGTAATACCCACTTTAGCAATTTGTATGTACGATGAAACATTTTTAGTCTCGATTATTTTGAGTCCACGATCCTTTTTGACCGCTATCAGAAGGCCAGACATTGGCCTGCCTTTCGGTGGCTTAATGGCTGGATTTGCCACTATCTCAAAGGCAGGCGACATCGGACAGGTTGTCAGCCAAGTTTCCTGTAGACAAATCAGGTCTAAATTATGCATCCAAGGGGAGTTGAATAGATGAATAAAGCCCCGTGTGTTCCAAGATCCGAAATTATAGCACTGAGGTGAGCTCCGATTTGAGCGTTAATCATGGTTTTTGTTATTTAGGTTTGCTGCTAACCAGGCCCAGTTTCCATTTTCTACGTCATTCTTTAGAGTTGTTCCGATGTTTTTATTCATACCTTCAATAGTTATTTGGATTTGGTCATTTAAATATGACTGAGTTGTTTCCGAGTCCTTTGGTTTGGACTCAATTCGAGTTGATGTGTCGAATTTCGAGTCTTTGTATTCTTTGGGATTTGCATTCGAAGTTGTTCTTTTCTTTATGCTTTCCTGGCCTTTGTCATGTGTGTTATTTAGAGGAGACTCTGGCGTTTTGTCAACGAGGCATTGTGGGTATAGATCAAAACCTAGGGATAAAAATGCAGGTACCGCATCCAGCAGTATCTCACGAATGATTTTGGAAGCAAGGTGTAGGGTCACCATGTCGTTTCTTTCTTCACAGTGAAACTCTACTATTTTCACGTCATCAGAGTTAAGTGTTTGCAGACTCGGTATCAGGTAAAATAGTTTGGATAAATATTGTCGATTTAGGATCATGTTATCGCAGGAGTCGAGCCTTTCAAGTATTAGTTTGTCGAAGGAAAGTTCCTTTTTTGTTGTTTTGGATTTAGACGACATGTTTTTAGCGTTCGGTTTCGTTTCATCTCTATGCTCTTTGTACACAGCTTGGTGTTGGTGGCTCGAGCGTCCTAGACAGGTCAAGCCACTTTGGCCAGTTTCTGAAAATTTGTTGGAGGCTTCCTCCTTATTGCTAACGAAGTCACCATCCTTCAGATTCTTCGACGCCAGCTTAAGCCGCCTTTTAGTTAGTGTTTCAAAAGGTGAGTCAGGATTGCCGTTTACTTCAGGGATCATTGAAATGACCTTTTTTATGGACATTTTGGAAACCGTGGATTGATCTAATACCGGTTCAGAATCCTTGGTGCTTAAGGTCGCCAGTTTGGCTCGTCTTTCCGCCATTGTTACAAACGGTGAGTCCTGGTTGATGTTCGGGTCAGAGATCGTATCGGCAGCACTGATGATTGTACATGTGCGTCGTGTCTTTGTTACTTTTTGAGTATCAAATAAGACGTCGGACTGATCCTTCTCTATGTAATTACTGGGATGGGAGACTTGCCCTCCTGCATGTTGTGAGGGTGAACTCACATTTGCAAGATCTATCAGCTCGTCTGTTTGGTTTACTTCCTCACCCTCGTATGTAGATAGATTTATCAAGTCCAGATCGTCATCAGAAGTTCTTTCGGGAGAACAGGTTTTGTCATAATTGTTTGCACTTCTTTGAGAGGTTTTTGGGTTGGCAGGGTTGGAAAAGTTGCATCTCGTACCATCAACTGTTAGTTGCACTGTTCTCAGGTTTCGTAGAAATTTTCTGGATCCATTTGCACGTCTCGTATTCTTGGACGGTAAGTTTTTAGATTTTTTCTCGCAGTTGGCAGACTTCCCGACAGGGAGTGAGTGCTCTGGTTTTGACAGCCGTTTGTTTTTTTTAAATATGTCGTATACCTCCACACAAGCGGTGGTCGGCTCGACACTTGGTCTTGTCGGTGTTGTGTCGTCATTTGACCCCTTTTGTTTTGAGACCGATTTGGTTCCTGAAGATGAAGCCAGTTGGAGGTCAGTAATTGCAGGATTGCATGGTTGGCGACTGATTTCGACCATCTCATCGAATGAGGCTGTCGTTTGCGAGGAGGAGTCTTTGTCACACACCTTAAACACAGAGGGCACGTACTCTTTCTGTGAGTGTGATCCGTCAATCTTGTTTGCGTTCTTGTCCGACTGAGTCATTTTATTTTGTTTTTGAGTGCCAGAGTTATGGTTCGTCACGTTACGATTTCCCTGCTGTGTTGTAGATGTTGCTTCAATTGCGTTGTCTGTGTCGCTATGCGTCTTAACTGAGTCAGTTTTTTCCAAGTTTGTGTTACACGTCAGCTTCCCAGGATGTTCTTTGAAAAGTTTTAAGGCTTCCCGTGCTACTTCTGCCAGCAGTTTCTTGTCTTCATTGTTGTTTGCAGTAAAGTTACAGACAGAGTTTAGAATACAGTCAATTTTGTCGTTAGTAGAGCTTACTTTGGTACGGTATTTCGTTTCATTCCTTTCTAGTTGAATTATTTTTGTGTTTAGTAGGGCGGTTAAGGTTGTAAGGTCTTTTATGTTTTCATTCATTTGTTCATACAGTTTTAAGAAGGGCGCAATGGAGATTCCCATAGATGCTATAATAACAGCTTGCAGATCTTTAGCGACAGGTGCAGTTCGGGGGATCTCTTGTGTATTGGACGTACGTATTTGTTTTGTGGAGTTTGATCGTCTGCAAGATCTGATTTTCGGATAGGGACGCTCCATGATTGAGGAATCCGACGAAGAGGTTTCTGAAGTCGGACTATTTTGTAGGTGTTGGTGTCGAATGGTTTTAGAGCGATCGACGTGTTCAGCTGAGGAGAATTCGGAACTTGTTTGGTCATTGGGAAGATTTAAAGAGGAGATCACTTTTGTTTTTTTTACCTGGGAACAGCGTATCGGTGATAAACTGTCTGTGTTAGACCACCTACGTTTAGTTCTAGTAAGTGGTGTACGGGTGACACTTTGGGGGCCACATGGTGTCGCTTCGTGGATTACTTGTTCTGACCGTTCATTTGTGAGCGTCAAGTGGCCTTGGTTCGTTATTTCAACATGTCGGTTTTGTTGGAGTTTGGTCATTAGTGCTAGATCTGTAATGAGCTTGTTGGCAATGTCTAATGAAGGTCTACGGTTCCCGGGACCTTGTGTTGTAGCTGCCTCAGTACAAGCTTCCAAGTTAGGTAAAATAGAGAGCATTGGTGACTTTCTGCTCAAGTCGTCACAGGAGGTGTTTGATGCATTAGTTGTTGATATGACCAGTATTTCATTGTGAGAAGAACCATCATGATTGAAGGCATCTGCGGCATTAGTGGACGTACAACACGGAGAAAGTAGGTTTTCTCTATCTCCATCGACCATGGTATCAGGGTTGATGTATGTTACGTTTGATTTACTGTTGCATTCGTCTGGTTCCATAAGATTCCTTACGCCATTTTCCCCAGTATTAAATTCCATAGAACCCATTGTATTCAAACGACTTTCGTCGATATCACTATGTTTTCTACTGTGATCAACGACCGACGTTGACACCTGTGCCTCTTCCGTGAAGTCAGACTTTGGGTTTACCGTTGGGCCGAGACTAACATGACCGGCATTGACCACAAGGCTATCTGAACGCACAGACATTGAGGTAGGGTCAGTGCTATTAGTTAGATTGTGTGGTGGGCACTGCACAACGGTCTTGTATGTTGGGGCGTCGTAATCACGTTCGACGTTTATTTCAGCATTGTTGATAGCAGCCTCGACCGTTGGGCGTGGTCGTGTAGCGTCACCTATCTCCACACAAGCTTGTGTGCTTAGAATACTTACGGTTGTTGGATTCAGTGCCCCACTGCATGTTGCAGCTGTCTTCTCGGAGTCCGTCCATTGCGGTCCTTTTCCTGGTTTGTGCGCGTGTCTTGGCGGAGTGCATCGGCGTTGGTGTTATTTAAGGCAAGTTAGGTCAAGGACTCGGCAAACGTCAAGATCACAACGGCGTAATGGTTTAGTTCGGGTCGTCCGACCGGGACTCCTGCCACAGACCACGCAGAACAGCAAAACAGCACAGTACTCGCCCTTTCGCCGAGGGCTTACGCCGCAAGGGCGTGGAGGCGGCTCTTTTAAAGTCAGCTGATCCACCCGATCCTCCTGCTTCCGCTGACTTAAAGGCACACGCACCTCCAAATAGATGTTCAACAGTTCCGCAGTTAGTCTCACCGCAGCAAAACAGCACAGTACTCGCCCTTTCGCCGAGGCCATATCTGCTAGTTTAGTGATGAGCATAAGAATATCCCTGTGACATTACAGCAAGAGAGACCTGACCATTTCCAAAAATTCACAAAGGTCTGTGTCCAATCTCTCTGTAGATAGGTATTCACCAAGATGCTCTTATCTGTGTCTACCTGGGTCATGTCAAAATCCTGGCAATGGGACCATAAACAGTCCAGAAGCTTGTCTTCATAGTCCTGGAAAGCACAATGCAAAAGCTGTTGTGAATATATTTTTTTATGTACTGGAATAAAGCTCATCAGATAAGGGTCCATTTTGGGTGTTCTCTCCATAACCAGCCTGGACGCAACACCTCCTGATTCACATGGAATGAAAACAACCTCTGTAAACCCCAGTAGGTTAGTTCAGGGGCAACGTGCTCTTCTTGGAAGTAAGACAAGACAAGGAAGGGCAACATAGTCTCAAATCCTGGTCCTGCGCTTAGAGACTGGACACCTGTATTGATTGCCTTTTAAAAGATTAACCCTGTACAGGCCTCCAACACATCCTCTACTCATCCATCCATACCTGTACGCTTCCCGACACTTTTGTCTCAAGTAATTAAGGGACCAGCACTTTGCAGTGCTGCTCCCTCTTCAAACACTTTGACCACTGAATTTCCCGTCCTGTTATAAACGTCACCTTCAGCCCATTCCTAAACAGATTGTTGATCCGAACAACCTCTCCTTCCACCAACCTGCCACTCCCACACCACTCATCCTTGAATGAGTCCTTAAACCAGTTTGTCACCTACCATGTAGACCACACTTTGCAATCAAGATTCAAAAGTACACAATCCACAAACTGTACCCACCCACATGTCCAACTTCTAAACCACATCCAACCACTCCATTTTAATTCTACTGGATTGCTCTGCTGCCTTTTGACCATGTGGACATTCCTCTGTCCTCCAAATGCTTTCCACCCTTGGCGTTAAGAGCCTTGCACTTAGATGAGTTGACTCCTACCCCTCCAACAGATCTTTCTCCATATCTTGAACTCCAACCCCACCCCTGCCCCACCCCCACCCCCACCCTCCTGTGGTCTTCCCAGGTATAAATCCTTGGCCCACACCTCTTCACACTAAGCACAATCCCCCTGGGTAAGGTCAGCTTTTGATTCGACTTTCACATCTTTGCTGGTGATGCCAATGTAAGGTGTATCTCCCTTGTGTAACTGTTTTACATATCTGTATGGGTGGGCTGCAACCTGTAGGAGACCCGAGTAGGGAGTCTTAACACCTCACTGCACACATGTGCATCGTAGTATAACCTAAGGGGGGGGGAAAGATGGCCCCAGTAAAACCCAAAGATGATGCCTCACAGGGGAAAAGCTAAAACAGTGCTCCTGGTAAAGTCTGGAGTCTGGCGTTTGAAAATAAGCGGGATCCGATTTCCTTTATATAATTCTATGCTTTAAATCAAACATTAATACACATGTGCCATATGCCTTGTTGAACCCTTAAATGAGTCTTTCTCGTTTAACACAGAATGGGAACAGTGTTTAACAATTTTGTTTCATCCATTATACAACATCATTAGTCTCGCATGTTCTGCCTTGGGGTGACCTTAGCATGACCATTGGAGCCGACCTGGACCCAACTCATTCTTATTTGTTAACTACTTCTTCATATGAGGGAGTGTTGGCAACTGAGAACATGTGCCTACACCTTTGCTAAATTGTGTCTTCCTGTACCTTCACGTGCGCATTTACAATTATTAAATATCTGTTAACTCTAATCCTGTAGATTACAAGAAACGTGTGCATTCACCTTGGTTAAATATTTGTTCAACATATCATGTAGATTACATGAGAAAGGCGCATTTACCTGAGGTACTCGATATTTAATTTGGAGCGGGCCATAACGGCCCCTTGCACCAGTCGTACTCTGACTACCCTGCAGGGGTATCTCCCTCTCTCCTAACTACCTCCAGCTACCCAGTTATGAGACCTGGCCGAAATCCCCACCCTTAGCACAGCATGCAGTGGACCTCCACAGACAAAATATCCCCCTGGGGATTTATAAAGCACTGCCCCTCCCAGGACGGGTGACGAGTTAGATAAGAGTCCCACTACACCAGCCTTGGCCTGAACAGGCCGTGGTAAGATTTGTGAAGAACACTTAATGTGCCACTGCGGTCTAACTCCCGCTGGCACCTATGCGCTTTCTTGCAAATGTCTCTTAAAGTAGGCCCAGCCTCTTGCCGCCGGAGTGCGGGTTAACTTAGAGTTTGCGCTCTCAGTCCTCTGGTATGAGGGACAAAGACCGCATATTGTCGTCCGGGCACTCCTACGCCCACAGGTAATCCGGCAGCCCGCACACGCAGGGCCCAGGATCACGTTCTGTGTTTCATTTTCCTACCTGCTTCATTACACTGTACTCGCTCACAGCCTCAGTAATGGTCACCAGCCGACAGAAACCCATGGCGAGGGCGCCCTCTGGCACTCTCTTTTGACCCCTGGTAGAGGATAGAGTCTGGTTTCTGTCAGGCGGACTGCCTAACACCTGGAGGAGTCTTCTCTGGGACCAGTGGGCCTGGGTGCCCTCACCAGCAACCTCAAGCTCCTTTCCCCGTTCATCTCAGACCTCTCCTCTCTCTCATCGATCCCCTCCAGCCTTATGCCACGCGGGGCTCTCCAACTCAAACCGCCAGCAGGGGAGCCTGCTCCCGTCCTGATGTAAACATCACCTCAGATCCAACCATGCTCCCCCTGCTGGTGGAACCTACAGTTATGATTCGTCACCTCTCTCAGCACGCCAAAACAGAAGCTCTTATAGGGGAAGTGCCGTGAAACGAAAATGTACACACAGCCCACAGTCACAACAAAGTGACACATACAACATGCAAACCCCAAAACAATATATAGGACATGTGGATTTACATTACCTTCTTTCCATCCTTTACCCCTCCTATCTCACAAAACATCACCAACTGTTTCACAGCTATCTGCAACTGGATGGCACTACGCTGCCTGATGCATTCATAAATACATGTATTTCTCTCCCTGCTGCCAATGCTAATGCCACTCTCCTTCCCACTGGACATTGTTACTCTGTCATCCAGTCTCCAACCTTGGGGTTCTAATTGACAGGGACTTTAAACTGCAGCAGTTCATTAAAAAACGGATTCATCTGCTTACAAAAAGGGTTTTCTGTCTTGTGATTTACATGCTGGTAAAACAGAGGGACTCCAATCACAACAACCAATATCAACAGGTATCCCAAGTTCAGGGGACCTGGCAAGTCCAGAGCAAATTTTAAATCCAGAGGGTGGTAGATCTTGATATAAGCTCAGGCCCAACACCTTTCAGCCCACATACCCACAAGCACATTGCCCATTCACAAACCAGCCCAGTTCACCCTTCATAGGTGCAATTCATGCCCCTATCACCCAAGGGAAAAGGAGA
Source organism: Ambystoma mexicanum (assembly GCF_040938575.1). NCBI lineage: Eukaryota > Metazoa > Chordata > Amphibia > Caudata > Ambystomatidae > Ambystoma > Ambystoma mexicanum. The sequence goes on from NC_090922.1 coordinate 293,906,804, forward strand.
CCAGACTATACAAGTCAGGCTGTGATGATCTACTCAACATTATAAATAACATCCACAAAATGTTGACTTCTATATTGTGCTGTGGCTCATTGCTGGAATTCGTCTGTTCTCCCCAAGGGGGAGCCCCCCCCATGAGGCTATGGGGGTGAGGCTGCTATGCAGTATCCTCCCTAGGGGTAGAGGCAAGTGGAACCTCACCGAGAGAGACTCTGCACTTTGGGGACAAGGACTCCCCTTCTCAGGAGGAATTCACTAGACGGCCTGTCAAGATAACACCAGTATATTCTCCTGATGACAAAACCTCTGAAGAACAAGTTAAAATGTCCTGACATAGAAAATATCCTTTTAAAATCCCATCCTACTGGTATGAAGAAGAGGCTCCATGGAGGCAAATTGTATCAAGTAGAGAAAGAGAAGGAATGGCTTTTTACACAGGGGAAGCCCTCCCGCTACGTCATCCCAGAGAGGCGAGGAGCCTGGGGAAGTGAAAACTCAGCCCACGAGATTCAAAGGAGATGCATTTGGGCTACGAGCAGCTGAGGCGAGACATGCAGCATTCTGCAGTCATGCAGAGTCCTGAGCAGTCCAAAGTGCTACAGTTCAAAGCAAGGAATGCAGCAGGAAAGAATGCGGATGCACAGTGTTCCAAGGAGATGGGAACGCGAGGAGGTTCATGGTGGACCAAAGGTCCAAATAACTTCTGAGAGACCATTTGCACATGACCTCGGGACGAGTAGAAACCCAAGATAGCAGACCACTAACGAGGAAGACTTGAGGAAAGAGAAGCTGGCAAAGAAGCAAGAGATGATAAGAAGGGAGAAAAGGAAACTAATTTGAAACCTGGGAAGAACCTGGTGACATGAACCCTCAACATAGACGATAAAAAGGGATAACGGGAGACCTGGGGAAGGAAAAGTGAATCATTACTGGACTGATCCTAATAGCCAGTCATGAGAGTACAGATATGATAAGATTGAATGTAAATCATTATTGGACCGCTCCAACTCGTCACAGTCAGTACCGTAAGTCATAATAAAACTGAATAAGAAGTATTATTTGAGTGCTCTTATTCGTCAGTCAAGAGAACAAAGATGCAATAAGAGATGCAATGTTACAAAGTTCTGACTTGTCATTATCAAGAAAAAGAAAACTTGGTAAGAGAAACTGCAAATTATTATTATAAAGCTCTTACAAGTCACAGTCCTAAGTGGAAATATACTCGACTGAGGGAGAATGATTTTTGTCAGTCATAGGAAAGGACACAGAATTAAAAAATCAGTCCTGGAATGCTCATATTAATCTCAGGATAGAAGGGAGAGAAAATACAAGAAGAGTAGTAAAAAGAAACCTACAAAACAAATATATTGGAATTCATCCAACTGAATATAAAGCATATCAAGAAGGTGCAAGAGACAGAGAAGAGTCTGTTAAAGAAGTTGACAATAAATCAAACTTTGTGAGAATACCAGAGAAAGCAGAGAATGAAAGACTCCGGGGAAATTAACTATTCAAGAATGTAAGAAATATACCAGAGTGGAAAATATATTGTTGGAAAAACAACCCAGGGAAAGACCCAGGGAAAGAGAAGCATCAGTCACTAAAAGGAAAATCAGGAGAATAGCCCCAAAGCCAAGACCACATTTTTTTTTTTTATTGAATTAAAGTGTTTTTGGTTAATTAAAACCTTATACACTACAAAATTATTACATCAACCATACATGATTACATATTACACACAAAAAAAAAAAAGAGAAGCATTAACCAACTAGTTTATAATCAAATCTTATTTACAATCTAAAATCTAAAACACGTTACTAAATGCATCACATTACTCGCTTCCAAATATAAAAGGCCACATTAAATGAACGGTATGAACTGGTAAAAGTGATTACTTGAGATTACCTAAAGATTATTGATGAGTGGCCAAAAGACAAGCCAGAAAACCTCATGAGAAGGGAGGCCGCCTCCCGTATTTAAGGTAATAATAGTGGTAGGTCAGATAGGTTAGAGTTGGACATTGGCTGGTTCTTCATTTACACACATTCACTGATGACTGATGAGCACCTTAGTGAGTTTTGTTAGGTAGAGAAGCCTCGTCGAATAGGGAAAGATGGGCCTTATCTATATTCTGTAATAACATCATGTGGAGAATGTCCAATCATAGTATGTGTCCTTCTTACCTACCATAGCGCTCAGACAACTTTATCACTTAAAGTCCCAAACTTTGTTATTTAAGCGGTCTACAACATAGACTGATCCAATCCCCCCACCTCCTCCACCTCCTACATTACCACTATTCTGGCTTTCTCCTGATTTAAAATCTCTTTAAATACCTTCTAGGCTTCCAATCCAAACATGGTTGCCCCACCTCTCACACATTAATGACTGCATCACTCTATACTCTCCCACGCATACTCTTACTTCTCCCTCCTTTACCTCTCCAACTCTCGAGTCCCCCTCCTCCTATTCCTGCTTCCACACCTCCTCCTTATTTGCCCCATCCCTCCATTGGAATGCACTGCCTCCGATATCAATACTATGCCATCTATTGAACACTTACAAACCCGAATGAAGATCCACTGTGTCTCGTGAAGGGGTTCCCACCTCTTTCCCCAACTGAATCCACCCCTGCCACAATAACCCATTCTTATGTTCATCAATAAATGTGTAATAAAATATAGAAAATGGCAATAGTGTTATGCCTGCAAGCTATGTTGCTTTCCTTATCCAAGGTTATATATCCCATTACCTGCCCTCCTTAACAACTCCCTAATCATTCTCTGATCACCTCAATCTATTGTAAAGCCTCCCACCAGAGATGACCTAGTAATCCAAAGTCCTCCGGGTCCTGCACACTCAAGGAACCCAGAATCCTCCCATCCAATTTGCCCCTTGCAGCTTCCACATCTACAAGTATTTAAAGAAAGCATGACCCCCCCCCCACAACCATAAAGCATACAAACAAGTCATTTGTCTGGCACGTCAAGATCACATGGCAACCAGTAACCAAGAACATCATCTAAACACTCTGAAAACACATTATTGAGCCCATATAACAGTGGTTTCAATGCATAGCCCTCCCTCAAATAATAATAACCAATATCATTTGTCTGCACAGACCAGTTCACCAAACCAGTTAACACACAACTCCCTCTATCTGGGAATAAGCAAAGACTAGTAACACCGCTGCAAGACTATCACTAAGGACACCCATGGAAGATGTTATTATCTACCTTAATTTAAACTCCATTGCAATATAGTTAACAGTCACATGGACACATTTAACTATGCTGAAAACCAATTTCGAAGCATTGAAGGTCTGCTGAAAAGACATCCTTCTGCCCTTCGATTGATGGAACTCATCAACTAGTTCATCCAGAAGGAAGACTCCATCACACTGGGACCTTACAAAACTGGACACATGCCATTCCTCAGGCATAAAAACTCCTCAGCATGGCTTGTTCTAGTATTAGCCCTCGAAATCGAATCCTCCGGCAGAAGATGACTCCTCTTCAAAGCAATCAAAGAATGTATTTGCAGTGTATTCCCGGAGCAAAAACTTCATATCGCAAATAAAGCTCAGGAAGCCCACCAACAGCACTGCGCACGTTGGTGCTCTCACCCCATTCTGCCAAGTTGCAAAGAACAACTTCTGGACATTTCACTCTGAAACATGATTGCACTACTCGGAGCCCAGGCATAAGAAAATGATGCCCTTTTGAAATCAAGATAAACACTCACAGCTCCTTCACCCTAGGCCCCTTAACTGGCGCATTTGAAACAGGACAGATTTTCAGGCACCAAAAGCAGTTTGTGGTTACTGATAACGCGACTGACTGCTCAGTCATCTGACATGCTTCTTTGGAAAGATCGCTTGGAAAGCTGAAACTATTCCAATCTAAGACCAAATTAGCAATGATATTTCCTTCATTACTGAATGTCTAGGCTCTGACCTTGCTACAGCACCGAAAATGTGGCAATTCTGGTCAGGGATCATGCACTTCACATCACTGGCAACCAATATTTCTGTCTCAGAGTCTTCCCATCTGTGATGATTGTCATACTAGACCATCAAGCACCATCTTTCATTATGTCAATGTGAAAGGGCTTTGAGACCATTGTGCGTTGGTTTGCCCCTACCTCTCCAACTGACCAGTTCATTCATCTTGGCCCCTTCATACTTCAGCACCAATCAGGGTCCTGTGGAGTTCCTCAAGGATCCATGGCTTCCTCTATCTACATTTATTAATGAAGACCATTGAAGCACTGCACTCGGATCATGGAATCAATATTACCCAGTACACTGATGCCCAGCTACTTTTGGTCTCCACAGACGAGGACATCCCCTAACTCTCTACTGATGCTGAATTTATATGATTGACCATAAACCACAATTCTGCATTCAGAATTCAGAACACTTTGAAAAGGTATGCAAGTTGCTTTCAAATCTCCCTAATGACACTCTAATTGAACTTCAGAATCAATGTCCAAGTCAAGGTCCTCCTTCCAGATGGAAACGGGCAATGCCTTGAATATCAAATTACACTCTGGCAGCAGTGCAGATATTGCCACTTGCAGCTGCTTAGGTTATCAAGACTAAAGGAGTAGGTGTGACAAATCAATTTCCAGGGCACCAGTGGTCCAGGGATGACTCTCGGTTTCTCTAAACCATCAATCAGCCCCACACCTCAAGTACACCAGAAGGGATCCGAACAGATTGGAACAAAAGTAAATTATAAACCTCCTTGTCCAATGTTGGTAATGTGGACAGACTGGCAAGGCCGTGGATCTTTGGTTAGTTGCAACACAGCTAAAATACAATTATTACCCAATGATAAAAGGGACTGTCCAATCAAGGTTGTATAAAAATATCTACGTTATTATTATTATTACAACAGAAAGTTCTAGCACACTACAAAATACAGCCCATCCTGTAATGGAACACAGAGGACAGACAGTTTCACAAATGAAAAGGTTTCTCTGGGTACTGACAGGAGGGTAGTCAGTAAAGCAATCAGTCTTAACTGTTCAAGGTAATAGGAAGGCAACAAGGGAGCAAGTGGTCATAAATGTCACTACGGGCCTTCGGAGAAGGAGCAGGGGGACAGAACCACAATGTACCTGGTGCTTGAGATGATCTTATTGCTTGACAGCGTTGAGTTGGTTCCAGGGCACTTTGCAGCTCCTGCAACAGAGTTCAAGATGGGAGACGGCTGCAGGTATCAGGCGGCAGGCAGTTCGCCAAGTGGGGCTGGATGGACGGCTGCAGTCAGGCCTATACGGCGGATTGGGGGTCTAGAATAATTGTCTCTGTGCTGGTTGGTGGATTTGGAACGCTTGTCAAGGCATCTCAGACTGCTTTAGTGACTGCAGTGTGATAAGTCGGTGGCGCAGCCGGTCGTGGTTCGAGAGCTTGACTGCCTCAAAAATGTCCTTAAAAGATGGGTGCCGGTTGATGTTGTCGTGGCACTCCTACCTTCTTCACAGAACTTGTCGTCCTTTTAGGCAGACGGCCCAAAGCTGAGGAGTGTGTTTGCAGGCATTGGCATTGTCCTTTGTTCAGAGACTCACACTTCCTACTTAGGATGCTTGCTGGCAGAACCTAGCAGGGCATGCTGTGTGCTGGCTGGGTACTGGTTCTGCAGCTGCTGGATGGGTCCTCTGAGTCCAGTATCTCCTTATGTTCCCTGGAAGATGTTTAGGGGAGGGATCTTCCTTCCCTCTTGGAAATCCTGACCTTCCTTCACTGGCGGAAGCTTTAAGGCAGTCGGTACCTTCAGCCAGGGTCCAGATGAGTCCTTCTCACTCCTTTCGAAGTCGTCAACTGATCTGCTAAATGAGGAGCACAGCCCTCTTTTAAAGCCAAATGGGCCCCAGTGATTGGTGCAGTCTAGGCCTACCTAAATGAACCAATCCAGGGTCCCTACCAACAGTCTTCTGTTAGGCGTGAGGTCAGGACCAGAGTGCTTTGCAAGAGGAAAGGTAAGAGGTGACATGTACTCCTAAGTCCTACCCATCTTCCTGTTTGTTGTAGATCAAATGTCTCTCTTGTTAACTGAGCCCTCTGTGGCTCTTGATCAAAGTACAAGTCTCCCTTGAAGTTTGTAGGGAGAACAGACGTCTGTCTCCCTCAAATCGCATACTTCGTCCTTCTGAAAGGGGTCTGCTCTGCAGGGGTTGCCTATGGTAAATAGTGGACCCAGACATGCCATTCACTGTCCTTCAAACAGAGAGGTGGGAATTAGCTTCAAGTTGACGCATTGCATATCTAAGAGGTGTTCGTACTGCCTCCCTTTTTTCTGTTCTGCGAGCAAGTCTTTTCTGCAGGCTTGCCTCAGTTAACTCTCACCATTATGCGCTGCATCCTGCAGTTGAGACAATAGGAAGGCTGATCTGTGGAGCCTTTGATATTTTAATTGGGCTGCCCATGGCCGGAGGAAGGTGTTGCATTCCCCCTTCTTGAGATGCTTTGATGTACCCATGGCTGTCACATTCCAGCTGAACACGACTGGGAGGACTGTGCCTGTAGGCTTTGTCCCCCTGGAGTACATCTGACTGTGTGTGTTGTGCAGTAGCAGAGGGAAAATGTGTGGGGATTAGCCCCACACATTTTCTGAGGTTGATCTCCCATCATTCATTTTCATTAAAAAATGTAATAAAAGCCCAGGCTGGCGCACAGTCCCTGTGCAGATGGTCGAATTCCTCAGAGTAGGTCCACATCAACCACTCACTGAGGTACCTACTTTGGCTGCCCTTTCAGTTCTGCATCCTCTTCGATATGTGCTGTATCATCTACAAGTCTGTAATCACAAAGGACTGCCTTGTCTGTGATGCAAACAATGACCAGAAGCCAACACAGCACACAAAGTGGGAAACAGCAGGGCTTGAAACCAGAAAGTGCAAAAGGAAGTCTAATGAAACTGGCTTGGCTCTTGGTTCTAGTTTGTTCTTTGTCATCCCTTGTATAGCTATTGGTTGCTTTCCAGCTCCGTTAGCACTACAGAAGTGCAAAGTGTGCATCTAAATAAATATTTGATTCAGATGAGCACTGGCAGGCCCTTTCAATCTGCACATTTCCACTCCTGCTATATATGTCAAGCGCTTGCCTTCCTGGCGCTTATGGTCTTCCTGGAGATTGCGCAGCCATTGAACGTTCCAGCACTTTTTCCTACGCGTTCTCATTTACGGTCTAGTGTTTTGCTTTCCCTTTCCGTACTTCCAACTTTAGCTCCGCCTTCTCTTCGTTCTGTACATTGCACCCCCGTTGAGTTTGCTTTCCGCTTCCTAGTTTTCCGCTTGCAGTCGCTGCTGCCTTCTTTCCTTTCTTTTTCCTCCTTTCTGGCTATCGTCGTCCTCCCTGCCTTTTTTTCCCTTCGTGCTGCTGGTCTGCCCCTCCTAGGTGCTCCCTCCCTATTCTAGTGCTGTCTCCCTTTTTCGCTCCATTTCTTCCCGTCCTTTTTGGCTTGCTTACCTGTTATCGTTGTGGCTGCCTTCTCCGCTGCATACCCTTGCGGTTTTCTCTTTGTCTCGCCTCACCGCTTTTTTCCTTCTGCTTTACGTGTGAATTACCTCGGATTGCTCCTTGGCTCTGTGGTACGGCGCCAATTGTACTGAAGACTAAGTGTTGCTTATCGGTCCTCCTTCGATATCCGTTGGATCCACTGCGGTCTCTCCAAGAGGTTTTTTTAAGCCGTTGTCTTTTTTCCTCTTGTCTTGTCGTTCTCGGGAGGGGGTCATGTGTTCTCAGACTTTCTGTCCGGCGACACAGTGGCTTCCTTCCGAGGGTGGCCGTACCTCTATCAAAAGAAAAAGACCAACAGACGAAAGAGAGTCAAGGAACCTGAGATTACATCAAAGGATTCAGTTGAGGAGGAGGAGGAGGGGGAGCTAACTGATCCTGAATATATTTTTGTCGACAAACTCTACACATCTGACAATACCTCTGCCGGATATTTGCCCTCTGGCTAGCCCACACTTTTTGTTTCTAGGAACGTGTTTGAGTAACAAACTGTTGAAAAAATTGCGACTTTGAATTTTGATGGCATATGTTGAGATATATATATATATAATTTTTTTTTTTTATTGAATATAGTTGAATGAACAACTTTTTCAATCTTCAAACAAACTAATTTACAATTATATGCAAAATTCAACGTTAACATTATAAAAGAAACAACAAAACATTTAGATAAAAATGAAGTACAGTAATTAGTCCAAATAGGTAAAACATAGTATCTAAAACAATTCGGACTTAATATTAAAATTTGAAACAATATAAAATCAATTCAAAAATAGAAAGAGCTTTAAAAGCAATTCAAAAGGGAGAATCTTTGAAAAAAAAGAAGAAAAGAAAAGGGCCTAAACCAATAACGCACTTAAATAGATCAATATGTCCTTTGATTAGAGACATCAAACATATAATATTCCACAAATTCATTTTGACATTTGTATATATGTAGATCTCAACATCATTTAACATAAGATTCTTTTATCAGTTTCTAATAGGCCCTTCACAGATTTAGTTGCCTAAAGCTTACATGCAGTTGTCATATTTATAGCTCTAAATCTTGTTCGACACACCCTTGAGTTTCGACATAATGGCCTCCAAACAATTATGGGTAGCAATGCGAAGGCTCATTGAATTGGTAGACAAAAGTAGGGACCAACAAGTTTCAGGGCTTAGTTCACCAAGATAGAATAGATGAGGTTCACAAAATTTCGTTCTTAGTTTAGTTAATGCTTCACAAGCAGAAACAACATGCTGGAGTGTTTCTTTAACTCCCTCAACCTCACAAAAGGTACAACAGTTTTTATTAGCCTGTAGCAGCTTTCTTCTAACCAAAATATCTCTAGTTGGAAAGAGATTAAATCGCAGCCGTACGATAGTTGACCTTAACTGCAGAGAGGGAGCTTGTTTTAGATATGGTGCCAGTGTTCCTCGAGTTTTATGTTCATAGGCTAGCATTTTGAAATCTTTATATGATAAACACCCCATTCTTGTTTCAATCCAGTCAAATCTGAACAATTTTTCTTTTGCCTTTTTTGGTTGACCAATATGCATTTCTAGGGACAAATCAATTCTTGCCAAGATGTTGAAAATCTGAGCCATCCATGTTTTTACAAAGTGATGGTCCGAGGTTAACATATAGTGAGATGGAGATGCCAATATAGTGTTGGAATTATCACAGATGAGACATTTCCGAAACAAGGCACATAATCTCCAATGGTATTCAGCACTCAACGATATCAAACCTAATTCAAATCTTAACCAAGGACCTGGAACACATTTAGGAAGTTGTAATACAGCTCGCCAGTATTTTGCCTCTAATTTATGCAAGCTTTCTGAACAGACGATTTTTTTTGTTTCAAGGCCATATAATATAGTTGGGACTACTTTCTGTTTCCAATATGTTATGGCCGGGCTAATCGTAAATTTTCCAAATTTGTGCAGAGTAATTTTAGTTTGTGAAATAGCAGACTTGATCTTATGGTCCAACGTGATTGAGTGCGAATCCACAGGTGAGGAGCCATCAAATAAAATTCCCAGGTATAAATATGTTGGAACAACTTCAACAATTCTGTTATCAATTCTCCACTCAAAAGATCTTCTTTTGGTGGACCTTGGGGCATAAACAACCACTTGCGTCTTATTTAGGTTGATTATCAACTCATTCAATATTAAATATTCATGAAGAGCAGACAGAAGTTTTTGAAGGCCTATGGGCGTCTTGGATACCAACACTAAGTCTTCGGCGTACCACAGGGCTTTAATAGAGGTACCATTCCCATTTGGCGAATCTGAGATCACATCAGAAAAAATGTATTTAACGTCTTGTATAAAGAAATAAAAAATAGCAGAGGCCAACACACAGCCTTGTTTCAACCCCCGAAATGTCGGAATTGCACTTGACAGAAGGCCTGAAACAGTCAAACGGATCATGATGGAGGTCGATGAGTGTAAGGCATGTATAATGTCACATAAGGTTTTAGGACAATTAGCTAGATGTAGTTTGTTCATCAGTCTGGTTCTAGATACAGAATCAAAGGCTGTGTGAAGGTCAACAAATGCAAAATACATTGACTCTTTAGAAGACTGTGCTTGGGCTTTCATGGCATTGAGGGTTAGTAAATTTACAGACGTTCCCAAACCGGCTACAAAACCCGTTTGGCAAGGATCTCGTTGCTGATAGGTCTCAGTCCAACGTGACAAATCCCATAAGACAAGGCGAGCAAAGATCTTCCTGGGAGCATCAAGAAGGGCAATAGGACGATAGCTCCCCGGGGATTCCCTATCGCCCTTTTTGAAAATAGGAACCAGTATAAAACTTTGCCATGATGTTGGAATTTTTTTACAACAGATAATATGATGAAATAAGTTGTTCAAAATCAAAGCCCATTCCAAGGGGTTCTGTTTAAACATAAAGTTGCTTAGCCCATCCGGCCCTGCAGCACGAGAGGAAGAAGACTTTTTAATTAAACCCTCAACTATACTGGGTGAGCATTCCAAATCCCAGTGATTCGGTGTAGTGGATATATACTTGAAATCTGCATACATCGGGTCAGAGTACAATTTCAGGAAGTGCTCAAGCCACTGAGATTCAGTGACTCCACATAGTTGTAGGTTCAGTTGAGATGGAGACACCGCACTGTTAAGTAAGGACCATATTTGAGCTGATTTTTTGTAATTTGCAGCCGCCAGAAAGGCTTCACCATCCTGCTGATATAAAGTGGCCCTTCTAAAGCGGCACCAGTTTCTATACTGACATTTAATTCTCTGTTGTGTCACTTGTCGAGTACCCAAAGGCATTTTTCGTGTAGCTCTTATGGCTTTTCTGTAGTCACGTTTTGCTTGTTGCATAGTTTGGTCATATTGATGTTTATGTACGCGAATATCATATGATTTGTCAGCAAACATTGTACCAAAGCTTGGAAGGATATCTGCATAGAAATCCTTTTTAGTGATGAGCAATCCTTGAGTAGCAAGCTCAAGATCATAGAGGGGTGCAGGGGTCCATTTAAAACAGGTTCTCGCAGTATTAACAGTTAAGACATGTTTTGACCATCGTTGAGACGATGTTATAGAATCAAGAAGGCCCTCCCATTCAAAAGTTATCATGTGGTGATCATTGATGGTCTGAGTTATAACTTTCAATTGGGTAGCCTTATGAAAAAGGCTATCGGATACGAATACATAGTCAATAATTGACTGGGATTTTCCTCTTTCCCAAGTTGCACTAGCTGGAATATCGCCTGAGATAGCACCATTAGCCAAATATAAATTATGATCTTTCACAAACTTTAACCATCTTCTGGTCTCACACTTTTGACTAGGTGTTTTCGGGCTAATAGAATTGAGATTTAGATCCCCAACCATCAGTATGTCACCCACAGCGTTGTCACAGGCTATTAATTCCAGCATTGCAGTCAGATCCTTATAAAAGGTGTTCTCAGTCAGTCCTAACGGATTACGGTATAGGTTTATTAAGGCCAGAGATTGCACAGAGCTTTTGATTTTAACTAGTTGAATGAAATTGTTGGTAGAGGCCCATTGAGTGATCCTTAATCCTGTACTTGTTTTTACCACCACTAAAAGGCCAGATGTTGGTCTCCCTCTGGAGGCCGTAGAGGCTGGGAGCAAAATAACATTGTGATCATCCCATGTGGGAGTAGTCACCAGCCAAGTTTCCTGCAGGGCCACAATATCATATTTATTAATGTTGGATGAACCTGCCCATTGCAAATGGGAGTGGCCTCTCGTATTCCATGAAAGTAAACTATATTTTACCTGAGGTTGTTCGATTAATGGTTATGTTTGGAAGTTACTGGAAGTAAATTTGTTTGGAATTTGTGCTGGACCACAATAAGAACAGAGACATTCAGAGGAGTTTTGCAACACAATTGGAGTGGGCACAGATGGTTCAGACTCTTTCGCTTCTTCGATCAAACGTTCCGGATCTTGGGCAATAAGGAAGCCCATTTTAAAGAGTGCCATTTTTTCCTTCCAGATCGAATTTAGAACTAGCCCAGATTTGATCCAGAGCCGAACAATTGCGAGATTTTGGTCGCAAACAAATTCGACCTGATCAATATCACTTGACGCAATATCCTGGAGATTGCTTACGTCCCCAAAGATGTTTAGGACACTAGCCCTGCATAGATCGTATTGTTCATGGGGCGCATCTCTACATTTTAAGATTAGAGAGTGACAATTCGCAAATGTATTGCCATTCGTCTGCTTACGGTTTTTCACACCTTGTTTTCTGGGTGTGGGGACGGGAGCAATGTCCTCATTTCTTTTGGTGGAGCCAACCTCAGCTGCAAAACTTACTTTTTTCCAACCACCCACATGATCATTTGATGGATTTTGCACAGTATTCATGGGATTAGAATTAGTATGTGTTAGGTGTGTAAGTGTTTGCAAATTCAAATTGGACCCATTTGCTATATTAGCAGAGGGGCATAATGCTGCACGTTCATTCAAATATGCCTCTACAGCCACCTTTATAGCGGACATCTGTTCTTGTAATTCAAACTGGCTAATAGATTGCCTCCCCATTGGACATCCTACAATAGATTGACCATGTTTAGTATTCAAGGCAATATTCATCAGAATTTGTGAAGGATGAGAAGAGGTGGAGTTAGACGGCATTTCTAATATCTGATTAATTAATTAAATCAATAATTTCTGACAGAGGAGCATGTTCAGTTGGTGCATGGGGTGTCATTGGATTCACAACGGGCACTGCGCCCACACCAATGGAGACAGTAGATTTAGAGGTGGGAGGTGCTGGGATATTGTTTGGGACATCAAACATGCAAACTGGTGATGAAGTTTGCAAGACCACCTGGCGTTGACAAGTCAGACCACCTGACGTTGACAATTCATCACATCCTTCTTTTTGGGCCTAATTTTGGATTTTGCCTTTGTTAAATGAGCGCTGCGGACTTTGGCTATTTTCTGCAAGTCAACAAGTGAAACAAAAGGCTGTCTGGTAATGCCTGTATTATTTTTCGCTATTTGCTTTGGACTCCTGTCGAGATTGATCCAAGAGTCATTTATAGACACACAGTCAGGGGCAGGGGATGTTACAGGGCGAATGATATTTTCGAAATAGGGTAACGCCGAGTTAGGGGCGGCAGCCTTTTTAAGTTCTTGTGTAACAATCATGGGCTGATCAGGACCTACAGCCATGTCAACCTTGCTAATACACTTTGGGAGCGATTGGAAAGTATCTGACAAGCTCTCGATTCCTTCAGCCAGTTGCTGTATTTGTAAAGCTTGAGATGATGTTTTTTGATCAAGAGATTCAAACAATTTATACAAACTGGCTAGTGTAGTATTTACGGCTGCTAACGTGATCTCAATTAGAGCCAAATTTTCTGTTGGGTTTGCAGAAGTATTAATTGGTAGACAACGTCTGGGCGTGGGTAATAAAAAAGAGTCATGTATAGAATTAATAGTTGAGCCCATTATACCTTGATTTGCTGCCCCAGACGACAAGTCTTCATGGGATTTATTTATTTTTTCATCATTAACGTGTAAGGATATGTTAGACACATCAGAAAAATCAGGTAAGTCATGCCCATGACTAGACACCTCAAAAACTGTGGCTAGCGGACACACCATTGGCAGAACATTTCTTGCCTCTTGACATATTGACTCAGATTGCATGTTTGCTAGTATGGTATTATCTGAAACAATAGGCAAACAATTAATAGGCTCATGTCCTACAGGCACACTTGATACAGTACTTACGGTGTTAGCCTTGGGCGTTGTTAATGTGCACAAGGGCGGCACGGTAGAGATTTCCTCAGACATACATTCTTTACGTTTCGCACAGAAAGAGCGGATATCTCTATTTTCAAGTGGTGTCCGAAGAATGGGAGTCAGGATAATAGACTTTTTGGAAATACGGGCTAATTTCCTTTGTTTTGGAGTTGTTAAATCAGTGATTCCTGAAACGCTTATACCGTTACCTGTATACGGCATGTTTGTCTTTAGAGTATACAGGCCAAAATGCATGAATCGATGGTGTATTCTTTGTAATGAGCGCGTATAATATGGCTAACCATGCAATCCCAGCAAGATTTTGTGTTTTATTAATCTCAACTTATTCGCACTCTAAGACCATAAGACCATAAAGTTCAACACACAAATAGCCTTTCCTACTCCCTACTTGCGACGCCGCGGCGAAGCAGGAAAGTGGGACTTAAACCGGGACTTACTCCGGTGCGCGCGCTGTTGCCGTTTTATAGCGCCGCCCACAAAAGTGCAAGCAAAGCCTAGAAAAGGAAAACACAGTAAATATAAGGTCCAAATATACTACTTTCAAACCTAGTATACTGCTGTTCAGAATCACCTTCTGGAGGCTGTAGTATAATGTCCAAAAGTCAAACGTTGATGCAGCAAACACAAGGAGTCCAAGTGAGCAGCAACAGCATGTAGCGGCAAAGCGGGACTTAAACCGGGACTTACTCCGGTGCGCGGGCTGTTGCGGTTTTATAGCGCCGCCCACAAAAGTGCAAGCAAAGCGTGGTAAAAGCAAACTCTTTAAACTTGATATTCAGGGCTCTGAGTTTTCTGCTGATGTTTTTGTCTGTGACTCTTTGAAATCTGTGTTTCTCTCTGGTCGCTCCATGCCTCCATTTCTTGCCTTCGAAAAACTGCCCTCATTGCAGGATTTCACAGCCTTCAATTGGCTGTCCAGATCTATTTCTTCCTTTGAATTTTCGAACATCAAGTTCTGATTTTCCCACAATACATCCACGACTACACGTCCAGAATACTACTATGACTCCTCCCGTGCGCAAACCTTGGTTTTAAAACGGGTATTCATATATATATATATATATATCAGGACCATGACCGTCACAACTTATCTGTATTAACTACATTCATGTTGCAGTAATGTAGAATGCAGTCTAAAAGTTGGGTTAATGGCAGCTATTCCACTGTGGCTTTTAATTTAGTTCAAAGTAAGAGCTTAGCCTATGTACCTGCGAATACATATGGACAGGAGTTAACTTCAGCTATCAAGACGAGTCTGCCATTAGCCACTTGATTTCTGAGCAAGACAGCATTCCAGTATGTAGCCATATTTAAAGAATTTTGTTCAATAATTATTGTGTACGAAGAAAAGTTATCTGACAAAGTTCTTGGCTTCGTCTCATCCCGGCCCAACTCCAGAGTCTGTGCAATACCCAGGTCTTTGTCTTCGGGTTGCTTGATTTCCAACCCACTTCCAGAGTCTGTTTTAAGGCCCACCAAGGTGAATACTTTGCAGGTATGGTAAAGTCGTGAAGTCCGGAGACCGAGACCAATGTTGGCAATTCCTAGCACTGGTCGAGGGTTCGGGACTGCCTTGCTGAACACTGAGCACCTTCTTTCTCTATTGTCAGAATTCCTGGTACACTCCCTTCCTTACTACCATTGACATAACCTGCTTGTCTCTCAGTAAGTTTGACTCATTTCATACTTTCTCCAAAGTCTTCCTGGACCACCAGAATGTCCCTGGTCCCGCTGGCTGATGGGCGTACCTGTTCCCTTCCCTCCTCAAGTCTTGCAACTCTTTCTCCCCCTCTAACTTGACTCCATCCCCCCTCCCAAGATGGTAATGTTTCTCTCCCGCCTGGTCCAGTCCTTCTCAACAGATGGTAACACTCTGTCCATCCTCATCAGTAGAACTCTCTCCAGATGATAACCCTCCTCCAATGGAACTTCATCCTGCCAGCCTCCACCAATTTCCTCCCAGCTCTCCTCTCAATAGACCTCATGTTCGCCAATCTCCTCCAAACACCTTACTCCAACTCACCCAACACTCACACTTTGGCCAAGCTGGGTTGTATAGTCTGCTCTATCCTTTGTGTGGGTGATAGTTCGAGGCATGGATGGGCACCTATGTAGGGTAAGCAGGGCTTATCTGTGATTGGTCAATTTGCTTGTTACATGGGCTGAAGGGGGTTGGGCCTGAGCTTATATGAAAGCCTGCTGCCCTTTGGATTTTAAATCTGCCCTGGATATGTGAGGTTGCCTTGATTTCGCTTTGCATACATGCTAACATTGGTTACTGTAAAGTGAGTTCCTCTGTTTTACACAGCATGTAATTCAAAAGTGAGAATACTATTTAGTAAGATGGGGAAGTGGTCTGGTCTTCATGTAAGGCTTTCCTTGTGGTGAAATGCCAATGTTGTAACCTCTGTGATGCTAGCTGGAAACATTTTGAACTAGTAATGCGTCATTTCAGGTTTGTGCTCAATTTTGTATCTGCAGGATTCCTAATGTTTGCGCTAGTCTGCCTATTTCCCTGGAATGTTTTCTTCTTCAGGAATGTCAAATACGGAAATGTATTTCCATATGGGCTGGTGAATTCAGTGTTGCAACTTTATTCCCTTTAGGAGAACTTCATTCTTATGCTAGTGGTTTGTGTCTGGTTAAAAGGGCAAAATGGCTTTCTATTTACTACCAGTATTAAGATTATCCTCCTGGGATGTGTGCCTGACCCCCCTGCCCAGGTGATCATTGGCTCTTGTGGGTTTGGAAATGTTCCTGTGATTGTCCTTTGCCTTAAAGTGGGACCCAGTGTGGAGGACTGGGCATCCCCTGTATTCCACCTATGGGTCTTGCATCCACTAGCATGATGTGGTAACGGGCCCCTTGGACCATGCATCTGTAGGTCTCCAAGGTTAGTCAGGGGACTTTGACACATTACCTTGTCATTTGTTCTTTTGTATAGGAAAGGTACAAAGCAGTAGTAACATATTATTTTGTTTTAAAAAAATCACAGTAATTACAGGTTAGTTGGATTGGTACGATTGGTTCAAAGTTGTAATGTTAAAGTATATGCTGACAGCAAATCAAAAATAGTTGGCTTTACCTTTCGTGTTCACTTCTGCTAATAATTTGTTCCCAAACTGATTCTGCTCGGAGGCAGTTTTATGCACTTTTAGTGACATCTTTGCTACCCATTCTACAAAATGTACGCCACTAAGATATGTAGGAGAGTCGATTGTCGCTCTTTTTCCCCACGATTTACATTTCTGCTGTATTTGTATACTGAGTCTACGCTCTTTAGTTATTTCAATGCAAGTCGATTACATTGTCGACTATAAACGTGCAGGTTAATTCCTGCGTATCTGTGTTAGGGCCTCTCGGCCCTCTGACTTCTTAGGCAGGGTATTGGTTAAATTTTCTGATAAAGTAAAGCACTTTAAGTGAGTCTTTGACAACAGAGCTCAACAAAAAGCTTTTGAACGTCCCAGGTTTCGTTTCCAAGCTGGTCTTTGCACACCTGTCAATAACCCTGCTGTTATTAATTTCCTGATCGTGAAAATAACTAATTGCTACCATTTGTCAAAACGCACATCGAATTAAGAGGTTGGTGCTTATTGGGGGGGAAGATGATGCTGCTTAATGCCTCAGGGAAGGTGAATCCGCTATGCAGGTGACCTTTAGTGAGTCTGGGATGGTCTGACATTTTCAGCGAGGATAGGGTATTGATCCTCCGCAGTGCTAATTTATAGTGTGATTAAAATAAAAACAGTGTTTTGTCTCTGGTCATTCTTCTGTCAAACACTTCGACGTGGCATACTATGTTGAACTTTGCCACAGGCCTCATTTTGCTGGTGGTTCATTTACCCCCACAGACTCGCCCCAAAACTAGTAGAACCCCGGGGTAGAACCCTTTCATAGCTACAGTAAATAGTTTTCAGTTCGTTCAGTAAGTGCAGATCTGAATCGACTGAAGTTCGTCCACCTTATGTGCCCTGCTCATTACGTTGTGCTTTTTAGATGAAAGCGCACGTTTGTTTAGTTTTTGGCAAGTGTCCTTTATTGCAAAGTTCCTAAACTACGACTGCTTTGTAATTCCGCCTGTCAAGGTGAATTACTCTCATATCTTGAAGGGCGGACATTTTCTTTTGACAAGAGAATCCCTCTGCACGAGTCTAGCCTGTTTAATAGCGAGGGCGGCGTCATTGTGTCTCCTAATCCAGCCGGCTCTCCGCAATGGGCGCGTGCATACGTCTAGCAAAATGGATGGTCGCTATGCACAGAGGTGTTGTATGTATGTTATATAGATGCGGGTGTATGTGAGCAGAATATCCGAGCGGGTCCAGATGGTTTATTCAGAGAACTCTTAATCCTGTCCGGGAAGTATCGACTTTACACTTTTGATTCTGTAATGCCATGAAAGGGGGATTTTCTATGACATGAAATCCCTGTAGCCCGCCTCCCTAAATGCTTTATTGGCCTCATATCTTAAGAGGCTTACGTTTCTCCTTGTCTGCTATAACCAGAGCGCCTTTAGCCTGCTGTAATTGTCCTGTACTCGGCGTCTTGAGAAGTGAGCTGTCCACGTTGACAGACCTGAACTGCTCTCTGGGGGCCTACTTATTACATTTCCTTTTTTTTTAAAAAAAAAAAAAACTAAATCCAGACTGCATTGAATTCCGCCACGTACAATTGGCTTATTGAAGAACTATTGCTCTTGAAAGGTTATATATGAAAAGGAAGGAACAACTTAAAGCAGCACACTTCTCTCAACGCCTTCGTGCAAAGAGCTGTTTGCAGGTTTAGGGTCATTAGGAGCTGAAGGGACTCAGGCGCTGGGTCAAAAGGCTAATTGGAACATGTGTGTCTTCAGTGCTTTCCTCACTTGAGAAGAGTAATATATTAGTGTACTGTAAAGAGATGGAAAGAGGGAGCGGTTCAAGGTTAAGCACACATGGCTATTTCTCGTTCAAGGCGCATTGTAGCCAGGAGAGACTCAGGGCCTTATTCAAGGAAACGTTTTATAATGGTGCAATCCCGTAGGAAAACGCTCTGTGAATCGGGCCCTTACTTTGGCTGTCTGCTGCCAGAGAACCTAGAGTGAAATATATCATAGGATAGTTAATTATTCACTGTGCATTAATGCGCGTAACATGAATGGAATATGTTTGATGTGTTAAGTATGACCTTTCTTTAATGTTTAGTGTTTTCTAAGTGCTATTGAGGTCTGTATAATTAAGCTTTTCTTAGTGCAGAACCTTTGGAGGCAGGGTTTGCATATGCGTTTTTCTGCCTGTGTGTATAGGGGTTAATATTAGTGTCTGAGTGCTGAGTGTATTTTCCTTTCCCTCTGGCAGGTGCTGGATGCATCTCCTCCCCCGTTCCCTGAAAAACAAGGATGGTGGCTCCATTAACAAAAATGAGGGGTGTCCCTGTGGAATTGAGGTGCGGGGGGGGGGCAAGTCTCCAGCATCACTGTGTCTCGGTATGCCCTGTTTGAGGGTCTGAGGCTGTACACAACTCCAAGCATCCAGGGAAGGTGACACCTATTGGGTTCCTTGGAGTCTTCCAGATATTTCTCCCCACCTTCCTTCACCCTCCATGATCTGCTTCTGTGGAGGGTAAGGATTGCTCTGGTATTGGGTCGGGGCACAGACTCCATCACAGACACATTCCGCCGTGATCACGGTTTGTTCCTCTACCAATAGTGAGTGAAGTTGTTGAAAGCAGGTTTTATGGGATTGGAATGCTAACAATTCTTTTTTTTTTGTTTACTGATTTTTATTAATATAGATTTATAACATGAATATGAAATAGCATTTTCTAAGTAATAAAACATCAGTAATGGAGAAGATATGAACTATCACTATAACGAACATCCTGAATCAAGGTAAAATGAGTATTGAAGAATAACGGGGGAGACTAAACACAATATAAGAGGGATGAAATGAGGGAGGAAGATGTCATAAATATTAAAATGGCAATGTGACAAGTAATGGTCCAAACACTTGAGATACTGAATAAATATATCCCACTTCTTATTTAACTTTTGAATGCTTTCAGTAGAAAAAGCATAACCTTTTTCAATACGATGAAAAGAGCACATGTATTTCCTCCAAGCATTAACAGTTTACTAGAGTCTTTTCAATTGGAGGTGATAACATGAAAAGCAATGCTAATAAAAAGATAAAAATAAATTGGGCAGTTCAATTAGTTGCCTATATGGGTTAATAATTGGACCAATTATTAAATTGCATAGTGTTAGACGATCCTCTTCACACCAGAACACTGCTCACATCTCCCCAACACCTTCCTCGGGTTCCCACACGACTCCCTCCAGGGTTCGAGGCTCATGTGATTCGGTTTACCCAAAGGACCGAAAGTTCCGTACCAGGTACAATTTATGGGCTCGGTTGCAGCCCTTCCTGCATTGGCAGTTGCCATGGAGAACATACAGCAGAAGGGGCGGCGGAACACCTCCACGCCGATCGTTCAGTTGCTCACGTGATTCAGAGCGGCGTTTCCCATGTGACCTTGGTGGACGTCACATGACCCCGAAACGCACAGTATATAAAGCCTGATGCACGGAGCACTCATCGCTTCTCAGCTGTCTTCAGACCCTGTTTGGCGCTACGTTTGATAACACTATTGGTTTACCTTGATCTTGGAACTCTCACTTGGACTCCTTCGGATTATCCTTTTGTACTTTTGCTTGGAACTGCTTATCTATTGCTGGATTTCGACACGACCCTCACTTATCTTCGGATCATCCCTTGGTACTTTGTTGAACTTCTACGCCATTTCCCTTTTGGGATTCAAGTTATGCCTTCAGCTATACAGGTGGCTTATCCTGTATCCACGCTTGCCTGCGTTCCTCTTGTTCTAGGGACCGCCTCATCTGAGTCTCGAACCTCCCTCCTAGGTTTCCTGGGTTTTCCAAACACCGGATAGGTAAGACTATTCAGATCCTTTGGTTCTTGTGATATATTGTAATTGCCTGGTACTTAACCTTGTTCTTTTTGCAGCAGCATTGGTGTTCCAGAGGTTCCGTGGATCCGGGAAGTAACATCTCCCACCAGTGGCCCCAAAGGTCGCACAGCGGGTTTCTTTTGGTTTCCCTGTGCATCACTTGGGGACGGAGGTCTCAACGGTCTACACGACACTCAAGTCAGAACACACTGAGAAGCCATATAGTCGTGTTAGATAATTCAGAGGTCCACGGTAGAACCCATAGCTGCTTTAGTTCAGGCAATTACAGTGTTAAGTGCAGATATGGCCGCCGCTAATACGGTGATTCACCAAAGGCTAGATTCCATACAGAGTGTTCAGCATTCCCTTCCTGCAGACTCTGAATTCGGGGATGCTGCCACTTAAACCACACCTCCTCCGTTGGCGAGTACCCCAGCTCCAACTCCAGTGGTCCTCCCAGCCCCTTCCCCTTTGGCCGCTCCTGAATGTGATCAAGGTGACCCCAAGAAGTTCAGGACTTTCATCAATCAGTGCAAGTTACACTTCCTGTGTAGACCTTTGGCCTTTCCTAATTCCACTGCCAAAGCGGCCTTTGCCCTTTCCCACCTGGCCGGGACAGCTGCCGCTTGGGCTAACCCTTTACTGGAGAACAATAGCCCGGTTCTCTATGATTTTGCTTTGTTAGTTCTAGAGATGTCTCGAGTCTTCAATACCCGACACAAGGCACAGTCTAGGGATTTGGAGTTGTTAGAGCTAACCCAGGGTAGAGGGACCTTGATAGATTACATCACCCGTTTCAACCAATTGGTCGCCGAGACATCATGGCCAGAAAGCAAGCGGGCGGTCATATTCTATAGGGGGTTGGATAACGCAATGAAAGATGCCTTAGCAGTGATTCCTTCCGTGCCCACTCAGTATCAGGAACTAGTGGATCTTGCCCTGCAGGTAGATGCACGTCGATCAGAGCGCAGAGCTGAGTTGGGTCTTTCTTCTCATCCTACAGTTGTTAGTACCCCTGCTTCTAGCACTGAGGAACCTATGCAAGTGGGAGGTTTACGTAGCCCTATCACAACATCCGAGAGAGAACGTAGGAGGGTGGATAATGCATGCTTTTATTGTGGCACCACGGGACATTATGTGAAGGAATGCCCTCGACGTCCCAAGAAGTCTCAGGTTTTTCAGACAGCTCGACCCGGAGACCAGGTCGAGTTTCCAGTCTTCATCTCCGGGTACCACTCTTGCTTTTGCTCGTGTCCAGCCCATCTTTGTACAGGCCACTCTTTGTCCCTCTACGGGTATCTCTCATGCAGTCACGATCATCATTGACTCTGGTGCCACTGGGAACTACATAGACATTGCTTTAGCCCGTTCTCTCAATCTACCTTTAGTGGTAAAAACCCGACCTGAACCGGTTCAGGCCGTAGATGGCACTGCACTAGTCTCTGGTCCCGTTAGACACCAAACTGCTCCTCTATTATTGACCATACAAGATATTCACACAGAGACGCTAAGTTTTGACTTGATCACCACACCTCAATTCGGTATCATATTAGGAATACCATGGTTGCGTGAACACAATCCTCTGATTAATTGGCAAACAGGCACGGTGCTCTTTGAGTCTGATATCTGTCAGAACTATTGTCTCCCAACCCATCAAGTAACAGATACTCCTTCACGGGCCTTGGGAGCTCTTGTTCAACTCACGTTGAATGATGATGGATCAGAGGTTGTGAATTCCCAAACCGTCGGAGGGGTAGTTACCGGGATTCCATCTGAGTACAAAGCATTTGAATCAGTTTTCGATCGCGGTTCTTCTGAGGTGCTTCCTCCACACAGACCATATGACTGCCCGATTGAACTAATCCCGGATTCTACCATTCCTTCGGGCAGGATTTATTCTCTGTCCCCCTCGGAAGAACAAGCATTGAAACAGTATGTACAGAACGGCCTACGACTAGGACATATCTGCCCCTCTACTTCACCAGCTGCAAGTCCCATTTTCTTTGTACCTAAGAAAGAGGGCGACTTACGTCCCTGTGTGGATTACCGGCGTCTTAATGCCATCACGAAAAAGGATAGGTATCCAATTCCTTTGATCACACCTCTTCTGGACCACTTATCCCATGCCTCCGTTTTAACCAAGCTGGATCTTCGCGGCGCATATAATCTAGTGTGCGTTCGCGAGGGCGATGAGTGGAAAACTGCCTTTTGCACCCGTTACGGCTTGTATGAATATCTAGTCATGCCCTTCGGTCTATGCAACGCCCCGGCAACATTCCAGCGTTTTATGAATGACCTATTCAGGGACATTCTGGACGTATACATGGTTGTTTATTTGGACGACATCTTGATCTTTTCACGGAATCTTGATGACCATGTAAAGCATGTCCGGGAGGTCTTATCCCGTCTGAGGGAACATTCCCTATTTGCCAAACCCGAGAAATGTCAGTTTCATAAAACGTCTGAGTTTCTGGGCTTCCACATTACCCCTGGGGCACTATCCATGAACGAATCCAAGGTTAAGGCAGTCCTAGATTGGCCAGTTCCTCAGACACTCAAGGCCTTGCAGGCCTTTTTGGGCTTTGCCAATTTTTACAGGTGCTTTATTTCGTCCTTTTCCACAATTGTGGCCCCACTTACGGCCCTGACCAGCCCTCAGGTACCCTATCAGTGGCAAAAGGAACCTCAGGAATCTTTTGAGGCTTTGAAAACCGCTTTCACCACCGCACCGATTCTCCAGCACCCCAATCCTGATCTTCCATTCATAGTTGAGGCGGATGCCTCTTCTTTTGCCCTCGATGCGGTGTTGTCTCAGACATGTCCTACGACAGGCAAGTTGCACCCGGTGGCATACCACTCCCACAAGTTTTCCAATACTGAGACCCATTATACTGTAACGAAGAAGGAACTTCTGGCTGTCATGGACGCCTTTCGTGTCTGGCGCCATCACCTCCTGGGGGCTAAGCATCCAATCACTGTATACTCAGATCATCGGAATCTACAGGGTCTGGCCTCCTTAAAGTGCA
Source organism: Ambystoma mexicanum (assembly GCF_040938575.1). Lineage (NCBI taxonomy): Eukaryota > Metazoa > Chordata > Amphibia > Caudata > Ambystomatidae > Ambystoma > Ambystoma mexicanum. The sequence goes on from NC_090922.1 coordinate 293,930,567, forward strand.
TCAATAGCAGACAGGTCCGGTGGCATCTCTTCTTTTCCGCCTTTGATTTTCACATTACTCATCGTCCTGGAATCACTCATGGAAAAGCGGACGCCTTGTCACGCTCTCCGGGTGGAGTCGAGTTGCCAACCTTCCCCGATACTGTTCTTGGTAAGAGTCATGTGATTTGTCTCTGCACTCCCTCTCTGTCACTGTTGGATTCTGTGCGAGCATGGACGAGCAATCATTCTGACCAACTGCGGGATTGGGATCCCGTATATTGTGATGGTTTGCCTTTCGTGCATGAACGTCTGTTCCTTCCCACGCCTGACACCGTAACCTGGCCCTTGAATGGTCTCATGATGCTCCCTTTAATGCCCATCCCGGCCGGGAGCGCACTATGGATCTCCTAAAGCGCTGGTGGCCCTCTATGAAGCGCGACGTGGAATGCTATGTCAACTCTTGCGCTGTTTGCGCTCAGGCCAAACATCGAAGAGGTCGTCCAGTTGGACTGCTGCTTCCGCTTCCGGTACCTCCAAGACCTTGGCATACACTGACGATGGATTTCGTGACCGATCTCCCCAAGGTACGGGGTTTTGACACCATCTGGGTGGTGGTAGACACATTCACAAAAATGGCTCGCTTTGTTCCTTGTAAGGGGATCCCTTCGGCCCCAGTCTTGGCGGAGTTGTTTTTTGAATCTGTGTTCATGTTGTTTGGGCTTCCTTCTGTCATTATTTCCGATCGTGGGTCACAGTTCACCTCTCGTTTTTGGAGATCTTTGACTAAACTACTTGGCATTGATACCAGGTATTCTTCGGCCTATCACCCTGAGACTGATGGGCAGACTGAAAGGACGAATCAATCTATGGAGCAGTGTCTTCGGTGTCTTATCTTGCAGCAGCAGGCCTCCTGGTTGAGTGCCTTACGGCTTGCCGAGTTCGCATACAATAACGCGGCTCACTCTGCTACAGGTTTTTCTCCTTTCTACGCCCTCTATGGCCAACACCCCAAGGTCTTGCCTGTCCCTGACGCCTCTGTCTCTTTGAATCCTGCGGCCACGGCCTGTCTTAGGGATCTGTCTGCTGTTCATGCTAGTACTTTGGTCCATCTTACTGAAGCAAAGGCCTCTATGAAGTCCCGTGTTGACGGCAAGCGCTTGGCTGCTCCTCTTCTTGCGGTGGGTTCCAGGGTGTGGTTGTCTTCCCGTCACCTTCGTCTGGTGGGTTGTCGGAAACTTCTGCCTCGCTTCGTTGGCCCGTATGTGATCTCTCAGGTTGTGAATCCAGTGGCTTTTCGTCTGGTTCTCCCGAGTTCTTGGCGAATCCATCCTGTTTTTCATGTCTCTCTCCTCAAGCCATGTCCTGATTCTTCGCGCCTTCGAGCCCCAGCAGCCCCGGTGTACCTGGCCTCCCCTGATGTTTTTGAAGTGTCAGCTATTTTGGGTTCCCCTTGGTTTAGGGGTAGGCTCCAGTATTTGGTGGATTGGAAGGGTTATGGACCAGATGAGCGTTCTTGGGTTTCCGCCTTGGATCTTGACGCTCCTCGGTTGGTAGCCCGGTTCCATAAGGATCACCCGTCCTGCCCACGAGGTCGTGGGCTGTTTGGGGGGGGCTATGTTAGACGATCCTCTGCACACCAGAACACTGCTCACATCTCCCCAACACCTTCCTCGGGTTCCCACACGACTCCCTTCAGGGTTCGAGGCTCATGTGATTCGGTTTACCCAAAGGACCGAAAGTTCCGTACCAGGTACAATTTACGGGCTCGGTTGCAGATCTTCCTGCATTGGCAGTTGCCATGGAGAACATACAGCAGAAGGGGCGGCGGAACACCTCCACGCCGATCGTTCATTTGCTCACGTGATTCAGAGCAGCGTTTCCCACGTGACCTTGGTGGACGTCACATGACCCCGAAACGCACAGTATATAAAGCCTGATGCACGGAGCACTCATCGATTCTCAGCTGTCTTCAGACCGTGTTTGGCGCTACGTTTGATAACACTATTGGTTTACCTTGATCTTGGAACTCTCACGTGGACTCCTTCGGATTATCCTTTTGTACCTTTGCTTGGAACTGCTTACCTATTGCTGGATTTCGACACGACCCTCACTTGTCTTCGGATCATCCCTTGGTACTTTGTTGAACTTCTACGCCATTTCCCTTTTGGGATTCAAGTTACGCCTTCAGCTATACAGGTGGCTTATCCTGTATCCACGCTTGCCTGCGTTCCTCGTGTTCTAGGGACCGCCTCATCTGAGTCTCGAACCTCCCTCCTAGGTTTCCTGGGTTTCCCAAACACCGGATAGGTAAGACTATTCAGATCCTTTGGTTCTTGTGATATATTGTAATTGCCTGGTACTTAACCTCGTTCTTTTTGCAGCAGCATTGGTGTTCCAGAGGTTCCGTGGATCCGGGAAGTAACATCTCCCACCTGTGGCCCCAAAGGTTGCACAGCGGGTTTCTTTTGGTTTCCCTGTGCATCACTTGGGGACGGAGATCTCAACGGTCTACACGACACTCAAGTCAGTGACAGTGGTTCAAGAAAGTGAAAAATAGGATGGTCCAAACTTTGGACCAAAATGAAATAACAAATCTGCAGTCATAGATTAAATAGGATAAGTCTGCGTTTGGAGCCCAATATGACCAGCATTTATTGGATGAGCTTTTATATATTTTAGTTGTTCATAATGGTGAAAGGAAGGCGCAATGTACACATTTTTTAAAAAGGGTTTGAGAAGTGGAATAATACAGTTTCCAAATAGTGCTCCACATATCCGGAGTGGGTTGAAAATTCCCATTGTCAAAGGATGATCGTATTGAACAGGTTCCTATTTTGAGTTTCAGTTAAAAAGGAGTAAAGTTTGAAGACTTTGGTGGAGGATTTACTAAGCATCGAAGTTAATAAAGGTGATGGGGATTTTTGATTTAAGGAAGGTCAAGATTTGGTTAAGGAGTTGATAAGAGAGCGATGAAAAGATGCTTCAGAATCAAGAACATTGAATTGATGGCATAATTGTGCAAAAGGAATTTCTATACAATTATGGAATACATGCTCTATATTTTTAATGCCAGAAGAATACCATCAAAGATTTTAGAATTGGATTTGCTAGGAAATTATTTATAAAACCAGAAGAAAATATCTCCATTATCAGTTTGAGAAAGAGTTAGCAGGATGTTTGTTTCAAATAAACTTAAGGTCATGCAAAGAGGGCTAAGAAGAAATATTTGGCCAAGACGAGGCTGATAGAAAATGATAAATGGTAAGTGGTGCAATTATATTAGCTTCAATATTAATTTATGTGGGAGCATTTAGTAGTTGTAAATAATGTAAAGTAATGACATCATTTGTTTTAGAACAAAAGCTTTGTGGTATAAATCAGGGAATTTTACACCACAAGAATATTTGGAATGTTTGAGTTTATTAATGGCGATTCTTGGTGTTTTTTGGCTCCATAAGAATATAGAGGGCATATCATGTTTTTTGGAAACATTTTATTGGGATAGATACTGGAATCATTGACAAAAAATAGAATATTGTAGGGCTGAGCATCATTTTTATAGAATCAAAACGACCTCACCATGATAGAAAAAGAGGTGACTATTTAAAAATCATATCATTAGTTTTATCTAGCATAAGATTTGTATTAATAGTAATGGTAGTGTGACTATATTTAGCAACTAGTAAACCAAGGGCATAACAAAAAGTGGAGTATTAGCTGAAGTGCATTCATTATTGCGTGGCATCATTTCTGATTTATCAAGATTGTGCATGTATCCTGAAACTAGAGGGAATTCATCTATAGAAGAAATTAAATGTTGAATAGAGGAGGCAGGGTTTGATGAGCATAAAGTGTCATCTGCATAGGCAGATATTTTAATTTCAGTATTGCCTAAAAGAATACCAGTTATATTTTTATTAGATCTGATATTTTGTAAGAAGGTCTCAAGGGCTGCATTGAAAAGTCGAGGCGAGAGAGGACAGCCTTGACGTGTTCCTCGAGTAATATGTAAAGAATGGGTATGAGAGTTATTAATAAGAATTTGGGTGGAAGGTGTAGAGTAAAGAACTCGACGAGGTTAATGAGAAATGGAGAAAAAACATGCCACTTCAAGGACTTGAATATAACCAGGAAACTTGATCAAATGCTTTTTCAGCAACTAATGCAAGGAGAGCTAAAGATGCACAAAAAGATCTGGGAGCCCCTCTACTGAGAACGAATATGGCCAAATAACCTGTTCTATAGGAAGGTACCCACTCAGGAGGGTCTACAACAACGTTATAGCTCACTGTACCTTTCACAGAGGAGAAAAATCCATTTACATATCAGTCTTTCTCCAACCCACAAGGGCATTCAAGCACCGAAATGCTAGGCAATTCTCCTCTGAGCAAGAGTACTAACAGCAACCCCAGACACATGTTTCGGCCTGCCCTTGTGGGTGGGATAAAGACTGATATGCAAATAGATTGTTCTCCCCTCTGAAGGTTTCATTGAGCTAAAACGTGGTTGTAGACCCTCCTGAGTGGAAGAAAATCCATAGAACAGGCTATTAGACCCATGTTCGTTCTCAGTAGAGGAGCTCCCACACTCCTTTGTAACTTTGTAAAACTTGGGGTAATCCAGATGTGGACCCCTTGCTCACTGTGTCTTAGAGAGGCTCAGCTTCACCTCACCGATGAGGCCCGACTAGGACGAAACACATGTCTGGGGTTGCTGATGTTACTCTTGTTCAGAGGACATTTGCCTAACATTTCGGTGCTGGACTGCCCTTGTGGGTTGGACAAAGACTGATGTGCAAATGATTATTTCTCCTCTCTAAAGGGTGCAGTGAGCTAAAATATGGTTAGACCCTGCTGAGGGGAAGACATCCCATAGAATAGGGTATTAGACCAATGTGGGTTGTAAGTAGGGAGGCTTCCACACTCCTTTGTAACTTAGGAGAGCTAAAGAGTCATTTGATTCCTGGGAATGGGAAAGGACATTGAAGAGTAATCTTGTATTGGAGCAAGTGTAACCATCGTAGATTAATCTAAATTGGTCCATATGGATAAACTTGGGAAGGAAGGCTTTGAGGCGTTGGGCTAAAATATTTGCAGAAATGTTGTAGTTAGACTTCATAAGGTAGATATGGCTTTAGTGTTTAATAATGGAGGGATCTTTATTTGGCTTGTTAATTAAAACCAAGTGTGCTTCACCAAAAGAGCCTAAGCTGATATATTTATGGGTAAAGTGGCAGTATAGTTCTAAAAGTTTCGGAGAGACAGGGTTAAAGAATGCTTTATAAAAATCAGTGTATTATCCATCGGTACCTGGCGCTTTTCCTGATTTGAAATCTGAGATGGCTTGTTTGGTTTCGAGCAAAGTGATGAGATTGTTGAGAGAAGAGAGATCAATGTGGTCTATAGGGTTTTTCTTGTTACGTTAAAGAAGAATTATGTTTCAGATACATTAATAGAAGGATTAGCAGAGTATGAATTGAAATTGAATTCTAGACACACTCTATTGATATCTTATTGAGTTAATCTTCTGCTATCAAGGTTCATAATGTATGTAATAAACGATTTTTCTTTTTTCTGGCCAACATTTGTCCAGCTCTATAAAAACCACTATAAAATGTATATTTGTACCAGAGTAGGGAATTGGCAGCTTTACCAGTACATCATTTGTTATAATCAATGCAATTACTCATGAGTGTTTTAGCAATATTAGGATCTGAGTTGCTGTAATCAGTTTCAAGTTTTTTAATGGTAGTTAACAATTTGTTAGATAAGGATTAAGCTTGTTTCTTTTTATATGCTGCAAATTGAATAATAAAACCATGCAAAGCTATTTGACCGCATCCCAGTAATGTATCGAAGCATGTTCTGGGCGATTGATTTAGAAGAATCCTTTAATAAAGGTATTTGTATTTTCAATAAAAGTGGCATCGTTCAAAAGAAGAGTTAAATCTCCATCTTGGTGAACATTTGGGGGAATGTATGAGTACTAATGTAGCAATAACAGGGGCATGATCTGAGATCATAATGAACCTATTTTAGAATTAAGTCTGAAGCTAAAGACAGATAAATAGATATATAATCTATTCCAGACAAGGAATCATGGGGGAGAGGGGGAGGTGTAATCCTTAAAATCAGGGTGACAAAATTGCCAAGAGTCCCCTTAACCAAGATTATCTAAAATGTAGGCCATTTTTGCAAGATTTAGAATTGACAAAATTAGAAATAGACTTCGATCCAAAGTGAAATCAAATACTTGGTTAAAGTCCCCTCAAATGATACATCGATTAGTCTTTCTGCAACAGTTTTAGTTTCGAATTTGACCAAAATAGAAGATCAGGTGCTGTAGGACCATAAACATTTTCCAAGTTGACAAGTAAGTTATTAACAATTGCATCAATGATTATCTAGCGACTTTTAGTGTCTTTTTCTTCACTGATTAAAGAAAAGGCAACCTGTTTATTAACGTGAATGGAGACAGCGCTTATTTTCTCGAAAGCATCTGAAAATAGAGTATGCCCAGTTCAGGAGCCTTTAATCTTCTTATTTTCATCATCAGAGTCCAAATGAGTTTCTTGCAGACAGGCAAAGTCAACTTATTTGGCAATTTGAGAGATGATTTCACAGCTTTTGGTGGGATGGTTTATTCCTTTGATATTCCAGGTAAACATCTTTATTGTCATTTGTAAGTATGATGGTATATATTGAGCATTTTACGAGCGGTGTGAAGAGGAACATCTCCAAACAGGAGAACTATTGATATTCTATAGTGTAAAAAATGCGTTTGTGAAGTATTATACAACGAGCATTGCAATGATGACACATAAGGGGAAGCACATGAGGAAGGGAAAAAAGGGGAAAGGTAATACAAAAATAAATGGAATAAAAAGGAAGTAAAGAAAAAAATCCCCAAAAGAATAAAATAGTGTAAGAATACCATGGTAGTTTTAGAAGCATAAAATGGATAGAGCATAAGAGACAGTAGATGACCAACAATAAGAGACAGTAGATGACCAACATGGGATAGCGGGATAGACAGCCGACAATGTAGAAAAGTAGAAGCATGACAATTGTGGTAGAAAATGAAGTTAGCATGAATAACAAATCAGTTAACAAAGGTCGAGGAGAAACAGAACTTCAAAATAAATCAAGTTAAGAGTGCAAGGAGAAAAGAGAAGGTTCTGTCACTTTAATGGGTGATCTGGATTTGTCTCTGGAACAATCAGAACTATTAGAAGGAGCAGATGGTTCAGATCTGCTGCAAGTGGTGCTGTATTTTCTTTGTTTATTTTTAGATTTTTCAAAGACTGACTTGATGCTGAGGCTCACCTTGAGAAGAAAGTGCAGTTGTATAAATAAGACAAAGTGGGTTCTATCAGTGTTGATTGGAGATATTGAAGCAATTTAAAGAGTTCATCGGGGTCCGCGAATTCCTGAGTATGACCATCTGGGATTGTAATGATCATTCTTGCAGGTTCAAGTAACACATATCTGATTCTTAATTTTTTCATTAGTGGTCTCATGTTGAGAAATCTTCTCCTTTTGGCTTGCGTGATCTTAGATAAGTCAGGAGATAGAAAGATTTATGGCCCCAAAAAAGAATAGCTGAATTCTTTCTGGCCACTACTAAAGCATGGTGAGCTTGTTGGTGTCTAAGAAAGCATGAAATAAAACGTCTAGTGGCTCCGTTGTTGAAGTAATACCAGGGTTTTATTCGATGAGCTTGTTGCAGTTCCAGTGGAGGAGAAAAGGTAATACCTTATACTTTGGGGATCCAATTGATAAAAACATTAATTGGGTCTTCACATTCAATTTTCTCAGAAATCCCTTAAAAGCACAGGTTGTCTCTCCGATTTCTATGTTCTAATTCCGTGACATCAGACTCAAACTGGAAAAGTCTCTTTTTTCAACAAAAGAAATTCTCTCCTCTGCTTCATCTAATCTGCCTGTCGCCATTTTTATTTAGTTTTTGAAACATTTAATTTCATCTTCAATCTTAGAAGCGCGTGTGTCTAGCATATACACTGTAGAGCGAATGTGACTGAGTTCCTTGAGGATTTTTTACATGCATGAGATGAGTGTGGAGATATCTGATAGAGGGGCATTTTTGGTATTATTAGCAACAAGCAAAAAGTACCCCTTCTCCGAATGGTTTCTGTGGACAGACATGACAACATTCTCACTAATTGTTAAAAATCAATTATTATTATTGTTTTTTTTTAATTTATTTACTTGTGTATAGTCAAATTTTGACTTTTTATAAGATACGTTGCAGAAATTCAAGTCTTTGAAAATTCAAGTCTTATGAGGGTTTACTTTCTTCTCATACCATTCGTGCAGCTTCTATTTGTTTTATGGCAAATTTTTGAATTTTTGCCGCAGCAATGATCCATCTGGTCTTTTCACCCGAAATTAGATGAGCCCACCAAGTCTCTTCTTCTCGATTGATCGAGTTAGTCAGCAGAGGTACGAGGTGTGCGGCTCTGGCTCCTTCTGTAGCCAGGCATGACATTAATAAATGTCTTACATTTTCTGTCTGATGTTTTTTTTTACACTTTGTGGATTTGCTACTAGGACTTCTTCGGTACAAGATATAGTTTCTAGCTGGCGCTTCCTCATGATCACCCAATTGTTTAACATCTGGCAGCTTTCCTTTTTAACTTCTTCAGCGAACAGCTGTTAGATAGGCAGGCTGCCCTGCATCAAAATCTTTCTATACAACTGCATGGAGTTATCATCTACCATTGCTGACAATGAGACCAGTGCCAATTCACGTCTGATAGCAGCCACAGGTGTTGATTTAGGTACGTTGAGGACGGTTCTCCATAAAAATCCTTCTAACTTAGGCCATATTGTGGTTGGGATGGCTAGACAAGCGTCCATTCCGTAGACGATCAATGGCACCATTTTGGTTTTATAGAATTGGATGGCAGGGAGCAGAGAGAACCTACCATATTTGTTGTCGATTTGCTCTTGTTTGCGTGTGACGTTGCGATTTTTGTCCCAAAGAACTTCTTGCATACGGGTGTCCGATTTGGAGCATTTGATCGTAACTCCAAGGTATTTAAAGTATGCAACTGATTCAATTTTAGATCTGTCCAAATACCAGTTCTGTTTTCCTCCTCTTTTTGTCGATCTCTCCAACTTCAAAATCTTTGTCTTCATCTTGTTTATTTCCAAATTGTTCTGTTCAATGTAGCTCACCAGGTTATTTATTTGTCTTTGGAGCCCGATAATGTTTGGTCCAACAATATCAAATAATCGGCATAGAGCAAATGTCAGACACTGTAATTGCCGATTTTGTGTGGAAATGAACGAACTGTTGACGCCAAATCTTTGTAGTCACCCAAAAACGTGATAAACAGGGCGGGTGCCAGGGGGAAGCCCATTTTCACTCCCCTGTTTGATGGAATTCCCGATGACAGCAAAACTTGTTGACTGAGCCGGACTCGCATTTTTGTGTTGGTGTGCAAAGCGATTATGGGGCCCATGATGTCTGATGGGCATTTCCAGGCTACAAGTTTCTGCCAAAGTTTTGCCCGATCCACTCAGTCGAACGCCTGGGTTAGGTCGATGAAAGCTCGGAACACTCTCAGGGCACCTGCTCTCTTGCATTTGAGGATGTTTAAAATCATGATCTTTACTGAGGTGCTCGTGTCTTTCAGAAAACCCATTTGAAAGGGATCAGCGCAAGGGGTGAGCCTTGCCCATGCTTGTAATCTTGCAAGAAGAGACGCAAAGACCTTTCCAATGATGTCGAGGAAGGCGATAGGGCGGTAAATATTCGGGTCTTCCCTGTTGTCCCTTTTTGAAAATTGGTATCACCACGGCCGTAGACCACGAAGTCGGGATTGTATATAGTTCTTTACATCGACTAAAGATCTGGCTGATAAGAGTTGTCCACTCCCCTGGGTGGCATTTTAAATCCGTGTTCGTCAGACTGTCCGGACTGGGGGCTCTAGAGATGATTTGAGTTTCTGAATTACTTTGTTGATATCGCCTTCGTCAGTTAGGTCCATCCACGCAGCACTGATGTTCGTTTTTGAGGTCGTTGTGGGGCCTGGAAGAGGCGCAAAAAGGGGCGTAAAGCAGTTTACCTCTTTAATTTCACCAACCGAGTTTATGAGAGTCTCATTAGTTCTGGAGCTCGTCTTCTTTATTAGATTCCAGAATTCTCTGGTATTTTTACTGCTCACGACTTTGAGCATTTGTTCTGAGTCGTGCTGGTAAAGGCTAATCCGATGGTTCTTAAGCCAGGATTTGTAATTCTTTGTCTCCACGGCTAGGATCGCTCTGGATCGACTCGTATTTTGCTTCATTGTCATCCTTTTACCTTCCTTGGAGTCTTTCTTCTGTCGACCAAAGCTTTATTGTAGCTCTGGTTTCTCGTGTGGCTGGAAATTGGCCTAGAAGTCAGGCCCATTCTGTAGGTCAGTAGTAGAGGTTGATAATTAACTGCTGACGTTGGGCCACCATCTTCGTTCTTCACAGGCATGCGGCTGTACTTATTAGTTAAATTGGTGATATTGCTGGCCGTCATCCGCAATCTAGTCTGTTGCTGGTTGACTTCGATGTTAGGCTTATAGGACAGGATTTCCGGTTGTCTAGAGCTCCAGGCCATGGTAAGCAGATTGTGGTCGCTTTTCTCAGCAGTCCTTTGCACCTTAAAAGCTGAAATTAGCAGTAGAAGGGCGTGTGAGATGAAGATATAATCTAGGGTTGCGGAAGCGTTTTCTCTTTCCCATGTTGGAGGCTGCGACCATTGTCAAGGATTATTGCTGTGTAATGAACATTCTTTGAGTTCATTAATTCCTCAGCAAGAGATCTGTCGGTTTCTGGTACTGCAATCCCTCCAAGTAATGGGCATTTGGCATTTAGGTCTCCGCAGATAATTCTGGCCGATACCTGGTAGTCAACGAGTAACATGTCTATAGCTTCAGCCACGGACGTACAAAAATGTTTTAGTTTCATGTATCCGTTATGATGTACGTTGCTGTTCCAATTTGCCCGTCGCTTGATGTGCTTTGCACTCTGAAGTTAACTACCCCGTGAATGGGCATATGTGGCTAGCTGACATACCCCAGAGGAGATGTTGGGGGGGGGGGGGGAGGGAGAGGCGAGAGTTGGTGTGTTGCTGCATACTGGGACATTCTGTGCTCTCTCCCCCCACCTGTTGCCTCACCCTGGCATGGTGCAGTTAATTGGGATCCAAACGTCCCAGAAACTGTGCATTCTAAGGTTGATGACCGGTCCTTCTACGGCCACATTGATGTTTCTCCGATTTCATGCAACGGTCCCCTGTGCCAAGGTGCTAAAATCCAGGGAACGGGGTGGGGTGTCCAAATGTCATGTAGCCAGTAATGTCTGGAGGGTCCTAACCGGTAACTATGAAAAATTTGCAGATTGGTGGAATGGTGTGGAATTGTATAAGGAACAAAGCTTCGACCATGCCACAAAAAACCTCACATTTTCACTTTTATAAATCTAGATTATAACAGTCGTTTTTGTAAAAGTACATGATGGAATCAATTCATCTATAAAAAAGATGAATATTCACATTCGACACTGGGAGTCAGTAGTGTGTAGGCCTCAGTGAAGATATAGGAAACACAATGAAGCATGATCTTCACGCCATAAGTGGGAGGTACCGGCTATGTGCGAGAAGAGGCAGGCTCGTTGTATATGTGGGAGATATCAAATCAGAAAGGGAGGCCAGTGGACCAAAAAAAGCCCCGTCTGAAAGCGGATGGCTGGACCGCAAAGGGGCACAAGTGGGGTGGGGGGGTCCCAGCTGCATGTGGCATGGTTTTGTGTGGTGGTGGGCACACAGAGACCTGGCACCCCCTGATGAAACAATGTGTGCTTCGCCGATCCCCCCCTTACCGGCTCAAACATGATGTATCCATGACCGAATTCGACTTAGTTTGGCAACCGCTCAAAGCCGACTGGTTTCCGACAACAGCAGCCACCAGAGATAAATTCTGTGATGTGAAGAATGCGAGACGACGATTGCAGGCCGCATTTCCAAGCAGCTGTGAAGACGGCACTCCATTGAAAGTAGTAAGTGTTAGTGATGAAAAATATACCGAAATAAAAATCGCTTCCTACTTAACTTATGCAGATCATTTTTGAGTTGCCAAAAATTGAAAATAAGTCCATTATTTAGTAAATGTCTGTCCGAGAGACACCGAATTATGCCGCCATCTTGATGCTGCTTGTCCACGCCACTGGAATGATAAATATTACTACTGCAAAACTGCATGTCTGCTGCTGCTTTAGTTCTGTGGGGTGCCATGATATACCAATTTACATCAGTGCAACATTTGTAGCCCTGGCTGGGGAAAGAAAAAATGGGTCTGTCAAGCATTTGATTTGCATAGAACAGTTGAGTTAATTGTTGATCTGAGTATCATTTGGTCACCCCTGATCATATCAGTTACAAGCCTAATGTACTGGTGTTGGCTCGAAATACGTTTGTTTTCCAGATTATGATTGTTTTTTCTTGATACAATTCACAGTGGCATGTGTATCGTCTAAAATTAGTGTTTGAGAGAATGCAAGAGGCTTGGACAGTGGTTGCACATACAATTCCACATACAAATTAAACATATAGGGGTGAGAGTAGGTCCCTGAGGGACTTTCATTTAATTTATAGCATTTGTTTTGAAAAGCTGCACAAGCAATAGTCTGGTGTCCTATTGGAGAGAAAGGAATTTTCCTAGGCCACAGTGTTGATTCGGAATCCAAGACTTTGACACAAAGACTTCAGGATCAACTGTGTTAAATGCCGCGGACCCGTCTAAATGTATCAAGCCACTCGCACAGCTCATGAATATGAGTTTCCTCATATTGTTAGTCATGGCCATGACAACAATCTTTTACCATTCCATATGTAATGCTGGATTGGCGGTCCGCAGAAATGGTATTCCACAAAACATTGTGTATGTGAGGTGGCTATGGTTTCTAACAGCATTCTGACAAGGGATGCAAGACTGGTTAGAAGTTGGCATGGTAGTCATGGTTTAAAGAAGCTATCCTCAAGAGAGAACTGGATAGTATTCAACAGAAGCAGACCGATATCCTTAAAGATGTGGGTGAGACAAATGGCTTTGAGGGATCCATATGGGTATACATTTAGCAGACATGTTTGTGAATGAGTCAATGGGGAGAGATCGAAAAATGAATTGGGATACTATGATTTTCCCTGCGTGGTCTTCTAAGTATCTAGATCTTGGGCAGATGTGGACTTCCTCTGAAATTAGATGGTGTCTATGGTGTCTCATATCTTATAGCTGAAATGACGGAATATTGTTTCAAAGTGAAACTGGCTTTTTTAGTTTAGGTACAATTTTGAGAATGGCATTTGAAATATTAAGATTTATTTTGTGAAAAGTACTGTGTCTTCGACTTTCAGATTTGTTTTGTAGTAATGGTTTTCTTTTTTTAGTAGGGAGTTATCTTCAGATGCCTAGATCTCCACGACGTTTGGTCTAGTCTTTGAATGTTGATGTTTACGTGATCCTATTCTATCCCTAATCCTAAGAGGGGTTTCTCTGCCTCAACAAAACTCAGGAACCTCTTTGTCTAGATGTTTAACCAAACAGCGCCCTCTGTCCTGTGTCCAAATACCCTAAACTGATCCTTACACGCTAAACTCAAACAAATGTGAAAAAGGTATTTCTGTAAGCTATGCACTTGCAGCTTTCGTTCAGAGTTCCAAACATAGAGTTCTAAGGTGTGTTATGAATCAGAGGTGATCATCCCAAAAACCCTGGCCTGGACCCCTTGTCATGTGACCAGGGAAAGGCAGCTGCTAACTGATCCTGGCCCTGGAGGTGGTATTAGGTGGTAGGATCACATGGGAGGGGGCTCGGGCAAGGAGGAATGGGACAATCCCCTTAATAATGTCCCTGATGATCCTCCAGTCCTGATGGCCTAATGCAAGGTGGATGATGTGTTTAAAACAACTAGGAACATTCAAGGTCCATAATACTCCTAGTACTGAGACAAGGAGGAGAGGTCCAGATATTATAAAATATAATATGCAGTCTAGTTGTTATAATGACCCCCACCTGAGCGGGTCCTTTAAACATTTAAGGACCTTTCAGGTGTGGGCCATTAGAAAGTAGAGGGAGCAGCAGAAGCAGCAGGAGAAAGCAGAGGAAGGAGCCACCACCACTTTTCCAGTAGCGGGACGCCGTGCAGAGAACATGGCGGAGGTCGTGGTGCCCAGGAAATCCAGAAGACTTGTGGCGGGAATCCGTGTGCAGGGCAGCCGTCCCAAAGTAGAGAGACACTCGGTTTTCCTTCATCTCGCTCTGGTGTGATGATGATGAGCAGTGTGAGCTCCACTCAAAGACAGCGCAAGCAGCAGGAGGCTGACCAGAGCTGTCAAAGGGAAGTCTCGACAAGCCAAGAAGCAGAAGCAGCAGGTCAGAATGAGATGCCAGGATAGACTGGTGAGGTGGCCTGACATAGGTAACCCTGGGGCGCTTCAAAGTAGACCGCTGTGCAGAAATGCACTTTGTGAATGCCAAAACTTTAAAGCAAAGTGAAGGCAATCAATCCAAAGGGAAAGCGCGAGCAGGAGAATATTGTAACCTGCATTACCAAAGCAAAAAGGGGGCAATAATTAAGGACAGTGAATGCAACCAGTAAGGGACTATTGTGACCCGCATTGCCAAAACAAGGCAAGGATAAAACCAAGGGGATACCATTTTCCCACAGAGGGATATCCAGACAGGGGACAGTATAATTTACATCGTAAAAGCCAAAGAAAGCTGAGAGTGACACCAAGGCAATTATTTTTGTGGGTTTTTTTGTTGCGATAATAGAATAATGCTTTATTAAATGAGAAGCACACCGAATTCACACAATCTAGCAACAGAGATAAACATTCCATCAACAAATAAGTCGGCGAGTTTGACAACCCCCATCATACCCGTTTTTTTTACATGTAGCAGTCTCTGCAGTAAAGGGTATCCCCTTTTATATTATGCAGAAAGATGGATGAAACATAATGTGAGGGTTGTGAATATTTGTGATGTAATTTATGACGCGCACAAACAGTGGCTTCCACAGAGTCCATTTTCTTCTGAGAGCACTGTTGACTTAATAACATCACTGACTTCTGCAGAGTAGGTGGTGGCATATACCAGTAGATGGACTGATGGGTCAAACTGACAAGCATATGTTTCGTGGTCCGGGACATTGAGGCCCCAGCATGTATGGTAGAGTAAGGGTGCCCCAACAAATTCTGGCAGTTTTCCCACACCCAACTAAAGTTGTTTGCATGGATTTTTTTTTTTTTTTTTTTTTATTTACTTGATTTTAACCAAAAAGAATTGATTTTTACAAGGTATAAAAAAGGAGATCAGCATGGATTTTAGTTGCAAGAAAAAATCTGGCCAGAGCTGAAGAAGAACATTCCCAAACAGGTTCAGACTTTTAGGCAGTATCTCTATCTTTCTCAGGATATTCTGGCCATTAGTGATATCGGAAGCATTATCCATCTCTGCAGCTTGAGTTGGAGTTCCTCCAAAAGAGAAGTGTAGTTGAATGAAGAACGAGCATGCGGGGTTCCTACGGATTATTATGCCAAATATGAGGGTGCAGAAGTACGAGTCTGACACAGTGGTGGCATGCTTTTTGGCACAGACTTATCATAAAAGAAAAGGATTAAACATAACTTGCCCTGTTTCTAGGAGGGGTGGCCCTGCCTCAAAAAAGATACTATGTAGTCTGTCAGGTTGTTCTGTCAAATATAGTGTCCACCGTCCTGTGTCCAAACATTTTTCCGTCCCTTACACTAAAACCAAGTAAGGAAAACTGGGCATCTTCTTGATCCAGAAAAGGGCTCCTCCAGTTCTGAATATTGTTGTTAATGTTCTATTTTTTTTATTTTGTATCTGTTTATTGGTTTTCAACAAAAATCAGTTTAAACAAACAAGCCAATCAAGCATAACAATTAAGACAAATAAAAACAAGACGGTTCTCATTTCAGGTACATTATTACACATCTGTAGGACAACACTAGAAAATAAGAATTAGATATACATACAAGAGCAATACATTTCAGGCGGGTAGGCGGAGGGGGTGGAGTGTCTCAAATCACCAGACTGCACAGGCCCAATGAGTTCTATGCCATGGGCATTCCCTTGACAAGTATGCACCCTGCTCCTGTCCATTTCCCCCAGACCTTCTGAAACTTCCCCAGACAGACCCTGGCTTTGTAGATCCGTTTCTCTAGGGATGTGCATCAGTCCATTTCATTAGTCCAGCAGCCGAGGCTCAGTCTGTCTGAAGATCCCCACTTGGATGCCTGTAAGGATCTGGTCTTATCTTGTATCCTAATGGAATCTGGAGTGAGTGTCATGATTGACAATGGAATGTTACTGGTTAGAATGTTTGTGTGACTGGTGTTCTCTTGAGGGAGTTAAGAGATGTAGCCTGAGCGAGAGGATGCTGGTGCTTGCCTATGAGATCTGGACTTTAACATCTAATGAATAATGACTCTAGAAACTGGATGTTATGCTTGGAAACTGATTAAAGAACTTACTCATCAACACATTGATGTCAGAGTCATTTTGCTAAAACACAGTACTCCACATTGGCGACAAGGATGCTGGCTGTGCAGGGGGACAGCACAAAAGAAGAGACAAGCACCACCCCCCAAACCATGGAAGACCCTCCCTCTCAGGTAGGAAGAGTGCTTAATGCTATAGGCGCAGAAGGGCCCAGCGCAAAGGGCACAGGGGCAGAAAATAAGAGAGATGCGCCAAAGCTAGGGGCCAGCTGGTCTGTCAGTAGTTAGACAGGTCAAGCACAGAGAAAGTCAAGCGACTTTGGCAGGTCTGAGGGCCTAAAGACTGTTTTAAGGGGTTGGTAACCCAAGCTGTGACATGGAGGGCTTGGTGCCCAAAGCAGTAGCGATTTGAAGAGGCCTGGGGGTATAAATTACACCTGGATTATTAGGAAGCCATGCTGCACAGCTGGGGGCTTGGAGCCCAGGGCAGCAGCATCAGAAGAGGTTGTGAACCTAAGCTGCGCCAAGAAGTGACAGGGAAGTTGTTGGAAGGAGTTTGGGCTAAGATACAAAGCGCCTGGAGCAGAGGAGGGTCCTGGGGGCCATTCCAGAGTTTGAGAGGGCTTGGAGCCCTTACCTGCACCTAAGGGACTTGTAGCCCATTAATACACTTGGGGGCTTGGAGCCCATGGCACAGTTGGAGGTATTCAGAGTCACAAATGTGCTTATGAAGGGGCTCAGAGCCAATATGCAGCAACACCATAAGGGAGTTAGAGCCCATTACAGCGCTGGAAGGGGCTCTTCATTCTGGCTTTGCTGAGGAGAAAAGTCTGCATATATCAGGCTCTGGAACCGGCTGTTTTCAGGCGAAGTGACACACTTGCAAAATGTGTGCCAGCGAGAAGTGCAGGGAGCGGCCAGTGCTGTGTAGGAGGTTTCCTTGTGCAGAAGAGTGCAAAAAGGAGAAGTTGGAAGAGTTTGCCAGCGGGTGTTTTTTTGTGACGGTGTGTGCGCTAAATGTGATGCAACAGGTAACTCTAGAGGAGCTGTGAGAAGGAACTTACCTGGTCGGGAGAAGCTGGGGGAGTAAACCGCTCTGGAACAATGTTCGTTGGAGCCAGGAGCTCTGTTTCTCTCCGCGCCCACTGAATTAGTGATGACGTGCTCTGGAATGCCTTGGGGGTTGGCGAAGGCATAGTGAGAATGTCATGGGAAAGAACTCCCTAAGAATACTCGAAGTTGCGAGGGGAGGAATGCTGAAGTAAAGAACCATTGGCATGCGGAGCATGCATGCGTCACACGCTCATTCAAGGAAGCACAGTTGGACGGAAGAAAAAATTAAAGTAGTTCTGTTATGGTGCTCTGTGAAGAATAGTGTGCGCTCTCAATTAGGGATCGGATTATGGTGTGCTGCTGTCACATTGTTATGAAGCAATATCGCAAAGATACAGAGCACTGTATCATTGAGCCGGAAGAGGGGCCGTGTCCCCGAAGGTACTTTTAGTTTAAAGATGTGGACACGAGGAAGGGCTGTGTCCCCGGAGGTACTGTTTGTTTAAAGATGAGGACACGAGGAGCAAGGAACAGAGTTATTGATTTTTCTTTGCTTTTGAGGATTTGTTTATTTGTGGAATAACAGATTAAGTTTAGTTTGGTGGAAAAATGTCATGTGAAGCCTGTAAAACATTTAAAGAGCGTGAGTGCATGAGAGTGTGAGCTTGAAATTGACGGTTGTAGTTTCTTGTGGGATATGTTGTCCAGATATTTGGGTGCTCCATCAAAGTGGTCGAATGCTGTGGAGCAGAGAACAAGGTTTACAATTTTTGTTTACAAATTTTGTTTTGAATTTAGGTTTCAAAGGTGTTTGTGCTCAGTCAGCCAGGGGCGTGCAGGATTTAAATCCTGATATGAAGGGTTTTAAAAGAGGTTTAAAGTGACATTTTTGAAGGAAGTGATTGAAGCATGCGTAGTTCTAGTGATATTTTGAAATGTTACTCAGTATTTGTGTTTTAAGAACATTTGTGATGGGGGGGCCTGTTGTAAGTGGTGGTGCATGATATTGATTGGTGTGCACGGATGGAGTGTAAAAGTCATGGCCTCTGTTAAGAAATGCTTAGTAGTGGAATAGAGTGTTACTGGCATGTTTAACTAACACACATTCCCTTCCACAGAAGGTTGCTTAGTCAGTATTGCTAGAGTTTGGTATGTGGAAACTAAAGTAGAGTTTGTCTGCACCAATGTTTTTCTCCACAGGTGGGACTTTTATAATGCAGAATTAATGAGAGTTTGGTTATGTTAAAGTGTATATGTGCTGATGGTTAAGCAAAGTTAATGGTTGTTGTACTTAGAAACTTTACAGTAGTTGTCATGATAATATGAAAATTTTAGCAGAGATATTGATGTTTGAGTGTTTCTTGGGTGTATGAAGTGGGGTTCTCCCAAAAAGGAGCTTGATGTACTGAGGAATACTTTCAACATGGGCACAATTGGGGTAATGGAGTCACTGAGTAGTGAAGTAGCTACCTGAGTATCAGGGATACTCAGCCTAGTTGGATGTGGTAGGTGTTGAGGCAAATACCGGTTTGCGATTGAAGGGTGTGAGGGAGTTGTGTGTGTGTTCTATTGGGGGATGTTGGAGTTAAGAGTTGGATGAGAGGTGTGGGTGCCTCTATGTTTGTAAAGTGTAGTAATGGTTTTCAGTAGTTGGATGCCTCTTCTTCACTTAGTAGAAAGAGGAAGGGACATTAGTTGTAATTGTGTCACACAGCGGTGTGGATGTTCATGGAATATAGGAAGTGGTTAGCAGAATGTTCTTAGTTTGGAGAGATGATGCAGGTGCATCGAACTTGTGGGTGTTTGTGTGTGTGTGCTGTATATAGCTGTTATGCTCGAGTTAACTGGTTGTCTTTTTGATATCTCTAAGGAGGGGAGATATGTAAGGATCTGGTCTTATCCTGCATCCTAATGGAATCTGGAGTGAGTGTCATGATTGACAATGGAATGTTACTGGTTAGAATGTTTGTGTGACTGGTGTTCTCTTCAGGGAGTTGAGAGAGAGGATGCTGGTGCTTGCCTATGAGATCTGGACTTTAACATATAATGAATAATGACTCTAGAAACTGGATGGTATGCTTGGAAACTGATTAAAGAACTTACTCATCCACATATTGATGTCAGAGTCATTTTTCTAAAACACAGAACTCCACAATGCCATAAACCTCTTTCGAAGGGATTGTGTCCTCCGACGTATTCCACATCTTTGACAGAAATTACCGCAGCTGTGCTGCGGTAATTACTGTCAAAGATGTGGATTACGTCGGAGGAACATCCCATCGAAAGAACGTTACCAGGTAAGATAAGTAACTTGTTCTTCCCAGTCCCAACTCCACCAATTGGAATGTCTTTTCATGTTTGGTGAGCTCTGTTTCCCCCCAGATTCCCAGTATTACGAGTTCTGGGTATAGCGGAACTGGGGTCCCCAGAATACAAGAGATATTACAGATGCATTTTCACCAGAAGTCCTGTATTATATCACAGTCCCATATCATATGGTAGAAGGTCCCTTCGGCCCGACGGCAGCTGAATGGGCCCATTCCCTAAACACAGATCCCAAACTCGGAATAAATGGACACACCCCAGTAGGGAATGAGACCAGGAGATAGATTGCAATTTTAATAAAGTTTATATCAGGTAAAAAATGCACGCAGATAACTCTGCTGCCCTGAGAGCGCCCTGCCAAACAGTACAAAAACATCACATTATAAGGACAGATTTCATCATTGATGACCAACAGCATAGGTGCTGAATACTACATGGTTATTGGTTCACTACAAAGTTACATTATAGAATATAATGTACTGATGCAGCTTGATTGGCTGGTACAGGGCTGTTGCTTCTTGCAGCACGTGGGTCAGTTGGGCTCATCTGGGAGGGGTGAAGGTCGGAGGCACAGGGCATGGATCGGCTAACTAATCTCTTTATTCTGACAACATAGAAAAACGCTAGAAACAACTAATCAACATTAAACTCTGACATTTAGTGGAGGTGCTATAAAGTTCAGCTAACAACTATATATCCAGTTTATGCTTTGCCCTCATGGAACCATAAAACATAGTGCCTTAATCCCAGTGCCCACCTTGAAAGGGTTTGATCTACTTGGTGCTTCATGATACAGATTGATAGGTGTTGTTTCATCATTAGATATATGGTACAGGGGGAATTAGGACTGTGGTGGGTGCTTGCTCTGGTCATTTCAGGGTGTGAGATGTATATCAACATCGAAGGGGCCGAGGGGTCTGGGTTTCGTGAGCCGTGGGTGCGAAGCACTTGGAGGAGAACAACTACAGACAACAGAACTGCAGCTGGTGGGATCCAACCCTGTTAATACTGAGCAACTGAATTGCAGCAAATGTGATTTAACCGTGGTGAACACTTGTCCATTTTGGGATTCAACCCAGATATATATTTTTTGCAACAGGTTTAATTGACCCGGTCCTGGAGTGCGCGCCTCGCCCTTCTTCATTTTTTCACTTAATGCTATGGGAGTCCCGGGCTCCAGAGGCAGCGGCACCGGGGTTACTGTACCCCACTTTAGAGAATCATAAAGATGGTTTTCTCACCTCCCCCAAACTTGGGAAGGACTTGTGCTTTTGGAGGGGTGTCGGTCCCTGGTCACCTGAACTGAAAAAACGTTTTCACTACAGCTACCAGTATCCTTTGAGTCTAATCAATAACACCTGTTAAAGAAACACAGTCTCCCTGATGATTATTTGAGATGATAAAGCGCTTGGAGAAGAAAAATTACAGACAACAGAACTGCAGCTGATGGGATCTAACCCTGTTAATACTGAGCAACTGAATTGCAGCAGAAGGGATCTAACCCTGTTAATACTTGTTCATCTTTGGGGTTTGCAGCAGATGGGATTTAACCCTGGTGAACACTTGTCCATTTTGGGATTTAACCCAGATATATATTTTTTGCAACAGGTTTAATTGACCAGGACCTGGAGTGCGCGCCTCGCCCTCCTTCAATTTTTCACCCACCTTGAAAGGGTTTGATCTACTTGATGCCTCATGATACAGATTGATAGGTGGTGTTTCTTTATTAGATTTATGGTACAGGGAGACTTAGGACTGTGGTGGGTGCTTGCTCTGGTCACTTTAGGGGGTTAGATGTATATCAACATCAAAGGGACAGAGGGGTCTGGGTTTCATGAGCGGTGGGTGCGAAGGTGGGGGTTAAGAGGGCACATGTGTGTTTGTGGAGATGGATGAGTACACAAGTCAAGATTCGGCCTGGTCTCACACAGGGCAATGAGCTCAGAGGAAGAGAAAGATACAGGTGATTTGCAACAATACATGGCTGTACTTCCGTGAGAAAAGGGCTTGTGCGGTGCAGACATGGAGGGAGGCGGTGGGGGTGTCTGGGCTGGATATGCGCGGCGCTGGACGATAAGAGAGATGGTTTTTAGAAATCGTGCGGCCTAGTAAAAAGATGGAGCTTGGTGTGGCATAAAATAGAGTCTGTATGTGTCATCCAATGTCTTCTTTCCTCTGTCGTCAGAGAGCAGACAAGGGGATGTCTCCCCTCAATGGGATGAGCAATAGATCCATTCGACACACAATGTACAGGGAGGGGCGAAAAGCCTCTTCCTCCCTTACATTCCCCCCTTTCGTAACTTCTAAAATAACAAATACCCTTGGCCATTAGAGCATCTATGTTCTTCTGCCGCCATCACTGCTTCATCCCAGGCTGGGGTCCCCTTTATTGGCAACCTCGCCCTACACACAGATCTTAGACCTTGCCCATTCTGGCATATTCCTCAGGAGTGCATGTCATGTGTATGCACCCACCATCGCCCTCTAGGTCAACCCACACTTCCTTATACCACTCATTTTTCATGGGGCTCCTTGATGGTTGTGTGCCACAATTGTCCACTCTATCCCCTGTATTATATACTGCTATCATACAGTGTTTGGGCTCATTGTTTTCACCCGTTTGCACGTGTGCTTCCTTAGTATCATGAGGCAGTTTGTTTAGATTACCCACTGTCACCATCATCATTGCACTACTAGGCATAGATTTTGCACAGCATCAAACCCCTACCTGGAACACACAAAAAAAATCAGCAGCAGAAATAATATGGTGGGGGCCAGTAGCTTCATAGCAGTCCCGAACCAAGATGGTACCCAATCAAAAACTGTATCGACCCAGTCACTTGACTGGACGCCTCCTTCCTTCTTCAACCTTTCTCCGAGATTGTGTACTGCAGCAGTTACATGTGATAATGTCACGTCAGCATCTGCAGAAGGCACAAATGTGCAATATGCACTGCAGATTTTTCTGCAAACGCTGCCTTCCATTGCTGTGAGGAGGTCCAAGATGTAGCGCTTTTGCATTGTCATCAACCGCAGGGCTCTGAGTTCTACCTTTATGTAGTTGAAACCTTCTTCAGTGTAATTTTCCAGTTGGATCAGCTCCCATCTCACAATCTGCAACCATTTGGCATTTGCTTGTGCCTGGATGCTTGGTATGAGTAATGCAAATTTTTTTTTCAACTGAGTTAAACAACTTAAACTGGTCCGGTATTTGCGCCAGAAGATTGGAAGAGTCTTTAGAGATGTAGTTTGATGCTCTCCTTTTATGCAACACTCTTTCTTGTAGCTTGTCCTCCGACAGCACATCATATATGGGGGTTCTTCAGTTGTTGACTGGGGTGCCATGGACACTCTGGTGGGCACCCTCTCCCCTTGGACGTGGCTCTCCGTAATCACCATCGGGACCGAATGCAGCATAGCCAGGGCATATGTACCTCTCCATGACGGCGGGAGATGCATGTACGCCTGTTTGCCGCATACCCAATAATTGTCCATCATTGCAGCTGTTACTTTTTTCATGGCGGTGAGGACAAGCATTTTGTTGCAATGTCTGTTTGATCCCATGGGCACCTTTCCTTCTCCGTGAAAACAAAATTTGTATTGCACTTCGCGTTGGATCTTGATTGGCTTTTCGAGAGCTGTTACCCACATTAGTTTGGCAATGTGCTGGGACCATGTTTGAGTGCATGTTCTTAAGACCCGTTGAAATGTTTCTTCTGACAGTCCTCGTAGTGCTTCTGCTTTGCACATCACTGTTTCCTCTTGCCATTTGTTTTCTGTGAACATTGTCCCTTTTATGACAAAAAATGATTCCTTGATGCAAAGTACTCCTTGAGGTTTGCTGTGACAGGTCTTCCCATTCTGAAGCAGTTGTAACGTTACTGTGTTAGCTTGGAAGGTACTTCGAATTCTACAAAGTGCAAGATGAAGGAGACACTGGGCATCCGTTATGGGAGTTTCCTGGGGTATTAGAACCTTAGGTGTTTTTGACGCGTGAGGTATCAGAGAACATACAAAGCAACCTTTGTTTGTTGCCTGTTTACCCATGGTGCTCATGTCAGAGTACCATTTGTTAGACTGATCTGGGGGACGGGGATCCTCTACTGCATCCAGCGTTAGGCCATGTTATGCCTCATATCTCTCATTTCGTCTCCCTTTTCCTTCTGTTACTCCCCCCTAGACCATTTTGTATCTTCATAATTCTTTAATCTAGGAATTGTTCCTATCCTCTATCAATCTTTTCGATCTGTTCATAATTATTTTGTCATTAATGTGTGTTTGGAGGGGTTCATGGGGTGGGTTGTTGGGGCATAATGTGAATAAACTTGACACTTGAGGTAGGGTCAAAGGTTGTCTGTGAGTGCGTGTACAGTAACACTAATACATAAGAGGTTGGTTGGTATTCGTCATATAAATAAATCGTTTCACTACTATTCTTTGTTGGGGGCCGCAACTGAGGTGCTTTCATTGTGCGGTTCTTATGTAGTGAGGTCAAATTTGAAGAGGTATTGTGGGCCAACATCAATTTCACCCTGTCCCATATTAGCTGCGTTCCCTCTTGCACAAGTTTCCCCCACCGCCCCCATCTTTCATATCCTCAAAAATTAAATGAAAGCTCTAGCATAAACCTAAGCATAATGGTAATGTGGAAAATACAATGGCCGTAAAATAAAGACCAAACTCATAAGAATAATCCCTAGTGGTGCTAACATTGCCTCTACTGCTATCTATCTCTGTCGTGGCGTCATTGAGGGCCCTCGTTTCTGCCATGTTCGTACCTACAGAGTAGGATGAAATCGGTTAAGCAGATTTTTCAATTATGCAAAAAATATATCAAACCATCTAGAGAGAGAGAGATCTATCAGATGTATATGCATTTGATCGCTATTCAACTTTATGTACATATTAATCATCTTGTTCATACTTTTATTTACACTGGTAACATATTGGTTGTAATCCCCAAATATTCTGTTTTTATTCAAT
Organism: Ambystoma mexicanum; assembly: GCF_040938575.1. Taxonomy (NCBI): domain Eukaryota; kingdom Metazoa; phylum Chordata; class Amphibia; order Caudata; family Ambystomatidae; genus Ambystoma; species Ambystoma mexicanum. The sequence continues at coordinate 293,955,430 of NC_090922.1, forward strand.
CTATTCACGTTAGGGTATTGCCACTTCCTGTGCATTGGGCTGGTCCCCTTCTGGTGTCACTCTACTGTGTGCTTTTCTAACATCAGAGAGGTGGATCTAATATTTCAGACCCTGTAACGCTTACATGAAATAACTCTGCGGGGGCGCCCTGGAAGCCTGAGGTGGTATTTTCTTTCCTAGACCATCAGGTTTATTCTGTAAGAAAACATGGAAGGCTTAGCTATCTAGCTAACTGTTTAAACTCCGCACAATCCCTAGACCATAGGACTCCCGGGCTCACCTTAACTTTTAGTTTGTGGAGCTATCCATCCTGAACTCAAGCAGGGGCGCTAGTTCTGAAGTAATGCGAATCAATTCTGGGAGGAAGCTTCAGGACGGGTTAATGATGACTGGGAAATAGGGAAAATGAAAGATGTAAGAATGGAAGAGTTACAACCAGTGAATGGGCATTCTACCTGAGCAAGGCTAGGTTAGCGCTAAATGTGGCAACGGATGCTTACAGTGCACACCAACTGTGGGCAACAATAAGGAAGAGAAAATTAACTAAATTGTCCACAATAGTCAAAACCTAACCTAACCAAGGTTAACAGTGTAGGAAGCTTAGCAATGACCAAGGTAAAACACTAGTAAAACAAGCGCTCAACTCACTTCAACAAATAACTTCACTTAAAAATGCCAACTCCCTAATGTTTGCGTTTATTAGCACTTGGAACACTCAGGACAATAACTATGAATGTTGCGGACGTATCGACCTTCAATAAAGAAAAAATGTACTTGCGTGACACGAGAATCAGAACTTGGTCCCTTTAAGAAGAAACAATTCGGTGGAGACAGCTGCGGCTGACAGGAATTCACAGCCGCGAGTGACAGGAATCCTGAGGAAGGAAATAACGGAGGATAACAACTAGGACCTGACATAAATAAACAGACAGGAGTAGGGACTGCGAACTGTGACCAAAAATAATGGAATAGCGAGCTTTGGATATTCTATGGAACTTCTGAGGGAACTCGGAAACCGCGGAAAGCGTTGCTCTGCTGAGGCAGTAACAATGCGAAGTGCCGCCCTCCAGGGGTGCGGGGCTTAAAAGAAGAACATAATCTAAAGTCTATACCGACAATGTTAGTTTAGAAGGGCCCAATGCAGGCGGCCATGATAAGAAGGCACAGAGTTAATTTACACATAAGCCTATACCTTATCTGAAGCAGTTAACCAACCATGCCATGCCAATGACCAACCTTTCAACACCTTCTTATGGGAATTAACCCCTAGGGTCCTGCCCGTGATCATGACAGACCCTTCACTTTCACTGCAGAGGGTGTATGTACAGTATATCACCTCATATGGTCTGTGAAATCTTGGAGAATTCCATCTCCTCACAAAACTCTGCACATATACCAACTCTCTGGGCATTAGCTGTGTCATGGGGCTGTCTGCAGCTGCAGTGCTTGTGTCAGTTTCACTGTCTCTAGTTGTCACAAACACAATATTGGAGGAAGGTGTGTCGACACTCTCCCCCGAACCACAGAAGCCGAATGAAGTCGACCCTCCACCCGTGGTTGGCACAGATACCTGATATACAAAACACAGGATACCACGTGGCAGCCAGTGGGGGGGGGGAAGAGGGTTAGGAAGAGGTTGTGGACGGGAAAGGGAATGTTATGAAAACCGGATAGAGGGTTAGCAAACACCTAAGGTGGATAGGACAGGGGAAGTAACAGGAAAAAAAACCTACACTGCCTAATATCAGATAGTATACCATGAAACATAAAACACACAAGGTCACCAATAATGTCCCCTTAATACAGACCACTAAAGTACCCTTTTATCCTATTTGCACTCCCTAGTAGCCCCTTGGTACAGGCACTGGTAGTAATAGCATGACATAGACTACATATATGCAAGCACAAAATGAAACAAACTCATGGGAGATAATCTCAACATGAAAAACATAACACATGGCCCTCTGGGCAAGCATTAGCAACTTTTACACACATGGAACATGTAGGAACAAGGGTCTGAGGTTAACACAAAAAATGTACTGTTCTCCAGCATGGGGTCTGGCATGGATTCACATGCTCATGAATATTCCCCGTCGTAAGGCTGGGAATCCTCGGTATAGAAAAAATCAGTATCAGTTTCGTTTCTGATCTGTCTTTCTCAGTAGTAACCAATCACTGGTCTCTGGGTCATACTGCCCCCAGCCAATGACTGCCCTCTCCCTAAACCCCGCCCCTGGCCGCCATCCTCAGATTTTTACCGCACGTTCAAGTGTTGGGAGTCCTCGTGCTGTAGCTCAAGAGCTTTTGCTGCGTTTTCGCGCTTTTTTCAGGAGATTTTCTCATTTTTTCGGTTAAATAGAGCTTCAAGCTCCACCGTTTCTACATCCGATCAACAGGGATCCGTTTCGGAGTTTCTACGCCCCTGAAGGGTGAAGATTTCATCGAGTTACGCTTTTGGAGGATTCCAGAAGGTCCAAGGCCTACCCGGACATGGCCCAGGAGAAAGGGAGCTGTTCAGGACCTGCCCTGGATGCCAGCTTCAGAACGTTTTCAAGGAGGACGAGCATTCGTTATGCCTCTACTGCCTCCATGAGGACAAGACGCACAAGGAAAAGGACTGCGCGTTTTGTGGGAACATGTCGGAGCGGACCATGAAGGATCGCCACCTCCGTCTCGCCAACTGGCTGGAAGGTAAGAGTCCGCCAGGCGAGAAGAAGAAAAAGAAGTCCGAGCGGTCTTCTAAGTCCTGTGAGGGTGCCCCGGCGATGGGGGCCCAACAAAAGGCTAAGCACCGCGAGTCCGCGGGCACCGGGAGCGCCGAACGGTCGGGCTCCTTGGCTGCCAGGCAGGGCGCATCCTCCCCGGCGCCATCAACCACGAGCCAACGCTCTGGCTCGGGTAAGAGGAAGTCTGAGAACCCGGCGAAGCTTCTGGAGAGGCCCCGGTCGATCTCGAAGATTCCGGCAGAGGGGGAGCGAGGCTCGGACCCTCCCCCCAAGGTGAAGGCCCCAGGCGTACAGAAGGTGACGTTGGCCTTAATTCACCCTGCTAAAACCTCGATTGAGGATGTCGCCACGGCCCTGGCTCAGCCTGTGGAGGCTAAACCAGTGGAGGCGCCCTCAGGTACCAGAGTCTCGCTGCCACCGCGGCGGGAGTCGTCTTTCAGGCCCATCGAGAAGACCCCCACGAAGTCCTCGTTGGAAAGGATGGGGGAGGGGCTGGTGGCCCTCGTGGATACGGACACGACCTCTGAAGAGGAGCTCATCCAAGTCGTGGAGGAGGCCCAGCCCATTGGGAGGGACCCCGATGAGGGCGACGACGAGGGCGACGGTGTCGCAGACGAGGCTCCTCAAGAGCCCTCGCTCCCGTCGTTTCCGGCGCCGCAGGACACCTCGGCGGCCATTTTGTCAGCCATCCAGTCCGTATGCTCGGAGATGAGGACTAGGTTGCCCCTTCCCCCGACGGAGGTACCTGAGCCAGACCCGACGGGGGAACCGGAGCCAGGACCTTCGGAGAGCCCACCACTTAAGAGGAGGAGGATGCATCCTAGGCCTCCTCTCCCGCCTCTGCGGCCTTCTCTGCCTTCCCCCCGGGCCACTACCCACGGGGATGATACAGGCATGGACACGACTACGACGGGTACGGATGACGACGGAGGCGACGACGGGACGTGTCCCCCGTCGCCCCCTGCCCGGGCGTCCTCGTCCGACGAGATTGGATCCTTCCATGCTATGATTTCCAGGGCATCCGAGCTCTTCCAGCTCTGCCCCAAAGAAAAGAAGAAGGAAGGGTTCCTTTATCAACGGCTCGAGGCTAAAAGGAAGACGGTCCTCGCCGTACCGCTTCTTGATGACATCTGGGATGACATCTGGGATGAGGGGCTCGCCCTCCTCAAGAACCCTGCCACGGCTCCTGCGAAGAGGGACCGGTACGAGAAGAAGTACCGGGTCCCCGACGCTGCCCCCTTGTGCCTTAGGGTGCAACCTACCCCGGATTCGGTCGTTTCGGCGGCGGCCAAGAAGAAAGCGGGGGGTCATCGGCCTCGACTTCAACCTCCCCTGCCGGACGGCGAGGGTAGGAAGCTGGATGCGATGGGACGACGGGTCATCTCATCTGCAGCGACGACCATCAAGTCGGCCAACGCCCTGGCCGCCCGCTACGACAGGGAGTTGTGGTTCAAGATCGCCCCTCTGTTGGACTTCCTTCCGGACGCCAAGAGGGCTGAGGCCCTGGAAATCTTACAGGAAGGTGAGATTGCCTCGGATCACGCCATTACGGTGGGTACGGACATCGCCGACAGCGGTTTCCGTCAGTTGGGCAACAGCGTTTGCCTGAGACGACGAGGATGGCTCAAGGCAACGGATTTCCGTCCAGACGTACAGACCAAGGTTTTGGACATGCCCTTCGATGGGAACAAGCTTTTTGGCAAGGCGGTTGATGAGTCCCTTCAGGTGATCAAGACGGACACGGAGACGGCCCGTGCACTGGGTGTGCTCCAACAGCGACGGCCGTCCTTTCAGAGCTCCGGAGGCAGACAGGGTGCCTCCAAGGGAGCCGGCAGCAGCTCCTCTACGTACCGTCAAGCGGCAAGATCTTCGTCGCAGGAGGCCTACAGGGGACGCGGCAAGTCAGGTGGATCCCGCCGTCATCGCCAAGGTGGTCAAGGAGGCAAAGCGGCCTCCAAGCAAGATTGAACCGACCGTCGGGTCGGGCCCCCGCCGAAGCACCCCGGTGGGAGGCCGGCTGACGAAGTTCGTCGGCGTGTGGGAGTCCATCTCCACCGACCGTTGGGTGCTGGACGCCCTGGCCCTGGGGCACGCCCTTGAGTTCCAGAAGAGGTGCCCCCGCATTCCTCCCGTGGCCAGGAAGGAAAATCACGTCCCTCGACTGCTGTTGTAAGGGCGATGCTCAGGAAAGGTGCCATCGAGCTCGTCCCAAAGAGGCTTCGGGGCTCCGGAGTTTACTCAAGATACTTCCTCGTAAAGAAGAAGACAGGAGGATGGCGTCCCATCCTGGACCTGCGACGACTGAACAAATACATCAAGGCACAGAAGTTCCGGATGGTCACCCTCCAGCACGTGCTGGGACAGCTGGAGGAGGGTGATTTCCTGTCGTCGTTGGACTTGGAGGATGCATACTTCCACATCCGTATTCTAAAGAGACACCGAAAGTGCCGCCCTTTGACCACGAACCTGAGGAACTACCAGTTCAAGGCCCTCCCGTTCGGATTAAAATCGGCGCCCAGGGTGTTCACCAAGTGCCTAGCACCGGTGGCGGCGCGGCTGCGCCTGTAGGGGATCCACGTCTACCCCTACCTGGACGAATGGCTCATACGGGCAAGGACAAGGGAGCTCGCCGTGGAACACACTGCAAAGACCGTCCAGCTGCTCACGGACCTGGGGTTCTCCATCAACTTTCCAAAATCCCACCTGGTCCCGTCGCAAGTCGCCCTGTTTCTGGGAGCACAGCTCGACACAGTGGCGCGGCGGGCCTCACCGTCGGAGGAAAGGATAATGACCATCCTAGGAAAGGTGCAACGTCTGCTGGCCACGGACGTGGCCAGAGTGAGGTCTATCAAGTCCCTCCTAGGAATGATGTCCTCCTGCATTTATCTGGTGCACCACTGCAGACTTCAGATGCGACCCTTGCAAGAATTCCTCGACGCCCACTGGATCCAGACGACAGGCAGCTTCGAGGACAGGATCCCACTCGACGAAGCGTTCCGTCAGGCGATACGATGGTGGGGTGACCGTTCTCATCTGACGGCGGGAACAGGTTTCCTAGCCCCGGCCCACCAGGTGACTGTGACGACGGATGCCTCCCTAGAAGGTTGGGGAGCGCACACTGGGGGTCTCCACGTGAGAGGCCTTTGGCTCCCGGAGGAGAAGACACTCCACATCAACATCTTGGAGCTCCGTGCAGTGTTCTGGGCCCTCAGGTCCTTCCTTCCGTCCCTCAAGGGCAACGTGGTGAGGATCTTCACCGACAACACCACCACGATGTTTTACATTCGGAAGCAGGGCGGAACCAGATCCCCTGCCCTATCCAAGGAAGCCCAGGATCTGTGGCATTGGGCCGTCGCCCAAGGGATGTTTCTGGTACCTTTTCATCTGGCAGGGATAAAAAACACCATTGCTGACTCACTCTGCAGGGAGCTGCGCTCGTGCCACGAGTGTGAACTGCGCCAGGATCAAGTGGACCGACTCTTCCGACGATGGGGCGAACCCCAGATCGATCTCTTTGCGACGGCGGCGAACTCCAAGTGCCGGAGGTTCGCCAGCAGGTTTCCCCAACCGAGGAGCATGGGCGATGCTTTCTCGTTCACCTGGGACAGCCTGTTCCTTTATGCATTCCCGCCAATGCTACTCCGGTTCGTCAACCAGCTCAAGAGGTCCCGGTGCAGGATGATCCTCGTCGCACCGGCGTGGCCGAGGCAGATCTGGTTCCCGGACCTTCTGGACTTGTCAGCGTCCACACCAGTCAAGCTGCTGACGGACGCGGATCTTCTCTCCAGAGAAGGAGGCGCCATTCTTCATCACAAACCAGAGTCGCTGAACTTGCAGGCCTGGCTCCTGCAGCACTAGAGTTTGGAGTATACGACATCCCGGCCGACTGCAGAGAGGTTCTCGCGAAGGCCAGGGCATCCTCAACTCTCAAGTGCTACGGACACAAATGGAAGAGATTCTCTGTCTGGTGCCGTGCACAGAAGATTAACCCTCTGCGGATTACGGCCCCTCAAGTATTGCCGTACCTATTGTCCTTGGCCAAGGCTGGCCTATCTCACGCTTCCATCAAGGTACATCTGGCTGCCGTCTCACGTTACACCAGAATTACAGGACGGGGCGTCCTTGTGGTCTCATCGACTGGTGAAGGAATTTATGAAAGGACTGTTCCGATCATTCCCGCCGGTGAAGGCCTCTGCCCCGGCGTGGGAGCTCAACGTGGTGCTGACTAGGCTCATGGGGGGCCCCATTCGAGCCTATGCATTCAGTGCCGTTGAAGTTTCTGTCGTGGAAGACCGCATTCCTCTGGCCATCACCTCTGCACGACAAGTGGGAGAGATTCAGGCCCTGTCTTGCAAGCCTCCATACTTGACTTTTCACGACACGAGGGTGGTGCTGAGGACGCACCCCTCCTTTATGCCCAAGGTGCCGTCGGACTTCCACCTCAACGAGCCCTTGGTGTTGCCAGTTTTCTTCCCGTCGCATTCGTCGCCGGCTGAGAGGACTCTGCACTCGCTGGATGTAGCTAGAGCGCTGAAGTTCTACGTGGACTGCACGAAGAGGTTTCGGAAGACATCACAGCCGTTTGTGAACTTTGGACCTGTGAATCAAGGGAAGGCTCTCTCGAAGACTTCCATTTCCAGATGGCTCTCCGGCTGCATCATGCATTGTCACCGGTTGGCAAACCGACCGTTGCCAGGCCGTCCGAGGGCCCATTCGACCAGAGCGATCGCTGCTACTACGGCGTTCCTGTCTGGTGTGCCCCTGCTCGACATCTGCAGGGCTGCTACGTGGAGGTCGACGCACATCTTCACGAGATTCTACTGCGTCGACCGGGATTCCAGGGAGGAGTCCAGAGTCGGCCAGGCAGTGCTGCGCAACCTGTTCGCCTAAGGTGAGCCTGATGAGGAGGTAAGAGTTGCTTAATGTTGAGTTGTTGTATTGCTTGATATTGAGCCTTTTGCCACCTTCCGTGGTTGTGCATGTGTATACTGCTATGTATTCTTATATTCATGAGCATGTGAATCCATGCCAGACTCCATGCTGGAGAAGGAACAAGTTACTTACCTGTAACTGTTGTTCTCCAGCATGGGTCTGGCATGGATTCACATGCAAACCCTCCCGCCTACCCTTCTGCGGCTCTTCACTTGATCATACTGCCACTTCACGTGCTACCAAATCTGAGGATGGCTGCCAGGGGAGGGGCTTAGGGAGAGGGCAGTCATTGGCTGGGGGCAGTATGACCCAGAGACTGGTTACTACTGAGAAAGACAGATCAGAAACGAAACTGATACTGATTTTTTCTATACCGAGGATTCCCGGCCTGACACCGGGGAATATTCATGAGCATGTGAATCCATGCCAGACCCATGCTGCAGAACAACAGTTACAGGTAAGTAACTTGTTCCTTCCAGGAAGTACATGCTGAGTAACTTAGTTCACAGCCCTAATACTCAGATGCAGACTGTTCTTCATGCCCGTATTAGTGCCACTCAATAGGATAAGCACCCAGTGATCACCTAGACACCAATGATGATAATCACAGAGTTATGCACATACACAATGCCCAATGAAAGTCTTTCTCTATGTTTTGAACATTGCCCCAACATGAAAACAAGACCAGACTCAGCAAGCACTTATCTGAGCGTCCGGAAAGCTCGCAAGCCTTCCCAGACGGAGGATGATGGCGCTGTGATAGTAGCGAGGGTAAATACTCCGCCACCTCGCGCTCCCCGTGTTAATGCAGGTCTGAAGGAGGAGCGGTACGGCAACTGCGCGAGTCCTCGGTGCGCTGCTGCTTCGCCGCCTCTCGTTCCCCGTGTAGATTCAGGAACGAAGGAAGAGCGGCATGGGAACCGCGTGAGTCTGCGGTGCAATGCTGTTCCCACATTCAAAGTGCCTGCTTGGAAAAGGCTGCCATGCTCGACTCCTCACAAACCTCCGGCCTGGCTTCGCCTCAGAAAATAGAATAAGCCACACCTGCCGTGCGCCGTTGGCCCTTGATAAGCTGTTACTAATTATAGTCAGCTGGCCAAACCTGCGCACGGCAAGTACTACAAAATGCCAAAGAGGCTGCTGGGAAAGGTAGTTTTTTCCTAGCCATATAACGTTCTTAAGCTCTTTTAAGACCCTGACACCTCTTCCGCCTCCACCACCCCAAATTCCTGACATTACCTCCTCTCCCAGGGCCCTTCCAAGGCCCTGGTCTATCCGGGTGTTGCCGATGAAATTGTCTGACCAACCGTGGAGCATGTACCTCATCTGCGGGTTCCCAAGAACAGTCTTCTGGTCCATACGCTTTCCGCTGAATCAGATACCAACATTGACGATTCCTTTTCCTTACATCCAGAATACGCTGAACTTCATATTCTTCTTAGCCAGCTCTCATGATAGCTGGAGGTCGCTTTGTAGTCATGCCTGGAGCTGCAGGTTTAAGTAAAGAGACATGGAACACCGGGTGTATATGCAAAGATGTAGGCAAACGCAATTTCATAGCAGTTGCAGAGGCACATTTGCTAATCTCATAGGGCCCAATGAACCGAGGGAGAAATTTTTGTGATCCTATTAATGGCAAATTGCTAGTAGACAAGCAAACCCTGTCCCCCACTTTATATTGAGGACCTTTCTGTTGGTGCTTGTCAGCTTGCCTTTTGTACTGCCTCTTGGCTCTCCCCAGATTTTCTCGTGCCTTCCGTCTTACCTCAAGAAGCAACTGTCTGCGCTCCTGTAACACTGGCATATTTTCTATTTCCGGCAAATGTTCTGGTATCATATTCTGTTCATGACCATATAGACATTCATTAGGTGCCATTCCCAAGGAAGTATGATGGGTGGTGTTATAAGTAAATTCCGCCAACCATAAAGCCTGCACCCAAGAATCCCAGCCATCACTCGGATAACCACGTAAATATTGTTCAATTGTTTGATTCACCCTTTCTGTCTGTCAATCTGTCTGGGGGTGATAGCTGGTGGAAAGAGCACAGTTAATTCCCAATATTCGACAAAAGGCACGCCTAAATCTGGAGGTGAATTGCGAACCTCTGTCTGAGACAATACTTTTTGGCAACCCATGCAGCCTTACCACATCTTGTAGGAATAACTCAGCCAATTTACCTGCCCCAGGAATTCACTCACACGGAATGAAGTGGGCTTGTTTTGACAGAAAATCTACCACTACCCATGTGGTGGTATATTGCTTATCGGGCGGCAGATCAGTGATGAAATCCATAGAAATGTGTGGCCATGGTTGCTCAGGAGTGGGTAATGGCTGTAGTAAACCTTTCTTTTTAACACGCTCTGCTTTGTTCCTTGCACAATTCTCAAATAATCCCACATATCTTTCCATGTCCTGTTTTAAGGAAGGCCACCATAAGCATTTTTCCAACATGGTCTGCATTTTTCTCAACCCTGCATGTCCTGCTAACGGAGACTGATGACACCAGAATAAAGCCTTGTCTTGTAGCTCTTTCGTTGGTAAATATAATCGCCTCTGATGACAGGGTAACCCTTCTCGTATAGTGCGTGCCGGATGACTGTTCCGCCACTCTAACAATTGTCGTGAGGTTAAAGCTTTTTTGAATAAGTCTGTGACTTGTGTGGTAATGGCCCCAACAATTTTATCTGGTGAGATAACTGTTTTAACTTCACCTACTGTATGTTTGTTGTCTAGAAAGCGCATCTGCCTTTCCATTTTTGCTACCCGGTCTAAAAAGAACCACAAAATCAAATTCATTAAAGAACTGAGACCATCGCAATTGTCTGGGACTAAGTGTGTGAGCTGTTTTGAAATATTGCGAATTTTTGTGGTCCGTTACCACCACCACCTGATGCCTAGCACCCAGTAAATAGTGTCGCCACTCAAGGAACGCAGACCGAATCGCCAGCAACTCTTTATCAGTGATGGAATAATTTTGCTCACACCCTGACAACTTTCTGGAATAAAATGCTACCGGGTGCCATACTTCCTTCTCATCTTTCTGTGACAGAATATCTCCTATTGCCACATTACTAGCATCTGTTTCAACTTGAAATGCTCTCTGTGTTGGGGTGTTGTAACACTGGAGCAGAAGTGAAAGCTACTGTCAACTTCTGAAAGGCGTTCTCTCTCCAAGTAAATTTCACCGCCTTTTTTAACAAATACGTGATTGGAGTAACAATGTTAGAGAAATTGCTGATAAATCGCCTATAAAAGTTGGCAAAGCCTAGGAAGGATTGTATATCCTTGATGCATTGTGGCGAGGGCCAGTCTCTAACTGCCTGCACTTTCTTAAGTTCCATCACAATTCCTGTATTAGTCTAAATAAATCCCAAAAATTCCACCTGTGTTACATGAAAGGCACATTTCTCCACTTTGACACATAGTTGACAATCCTGTAACTGTTACAATACTGTTTTTACATGTCGTACATGCTGCTCTGGAGATTCAGAATAAATCAAGATATCATCAATATAAACAATAACAAAAACATCAATGAATTCTTGCAAAACCTCTCGCATAAAGAACTGAAAAGCAGCAGGAGCATTACATAAACCAAAAGGCATTACAAGATATTCAAACAAACCAAACTTAGTTCTAAAACCCGTTTTCCACTCATCCCCCTCCTTGACCCGTATCAGATGATAAGCACCTCTCAAATCCAATGTGGTGTAAATCTTGGCGAACCTCACTTGATCTAACAAAACTGAAATCAATGGCAACGGAAATCTGTTCTTGATAGTTACCTTATTTAAGGCCCTAGAGTCAATACAAGTACGTAAGGTCCCTTCTTTCTTGGGAACAAAAAATAACGGTGAGGAGACTGGGGATGTGGAATGTCTAATAAAACCCTTAGTCAACATCTCATCTAAATATTACTGCAAATACTGTAAGAGCATAAATCCTGCTGCAAGGCAATTTTGCTCCTTCCTCCAAATCAATGACACAATCATAGGGTCTATGCGGAGGTAATTGCTCAGCCAGTCTCTTGTCGAACACTTCACTAAACTCCCTGTACTGTGCAGGAATTCCCTCTGTCACTGCTCCCACAATTTGATCTTCAGACCTCTTTTCAACCAACCATGTCGCTGGTCCTGCTTCCGAAAAGATATGCTCTTGACATCTCTGCTCCTCAAACCACACTGTCTGCCTTTCCAAATCAATCCTGGGATTATGAAGCACCAACCAGGGCGTTCCCAAAATTAATCCAAATTGAGGGGCTGCTATTAAATCAAAGGTAATTTCCTCATTATGCCCATGCCCACAAATCATTTCCAATTTTGCTATCTGTTTTCTTATAGGCCCCAATACCAAAGGTGAACCTTCCACTGATTCTACTCCTTCCACCTTGGTTTTGACACACAGAGACAATCCTAACTGCTCTGCCAAAGTAATATCCACAAAACTACCAGTAGCCCCTGAATCTACCATTGCCAGGACCTCCTGTTTAGTCAAAGCAAAACATAATGTCACCAAAATATATAAGTGAGAAGTCTTACCCCCCACTGTGTTCGCAACCCATCTGCGGAACCTGATCTCCATCAGGCCTGTCACCTGTGTTCATCTTATGGCCGGCCCATCTCTTTTCCCGCTTCCTTTATAATCCTCTCACTTCCTCCACTTTTCTGCGGAGTATTGGGACATGTACGTATAAAATGTCCTGCTTGTCCACAATAGAGACACAATTTATTAGCCTTACACTGTTCCTTCTCTGCTGCTGACAAGGGTCCTCTTATACTACCAATTTGCATTGGTTCCACTTCACTTGTCCGTCCTCCTCGACTTCTGTCTAAACGCACAAAAGGCCCTACTTTGGTTTCTTTTTATCACCTTTCCTTTCATTCATGCGATGATCCAACCTTAAAGCTAAATCAATCATGGCTGTGTAAGTGTGTGGTTGTGGCTCCACTTGAGCAATGGCATCCTTCAGTTCCTCACGTAATCCCTGATAGAATAACAGTTTGTTTATCCACTGTCCACTCAGTCTCAATTACCAACCTGTTAAACTGGGTAACGTATGTGACTAAATCCCGACCTCCCTGTCTTAATCCCAACAACTCCTTATCTTGAGCTACGATCAAATAACCTGCCAATTTCTCCTAGAAAGCCATCCCAATTGTATAGTAAAGGATCATCTTTCTGTACCAACAGCATTGCCCATGCAGCTGCATCCCCTGTTAGATATGAAATTACAAATGCCGTTCTAGCCTGAATGGATTCGAACGCAGTAGGTTTACACAAAAAATGAATTTGGCATTTGGTCAGGAATGTCACGTACTTCCTAGGGTCACCAGAAAAGTGCTCTGGTGCTGCCAATGGTACACTACTAGGAGGTTGGACAATGACAGTGGGATTCTGACTCTGAGAACCTCTTTCCGCACTAGCTCCTTCCAACGGGGTCCGCTGAGCTACCAAACTTTGTACCTGAGCCTTTAAGGTATTGGATTCCTGTTTTGCTTGTACTCACTCTACCTGAATATCCTGAAGCGCCTTAAGCACATCTGCCAAGGCAGGCGTGGTCTATTCAATTTGATTAGGGTGGTTGTAAGTATCCCAAACTGGGGGTGGCTTATTATGTCACAAACACAATATTGCAGGAAGGTGTGTCGACACTCTCCCACGAACCACAGAAGCCGAATGAAGTTGACCCTCCACCCGTGGTTGGCACATATACCTGATATACAAAACGCAGGATACCATGTGGCAGCCAGTGTGGGGAACAGGGTTAGGGAGAGGTTGTGGACGGGAAAGGGAATGTAAGGAAAACCGGATAGAGGGTTAGGACAGGGGAAGTAACAGGAAAACACCCTACACTGCCTAATATCAGATAGTATACCATGAAACATAACACACAAAAGGTCACCAATAATGTCCCCTTATTACAGACCACTACAGTACCCTTTTATCGTATTTGCACTCCCTAGTAGCCCCTTGGTACAGGCACCGGTAGTAATAGCATGACATAGACTACATATATGCAAGCAGAAAATGAAACAAACTCGTGGGAGATAATCCCAACATGAAAAACATAACACATTGCCCTCTGGGCAAGCATTAGCAACGTTTACACACATTGTACATTTTTTGTGTTAACCTCAGACTCTTGTTCCTACATGTTCTGTGTTCCAGAAAGTACATGCTGAGTAACTTAGTTCACAGCCCTAATACTCAGATGCAGACTGTTCTTCATGCCCATATTAGTGCCACTCAATAGGATAAGCACCCAGTGATCACCTAGACACTAATAATGATAATCACAGAGTTATGCACATACAAAATGCCCAATGAAAGTCTTTCTCTATGTTTTGAACATTGCCCCAACATGAAAACAAGACAAGACTCAGCAAGCACTTATCTGAGCGTCCGGGAAGCTCGCAAGCCTTCCTGGACGGAGGATGATGACGTCGTGATAGTAGCGAGGGTAAATACTCTGCCGCCTCACGCTCCCCTTGTCAATGCAGGTCTGAAAGAGGAGCGGTACGGCAACTGCACGAGTCCTCGGTGCGCTGCTGCTTCGCCGCCTCTCGTTCCCCGTGTAGATTCAGGAATGAAGGAAGAGTGGCATGGGAACCACGTGAGTCCGCGGTGCAATGCTGTTCCCACATTCAAAGTGCCCGCTTGGAAAATGCTGGCGTGCTCGACTTCTCACAAACCTCCGGCATGGCTTTGCCTTAGGAAATAGAATAAGCCACACCTGCCGTGCGCTGTTGGCCCTTGATAAGATGTTACTAATTATAGTCAGCTGGCCAAACGCGCGCACGGCAAGGACTACGAAATGCCAAAGAGGCTGCTGGGAAAGGTAGTTTTTTCCTAGCCATATAATGTTCTTAAGCTCTTTTAAGACCCTGACACATCTTCCGCCTCCACCACCCCAAATGCCCGACACTAGTGAAAGGCGAGGCAATTTGTCTAGCTATGCTCCTCACAGCCCGTGTGAGCTGTGTCAGATATTCCTTGAATTCCTTCCCTAAAATCGTTGCAGTTTTATGGGCATCCGATACTGTTTGTATTGGGGATATAGGTGTCTGTATGCACCTCCCTGTTACTATTTAGTGTGGGAACAAGTGGTGGTCCTTGCTGGGTTATGTTCGTAGTTGAAATAATGCTAAGGACAGGCAATAAACCCAGTTCTTTTTGGGGGTGTGGCACAACTTTGACAATCTACTTTTGAGAAGGCCATTGATTTTCTCGACCAATTCCGTTTGCTTGCAGGTGGTAAATGGAACACAGTTTGTTTATTCCTAGTAGCGAAGTTACTTCCTTAAAGAGGTTGTTAACAAAATGTGTTCCGTTGTCGGAGCGTATGACATCACAAATGCCCCAACGTGGGAACACCTCTCAACAAAAATGTTGCCACACATTTTGCATCTGGGTGGGCGCAAGGTCCTGCTTCCACCCAGCGTGAAAAGTGGCAGACCAACACTATCAGGTATCTTGCTCCATTGCACCTTTCTCCCATGTCAGCGTAGTCAATGTGCATCTCACGGAAAGGTCTGATGGGGTGGGGCAGCATCCCTCGCAGTGTCCTGAGGGTTATTCCAGAGCTATATGTTTGGCAAGTTATGTTTGCAATTGTAATTTTTGCAAGGTGCTCTCGGAGGTTTGGGACAAACCAGTCGTCCTAGATGGCGGCAGCTACGTGTTATTTTGTTGCATGCACTCTCCAAAATGTAGTTGTTTGAATGCAGTTGTAATAGTTCCACAGGCATTACTACCTTTCCTGTTGTCTCTTCTTGCCAAAGGAGAGCAGTGGGTGACTGTTTTCAGCCCCTTTTTTACCTTAATTCCTGCTCCGCTGTTGGCACCCTTTTTTGTAACTCAATTACTTGTGCAGTGGGTAGTGAATTGTATTCGCATTCTTTTCCCCCCATTTGCGTTACCATTTAGCAGATACTCTGTTGTTTGGTGCTTCTGGAAATACGCTGCCTGCTCTGCAGCAGTGTCTATTGCTGCGTTTCCCAGTAATATGACATCACTGTTTTTCATTTGGGCTTGGCATTTTACCAAAGCCACTACCGATTATTCTGAGAGCTTCTATCAGCTCATTCAAAAGCTCAGAATGTTGTATTGGGGACACATCTGCCCTTCTGAAACCTTTCCTTCTCCACCTGGACAACTCAGTATATACCGTTATGGTTACATATGCTGAATCTGAATAAATGGTTACTGCACATCCTTTTGTTGCATGGAATGCTTTAATCAGCGCTACTAGCTCTGCTGCTTGTGCCGAGTAGTGCATTGGCAGTCGTTTTTGCACAATGATCTCATATTCTCCTAATCTCACAACCGATGCGCCCTCATGTTTTTCTCCTTTCTCTGGGCAAATGGATGTTGACCCGTCTACAAAGTACACTTCACCTTCCTCTAAGGCGTTCTCACTTGCTTTGGGAATGTCGTCCCCTTCCCCCTGGTATGTGGCACAATCATGATTTTGCATGTACTCTACTGTGCATGGCTCGGTGAGGAATGTTGCTGGATTTACAATTTTGCAGTGTACTAAGTGGATGTTTGGGCTGGAAAGTATTATTTCGTAGGATGTTGCTCTTTGTGTTGTAAGTGTGTATTTTGATCGTTCAAGAATGGCAAACAAGGAGTGCTCAACAAACAGTGAAACTGAGCACCCCATTACTAGGGTTGCACTTTTTTTCAATCGCAAAGGCAGCTGCTTTGAGAGCCTGTTTGCATGCAAAGTACCTTTGCATTACTGAGTCAAGGGTGCCACTGTAATAAGTCCAGGGATTTGTGCCTTAAGGATGGCTTTTGTGTTAACACTGCTGTCATGAGTGTCCCATTACAGTGTGAAAACTAAAAGAATTCCAGTTAATAGTCTGGGGTGGCTAGAACGGGAGCTTTACAGATCAGCTCTGTTAGTGTTGCAAAGGCTGTGTACATGTCTGATGTCCAGAGGATAGATTTTCTATCCTTTTGTGCTTCCTTCAGTGCTTGTAGGAGGGGCCACGTATGTGCTGCACAGTCGAGTATCCAAGCTCGGCAATAATTGCATATGCCAAGAAACTTTTGCATGTCCTTCACTGTGTGGTGCCTAGCTGCTGCACGTACTGCTGCTGCTGCACTGTCTGGGATTATTCTCTTGCCATCTTTAGATATTAGTTGTCCCAGATACAGTACCTCTGCTAGGCAGTGCTGCAACTTTCCTTTGTCCACCTTGTACTCCTTGTGCGCCAACAAATTTAGTAGTAGTATTGAATCTTTTCTGAATTGTCCCTCACTTTCACTACAGATTAAGAGGTCGTCTCCGTATGTTATCACACTGCTTTTGACATCAATATTGCCGAGATCCTCATGCAATATCCTTTTAAAGATGCTTGGGCTTTCACAGTATCCCTGGGCCAATCTGCAATGTTCATATCTTTTTCCTTCCAGGGTGAATGCTGTCAAGTATTGTGAGCTGGGGTCGAGTGGCACCGAGAAAAAGGCATTTTTCAAGTCTACCACTGTGAAGTATGTGGCCTTCTTTGGAATACTGCAGAATATTGATGCAGGATTTGGGACAAGGGGAAACTCCTTCTGTATGACGTCATTGAGTGGGCGTATGTCCTGCACCATCCTCCAAGCCCTTCCCTTCGCTTTTTTTAATCGGATAAATTGCAGTGTTACAAGGGGAGTTTGAGGGTACAATGATACCTTGCTGTAATAGTGTGTGTATTGTTTCTTTAATTCCCTCGTCTGCTTCTCTGGACAAGGGATATTGTCTCATCCGGGGCAACACTGCACCGGGTTTGAGTTTCATTTTGGCTGGGATTGCCTCTTGCAAAAGCCCCATTTGTTGGGGTTAGTTGTCCATGGGTTTGTGGGTACCTGCTGCATGTCATCATCAAAAAATGTCGGCTTTGCACTGACAACGGCCGTGAGGGGTTAATTATTTGTCTGTTTTACCATTATTTCACATGGCATGCATATTTCCATTATCTCCCCATCATTGTCATTGTCAGTTCCTCATCTGTCAAATCTCGCAATGCTGTATTCGGATCTATGCACCATACTGTCCGCCACTCGCATCTGTGCATGTCCAGACCTACCACCACAATACGTTCAGCTGATACTTGTACTCCCTGCAGATTGAATGAGAGGATAGTACCTGGCAATATTTCAGGGGCAGCCACAGGGCAGAAAACACAGTCAGAGGGTACTCTCCATTCTTTGCGTGTTCATTCGGGTACCACTCTTGCCAGAACTTGTATTCCATACACAAATCTGTCTGCATTAGTGGGAACCTCTCGGACAGCTATTTCATTTGCTATTGTCTTGATCAACAACATTACCCGGGGGGGGCATATTCCTGGGGTGAAACACACTATATACCCCTTTCAGTAAATGAAATGGTCATATTGAGCTTACTAAGGAGGTCTCTTCCCAGAAGATTTACCGGCGAGTCTTCATGATACAATAGGGGTGCTCGCACTGTTTTCCTCCCTATCTTTACACCCAAATGTTTAGTGTAAGGAATTGCGAACAGCCCCAGAGAATCCCTGAATTTCAGAATTCTTGTCCGACAGCGGAAATCCGCCTTCCATTAGGCACGATTTTTCCGTTCCTGAGTCCACCATAAAGATGAACTGTTGTCTCCTATCTCCCCCTCGCCAGTAGTTCCTCGTCTCGGCGTAAAGTAGTTCACAGGACTGGACACGCAAGTGCTCTCTGTGGGCTGTCCTAGTCTGGGTGTGTGTTTGTCTCCGGAAAAGAAAATGCATTCTCCCCAATCATAGCTGTTCCCTGAAATGGCACTGGTGCACCGTTTGTAGTGGTGGTGAAAGGGTTATTGCGCGTGTTCCCCATTTGGCTTTGGCGTGTTAATCGTGTCTGTATCCCCAGTGGTGCCACTCTGGGCCCCTGTGTGAACCGGGTGTCAGTCTATTCCTCTTGTCCATAACCTCCCATGGGAAACCCATAGAGACTGCCAGGGTAGGGATGGCCATATTGCTGTTCATTATTAAATCTTTGTGTATTTTGGTAATACGCCATGGTATGAACACGACATTCCCTTGCAAAACGGCCCCACCTCCCACATGACCAATATGCTCCTTGTCCTCCTCCCCTGAGCCCTTGTCCGCCGTACCCCCCTCGTTGTCCCTGGTACCCCCCTCTTCCAGGCCTTGCTTGCCACTGTGACCCTCCATATTGTTCTTCTCCGGACCATTGTTCCTGACTGTTCGCTATCCATGTAGTTGCCATCCTAGTCTGCAATGCTATCGCCTCCCCCCCTCCTCGTCTCCCTGCTGTTCTGAGGGTGGTGCAGCTGTTACTGCTGCAACCCTCACCAACATTCTTTGTATGAGTTTCGCTTAGTCTGCCAACCTTTTCTGTGCAGTTTTCTTTCTCCCTTTCTTTGATCCTCCTGCAACGATGTACTATAATACTTTGTATTTCTGGCCAACCTATGGCTTCTATTCCAGCAATTTTATCAAGGGCGTTCTGCACCTCCTTCTGGAGGCCTCTCTTGATAATGAAGTAAAAGAGGGAGCTAAACTGGTCCCAAGCCGTGCCCCTCTCCGCCCTCCACATATCCTGCACCCGAACAATGAACTGCGCAGCATCTTCCCTGTCCCTCATTGTGCATTGCATCACAGAGTGTAAATCAGGGGTATCTGGGAATGTTCTCCACAGTGCATCCCACACCTGTGCTCTCACGTTGTTAAGACACCCCATCATGTCGATCACAGCCAATTGTTTCTCCCGGGAACCCCGCCTTCACCCACACCCCATCTGCTTAGTCACCCACTGCTGATACTACGAGGCTCGTGATATCCCCTATGGCTAATGGGACTCCTGCAGTGTATTTCTCAGAAGCATATATCAATGTTCCTGCCCCCAAGAAAGTGGGGGTAGGGCTTTCAACAGATTGTCTTATCCATCAACACCGAGGCGCATACTGAGTTCTTCCCGCCCCCTTATGAATGAGGGGCATCTGTAGATTTGTTTTACCCCTGCCCTTGCTTACCTTCATTATTTTTTTCTTTGCCAGTGCCATTCTCCCCATCCTGTTCCTAATCCTTCCTTGCCACACTTCCTCTTCTCCTCCCACCTGTGGTGTCTGCCACTGAACTTGCAGAACCCTTCCCATTGCTCCTTCTTTGTACTCGTCAATATCGCTCCAACATTCTTCCTGTCTGTCAGATGCCACGCTGTCATACCCTATACTTACTGGGTCACCTTCCCATTCCACTCGTACGGTTTTAATCGGGGTCCCAGACTTCCATTAATCTTCTTATATTATGGAGGAGTTTTTCAATGGTGGTGCTAACAGTGTCTACCCTCCTCCAGGCGGCGATAGTGTATTTTCGCACCGTGTTCTTAGTCAGGACAATTCCGCTTGGGTACTGGTCATTTGGGCCTCTAAGTCTTATGTGATGCATCCTATGTGTGCTGGGAGTGTGCTGTTGGACCCCACAGGCCTTTGGGGGTCATACGGGAGAGGGGAAGCTGCTGTCGTGTAATGGGTGCACTTGGTTGGGGTAAAAATACCCACTGCTGACCAAACCTGCTGAGGTGTATCGTGACCCGTTGTAACTTTTTTCATTCCTCTCCTTCTTTACTTTCCCCTCCTCCCTCCTGTCTTGTTACCAGTGCCTGATATGACTCCTTTTCTTTATTATTTGCAGGAGACATTTCTTCAATCATCCTCCAGAGATCTAGCACTTCCCTTCTATTTTGGAGTTGCTTCCCCTTATATTTGGCCATTAAACATGTCGCCACAAGGTCCAATACTGTCTTATCGAATGACCCTACTTCTGGCCATATTTGAGATGTCCCCTCCCCCTTGATCTGTTAGCCACTGCCCGTGGTACTTTTTTTATCTTCACTATACAAGGGGAGGTGTTTGCAGATGTGCAAGAGTGGTGTGTCTGCCCCCATGCTTTCTTTCAACTTCTTTAGATACCTCTACCAACAATCTTTCAAATTGCATTTCAAAACATTTTACTCATGTCTTATATTGCCTTAATCAATTCATAGCGAGAACGAAAACATGAAGACGTAAACCAATTAACACGTTGACCTGACAAACTGACGCACCTTACTGACAACATAAAACATGAAACATACATTTACGATAACCCCTTATACCTCCTACCCTGGTTCAAAAATGTTCTACTTCCCCTCCATTCATACCTCGCATTCACCTCATCACGGCCCCTTCTGGGCCAACCTCTAAAAGATATTTATCACTACTAAAAGAAAGAACTGCTGCTATTTTCTGAGTCTACTCAATATATAAGACTCCAACTTATTCCTTTTTTCTCACTTGTATTCCTGCACTGGTCGAGACAGTACTATGCGGCGCTGCTTTCCACCCCCTTTCGGAGCTAGGTTCCCATATCCCTTCTTATTTCATCACCTTTGATAAACAACCTAGTGACCATAAGGAAAAGAAAATAACACCTCAATCAACAATCACTCGATCTCCTCACTCACACCCAACCCATAACATATTCCCCTATTATTTAATCTGACTCAATTGTCCCTCCTTTAATTCTTCTTGCAAACAATACTCACGTGTCCATGGTGTTCCGAGCTCCTCCATTCACGGTCTATCTACAGTCGGGGTGCCTCCCCCAACCAAGCTGTCGCTGGCGAGCAGTTTGGTATTTGCAAAGCCGGGACCCCCGGAACCTGCTCAGGAGCGTATGCATTTTAAATACTGGTCAGCCGTAGGTGGCAGTGATCTTGATGTGGGTGCCCTGGACCTTGCCGCAGGGTACGGGGTCGTCACAGATCAATCACGTCTAAGGGATCACCAAATGAAGGGCACCCATTCCCAAAACACAGATCCCAAACTCGGAATAAATGGACACACCCCAGTAGGGAATGAGACCAGGAGATAGATTGCAAGTTGAACAAAGTTTATATCAGGTAAAACATGCACGCTGAGAACTCTTCTGCCCTGAGAGCGCTCTGCCAAACAGTACAAAAACATCACATTATAAGATTTTGTCATTGATGACCAACAGCATGTGTGCTGAATACTACATGGTCATTGGATCACTAGAAAGTTACATTATACAATATAATGTACTGATGCAGCTTGATTGGCTGGTGCTGGGTTGTTGCTTCTTGCAGCAAGTGGGTCAGCTGGGCTGATCTGGGAGGGGTGGAGGTCGGAGGCACAGGGCATGGATTGGCTAACTAATCTCTTTATTTTGACAACATAGGAAAAGGCTAGAAACAACTAATCAACAATAAACTCTGACAGCTATATATACAGCTTATGCTTTGCCCTAAAGTAACCATAAAATTGAATGCCTTAATCACAGTGCCCACCTTGAAAGGGTTTGATCTACTTGGTGCTTCATGATACAGATTGATATATGGTACAGGAGGAATTAGGACTGTGGTGGGTGCTTGCTCTGGTCACTTCAGGGTGTGAGATGTATATCAACATCGAAGGGACCGTAGGGTCTGGGTTTCATGAGCCGTGGGTGCGAAGGTGGTGGTTAAGAGGGCACATGCGAGATGAATGAGTACACAAGTCAAGATTTGGCCCGGTCACACACAGGGCAATGAGCTCAGAGGAAGAGAAAGATACAGGCTATTTGCAACAATATATGGCTGTACTTCCGTGAGAAAAGGGCCTGTGCGGCGCAGACTGGGGAGGAGGTGGTGGGGTTATCTGGGCTTGCTGTGCGCGGCACTGGATGATAGGAGAGCTGGTTTTTAGAAATCATTGTGTGGCCTAGTAAAAAGATGGGGTTTGGGGTGGCATAAAATGGAGTCTGTATGTGTCATCCAGTGGATTCTTTCCTCTGTCGTCAGAGGAAAGACACGGGGACGTCTCCCCGCAATGGGATGATCAATAGATCCATTCCACGCAGAATGTACAGGGAGGGGTGAAAAGACCTTTCTTCCCTAACACAGCGTAGACATTATCCGTTATTCACCACCCCCCAGCTAACCATCGCTGCACCAGAGTAATACGCCTGGTGCAGTATTTTATATTGTATCAAGCGAAGTCTGGCTCAATACCCACTTCCCGAGGGGAAAATTAGTGCCTCTACCCATTCTTCCGAGTCCAGCAGGCCCACCACCCTCTCCCACTTATCACAGAGTTGGGTTAGTTCCTTGGCGCCAAATGTGGTATGTACTTGGTAGACCATGGATGTGATTTTCGTCAGGATTCAAGCATGCATGATATTAGCTTTTGCTGGGGAGCACTTGGGGATTTTGGCCGTTGCTGGAAATTGGGCACGAATGGCATGAGTGAATTGTAAGTGTCTGTAAAGTTCCCCGGAGGGCAGTGCATACTTCCCTTGCATGGCCTCAAACATCAAGAGGTGTCCATCTTGTACTGCGTATGCAAGGAAGTGTATCCCCAGCTCTTCCCACCTTACGAAGTGCCCTAGTTTTCAAAACTCAGGGATGTGCATATTGTTGCATAGCGGTTGGTCCATGGTTAGTCTCCCTGCCCACCTGATATGCTGGTGAGTTTCTATCCAAATTTGGCAGTCGGGTTTTATCATTCTGGACATATCAAGTGTTTCCTTCTCCATTCCGTACAACACTCAGAGGGGCGGGATTGTGCCCATGCTCCTAATCCCTCCCACTATGTGTGGGAGCCCAAGTCCCCATGGAGTCAGTCATTCACCACTCCAAGCTGTGCAGCCCATTAGTACGTACGTAAGCAAGGCATTCCTATGCCACCTTCCCATACGTAGCACTGCAGGGCTTTGAGGGCTATGCTGGGTTGTTTTCCACCCCACAGGAGCTTACGAAGGATGACGTCCACAGAGGTAAAGATCGTATGTGGGATATGAAGTGAGGCATTTTGGAGAACCTATAAGAATCTGGGGAGAGATAGCATTTTGAAGAGAGCCGCTTTGCCCATTAGATAGATTCAGGACTGAAGTAACCCACTGGCAATCCCACCCGCTAACTCTATTATCTGCTGTAAATTACGATGGAGGAAGTAGTCCGAGCTGGGGCTGATGTGGATGCCCAAGTATTTGAAGCTCTAGATGGAAATCGAATATGCACAGTGTTGTGGGATCACCTCAGCCCCACCCTGAAATGAAAAAAGTAGTTTTAATTTTATTCACTTTGAGTCCAGAGAAGTCTTGATATTCTATGAGGATGTTTGATATTCCTTGGGTTTTTCATGTATATGAGTAGGTCATTGGCATAGAGTCGCACCCGGTCTTCCTCTCCACACAGCCACAAAAATCCTGACCAGTCCATCGCCGCCATGAGTCTAATCGCCAGTGACTCTATAGCTATTGTGAACAGCAAGGGGGAGAAGGTGCAGCCTTGTCTGGTTCCCCGCCCCAGTGCGAAGGGTCTAGATGATGTTCCATTCACTCAGATCACTGCTTCGGGGGAGTTGTATAGTAATTTCACCCAGGACATGTAGTTAGTTCCAAAACCCATGCGACCCATGATATCCCATAGAGCCGCCCAACTCACCGAATCAAAGGCTTTTTCAAAATCCGCAGACCAGAGTGGAAGCGGATCATCAATCGCAGTTACTCGGTCAATGGTAAAGTTGTTATGATTAATATTATAAATAGGTCTTAGAAGCAGTTTTAGGTGCGGGGGAGAGATAAACTACCTTGGCATCTAGGTTGTAGACAATACACACAAAAGAAAAGTTCCTTTTAGGGAACTCGCGTCCCCTGCACACTATAGCCTGAACAAATCAGACAAATGAGTTACTTGGGGTATAGAATGCCTAGCCAGGTCTGTCTGACTTGCAACCCCTTTTGGTAGAAGTATCATTTCACAGAATATATTTTTTAGTACATAAGCACAAGGTTATAACATTAATGATTCAAATGACAAAATCAAAATTTCACAAGAACATATTTATTGTTTCATTTATATGAAATGGCCCAACATGTTTCGAGTTTTTGACTCTTTATCAGGGGCAAGGAGTTTCTCAATTATTTCTACAAAAGAACATTAAAGAAAAGGACTTTAATTAGGCTCATATTGGATACTTGGATCTATATATAGAAGAAAATTAATCCTACCTCACATTGTTTACAAATGTATCATTTTGTTTCAAATTGTATAAAATAAAACGATGATCACTTGTATTATTACATGTAAGAAGTAATCCCATCTTCAAATCAGATCTGATTATGCAACACATTCATATTCAGGGTAAGTCCATTGAACAATTGGTTCTGGCTTAGCTATAAAGTGATCTAAACTTGTGAAGGTAGCTCTGGATGAAGAACCTACTTGAGATTGGTAATTGTTAGCTCTTGAATTATATGCAGTTAATCAATTGAATTTGATCATACTAGTAGTTAGCTCTAGGACAACAGGACAGAGAAAGAATATATGGAAATTGTTGAAGCATGTGATGAGTTTTCAAAAGTGAGTCTCATAGTAAAAGTACATCGTAGAAAAGATTCATCTCTTCCGGTGATAAATCTTGTGTTCTAGAAACTGCTGATATCTAGAAGTCATATAAATTTGGCTGAAGGTATTTTGAAGATTCATGGTATATCTTTTCAGAATTAAAGCCAATCCTCCCCAAGCTAAAACAGCAGGCCCTCTGCGGCAATGTATTCTCTGCATGAGCACAGTGGTTCACCCAAAAGTTCTGTCTCTTTCCCAAGTATTGTTATAGTATTTCAAAATATGCAGGCATACCCAGCACTGCCTGATGTTAGAGCACCTTCTCTTCAGCTTCTCCAGGGTTATACAGACGACACACTTGTCCTCCCAAGCTTCATTAATTGCTGGTCGTGGAGTGGCATCTCCTTCCCTCACCGCCCGTCCTGTGCGTGGGCTGAGGTGCACGGCCGGGCCGTAGTTGTAAGGCACTCCAGGCGGGGAAAGCGGATCCCACCTCTGCCAAGGCCACAAACCAATCAGCCTGGACTTATGGTCACTGCCCTTCCAGCAGGGTGTGGCGTTGAGCAGTGACGCAGCAGGGGTCCGCACACTGGCGGCTATGTGTCACCTTGATGGGCCGAGCCTGTCCTTGCCCACGATGGGGGTGGGAACAGGATGAGGCCACTGGCCCTGGTGAGGACGTTGATGGGGTTGCTGGCACTGATTTGTGACCGGATTGTCACAGTATGTTGCCGCACCGCACTGTTCCGTCAGTCCTGTATCGGGTTTTCTGCTTTGGAACGCCACAAGGAGCCAGGATATCGCACCAGGATGTCAGCAGCCTCTGAGAGTGAGGTAGCTTACGACCGCATGAGAGCGCCGCACCTGCGCAATCTCGACCCCAAGGCAATTTTAAGGTAGCAGTCCCAGAACAAAATATCCTGTGGGAGAAAGTTGCAAACTACATTACCAACAGCCAATAGGTTGTGTAGAAAGAAATCGGACTCCAGGAGAAAAGCCCTCCTTGTAGAAAGGATCAAGGGGGAGAGAATTGTAACCTGCATTGCTCATGGCAAACAGATCAATGTGAGAATCATTATCCCTTGTGTGCAAGAAGCTGTAGGCCAGTTGTGTTGCAAATCAAAAGACTAACCCAAACTGCTGGTGTTGGTTCCACTTTCCCATTTGAAGTTTGCAGTGTGGAAAGTTTGGAACAAGCCTCACTACAAAGTACAAGTTGTAGTAGTATTATTCTGGTAGGCAAGTATACAAGAAAGAAGATGATTTGAAGTACTGTGAATGTGGTGGAAAGGAAGTGGCAATTCCACTACTGTGCTCTGATGAACCATCCTGACTAAAGTGTAACTTTCTGAATGAACCATCCTAAGGTGTTGCTTATGAGCAAGAAATGTGATGTTACAAAGTGATATATCATTCAAGAAAGGAACTTTTACATTGTCTTTTTTGACTTGAGATCTGAAGTGTGTGTCTTTGTGGTTTGCCAAGTAGAAGGTTGTAAAAAACTGTCAATTATCTGAAGAGTGAGAAATCTTTGTTGAAATTGAGATAGTACATTCGCCAAATGAAGGACACATTGGATGAAACGAACTGTGTATTCTACTTGGAGTGGAATTTGGCTCGTGAAAATAACTTTCCTGCAATTGAACTTTTTTTGAAACATTCTTAATTTATCCTCGGGAAGGGTATCCGACCCTGGTCACAAGGATTCCTGCTTTGTATGTTTGAATTCCTATGTTATTTTGTAAAGTTGAAACAGCCAAATGATCCTTGTATGATTTTTATTGTATATATTAGTGTGAGGGACAGACATTTTTTCAGACATTAAGTCGTTTTCCTTTAGCCTTAGTTTGATAGGAAAGGAGCTCCTGGTTAGGTTAGTGAAAGTTAGGCATTTGCCTCACCCTTTATTATTTAATAAATGGCAACTTCTGAGAAAACTCCACCTTTGTGTCCGTCTCCCATGTCTGACTCATCAAAGGTGCCAAGAAATAAAAATCCTCCAGGAATGCGGTCCTGCCTTCCCCTAGATTCATTTTGATTTTTTAAATGTCACTTAATCACAGTTCATGTTCAAGGTGGAAGACTCTTCCCTCAAGTCTTCTTTAATCACAGTTACTTTTCAATGTTTAGTTTCTCACATTCTGTATTGCAATTAGCTTAAAAGTGATATGGTTCTTCTCTTTTCCAAATACTGTTCTTCTTTCTACCCCTGCTGTACTCTCCTGCCAGGGTACTGCAATTGTATTATTTATCCTTACAAAGGGCATGATTCTTCCCTTTTTTATCCGTTATCACTGTTCCACAAATTGTAGGTTTAATTTTCTTCTCACTTCCGGTTTACTCTCCAGACAGGATATCGCAACTTTGTTTCTTGAGTGCCGGTTCCAGACTCGCACAGTGCCTGGTTTACTTTCCTACCAAGGCTTTTTATATATTCTCCTAGGTGCGAGTCCCAGACTCACTGTTTGCCTAGTTCACTATCCTGCCTTGGCTTTTCCATTTAACCTTCACTCTCCCTTTCATCTAAGAAATAATGCTTTTCCAGTATTGGGTCACTGACCCTTTCTTAATATTGTTTGCATTCGTATCAGGACCTCCAATCACTTTAATTGGATTCTCTTGTGTTTCTAATGGTATGCAGTATATTTGTCTTTGTGCCACAGTAACCCACTCGCTCTCCCTGTGCTTACCGGGTGGCTTTGACGTTCCTAGCATTTTTCCATCATCTTCCCTTTCAGTGTGCTGATTGGGAGTGCGTCCCATTAGCTGTTGGGCTCTCACTTTGCCTTTCTCTGCTTCTGGCGGCTCCAGCTGCCTGTAACAATAAAGCAGTAAACTTCTCTTAGCTCAGTCTCTCTGCATGCTCTACAGTTTGCTCACCTCCGTTGTCTCAACCAGTGTCGGAACAAGCTGACTTCAGCAGCAGTCTCTGCCTCTCTCTCGTGTTCCGTTCAGCTGTGTCAGTTTTAAACTTCCCGTCATTGGTTAGCATTTTACCAATACTAGAATGCAGCGCTGGCTTACTGCTTCTGGTCATCTTCATTGCTCCAGCCCTCTTCCTTGTCTCAGTACTAAAAAGGGGCGTCGGGGTAAATAAGTTTGTTGGATAAGAAAATCTGTGTATTCTTTATCTATGTCACAATAAGCCATACATGCATGTTGCAAAGGCACATGGGTGTCATTTAGAATTGTTGCAGCAGCATTATCTTGATGCAGTCTTTCCCTGAATCTCCAGAGTTTCTCACGCAGATAGCCACCCCTAGGCTCAGGGCGCATATGCTTTTGCCTTTCCCTGGACACATAAGAGAAGCCTCCTTCCAGAGAATCAGTGACGATATTGCTAGATTCTGTTGTTGGTGAGTGGGCACAGCTTAATGTTTGAAGAATGAAGTCGTCATTTTGATTTTTCTTGGCCGTGTGAGTGGGTTGCATACCTTCCAATTAATGTCATTGCATCGGGCATTGAAGTAGAAAAAGGGGAAAAAGGACTAAGGCTAGAAAGCCATCAGTGTGGGCTGCACACCCTAGAGACCAAGTGGTTGAATTGATGATTTAATAAATCGTATAATGCACATTGGAATAGCCGCTACACACAACATTTCAAGTAATATTTTGTTATTTTAATTGTGCCTAATTCATTTGCATATGCCGTTTAGGCCAATGCATTTAAGGCTCTTGGGTCCTTCATTAGGGCAAAAAAATCAGACACATTGATCCAACCAGTATAAACATAGGTGACAGACCAAATCAATTAAATGTTGCCACTGGTTCACAGAAGTGGTATACCAAATGTAGCATGTGGACTAACATAGGGGTTAGAAAATGACATTGTAAAAGTCAACAAAAACATAAAAATAAAAATAATCACAAAGAAATGCAAATATTAATAAAACATGTGAGTGTGCAAACCAAAATAGGGACATTAATATGTTGTTGTCCATTATGCTTTCTCTAAAGAATAAACATAATAAATAAGCATGATCAATTCAAAAGTAAATAAATCAAAAAAACATATTTTGGCCACTGTAAGAAACCAGAAGGTGTCTCACCCGCTATTCCACGGGGGATCTGTCATCCAGGTGGCTAGGACACGTGCATCGTTTTTGAATCCAGTTCCTGGAGGTGGACCAGTGTGACAGGATCACCGGGGTGAGGATACTTCGAGGAGTGGGAGTGGGACATCGGATGGCGAGATGTGGTATCCCTTGCCCTTTAACACCTTTACCCCATCCTACCAGGTAGAAAACATGGGAACTTTACCCCCCCTTTTCCCTTAACAAATAAGTCCACAATGGCAGCCCGCTCTGGGAGAAAACCGACTCGCACCCGAGCAGTGTACCTGACATGTCCCGTTTACTATGGTCAGGTGAAGACAGGCCATTACTGACAATCACTCACACCTCACTTCCATTAAACTCCCCCACACGGATAAAAGGCGTCAGCTGAATGAGGAGAGAAAGACCGCAAACTGAGCAGGGTTTGCAAGGAGGGAAATGCCCTTGACCTTTTTGGCAAGAAACTGTTACTTTGAAGAAACCTTTGAGTCAGAAAGCGTAAGACCAGGAAACCAGACTGAAAAATCCTGCATTGTGTGTCGGAGATAGGGGAGGCCCTCCTGCAAAACTGACCAAGGAGGGGAGGAGCAGCAACCGCGGTGGTATCATCCATGGCTGCAAAAACAAACAAGCATCAGAGAGATCAACACACCTGGTGAGTTGGGCAGACCGATGCAAGACTGGTCTGTGTTGAAGTCAAAGTTTCAATCAGCAACATTGTATAAGGAAAGCTGGAACAAATATTGTTAAATGTGTGCGATTAAAGATGCGAGTAAAGCTAAACTGCAGATGAATGTTTGAACTTGAGAAGCAAAGTTACGATACCATTGACAGAGTGGTTAGGCACCGTGAATGTACTCAATGGAAGGTCTCTGTAAGGTATCTCGCCAAGAAGTGTCAGAAACGAAAGTAGAAGATTGATCAGAAACATTGTGCGAAGTGAATGCTAGTGGACCTACGACTGTTTAAGCAAAACTCTTCACACATTCAAAAGTCTTCTATTTTGATATCCAGAGGAAACTGTAGAAAGTGAGATTACATTGCCCGAGCCCGAAAGAGGGAGACCAAATGTGAATATTGTGCTTAAGGGATCTGAGCCAGAACGAGGGAGACCAAGTGTAAACATTGTGGTAAAAAGGGTGGTCCAAGCCTCAAGGAGGGGGACCCATGATGAACACGGGAATCGAGAATGTGTGCATGTGAAGATCCTGATACTATATTTGTTAGTTACGACATGCTCACTGCAGTAATAAACTGTTATCGGAAAAGAGGCTTTGGCAGTAGGCCCCGATACCTATGCTTTGTACTGTATCCTTGTGGTAGAGAAGCCAGAGTGTGTACGAAGCTCGAATGTGCTGCCTTGCCCTGTGCTGATAACTTGGGGAAGGGAAGCCAACTGCTCAACTGTCCTGACCACTTTTCTTTGTGCATGCACAATTGTCCCACACCCTTTAGTATTCAAAAGTAAGGAATGGCAATAGGTTTATCAGTAAAGGCCCTTTTATTTTGACAGAGACTCGACTAGGACTATTATGTTATTATTTGATGGCCGTAGCTTGCTCCCATCCTTAGATTTAGGTTAGATAGGCATTTAATCAACCCATTGAAGTTAAATAAACACCCTTGAACTGTGATCACTTGTGTCTGTCTTCACATGTAACCAGAAATGTAACCAGTAAATGAAGCAAGCTGGTGTGGGAAGGAAGACACTCAACCCTGTGTAATCACAAAGCAGTATGTAAGAAATATAATGAAGGCAATTCATGCAACATTGAGCTCTGAATTGTAGTCACTAGTGCTGTACGTTATTATCCAGAGAATTGCTACACAATTGCAGTCTTGGTGATTCACGCTGTGCTCTTGGAGAGCAAAGATGTGGGTGACCCCGGGGAATCCAAAGGATTTTGTCTCACGTAAAAGCTGCAAATCTCCTTCAGCCATCCTATTTCAATATTGGGTACTGTTGGCCTCATGGCAGCAGTCAATTCTGACTACACATTGTACAAATTAGTGGAGATATGCCTAGAGAAGACATTGGAGATGGCATCTGAGTAGTCTTTTTTAAACACACATTGTGAGTACAAGTTACTTCTGCGTTTAGGATACATGTGTAGAAAAGAAAGACGTCATTGGCAGGCAAAGCATCGTTATTATCACTACTGAACTGTTCACACACAAGATAAAGTAAGGCTTCAGTGACAATTATTTAACGGGAACACTAGGGAATCATATTCTTAGGCAACAAGAGCATGGCACAAGAGATTGGATGCAATTGTATGAACAGTGGAATATTTCGATGTGCTAGAGTCTTAGTCTCAGAAAACAAAATGCATTATAGTGAAGTGCTGAAACACTGTTCACTCATTGTATCCAAACATATAAAAGCATAGGCTCATCATAAAAAACAATGTAGGTCCCACTCTTCGTTCATCCCATTAGCTGCATTAAACCTGTTGATCCAGAATGCCTCGCGTTGTGCTAATTATTTGTTCCTATCTCCTTTAAAGTCTCTGCTGTTGATAACTTCCAAAACCTGGAATTCCATTTGTGAGATAATGTGTCCTTTCTCTTGAAGGGGTTTCGCTACTGCAGAGGTAATTGTGATGAATAACAAGAAAGAGGGGCTTGGGCGGGCACCGCTAAGTTTGTTTGAAGTTCATATAACTTCTCGTTGATTGAAACATGCGATTAATGGCGTCTCCAAGTAAACCAGTATACACTATACTGGGGTGAAGGGAAAACTGTGGTAATGTCGGATGAGAAAAAATTGTCATCAGACCTTGGGTCGCCAATTGTAGTAAAAACTACTGATGAATGTTGGATTCATTCATATCATAAGGATATACAAATCATAAATAGCTGTATAATAGGGATACCCTCCATTCATAGAAAGAAGATATCCCGAACAGCTCCTTTTATAAGTGACTTCTTTAATTCATTAATTTAGGAGAAGCAGAAATGATATGCCAATGCATTTCGGACCTACACTTGGTCCTTCATCAGGGTGAATTTCTATAGTACAAAAAAGAAAAACAAAGGAACAAAATCAATCATGTAAAGTACTCACACAAACCCATCGTGCTGATATCAACATGTTACAATTGCAGGTATTTACTCTACTCAGTATGGTATCTGTCCTTGTCACTTATTCATCAGTGATATTTGCATTATCATCAAACAAAAAAGCGCCTTTGTTTCACAAGTTGATATGTATCAAAAACATCATTCTAATTTCCGCATCAATTATAGGGAGCCTCGCATCTGTAAAACATTAAAGCGTAGTCATGTAGGTAAAATGATCCGCTAACTAACCATTATTTGATTTATGACAATATGATGTTACATTCCACAGAATTGCAGTTGAAATACACATGTCACGCATGTCTGATTGTGTGTTCTGGTATATCAGAAACTCATATGTGAACGTGTGTAACTGTTCCTGTTACCTGTACTGCCTATGTAGAGTCATTGCTCTATTACAACTACCCTTCAACAATCCTCTCTGGAAAGAATATAAAATATGTATGATACTTAATTAGCTATATATGAGGAAAGCTGCTCAGAGAAATTGTATAGTTCGTACTATTCTTACCTTATAGAGAGTTAGAACTTTCTTCTGTTGTAATAGATTACAGTGGAGGTTATTCTTGATGGAACTTTCACAAAAGATCTTATTAGGGCAAATACGTGTGTGGCTGTTCGCTGTGTCTGCAGCACCAGGACGTGTATGTACCCGCCTGCCGGATAGTAAACAGCTGCGTTTCAAAAAATGACGTTCAATTACTTGCCGTCAGAAACAATGCGGGCATAAATGTGCATTCAATGTCTACCTACCTAAAAGTGCTGTAATAGTCTGAGGGATACAGTTCGCCGCAGTCTTTATATGGCCGCGGTTTGTTCAGGTTTAGCACGAACGTTGTCATGGAAACGTTCTTGTGCAAGACGTTACGTGATTACGTGGCGTTGCGTTTGTGTTGCTGGTTGTCATAGCGTCTACTGACATTGGGTCTGTATTACTTGTTGTTGTGGCAGCAAGCCTCCTTAACTATGCGGCGGGTTCCTTCTTATTAAAAGTGCTAAACTGTGGCAATATATACGCGATCACTAGAAAGTATTCGCGCTCCTCAGCATGTGCACCTTATAAAATCAAAATTAACTGGTGAGTTTGACTAAATATGTTACTTAATTAGCCATTCTGTCCGAAAGAAAAACATTTTTTGTTTGTGTGGGGCAGTAAGTTAAAAGGACTGCAAAGATGCGGACCAGTTTTAGAGCAATGAAAAGCTTACTCCAGTAGTCTAAAAAGGTATGAGCACCGCCCATTAGTCACCCCGCTACATATAATTAGATGATGATCCAGTTATAACTGAGGCCCAGGAGTGGCCCAATTGGTGTCGGTCCAGACGTGGCTTATTCGAAAAAGTGATAATGAGATGCAGATAATTGCCATTTTAAACATCCTACATATTCAACTTGAATGCGGACAGTAAATCTCAACCATCGTTGTTTAAATACAGAATAACTATGTTCAACTGATAATACACACTGTGAACTCACTGCAGATATGTAAGTCATTAGATCACACAGAAAGAAAATAAATAAACAGGTAATATAAACCTTACCAGTACTTCCTTGTTCACTCTAGCAGTATCGATAACAAATCGAAGTATTAATGTCGCTCTCATGCCTCCACTTTGCTCATTACATTGCATCTGGCTTGACTGCAGCCTATATAACTGCACTGTAAGCATACTTACTGTAATAATAGTTATAATCAGACCATAACAAAATAGAACAACGTGATAATGTCTCTTTTATATAAAGCAATGCAGGTTCAATTCTTCATTCAACCCCCGGGGAGATACCGTATCCAGTCTTTCAATCCAATGTGCTTCACGTTGTTCTAGTCTTTTGGTGGCGCTGGTTCTAATGTTGGCCATTTGTACTACTTCGAGGATTTGAAATTGCATCTGTGCTATCTGATGTTTGGCTTGATTAAAATGTCTGGCAAATGGCGAGTGTTGATTGTTGGTTCTAACATTCGATTTGTGTTCATTCCATTTTACACGTGCTTTTCTGCCAGTCTGTCCGATGTAAAGTAGACCACAGGGGCACTTGATGCAGTATATGACACATTCTGACATGCAGGTAGAATAGTCTTTGATTTTTATCTTCTCCCCAGTTCTAGGGTGTGCGACTGTGCTCCCTTTTATGATATTGTTGCAGTTGCTACACGACATGCATGGAAATGTACCTTGTTTTTTTGACGTGACTTTCTTGGTTATTTTGGGTTTAGTGTTGACCAACAGGTCCCTCGAGTTGCTGCTCTGTTGATTGGCAAAAACAGGTCTTTCTTGGAACAAATTCTGAAATTTATCATCACAAGTTAACATCGGCCAATGTTTAAGAATTATCTTTTTGATTTTGGATGACTTTATACTATATTTGCTGACAAAGACCAGCGGATTCTCTTTGCTATTTGGTTCTTCCGTCTTTAATAGATTGGTTCTCTCATGTGTGTCAGCCTTTTCAACGGCACGGAGAAGTTCTTCATCTTTAAAACCTCTTGCTTCGAATGTATTGAACATCTCTTCCTTTTCTTGCACATATTTGGAATCCACGTTGGGGATTCTTTTTATACGCAGTAGTTGGCTATATGGTAGGCTCCGTATTGTGGCTGCTGGATGAAAGCTCATCCTATGGAGGAGATTGTTTCTGTCAGTTGGTTTATGGTAAACTTCTGTGTTGAATGATGGTGCTTTCGGAATCATAAGAACATCTAGGAAATGTACACACGGATGACCAATTTCATGTGTGAATTGAATTCTTTTGTCAATCAAGTTATTGTATCCCAAGACTGAATCAAGAGTTTCTTGTGAACCGGGCCACACTAGGAAGATATCATCTATGTACCTACCCCAGTGTTTAATGTATTGATGCCAAACAGGATGTTTAATGATGTGGTCCTCTTCAAATTTCAACATGAATGAGTTAGCGTATGCGGGAGCCATAGTTGCCCCCATAGCCGTGCCACTGACTTGTGAATAGTTTTGTTTCTCATATTGAAAGTACGCATTCTGTGCAATGAAATCAAGTGGCATCATGATCCATTCTTTGGACGCCCCTATTTCTTCTTGTAGTAGCAGCCAATCCACTGCTAGTTTGCCAAGACAGTGCGTAATAGAGGTGTTACAGACTGTTCACATCAATAGTTACTAAAAGGTCATGCTCTTCTAATTGGATATTGGATAATCTGTTGAGAAAGTCTGTAGTATCTTTAATGTAGGTAGGATGTTTCTGTATGATTGACTGCAGAATCGTATCGATGTAAATACCTAAAGGTTGAAGAATACTGTGGTTGGCAGCCACGATTGGTCGTCCAGGGGATTTCAAAAGATATTTATGAATTTTTGGAAGCAAGTAGAGATGTGGTGTTTGAGGAAATTTATGTGTCAAAAAATCTTTGGTTTTTACACTTATCCATTCATTCTCTTCTGCCATTTCAAGAATAGTTTTAAGATTGTTCGAAATCTCTTTGATTGGATTGCAAGGTAGAACTTTATAAATGTTGGTGTCGTTTAATTGTCTCTAGCATTCATCTCAATAGTCAACAGAATCCATCACCACTAGGGCGCCACCTTTGTCTGCTGGTCGAATGGTAATCAACTCATCCTCATACAAATTCCTGATAACCGACAAATCCCTGTGGTTAAGATTGCGAAATTTAGGTGTTTTGAATGAAATTTTCTTCAGATCCCGTAAAATAGCTTCATGGAAGATGTTGATGGTACTATGCGGTATTGGTGGGGTGAATGAACTCTTAGATTTGAGTTCAAGATAGTTACTGGTTGTTTGTTCAGGTATCTCAACATCAGCAAAGAATGCTCTCAATTTCATTTACCGTAATTGTGATGAATCCCATGGAGTCATCACTGAAACCCAGCCTACACGTTGCACTGGTGAGTTGGCCCAGAGGAGTTGGGGGTCCTGGTACGTGTTGGCAAACAAAGAACAATTGAATAGTCATTTTGAATCATTTTGAATACCGACCAAATAGGTTGGAAAGGCAATGATTGTACAAGTCTCCTTATATGAAATGTCAGTTTGGGGAAACTTGGAACAAGTATTGCCGCAAGCCAAAAGATATAAATGAAGTTGAAAGGCAAAAGCTGTACAAATCTAATGTGAAATGTTAATTTGGGAAAAATTTAAATAAGCATTGCCACAAGTCGAGAGATACTAGTGAAGAAGTTGAGATGCATTTTTTGATGTGCTGACTTTGTGTAGAGAGCATGGATAGGAATGCTAGATGTTGCGGTTCCCGCTGCTTGGTGTTTTGTAATAGTGTGATGTGTGGGCTGGTGGAGGCTCTTGCTAAGGATGTTGCCAGATCTTGGTCCGGGTACTCTTTTTCTCTAACTTGTTGAATAGTTTGTTAAACTCCACCTCACAATCTAGTGGGTTGCTCGCATTCCGCTTTCCTCTTAGCATTTGTCCATATGGTAAGTATTTTAAGGTATTTCTAAGAAACTTAACTGGTGGCACAGGTTATTTCTGTCGGTTTTCTTTACATATAATGTGGTTGATATCTTAAGTTCTTGAACTACAACTTGTACTTCTAGGAAGTGGACATTGAGTTTGCCTATGTCGGCGGTGAATTGAAATCTAGGGTCAGTCGCGTTGATGTAATCAAGGAAATCTTGTAGCGAGGTTGCTGGACTGTGCCAGACTCCAAAAATATCATCAATATACTAGACCCATTTGTTTATGTATTTGTGCCATACTGGGTGTTGTAGTATTTGTGTACTTTCAAATTTGTACATAAAACTGTTGCTGTATGATGGAGCCATCAAGGCTCCCATTGAGATCACTGATGTTTGCAAATAGAACATTTTGTCATGTTGGAAGCTGGAGTTTAATGATGTAAAGTTCAGTAGGATCATGATAAACTCCTTTGCTGCTCCAGTTGCCTTCTCCTGTTGCATTAGCCATTCTACAGCCTCCTCTCCTAGGTCATGAGGGATACTGGTGAGGAGACTGCTGACGTTGATAGTAAAAAGAATATCTTCCTCGGTCAGACTGATTCTATCCAATGTCTGTAAAAGGTGGGTGCTGTCTTTGATGTATGTTGGTGTCTTCTGAATTAAAGGCCGCAGGAAGTGATCAATATATGTTCCCAATGGTTGTAAAATATCTCCAGTGGCTGCCACAATAAGACGGCCTGGTGGATTGTACATGCTCTTGTGCATCTTCGGTAATACAAATGATCACACAATACTACTTGAATTGATGATTTAATAGATCGAATAATGCACATTGGGATAGCATTAGCAACATGTCAACAACTTAGTAGTCTTTAGGATGTGCAGCCCTCACTGACGGCTTTCTACCCGTGGCCCTTTTGCCCTTGATATTGCTAGATTCATCACAGTCATCACTTTATTTCCTCATAAAATACCTCTGCAGCCAAAATGCAGTTAGTTGGTGATGGCCTTTTATGAAGTCAAGCTTGGAGAAAACAAAAGCTCTGTTAAGGTTATGAATCATGTAATTTATTCTGGGTGTCAAATGCCTTTATCTGTTTGGCCATGTTTGATAGATACATGTCTGCAGGTATGCACATTTTTCCTCTTTTTAGCCACAAACACAATATGGGAGATGCATACAATACCACTGGTCGATTGCTTCAATGATTAAAATTCTTGCCCCACCTGCCTTTGCACATTATAGGGCACACCTATATAATGTTGGTGGACACCAGTTCCAATGATTTAGCAATAGATAGTCCTAAATGAAATCCTTGCAGCTTTTCTATACCTGGAACGGTGATAGGAAAAACTTACCAATGAGATCACTCTTGCTCCCATATTGGTTTACCATAAGGAGATTTACATCCTGGAATATGTCTAGGCATATTGACTACTTAAAGCTCATGGCACAACTACCATCTACTTCGGGACTCTACACAAACATGTAATTGGTCTTTGTGTGGAACCTTCACTTCAACTTTGCCTTTATGACAAGGGGATGGCAGACCCATATTGGTTGATGTTAGTATGAGCAGGACTCAAAGCCTCAGCCCTCTATGCTTCACTGCAAGAAATTAACCTTACACAAGTCATCATCACCCCCCACTCACTCAAAAGGATGGATCCTCGACTGGATCTTGAACCTCAATACACCTCTCAAAGTCACTGCTATTGACCCTCTGCATTGGCCCGACCACTCTTCAATACTCTTCACCATGTCCCATCTACTGAACGCTGCTGGTAATGTCTCCAACCGCCTCCCGATCACAGCAAGTCACACCCGCAAACTGACAAAGGAGATGCTGGAGCCTACCGTTCGTGCTGCCCTCGCACTCCTGCCGGAGAGTGCTGACCCTGAAACCATCCTCTCCGGCTACAATGCCACACTCCTGCACACACTCGACCAGCACGCACCCTTCAAAACCACTATCCCAAAAAAAGTAACAACCAAAACTTCTCCAAGGAACTAACCATGCTCCGCAAACAAAATAGAGCTTAAGAACACCTTTGGAGAAAAGAAACCCCTCCCAAATGCACAAAGATACCTTTTTCGCTATTGCTAAGACCTATGACTATTATCACCACCAAAGCAAACCTCTATAACAAAAGGATCATTGAAGCCAGCTCTAACACCAGAAAGCCTGATGTTCCCTGGTCCAGTCTGCTCTTGGCAACAAGACCCTCAACCTCAGGAACAAACCCTGACTGCCATACCCTACCCCACTTCTGCTTCTGCCATGTATCTCAAACTGACATCCTCACCACCATCCTCCACCTCAAAATATCCAGTTGCAAAGGAGACACCTGCCCTTCCCACATCATTAAAATGTGTGTGGACCCTTTGCCCCCATCATTACCAAATTCAGAAATGCCTCCTTCGACACTTGCGCAGTACTAAAAAACATCAGAGGCGTGGGTCACACCCCTCCTCAAAAAAACATTGCTTGACCCCACCTTCCCCACCAACTATCACAACTGTACCTTTCCTCCTGAAAATTCTTAATTGCACTGCCTATATAGAACTCCAAACCTACCTAGAAACCCACAACCTCCATAGTACACAACAATCTGGCTTTAGACCAAGACACAGTACGAGACAGCTCTTCTTGACCATAAGCTCGACATCATCCATGACACAGGAGATCTAGCTGTCCTACTCCTGCTTGACCTATCTGCGGCTTTTGATCTAGTTGACCATGACATCCTCTGTCACCACCTTAGCTCCAGCTTTAACCTCTCTAACAACGCAGCCAACTGGATCAATTCCTTTCTGGGCAAACTCTCCTCTAGGATCTTCACTGGATCTGTAGCTGTTGATCCTATCCCTGTTGCAAATGGTGTCCCACAATAATCGTGTCTCTCTACCATGCCAATCAGCATGTATAGCAAGCCCCTTTTAGACCATCTCAACAGCATTGATATCCCCTACACTAACTTTGCTGATGATACGCAAGTCCCACTCAAACTTACGGGCAATCACAGCCTAGGCTCTGCGTATATCAACCAGGTCTACAGCATCATCAAGGCATGGATGGCAATCAACCACCTGTGCTTAAATGATGAAAAGACTGTGCTCCTTATTGTAGGGTTCCCTCACCGCCTCAAACACTTTGACCAAATTTTCCCTTCCTTCTACATTCATGGAAATAACACCCCAGTTTCTAGCCATGTGAAACCCCTGGGAGTCGTTCTCGACTCGGAACTCACCATGCAAAAACATGTCAAAGCCATTACATCCTCTGCAGTATATTCTACCAAACTCATCAACCTTAGCAGAAAATTCCTGTCACCCTGAAAACTACTTCGCGCTCGCCAGGGCCATCATCGGTCGTAAACTGGACTACTCTAATGCCATCCTCACAGATGCCTCTGAAAAACCCATCACCAACTTACTACTCGTCCAAAACAATGCCCTGCAGGCTTTGTGGGGGAAGACACAATCTGACCACATCTCCTTAGTGAGACGCAAAGCCCACTGGCTTCCAATTAGAGCTTGCATTGAGTCTAAAATACTGTCACTCAACCACCGATGCATACACAACACTGCCTCCACCTACTTCAACCAGCACATTGCCAAAAAGACACATTTTGCTGCCTGCGATCCTCCACCTCCCTATCTACACCGAGAGTCACCAGACATAGAGCAGGTGAAGTAAGCTTCACAGTCATAGCTCCCATGCTTTTGAATGCCCTGCCTCCACACATTCAAGATGCGCCCTCCTACCTCAACTTTCGAAAACTGAAAACGATTCTATTCAACAAATATGCCTAAATGTTTCCACCTTGAAATTGACTGTATTACTGTATGTACTGTACTTAATCCTAACTAGCGCAGTGGTCTTTCTGGGTCTGGGCACTATCAACAAATGTAATAAATAAATAAAGGGAGCCTGTTGGACATGTTGGTGTAGGCCTTAACTCCCATGATATCTAAACTTTTTTGTGTCAATTTAGAAAATGGATGGGGTGGCCATTCAGGTGCAGCTTCATTACCAACTTGTCATTAGCAGATCTATGACAAGTGAAGAGCTTTGCCCAGTGAAGATGTAGGCGCTAGGCAAAGGATCTATTGAGGCGTATGATGAAGCACCCACTAAAGTGTGCATGGCTCTTGAGGATGCACAGCTAACTTCAAGCAAGGGAAAATGTGACTTGGCCAACCCCACTGAAATTTTCTGAAGACCTTTTTGCAAGCAGTGCAACGAGATTGATTTAAAAGAGGCAGTGGCCTCTTCACAGCTGTTGTCTGTGCAATCATTTCTGATTAACAGGTTAGAGAAGGAGCATAACCTTACTAATTTCTTCTCATGACATCTGCTTTGTAGTTCTGATAGCCAAGTCATCAAAATCGGATGGATACATCAACTTTATTGATCATAATGGCAGGACCCTTTCCATCTCAATTGAAAAATGACTTCAATGTTATAACAGAGACCATACGTTGTCACTAGCTAAGTCTCTTAATCACATTCTGAGATGAAGGCATGCTATAGGAATATGCTGCCAAACATTTCAAGGAAATCTTTATTAGCTGCAAGTGTTGCAACTGATCAAATCAGAATTTTCAACGATAACTGAAAGTCTCCTATTAGGAGACCATCATGTAGTGATTCTGTGACTGCATTATGAAGTAAGCCACAGACAACAGATTCAGCTTTCTAAGAAAAAGCTTGATTTACTTCAAATGTCAGGATGGAGTAAGCCCTAACTTGTCCTATGCTAAGGTGGGATTTCCCTACCCAAAGAAAACTAAGGATAGTCAGTGTCAGTAAATTCAAATGATATGTCCGTCTGTGTCCAAAACCTATACAACTAAGTCTATACAATGTGTAGGGATGTCAGCAGCAAAATAAATAGTTTCAAAAGTAAAGTTCTTCCAACTCTTTGGATTTCTCTCAGCGTCCCCTTGCCCAAGTTCTAAATAGTTCCACAAAGACCTCAGGGCTCACTGTCCCGAAGAGTTCAACAGTTCCTCAAAGGCCTCTGGGTTTCCCTTCCACAGTCGTAAGGGATCCGTCCCCAAGACGCTGACTCATTCAGATTGCAAAAAACAAAAGTCATTTCAAATCCTCTGGCTCTCAAAATAGTATCAGTTCAACTCCTTGTTCACTCCCGGTGGGGCCACTCGGTCTAGGTGCACATATTGGACCACACGGTCCACCCATTACAGGTCACTCAACAGATTGACCTGTGTACTTTGCTGTACTTCTGTATTCTTCAGGTTCTGGACAACACCGGGTTTTCTCTCTAAACATTTAGTCCTGTGGACTCTTGTATCTTGGATCAATACTTATTTCACATTCTCCTTAGTAATATGTTTGGCTTTGCCACAACTTGTATCTCATGCAGTTTACTCCATACTCTTTCTCACCTCCTTGCTTTCACTTCATTCATAATGCTCGTAATGGTTCATCACCAGCTCTGCTTTGTTGCTGTATTCAAAACATACTCCCCAAGAGTGCAGTATTCAATAATGCTATTTGCACCTTTTGAAAAGTACTTCATTTTCTTTGTAAACCTATTCCTCATATATTTAGTTCGGTATTCAATAAGAATCATGGCTCCTTTCAAAAGTAGTTCCACTTGGTAGCTTGTTAGTTATTCGCAGTCATCTCATTTGACCTTCCATAGCATGTTCAATAATAGTCAGTTCATTCGGTATTCAGGTACGTCGGTTTCCAAGCCCTGGATTGCCCCAGTATGAGTGTTCCCTTTTCTGCACTCACCAGTAAGCGTTCGCTCCTTTGGGCTTCTCTGGTCACACCTCTTTGCTCCGCCTTCTTGCGGGATCACCAGCGGCAGTACTTTGTGTCCTAGGCAGTACACAGCCCCGCTCATCCACGGGTTTGAGCAGTTGAGAGCTTCTCTTGCTATCTCAGCGGCTTGTAGCAACCTGGAGGCTTCGGTGCCCCACACCTTCTGTTGTGGGAACCAGGGAGGAGGGACGGCCCTGGTCTGGCATCTCCCTCGTACTCCTGCTCAACCTGGCTTTCCTCCAGCCAGTTCCTCTCCAGCCCGCTCAGTTTCCATAAGCTGTGTTCTTCGCCACCTCCTTCACCTCAGTACATCCGTCTCTCTCTCTCACACACTCTTATAGACCTGGTGCGTGTTTACAGGCTTCAAGTGCAAGTCCTCCATATTAATTGTCTGACCTTGGTAAAGCTTATTAGTGTAACATGCCTGGCTATTGTAGTTCAACTCCTTAAACGCCCTCTTCCTCGTCTCCGTACCAAAGTGGTCTGAATGCAGGGAAGTGTGCATAACTCCTAGTTATTTCCTCCTCCTCCCAGTTTTAAGGTGAAAGGATTGGGGCACGTTTTGGTCAGAATAAAGAGTCAAGGACTGACAATAGCCTTCAAAGGCAGGGGGGAATATTGGATTCACATTGACAAGGGAAGGGCGGGGATACCATGTCTCACCCAAAGATGTCCTCTTCCCACTCCCAAAGTTCCCTCCATCCAGGTGATCCTCCCTCGAATATCCACCCTCACGGTCAGGATACAAAAGTGATGGACTTTCCCTGGCCACCTGAGAAGTGGATGCTGGGGTAAAAGGGGTGAGGACGCCCTCAGGT
Source organism: Ambystoma mexicanum (assembly GCF_040938575.1). Classification (NCBI taxonomy): domain Eukaryota; kingdom Metazoa; phylum Chordata; class Amphibia; order Caudata; family Ambystomatidae; genus Ambystoma; species Ambystoma mexicanum. The sequence goes on from NC_090922.1 coordinate 293,998,602, forward strand.
TCATCACAGTTCACTAAGGAAGGCATGGTATCAAACAGTGAAGACAGACACAAGTGATCACAGTTCAAGGTGTTTATTGAACTTCAATGGGTTGGTAGAATGCCTTTCTAAATCTAAGTCTAAAGATGGGAGTAAGCTACAACCATTCTATACTAATGCAGTCCTAGTTGAGTCTGTCAAACTAAAAGGGCCTATACTAATAAATCTATTGCCAATCCTTACTTCTACATACAAAATGGTGCAGGATAGCAATGTTTGCAAAAGAAATGTGTTCAAGAATGTATATGTCAGTATAGTTGAGCAGTTGGCTTCCCTTTCTCATGTTTTCAGCACGGGGGAAGGCGGCACGTGCAGGATTTGCACACACTCTGGCTTCTTGGCCACGAGGTAACAGTTCAACACATAGGCATCACGGCCTTTCCGCCAAAGTCTCTCTCGCAATGACAGTCCCTTATTGCAGAGGGCCTGATGTAACAAACAAAACACAAAGGTTCCTTTCTTTTGCCAGGGTTTTCACTTAAACAAAGAAAGAGGGGGGGGATTTGCCCCATGAGCAGAAAAGGAGGGGACAAAAGACCAAAATAACACCGTAGATCCCTTACTGCTATGTATCAAAATCAACATGATTAAATTGTTCAAAAAAGTACCAAACTCTGGTATCATGCATTTTTATGAAATTCTCTGAAAACAAAAAGGGCAAATTTCTAGAAAGTTATTTGAAATATTTATTATTTAGACAAAGAAAATCCTGATGAGCATAAAGGTTGTAATAACAAAGAAGTATAACAGAAATTGTTAAAACACTCACAGTTGTAATTCACAATTTTGTTTAAAGAACAGAAAACAATCAATTATTCTTTTTATGAGAAACATTTTTTAAAATAGGTTCTTCTTTGTTGTAAAGTCACAAAGAAGAAATAAAAAAGGAATGGAGTACTAGTGGAGAGAAGATATATAGACGGTTCTTAAGGTAAAAAGTTCTTCCTTCTCTACACAGAACAACCGTATCCTCTCAAACTCTAACTCCAATATTCCTAATGACAGGTCTGCCTACGTGTAGGTGTCAAAAAATTTTTTCAAGAAAAATCAAGGTTGACATCATCACAACAACGTTTCGGCTGAAAAGCCGCCTCTCTGGCCATAGTTTCTTTACATAGTTGAATGTTGCCTTCCTCAGGGCGAAAGAACCTCACAACAGTTTAACCCTGTGGGGAAGCAGACATGAAAGAAAATGGAATTAAATTTAAAAGCATAATGGGAGTGAACTCCAAAATTTGAGTAAAGTTGCCCTTGTTGTTTAAAAGAGAATAAATTAGGAAATCAATTACCTCAATTTTGTAGGCTGTGGAAAAGTTAGAAATATAGGCGTGAAAACGGGCTCAGGGGCCCACAACAGTAATGCCTAAAGAGCGGAACCAACAGGGCCCTTGGTGTAACTGCATCGGGTCAGGTTGGAAAAAACAACAACTGAAAGGGAAGGGGGAACTTATCAGAATAAAAGTGAAGAAAAGTACAAATAGAAGTTATCCAAATGGAGAGAGGAGTATAGAGGTATGTACTCACATGTGGATTAAATCCTGTAACTAGATAGCATGCACAGTTAAAAGGTGCAGTCTGCGGAGTATATAGTGCAGAGAGCACATGCGTCGGGTAGGCTAGTGTGATCCCATATCACTGGCATAAAAGGTGTACAGCCTCTGAAAAATAGAAAATGATGAAAAAAGTGTTAGAGGGATGGACAGATATATACTGTAAACACTAAACTGTGTTAAGGAAAGAACCCACGAGAAAATCGCGTCTAACCTATAACGACTTGACCAAAGTATAATGCAGATGTACGAGGGGAACAGCCTTTCTTGAAAACCTCTCGCAACACTCTGCAAAGCGAGCACGAATGTTCATATAGCCTAAAGAGGGCAGGAGGCCTAACTCGCCATTTCATTGGGCCTGAAAATAAGATGTGTGGATAGGCTGAGAGCTGCCCCACCTGCATGTCACTCACTTGGGTGGATACAAAAGGGCGCCATAACAGCGGCCTCTGTAACGTCAACTAAGAGAAGCTGCCGCGCCGGAAAGGAGACAGAAGCCTGCGGAGAAGCGTCCGGCTGGGGAGCAGAACACATGCTGCTGGAAGGAGGCAGCCGCCCGCAAGGCTTAGGTGTGGGATGGAAGCCAAAACATGTTAAATTGGACTGAAATCCTCATTAAGTCCATTAATGTGAGTGGATAAACGATGGATCCATCGAGCCTCCTTCTGTAGGAGGCAGTGGGTTATGTTGGGCGTATTTTTGACCACATCCAGAATCCACCATAATATGTCATTAGCAGAGTGCTGTAGCTCAATGTAGTGACTGAGGAAGGCAACATTCAACTATGTAAAGAAACTATGGCCAGACAGGCGGCTTTTCAGCCGAAACGTTGTTGTGATGATGTCAACCTTGATTTTTCTTGAAAATTTTTTTTGACACCTACACGTAGGCAGACCTGTCATTAGGAATATTGGAGTTAGAGTTTGAGAGGATACGGTTGTTCTGTGTAGAGAAGGAAGAACTTTTTACCTTAAGAACCGTCTATATATCTTCTCTCCACTAGTACTCCATTCCTTTTTTATTTCTTCTTTGTGACTTTACAACAAAGAAGAACCTATTTTAAAAAATGTTTCTCATAAAAAGAATAATTGATTGTTTTCTGTTCTTTAAACAAAATTGTGAATTACAACTGTGAGTGTTTTAACAATTTCTGTTATACTTCTTTGTTATTACAACCTTTATGCTCATCAGGATTTTCTTTGTCTAAATAATAAATATTTCAAATAACTTTCTAGAAATTTGCCCTTTTTGTTTTCAGAGAATTTCATAAAAATGCATGATACCAGAGTTTGGTACTTTTTTGAACAATTTAATCATGTTGATTTTGATACATAGCAGTAAGGGATCTACGGTGTTATTTAGGGTTTTCACTTAAGACTGGTCTCCCTCCCTTGGGGCTTAGAACATGAGTCCCCCTCATCCGAGCTCAGAGCTCTTCTCTACAATATTCACAATTTGGTCTCGCACATTCGGGCTCGAACCATGGATCCCCCTTGTCCCGGCTCAGATCCCTTTTGATACAAGAATCAAATACTTTTGAATGCACGATGGGTTTTGCTTAAACCCTCGCAGGACCACTTCGATTCACTTTACACAATTTACACTTCACATCAATCTTTGACTTTTGTTTCCTTGGCAGGATACCCTACCATCGACTGAGCACATTCACAGTGCCAGATGACTCTGTCAACAGTATCATATCTTTCCTTCTAATGTTCAAATATTCACCAGCAATTTAGCTTCCCTCGCGTCTTTCATCACACGAGTTTAACAATGTTCATTCCAGCACTCATTTTACAATGTTGGCACTTGCAACCGTGACTTCAACACAGACGTGCCTGGCATCGGTCTCCCCAACTCGCCAGCTGTATTGTTCTCTATTGCCTCCTTGTTCTTGGAGCCAAGGATGATACCACAGCATCTGCTGCTCCTCCCCGCCTTGGTCAGTTACGCGGGAGGACCCTCTGTATCTCCAACACACAATACAGGATTCTTCAGCCTGGTTTCCTGGTCCTACGTTTTCTACCTTGAAGGTTTCTTGAAAGTAGCGGCATCCTGGCAAAAAGGTCAAGGGTGTTGCCCCTCTCACGAACGTCTCGTGTCTGGCCGTCTTTCTCCCCTCATTCAGCTGCCAACTCGAAACTGCTGTTCCTTTATGTGTTTTGCCTCGCACAGAGTGTGCTTTTGTGCTCCACCTTTTATCCATGTCGGGCTCTTTGGGCTCTTCCCCCCTACACCTTCAACTGATGCCAGAAACGTTGCCGTCATCTTCGACTCATACCTTTTTTTCCTTCCCTCACACTTAGGACTTTGACATGAAGTCCAACTATCAGCTTTGCCTTCTCAAAGGAATGCTACCTTTTCTCACCTTCCCTCAGAAGCTCATTGTTACTCAAGCCCTTGTTCTCTCTAGACTGGACTACTGTAACAGCCTCCTCCTGAACCTTACTTCTTCCACTCTGCGACCGCTCCAGTTTATCCAGAATAGGCCAACAAGACTTATCCTTGGCCTCAAACCGAGGTACCGCATCTCTCCTTCACAAAAGTCTTCACTGGCACCCGGTTGCTGCACAGATTAAACTCAAATCCCTCTGCATCATCCAAAAGGCTGTCTGGGTCCGGGAACCACACTATCATCAACTTTATTTCTCTAAATACTATCCCCGTAGACCACTTTGCTCCTTTGGCACCAACTCTGTGTGTAAAGCATTTTTCTAGCAGAGAGCGGGGGTGGGTGGGGGGGGTTTGTTCACTTTCCTCTGCGGGCTCCCTCCTCTGGAATAGCCTCCTCCTCCCCCTGCGCTTTGAGCAAGATCTTATCAAATTCCACAAGCTCCTTTGGACCTTCCTCTTTTCCTCCTCCTTCCCTCCTTTGCTAATCTCACAGTTGCTGAATCGGTGTACTTAGCCCTTATCCATCGTCGGGGCCTTGTCCTCCCACACCAATTCCTCCCAGCTCCTGTATTTCCATAGCACGTTGCTTCAGTATTCCCTCCGCTCTGGAGACTCGAACTGACACCTCTCTTGGCCCAGGCCCTTTAGCACTCAACATTCTAGCAATTCGTCCATTGTCCGCCCTGGATGGGCTCGGACTCCCAGGCACTTACCCCCTATTCCCTCTTCCTTTCTGCACTGCACGTTCTGAATTACTCACAAGGTATAGTAGGTTCCTCCCTCTCCCCCTCCTCCCTCTGCTCTTAAATATTATATTGTAATGCTTAATGTATTTCCCTCTCTCCTTCCCTCCCTGCCCTGTGGGCACTTTGAAACAGTATGATCTTATTGTATAAGCGCCTAACAAGCAAACAATAAATAAATAATGGATGTCGGGTGTCAGTGATTGTCAATAATTGCCTGACCTTGCTTCTTGACCATAGTATTGGGACATGTCAGGTCTACGGATCGGGTGCGAGTCTGTTTTTTTCCCAGAGCGGGCTATCCGTGTAAAAGTGTTTGTGCAGGAAAAGGGGGGGGGGGGCCTTGAGTGTCTAAATATCCCATCGGGTAGGAAAGGGTAAATGTGTTACAGGGAAGAGAGGGATACTGCTTCTCAATATCTGGTGTCCCACTCCCAAGGACCCCTCACCCGGGTGATCCTCCCGCACTGGTCGAAGGCTGTTGTTGGGCTTATGGGGCTGTCAGCAGGTAACGTAGCGTGTGTATCATATTTGTATAGATGTGTGCTTGAGGGATGTGCGGCTTGCAAGTGTGTGTTTTGTACGTGTGAATGTGTCAGTAGTTGTATATTAATGACGTGCGTGAAGTGTGGAATGAAAACGTGTGTGCAGGTCTGGGCTGTTGAGTGGGGAGAACATGGGGCAAGAGCTGCTGATCAGAGCGATCTGATGGTTGTCACTTGGTCTGCACTTTATTCCCACATAGTCTGCAGTATTTATGTTTGTACAAAGGCCCAGGCTGCATTTTTTTGTAGGTAAAGTTGTTTTAAAAACTTTTTTACTATAATGTGTTTTAAGGGGTAAATAAACAGGGGTTAGGGGGATCCCTCATTAAAATTTGTTTTTAAAAAATGCATTTTTTCGATGCATTTTTTTCGATGGTTTTGCATTCAAAGCTTTTGCATTCGATGCAATCACTAGGAACCGCTCAAGTCCTAGGAAAATGAGCATTGGCAATGCCAATAGTTTTGGCATTTGTAGTATTTCATTTTGCATTTAGCAAGAAGGAAAGTAAAGAGGAATAACCACACAGGCAAGACGAAATTACAGGATGGGCCGGAACGAAGGGCAGTGCATTGGGGTGATGTAAGCACTGTGGGGGGAGGTATATGAAATAAATGGCAACACGATGGAGAACAAAGAAATAAAATCAATATAAGCTAGCCCAGCAACAGTACACAGGGTCATTGTACAAGATTTGAAGGAAGGAGGGGACAGAGAAAGTGGGGGGAAGGAATGACATAGGAAATGGGGAGGAGCCACAGAGCGAGGGGGTGAAAGGAGCCACAGAGCAAGCAGGTGGAAGGAGGAGCCACAGAGCAAGGGAGTGGAAGGAGGAGCCACAGAGCAAGGGGAGGAAGGAGCCACGGGGCAAGGGGGACAGCACAAGGGGGAAGAAGCGTCAGTGCAAAAGGGCTGGAGCAGCAGTGCAAAGGGGCCAGAGTGACTGCTCTGTCCCTTTTCCCCCTTTGCGCTAAGGGGGATGAGTGACAAAGGGGGCAGGAGCAGCATTGGGGAGTACATCTGTTGGTTGTATGTATAATTGTGGATTTGCTCTCAATGGGTGCTGATTTTCGGCCTGGTGCGGATTTGCTTAAAATAAATGTAACATTTAATCCTAGTCATAGATGCAAGTATCATTTCTATGCCTACACACATTGCCAGTGCTTGTTAAGCATATGAAGTTTAAATTCCTACAGCTGTTCTCCTGGGCAGACAGGGGTCCCAGGCCAAGCTGTAGGTGCCCATGACCAAGTGCAAACGAATGACTCTATACCACGTGTTGGGTTGATTATCACATTCTCATTCTAAAAACTCACCCACCACCCGCGCAATACTCGTAGTTCTCCCCTTCCTTGGGTACAGCCCCTCCCACTAGGCGCCTCGAACCTTAGGCATAGGCCTAATGGGCCTTATTCAAGCAATGCTGAGTGCTGGGATAGAGAGACCCGAGGCAGGGGAGATTACCAGGGAAATGGGGGGCGGAGGACACCTAGGACTTGAGATACCCGGGACAGGTGTGACCGGGGCAGAGGAGTCCCGGCTCGGACAAGAACTAAATCTGACTGTCAGGTGCACGGATCTCGATTCCGACAACCACACATTCGAGCCATGCAGAGACCTCCTGAACACACATGTGCTGGGAATTCCCTGGACATCGCGGGCTGCTGCAGTACAATCACAAACCACAAAACACGATTCATGCATCCTTGGAGGAGGAGGGACTATATGAAACCCACCCTCCACCCCAAAAATAGGAAAAGCAGCACTCGCATAGCTCAGCTCATGTATACTTGTGGGGGAGGGGTTGTTGTATACATGCACCTCCATCAAAACATGGGAAGAATAAAACTGTCAGAGCTCCTGTCATGCATAGTCAGAGCTGGAGGGGATGGAGTAGCGGAACCTTACCACTCCACAAAAGAAGCGATTGGAACACTCCCACCAGCTCACACTTCCTACAACCTTGTGAACCATTCCCAAATAATGCGACTTGAAGCAGCTTCAAGGAACTCCTCACACAGAAGTGAGGAAGGGAGGCATATATATCGTCATGCATAAAACATTAACATTAGTCCTTTAATCTCTATTGGCTCCCATGTGTTCTTCATCAATTACAACTGTGACTTCTTGTAGATACTATGAAGAACATAGTCTTTCAGCCTTGTCGACGGTAGTGGTTGTCTCCTCACTGTGTACCTCTCGCTCCTCTCTCGTATGGGAGTGTGAGGAATTTCTTCATCTGTTTCTTCTTTTCTCGGATATGATGGAGACCTGTAATTTGTCTCTTCACTTGGTCCTCCGGGAGAGTGATTGTTTTGAGGTGGTTGACTTTCATCGGCACTGTTTTCTCTTTTTCTTTCCTCCCACAGAACTGACGGTATTTTTTGGAAGTGGGAGGCATTTCTTGACACACTCTCGCCCTCGCGTAGCTGACACAAGGCCATGTTTTCGTTGGGTTACTGTCCAAGGTTCTGATTCATATGGTAACAACATCTTCCCTTTCCGATTTCTAGTTTTCACTAGTACGGTGTCACCAACTTGTATTTTACTTGGCACTGCTTTCCTGTTTACATCCTCTTTTGCGTTATGTAATTGCCTCTTTAGCTCACTGTTATCCCAATCAACCTGGGCTGGTTTCCACGAAGGGTGCAGGGGCAAACCACCCTGGATGGGCACTTGCAATTCGAATAACTTTATTGATAGATGCCATAAATCGTTCCACATCTCCATTTGCTTGAGGCCAGTATGGTGTAATATGATGATGATGTATCCCTACCTCTTTTACATATCGGTGAAATTCTTTACTTGTAAATGGTGGGCCATTGTCACTGCGAATCACTGACGGAATGCCATGTGTAGCAAACATTTTTTCCAGAGCTGTGGTAACTTCTTCCGTTATCTGTTGAGTTTTCTGTTGAGTAACCGGTTCTATTTTAGGATACCTTGTGTTCATCAATTGCTACTAATAAGTAGGCTTCATTAGCGATAGTACAAAAGTCAATGCTAATAGATTCCCACCGGCAAGTACTTCTTGGCAGGTATTCCATGGGTTCTGGCGGCCCAAAGCGATGAGAGGATCAGCAAGCACTGCAGGTCTCTATGAAAGATAACACTTTTTGTTGCATATGAGGCAGCCAGACACATGACTTTAAGTATGCTAACGTTTTGACAACACCCTGGTGTCCTTCATGTGCCAGCTGAACTCCTCTCTCGTGTAATGGCAATGGCAACACAGTTCTATGTCCTTTTAGGATCAGCCCTTCTTCTGATATGGATAGTTCCTGGCTTATCCCAAATAGTGTCTGTAAGAAGTTTTCCGCTGACTGTGTCCTTCCAGAAACAGCCGATAAGAAGGTCTTCCATTCGCCTGTCAGAGCAGCAGTTTTCACAAGCTGTAAACATGGGTCAATATCTGTTTCAGACTGAATTTCCTGTAACGTCATGGTTTTTGGTCTGGCCAGTTCAACAATTTGGCAGACATGTTCTTCAGTGATCTTTGCAGCTTCTTCTTCAGATGCAGTGGCTGCCCGTGGGTGGCGTGATAAGTAATCTGCTGGGGTGTGGAGCTGTGCCTCCGAAAATTGGGATGAGGGGTTTGTGATCACTGAGTACGGTTACTGGTTGACCTAGGATATTCACCTGAAAATGCTTACTTCCCCAGATAATGGCTAGTGCCTCTTTTTCTATTTCAGCATAGTTCTTCTCTGCCGGAGTGAGTGCTCTGCTTGCGTATGCAATAATATAGATTAGTCCATTCTTGTCTTTTTGTGTTAGCACTGCTCTTAAACCAACTGGACTAGCATCCACAAGTAGTTCCGTTTTACGAGTAATATCAAAAAATGCCATGGTGGTATCACTGGAAAGTGACTCTTTTATCTTCAGAAATGCTTGTTCTTCTCTGACGCCCCATTGCCATGCAGTTTTCGCTTTTGTAAGTTCTCATAGTGGGGCACCAACCGTGGCAAGTTATGGGATGAAGCGGCCGCAATACGTAACCATGCCTAAGAAACGTCTTACTTCCGATACAGTCAAAGGTGCTTTTGTATTTTTGATATTGTTTACTTTACTGGGATCTGGTGAGACACCATTTTTATTGAATACGTAACCAAAGGAATTCAGTGACTTCTTTGCAAACTCACATTTTTCAGCATGGAGTGTGAGTCCTGATTCCTCCAGTCGTTGCAAAGTCGCTGCTAACCGAGTTGTATGTTTTTTCTTTCCTCCCACAGAACTGACGGTATTTTTTGGAAGTGGGAGGCATTTATTGACACAGCTCCTGTGATGTCACTTCCACTACTCCATGCATTTTGGTGAAATGACATCTCTGCTGAGGCTGTGATGGAGGCTTCCCCTCCGAGACTAAACATAGCAGCACCGCCAGCAAGAGTCCCCAAAGCACAAAGTGTGAGGCGTGCATCCTGCTCTGCAGGTGCTGGGCACTGCCAGAGCAGTAGATGGGCAATCAAATACAATACAGATAGGATAGCACTGTACTTTACTTAAAAGGATGGAAGTGGGAGACTCTACACTTGTTTCTGCAGCAACGTTGTGTGGCCTTTCCATGTGCATAAAGGGTATAAAGCAGAGGCCATAGGCTGTCAAGCTAACTGGACAGAGTCTGAAAAATAATAACTTTGAGCATTTTTCCTTTCAATGCGTTTCGTTTAGCCCCAAATCTGTCAGTTTTCCCTAAAGCATTCTAGAGCAGAAGCACAGCCGTCCTGGAAACAAATAATGGCCCCGCAGTTGCTTCAGCCATTTCATCAGTTAAGCGCCGTCCAGTTGCCATAACAACGTGGGACACTGCTCGCAACTCCCCTTTCTCTAGTATTTACAGTACCAATGTTTTGGCATTACGTGCCACCAAATACGCCAAGACCAAAAATGGAGTGGGAGGGGGTCTCTGAAGTTTACAGCAGTAAGTAACATTGTAATGAATTACCACGGTATGCACCCTTTGGTCTAAGAATCTGCAGCAAAAACTTGCCCTGTGTAGCAAAATGATTCTAGAGGTTCAGAGTTTGGTGTGATCTTGTGGCGGTCTTGCCTTGTAGCTGGATGACTGTGACCTGGGTTTGAATCCGAGCCCTGAATCCTCCTTAAACTGGGGAGACCTTAAGGAGGAGAGGAAGAACGTGGGCAAGGGAATGAGGGAGGAGGAGTAAAAGGAGGAGGAGGAGGGGCTACCAGAGCCCAGGAAAAAGAGGCTGTAGAGGGCTAATAAAGGAGGTTGACCACTCTCAAGGCCCCGTTGATAATATAGTGTGTGTGAGTGAAGGCGCACCTCCTCTCCCCAGCAAAAGGAAGAAACAACGCAACAGATCTACACACAGTTCCTCTAAACCTTACTGGGTTTCAGAAAGTTGTAACATTTTAATTTTGAGACTACTTGAGAAAGGTCATATGTTGTGTGCATTTTCGGGTCTTATTTTTCTACATTTATTTTTATTGGCTATGTGGATATGCCATCAGTATTGAATCCGATGTTTAGATTGTTTCTCTCTTTCATGTAAGTTCTTATGTAATATTCATAGTGCTGCTCTGATGCTCTTTCAATCAAGAACATGACTTGTGCTTTCCTCCACTTGGATTTGGACCCGTGTTCACTCTGACACTGTGTGGTGGGCTTTATTAGAAGGCGGACCTTCTTTCTAATGTCTTTGAACTGATGTGAAGTTAATGCGTGCACCATTATGAGGATGGAACATGCATTGCTTCCAGTGTTCATGAATGGACATTAATGAAAAGACAGACGACTCGGGTCTAGTTATAAAATAAAATGCTCTTCACACATTTGTTACCAATAAAGTGTGGGTTAAGGAGCATGAGGCTTCTTAATTGTGATCTTTTCTTATAGTGGGATGACATTACCAGCAAAGCAGAAAAGCATGTGTTCTTACCTGAATACACTGACCTATTAGCCTGGCGGCAAAGACATATTTTCTTATAGTAGCATGCCATTAATGGCATATTGAGCAAATAAAACGTGAACATGCTGGCATTTATTGCCATAGCCAGCGTGGACATGTCTTATTACAGTGGCATACATTGACCTAAACAATCATAAGTGGCTTTTAACAGTGGAAATGACTGATTGCCAGCATGAACATGCCATTCATCTTACACTGGCAGAGCTGTCGCATATGGTTATACAGCCGGTATGAGCATTTATTTTTACACTAGAAGAATAATAGCATATATTGCGAGCAAAGGCATCAATGTGTTGCAAAATGCACCTGTGTACTGTTGGTGATCAAGCAGGTATTGTTTTTTTTTGTATGTGCTATTCAATACAACAGATTGCATACTGAATGGCTTACCTCATGTTACCCAAAATGTGTGCTGTAAAATGCAACATTTTAAGTCATTATTTTGAAAAGTTTCCCCCGGGAGAACCCTTCAAAACCTCCCGTTGTTGTTTCATGCTCCCTCGGTACGCTCGGTCGCTTGCGCACTTTTGTATGAAACATGTATGTTCCTCCAATTACAGAACTCGACAGCTGCCACGGTCCAGAGCAATACCAGAGTACAAGATGAATTCTAAACCTTCCAGCCATCGCCTCTTTTTTGTTTTGCAATAGGACTTAAGCCTGAAGAAAATTTCTGGTACTTTCTCAATAAAAGGTATTGCGGCCAGCCATGTTGAGCAGTGCTATTCCTGTAGCATTAAAAGTATACTGCCTTCTCAGGGGTACTAGTGACATCTGAGAAATGGCCCAGTTGCTTAGCAGTGTGTATTCTACCAACTCTGGAAGGGAAGATAACAGAATGTCCCATCATTTTGCACCGCTTCTAATGAACAACCAGTTGTTAACTAACACCTCTTTCACTCACTCTTAAACGCACTCCCCTGCTCTACCTTCCCCTGTTCTACCTTCCCCCTCCCCTACCTTTTTCCTCCCCAGCTCTACCTTTTTCCCTCCCCTGCCTTTCCCCTCCCCTGCTCTACCTATGCCCTCCCTGCCCCTCGCTCATGCCCACATGCTCTTTTTCTGCCATATGCGCTGTGTAACACAGAAACACACTTTTAAACTATAGAGGCATTAGAGCTTATTTTGAGTACACTCTTTTCTCGCTAAATAAAAACCTAGCCAGCTACTAACTGGTTGGATCATATCAAACCTTCACACACCCAAAACCTTATCAATTACATGCTGTTGCTTTACTTCAGACGCAAGTATGAAGCATGTGAGAAACCAAAGGCTGTCTCACTATCTAGACCCCGGGGATCTCCTGCTCAGATGGCCAGGTCAAGACCTTTGGATCCAGACCCTGGGGGTGGACAAGTGCGGGAGGATCACCTGGTAAGGGGTCCTCTGGGAGGGGGTGGTGAGACATCTGATGGCAAGACACGGTATCCCCCTCTTCACAACACACCCCTACCCAACACTTCCTCCAACTTTTAGAGGTTGGTATAAGTCTTTCCCCTCCCCAATTCCACTTGGATTTGACAGACAGGACTAGAACTGTTATTCATTATTTGATGGTAGAGCGTGCTCCCATCTTTAGATATAGGGCCGATAGGAGTTCTTCCAACCCGTGTTGTTCAATAAACACCCTTGAACCTTGCATCGCTTGTGTCTATCTTCACTTCTGATACTATGCCTCCCTTACAAGCACAGTATTAAATGCCCATGCAAACTATTAAACTTGGTCTCTGCAACTGTTGCCCAGCTTTAAAATATGAGAACAAAGTAAGGAAGTAGTGCTCTGTCTGCGGTTCCTCGGTTACAGGTAACGAGGAACAAAGGGGGGAAAATAACATGAAGCACTCAGCCTCATATAACTAACGTGTTATCAGCAAGTTGAGAATGAGCAGAATGATGCTCTTCACTGCCAACGGGGAGCGAAGGCCATACACTGGAAGCAAGATGCCGATTTGCACATAGGCGAAGTGGAGGCCATGCTAAGAGGAGAGCCAAAGCATGGCCACCCTTCTATGGAGCCAAAGAGGAACAATGCGAGGTCAGCGGAGAACGATTGCAAAAAGGCATGAAAACTAGAGGGGTGGGTGGGAGACGAGACATGGCAAGAGTAAGATCGAAGGAGAGACCATCTCACCATCTCCCAGTGTCGCAGGAAAGCTGCTTCACAGGATCGTAGAGACACCCGAAGCACCATCACAATGCACATGCAATCCAGTATGGTGTTCGTAACCTGTGCGTGCAGAATCCTGCCTGCCGCAAACTGAAGTCCTTAATACTTTTACGCATTGAGATATATGCCCAGAATATTGCATGTTAAGATATTGGGGTGTAACGAAAAATATATTAAAATTAATTTAATTTGCTACTGCGCTGCTAGATGGGTAAAGTCTTAAACCTCAGAGTGAGCTGACCTGAAATATCTTTCTGAAGACTCGTATGGAGAGAGTCAAGCAAACTAAATTGCCCATTATCTGAAATGTTGCATGCTGGGAAATTTTCTAAGCCCTTGAACACTCCTTTGTCTACAGTTTCTGGTCAAGGAGGCTGATACACCAGAATAGCCCAAACCCAGCAGAAAGACGATAATAACTCAAAAGACTACGACTAACTATTTAGAATTGCCGCAACGCATTGGCAATATATACTAGACCAATTCTAAGTGTTATTTTAACTAAGCAATTATACATGTGGTGACAGGCTTCACTGTCTGGTAATGGCCCAGGACCCAAGTTCTATGCCAAGTAAAGTTTGGGCTTTAACAGTGGGTCCCGTGTAATTACCGGTGTTGAAGCCCAACACTATGGTCCACCATCAAGGTGCTAAATGTGAATGTGTAAAAATAAAAAAGACCTGTGGCAAATGCGTGGGCCGTGTCATCTGTGGCCGCCATGGAAATGGAGTCGAGAGCCAGGCAGGACTGCTATCAAACCAAAAAAGAGATGAGGTGGGCTTGAGGAGGGGGCGGGCGGATGCGGAGTGCATTCCGAGGTCTGGTGACTGCAGTCCGTGGGAAAGCAGGCTGAGGCAGGGAAATGTCGGCTAGTGTGAAGAGCTCTTGTGAACTGATTGGTCAATGCTCAAAGTCGGCCTACAAAATCAATGCCAGCAGAAATATATTCTATATGGTATTGTACCAAACATACCCCTGTATGTTCTCGTCATTTTTTGTTTTTTGTCATTTAAACTACTTGCCAGTCTTACAATCGATTACTTTTGCTCTAGCCGTTCCACCTGTTCAGGGACCAGTAGTCTTTTGGGAAATGAGGGTTCTCTAGAGACCAGTCCACGTCCAGTGTGTCCTACATAAAAAAGGGATGAGCGTTTTGTAAAGGTATTACTGGAAAGGAAAGTAAAGAAGTGGTCTTCGTACTTTAATGTGCTTACTACTTCAAACATTAGGATAGTCCGTTTTTGTTAGAGAGTGTAGATTTAGCCTGGTGCCAAATGCTGCATAGGGTGATTTAGAAAGTGACTCAAAGCCCTATGTCACACCAAGAGGACAAATCTTAAAGCACTAAACCGTCCCTGTGCAACAACTCGCAACAAATGAGTACACGTGTATGATTTATGGGTAATTTCTTTTATATATATATATATATATATATATATATATATATATGTTTCTTCTTAAATTTTGACAGTTTTCGCAAATATTACCTCTCAATTTTTGTACTCTACACATTTCTCAGTTGTTGCTTTAACAGTTTCACAATTGTTATGCTCGTTTTCCTCAACATTTTTTGCAATTGTTTCCCAATCTCGGGTTAGTCCCTCAAATGTTGCTTGAACGGTTTTACAATTGTTGCCCAATCTGTAGGGGCAGTGCCAACACGTGTTTTGACCTTTCACTAATGGTCTTCTTCAGAGCCAACGGTTACATTCATATTGCATTCTACTGAACATAATTAATGCTTATAAAAGTTAATGCGTACAAATCAAGAAGTCCAGGTCAGCAGCATGTCACAATAAGAGGTGGTAAAGGAAAACTAAAACACAACAAATATTGTAGGTATATACTTTAAATGTGTATTCCATTCAATGTGTCAGTTACATTGCCCTTAAGTTCTGTATCATTTAATCATATCTATTAGATTTAATAATTATTCAAAATCAGTACAGATCACAGTATTCTGGTCCATTAGCCATTTTGCAAGTAATGTGTTGATGTAGGATTGTGTCCATCACCGAGTGTTAAGTACATAATTGCCCCTATTAGGAATTATTGCCAAAGTGGCTCCAAATTGGACTTTACATTCTCCTTCCTAATTGAATTCATTTTATATCTCCATTTTCACCGAGCGTGCTTTTAATGATAATAATGATAATGTGTTATTTATATAGCACCTTAATCCAAAACCCTTTACAGAGCACATATTTACATACAATATCACCCAACCGAAATTGGTACTCATTTATTGACCTAAAGGCTGAGTGGGCCTTGCCGGGATTCAAACCTCGACCTGCAGATCACGTTCAGATTGCAGCAGTGAGCGCTCAACCCACTGAGCTATCTTGAAAAAGCCTACCTCATTCCGATTCCAGAAGGGCGTACCCGTTCACCCTAACCTTAGCTACTGGAATGATGTACAAAGGTTCCACCCAGCCCACAAACCTGGGCCCAAAGCCAAACCCATCCAGTACCCCCCAGAGGTATCCCCACCCGATGGAGTCAAATGCTTTCCTGTAGTCTATTGCCATTATGGCATGTGGTCCCTCCAAGGAAGAGGCAGCGCTCAGCACGTTATGCAATCTCCTAAAATTAATCCTGGTGGCCCTAACCGGTACAAACCTGCATTGGTTCGGGTGGATTAATGCCCTAATGACTGGTAATAATTTGATAGCTAAACCCTTCGCTAGTATCTTGGCCCCCCCATTAACCAAGTAGATTGGATGGTATGCGCTGCATTGTTCAGGCGGCTTTCCTTTTTATGTACGACAGCTATCATTGCCTGTCTCAAATCTTCTGGCAATCTGTCTATCTCCAGGCTTTCCATGAACATGGCCCTCATCTCATCCACCGGTCCCTGCACCCCCATTTTCCAGAATACCACAAGGAATCTGTTAGGACCTAGAGATATCCGAGGTGCAAGCTGCTTCATTGCTGCTTTTATTTCCTCCCTACTCAGATCTAGCTCCAGCCTATCCCTCTGCCAGAAGGGCTCACCTGTGGTAATTCTGTCCCCCACTTAAATATTGCTCTACCATGGCAGCATTCCCGGTTTCCGGGTCCCAATATACTTCCCTATAGTATGCTGCGAATGCCTCTGCTTTGTCTTTGTTCTTGGACCAAACTGCCCCATCCACCTGTCTGTTTCTCACCCACCTTGTTCCTACATCCCTTTTTTTCAAGCCATGCCAGAAATCTGCCACACTTGTCCCCTGCATCAAAGATCCTCGCCTGTTCATCCCAGTGGGCTGCCCTATCTTCGTCTCGAGCCACAGTGTTATACTGGTGGTGTACCCTAATTAGGGTCCTTATAGTTGCATCTGTATTGTGCCGAGCATGTTGTGCCTAAGCTGCCTCTACCTCCTATTCCAACTGATCCATCCTCTGCCTGCGATTCTTAAGATGTTGCCTTATGACCTGCATCACCCTCCCCCATAATACCGCTTCGTAGGACTCCCAGCGCATGGTGCGGCTATCCACCATCCCAGAGTTTTTTTGAAAGAAGACCTCAGACTCTCCACTGAGGGCTTCGGCTATCTTCCTATCTTTCAAATAGTATGCGTTCAGCCTCCAACCCCCTCTGTTTAGTCTCTGCCCCCTGTATTGTGATAAGCAGAGGGACATGATCTGATATACCATGTGGGAGGAATTTGGCTATGGTCACCCTACCGCCATAGTGCTCGGGTCAAATATATAATTTATCCTTAAAAGGAGAGACCCCTTTCCCCAGGGTGCATATCTCTCCAGACATCCCTCAACCCAGTGGCCTCAATTAATAATCTGATCTTCGTTTGGTGGTGGGGGAAGTGTCAGTCTTCCCCCTATATGTTGTCCTATCTATCATTGGCTGTGCTGTGTCATTAAAGACCCCCCCCAATCAGTGTTGTGTCCCCCCGTGGTTTGCCTAACAGTGTTTGTACCTGAGTTAACATTTCCGATTGTAGAGTTGGGGGGCATGAATATTAATGATAGTGTTTTGCCCCCATAGGGTTCCTTTCAAGGTGACAGTTCTCCCTCCCAGATCCCTGTCCACGTGTTGCATCTCCAGTGTTAACGATAACTTGATTACAATTGCAACCCTCATAGAACCTGCATGCTCCACCACCAAATAACTAGTGTTAGGCAGAATTATATGCAGTATACTTTGGGAACAGCACACACAATTAAGAATACAAGTGCCAGTACAAATTCACCTTTGGTACAAGCCTTTACTGCACAGTAAAGTGGTAGAGATGGCGGAGCAGCCAGACTTATCTCAAGAGCAAGTGAGCAGTATCAATAGTTACATAAAGGACAGCAATTATTATGATAAAAAAAAAACACTGACTCAAGGTTTCTGAGTAAATGAATGTACATTTATTTACACATCAGTTATAAAACATTTCACCAAAGTAAAGCAGTTGAAAAATAACACTCTTAACACACTACACCACACCCAATAGATTCTGGACAAGTTGGGCTCAAAATGAAGTATGAGCAAAATGGCACGCCAGCAATTTAAAAGGGAGGGAAAGACAAAGTTGGGCAAAAATTGAGCAGCACCAACAGGTAAGCAGGGCAATCTAGGAAGACGAAGTACAGTGATGGAATCAAATCAAAAAGGTTTAGGGCCAAAGTCAATAGGACAAAAGATCACACAGCTCAGGGTAGTTCTCGATTAGGTCTTTGCCAAGAGTTCCGGACGAAGTTGGCTGGCAGAAACGTTAGTTTAAAGAGTAGAGAAAGACAAGCCCTTGGATTGGCAAAAGGTTTCACACACCTTCACCGCGGCTGGACGAAACAAACAACCGGATTTGCACAGTACCTTTAAATGGACAAACTGTAGCTGAGGCGGACGTTCCTGGCAGGTCCTGCAGGCTCACGGTTTCTGAAGCGACTGTCGGACTGGCATGAAGTAGGAAGACTGGAGGGTCCTGCACTGCCCAGGGAAGAAACCAGCAGCAGAGCAAAGCAACGAATAAAAGGTGCATTCCTACAAACCAAAGCAGGGTCCAATCTACCTGGCTATCCAGTTCACTGTAGCTCTGTACAGCAAATTCGACCAGAGGAGGAAGTCCTGGCTTGCAGTTTGGGTGAAATGGTTGGTCCCACCAGCTCAGGGGAAGAAGATTCCTGGTAGATCTTTTCTGTCGTTGGAGACTGAAGATTCGGACCTGCAGCAGGGCTTAACCGGGCGGTTCAGTCATTGTAGGGGTCCTCTTCTGTTAGCAACTCGTTGGTTCTTTCGTTCCAGTGGCGACTCTGCCTTTCCAGACCCAGAGACCTGCTTTTTATGCAGTTTTCCCCCATTCACACAGCCTGGCTGTCAATCACACAGCAGGGTGGCTATCCCGCCGAGACAGTCACCCCAGCCAATCAGATCAGAGTGTGACATGGGTCTCCAAGGAGACCCTGTGCAGGGATTCCTAAACCCCTCCCTCATATCCTTTCCCCCCCAGACATACAGGTGCGTAAGGAGGGCATCTGTGTAGAAGCCCGTGAAAGGACGGTGAACAAAGGAACCAAACCTGGTTTGGCGCGCAGAGAAAACATGAGAAAGACTTTTACAAAAAGAAATGGCAAAAAAAAAAAACAGCCAAAACCGTATAAAAAAGTATATGGTCTAGCGGGTTTAAGTTTAAGGCTACCAAGATAGCCTCAAATAATACCAAGGTTATTTAAGATAACCGCGGTAGGAAAAATAGGGTAGTTACCACTGCCACCAGCCAAGTCTTAATGAAAAGGGAGCGAAACAATCATCCAAGAGAAACCGACAAAAATGGATAAGTATTAACCCCTTCCAGCACTCTATGTAAGAGAGTTTGTACTGGGTCTGTGGATTTAAAAGACTAATAGTCATTGGCAACTTTACATGTTTCTGAGAGACAATAGTCAGTCTCAGAAACAGAGTCTGAGTTAGGAAGTCTAAAAGACAACCCTGTGTCACGGCACTGAAGGTGCTGTGTAACACACAGTAACACACAGTAAAAAGATGATGCCTGTGGAGTAGGTGAGGCTCCACAGTCCATGAACACAAGAAAATGTTAAATACACGTAGCAAAAGACATGTAACAGTGGGGAAAAAAGGCTCGCGCTCTTACCAGGTGAAAAAAAAAAATCCTAGAAAACCAGCAAGGGTGCTGAGGGGACTCAGTAGGTAAGAGAAATTAGCCATTCTGGAGAATTCTCCCTAACAACTAGCCCTCTCCTAGAAATTAAACTCTGTCCCCAGCATGCGAGTCACTTGCAAGAGCACTATATCTACTTGATGGGCCTCCAAGAAATTAGCCAGGAGGCTTAGTTTAAGCTTATCCAGGAGCCCATTAAAGTTCCATGACATAGAGCAGGACCTGCTCCATGAACTATCCATGCCCGTCATTCCTCTTATATAAAGTGTCCATGATCCCCGGTGGAGCCTATGTTCGCTTCCCCTGGATGAATTTGTTTCCTCCCCTCCCCGTGTGATTGTACTGAAGACAACTATAACAGAACCAAAAAACGTCCTCAACATCCCACTGCCACCTCATGCTCCCCAAACCTGAAGCATCTGTCGCCCCTCAAATGTGGTCTAAACAATTATCGTTCCTACCCGCGGGTAGGCGATCAGGGGGCGTGTGCTCGCCACGGCTCTCCAGCTCCGCTCCAACTATGTCTCTCATGTCCGAGCCATCCCCAGGCTACAATAATGCTCACTTTCTTGCCAAGATTCCGAATTCCAATTGTTGCCGGTCTGGTTCCAATGCCACTCCCTCGGTCAGCTATGTGTTTTCCCATCCGTCTCTCGTCGCTGTTTGTCGGCCCAATCCTTTGCCGTCCGCCCAGACCCAGGGTTCCTGCAGTGCATGAAAAAATTGCACGCCTCTGGGCCCTACCTCTCTTATGGTAGCCGGGTAGAGCATTGCATACTGAACCTCCACCTCACGTAGCCATTTCTGAACTCAGAGTGCCTAGCCTTTTGCACTACCTTTCTGAAGTCTAGGTACATTGATACCCTGGAGCCATTCACCATCACTGGCTCTTTCTTCCTCAACATCTGTAGTATTATGTTGTGATCATAGTAATTTAGTTTCTTTGCTATTACCGGTTTGGGGTGGGTCGCCCAATATACCAACCTGCTCAGGATCCCGTGGGCCCTGGTCACTGAGACAAATTGTGAATGCCCCGTTGGCCCTATACAGTCTGCCGCCCACCCTTTGAGATATAGCTCCTTGAAGGGGCTCTCTATTTTCTCTGGGAGGCCCAGTATCCTTATGCTGTTGTGATGGCCCTCCCCTCAGCATCCTCCACCCTCTCTTCAAGGAATTTTGTTCTGCTTTTAAGGTCTTCGATGTCCTCCTTCATTGGCTGCATCATGTCTTCCACCTCCGATATCCTGTGTTCTACTTCTCCCACACTCGCTGATATCTTTTGTAAATCCTTTCTCAAAAAGCTCACCACTGCCCCCACTGCATCCACCTTGTATTCCAGTGGGATTTAGATTCTTAGACAGCTAGCAGGAGTTCACCGAGTGAGGGCAACGCCTGTGGTGTACCAAAGCCAGCATCTTTCCCTCAATCTCCACAGCTCGCAGGGTCCTTTTGGGGAAGCAATGGAGAAACAATGAAGAGTCCACCCTCGCTTGAACAGGCATTTTTTGGCTCTGCACCGGAAACCTTCTTGGCAGCTATCCTCTTTCAGGCACCCCCCACCCTGGGACACTCACTTGCTCCCACCACCGCCCACCCCCCCCTCCTGCTGCTGGGAAAGTTAAGCCAGTGTCCATGGCACAATGTTGTTCTGCTGCAGTTTTGTTGCTGCCCGGCTGATTCCCCCCCACGCTGTCTCTCTTCAGAGAGGGAGATTGTTGTCACTACCCTCTCTACACTCACCGGGCTCTCAATGGATCCCGTTAGGGCGGTGCTCACCACTTCTCCACGGGTCCCCTGCTGCTACTATGCAGCGATCCTCCTAGGCGTTGTCAGGTGGTTCGGGGGTCTCTCATTGGCTCCCAGCACAGTGTGATGCTGGTCTGCAGTATCCGACGCCTCGAGACCATCCTCTGTTGTGCTGCCCTGCCATGTTGGATTCACCGGTGCTGTGTGTTCGAGAGCAGATTTCTTCCTCCTGCTGCCTTACTGCAGGATCACGGCAGCGCAGACTGTTACCCAGCTGTTAACCATACAAATCTGTCGGGGTGACTCCAAATAACTGTTTGGAGGCTTCTATGGCCTCGCTCATATGTAGTCTGAGCGGAGCTAGATGGAGATCAGTCTAATCCTCCTTGTTGCACAACAGTGCCTCAACATTGAGAGTTTGTATTTGTTGGCATCGGTCTTGTTAACCTTCAGTACTGGCCAGGTCATCATCACATGAGCAAAAAATAGGAGTAGGGGGACAGAAACCTAGGAACTGCTTCTTCTAATTAAATGGGACACCATTTCTGATTTCCTAGGCCATGAGCCAGGGCATCTAGGTTTGTACTTGGCTTTGTTGGGCGCCACTGTTCTGAGAATTTGTGGGGAGTCGAGGCAGGTGTCTATATGTGTCTGGAACTGATGATTAGATAGTGTCTTCCAGTTATCAGTCATGTGCGAGAGACCATGTTTTGAATGAACTTTCCCTGTTTTTACAGTGATTTTAGCTAATATTAATGTGGGTTTTACCCTTTTTGGCCACTGAGGACTTTGTCGATCCTTTCTTTATACAGGATTAAGCTTATTAATCGGCACCGGGCATTCAAAGGCTGTTTTTTCTCTACTTAATCCAAAAGAAATATGTCTTATGAATTATTATTTTCTGTTCTCTTTGGAGCCATCCAAACATTTTATTTTACAGTAACCTTGGAAAGGGGCCATGCAGCCACTGTCTATCCTGCACAGATCTGTGTTTGCGTGAATTCAACAAGTCGAAGCTCCCTATAGCCCCAAGGCATCCCAATCACTCTAATGTGGCTCCGCTGTCCAATTTTATACAAGGTGGCCAGTCGTTACTATTTTGTTTCTACATTTAGCCAGCTATATGGGTACATCATTCGTGTTGCGTTTCAGCATATACATTGATTGTAATATTCTTTGTTTATATGGTGCAAGCAATATTGTTCGGGTTTTCATGCTCTTTTAATCTAGTGTTGGTGTTTCTTCATGGTGAATGCATATCTGCTTCATGTGTATTGTACTTGCGTGTGTCAGTTAGCAGTGAGTTCACTCACTCCCGCCATGTTTATATTTGTCTGGGATAAGGCTGATATGGTTGCCTTAGATCATTTGTGATTCTCACCTTTACGGTATTGGTGCGGGGCAGGGGCAATCGCCATGAATGATGTTTTCATCTGTCTCTCGACAGCTTTCATGGGTTTTTGAGGCTGATCAATGCATAAGTAAATTTTAGGAAATAATTACAGCAATGGATCCTGTTGAGAAAAAGAAAATCCAGTCAAATTTTGTCAACTTGCATCATTTTAAGGCAACGCTGTAGCTGCCGAAGACGACTGGGACTCTTGAATCCCAATCCACTTTCAGGAAACACCTTGCTGGGACAGATGTTACCACATCCTCCAGGCCTTGTGCATGCTTGAGCAGTTTGTGTTATTGAGCACATATGTTACTCTAATGTAATGTTTCTTTCTTACTGATGCGTTTCCAAGAAGAATCCCCTTGTGAACACGACATTAAAATCGACACAAAAATGTTGTGGGCTCTGCTGGAGAGAAACTGAAACCTTTGGCTGTCTCATCTCCGATTTTTCCAATACATGTTCTGGTTATTTTGAGCTGTGCACTTGTTACCCAAAGAATTGTTTCTCAATGGATGTGTTAATTGTACTGAAAAGCAAGTGAATACTCACTACACAAGTCTATAACTAATACTAGGTTGCCCTAATTGCATGCACATACTGCTCACAGTGTGGCAGAAACACTGCCCTACTCGTGTACATCGCCTAGGCCCTACATATCTACACACCCTTCCCCCCACATGCAGACACCTCACTGTACGTGCACACCTCCCCCTCAATGTAGAGAAACACACAATCATACTTCCTGGGCACATGGTGTCAATTTCAAACGAATGTTTCAAGTACCTGGAGACATGATAGCAATGCTTATGTATCAGTCAAATCTATTGGTGTTGCCATTTTTCTTTTTCATTTATTTTTGAAACCAAGAATGAACTCAAAGAGAAAAACTGTTTTCAATAGCAATTTAAAATGATGTGTATAGATTTCTAGGGTCTAATGTGATGGCTGCGTAGAAATCTGGGCAAGTTAGATGCTTGCTTCAGAGGTCTGTGTGCAGCGGACATGCCACTGCTTTGACCAGCATGGCTGTCTATCAGCCTTAAAAGCATCCTTGGCTGAGTACCATCCAATTGCATACTCGCACCCATGTCTATTCTTCTTCGAAGCTAGAGTGTGACATGAAACACTATATAAAAATGCGATTTATTATGAGACCCACTTATTAAATCCAGAGTAAATGGGTCGGTAGGATCCTTGGTTAGTGCGGAGGGTGGAGCACTTTGAAGATCTCTACACACCTCCATTACCTGGGTTGATGGTGAGTGGGGTTGATCTCTTGACTAAGGGCCTATTGAACCTTTCAGGCCTCAATTCGAGAGCTGTTATAACAAGATGTAGTAGTTTCAATACGGCTGGCACTAATGGTCTCTCAAATCATCTCTTCAAAACTAACCCTTCACTGTGGGCACATTTTCTTCCTACTTGGGATACCGATCACATTATTCACATCTATAAACGGGGGGTGAGAGACAATCCGCAAAATTATAGGCCTATTGCGGTCCTCAATGCTGATTCCAAAAGATTTTTGCTATTGCTGGAGCATGTTGAGGAATGGGCTACCAGTAATTATCTTTTGGCAAAATGGCAGACAGGCTTTGGGGATGGGGATCGGGACTCTGCTAAATGGCAATCTGGTTAAATGCCTACAGGGTATGGGATGGGAAAAGGTGTCTTGCCTGGTCTATTTGGTCACTATACATTTGGCCATGGCCTTTGAATCAGTAGACCGATCAGAACTGTGCAGCAAGTTACACAGGTGGGGAATTCCCTCGGTCACTGAAGACCTCCCATTGGGCTACATAAGGAATTAACCATATGAGTTTGCTTTAACTATCAAGGCAACCTATCCCGCCCAATAAGAACATTCAGAGGAGTCAGACAGTGGTGCATTTTTGCCCCCTTTCTTTATAATCTATATATGGCAGATATAGGCCCCCACTTACAAGCTGCGGCCCTTGCATCGCGTAAGGTTGCCCGAAAGAAGGTGGTGCGGACAGGGTATGCTGCTGATTTCCTCATTTTTGACACTACTCCTGTTGGCCTGCAGAGGGTCTTGAATGCCTTTATACATTGGTTTGTGAAAATGCTTTGAAGGTGAATCCTACGAAGACTAAGGTAATGGAAATCTCAAACAAGCACAGGTCAACTTCCTTTAAATGGTATATTTAAGCCACACCAATGGAGAGGATTCATTCCTTTGTCTATTTAGGCTTTATTTCAGCTAAACCATTACTGATTTCCATTCAGGCCTGGGTTCATTCCAAGGCAGTAATACTTGCAACACTAATGCAACAAGTGGCTGCCAAATTCGGCTAGTTTTCTATGTTACCTCGTACTCAATTTTACAGATGTAAGATTACCCCAAAACTCACTAATGGGATTGAGATTTATAACCCTGGTTTGACTGAATACTTGCTGATCTTGGAAGCCCATATCTTGCGAAGAGTTCTGTGTCTCCCCCCATCTGTTCCCCATTCAAGCATCGGATATGAATTGGAACTGGTCTCTTTGAAGGCCAGACTGTTGTGGTCATACACTTCATTTTACAGGAAGACACTAATTCCTTCAAGAGATTCACACTGGGAGATGTTTGCTGAGGCGTCAGCTGGGATGAGCTCAGGTGCTCTGGTTGAATTAAAAGAACTCGCCCACTTGGTGATGCAGGAAATCGGTTGCTCCGAGACAGATCTGATCGACAATCCGGATTGAGTGAAAACACTGACACTGCTTTTTAAGGCCGACTTGGCGCATACAGTTGAAGACTTGCATGTACATTCTGTTGCTAGTATATTCTCGCTTTTGATCACAAAAGACAGGGATGTTTGGCCCGCTACTTGTCTACATATACCAGTAGAGTGGTACGCTCAACATTTTTGAGATTTAATTAGAGAGACCCTCCTGAGATATGATTTGGTTACAGAGGCGGAGTCCTTTTGCAGGTTTTGTAAGAACTGTACGTCTGCAAGTCTAAAGAAACAATTCATCTCTTGCTGGAATGTCCAGCTCTATTAAAAGTGCGGATTAAATACCTGCATACATTTATTGGTTCAAAGTCGGAGAGAGATGAGTTACTCTGGCATCCTTGCTTGTCAGGGAATCTTACCTCGACCGTTAATGTAGTGGTGGCCTTTTTGGACTCGCAAGGGCTTGAGGCGGAGACAAATGCAAAGGTGCTGCCATCTTAGTATTCAGAATGATCAGTCTATTTTATTCTTTCTCCTTTTTTGATGTTCTCTGCTGGCTGTTTGTTGTTTTTGTTTTAACACCTGCTATAGTAATGTTTATTGATTGTATTTTATGTATTTTTCTAAATGTTAAAGGTTAATTTGTTTAACTTATAAAACATTACAATAAAAATAACCCTGCCTTACACCTTGCTCATCTGGGCGTCCACGTGGGATAACATGTTTTGCTTCAACAATGGCTCGCTTGCTATTGACGCACCTGCACATCCATCTGTTCTACGGATCCCTATCCTGATATGTGCCTCCGTTGGGCTGATGATGTAGCCAGTATCCTTGGTAGCTGACCCTCTCTCTTAACTGTTACATTTCTGTTTTTTGAATGGCAGAAACATTAATCCTACAAGTGGTGCATAATCTTTCAGCAGGCTAGTAGTTTATTTGGAGTAGGATGGGCAATTGCCGGTATATAATTTATGAGGGTAATGCTTTCTCCTGGTACTGGTAATAAGCAACGCTCTTGGGAATAAATGGGATATTGGCAGTTGCCTGTTGATTGGCCAGACTCTTCTACTACTATATTTAGGTGTGGTTCTAAGGTAGTGTCAGTACTAACGCCAAAGTGTGAAGAGGGGAGGATGACATGCCCTGATGGATTCTGTAACAAAGTCACATTAATTGTCCTGCCTTTGGGATTCAAGGGTTCTGCGTACACGGGATGCAAGCCTGCCATGCAATACACTCCCTGGATGTGGTGATTGGGGGGGGCGGCGTACCCAGAATTCCATTGCGTACCGCATACGTTCCTGTTTGATGTCCACAGTAATGGAGGATGAGCTCCACTTTGGGTTTTTGTGCTTTGTGAAAAGTAAGTCGAGGGAATGTACGGGTGGACCCTGACTCTCTCCCACACTTCCTTTATCGTTAATGAATTACTCCCCCTTGCAACCTACCTCGACCTGACCCCTTCCGTGATCTTCTCCATGTCACTGCTGTCAGGTCATGCCTCTCTGCGACACTCACAACAGTGTAGACTATTCGATGAAACGGGACTCGCCGGTCCAAAGTTGATGATTTACATCCTGCTGAAACCTCTGATCACCATGCAAGCTCTTGAAGAAAACTTTGTGGCTTTAATTTACCTGTTGTGTTTAATTGATTTGTGCCAAGCTTATGGGCTGCACAAGTGGTGGCAGTTTACCTAGGAGGACCATCTAGCAGCTCGGAGTAGTTATATATAACTGTTTTCTGGTGCTTTTCTGTAGATTATGCTCCTTATTGCCTATTCGTATGGCTTTAGGGATTCTGCCATGTACATCCCGGGTTAGTGTTTAATGAAATCAAAACGGGTGTATGGAAATTATGTTTGAAGGAAAAGGAGGGTACCAATTAATTTTCTGTTGGGCAAACTGCATTCGCACCTGGGGAAGGGTGCTCAGCCAATCACGTGTCTGGAACAGCAGGGGAGAATACACATTCTCTGCCTGCTGCTCCAGACACCCAAGGCCCTTTCCTGGGTAGTGCCATCTTTTTTATTTTATTTTTTTAATGTGGGGAGGCAAGAGGGAGCCTCTCCTATTCCTTCCCCAGCCCCAAAAAACAATCCCAAACCCTTCCGAACCCCCTCCAGGGGTGCCTTTGTGCCTACCCACACGTTCAGGGCATGGAAGAAGAGCACTGACTCCACGGCCCTTGCCCATGGGAACCAGGAAGCAGTCTGCTTCCTGGTTGCTTTTGTGTTCTGCAGAACAGCTATGGGGGCGGGGTCCAGACACAGTGTAAAGATATTGCGAGAGCCCCACTCTCGCGAGATCTCGCGGCCGCACCGAGACCGCCCCCGCGCGCATTACGGAAGCGGCAGAGGACGCATCAGGACGCGTCCTGACGGCTCCTCCGAGATTTGGGCTTGGGGCCTGCACCACAAGGCACCCCAGCCCCCCAGCCCTGCAGCTGTTAAGAGGCACGTTGCCTGGTTGTTTTGGCACGTTTATGAGCATATGTTTGCAGCAGATGTCGCCCAGTCAATAAAGAACATCAAGCTACCCTACCGCCTCTTGTCATCTTTATAAGAGTTTACTACATAAATTGGCGACGAGGATCACCACTACAACCCACGTGGGAACATGCAAGGAGCGACGCCACCACCGCCCTTCCTGCAAACTCCAGGTAAACCGGCCATCCCGTGGCCGCAATGGCAACCCTTATTCACGACGTATGTGGAGGCACTGGGAGGGGCAGGATTTTTAGCGGCACGGCGCAGGGCTATGTTACTTAACGCCCTGGGAGTGGAAGGGCAGAGGGTGTTTGAGAGTCTCATCCCGATTCCGGTGGCGGGTGACAACGATGATGTCTTTAAGGAGGCAGTAAGGAGAATCGTAAAGAGATTTCCCAGCAAAGAAAACACAGTGTTGCACAGAATACGTTTTTACAGCCACAAACAAGAAATCTCAGAACCCGTTGAAGATTACGTCACCAAGCTGCGGGAACTGGCGGCGCTGTGCAGTTTTGGCAACAATGCTGAGAGCCTCATCTGCGATATGTTGGTAGTCCACACAAACAGCAGGAAAGTTTAAGACAAATTCATAGTGGAGAAAGAGTTACAGCTAGAGAAAGCGATTGAAATTGCCAGAGCAGTCGAAGAAACAGCGGGGAGACGAAGAGAACTCACAGGAGCTCAGAGTTCCACCGAAATTCAAGCGGTTGCATTTCACTCGAGAAAGGAAAGACAGGCACCAGACCCGAGAGAGGGGAGAGGGGGCAAGAAAGAACCCCTGAAATGCCACAGGTGCACCAGCACGAAACACCTGGCGTTCGACAGGGAGTGCCCAGCCAGAGATAAAGAGTGCTCCATCTGCAAACGCATTGGCCATTTTTCGATTGTGTGTCGATGGAGGAAGAAGAAAGTTACCAGCGTAAACACAGATCGCAACATCGAGAGAGAATCGTCCTCCGAAGAGGAGGGGAGATCCACCGTCATTATGGTAAACAGCACAAGGGCGAGAAGAGAAAAGCCCCATTGTATAATCAAAATCGACGGCCTAGAAACAAGTCATGGCGGACTCCGGGTCGGACCTCACCATCATACCCCTACTTACCTACAAAGAAATGGTGGGAAAAGAAAAGGTCCAAGTTCTCACTACACGACACAAACAAACCGTTTTCGGCGGGGCGTCAGTCGAACTACTGGGATATATCAATGGAAAAGTGGAGTTTAAGGGAAGAGAAACCATCACCAGAGTCTACTTCAGTCATGAAGGCCCAGCAGTGCTGGGATGGGACGACCAAGACAAGCTGAAAACCAAACTGGACCCCAGCACAGGAGACCAGCTACTGTCCGTCGGCGCGAGCCCATTGACAAGAGTGACTATCCAAAACTTTTCTCGGAGGAGCCGGGACACATCAAGGGCTTTGTCCATAAAATAATGCTCAAGAAGAGTGCCGTCCCAGTCAAGCATCGAGTGAGGCCAGTGCCAGCAACCGCAAGAGACACGCTCAGGAATCAATTGGACAAAATGAGAGTGGAGGGAGCCATTGAAGAAATTGAAGCGTCGGAATGGCTGAGCCCGGTCGTACTCATAAAGAAGCCCAACTCACAAGAGCTGAGAGTGTGCATTGACCTTCGCAGTTTAAACTTAGAAGTCATCACCGACAACTACCCACTACCGAGCATAAACAAACTCATTCTGTTCATGAAAGAAGCCAGAATATTCTCAAAATTGGATATGAGAAACGCTACCACCAAATACAATTGCACGAAGAGTCGAAACCTCTCACAGCATTCATCACACCGTTTGGCACCTATCAGTTCGCCAAGATGCCATTCGGCTTATCGTCAGCGGCATCAGCTTTCCAACGCATGATGGATGTCCTGCTACGGAAGGTCAGAAATGTTGCCTATTTTCAGGATGACATCCTCGTGTACGCAAGGGATGAACAGACACACAATGCCATACTGAGAACTGTCCTGACCAAGCTGCAAGAAGCAGGTGTGAGACTACGCCATGAAAAATGCATATTCAAAGCGAAAGAAGTCGAGTACTTGGGGTACAAAATCTCAGAAAAAGGGATTAGTCCCAAACAAAACTTGATGCATGCCATAATTAAAGCACTGGAACCCACCAGCAAAGATGAAGTAAGATCATTTCTCGGACTGGCAGAGTATTAAGCCAAATTTATCCCCAAGTTCTCAGAAACCTCTGCACCACTCCGTGACCTCCTCCAAAAAAGGTTCGGAATACTTGTGGCAAGAACCCCAAAAGAAGGCGGTCGAAAATATAAAACGGCACATCATGGAAGCGCCGTGTTTACAGCCATTTAACCCAGAGTGGGAGACAGTCATCACCACGGATGCCAGTGCGTATGGATTAGGAGCCGTTCTAACGCAGAAGAAAGGAGACACGGAACATGTGGTAGCCTTTGCCTCGAAGGCTTTGTCCTCGGCGGAACAGAACTACTCCACCATAGAAAAGGAAATGTTGGCATGTGCATGGGCGGTAGAACATTTCAGAACATGTGTGGGGCACGAAATTCAAATTGGTGACAGACCATAAACCCCTCATCCACATGCTCAGCCCGGGAGGCACAAACGTGTCTACACCCAGATTGGCACGCATTGCAGCAAAACTGCAGGAGTACACGTTTGGAGTGCAGCACATCTCAGGATGGAAGAACTCGCAGGCAGACTGCATGTCGAGACTGCCAGAGGGCAAAGACAAGGCCACCACGTTTCTACAAGGGGAGTGCATCGTGGCATCCATCACTGATATAAAAGCACCTGATTACCTGGAACTCAGTGAAAAACACTGGTTGGAAGAAGACGGAAAAGACCCGACCATGGCAAAAATCCGAGACTGGATCAAGGAAGGGTGGCCCGATGAAAAAGCAATGCCAGAAGGCATGAGACCCTATTGGAAGATGGCCGAGGAGATATCTGAAACGGACAGAATAATAATGAAAACGGACAAGATAATCCCACCCGTAGGCATGAGGAGAACCATTCTCTGCAGAGCCCATGCGGGTCACCTGGGAAACACGATGACCCGTCGCAGAGTCAGAGAGGCCTACTGGTGGCCTTCCATGGACCAATAGATTCGCACCATGATAGAGCGGTGTCATGAGTGCCTCAATAGCGACAAAAGATTAAAAGTCAGACAGGCACCCCTAATTCCCACAGAAGTACCAGAAGCGGTGTGGTCAAAAGTGGGCATAGACTTCATAGGACCCCTGGAGGCGATGGCGCCAGAACATCGGTACGGCATAGTGCTGGTAGATTACCTATCCAAGTGGGTCGAGGCGGAGTTCGTCCCGAACATCACCACCGCGACAGTAATCGAAGTCCTCACTGAAATTTTTCAAAGAGAAGGCCTCCCCAAGGAGGTAGTGACGGACAATGGGGTACAACTTATATCACGGGACATGGAACAATTCCTGAGAAAGCACCACATACGCCAAAAGAAAGCGGCTTTGTATCATCCCCAAGCCAATGGGCTCGTAGAGAGGGCAAACAGGTTCATTAAAGGGGCCATCCAACTAGCCACAGCCTCTGGAATGGACCCACTGAAAACAACCAAGGAGGCCATAGCGGCCCACAGGCTCACTCCCAACGGGATCACTCAAATATCCCCGTTTCGAATGTTGAGAGGGAGGAGTGCAGCCTCCACGCTTATACGCCTAGGGCTGTCCAAAGTAAGAGAGGATGAAGCAGTGGACATGTCAGAGGTGGTGTGGAGAATTGAAAACAGCAAGGCACGCATGAAAACATGGAATGACCGAAGAAGAAGAACCAAGAAAGCATCAGACATGGGAAGGGGAGATTGGGTCAAAATAAGACTGCCAAAGAAAGATCAAATCACAGGCTCGCGGTTCGGCAGACCCATCAAAGTGAGTCACAAGGGAACCAACCATGTTCGCACTGAAGATGGGTGCACGTGGAATCTGGAAAGAGTAGCCCTTTATCAGAAGAGACAAGAAAGAGCGAGGACCCCGGAGGGATCATATGCGGAAAGAGGATTAGACTATGAGCGAAGGGAAGAACGCGAGCCAGAGAGGGACGACAGAGAGAGGGAAGAAACAGAGATGGAACCAGAAACACCCAGGTCTGAACCAGAACAGGAGCAGACAGAAGATCGCACCGGAGAAGGTGGCCGACCCAGTAGAAGACCGGTGAGATACAAAGACTGTCTTGCAATGAACTTCCTTTGCATTACCCAGGGGAGGTGTGTAGAGATATCGTGAGAGCCCCACTCTCGCGAGATCTCGCGGCTGCACCGAGACCACCCCCGCGCATGCCGATCGCATTACGGAAGTGGCAGAGGACGCATCAGGACGCGTCCTGACGGCTCCTCTGAGATTTGGGCTTGGGGCCTGCACCACAAGGCACCCCAGCCCTGCAGCTGTTAACAGGCACGTCGCCTGGTTGTTTTGGCACGTTTATGAGCATATGTTTGCAGCAGATGTCGCCCAGTTAATAAAGGACATCAAGCTACCCTACCGCCTCTTGTCATCTTTATAAGAGTTTACTACACACGGACTACAGGAAAGAAAAAAAAGTTGTATTTAATTATGTCGGTATGTGTGGATTTGTATCTGTAACTGTGAACACGTGAACGAGGGTGTATGTTTGGGTGCGCTGTGCGCATGTGAATGAGAGTATGAATAGTATATGTGTATAAATATGTATGAATGTGGTATGCATGCATGTCTGAATGCGAGAGTAAATATCTGTGTGAATGCGTGTTTGCTTGACTGGACCAAGCCTCTGATGAGGGGGCTCCTACAAGACAGGTTTTCTTACTGCAGTATAGCATTGTATACTGGGCATACCAGGTAAAGCCAACATGTGATTTTGTGTGTGTGGGGGGGGCATATTGCGCCATGGATTTATTTCACCAGCTTACAGCAAACATAAATAATATTATTTGGCTGGACTGGCCTACATTGATGTAGCCATTCTGGATAAATATTTAGTGTGGCATGGCAAGGGGTGAAGTCAGCATGATGAGTGTTATGCGGCTAGACTTGCCTAAATTGGTAAAGCCATTCACCATCTGTTTTCCTACTATGGCGTTACATGTTTTACTGCTATCTAGGGTAAAGCCATCATGAGTAGTGTTGTGGCCAGACTCGACTTCCATTGTGAAGCCAGTCCTACTATATTTTCTTATTGTGACATATTGTACTGGCAAAGCTAACGGGAGTACGTTCTCACGTGGGAATACTGCCATACATTGGTGCAGCCTGCATGAACATGTTCGGGACCAACCAATGCAAAAATACAGGCATATATGGTGTACAAAGGCATCACAAAATTGTATTGACACATGCTCCTATGGACTATTGGTGACTAATCTCTTTGTATTTTTTTTCTCCATGTCTTTACCTACAAAACCATTAGCAAACTATGGCTTTTTATTCATTTATTTTCCAGAAAGTTGATTTGAGAGTTTGCGGAGACGGTCCACACGGCACATAGTAGTAGCACTAGCTTTGCCAGCTCGTCAACAAACCACATTGGAAATGTCTATGATATGATAGGTTATTTATAACGCGCTTAATACCCAGAAGTTTCTAAGCGCGGAACCGGGGATCGAACCTATGTTGCGCTGTCGTCGCCTTGCTTCCAAGGCGAGCACATTGCCCCTGAGCTATCCTCGCGGGACAACTCGTCAGCACCTAGTTTTTCTTTGTAGGCGGGCAGCTTAGAGCTTTGTGGACTATAATGCAAAGCATACTAGGGACGGTGGAGATGCTTCCCCTAGATGTGCAGTGGGTGCAGTCATTTGTTGGCGCTCTCAGGAAGAGCCCTTTCATGAGGCCTCCTGAAAATAACCACTCTGAATTCATTACACATAGACTCAAATTGCTCTGTATTCTCGAAACTATTTTTTTATTTTACACAAAGCAGCACCTAGCCCATGCTGGTTCTGTATTCAATTGTCAAGGCTTGTAAATTGGCTATTTAAGTATCACCGAAATTATTTTGCATACGCTCTGTCCACTTCAATAAACGCATTAAGAGCTCACAGCGTCGCACGGCTCGCGCATTGCCCAGCACCCTTTGCTTCCGCTCGGCTCGTCTCTTTTTGACTAACCCCCTTTACTGTTTTCTATTCCAGTGGCTGTTTTTCTCTTCAAACCTAATTACTCTGTCCCTTTTTCCACTCAGAGTTTCAGTCTGTCATTCTGCAAGGTATGTTATTGGCACTGACTGACTAAATGATCTGCGTTGAGGTCTTTGAGTTGTAGGTTTGTTGTGGACTCTTTGGCATTGGGTGTGATGGAGCTGCCTGTGGCGCCTTCTAGGTTTTGTTTTATTCTTGCTTTTCTGCGAGGTTAAGTGACTTCTTAAGGTGCCAAAACTCTTTCTTTCAGCTATTACCTCAAGAAGTGTTAGCACATGCCTGGTGTGCAAATTCATAGAATCATTTTTATCCACAACTGCTTCAGAAAAAGTTAACAATTTCAGGGTCGGCACGGTCAGCGGTACGTCTATAACAGAAAACATTATTCTAGGCCAGTGGTGTTCAAGTTTTTTGATACCGAGCCCACCCAGCTTGAGTAAAAATTTTGTTTCTGCCCACCTCAGATAGGGGTTCCTTCCCCTGCCCCCCCCCTCCGCTATGCGGTCCAAAGGATGTCCAGGGGAGCCCCAGGATTAAAAAAAATATAAGTAGATGTTCTACTACTTATATTTTCTGTTAAAGCAGTCGCCTTAATCCTTTGTTATATTAAAAATCATCCTCGTAGATTCTGCCCTACCCCCCCAACTCCCTGGGTCCTTTCAAGGGGGCAGGGGGCAGCCACTAGTTTGAAGAGCTTTATGGTACATATCACCCTGCTTCCACATCTCTCGCCACTAGCATTGCTTGCCGTGTGTGCTTACAAATCGCTACCGGGCAATTCTGTCTTCCGCAACGTAAGGTCTTCCTTGGGTACATATCTTGATCATCCTTGCTCTCCCTTATTTTACTACTTCCCTCCGAGGTATTCTATACTACTGTCACTGAAAAATGGCTTGTTAGACAAGATTTGTGATCTTCCTGCTTTGGTGATCGGCTTTACTTTTGGACCGCAGTCCACTGTTACACACGCACCCCCACCTACACAACCACGTTCCATTACCTCAACCCCATCATATCTTCCACATTTGTGTTGTGTGTGCCCCTTTGTGATTGCCTCTTTTCCCCACCTCAGTTGGCAGCAAGTTTAGTGATGACGAGAAGGAGGCAACATTGTTGAACTGCATTGGCACTGAGGAATTGAGAGTTTTCCGCCATTTACCTGCTGAGGATGTAACCATTCCGGGCAGTGGTGAAGGGGAGAGGATTGTGAGTGCATATGAAACTGCATTGAAGAAACTGGAAGTTTGTTTTGGTAAAAGAATTAACGTAGTACTGGAGCATTATAAGTTCTTTTCCAGAGCACAAGCTTCAGGGGAGTGTATTGGTACCGATGTGACTGCTTTGCGCGCTCTTATGGCTACTAGTAGATTTTCGGGGAACCTGGATGAGTACATCAGAGACCTGATAATGATGAAAACAAGCAACCAGAAAGTTAGGGGGAAAGACTGTGGATTGAAAGCGAACCCCCGCTGGAAAAAGTGGTAGAAATTGCCAGAGCAATTGAAGCTTCCAGGGCAAGCGTGCAAATTGTCACTGAAAGAGAAAGCTCCAAGGATGGGGTTCAAGCTGTTTTGCCTCACAATAAGGGTGGTGGAATGGAAAATAAAAAAGGGGTTGACAAAAGCAGTAATCAAGGGGGAAGATGGTCTAAGGGGAAGGAGTTTTGTCGAAAATGTGGTTGGTCAAGCCATACTACTGACTCTAAGGCATGCCCTGCGGGTAACATGTAATGTAGCAAGTGCAAGCGTACTGGCCATTTTGCCCGCATGTGC
Source organism: Ambystoma mexicanum (assembly GCF_040938575.1). NCBI lineage: Eukaryota > Metazoa > Chordata > Amphibia > Caudata > Ambystomatidae > Ambystoma > Ambystoma mexicanum. Next base: position 294,034,291 of record NC_090922.1, read on the forward strand.
AGGCTCAATGTGGTGGCTAGTGTGATACCGGAAGAGTGTGCTTAGATTCAAATGGTTATGTCCATCAATAAGCCTGAACAAGGTGTGATTCTGCATGTAGAGGGGATGGCTCGCAAGGGTCCATGGGTCTCGGTATCAGTAGATGATCATCCCTTAGAAATGTTAGTTGATTCAGGGTCGCCTTATACCTTAGTGGCTCCAGAAGTATACGTGGAGAAGTTGGGAAAGGAGATTTCAACTTTTCAGGCGGCTGATATCAACCCCAGTGCTTACGGGCAGAATCCCATTGAGGTGTTGGGGTATGAGTGGTCCAACTCTGAATTCGAGGGCCGGCAGGCCACTGGTAAACTCTATGTGGCACACAAGGGTACAAGTATCCTGGGTTGGGATGAAAAAGCAGCTTTGGTTATAGAGATACACCTGGGTAGAGATGTTCCTGTTCTTAGTATTCTGGAGGTGGGGGAAGGGAGTGGTCAATTGACATCAGATTTCCTCAAGGCAGAGTTTCCTAGAGTGTTCTCTGATACCTTGGGCAAACTCAAAGGATTTTCCCATTGCATTATTCTAAAGAGGGGTGCTATACCTAAGGTACATAAAGTGAGAGGTGTTCCTGTGTTGGCAAGCAACGGCCTAAAAGAGGAGTTGAACAAATTGATGGAGGCTGAGATCATTGAGCCTATTGAGTCTTCGGAATGGTTATTTCCAGTGGTTCTGGTTAAAAAGGCGGATGGGAATATCAGGATGTGTGTGGACCTCCGAGAATTAAATTCAAGTATTTGGGTTGATCACCATCCTTTGCCGAACATTAATGAATTACTGTTAACCCTTGGTAAGGCAGCATGTTTTTCCACGTTGGACTTGTCTACTACATACCATTAAATCGATTTACACATTGACTCCAGACCCCTCACTTTCTTTGTCACTCCGTTTGGGGATTATCGCTTTTGTCGCATGCCTTTCGGGCTTGCATCGGCATCAGCTGTGTTCCAACACTTGATGCAGGAGTTGTTTGGTGGTTTGCCTGGGGTGTGTTACTTCCAGGACGACATTTTGGTGTGGGGTGGTTGCACGGAGGAACATGACATCAGGCTCCGGGAGATGATAATAGTGGTGGAAAAAAAAGGTTTAACTGTGAAATTATCAAAATGTCAAATTTGGGTGGACAAGGTCACGTATTTGCGCCATACCCTTAGTGCTGAAGGTGTGAGTCCTAAAGCAGGTCTGGTTCAGACAATGAAGGATACCCCGTTTCCCACCAAAAAGGATCAGCTGAGGGCATTTCTGGGCCTAGTGGAATACTATGCAAAGTTTATACGACATTTTTCTGAGAAGACCGTGGCCATGAGGGCTTTGATGAAGAAAGCTGCCAGGTTTGTGTGGTCTGATAAGTGTGGTGAGGAGTTTGATGTAGAGAATGCCCCATGTCTAAGTTCGTTTGATCCAAAATACAAAACCATGCTCACTGTTGATGCCAGCGAAGTAGAATTGGGGGCGGTTTTGGAACAATGTAGTGATGGGGTGCGCAAGCCAGTGGCATTTGCGTCTAGGACATTGAGAGACGTTGAAAGCAGGTACTCCGTTATTGAGAGGGAGCCCTTTGCACTCCCAGACCACAGCCAACACTTCAGGACGTTCCTTTGGGGCATTCCATATGTGGTTAGAACAGATCACAAGCCTTTGGTGCAGGTGTTTTCTACTCAAGGTGTAGTGGCTGTGTCTCCAAGGATAGCTAGGTGGTCGGTTGAATTGCAGGAATACAACTTTACCATGCAGTATGTTCCTGGGAAACAGAATGTGGTGGCTGACTGTTTGTCACGTCTGCCTGTGTCGGAGCAGGTAGGGTGTTATGGTAGTGTGGTTGAAGGACTTTTTGCAGGATTGCCAGATTGCTTGTATTATTCCAGCTGTGGATAAGTCTGTATGGGACGCTGAGAGCGACAGGGATGTAGAATTGAACTGGATAAGAGAGGGCCTTAGTAAGGGTTGGGAAGCCATCAGGGATAGACCAGAGGGGAGAGGTTACTCCCAGGTGTTGAGCGAGTTGGCCGAAGGTCCATGGGGTGTGTCCAGAGGTGTCAAATTGGTGCCGCTAGTCAGTTTGAGGGGTATGATTGTGGAATTGGCTCAGGTTTGTCACCTGGGCCGCTCTTTGACCAAGAGGAGGTTAAGGGAGGAGTATTGGTGGCCTTCCATGGATCGTGATGTTGAGAGAGCAGTAGAGCAGTGAAGGATTGCTATGCATGCGCCATCAGCGATAAGAGCAAGGTGTTGTATCCCCACCCTGTACATCCTGTCGAAGTGCCTAGGGAGGTTTAGTCTAAGGTAGCGTTAGATATCATGGCTCCTTCTGAGTGTTTGCAGCAAGAGTGCAGGTTTTTATTGGTCCTTGTGGATTACAAGTCCAGGTAGATTGAGGTGGCGGCATTTGGAAGAGTTACCACAGAATGTGTTATTGCCTTTCTAAAGAAGATATTCGATAGGGAAGGGATACCAGCTAGTCTGGTCACTGACAATGGCGTACAGTTTACCTCTAGAGCCATGAAGGAGTTTCTGGTACAGTGCGGGGTGGAACACCATCGCACAGCTTTGTATAATCCCATCGCCAATGGCCTGGTGGAAAGGGCCAATGGTACCATTAAGGGTGCTATACAATTGGCCTTGGCGAATGGACTGGATTGGCAAGAGGTTGTTTCAGAGTATTTAGCAGCATACCGCAGAACCCCGTTGGTTAGTACGGGAAAGTCGCCCTTTGAACTCACGAGGAGTGGAAACCGTGTACCACCCTTAGACCTTTGGCATTGGGTGGTGGTGGTCGGTGTGTGTTGGATTTGGAGACTATTCATCAAAAAGGTTTGGCACGGCAAGAGGCTTTAAGGGCTTCTCAAAAGAATAGGAAGGAGTTGCAAGTTGTGGTGGGTGATAAAAAATCCCAGATTTGTTCAGAAAGGGGGTAGTGAATTTTTGCCTGCCGGGAGAGTGGTCAAAAGTGGGAAAGCTCATGTACGGTTGGAGGATGGATCTACTTGGAGAAAAAGACGTGTAGTGGTCCTTGATGGTGGCAAGAGCCATATCAATGAAGATGTTACTAATGATGTAGGTGATATTTTGGACTTTACCCCTGGGAGGGTGGATGAATCTGTGGACAAGGAGGTTGGGAGTGCTACGAGTGAGGCAGTGGTGAGTGATCTTGTGGGTTGTCGGGATTCAAGGGATGGTGGGAGGTTGTCAGTAGAAGTGTGTTGAGGGGGCACGTCCTGCTAGACGTTGTGGGCCTCCTGTTAAACTCAGATTATGTGTGCTAGCGTACCAACGTTCTCTATCTCAAGGGTGAGCTACCACTATTAAGAGCTCATAAAAAGCTACAGTTCTACCTCAAGTATTGTTTAATGCGTGTTTCATTTTTTTTTTTGCCTCATTGGTTCTCATTGATACACCTGCTGTTTCTGTATGTTGTTCATTAATGTTCATTTTGTTTATTTCATTATTGTAGAAGGGAGGAGGATATGTTGTAATTGAATGTATGTAAAAGCACATGTGGAATGTTGTTCCACCTTCATGGATCAACATTCCACACAGGCCAGTTGGTGCTGGGTTTCTCCGGTGGCGGCTGCTCCAGGGACCCAGGAATAAAAGCTGTTTGTTTATGCACCCGTGTCAGCTTATTTCAGTGGACCTGGCGCTGATGTTTAGACGACGCACATAAGATGGCTATCTCTTTGCTTTCTATGATGCTTTGGCTGTAGCACTGCATCCACCTTTCCTCCACACCCCCAAATATTTGCACACATTTGTGTGGCCCAATAACCATTGGCCTACTTTGCAAAAACGATATTTGATGATCACTGTCAAAGCCACACTGGCTGTATGTCTAGCAAGCGTCAAAGTGGTCAGCTATTGCATGAAAGAGGCTACGACAACCAGCTATACAGAATAAGATGAAAAGCTGCAAGGAAAGGAAAATCCTGCATCGGGTTGGGTTGGGGGTCTATGGAGGTGACCTCCTGCTATGCAATAGGTATGGCTCGACTTGGAGGAAGCCTGAGTCACGAAGGGGGCAGAAAGAGTAATGTAATGGAGGATAGGGGAGGGGTGATTGACCACTTGTAAACTTCTTCCCAAACAAATGCAGCCAGCAGCAAACGCCTGGGCCTTCTTTTCACCTCTACAATTGACAAGGGGGCAGCTTCATCACTGCCGATACCATTAGTGGATTAACATAAAACCAAGAATCCATCGCTGCCTTTTTTGTGTCACTTCAGAAACTTAAATGCCTTATTCAGCAATTTTATATATCACATGGTAGAGTGCAATCTAAAGCACAAGGGCTAAAGTCATGGAACAAATGTACACGATAACAGGAAACTTGACATTGCTTGGCTTCTAACACACTCTCGTACCCAAACAACTGATGTTGAATGTTTACTTGTTGAAGTGTTCCAACTGTTACTGAATGCCAAGGAAATTGGGGCATCAGGGATCACACATTGCCACCAAGGGACAAAGCAAGAACTGGAAACTAAGCTCACAGTAACTGTATGACAAGGTGCCAGCTTGCTGGACCAGCATGATTGGTTTGATATTCAACAAATGGGGTCATGGGATCTCATTATATACCACCAAATGTACACTGCAATGGGACCCACATCGGCCTTTGTTTAAGCAAATTGTGTACAGTTCCTGAGATGACTTGTTGTGCTTAACTTACCTGTTTTTTGTGCACAGTCTGCCACTTTTTATTCTGCCCATCATCTGACCATTAATTCCAGGTGTGCCTAATCCTTATTTATTTTGTCTAAAGCGCAGACCTAGCTCGGGAGCAGCAGAGTGCTGTACAGAGTTTGGATAGCCAGCATTTGGGCTGGCATCTTTTAACAATAGCATGGTATCTTGAGGTCTGTGTGTTTGTATGTGCATCCGTTGGAATTGGTATAGTTCAGGTGTTGTTGAAAGAGCCATGTTTTGAAAGATGTGCGAGCCGACACTGGGATCGAGTTCCAGAGGGTGGGTGCAGAGCAAGAGACCTATTTTTTGCGGGTCCTCTCTTTGCGAATGAGTTGTGATTCAAGTCGGTTGGTCAATTGGCTGCGCGAGGAGCGTGTCCTACCAGATATGTGGAGCTTAACTGTTAGGTACACTGGTGTGCTTCTCCTGACTGCTTTGAAAATGATACATGCAGTTTTGCACAGTATCCAGGCTTGGAGTGGAAGCCAAAGTCGTTTGGGTAGGATAGGGTAATTCGGTCAAATCGCTGTGCTCCCGTAATAAGACTTGCTGCAGCAGGGTGGACTGTGTTCAGGGGAGCCAAGTGAGCAGCCCTGTCAGGGTGCCTGGTGCACGGTTCACGTGTGGCATTATACTTGGCCACTGCCCATTTGTCTGCTCACCCACATGAAATGCAACTTGAGAATGACGATCTGTCTGAGCCTTGCACTGGGAACAGCAATCCGGGCATAAGTTTAGTCTGATCCAGGCGAGCCTGTACATGCATGTTATTGGGTGCACATGCTCTCATGTGAACTAGAGTTGGAACACTAGCCTTGGGAAGGGGCAGTCATAAGTGCTGGATCAACGTTGTCACACATTCTGACCCTTATTTATTTTAAATCCACCTTCTAGTATGACTTAAGGCCATCCAATTCCTGTCCCCCCTCACCAACCTATTGCCTTTATCCAGTGCAACTATTAATCACCCCGTGCCTCTGAATGAAGATGCTGGCAAGTTTTCCTTTTATCGTTTCCGGCTGTTTCATGCATCGTGTCCTGTGGATCGGCGCAACATGACAACCCACCATAGACTGCGGAAAGACAAATATAGTTACAAGAGCTCCACCAGGGAGAAGATAGGCCGAACACGAGGACCTTAAGTGGCAGTGGACAACACTACATACAGCCAAGCCGCACTGACACACACAGTGGCACTTGTCCAAATCAGCTGCACAGCGACTTTGGGGCATGAATTTAGGAGACATTCTTATACTTGCCTGTAATTCAGCTGAGCCAGGCAGAGTCTGAGGAGGCGAACGAGGTGTTACACTGGAGTGTGTTTTCTCTCTCTGCTACTGCTGCTGGGCGTGACCTGCTACTTATTCCCATCTACCCCGCGGAGCGGGCGTGGAGTCAGTCAGAGGAGTCGAGGAATACCTTGCAAGTCCTGCTCCCTCCTCTACCCCTCTACTCCTCTGCTTCCGAGCTCGTTATAGAAGTAGCAAAATTGGCAACATTGTTTTGAAGACTACAACGGAAAAAATATCTGCTAATCTACCTGCTAAGATGCCTGGAAAAAACGCGTGCCCAACGCCGTCTGCTTTCGGCCATGGAATGTCCATTTGAGGAACAAACGCCTGCAACGATAGAAAAAGTGAGTGCTCCTGATAAGAGGGGGTTGGGGGTTACTGGGGACACTGAAGTTGCTAGAGATTTAACAGAGTTGTGTTCCTTGGAGCCATCTCCGCGTGCTGCTCCGGCGTTGTCTCCACCTAGCCCTTCATTTACCCCTATTCTCGCCCCCCCATCCCAGCCCAGAACAATACTCTCACCTTGCTTGTTGACGATGCGGCAACGCCGTCCGGACGCTCTACAATTGTTGATGCGGATACGCGAAGGAGGACTTCTTTGGAGCAACCCGCGTTGTCTCCGGTTATGTTCAGAGGGCGCGGGACTGTTGCACAACAGTCTCCCTCACGGCCAAATTTAATTCCTGAATTACGAGCGCTTGCGCGGGAATCGTACAAATTGTCACGCGGTGCCCACAATCAAACCGCTAGTCTTCCCTAGCGAGTGCTGACAACAGAAACGGAATAGCCTTATTTGGACCACTTGATATGTCCCTTTGACTCTCATAACACACATGACAATAAAATGTCTACGGGAAACGAAAGAGATCACAATATTTTACTGCTAATACATTCCCGGCCACTTGTGGAGACGGGTTCTCTCTAAGTAAGATTGATGTGGATACGGACAGTGTGTTCACACAAACGTCCAACATGGTGGACATTATGGACACAACAGAATTGAGTACTTTGAGTCTTACACAGTTGAAACACAAAAATAATGTACAAAATGATGACTTCTCAGTAAACAGATGGAATTCTTTGGACATAGTAAACACACTATTGCTCGATTGAACATATCTAAACAAAGAAAGACTGCTGAAATCCACAGAACATGAACTGCTGGATACTGTGACCCATGCTTTATTGGACCAACATACAGAGCACTTTGAAATGAAATGCAAACAATTTCGGAGTCACCTGTAACGAAAATGTTTGACGCAGCCAAATGTAAAAGAAAAGGAATGAGTAGTTCACCTGGTATCGGTTGTTCCCAGAGGAAAAAAACAAAATGGGGTTCTCCGGTCATAAATCCTCCAGAGTCTTCTTACTCTGGGTCGAACAAGAACCCTAATGAGTCCACTGAGAGACATTTGCCATCATCTTCGGATTGCGATTCTGTTGAGCCTTCCTTAATGGAGCGTCCATACCCTAGAATCAAGAAATTGAAAACTGACCATTGTCAAAGGAGTAAAATACCACAACCCGTCCATCAATATGGTACAATAAACGATGCCAACTGGATAAGGGACCTACAATCAACCATAATTTCATCTATGGTTATAACAATTGCACCTTTTACTAAACTCTATGAGCATTTGAACGAGTCCATTAACAATCTCTCGAGTTTGGTGGCCACTCTGAATACAAAGTTTTTTTATCTTGACATTAATAACTACCTTTAAGGAAGTACAAACTATGTCTAACAAAAAAAATGGAGTCAACAGTATTTATAATTACTGAACAAACAAAAAATAACAATGCTGAAAAGCTATTGGCAGAGGTGCATAAAGAGGCCATGGGTCTCTTTATGAACAAAAAAATGGGACCAACTCTCTTAACACCTTCAACGAATGTTGGATGTCAATATGACTGTCTATTGGAAGAACAAGAAGACAGTCTTACGTAACAACCAGCAATTCCTGATTCGGATTCAAGTAAGCCGAAAAATTCTACTAAGAAACATATTTTGTGCCACTGTTTGGAACCTAGAAAGGAGACATCTGAAGCGTTATTGTCTAATGAAGATAGTACTGAGCCTCAATCTAACAGTAATACCAACAAGGACAGTATTCTTGGAAAAGACAGCATACCATCTCAAGAAAATGGACCTAGGGAAACTAATAAGGAATTAATTGTTGCAGCCACTTTTGCTGAGATCTTATTGAGCACTTTATCTTCTGACAATGAAGCGATCTTAAATCCACAAATTGCTTCAACTTCGACTTCCACTTTGTCCTGTTCAGTTGAGAGGCCTACTATTACCTCTAGTACGTCAAGCACAAAACCCATAGACAGAATAATCAACGGGAACTGTTTGACATTTTTAAAGGTGTTCAGAAGAAATCCAACACTGAAATTCTGAAGTCTTCCCTAAGAGTTGGCTCAATGACAAAATCAAAAAACCAACTCTTAAAAAAAACGAGACGAGGAAACAACTCAAGAAAATTCCTACAAAATCTAAAAACAGTCAATACCAATAACTTGCAGGAAAAAATAGCTCCTCAAAAAAGTCAGTGAGTGGTTTGGTTATGGCACTCACCGATGTGACTGAGAAATCAATTAATTTGACAAACATGTCCACCTATGAAGACGACGACCTTGAAGACCCGATGGTGTCAAACGTGTCAAAAGATGAAGTGCCACCAGTTTATCCCGGCAACAATTTAATCAAGATGTTCGATTTCGTAGCTTTAGAGGGCCAGGAAACTCGAGAGCTGGAGAAGTGTTTAAAAACTGGCTCACAAATGCAAGTCGTGCACACTGGTTTAAGCTCTAAAGAGGGCTCCATCACTCCATTTTCGGCAGTGAAAAAGTGCCCAACGACTCTTCTAATGATGCACATGCAAAGTTGTCAGCACTTGAAAAATTAAATGAGCAGGAAAGTCGTGAGGTCCAGAAGTGTCAAAGTATGCATACAAATTCAGTCAACACATACTGCAGTAACGAATAAAGCTGGAGGTAGTTCTTGCTCCTTAACCACGGATGCCAGACAGGAAAACCCCAGTAATGAGGTATCGCTTGACAAACAAACTAGACTACAGGTAGATGTACTATGCATTCAGGATACTCAAGAAGCAAATAAGTCTCAAAGAGTTTGTACTCTAACTCAACCGTCTGTTTCGGTTGATGAGGACAAGACAGGAGTAAACCCTTCCTTTCTTACTTTGGAGGAAAATCGAATGAAGCTGGTTGCACTTGGTGAAACCGCAGTTCAGACCCAAAAATCGTTGTCATTCGTCTGGATTTCAGCACCATTCGAAGGATGATCGAAAATCTGAACATAAGTGTCAGGAACCCTTATATAATTGACAAGTTGTACAGAAAGGAGAAAGTACTCAATTGTCGGCTACGAACAACAACAAACTGAAAAGTGCTGTTAAGAAGAACGTCGTTGTCTATAAATTAACTTTGGAGCGTGTGGATGATTCTGATGATTTAATTTTAAATCGTCGGAACGTGCTCTGACTCTTTTATCTTGTTCCAAGCTTGAGAGCGATTACTTCTGACGACTTGAAAACCGTGGAATTTTTTGAGGAAACTAGAAATGACAGTGATTTTGCACGTCCAATCGATATTCATACGTGATATTTTGTTAGAGGCTTGCCCAACACTAATTTCTCTAGGATTCGACATTTACAAAGGCTCGAAGATGATCACTGAAGGTGGACGTGAAGTAAAACCTGAGACACAGATGACCCTGCTGAAAATCTTACCCTGCGCAAAGAAAGTGGTCTGGCTGAATTCGAACACTGACTCCAAATCCCCTGTGAGTCTGACTTTGGAGGAAACAGTCAACCAACTTAAGGATGGTGAGCAATTGAAGATAACTATACTGGGACGGGAATGCTGCACAAATACAACATGTAGTCCGGAAAAACTCACTTTTGGTACATCAAACAAAAACAAGTGGGAGTGGGTGGCGACTGCCCTGAACACCAAATCGAGAAAATAATGCCAGGAATTGAAGGATAGGACTTCACTCAACTTTGAATCTTGGAACACTCGAGGATTCATCCATTTGTTCTAAACACCATGGCTCAATGATCTCAACATGGTTTGTTTACAAGAAACTTGGTTGTCTGTCCAACTTTAAAAGACTTTGAGGTAGCTCTAAATCCTGCAATAAAACACTCAAAGGGAAGACCAATGGCTGGGCTGTTGACAGCAGTAAGGAAATCTGCTGGGCTGAGGATTTTGGAATCCTTTGTCATCTCACCATTTATACAAGTCGTCATGGAAGCTAGATCTCAATAGGACACATGTGTTTGACATTTCCACATTTTCAATCTCTATTGGAACCATGCTGTTGCAGGTAATCTGTACTTTATTGAGCAAGTCACAACAGCCATTGATAACTTGTTAGAAGGCTCAAAGTCCTTGAATTTAATAATCTGTGGTGATCTTAACATAATCTGTGTAAACCTTGTTAAAACAACTAATGTTAAAATGATAGAATATGACGGCTCACGAGTTGGCAGCCTCCAATTGGGGACATGAGATGAACGCCAGAAGGATGTTAATGCTAAATGGCAACCTGGCAGGTGACATCCCACCGAAAATAACGTGGAAAAGAGAGGATAAGTGCTCAGCTCTTGATTATATTTTTGTCTCAGAAACAATGCACACAAGAGCCTCATGGGTTGAAGTTACCCCAATGGTCCATAGTGACCATGATATGATAAAGTTGACATTCAATGTCTCCTGCTGAGCAGCTGGTGCTATGTGGGCACATTCTGTGCGTTTTGGCTCTGGTAGAATAAGATTGGGGTTAGAGGACAAAGATATCTCTAATATTGTCAACAAGCTGAATGTGGAGACTGGGCTGATCGAATACCAACATCTGTTCACCCAGTTTATGGAACACAAACGGGGCCTAAAACATCGGAAGTTTGTACATCGGCATAAGTTTGATATTCAAGTACAACTGAAGAAAAGGCTGATGCGTTGAGTGATGAGAAATCTTCCAAGAACTGACACTGAAGGCTTCTTAGCAATGGAAAAAGATGCTAAACAAAAATGTAAGAACTGGAGTAAGGCGTATAAATCAGTGTTACTTCAAAACGATGCAGAGGAAATGATGGCCAGGATGGCAAATAAAAATTCCTCTGAATCTTGGCGACTCATTAATGATAAATTTGCACCTCAGCACGCCTTACATGCAACTCAAATCTTGGAAGTAACTTGGATTGAATTTTATACTGAAATGTATAGTGTGAATGAGAGAATTAATAATTACAGTTTTCCTAGAATCGATATTTGGGAGTTGGTGTTTGATCATGACAACATATTGAATACAATAAATAATGTGAATGCATCAAGAGCGCCAGGACCTGATGGGTTAACTAACTACACTATAAAGCAAAACCCAGAAGCCTGGGCAGACTTCTGTATGACACTTTTCGAAAGAATAATAGCGCAATGCACTACTCCTATATCCTGGAAAAGCGCTATAATTCCTGTTTTTAAGAAGGGCCAACTCGAAAGATTATAGGCCCATTGCCCTTCTTGATGTCTTGGGTAAGATTTATGCTACTCAACTACAACGCAAATTGTTGAAATGGTCTGTCGATGCTAAGCATGTAGACCCAAGACAAGCAGGTTTTGTGAAGAATGTTGGACGCAGTCTTAACCATCTCCTGTTAAATTTATTCAAGATGGAAGCCATAAAAACAAACACAAAAGTTTACCTAGCCCTGATTGACTTTTCACATGCTTTTGATAGCATTGAAAGGGGGATTCTGTGTAAAAAAAACTGTCTGCCTGGCAATGTCCTCCAAGCCTAATAGAGGCAATTATAGAACTTGACACTAATACATCTATTAACATCAGATTGGATTGCAGTGGAACTTTATCTGCCCCTATACAAACTTTTAAGGATGTGAAGCAAGGCAGCCCATTGGCAGCAATTATTTTTAATTTATTCTTATCTGATATAGGGGAGGCATTCAGCGGTATCATCATTCATTTTCACCAAAGATAAACGGAGCTCATGTGGGGCGGCTCCTTTATGCTGACGATCTGATACTCCTGGACAAGACCCCTATTGGGCTTCAGCGGAAACTTGACGCACTATAAACATGTGTGTCAAACAACGGTTTACAAATTAACAAAAAAGTGCGAAATACTGGTTCTTCAAAACCTGATGACTGTAAACAAGAACCAACGTAAATACGTCTGGCACGTGAATAAAACTAGGTTGCCAACGACACACAGTGCCAAATATCTAGGAACTTGGTTGAATACTAACTTAAACGTCAACCCTTGGGCACAGTGAATAAAAATTAAATGTTGGATGCTAGCTTGTCCAACTTCAACCATTAACAAACAATATGGGAACTTTTCATTGAAACCAATTATTGCCTTTTACCTTCAAAAGGCGGTACCAACAATGATTTTTGGTGCTGAAAACGCTTTTGGATGTTCTTATGACCTATGGGGTACATTGGAGAACATCTTTTAGACCAAGGTTTTACAACTACCCAACGGAACGTCAACCGTGTGCATAAGATATGAACTTGGTTTAACATCGATTCATGCTAGAATATGTTGGAATGCACTATCCATATTCAGAAATATCATCATCTCTGCTCCGATGTTGTAGTATGAAATACTGAATGACTCTGATAGTCAAAAACAATATGATGTTAGATCTGTGGATCTGTTAAGCCAGAGCGAGTGAAGGGCGAGTGTTTTCCTGCATTCACTGTTTTGCTGTTTGCTGCTTTGTTGCCGGGCCAGGGGCGTTCTCCAGGCGGAACGTTGTGGTTAAGTGACTAAGGGATCTGACAAGCAAGTCTCATTCCATCCTCATGACTCGCGCTGCTGAACGTCCCCAGACACGAAGGAAGACGCTTCACCACCACAAAATGATGAACCCGTGGACCGCTTTGAAAGCCACCTCAGACGGGGGCGGTAAGGTAAGCAAGAGTGCTCCGTAGCCTGCATCTTTACGCTCTGCCTTATCCCTTCCGGTATCAGCCGTCACTTTAGCGATAAACACAGACCTGCAAAAGACTTCTTCCAGTGCATGTGATGACTGTGTCATTGTTACTGCTAACACGCAAAGCAGGTTACATAATTCCACGGATTCTGACATTCCCGAATGTAGGGATACTGAGATTCGCGAACACGTTTCGCACTTTGTTGAACACCATCATAGCAAAGACATTCATTCTTCCTATCCAAGTCAGCAACTGTCACTGATTGGCAAAGTCAGCACAACACATGAGGTCCTCACAGCCCAGAAAAGCAGAACTGTGACACTGGCCTCCCCACAGATTTCATCACATACATCTGCAAAGCAGTCGGCAGTTTCAAAATGGTCCGGACAAAATGTAATGGCGACCATGAGTAATGACTTCGGAGATTCGCCTGACAGCTTCTATTCACCGTTGTCTGCTATTGACGTCACCAACGCCGAGCTAATTGGTTTCTCCAATCCTCCATATGTTGACCGGCAAACTGCCAGCTATTCTGCCAGCCATTCTGATCTGGATCTGGCGGACGGTGCTCCCTTAAAAAAAAATACACTTATTGAAAATGAGAAACAGTCGGCACAGACATCAAATAATAATAATAATACTGCTGTATTATTAACATTACTATGCCAGTCCGCTTGTCAAACACCACTTAATGTGACTCGACCTACAAACCCAAAGCCACCGACTATGTCAGGCAAAAATAATGTCCCTAACACTAATAAGAACACAGCCGTGAGCGGGCACAACGCACAAGCTGATGTAACGTCTAAAGACGTCCAATTACTAAATAATAGGAATGTATCATAAGCACCTACAAACAATGCTGTTGCAAGCTCAATTGGTGATGTTGGTGAGAAGCAAAAACCTGACAAGGCAATGGAAAGCGCAAACGACAGTGCTTATGCATGCCAAGCCCTAGATGACTCAGGCAAAGACGGATTGCCAACACCAGGCACAGCTTTAGCGAATGCCGATGCCCCAACTTTAGACCAGGGTTCTTCTTACTCACCTCCCAGAAATGCTAGCATGGATCTAAGCTCCATGGCAAGAGCCCGACGTCTTCAACGAATAATTGAACTGAAATTAAATTTAAGTCATTCCGCAGTCGACGGGCCTGCTCTTCCATCAATAAATGTGAGCACACCATGTCCAAAAAATCATAGTATCTCCACCGTGGACCATGAATCTAAAGTACAAAAGTTTTCACTCCAAGACGATCAGTTGGAGACTGAACATCTGCAACCATCATTGAATGGAAATGACTTATCAATGCAAAGTGAGTAACATCTGAGTCTATCTGCTGAAACCTTAACTCAACTCTACAATAATGTTGTAGCTGCCTCCTCAATTGTCCTAATACCATTCACCAAACTATATGAATCTTTGAACGGGACAATTAGTCACCAAGGAGTAATGCTCTCAAACCTTACAAACAAAATGGAACAACTTGAACTTTTCTCTGGGTTCTTACAGAAACAAATGGAACACCAGGCAGATTTGTCTGTTTGTTGGCAAGAACGCCTAAGTGATTTAGCGGCTCGACATCACTGCCAAAACAAAACTTAATAGAAAGTCTGCTAGAGGCTGTGCGATGGATGCGCCTCCAGTCCAGAGATGTGGGAAAGAAAACTCAGATGTGTGATCCATCTCCGATGCACAACAACTTGCCAAAATCGTCGTTGCCACAAAGTAAAAATAAGAGCGCAAAGGACCAGGGGAATTGCTTGGTAACAAACCCAGCAATAGACCAAAGCATAAGGCCCCGCGTCACTTCAACGCATGAGATTCAACCTCTGATAACGGTTGTGGACTTCATGCTTCAAGATATCTCAAACTCTTGATCACAACAACATTGCTGTGGTGAGTAAAGCAACAAACACTTTTCAAACACTTGAGGACAACACAAATGCAACTGGCAATCTGCTCTGTGATGCTGGTGAGCAACTGCCACCACCCAAGGCACATATGGAGAATTTGGCATCACGAGCGCCTCCCAAAAACTCAAAATGTTCATTTGATATTTTCAATGGTTCTGCGAAAACAATTTTGAAGGCCGAAAAACTTGCTAATCCGGCCAGAATAGAAATTAAAGCCCCTTCTCAGGACAACAAAAAGACTCAACTTAAATGCAAACATCCAAATGTAAAAAAATTCATAAGGAATCTCACTACGCCAATAAAATCTGGCTTGTTCGATCATTCATCAGGAACTAACAAGCGGCCTGTTGGGGCCGTGTTGGACAAAGAACTTGATAAATGAAATGATCTGCAAACTAACAAACAGTTAGTAAAACGCCACCGCCTCGAATCAGATGAAACAAGCAATAGCAGTCTTGCTTCCTCCTCAGAAATAGATCTACGTGACCTGTCAACATACTCATCAGACGCCGATGACCAAGACGTGCCAACAAATAATGGCCGTCCGACTGTGAGCTCGGGCGTCCAGTGGATTTCATCTGCTGAAAATCTGCAACAATCAAAGATACTATCCAGGACTCAACTAGACATACCCTCTCAAAAGAAAAGTTAACATCAACCTTGAGAGCATCGTCAATACTTGCTTCAAAGTTAAATTCAAAATTGACGTCCAATCAGAGGTACTCAAAAACCCAATATTCATCTAGGGTACATGGCACCAAAAATCAAACAACCAATACTCGGCTCGGGAAATTACGCCTTCAAAATATTCAAACAGACGAAAATGAGGTCAACCTAAACAGAGCCAATGTTATGAAATTGTTTGCTTGCATTCCAGCTCTGCGGACAATATCTTCGGCTGATATAAAGATCGTCGAATAGCCAACTGAGTTAACTTCGGATCAAGTATTATTACATATTGGTTCCTCGGCGGTGAAAAACCTGTTATTGCTAGCAATAGAAGATCTACTCATATTTGGTTTCGATCTAACTCTGGAACCTGAGCATGAACTTCAACAAGAATCCTCTGGGCCAGATGCCTGCGGAAATGTGAAAGGTATGGACAAACAACGAACTACACTGCGGAAATCATTGGCTTACTCTCTGGCAAAATGTGAGAGCCGGACCCAGAAATCACTCCTCAAAACTCGGTCAGGAATGTTTCCCGCCAATGATAAACATCAATAACAAAAATTGAAGAAGATCAACTCAGCCCAAACTGTGCTATCTTGGAATACACAAGGCTTCGTCCATCTGTTTCACAACTTTGAGGTGCCAATGGAAAACATCTTTGCTGTATGCCTACAGGAAACTTGGCTACGCGAGCCACCAACCCGTGATGGTTTCAGTACATTCCTAAATCCTGCAGGGAAAAATCCCACTGGTCGCCAATTTTCGGGTTTAGTTACCCTACTGAATAAAATCTACAACGAATTCGGAGAATCAACATGTACTACTAATAAATGGATACTGGAATCCCGCTATGATTTCCTCAAACAATTTCATCAGTGCCGTAACAACCTTAATCGATGACACATCATTGAAATATCACAATACATCTATAATGATATGTGGGGATCTAAATTGTAGTTGGTACAACTACGACAATGTAACAAAGACAAACTCGTTGAAGCCTCCAGATGCTGTAATTAAAAGAGGACAATTATGGAATGACGCACTAGCAATAAGGAACTGCACAATGGTCAACGGGAAAACCAAAGGAGATGACCCTTGTAATCCAACTTGGCGAGGTCCACACAGCCGAAACACATTGGACTACATTTGGGTTTCTCAAAATCTGTTCGAACGAGTGGCCTCCTTAAATGTAATCCCAATGACCAACAGCGATCACAACCTCCTCCGCCTAGTCTGGGAGACTGATTGGAGAGTATCCCCCGATAAATATGATGTACAACTTACATCAAATGCGGCAGGAAATCGCTTGAGGATCAACAGGTCTCAGATCGGAAAACTCTGTATCGACCTAAACAAGGGGAACCAGGTGAACTATGTCCCCCTGTTACTAGACCTCAAGCAGAAAACGGCAGATTCCCGAGTACTTGGCCACTCAAACAAACACTTGTTCAGGAATATCATCGTACATGCTAAAAGGGAACTAAGAAAAGACTTGCGTCAGATAAAGAAAACGAAGATACCATCTGATAGCATGGCAACCAAAGTGAAAGCAAGAAGTCAAGCCTATCGACATTGGCTAAAAGCACACTTAGTGACGATAGAGCAAAACCGCACTGAATTGATGTTAAAATTGCTTATCACCAAAAACACGCGTGATATCTGGGCCATCTTAAACAATGGAAACACAAAAGCTGTGCCAATAATCGTTAATTCAATTGATGGTACAAAATGGACAAAGTACTTTAGAAATATTTACAAAAAACCTATGGAAGACACCCTAGTTCAAGCAAGTGAGTCAGCATCAGCTTGGAACATAACACCACTAAGCGACGAAAATTGAACTCGTAATACAAAATTTTAAAAATTTGAGAGCAGCTGGCCCGGACCGAATTTCAAACATCATGCTGAAGGAAAATAAAGAACACTGGGCTAAGCTCATCGAATCCCTGTTTGGAAGAGTGTCAAAAAGCAAGTGCATTCCAGACTCATGGTTAAAAGCTATTGTGGTTCCCATTTACAAGAAGGGCGATAGAAATGACCCTGCGAATTATCGTCCCATCTCCCTCCTCGATACAATCGGGAAAAACTTTGGCTCGTTTCTTCGAAAGAGACTTGCCACTTGGGCCTCCATGTCAGGGAAATGCGACATTCGACAAACAGGCTTTACCGAGTGTGTTGGAGTCGATGCAAACGTGCTACTATTAAATGTCCTAAAATTGGAAGCTCTTCGTGCAAAGAGGAAAATCCTCTTTACTTTCATAGACTTGAGGCAAGCCTTTGATACAATAAATCGCCAGAAATTGTGGTCAAAGTTACAAAGTGGGATTGTCCATCATCGATCTTGGAGCCACTTAAAGCTCTTCGTTCTAACACGATGGTCCAGATAAGGTTTAATCAACAAGGCGAGTTAAGCCTGCCGATAACTACATACAAAGGCGTCAAGCAAGGCTGCCCGTTAGCTGCTGAACTATTCAAACTTTTCATAGCTGACCTGCCTGAATGGCTAGACCCAGTGCTGTGTTTCTCGCCCAAGATCAACAACACCCCAATCAGATGCCTCATCTATGCAGATGATATAGTGTTAACTGATTACGCGCAGATCGGCCTACAGCGTCTCTTGACACGATTGAACAAATACATGGACATGAGTTGTTGATAAACACCGAAAAAACAAAGATTATGAGTATTGGTCACACGCTCAGCAGGTCTGATAAAAAATTCAAATGGCATATTGCAAACGACAATCTGAGTATCGTAAAATCTATAAGATACTTGGATGTGGTAATGACTCCATCTGCGAAACTCTGTGGACCAAAGACTTGATCAGCAGAACAATTAAACTTGGCCTATAAGGAGCTAAGATTAATCACGACTATGGGAAATTCACCATCGTGCCAATAATGACATTCTATCTCCAGAAGTTTATCCCGACAATTGTATTCGGTGCTGAAGCTGGATGGAACCTGGACCATCGTCTTTGGAACAGATTGGAAGGCATCTTCTGGAGATGCGCGCTGAGGCTTCCTCATTACATTTCTGTACCTGCACTGAGATATGAACTTGCAATCAATTCACTTTACATGACAGTTATTTGGAAATCTCTCACGACTTTAAGGAAAATGTACCTCAGTTCAAAAATACCGGCATATAAAATATTTAAGATTGAAAGCGTTGAGATGCAATCCAAATTAATTCTAACCTGGAAGCAAAAACTGGAGCTTATGGAAGCCGTAAACATAAGTAGACCCGAGTAATCAACCGTCCCCAACACGCTAAAAAAAATTAGAAAAATGAGATTGGATTCAAAACATCAAAAAACACCTACAACTCAAAACTGCGCTTACACTAGGCCCAGGAGCAATCAAACTTCACAACCCACCTAAATACTTATTAGACTGCTCCTCACGCCATCACAGAAATAAGTTCCTAAAATTCAGGCTGAATGCCCTAAACAATCGAGAAATGCTCTGGATAAGACGGAACAAAGATATCACAGATGACAAATGCAGATTTTGTGGAACCGGTGAAACCCAGTCCTTAAAACACTTGCTAATTGCCTGTACAGGTACATCTAGCCAGCGGACTCTGCATCTGAACAGCTTTAAACCCCAGACCAATGACATGAATAAATGGTGGGCATATGTCAGTGCCGGTCGAAACATCAAACTATCATGCAGCATAATTGACTATTTTGACATGATTCTTTGTGACAAAAGCCCTTGCCCGACAAATGCCACTTGTGTAAATCCTTCAGATTAATTGATAATTGACAAGGAACCTTAAGACTTACTAAAACTTTCCATCATCATAGATGGTAAACACGGATTCAGGGGTTGGAAATGTCCTTGTGATGAGGATGTATAAATGTAACAAAAGTTTGATATTGATTTATTAAACTGAAGTTTTACAATAGAAAATTAAAAAAAGATCTGTGGAAACATCAATGTATGGAAATCTTAAAATCTCACGACATTTCAGTATCTACATTGTTGGTTAATCCTGACCTAGCCAAAAGACAGCTTTGGAGATCAGACTGGTGCCAAACATGTGACCTGAGAGGTAGATCTCAATCAATGAGTGAGGCGTCCTTTGAAGCAAGGACACTTGGTGAGTTGCAACCCTACTTACTACAGTTTCCAGATTGGAAATCGAGATCTTTATACATGAGGTTCAAACTGAACTTATTTCCGACCAAAGAGCACAAAGGAATCCGGTCTAAAAACACTGAGACGGATACAACCTGTCGGTTTTGCGAGCAAAGCAGCGAGATATCTGATTGACAAATTCCACAGGAGAACATCCCTCGGACCGACCAGAGCTGTCAATTCTAATTGCCTGACATACCGAACTTTAGACTCAAAACGATCGGAGGAAATAGCTTTCCGGTAAAGGCTGCAAAAATCTGGAACTCATTACCACAAGACGAGAGTGGACTTGCCCTACCCTCGCTTTAGAAAAAATGTCATCCAATTCCTCACCTCGACTGACCTCAGCTGACCTTAGTTGAACTATGTCACCTACAACCATGATTGTCCTCACTTTGAACTTTGTATATTTTGTAATTATCTGTGTTCCATGACCTTACGGTTTTTTCTACTGTACATTTTGCCATGATGTAACCTGTAAGTTGATTGACCTTTCTTGAATTTTGTATATTTTGAAATTATCTGTGTTCCAGGGACCTTTATTGTACTTTATACTGTACGTTATGCTATGATGTAACCTGTAAGCTTTGCGTTTTCTTGCCACTGCGCCCTGCTACCCCTGGGTCTGGCGCACATAAAAAGTGAATAAACAAACAAACAAACACTGAAGCATTTAATTTTATTCTGCACAAAATTGCGTAATTTGCGTACTCAGGCCTTGGGTACTGTAATCTGTAAATATTTAACTTTCATTCCCGATGATTGGTGGCACCTTATGTTCACTGGGTTGGATCGGAAATTAATGTTTGCCCTGGTAAATTTTCTTGGTGAATTACAGGCACGCCTGACTCTTGGTAACTTAGAGACGAAATGTGATCAATTTAAACCACGAACTGTCGAAAATATTAAGTTGGAAGTTCCTCAGATGTAGCTCTTTGGGAGAAATAACAAGAATTGTGGATGTTGTTGGTTTTGTGTTTTTGTATTATATTGTTGCTGTTTTGTCGATTTTAAAGGTTTATATAAACCAATTTTAAAAAGTAATTCAGCTGTGGCGCTGCTCCCTAATATGAACTGGGACACAATCCAATGCAGACTGACATTGTCCCATCATGGAGGACCCATGAGGGGGGAAAGAGGTGGGGTTATTCGCCCTTACTTATACTGAAGTCTGTAATACCTCCTGGGTCAGGAAGGCAGGACAAGATAGGCCTGCAGAAGCAAACCAATGGGCAAAGGAGGGGGCATAAATCTGAGGACAGGAACCAGGAAGTCGTGGGTTGTTCAGCCGAGGTTGGATGAGGATTTGGCTGGCTTAGAGACCAAAAGGAGGAAGGACGGTGGATGGGAGTTGTTAAGAGGGATTTCTGAACTCTGACCTGGAGGGGCAGAGGTTCAGAAGGCCAACCTAGTTTCTTGGAACAGGGTAACCTCTGGACAAGCCAGACCAATCAGGGTAGCTATGGCAGGTGGTCAAGACCAAGTCTCGGGGGTGAGGGTGACTGAAAGACTGCAATGAGCACACAAAGCAAGGACACTTACAAATTACTCCAGACAGGTGTTATATTAAAAATATAGACACATTTATTATAAGGCCTTTGCAATATAGACCATAGCAAAGAATCACAATAATACTAAAGTAAACCAACACATCACAATCAACACAATATATATATAGAAGACCAGAGGGGTCTAACAGATTACAAGGCACGAAATGTGTAGACCATCTTGATGGGGAGGAAAACCGGCAGTGCAAGTAATCTTTAGACCCCGTTCCACATCAACAATACACCTAATTAAGAGGCAGTCTAAGCCCTACGAAGAGAGAAGCCTTATGCTCAATAGTACGTGCACGTGCTTGTGCCAATTGAAAAAATAGGGTCTCTTCGAGGGTCACTATCAGCTCAGGAAGGTGGATAAGGTTGATGAAGAACAAGTCCCCACTATTCAAGCAGGACCTCCACTTGCGGGCAGAGGCAGGTTGAGCGTGCGGAATGGAGTCGCTATTTCGCAATAGCTGTGGAAAGGAAAGGGGCCCTCAGGGGCCACTTTGTGCGCGAAAATGGGCTCCTGCGCTAGGGGCCACCGGTTGGGGTATGGACTACTCACCGGTCCCCGACGCAGGCAGACCCAAACTTCACCAGTACAGTCCACTTCACTGGCAGGTTCGAATGCGCCAATCAGGATGTCTCGACACCGTGTAGTTTCTGCGGTACAGTGGGGATTCCCGAATGGGACAGGGGAGATTTCTCCACTCCGGGTGGAGGAATCAGCCCAATACCACTGCAACAGGCTTCAGGGTCAAGGGGGTCACAAGTGAAGCGAACTTGCACAGGTTGTTGCCACAGCAGGGCAACACGGTTACTGCGTTTACTCCGGTCCAGGCGCACTAGTCTCACTTCAGACCTGCGAATGCCAAGTGTACGAAATTCAGTGTGAGGGTGCCGTGGACACAGAGCAAGCAGTACATCGAGGGCTTCCTGGAAACTGCGGCGGTAAAGGAGCAAACGTCCTGCGTAAGCTGGTCAGCCCACTGGTTGGCCCAGGGACACTTCCGAAGAGGCTTACTTGCAGGGTTTGATGAAGGTGCCGAGAATAGTTGGTCCCACTATTCAAATGGGTCAAAGCGTCTTCGCAGACCACCTAGGTCGATCAGATGCCGAGGGGTCTCACCGGACGACAGCGGGCTCAGGGTGCTAAACCTTCCAGCGGCTCACCAGTGGTTCATCAACTCGCCTTCTTGTTTCAGGATACTTGGCTCCTTATCCTTGGTTCGTGTGAACTCAGGAGATCGACATGGTAGTGGTGTTCTCGGCCTCCTCTTATCCAAAGTTCCGTTTGCGCCAAAACGGAGAGGACCCAATGGGAGATCTGCTCACAAACACTCACTCCATACGTGGACCAATCACGGACCACGGTTTTCCCAGGCATTCACGGCACTCCAGACTCTCTGTTCCCAATAAACATCCTTGGTGCCAGACATCTCAGCCCACATCCTGGAGGCACACACACAAGGCATGCAAAAGCCTGTGAAAGCTTTGGGTTTCGCGGGAAAGTGCATGACCAAATAAGGACTGACCAGGGTCAGCTCGACCTGGGGAAGGTGAAGGGGCAAGATGGCCAAAGGACAGGACAAAGAACCTCGTGGCATGGCCATTTTGGAGCCAAACCACCTATTCGTGCCAAACGCGGTAAGCACGGATAACATGGCAAGAAATGGTTAAAAACATAAGAAAATGATAGCTGCCACCAGTTCGGTCAGTGACACATCCGCCCAGTTCATATAAAGTCCAGCGAGAGTTTCTAGGGCCTTTGGAATGACTAGAAACCCATGGGTGCGGTAAAGTAAGTTACATTGCACTCTTGTTACATGTTGCACAAAAGCTGCAACATGAGGAAAGGACTAAGGGAAACAAAGTCTCCCAGTACTGACTGTCTTAAGGGCACGTCAGTTTCCCCATAAGTGAGTTGAAAGCCTGGAGGAGTGCAGCTGAGGGCTGCGCTTCTCCGGCAAATCATTATCCGGGTGTAAAACAGCAGCAAAAAGTTTGGGGGTTGACACATGGAGGGAAAATTACATTCTAATATGAAATCTTTCCTAATAGGAGTTTGGAGGCAGATTTCAGAAAAGGTGAGGTATTGGTTTGTGGGAGCAGTGGTACTGTTAGTGTGTGTGTAATGTGGGTGAGAGAGTGTGTTTGGTGGAAGAGTAGAGGGTGAGTGGAAGGTGACTGGGAAAGTGAATGGAGGGTGGCTGAAAAGCGGGCGTTGTAGAGTATTAATGGAGACGGAAGAGAAGTAGTGGAAAGTACAGGAGTAACATCAAATCGTGGAGGGACATTGTAGAGAGAGACACAAAAAAGGCAGGCATCCGATAGTAATGGTTGGTAGAGTAGGCGGAAGGAGAGTAGTGAGAGCAATCAAGTCGCACAAAAGGAGAGGCAAATATGCGTGAAAGCAGGAAGGGAGTGGGATTTGTCTGCCTGAAGGTACAGCTCCCTTACCCACCTAACCCTTTAGCGCTAATCAAGTATAAAGTCGGTCACACCTGTGATGTCCCAGAGGGAGATTAGCTAGAACAGTTAATTGCCTTTTGACATCCATCAGACAAAGAAACTGGGCAGTCTGGGTAAACAATCGATGATTACTAACCTGGGGAGTGGGAAACCAAAGTTAGGTTGGGTCTTTCATTCTATAGGCGACAGAGATCCGGAAACCGCTCTTGGAGCTCCTTTCAGGTAACCTAATGAAACCCTTTATCTTTGGGAGCTTGTGTGATATTAAGACCATCCGTGACAGTGTTTGTTTTTATGTCTTCACACTTGTCCAAATGCTGTATGAGTGCACGGGTGAATGAGAACATTTATGCTGCATGAATACCCAGATCAATGAGTGCGTTTTATGTATGCATCTGTAAGTGAGCTGTGTGCCCTATGAGTTGAGTGGGCGTCTGCGAGCATGAAGGCGGGTGTACTCCAATTTTAGGGGCAAAGGCTACTGCTTATATTGCATTTTTGATTCGGTATATGGGGTAAAGCAAGCATAAGTGGTGTGACTAGAATGGCCCACATTGTTGGTGCATATAACTGTGGCATGATATTTGTTTACTGGGCCTCAAGAGTGAAGCAAGCGTTAAGTGTTAATATGTTGTAACACTAGCCTACATTGGTACAGCCAGTCTGCCCATGTTTAACAGTCCAAAAATCCCATGTCAAGTTTGAAAAAGCCAACAGGAATAATTTCTTTTGTAGTATTACTACTACACGATGTGTTGTTGCTGTCTTCAAGGAAATGTATGGGCAAAGCAGTTTTAATGTGCTACCATACAGAAACGATTTCAAACTGTGACTCTTTACCCAATTTGTCAAAGAAAGTGTGCCGTGAAACATGCAATTTTAACAAATGTCTTTTTTTAAATGTGCTTTTCGGGAGGTGGGGGTCTCCATAAACACCATACTGCTCCCCTCACCCCCCGAATGCCGTCGGGCAGGTTGGAACTCCCTTGCTACACTTGGTCACTTCTACATAATCGAGACAAGCATTTACTCCCCATCAATTAAACATTTCACCAGCCACAACTGGTGAGCACATTCGTGAGGGTTCAATGAATAAAGCCACATATTGCAAGGCCGAACATGGCAAGGCTTCATACAGGCATTACAAAACATCAGAAGTCACAACATATTGTGTCCAACAAAGTACTCCTGCAGCATGTAATCACTGCTAAAAGAAGAGAATGTGCATGGTTTGACCGGTACTGAGATGTAACCAGTGCCTTAAGTGGCACTACAAATCGAGCCGGGGCCCATCGAGGGGGCGTGGCCTAACAACGGGGTCTTGATGGGCCGTTAGGCCACGCCCCCTTGACGAGCCCCGGCTCAATGGGCTACTGGCACCCCTGTCAGACAGCCTTTTGTAGAGATTAGCACCCTCTCCCCTATGGGGGAGAGGGTGCTGATCTCTGCATTTATTTTGTATAGGCTTGCCTGGCAGGGGACAGCGCCTCGCCTATTCAGCCTTAATGGTGGTGCTGCCCCTCGCCAGCTGGGGAGGGGCAGCGTCACCATTAAGGCTGAAAGGGTGAGGCCACTGGAAGCAGAGGCCTTTTTCCTAAAGACTGAAACTCCCGCGAATCCGTGGGAGCTTCAGTATTTAGAAAGCAAGGCCTCTGCTTCCAGCGGCCTCACGTTTCTCCATAATGGTGGCGCCGGCCCACGTGCATCCCTTGATTAAAGGGATGCCTCGCAGGTGCGGCGCCACCATTATAGCTGAAAGGCATTTTTTTCTGAAGCCTGAAGCTCTCGCACACGAGCGAGAGCTTCAGGCTGTAGAAAAAAATGCCTTTCGTGTAGTGGCCGGGGCTGCCCGGGGAGATTAGTGGGCCCCGGCAGGGCCCCGCCTCAAAACGAAATTTCGGAGCCTGCCGGGGCCCAGCCCCAGCAGGCCCCGGCCCACTTACAGCCCTGGATGTAACTATTTGTACCCTTGAAAACGAGAGATATCAACTTGGGACCGATACTGCAGCGGGTGCAATTCTGAACCTCAATATTTGCCAAGACTTGTGCAGGTGTTAAAAAAAAAAAAACAGAATTAAAGCAAAATATTTCTACACTGAGATGGCCATGCCTCATTAACAGCTAGGGTTCAATGCTTGGGCAATAAGCCCCAAGCCTGTGGCCAATTTCTGCATAAGGTAACGCCCCGGGGGAAAATAGTTACAGGCCCAAGCGCCTCCATTATGACCTGTTGCAGATCGTAAGCGGACGCGCTGGGGGCAGAAGTCTCGACATGGACAGATAGGAGGAGTGGAGGTGGGAGGGCGGGAAGGGACTTCTGTGGATGAGGTGAGGGGGCCAGGAAAGACTTACCTGATTTCCCCGGCGAGGTGAGATGGCAGCCGCCAGCCATGCGGAGGTTCATGGTGGTGGGATTATCGTGTGGTAACGCCCATGTTCTGAACCTCCCCATTGGCTAGGAGGCTGCCACACCCCCCTCGCCGGGTAATGATTATCAAAAGGAGAGAGTTGAGAAAGAGAGTATCCCTGCAAAGGATGAATAAAAGGTGTCCTTGTCATGCATGCTGGACGCTACGCTCGTAGGACAGCTAGACCGTTCTACTCCAAATGGAGGCTATTCGATACGTTACCGGGAAAACGACGTTTACACTTTTCACGTCGCTAACTTCACGTGACTTTTGCTTCGTCACGTGAACTACGGTATCACGTATTTAAGCAGCGTAGAAACTTCACTCGCTGCTTCTGATCGTCTCTATTGGCGTTGTGTAGCTGAACCTCTGATCTACATCCTGGTATATTCCTACAGCTACTTTTGGGCCTTCGATAGCGTGTGTTCCGCCACACGCTGATTCCTGGAGCTATCCCTTCGCGTGAAAATCCACACGCGCTCTTTGTCTTCAAGTGCGGCTGGCCAAGGCTGCGTGAATCCTGCCCGCGTGTAATTCCACACGCGCTCCTTGTCTTCAAGTGCGGCTGGCCAAGGCTGCGTGAATCCTGCCCGCGTGTAAATCCACACGCGCTCTTCGTCTTCAAGCGCGGCTGGCCAAGGCTGCGTGAATCCTGCTCGCGTGTAAAATCCACACGCGCTCTTTGTCTTCATACGCGGCTGGCCAAGGCTGCGTGAATCCTGCCCGCGTGTAAAATCCACACGCGCTCTTCGTCTTCAAGTGCGGCTGGCCCAGGCTGCGTGAATCCTGCCCGCGTGTAAAATCCACACGCGCTCTTTGTCTTCACACGCGGCTGGCCAAGGCTGCGTGAATCCTGCTCGCGTGTAAAATCCACACGCGCTCTTTGTCTTCAAGTGCGGCTGGCCAAGGCTGCGTGAATCCTGCCCGCGTGTAAAATCCACACGCGCTCTTCGTCTTCAAGTGCGGCTGGCCAAGGCTGCGCGAATCCTGCCCGCGTGTAAATCCACACGCTCACGTTGTCTTCAAACGCTATTTTCTTCTAACTCCTGCATCTGTGGAATTAACAGAAGGATTGATCTCTAAAGTGGGAAGGAAGCCTTTCAAGGATTATTGGAAGTGACTTTGAACTGAACTTTGGACGCTATCCTGTGGTGAAGTCAACCCGTATCTAGCGTGAGCCTCGTTCCGTTCGGGATAAGTCTCCCTTACTAATTTTCCCTTCCCTGTCGTTTTGTTCTTCTTTTATAATCCATCAAGAGATTTCTGGATTGTTCTACCCAGAGATACAGGTCAGTGTGATCATTCCTGTCATTTTCTAATTCATCATACTCAGGTTGGAGCAGTTATTCATGATACTTTAATTTGTCCTAGGCTGGATTACTATACCTTACCCACGCCCTTTCCAGTGATCCATCGCTCTGCCTGTTTTATCAGCCAGAGGGTTGTATCATTTGGAAGGTCTTTGTTGACTTCACGACTATCAAGTCGGGTGAACAGGGATCCGGAAGACCCTACCTCCTGTATCCTTTTGAATATCGTATCCTTTTCAGTTGATACTTTGGTACATTCTGACAGTCCTTCTAACTGATGTAAACGTAGTCTCCGTTGTTCAAGGGAGTACAATGGGTGTTGCAGTTATGTATCATGATACAGTAAACTCAACTACAATAGCTCTCCCTTTGCTGCTCATCCTGCATGCAGTGTTATTCTTGTAATTGGCACACTGGAAGTGGTTCTAATGCTGTGCCTTTGATATTAACTTATCTTTTTGATTTCCCACTGGGTGTCCCTAGCTGTGAAAACTTTGTCTGTAGGAGAGAGGGGTAAATATCCAAAGATTGTAACAGTAGGATGGAATGACACTCCTTAATACAAATTCATATTTTATTAGATACATTTATCGTATGAAAAAACATTTTCTCAATAAAAAATTCATAAAAAACATTTCATATCAACATTCATAGCCACATACAAAACTCATTCATGCATTTACACAAAACACAAACACCCATGATGTTTCATTTATCATTTGGTTTTAAGAACACAGCTTCATTTCATATATTGAACAATAGACCCAGTCCCTAACATTAGGTGTCGTGGTGTATCTAACACCAGATTTTTGGGTCAGGTATTTGTCACACAGAAACGTCGACACGTGTTTCGGTCGGCGACCTTCCTCAGGACGTAAGGCAAAGCAAGAGTTCTTCGCCCAGTTCTTAATAAGTAAGGGCCTGTGACCAATCCCCAAGTTCCAATTCGAGGAGAGGTGAACACCTGCGTTGCTCAACACTGTGGCCTTGTCTTGCAAGGGCTTTGCCGCGGAGGGTCCGAACCTCGGGTCTTAAAAGCTCGGAAGTGTGAACGTAGCGTACATGCTACTTGTAATCGGGCAGTGTCTCCTGTGTCGCTCAACACCGCAGCATTGTCCTGCGAGGGCTGTCCTCAAGCGCTTGTTCTGCAAGGTTTTCCAGTGTGTGTCCAGCCGAGTGCGCGGGACCAGAAGGGAGAATGGACAGGGATAGAGACATGCAGAGGTCAAAGAAGAGTGTGGATGCTGTGATAGGGGAGTCCATTTGGATTTTGAAAACACCCAAGAGGAGATTGAAGGTGGTTGAGAAGTAGGGAAGAGCAGAAATCGGCCCATTCAGAAAGGAACAGATTGGTATCACCGGGGGGCCTGTAGATGGTAGCAATGGTCAGAGGAGGAGGGAGAGATGACCAACTTGCATAGCAGGCTCTCGAAGGAAGAATAGAGCTGGATGGGAATGACGGAAGAAGGAACCCACTCAGGGAAGATTAAATCAACAACCCCACTGCCAGCACGGTGAGGCCGTGGCTTGGAAATGATCTTGAAGCCATCAGGGAGAAGGGAGTCAAAAGTGACTTAGCTGGCATTGAACCATGTCTCGGTAAGAGTGAGAATGTCGTGGTCAGTTTCTTCAAGATGTCAGCCGAGTGTTTATTGGCTTAGCGGGTGTTGAGTAGCCAGGTGAAGGTGGTTTTCTAAGGTGGAGTACAAGGGCGTGGTAAACCAATCGGGGGGGGGGTAGGTGAAGGAAAGAAGTTAATGAGGGATGTCAGGAGTTGGTCAAAGAGGAAGAGGTTGGGTTGAGAACCCTGAACCAAGATAGTGCCTCTGTGGTAGAAATTAATGATGCAGCGTGATAAACCGGCCAAGAGGACTTCCCACTTGGTGCCACCATTAATGGGAGAGGATGTGAAAGGGAGAAGAGTGGTGATGAGTCCATGGAGCTGGAGACAGGACAGAGAAAAGGATGTTGGGGAAGACCTCTCTGGAAGTTGCACTGACATAGGTGTCTGCGATGGGTAGGACAGGGTTAGCTCTCAGTGCTTTTCTGGAGCAAGAAGCATATCAAGACCATATGGTAGAATTCATCAACTTGATTTTGGCATTCTTCTGGGTTCATTCCCCCTCAGAAGAACCCCCATATTGTTTTCTCAGGTTCTTTCGCCTTCTGGCCTCCATAGTCAGTCCCAGTTCTTAAAGTTCCAAAGTTGTTTCATCACCCGTTTCTTGGTTGTTGCATGCTTTATTGAGCACACTGAGGCCTTCGGGCGAGTGGCGCTATATATACACAAAGTATTTTAGTTTGTTTAGGATGACTTGAACCTGTCTTCTATGGTGGATCTAGATGCAGGCTTTTGGGGCTCTGTACCCCAAGACTCATTCAGGTGCCAATTATTGCAAGCAGACTGGTAAGTGGAATGACCGACAAGGAGAGCGGGAGAGGTGTCTGTGTTGGGTATGACTTACTCTGGTTTAAAACCTTGTTCTCCTCCCTTCACCACCCTGATCTCAAGATGCCCCCTTTGAACCAGTCTCCTACCTCCTCCTATCACTGGGTACTAACCGGGGGCCAACCAACCCACCTGGGGCTTTACTACTTGAAGGGTTGTTACTCCGCTGTCGTCTTAGTTACTTTTTTTATGCTTTCATAACCTTTGATTGTTTCTCATTTACCTCCTGTAACTACTGTACGAATCTGACACAGTAGAGGCATGCTTGTTGGTAAAGACTGGTATTATAAAAGTAAATAAACATATCTTGCCCAAGTTCTATGAGGGGTTGCACTACCTCAACAAGAACACTAAGGACTTTGTCAAGATGTCTTGTAAAATAATCTGTCCACCGTCCTGTATCAAAACCTATTTCCGTCCATTACACTAAACTAAGGAAAAACTGGGTATCTTCTTGATCCAGAAGGAGGCATCTCTTGTTATGGATATAGACCTTTAATTTCCAGTTTGTGGCATAAAACACAAGTGATTACTTAAATACAGTTCCCAAGTGTCAGTTCCCAAACAGTGTTAATTCTGGTTCACGATCCTCCCAGACTTAACTGTAGACCTTTTCATTGCAAACCATATTTTCCTTGAATCAGGGATTTAGGGAGCCAGGGGGGGGGCTCTTCCCCTTGTTTGTTCGTCCACCTCAAAACTGTACCACCAAGTATGGTACACTACCCTGACAGACTCGACTGTAGAACTGCGACATCCAAAAAATATCTTTTTCTGCCATGTGGGTCCCAGATCCCTCTGGGTTGGTTTGGGATCACCTGACTTATTTTGAAACTTTTCTCTCTTGTGTGGGTCCCAAACCCCTGTATATTCTCTTGGGGTTCTCTATGACTTGGTCTGGGCCTCAGCCCCTTGACTGTTTCTTCGCTTTTGTATGGGTCCCTGACCCTTTTGCTTTGCTCTTGTGGGCCTCGACCTAATTTCATATGGGCCAAAAGACCCTGCTGTTTTCTTTGTGGGTTCTCTGCCCAAACTTCACTTAATGTCCAATTGGACAGACCTGGTGTACTCTCAGGTACTGTTCCACATAGGATATTGTATAAAGTTTGTTTCAATCTCCCTCTCTTGATTTTCTCAGGTTCCCAAACCCTCTCATCTTGGCTTTGACTTTGTATCTCTTTCGGGTCCTCTACCGATTTACTTTGGATTTGCCTCTGCAGTTCACTTGTGTCCCAAACACCATTGTATTGGTGTTACCCTCCTGCCAATTGTCTACTGATTTGGCATATGTCTGTTTTTATATTTCTTAGGGTCCTTCACCCATGTGTTAACAGCTTTAGTTTGTATCCAGTATCCAACCCTCTTTATGATCCTCTTGTTTGGTCCAGCTGCCCCTTCATGGACGCAGGCAGCACTTGTACCTTCTCCAGAAGCTCGCCCAGAGAGTTGATCTTCTCTTTGCTCCCACTGTGATATGCGTTGCTGCTACAGCACGGCTTCCCTCCAGGAGGCATCCCAAGTCTTTGGCGTACTTGTTCTCTTCAGCTTCTCATGGCCTGCCGGTTTTTGGCAGCGCTCTCAGATGGTGGCTTCTCACCACCAATACGCCGGTCCTAAGCTTCTTCCTGTGTCTCTCCGTTTGTGGCATTCCAACTTCACTCTCGGTTCCTCTGGGGCAGGCTTGACCTATGGCGGAGTCCTAATTTGTACTTGGGGAAACCAACAAGCAGGCTCCAGCCACTAGACTGTGTATGTTGGTTTCCATAGGTGTTCTTCTTTTACTCCATCCTTCCCCCTCATCCCAGTACTGAAGGGATGGTCAGAGTTCAGTGGTACTCTTCTTCTCTTCTTCATCTCAGTATTCTCATGGGACTTTGTTTCTTCAACTCTTCACAGAAAGAGAGGTGTGCAGAACAACATTGTATTGAGTGGGGTGAAAGGAAGGAGGGGGTCAGAAAACAGGGAGTGGAATACCACATTCTCTCAGTGGGATCGTCACTGGTCACATGGAGGGTTTCCCTTCCCATGAGATCCTCCCGCTGAGTACCACCCAAGGGGGACTATCTGGTAGTGGCCTAACCTCTCTGGCCTGATGGGAAGGGGCATCCCCCTGGGAAGCAATGACAGTACCCTGGGATTCGTCACACGACCCAGTCTTTCTATTCTCTTGGTCACTACCTGGTGTGCACCAATTTCCCCACCTGTTGGTACTACCTTCAAACCAGCTTTTCCTGGAGGCATCTCCAGAGGGCTTCTAACTTTCATCATTGATATTTTAGTTTCCACCACCTCCTTACAATCTTTGCTACCACCACAACCTCCTCCATGACATCACTGTAGCAACCTGATGTTACCACTACCTGTGCCACTTCTGGTCTCGTGATACCACTCCTCCTACCCTTTGGGTCTTGCTTCCCCCTCACCTTCTTCTCCTGAGACCACCTCCTCCTTCACTCTTGGTTTTACGAGCTCCTCCAGCTCCTTTGATATTACCTCTTTCTTCCTCAATCTTTTAGCTCTCCCCATCTCTACCTGCTCTCTCCTACTGCCACCTCTCCAACCTCC
Source organism: Ambystoma mexicanum (assembly GCF_040938575.1). Taxonomy (NCBI): domain Eukaryota; kingdom Metazoa; phylum Chordata; class Amphibia; order Caudata; family Ambystomatidae; genus Ambystoma; species Ambystoma mexicanum. The sequence goes on from NC_090922.1 coordinate 294,066,772, forward strand.
TCTGTCACTACAGCTTCTGTTCTTGCCAATTTTCCCCCGTCTCCAGCTACGCCCACACACAGGCCTTCCGTTTCTCCAATCCACACTAGCTGACTGACTAGGTTCGCATAGTTTTATAGTGTTCTCTCTGGCCTGGGTCTTAGGGAGTGGCTGCCCATTTTAGCAATTGAGGCAGGTTTTGGATTGGCTGCTGCTGGTGGGTGCCCCTGAGCACACTTTGACCGAAGGGGTTGTGAGGGCAGAATGACAATCAAGATGGCCGACCGGTCAAACAAAGGCTTGTTTGGCCGACCAGTCAAACAAAGGCTTATCTAGCCTTTGTTTGACCGGTCGGCCATCTTGATTGACATTCTGCCCTCCCAACCCCCTCTGGTATAGTATGTGTTTGACCAATGTCTCTTGTTTGGCTTGTATGTGAATTGTATGCTGCAAAAAACTTTGTAAGCATTCTTAATTTTGTTTTATTTGCACAAAGAATGCTGGCTCGTAGTTAAATTGAAACACTGTATCCTCCGTGAGGGATTGCTTAGCCAGGAGACAGTTAATTGATATCATCCGCGGTCGAGAAACCGCAAGCTTGCATCATTGTAACAGGTGTGGGCCCTTCAGAATTGTGAACTGGCAACATTGTTTCTAGCATGGGTCTCCGGAGCTCGTATTACTTCCCTGACACTAGCATTGTAATTCTAACAGGATCAGGATAAACGTTACCAATATTGCATGGGTGAAATTGTGTGTGGGGTGCATGTATTTAACGTGGGTTTGCCCAGAGAGGGCTTCAGCCTCTAATATTGTCGAGCATTTATAAACCACAAGATTCACGCCAAGAGACACCATCGAGCTGATGCTACTTGGTCTGGTTAGTGAATTCTGGATACTTATCCAAACAGGCTCTGTTACGGTAAGAGAACCATTTTCAGTCCTCGTCTAAATGATCATTAATCAGACATTGCACTGTTCTATTGAGGTAGTGTTCCATAGTTTAGATGCTACAACTGAAAAAAGGTCTGTAATCCCAGCTAGCATAGCAAAATGTAGGCACCACGACCTTGCATGAACTCTGTTTGGTGCTTTAACAACGCCTTGCAAGGTATTTCTTTTGGTGAAGATATTGGCACAGTTCTTACCTAACGGGCTGGTTTACTGGCGAGGGTTGAGAGCCCCATAACTGACTTGCAGTAGAGCACTGATTGTCCTCTGCCTTGTATCAGGGACCAAGGAAGGTGGCAAGTAGATCACCATACCACACGCAGGCGTAACATCCACTGGGTTTGGATACCATCCAGCACCATGAGGTCACCTCTTTGATGGTTGCTTGAACCAAAAAGGGTCTTCATCACATGTACAAGTGAGTAAGCCAGGCCAAGAGGCCCAGTTATCTGATCAGGGGCATCGCTTCAGGTACTGGAAATCAGTTTGCAAAGGAGAGAGGGTGTGCAGCCTCATTCTATTCCACACTAACCACTGTCACTGGATACCAACTCTCACCCGGTGGTCAAAGTTTACGAAAAGTAGTAGTGGAACTATGTTTCTAATTGGCCTGCCCTCGCTCCTCACAAACCCCCATCACCATGCCCCCTCCCACGCAGAATAAAAACTCCAAAACGCATGCACCTGTTGTTTAAGAGAAAGTTCATTGCAGTGTACTGAAAGTGCAAGTTTCAACTTCTTCCTACACTCATTTTGAAACTAAACCATTCTGGATAGGTTTCATTTTAAAATAAAAGTATAGGAACAGTAAAAAAAAAAAAAGAGGAGCTTCCATCAGTCTCCCTTAGACTGCCATGGAAATGAGAGAAGGGCTCCGTAAGGATCCCCGCCTTTCAGCTGTGTGGCAGCCATCTTAAGTAAGTCATTTCTTTTCATGAGCGGGAGGCGTCTCGATCATAGAAAACACACTTCGAGTGGATTGTGTCCTCCAACGTATTCCTCATCTTCGATGAATTCCATCCAGCTTTGCTGCTCTTTGGAATTTGTTTCGGCCGAGGGCACCGTGCGTCGATGTCGTCGAGTCGGTGGTCCCTCGAAGGCCTCTGTCGAGGGTGACATCAGGTGTATAAGTAGCACGCGCAGCGCCCGTTGGCCTCCGTTCTGTTTTTCTGCAGTATACGTTGCTTCGGACATTCAGCGCGCCTCGAGTTCTGTGAGAATATATAAATGACAAAATATGTCCTCGTCATCGACGCCGACCACGACCCCGAAATCGGGATTCAAAAAGTGCAAATCGTGAGGGTCAAAAATGTCGATCAAGGACTCGCATCGAGATTGTTTGTGGTGCCTCGTGACACGAAGTGTCAGGCGATGACGGGGAAGGCCTTGCGAGAGAGGAGAGGAAAGCTACAGGTAGGTTGAAAAACCGATTGGAAAACCTCTAGCGTCGAGTCGAGATCCCGTGAGGAGAATTCTCCTCGACGCGAAAGGCATCGATCTAGGTCCCGTAGCGATTCCCATCGCTCGTCGTCTTCATCAAAAAGATCGAAGAAACTACGCCACAGGTCTCCCTCTCCCTCCACCTCGTCATCAGACGAGTCTCCAAAAAAGATGAAATGCCCCACGAAACATTCGTCTGCCGAAGAGTGGGAAGCATTCAGGGTCAAAATGATGGAGGTGTTTGAAAAAGCGAAGCCTCGGTCCCCACCTTCTTCGGAAGCGCTCCCTCGAGCACGGGTGATCGAAAAAGGAAGGATAAGGGAACCTTCCAGGATGCCGAGTGAAAAACGCTCGAGTCGGGTCGACCGCTCGAGGTCATCGATGTCGTCCGAGACCCATCATACCTCGAAGGGAAAATCTTCGAAGGTCGCCTCGACGCCCTCGAAGCAGACCCTGTCGACGTCCACGGTGTCGTTGACGCAGTTATTGACGTCGACGCCAAAACCCTTGGCGCCAAAGGCTCCAGCCAAGCCAGGGAAGCTAGAAAAAGAGAAGGATGAGGTTACAAAACCTGTATTGTCCTCAGAGCCAGCTACTAGACCTCTTCCTCCTCTTCTCCCAGAGAAGGTTTTCAAGCTTCTCCTCAGAAAGGAGTTTTTCAAATCCCTGACCTCAATTTTTGAGGAACAGGAGAGATCTGATGAGGAGAATGTACCTTTTGGGCTGGAATATGACACCCCAAATGTCCCAGAATGCTTGATTTCAGAAGAAATCAGAATGAGGGACTTGGTGGAATCATTACACAATGCAAGTGGCATTGACACATCTCCTGAAAACGACTTTGGCAGAACAGAACCAGGAGAGCATGCCAATCCATCATACCGTCAATTAATGACAAAGGTAGTAGATTACTTAGGATGGGCTAGACCATCAGCCCAATTCATCCAGGATGATTTAACAGATATTTTGGACCATGGTCCCACCGTAAAAGAGACCCAGTACTACCCTTTCCTTTAGCCTTGCAAAATAGGGTGGCCAAGAATTGGGAAACTCTGGATTCTATTCCTCTGGTAAATAAATCCCTCACCTCAAAATACCGCCCGGCCAGTAGCGACCCCGGCTATCTGTCCAAACACCCAACTCCCGAGAGTCTGGTCATACAGGCAGCCACAGCTTCTAACAAACTTGCATACCCTTCTATCCCTGCAGACAGGGACGATAAGCGTGTGGATGGTTGTGCACAGAAGGTATTTTCAGCCGGGAGCATGGCATTAAAATCTGCAAACTCCACATGTGCCTTGGCAACATTTTCGTACACTCTTTGGGAGTGCATTGCAATGGCGGCGGAGCACATACCAGAAGGGGAAGAAAGGGAAGGGTTCCTAGCCATCGTTGGAGATGGAAAGGAAGCCATGCAGGAATCCCTTCAATCTGGATTGGACACTGCGGATAGTGTAAGCATGTCCATGGGCACTAGCACGGTAATGCGCAGATTTCCGTGGTTACGGAAGTCGGGTTTCACACCGGACGTACAGAACTGCCTTCTGAACATGCCTTTTGACGGGTCTCACCTTTTTGGCAACAAGGCTGACGAGAGCCTTGAGAGGTTGCAGACCTCAAAGGCAGCTGCCAAATCTTTAGGAGCTGCTATTGGGCAACCTCAGCCTTTTCGTGTGCAAGGACAGTCATGGAGGGGACGATCCTATCGTTACTACACCTCATATGGAAAGGCAAGAGGAATGGCCAGTCAAAGGGGCCAGAAAAAGGCCACTCGTGGTGGATGAGTAAAACGTGCTAAACCAGCTGCAGCCTCTCTGCCATCAGCGGCTGCAACATCCGCCACAAAACCGCTTTGAGGACTTGCATCACAAAACACCTGTAGGGGGCAGGCTGTCACAGCATCTGCAAGAAGGGCAAGCCATTACTGCAGATGTTTGGGCTCTAGAAATAATAGCCCAAGGTTACTGCCTTCCTTTTCTAACACAACCTCAAAGCATTCCACCAAGAAGACACCCGCTGAAGTCTTCAAACCCGCTCCTACAGCAGGAAGTTTTAACCCTGCTGGAGAAAGGTGCTATAGAACCAGTACCTGCAGTGGAGAGGAACAAGGGATGGTACTCCCCGTATTTTTTTATCCCCAAAAAGGACGGATTATTGAGACCCATCTTGGACTTAAGAAACTTGAACAAGTTCCTCAGAAAGGACAAGTTCAAGATGGTTACCCTTTCTCAGATCCTTCAGGCCATTCAACTTCAGGACTGGTTGGTGTCATTGGACCTCCAGGATGCTTATTTTCATGTGCTGATTCATCTCAAACACAGAAAATACCTGAGGTTCGTAGTTGGTGACTCACATTATCAGTTTCGTGTCCTGCCATTCGGGTTGACCTCCACCCCAAGGGTCTTCACCGAGTTAATGGTAGTGGTGGCAGTGCACCTCAGGAGAGGGGGGGATTCATGTCTACCCCTACCTGGACAATTGGTTGATCAGAGCGCGTTCTGCTGAGCAAGCACTGGATCATCTGAAAGTCACCTGCCACTTCCTCCACAAACTGGGCTTCTCCCTCAATTTCAAGAAGTCACAGATGACCCCTTCCCAACAGCTTCAGTACATATGAGCTGTATTAGACACGTCCTTGGGAAAGAGCTCGCCTCCCAAGTCGAGGGTTCAAGACATTCTTCAGATGGTTTACAAATTTCAAAATGCCCAAAATCTCCAGGTTTATGACTTTTTAAGGTTGCTCGGCCTCATGGCATCCTGCATCTTCCTGGTGGCAGAGGAACGCTTGTGGATAAGATCCCTCCAATGGGCTCTAAAGGCTCAGTGGTCTCAATTTCAAAGGACGGATCTTCTACGGATTCTGGACAGGGTCCGTCCGTCAAGATCTTTTATGGTGGACCTGTAAAGAGAACATCCTAAAAGGAGAACCTTTTTGGCAACCATGGCCGGAGATCACAGTAGTGACGGAAGCCTCACTCATGGGGTGGGGAGCTTATGCCAATGATTTGACAATCAACAGTCGTTGGTCTCCATCGGAGTCCAAACTACATATCAACCTTTTAGAGCTGAGGGTGATCAGACTAGCGCTGAAGGCCTTCCTGCCATCTGTCAGGGGAAAGAATGTCCTGATAATGACGGGCAATACGGTGGCCATGCATTACCTAAACAAAAGAGGTGTGGGGTCACTACCTCTGTGCAGAGAGGCAATGCAGCTCTCGTATTGGGCAATTCAGGAGGGAATCTCTTTAACAGCAATTCATCTAGCCGGGGAAGAGAATATGACGGCAGATGCTCTGAGCAGGCAGAGCACGGTATCCCACGAATGGGAACTGGCTCAGGAAGTCATTCAAGAGATCTTCGCCCTTTGTGCAACCCCTCAAGTAAACCTGTTTGCAACCGCAATCAACCGGAAATGCGAAAGGTATTGCTCAAGGGAATTTCCCCCGATAGGAGCCCTGGGGGACGCGTTCATGGTGGGGTGGAATTTCCGACTATTGTACGCGTTCCCTCCGATTCCCGTCATTCCTCAGGTCATCAGGAGGCTGAGAAGGTTTCGGAGCCGCATGATCCTAATTAACCCGGAATGGCGCCAGGAGAACGTGGTACCCGGACCTTCTAGACATGTCCATCTGTCCTCCAGTACGTCTTCCTTAGAGAGAGAACCTTCTCTCTCAAATGGAGGGTCAGGTTCTCCATCCAGAGGTCAAAACGCTCAACCTTCATGCAGGGTATCTAAAAGGCTGAGATACAGGGATTGGAACCTTCCAGATGACGTTATGGAGGTGTTGCTTTCGGCAAGAAGGCCAGCGACAAAGTCTCTATACCGTTGCTGTTGGAAAAAGTTTTGCAACTGTGCAGAGAAAAGAATGTTGATCCTTTTCTATATTCTATTCCGGAAGTATTATCTTTCCTTCTGGCCCTAGCACATAGAGGTCTGAATATCGGAACAATAAAAGGTTACCTTGCGGCGCTTTCCATTTTCAAGCACTCATCGGAAGAATGCTCCTACTTCATAATTCCTTTGATAATACAATTCTTAAAAGGACTCACTAATGTGTTTTCTCCTCACCCTTTTCAAGTAACAATCTGGTATCTAAATTTAGTCCTAAAATTCTTAATGTGTGCTCCTTTTGAGCCTATGCACACGTGTCCATTAAGATTACTAATGTGGAAAACAGCCTTCTTGTTTGCTCTAACATCAGCAAGAAGAGTGAGCGAATTGCAGGCAGTGTCTTCTGGGCCACCCTATACTGTGTTCCATAAGGACAGAATTGTGTTGAGGGTAAAACCATCATTTTTACCGAAAGTAATATCTGATTTTCATTTAAGTCAGAAAATTCTTACCCGCATTCTATCCTCCACCCCATCCTTAGGAGGAGGAAGAAAGATTACACAGGTTGGATCCAAAAAGAGCTTTAAGCTTTTACATCTCTAGACTTTCCAGACTTAGAGTGGACAACCAGCTGTTTATAGGTTACACAGGAAGGAAACTGGGTCAATCGGTGACAAAACAGAAAATGTCACGCTGGATCGTGCTTTGCATTTCAGAATGCTACAGACTAGCTCAAAAAGACCCTCCGGAAGGGTTAAGGGCTCATTCCACCAGAGGCATCACCTCCTCCACGGCCCTTCAAAGAGGTGTTCCAATAAGATCCATTTGCGAAGCAGCACCTTGGTCTTTGCTACACACCTTCTAAAAATTCTATAACCTGGATGCTTCCCAGTCTAGGGCGCTAACGTTTTGAAAAGCAGTACTATACTCAGCCATCTAAGAGTATTGAAAAATCTACCTCCTCCTCCAAAGGAATTGTCCATACTGCTTTGGGAGTCTATCTAAGATGAGGAATACGTTGGAGGACACAATCCACTCGAAGAACAAGTTACTTGCCAACTGGTAACGTTCTTTCGATTGGATGTTCCTCTAACGTAGTCCTCATCGCCCTCCCAGCCTACCCCTCTGTAGATTTTTCCGGGTTATTGCCATCTCAAATCTCGCAAGGCTCATACCTGTCTGCCGGCACAATCTACACAGTACAAGATCAAAGATAAAAAGGGGAAAAACAGAACTGAGGTCAACGGGCGCCGCACGTGCTACTTATACACCAGATGACGTCACCCTCGACGGAGGCCTTCGAGGGACCATCGACTCGACGACATCGACGCAGGGTGCCCTCTGCCGAAAATATTTCTGAAGAGCAGCAAAGCTCGATGGAATACATCTAAGATGAGTAATACGTTGGAGGAACATCCAATCGAAAGACCGTTACCAGTTGGTAAGTAACTTGTTCTTCTCTCAGCCTCCAGGTTACCCGATTAGCAATCCGGTGTGCTAATAGCATTAAGCACTCGTTCCAAGGGCAGAAACAGGTATTAATACCTGTTAACACCTGTTCCAGCTCTTGGAACGGGCGCTTAACACTATATTAATATAGTTGTATTTATATATATATGTATTTGCATCAATATTGAGAGATCATTAACATCAGAGACGTCTTTATGGGAGGTCAAAAGGGACACTTGCCCCGTGCCCCGACCTTGGCTCCCCCCCCCATCATCCCCAAGGCTGTCTGATGTAAAGAAGTCCGTTTCCACTGTTCACCAAACATAGCATGGGTCAGGATATTTGATGACATGCTGCTGAAGCTAAACATATTGCCTGTCTGTTTTTGACTAATACATTCTGCTCCCTATTAATTCCTGTAGTGCTTTCTTGTTTCACTGTGGTACACATAGTTTGCGCATTCACTACAGCACTGTTCTGCAGCATTTTTACCTTTCTATGGGGATCATATTGATCGTGCGCAATGGCCTAGGTTGAAATGCATATTGGTCAATTTGAGTGCTGCGATGGCTCCGAAGTTAGCTCTGCTTGTTGAGCACTCACTGCAGAGATCTGTGTTCATATGCAAGATTACAAAACCAAATTCCAGTAAGGCCGACTCAGCCTTTCCTATGTCTGAAGTTGATAAGCCTGCATGTATATGAAATTTGTTTTGTAGCTTATCGGGTGCTATTATCAGCAATCTACCACCACCAGATAGCGCTTGCTATAGAAACATACACTGCATCAGTATGGTGAAGGCCTAGGAATTGGTTTCTTCCGATGGGCGATTGTCTACCCTAGGTAACCCCACAAACCCCTAATGATAAGCAGAAAGTGTTAGTCTGGAGAGATGATTAGGTAACCTAGTTCGAAACTGTGGAACCGAAGCATTCATTCATGTATCCTGGCTTTTCCAGCAGATAATACAGTGATCCTGGACAAATCTTCTTATGTTGATGATAGTACTGTGCTGTCTTCTGGGAAAAGGGTTGCCTTCTCACTTGCTGGTGGCATTGTTTATCCGATTTCCTGATCTTTCTTTTTCTGTAGGCCTTTTGACTGGAAGGGGTTCTAAACAGTAGAAAGCAGTTCAGCTATCGCAGGCCTCTGGCATGCATATTTTAATGTGTGCTCATTTGACACAAGCGTTTTTTTTTTTTTTTTTTTACAATTCAAAGGTTGAGCTGCACGTTTATAAATAACAATTTCACAATCCTGTGTCTTGAGCATATTTAAAGCTTTAAAATACAAAAGAAAAACCGAGATAAAATTGTTTAAGGTCACAACAATTATAATGCTGTTACTCATATACTTCTCTTGGTGATGGAGACAATGAAGCTAGAATCATTCCCATTTTGCCTAATATGCTTCTGTGGCTTTTTTTCTTTAAAGGTTCATGGTAAGAACTGGAAAAGAAAGTGGTAAAGTGCAGAAATTGCAGAGTGGGCGCAAATCCCAGCACACCCTCCTAACCAGTATGTGATCCTCATCTAATTTCATCTTGTATTGCCTAAACTGTCAAAATTAGCAGTCTTTAAACCTTTCAAAATGTTCACCCTTTGGAGTGATTTCATTCTCGGGGCATTAATTTCAAAAAAGCCTTGCTCATGATTTCACTGGCTATAGTATTGCTTCATCTATGATATATTGCACAACACAGCCACTTGTCTCTTTGCTCTCTAATGGCATCACCACTTGAAAACCACGTCCGTCTTCTAATCTCAGTCTGTCTGGATATAGACACCTTCCTGGTAGATTCTAATCGGTCTCCTGTACCCATGCGTGAGTGTTTTTGCATTCTGTGAGGCAGCTAGTCTGAGTTATCTGTCTATTCTGGATTATGATATGATACGGCATTTGTAACGCGCCTATACACAAGTGTTTCGAGGCGCGGCGAGGCGGGGAGGGGGGAACACAGGGAGACGGACAACGATCCTACTAGGCCAGGTGTCATTCAGATCGCGCAAGGGTATGTGCAATTTTTTCATGTGATGTGATCTGTGTCTGCATTTATATTATGGTTGATATACCTTCCACGTGGCTGCTATTGATGAAAATCTACCTATGCTAGAACACAACCTTACGGTAGACTGCTAGTGTTGCCCTCGAAATGCTACTTGTTTTATTATTCTGATTATAGCAAGAAGGAAGAGGGTAATGGGACAGGGAGCACCCATGCTTATTTAGATCACTGGAAGGCAGTTTATCAAGCTATGGGTGGTGATCGCGATGGTGGGGCGCAACCAGATATTCAGATCCCTTAATTCTTTTAGTGTCTGCACAGCGGCCCCAAAAGGGCTTAAGATGTCCCTGATTAACATACCATAAAAGACAGTACTTGTAAGCGATTTTTTTTTCGCAAGGGTCTACTTGGCTTCCCCTATTCCCAGATTCAGATTTGTACTTGCCCACTGTCTGCAACTGCGGTGTTGGTCCAACGACAGGATACAAACCTTACTATTTAGCTACGCTATTTTGAAAAATACAAACGGTGGCCACTCTCCCAGTCTTGAATTTAGCACTGTAAGGCCAGACTCTATTATGTCCAGTTATAAGAGTAATGCTGTATGACATGGGCCCAAATTGGCACAACAGTACCTATTCCCATTAGATGCAAACTGCATGCCAAATCCCACTATGCCTGCAGGTGTTCCGGACACATTCTAGCCTCAGATGCATTAACCTTGGATAGCTTGCAGTACATTAGCCATTGTTATCTATGGGTGCTTGAACTATAATTGGAGTCCTTGTTAATGGCTCTAGTGAAATTATGTTCAGGGTGTAACGCTTGCGCAATAGTAGGCTTGGCTACATTTAACGAATAAAGCACGTGCGGGCTATGTAGACTATTGGTGGCAGCTAAGAGCAAAGTAAATGGAATTGGAGAGAACACACGGGCACTAACTCTACCAATGGGGTCATTGGCAGCCGGACATTGGCAAAGCTGTGCAATCAGGCAGGGTTCAGACTAAACGGAATGCACTGGCATCTGGAGATTCATCTGGAGGAACTCGTGTAGATTGGTTGAATGGGGAATTATTGAAACCAGATGCTTGGTTGCTGGCACCTGTGCAGGAATGTGATTTGGACTTACCGGACAGTTTTTAGCTTTTTTTGCCCTCCAATTGTTGGCACCCCACGAATGGTACCATGCCTTAAATCCTGTAGGCGGTTTCAGTGAAGGCGCTCTGCATCACTTTAGCTCCACCTCACTTGGGTAGGGGGCTGAAAAAGTCTGTTTTATCACTAGAGCGGTGGGAGGGTAAATGGACTTTATTTTCCTAGGGCAGGCATGCAGTAGGAACTAGGTGTTCAGCATGTGTTCCATTCAGATGCTTTTAATTTACCCACAAAGCCTTTCAAGCTACATACGTTGTGGCGATCTACTTCACTCTATTTGAAATTTAGAAAGAGCTGCAGAGTGATGTGAGTTGCCAGGGATAGTATGAGGCAAGTTACACCCACCCGTAGCCTGGCGTGGAGTTTATTTGACAATGGGTACGGTGAAAAAGGGGGGTTCAGATTCATCTCCCAAGAAATTGGGGTAAGGATCCTGCGTGTCACTGGCTGGGGTTGGTGAATCCGGTCTCTGGGTTGGTGCTGCACTATTCTGAGAGGTCTTGTTTGGAAGAGTCTTCGAGGTAAATGGTGATGAGATCTCTGAACACAGCAGGGCACCAGAGTTTTATAGGTCATGGACTGCTTGCCGTAGATCCCAGACTGGTTGGGCTTTTCTTTGCCCGTTGGGTATGAAGAGGCTAGTACCCCAAGACAAAATAGCAAGCATTGCCGAATGATGCTCACACTTCCACCCTGGTGATCCTTCATGTATGTCTCTTCTCAACTTTAAAATCGCCAGAGGAATTATGGTCTATATTCATGGATGGGAATAATGATGCTTGCATGTTATATATTCTATTTTATATATACGTGTTGTGATGCTGGAAATGCATCGGAGGGACAGGGCCTCTGTATCCTTGTCCTTTACTGCTTTTATCACGTGTTCTGTCGTGTTTTCCGTGCAGGAGTTCATGTGGGACCCCTGGCGGTGCGGCTCTCTCCTTTGGTTTTGGTGAACAGACCCATGGGATACCCTTATGGCAACCCTGTGTATGTTTTTGGACACCTGTGTGTGACCCACAGAACAGGGTACGGGCTGGTGGCAGGTGAATTGACTGGTGCCCTAAGCGTCCTCCATTTTGGGATGCCCAGGCCCTGTCATTGGAATCGGTAGATTCCTGATGGAGACAAAATGGCCCCTATGGCCTCTTGCCTTCCATTTCCTGTTACCTTGATCTTCCCGAAGTCCCGGGAACCCCTGACTCTGTCCCTTCCCCCTGACTGGCTGTTGGGTGGAAGTTCCATATATGGTAGTGTGGACCAGACTGGCCGGAGCCTTCACAACGACCGTATGTTGTGTGTATGCCTGTGGGTGGGACCTGGGTGAATGGAGTGTGTGACGAATATGCATTCTGTGTTGTGGGTGTCCAGTATCTAGTGGTTGACACAATGACTGAGACAGCCCTGCCTGGAACCGGTATAAATGCAGTGTGGAGTGTTGAATGGCTCGGTACTTGTCCCAATACACATAACTTGTTGTGAGTGTCTGGAGAGAAGTGAATGGCCTGAATGCACCGTGTGCCTGATTGCCTGCCTGCCTGCCTGCCTGAATGCCCTTAGTCATGATTGAATGCTTGATTATGACCCAGCGGAATGAATGGGAGATCAACAGTATATCTGGGGACCTTTCACTGCCAGGAATCGTGTTCGAGTAACTCGAGTAACCTAAGCTTGACCTTGAAGCCCTGCTGGGCGAGAAGAATTGCTGTTGCTCTCCTTCCCAAACTGAAAGCTGCTGTGCCTCCAAGGACTAACCCAGAGAGGACCTGGTAAGGCGCCCTCTTCCCGAGCTACGAGGGACCATCGTGCACCGGCTGATCTTTGCCTAAGCTCCCTGGTAGACAGACCTTCGACAGGCTGCCGATCCGATATGGGGACTGCTGCGGAACTCCAAGGAGAAGCGCCCATACTGTTGTCCGCCACTGTCGATGACCTAAGAACTTAATTGATCCAAGGACGCTCTCATCCTCATCGTTGCCACTGTATCCTGCTGTGGAAGGCCTGACCGTCGACGCGCCGGGTAGGATCCACCGGTGAATTTCCCGCCACCCAAAGACCACAGAGACGCTGACGACTCGACGACCTTGCTGGGCCACAGTTCTTCAAACTCTTTGCGGTCCAGAACTATCGACACTGAGGTGCCCCGCATGCCTCTTCATTGCAGGACGTTTACGCTTCCCCGTCAACGAGCACCGCTAGGAAAAATGCGGCCACTTCACCATCGTAGCTCAACCTGTTCTCCATCGGATGTTCAACGACCTGTGACTCCTGCCTTAAAGGGAGGGCACTCGAGAGGGGCCGTCTATTCCCTGACGAGGAACGCTACAACACCAGGTACTTTGGGGTGGCAGAACTATTGGGAAGTCTAGTGTGAACAATACATGGACTGGGCTTGTATCTTTATTCTACAGGTTGCACAGGTGGGGGGATCGCCACACAGAACTGTGTCTAGGTAGCGGGACCAGTATTCTGCCAATTGTTCAACCATATTGCTTTCCTTCCTCTCTCTACTGCTGGTTTCCTCTTTATTGATCTGTGTGACATTTTGACCGTATAGTTGATGCACTTTAATGAAGTCTAATAATCGTTGTGGTACCACTTTAGAACTGTACACATTTACCATTGTTGATTTTCCGAGCACACAGTGCGTTATTGTGATATTGTATATGACCTTTGAATATTAATTATATAAAGGCTGTGTTTAAACCACCGATAGTGTGTGGACATTCCTTTGTGGGTGCTTGGGGATTACACTGTACTTAGGAACCAGCCTGCATCACCTCCTGAGAAGCTAGGCCTTGATTGCTCGACCACGCACCAATAATAGAGAATCTTGGCTGGGGTCCTCTGTGCCTCTCCTCTACCATATAGAGAGCGAAAGTACAGACACCCCTCTCTGGCGTCTTTACACGTGTGACATTTTGGAAGCATATTTTATCTATTTTTAACATCTCTTCTCAACCTATATAAAAAGGAAATTTGTGGATGTGTGTGTCTGTTCGAAATGATCAACATACTCCCCATGCTACAAACCTGAAATTTGGCATGTGGGTGACCCTCATGGTGTACACAATGTAACAAGTATAACATATACCTTTTCCAGATTTTTTTTTAAAGTAGTCTGCACTGTTTACCACTGCCATATGGCTCTTTGCGCTGTAGTTCTGCCATATTTCTACGATCATTGTTCCTAAAGTTGAGCATTTCATGAAAGCTTCAGCAGTTCATTGTTCATAAACTTTCCACACTATCAGCATTCTCACTGACATTAGCAGTACTCACTTTTGAAGTGATGCAGGTGACAGGAAACATTGTGTGTCTCTTCTCTTAAATAAGGTCTGCAATGACGTTGTCCGACACATCGTGGCAAATCTCTCATGATTATTTCAGAAACTACATTTCCCACGGAAGTTGATAAATGTATGCCATCTCAACGGTACAAAGCTTTCATGCTTCTGTCCTACAAGTACAGCACTTATGTTGAGATCGCTGCTATGTCGGCTGTGGATCGGGACACCAAAAATGTTTCTGCACAATCTCAACGTTCCATCTCAAAGTAGCTGGTACCGATTTGCGGGATTCTTGCTTTTCACATGTTAAGCTTTATGTAGCTTGCTCCAGAGTTGTAAAAAATATTTTTCACACTAGCTGCTACAGGAACAATATTGTCTACACAGAAGCATTGGTCTGGTTCATTAAATAAACTTCAAACTAGGACTGAAATAGCTATTACCATGCAAAGCACGGGGTACACCTGCTAATCTTAGTATAAAATAGGATTTTTTGTTTTACTTTTTAGTTCCTATGGAACGAAGCTGGATAATTGTTACTCTGCGACTTATGTTTGAAGTAATGGGATCATTTGGTTAAGAGGGAACTTCAGTATATTTATTCTGCCGAAGGCGTCTCAGTTCATGGAATCTGACATGACAATGCCACGCTGGCCTTAACACGTTTCAGATCAGATATATGCTACATCTGAGTAAATATAAGCAGTTTCCACATGTAAGTGACTTGAAAGAAAACAAGTGTTCTCTCCACGTTATTTCTTGTCTGTGGAATAATGTTCTAACTCAAGGTTTATACTGCAAATGGGATGTTGCATTGCAAATGTCTCTTTACTGTCACTTTAGACAGACCCATTGTGCTTAAAACAATATTGTATCTGCATGTGTGTTGAATGCAATAAATGTCTGGAGCCAAAGGCTTTTCATTTTTAGTTTCTAAGCTTATAGTACAATTCTTTATATGACTAGCTTGTTCCAAGATGAGATGGTGTATGTATTGGAGGCGGGGTTGACAATTTTCAACATTAGTCCTTCACTTCAGTTCATATACATTATCTATGTGGGGTGATAATGCTTTTCAGTGCCCAGTTGGGCCCTGTATCGTAGAAAGTGTATTTGTGATAAATGACATGCAAATCTGTAATTTTTCGATATTATTGATTTTTGGAAAGCGGATCAATGCCCCTTACATCTTCATTTCTAACAGTGTGGTCAGGTTCCATTATACACACGCTTAGCACAGTCACAGCTGAGCCCCAGGACCAAGTAGCAAATCAATGCCAGATTTCTGCATGTCCCGTTAGCAAAATAAAGCAACGTTCAAGTCTACTATGGGCAGTTAGCACAGTAAGGACACTGGTACATTGCATGCCTGTCCTTTTACCTCTCCATGCTTTCTGTAGAAAAAGTCTGGGAAGACTGGTTGTGGGAGGAGATGGAGGACTAGGGACAGGAAAAGGGTAGCTTTAGATTTATCCTAATGTGTTTTCTATTCTTATTAATCTTAGTTTTCTACGAAATCGTAACCAATCGTCAAGACTTATTTTGCTATGGTTCTGAATTGTTTTCCTGTACTGCTAGTTGTCATTTCTGGCTTGCAGGTTTCTCAATTGATTGTGTATTGGTTACTTTTCAGTTCTATAGGGGCACTGATTTTTGCCACTTTTCCATTTCTTAACATTCACATATACCCTTTGCTCATTTGACCTGATCCTCAAGGGGGCAGTCTCGTGCCTTGTGATTCTGGTGCCAGTGGAACTGTATAAGCAACTTATGACCTACAGAAACTCAACTCGTTTAGCAGAACTCTCTTGACCTATTCTTTGAGTCCAAGCAAATGCAGCATTTTCAGTCTTTTTTTAATGCACAGGCACTGGACGTTCACATCACATTATGGACACGCAGCCAGTAGGAAGCCTGGGGTGTGAAAATTGAATGCTGCCACTGCAGGGTCTTGCTGCCCATGTTGAGTCTTGTTTCTGTTGTTTGCAGGAAATGACCCTTGAAGAGAAGATAATAATTGCCGATTTGGGCAAATGTGATTTCACTGAAATGTTCACCTACTACAAGGGCAAGATGGAAGAAAAAAGAAACCCAACCAAAGAGCAGAAGCTGGTAATGTCTTCCAGGCGAACAATATTACTTTTCCTGTTATGTTGAACCTTTTCATTTCATTAACATAAAAATAAATATTGTACCATTTAAAGAAATACTTTGGATACCCTCTGAGCAGTCTTACTTTAAGACTCCAGGTTGGGCCTTTGATCTATTTAAAGTAAAGTTGAAATGTACTTTCGATTAGTGTCAGTTATATCTTCATGGGTCCAGCCAGGCCTCCCAAAAAATATGTTCTTAGTAATAGGGTAAACTCTACTATTTAGCACTGAATAAAAACAAGGCATTAGAATGATTTCTAATGCCTTGTTTTTATTCAGTGCCTAAATAGTAGAGTTTACTCTATTACTAAGGACATATTATTTGGCTGCATCCACAAAGTTTGGTCAAATGGAAAAGACTTAGTAAGGTCTTAGCGTTCATGTTTTCACATGTAGCAATGTACCTTCCCGGGCCCATCAGACTCCTCATCTCCCAAGCTCCACACATATATAGTACACTTCACGAAATGGATTCCCTCTAAAAGGTAACAGTTGCCATTATATAAACCATGGCATTCGTTGGCCTGGACATTGTTGAAGTACTTTGCATTTTAATGTCCCATATTTTATATATTAGACTAATGAAAATGTAAAACAATGATAGTAAATTGGCCATTGACAATTTGTTTTGAGTTTTGCATCGAGCTTTGTACAAAGTTACATCAAAGTGCTAAGAAAGTAGTGGGTAATGATGGTAGTGAAGAGAAGGCAATTTAACACAATCAAGCGGGTGTATTTCAGAGCAGGAAATGTTGTTCTTAAACAGCTTTATAATTGGCTTTAGACAGAAAAGCAGGACATATAACCAACAAGCACAGAGCTTATTGTAGGGAAGGCATGGTATCACAAGTATTGATACTGACACAATGGATACAATTTGTAAAACCTTTATTGAAAATGTTGGGGTTGGGGAAACTTCTATGTTGCCCTAAAACTAAGATGGGAGTAGTCTCGACCATCAAACGATAAACAAAACAGCCTAGTGGACTCCATCAAATCAAAATGGCCTATGTTGACAAAACCTAATGCCTGCCCTATCTTTTGCACAAAAAGTGTAAAAAGTAGAAATGTATGCAAAAGGAAAAATCTGTGTTCATACTATAATGCTACTGAACCAGCTCTGCTCTCCACGTTAGGCCTCACGAAGTACGGCAGGATGACACACTCTGGTTCTGTTTGCAACACAATACACAGTTCAAAACCATGGATCCAGGCTCGCTTGGCCTTCTATGTTAAAGTCTTTCTCTGACTTCTCTGACTTCTCTGACTTCCAAAATAATGTTTCAACCAAAACTTTCACAGGTCCCGCTCTGCCTGGCTCAGACCTTTCACCACAAAGTCCCCCTTCTGCCGAGCTCGGACCTTTCACCACACAGTTCTCGTAGGTCCCACTCTGGCAGGCTCAGACCTCTCACGATAAAGTTCAACACAAAAGTTGCATTGGGGCTCTGTTCCCCAAGCTTATACTACTTCTGGTCTCCCTCAGTCGGGCTCGGCCCACTTTTCGATGTCAGTTTTGGAATATGTGTAGCCTTCTTTACAGACCACCGCAGGACCACTTCGACTCAACGTTCACTATTTTACTTTCACTCTTGCTGTTTCGCCCTTTAGCTTTGAACAATGTACCTTTCACAAAGAGTTTCAAATGAGCTACTTCTTTTCACCAGTTCAATGTAATAATGTCCCTGCAAAAATGTCTCCTGACAAAAAAGTTGCTGTTTTTTGTGAAGACACTATTACATTGAACATGGGGGGGGAAGACACCCCTGCCTCCCCTAGACTTATTATTTTTTTACAAGGGAAGCTGGGGACATCCACACAACCCGTCCCCATACATAATGTCACCAATGGCTTTTCCCAGTGACATTTTGTATGGGGATATTACCTGATAGCTTTTCACCGCACCACTCCATGACTACTAATCGCTAATCTCGCAGCTGCATTTTACTTTAAAGTTCATTCACAGGTCTGCCTTTCTTCGCGTTTCATCCATTTTAACACAGACCAGTCTCTCAGGTCGCTTGCCCATTCACCGGCTGTGCATGCTTCTATCTCATTTCTCATCTTCTGATTTTGTTATGTTAACCAAATTTATTAAGCGCACGTATGCCCAAAGGCATCATGGCGCTAGAGGAGTGAGGCATGTGTGTGATATCACTGTTTCTAAAAGAACATTGTTTTCATTTTCTGATGAAACACAAGGTGGTCTAAGGTCCCCTGGAGAGCAAAAGGAAGGTCATTCCAGGCTTTGACGGCAGCAACCGAGAAAGCGCGCCCCGCCCCATTTTTTGGGCTAACCTGAACCGGGGAACTGCTACCCACATTGCCAATTGATAATACATTTGGCTTGCAGGTGTTCCGCTCCATGCCATAGAAGGCCTGATGTATCATTCACATGGACTTAAACATAATCCTGTCCACAACAGGAAGCCAGGGCAATTTACTGAGCAGGGGCGTAATATGGGCTCCAAAAGGGGGGGCACAGAATGGATCTGGCCGCAGCATTCTGGAGTAACTGTACGTGCCTAATCAGATAGCGAGGCTGTGTCAGATAAATTGAGTCACAGTAATCCAGTGTGCTTAGAACCAGAGCTGCAACCACTGGTGCCTGATACTCCAATTTCCAAGTCAAGTTTAGTACCACAGGCTTGGCTTCGCTTCCCCAACTCTGTCGGTCACCTGGGAGGGTCGCTGGCGTCCTTGAAACAGAATGCAATCTTCACGTGTGGGATCTGGCCTTCTTCACGTGTCTTTTGCAGAAAGTCTGAGACAACAACCTCAAGTAGGGAAGCCTTGGTGTTTTCTCGTCCATTGCTATGCTCCAGTAGGTGTGCCTTTGTCCCAGAAATTCTGCTCGTATTCGTGTTCCACCTTGCTCAGAGTGCTTCTTTAGGTGATGCCTTTTATTCGTGTGAGGAAAACTAACTGGTACGAAGTGTATGCACTTAGGGTAAAGTGCCTGACTTTGCCTGACCTGATTAACAGGACATGTCCAGTAAGATGCAGGAGAGTTAGTCTGGTTACTCTCCTTCACCCTTTTCCCCTGCCCAGTGTTTGTGTAAAAAGAGGGGCAGGGGAAGTTGGGACTTTGGACAATCCGGAAAAAGAGAATGGGGTAGATGAACAAAAAGGGGGGAATACTGCCTCTCCTCATTGGCTACCTCACGCCCCACTCCTTGAAGACCCCTCACACAAGTGATCCTCCCTCACTGGTTTACCCCCAGGAACTGGATCCAAAAGTGATAGCTGTGTCCTGGCCACCTGGATGACAAGTCTCAGAGGACTTGCGGGTGAGATACCCTTTGGTTTCTAACATTATACAATATATGTAGACAAATATTGTAACAAATTAGAATAAAAGTCTGGAGTGTGATTTGTCAAACCAAGAAATAACAAGTCACGCATACACAATATCTATACAGTTTACAACTGTCACAGATGATGGCTAGTACCCCCTCCTCACCTCAATCTTCCTCCTTGGATAATACTTCTGTTAGGGACGGGCCCCCTGGTGCGGCCAAGCCGCTCTGGTAGCCTGTGGGTGTGAGATCGTGGAAGGCCTAACTCCTTCCCTATATCCAATCAAGAACGGCAGGACCACACAAGAGGCAAGGAATTACTTTGGTGTATTATAGCCAAAGCACCATAGGGATCACATAATTGGAAGAACATTCATGCATCTCGCAATGGACCCTGGGTCGCAGGCCAGTTTTGATGGCATCTGACATCATGATTAGCGTCTTTCTCGGGAACCGTCTCAAAAACCTATCTTCATTCGGGATAGGTTGTTGAATGGTAGGTCCCATGTAGGACCTTATGGAGGTGGTGTGTTACTGGACGATGTAGTGTCAGGTGGTACGCTTGGCCATTCCCAAAACGTTACGACTAAATTTGTTACATTGAGCAAGCCTCATGATTGGTCGGGGACCCCCACTGACCACCTCTAGAGTCTGTGTTTGTGATTGGGTGAGCTGCGAGGCCCCAAGCCTGGGACCAACTCTGTTCCCAGCACGCAAACATCTGTGAATGGCGCTTAGTTGCACCTTGTAGATACATAATTGCACAATGTGTCAGTATCATGACGGTGTGTAGCCCATAGCTGCAATGAGCGTGCTCCAGTTCCAAATCCAGAACTGTAACGTGACTGTAACAACTTTGTTGCATCTATTGTCTGGACGGCTGAACAGGTTGCTCTTCTCTGGCCCCAATCTTGGCAGCCCCTCGGCTCGGCCAGATCACATGCTTGGAGACCACGTCTTTGACAAAATACTGAATAATTCGAAGGACCTGGGCTCAGAGAGCTCATCTCTCCTGCAGCCGGTGTTACTTAGGTTCAGATTGAGGAATGTAATTTGCAACATTGTGTCCTTGGTGGCGGCTTTGCTCCTGCCACAGTAGTTCTGCTTTCACATAATTCTGTGCAGCTTGGGGTCCCTCTTCTGAGCCGAGCACGGCCTGCTAGATTTCCTAAGCCATGGCCTGGCTTCTACTGTACACGCCTTCTTATAGTCCGTGGGTAAGTGTGTTATGGCTGTCCAGTCTCTTAAGTGCACCTGCCACACCATGGTGGTGTTTGCCTATGAGCATCTGCAAGCATTTACACAAACTGTTCTTGCTTCTTGCGTTACTGCGGTACTGTAGCAGGCCTAACGGCGAAATGTTAAAAGTGCAGACAGAATATATAGGTCACTTGCCTCTAACTATAGAGCTGAATACCTGTGTTCCTCGTGTAGTTGAGTATGTGTGGGTGTGCGGATAGCACGTCTGCTTCACGTATAACATAGCTAAGTCGTCATGGTGTCTCTAATGACAAGTGGCTTGGTTTCTTAGTGCTTAGTCGAGTCTGTCCATGTAACTGTCTCCTGCTCCATATTGTGTCTCCTTGTTCACTCTGGGCAATATTCGCACTACTGCTGGATTGTATGGTTTGCGGGAAGGGTATATCTCGTGATAATTTTCCATTGTGGGAGCAGTAGGAATGGATGTAAGTTCATATGAACAACGGCCATATTGTGGCAGATTCTTCTTCCTTTTGAAGGGTCTTCCGGGACAGAGGGCACATTCTAATTCTCCCTCTTCAGTCTCCCCTCTGGTCAACCACACCACCATTATCTCTTCCGTCATCTATCAGATGCCATAGTTTTGTTATCCCTGCTAAGTGTCCATACTAATTGACACGATTTTCAAATGATCAGTACATGTAGACGCAACCTCCTTCAGGCTTGCAGTATACACACTTCCCAACATACTTTTTCGGGTTGCAGGGTTTTCTACCTTCATTCCAGGCAGGCATATGTCAGATGCTGCGATCTGTCGTCTCAGCCTCTTTCCTTGATGATGTCATCCATTTGCTCCCCTTTTTCTAGTTCCATGAGTAGTTGTAATCCTACTGCTTCTTCTACGGTCTTCTGACATCTTGCAATGCACATCTTTATTCTGAGCAGAGATGCTGTTCCCAATATCAGTCCTCCAGCCAGTACCTTAAGGCTATCTGCCAGCGAGGAAGGCATCCTTGACCAGAGATGGGCAAACCAGCTCTTGTCCTTTCCCATCCCCCTTGCTTCTGCTTCCATCTTTGCATGCATGTGGGCCAACTGTCAGACTGATAGTGTTCGGTTATCATCATTGGCAGGAATAAACGTGCAGCAAGAACTACCTATTTTTGCGCATACTCCTCCTTCCATCACTGTGAGAAGGTCTAGGACATATCTGTCCTATAGAGCCACCAAACTTATCGCTCTGAGCTCTTCTTTTATTGCATTGAACCCGTTCACCGTTGAATTGATGGTGACCATAAGTTCCCAGTGGGTAATTTGCAGCCATTTGGCATTGGCATCTGCTTGTACGTCAGGCAATAGGAATGCAAAGAACATTTGTGTTCTGCCTAATAGTCTGTGGGAGGCTGGTACTTTATCTAGTTTTGCTTCAGAACGTCCCCACAAGCAGTTTCCTTCTCTCTTCGCCCTGCTGAGCTTTTGATGTTCGCTGCTCTCTTCTGGTTTGTTGAATGTGGGGGTTAGTGATCTCCTTTTCCTTGTGTTGTATTTCATTTTAGGGAAATCATGTAGTTGGAGGTCTTTCCGTGGTACCACTAGAGGACATGCCAGGGAGCAGCCCCCCCAAATTTGGCGGCAGCTTGTCGTATGCCTTTGCTCCACATGCCCAATAGTGGCCATCAGGACAATTGTCCCTATTCCCATCTCTGGTATTGTTTTGCATCCAACATTTTCTCCCACCTCTTCCTCCCCATTGTTTTGAAGCAGAGAGCCGGTCTAGTTAGTGGGATTATTGGTACGGGTCCTGCGACGTTGTCTACCCACGTCCCTAATCTTGCGCTTTTGTCCCACTCCTTAAGGCAGTTGTCATTTTCTTCTTGTACTTTATTCACTGCTGCCTTTGCCAATGTTGCTGCTTTGCTTCCTACTACTCAGTCCACTCAGCCATCATTTGTGTATACTTGTCCATAAATCAAAATGTGCGGACTTTCCCAGCACCCCCGGTTCTCCTCCTATCTCTCTTGCTCTCCACTTGCATGGTAGGTAGTTCAAGGCTATCATTTTTATTCTCCCTTTTCTTGTCCTTCTGTAATATACTGCAGGCTTTGCCAGTAATTGTTCAACATAGGTAATGTCTTAATATAACTGTCCTCGTATGGAAAGGTCGCCTTGGACATCCATCTTAAGGTGGCTGTCTTTCCTTGGAATCTTCCCTGTGTTTGAAACATGCATTGTGCTGTTGCTGCCGTTATTTCTGTTGCTACGAAGGTCCTGGAGGCGCTCATGGTATAGGGGATCAATGCAGAGAAATAGCATCTCTCAACAGTTGTGTCCCTCCCAATTTTGGACATGTGCTCATACCAAATATTGGTGGTTATGTGTGCAGTGTCTGTAAAATATGTTCTACCCCTTTCATGTCTCTGGCAACAATGCGCTTACCTCTCCTTCTCAGCAGTATCGCCTGTACCACCTGACACCGCAGTACATGCAGCTTCGGTCGGGGAGTTAGTATGGGATAAAGCGGAGACATGCAAAGCAAGAAAGAGCTATCAGAAAGCAGTTGCTAATAGTCCAGTAGGAAGCAGTAACCACACAATAAACAGTACTATTTTTATTACTTTCATCATTGTTACTTGCACTGCCGATGAGGCTGATGAGATGATAAAGTTGCCCGCCTGAAAATCACGATAAAAGGTGTTATAGTTAGTACTTGTATATATGCTCATGCTCTACATACTAAATAATCATTAAGTGCTGATGCAAACATGTGTTCCCAAATCGTCTGTATGGAGGGAAGTCAAAGTGTGGGTAAGACAAGGTATGCACTCTGCTCAAGTTGTGGGTATGTTTGTACTAAGTATTCTACAAATGCGTAGTATTAAATTTGTGGTGATCGGGGCCTAAAATGTGTGAGTCTTCTTATAGCATGGACAAATTGGTCGGGGAGTGCTTCAGGGTGCTCAACATCATAGTTATTCCCGAACACCTATACCTTTTACCAATACATCAGCAGTCAACCATTGCAGAACCTTGCATGTGCGAGAAAAGCAAAATGTTAAGACAGCGTTACTCGTAGTCAGTAGTACGAACTGTGCGTGCAGAATTGCAAGTTAAAACATGTTTCTACCATATAATGTCTTCGTAAATTGGGAGGGAGTTGGGAATATGATATGGGGATATGGGTGAGGACTACTCCTACTTCAGTTACTGATTGTCTTGGGGATGGGGCATTGTTTGTCACTGGTCAGTCTGTACCGGTATGGCTGTGGGAGGCTGAGTCACTTGGGAACGTCTGTGCATAGCATTCCCAGTTGTCTTTGGATCATCACGGTCTGGGGTATTTGGGTTATCTTGTTGATTTCTGGTTAATGCAACATTGGTCTTGTCAACTTCTGCAGCTGCGCATTGGGGTGAGGCCAATGGTTTATAGAGCTTTATATCATGCAAGTGATTCCAAGCCAACTTGCCTTGTAGCTTCACGCTCTTGTCCGTCAAGGCCTCCACAAGGTGGGGGCCGGTGAAGCGAGGCACGTTCCAATGCCTGACACAATTTCGTAGGAGCACCCTGTCACCTTCTTAAAAAGGTGCTTCTTTCTGTGTGTCCGTGTTGCTGGTGTCCTCTTGCATGTCATCTTTTGACTTTCCCTTTGTCTGTTGTATCTGGTGAGAGATGAAAGAAATGCTAGAAACAAGTGAAGTTACGTAATCATATAGTTCTTGTCCCAACACCTCTGCTGTGTTTTGGCAATCCCTCAGAGCCCTTGTGGGTGGAGCTAATGGGAGGTGCATTCTGTGTCCTGTCACCACCTCATGGGGCATTAAATTGTGGTCGTACCCTGGCTTATTTAGGAATTCGAACAAGGCAAGAGGCAGACAATAGAGCACAAAGAAGAACTGGCTCTGAGTTTTTGTAATACGCTGCTTCAGTAGACCATTGAGGCGTTTGCACATCTCTTTTGCTTGCGGGTGGTATGCACAGGAAAATTTATGTTTTATTCCTAGCAGGGTGGTAATGTGTTGGAAAAGTTCATTGGCAAAGTGAGGTCTGTTGTCAGACTGCAGGACTTCACAAACTCCCCATCTTGAGAAAACTTCTCTAACTAGGAATTTTGCTGCTCTGCAGGCATCAGCATGGAAACATGGCCCATCCTCTACTCACCTGGAGAAGGGACAGACCACCACAATCATGTAGCGGTATCCTTGACATACCTGGATCATGTCCACGTAGTCAACATGGAGGAGCAGGAACTGACCTAGGGGTCTGGGTATAGTTCCTGTTATTACTCTGAGTGTGGCCAGCAGTAAACTGCTGGCACATCAAGCAATTACTAATAAAGTTTGCTACATGGCTGTTTAGGTCTGGGCAGAACCATGATTCTCGAATGCATGCTGCAATTACTTCTCTCCTAGTATGTGCAGGGTAGTCCAGTTGCTGTAATGCTGTTTTTAGTAGCGAGAGTGGCATGATCACTTTCCCTGTTTTGTTTTGTCACTATAGGGCATCATTAGGGGACATTGAGTACCCTCTTTTTACCCATAGTTTTTTCTTACCTCTTGGTAATGCTGCCTGCAACTCCATTATCTGTGTTTCTGGTAAGTGAGTGTATCCATCCCTTTGCTTTTGCTCCTCCAAGTCCCACAATTCTCCGAAATATGATGCATATTTTGCCTGATAGTCTACTGCTTCATTCCCTCTTGATATTGGATCTTCTCTATTTATGTAGGCTTTGCACTTCACTGATGCTACTTCCTCTGGGTATGTTATGACATTTATGAATTCCCCCCGCAGCAGGGCATGCTACACTGTGGTTCCACCTGCCCTTCTGAATCCCCTTCTGAGCCACTTAGCCAACCCTGAATGTACTGTGGAGGTGACATTAGCACTATCTGAATAAACTGTCACTCTTATCCCGACACTATTTTGTAATGCCAATATTAATGCCACTAATTCTGCAGCTTGTGCTGGAGGGGCCCCTGAGGGACCCTCGGATGTGGAAACAAGGCACAATCACCACACACAAACTGATACGCCAGACACAAGGTTGTATTCCCAAAATCTAGGGTTTATTGCAAAAACAAATACTCCCAGTTGGCCAAATGGTCCCATGCCCCGCGACGTGTGTCTAACAGACCTCGGGGGACGCAAGAGAGCGAAAATCGTACATCAGTTACATATATACAAAATGAGCATCTTACAATCAGTAATGACACATTTGACACATTCAATGCCGCCCCTAATTCATTCCCTTTGAAGTGGAGGCGATGATTGACCATGGTGACGAATATGACACTTTAGATCACCATATTTAGTAACAGTTTGCAATCTCGAATTCACAAACACTATTCTTTATTTGTGAGAACACAGCGCTTCTGTTTTCATGGACAAGCTGCGCGTAGGGGGACTGGCACATTCCAGGCCTTACTATCTCCTGGTTTTGATTCACGCTCTAGAGGTCAGCTTGCTCTACAGGGCTCACAGTGCTCAGAAGGGGGGGGCATAAAGAAGAACATAATTCAAACCCTTTAATATTAGTTTTGTGCATTGCTATTCTTTTAAGGCGACTCACTGGCATCCGTGTACTGATAAGAATGCCTTGCTCCCTGCTTCCAAGGATATGTGAAGGATGAAAACAGGCTTTTGTCTGGCTCCTCGCGCAATGTTTCAACATGTCTTTAATAACCTTGGACCATTGAAGTAGAATAATATCTACAGCAAGGCAGTTTTACATGAGGCAAAGTGGCGATGTTAAAGACAAACATAGAGAAAACAAAATGGCGATTCTGGTCACCTAAAAATGGCTGCACTCTAGTTGAACTAATAGCTACGTAATAAGTAATGGGCATATATTCTTTATATTTTAAATGAGGCGGTTGGTCTTTGGCCAACCAATTATCCTGCATTGCCTTCTGTTCGAGTAGTGTCTACTTTTCTAGACTGACAAACTCTCCTCTTGGCCGTATGCCAAACACCTCATCCATACATTGCATCTTCCTCTGACTAAGTGTTTAGATCAGACTCGGAATCTGATTCGAACTCTGACTCAAATACGCTCTCAGATTCCTCCTTTTCATCATCGATATTAATTGCCATGAATTCTTTAATTGTTTTGGGTTCATTATCATTGTGTGTATTTGGTCTAGTAATGGGTTTTCGTTCTACCATTTGAACACGTTCCTCAATAATTTCTGTGCATGAATATTCCTAAAATTGCTACTAAAATTGCAAATGGCTTCCATCCCCTGGACCGTAACACTTCCCAGAACCAGGAGCTTATATTTATCTCCCAACCACTCTCAGGAAGGTGAAGGTCAGAGCTTAATACATGCAATTTTCTTATCGCTTTGAAAATTGTGGGAGAGGAGTCACTTACAAATACGCAACACGCTGATCCCACGATTTTGCAAACACCGCCGCGATCAGCTAAGATTATATCAAGGGCCATTGTGTTTTGCAGTGACATCTATCTAATTCCTTTTTCCTCAAGAGTCATATTGTATAATATGTCGGTGGTTCCATTTATTGTTTCTTCCAATATTCTAGACAATCGTCTTATGTTATAGGAGTGTATCGCCTGGCCACAAAATGGTATGAATGATTTTGCCATGTCCCCTACAATCAACCCGTCTTCAATATTCCGGCGAGGTCGTGACCTGGTCAATTTGGTTATATCTGATATTTTTAAAAGAAACACCCCAGGAAACAGGAAGCCTAAATAACACGTGCCTCCCCAGTTCCTAGGTAACCAAGGATATGCTTTTTCTCCACATATAAAATACACAGGATCTCCCACATATATTGGTTCCACTTCTTTATCAAGGAATGTTATGTTCTTGCATCTGGTAAATGTTCCTACCTGGAAAGAACCCTTTTTCTTTAAACAGAATGAGTGTTATAATTCATTGTATATGAAGGGGGTTCGCATCCTTATTCCCTTCTGGGTTCATGTGGGACGTGATCACAGAAGATTTATAAGGTACAGACAATCTATCCTGTAGCATTATTGCTGGTGTAATTAATCGTCTTTTATGGAATATAGAGCAACCCACCGGTTTCATAATCACTTCCTCGAATTCATTCATGTTTGTTTTGTCTAATTGACCAGTTTCACTTTCATTCCATTTCCCATAATATAAGGCACTCAGAGAAGCATAACATGCAGAAGTCAATGGCGGGGGCTGTACATACCATCCTATTTCCTTACCACCATGCTGTGGCAGGTGGGCACAGACCCAACAGTTGTTCTTTCTTAGTATTGAGTGTGTCATGTTCATTATCAATAGTAATGTGGTGTTCCCATATCCTTCCCTATGTCTCTCTTCCATTGGGGACAAGGTATAGGAAATCACATGGACTGGGCTTTCCGTCGTGGAAATGTTCACAATAGGCAACAGTACCTCAAGGGGGTGCATTTCTTCTAGGTACCATAATACTGATATGGTCAATATTGGGGCTAATATACACATTATACACATTATTATCGTTAAACCCAACATACAATTCTTTTGACCATGTCCCTTTTTACCTTTCTATGTACTGCGTTTAACTCGCTATCAGCATTGGTGCAGAAGGAGACGTTGGCTGGCTCCGGCATCTTCCCTCGTTGTTCTGCTCTCGCCGTGTTCGTCGTGAATATCCCCTGCTGATGCGCTTGTTGGGAGGGTCAGAGAGTTCGATAAATGTCTACAGTCCTTCCATGCCAGTTCTCGTTCAGCCTGGATTACTCATTTGTTTGGTAAGATTCCCGTGCATTGGCACATTGCTCTAGAGTTTCAGAGCAGTTGCCTTTGTACCATGTGCGCCCCGCTTGTTCACTCGGGTTCCGGACACATGGATTTAGCACCGAGGAGTTGCGTTTGATGAGCTGTCTAGCTTGCACAACTCACGCCATTCTCCTCTAGGCCTCCGGTTCCTACTTCATCTGAGGCAATAAAATCACAAAAAGCTGAAGATGTGATCACTCAATTTTTCTGCTCCGCAGGTTATACTGATTTGCTCCCGGTATCGTGTGGTCGACAAATAGTGCGGGTGCACTTCCGGTCTCAAGCTTGGAGTCAGCCTGGGGCACAATGGCAGATGATGATGAGTGCCCAGGTGACGATGCAGGCTGCGGCGCAACAGAAGTGTCATGATCTCTGCTTCCAAAAGATCAGGACTTGCCCGACTCCCTTGGAAGCAGACCCATAACCCCGGTTCCAAGTGCCAGCCAGTCCCAATTGGGACCTTTTGGACCCTGTCCTGGCGCCTGTGGCACCAGGCTCATAAAGATGCCCAGTCCCAGCGCTGGAAGCGCCGGGCTCATAATGCTTGGGTGGACTTACCTGCAGCAGACCATGCTGCTTACTTACCTGCCAGTTGAACCCCTGATCCTCTTCTGTTTGGGACTACTTTTCCTGTTGGGTGGGGCAGGAGCCACTCCCTAGGTTCAGAACACTGGAACTCTTCTGGAAAGCAGGAACTCTTTTCTTAGGCGTGGCTGTGGAAGGAGACACCTAAGCACTACAGGAGGCTATTTAAACCACACCCGATGGATGAATCTTGCTTTGCGTTATTCTGCATTCTCTGCAGCAGAACGCTCATCGTGTCTTCTGCTTCTGATCCTGGGCCTAAGGGAACAAAGGCTTACCATCCTGGAATCCAGTCTTCAGCAGCACCTGTAAAGACAAAGAAAGAACAGGTTAGCACTACGGTCTTCAGTGGCAGCGCATCTCTTACCTGGTCCATCGGCTGTCACCAACGCCTCGCGCTGCATTCCGGCATCTGAAAGACAAAGGCTTACCTACTCTTCGCATGCTCCGGAGGTCTTTGCACTGCATTCCGGCATCTGAAAGACAAAAGCTTACCAGCTCTTCGCACGCTCCGGAGGCCTTCGGCGCTGCATCCCGCATCTGAAAGACAAAAGAAGGTGCGTTTAAAGACATTGGGCAACTTTATTACTCACGTGCCATTACTCCTTCCCACGCCGAATCCAGTGGGTATTCCAGCACCCTTCAGCTTCTCTAAAGCTCCGAACTTGTACCTGCAAGATAAAAGGGACAGTTAGTGCGCATCGTGAAGCAGGCTACAAGCGCTTACTTACGTGCTTCCAGGCGCTTCTATTCCTCACGCGGGTTCGATCCTCAGCTCTCATCAGCCCGCCATCCACCATCGCCGGAACCCTGCAAAACAAGAGATATCATTACAAAAGACTTTTAAGACATTTGAAGTGCCCAGAACTTACCGTTCGTGCAGTTAACGACGGACAGCAGTCCTCTGAGGTCAAGAGGCCTGCACCCTTATCCAGTGAAGAAACTGGTTACGGCACCCTGCCCCGAGGCAGATGGAGAGCTCGGCGTTCACTTACCTAAGGTGAGGGTGTTAACCTTTGGGGTTCTACAGGAGAAGAGAAAAGGAAGAGGAGAGAGGCACCCAATAACCCCAGTTCATTAATCCCATATTTTCTATCTGCAGACATCTTACTCTTCGAGTCAGACATACATTGCACAGAGGTCCAGCCCAAAGAGCCAACCGTGTGTTACACATCACCTTTGAAGATACGGCATTCACCCAGTCAAGACCGGCGCCTCTGCGGGAATCAGGTGAGCGTTACAGAACGCAAAGCCTATCGCAAAACTCCCACCCAGGCGCTATGGAAACCTCGGATACCGACCAGCTAGCCCAGTTACTTGGGGAACTAAGAGCAGAAGTGCATGCAGCCCGTCAGGAAATGAATGCTCTAAGAAGGGAACTGATTATTTCCAAGGAGTGAACAGACGATATCGCTAGACAATTGCTACAGTCACAAGCCGGACAAACTCCGTTACCCGCATCAGGGGCAAATCTTCCTTCAACATCCTCTACGAACCCAGTGCAGATCAACCTACCTGGGAATGTACCTCTGGCTCCGCCCGAACGATTTTCTGGTGACCCAAAGAGGTTTGCAGTATTTATTAATCAGTGCCGGTTGCACTTCTTATGCCGGCCAGCAGCCTTTCCAACTGATCAAGCTAAGGTAGCTTTCGTGCTTTTGTACCTTAGTGGCAATGCGGCAGACTGGTCGATCCCTCTAGTTAATCAAGATGATCCGGTTCTCCATGATTTTCGAGCTTTTCAGCTCAGTATGGAAAAACTGTTTGCAAGGCATTCACAGGGGCAGGCCTTGGACAATGAGCTCCTTTCATTGCGACAGGGTAATCAAGACCTTTTGGCTTATATTGCGTCTTTCAACAGACTGATAGTGGAAACTCGATGGCCTGAGGACAAAAGGATTACGCTGTTTTATAGAGGTCTACGTGGAGAGCTCAAAGATGTTAGCCCAAGTAGTGAATCCCCCGCAAGACTGTTCGGACTATATTGACTTAGTCGTTCAAATTGACCACAGACTGCAGAACAGGAAGGCCGATCGTTCCAAGTTTGATGCTCGAGTATTTTCCAAACCACCAACTCCTACTAAAGGAGTAGACTCCGGGGAACCCATGCAAATAGGGGGCCTGAAAGGACCACTAACACAAAAGGAGCGGGAAAGGAGAAAACAGCTGCAATTATGCCTCTATGGGGGAAACTCGGGGCACTTTCTTCGAGACTGTCCGGTGAAACCAGCCAAGAAGGCAGTAGGAGCTGCAGTTACCAGGGTCACAAACTCTGAGCAGGGAAACGACCTCGCCCGACAAGAATAGAGGTCCTCTTGCCGAGCGTTAAAACCAGTTCCGTGACCTCGCATTTCGTGATACCTATGGTCCTCATTAGCCCTGAACAGCCGGATCGATTACATGCGATTGAAACTTACGTCGACAGCGGTGCCATCGGCAATTATGTGGATCATGAAATGGTTTTGAGGATGAATCTGACTCTTTGTCCAAAGGCTGTAAAGGACGTCATTACTACGGTGGATGGTACGGAGATAGCCTCCGGACCAGTAACGCATACCACCCAAGAAGTTTCGCTAGTAAGTCAAGATGGACACCATGAGAAGATCGTGTTCGATGTGATCAAAGCCCCCCAGTTCCAGATTATTCTAGGAATTCCTTGGTTAGAGAAGCACAATCCTCAGATCGATTGGCGAGCAAGAACGGTTCAGTTTCCAGAATGTGTCTCCACTTGTCACCCTCGACCTGGTGTTGCACTGGCAGCAATTTCCTCGGAGGCTCCTCAGTTACATCCTGAATACCTAGAATTCCAAGATGTTTTCCGGAAGGATCAGGCTAACTCTCTACCTCCTCATAGGTCTTATGACTGCCAGATAGACCTGATACCTGGATCTACTCCTCCTTGTAGTAGAATTTATGCCCTCACCGAGCCTGAGAATCTTCACCTCCGACAATACCTGGATCAATACCTAGCAAATGGTTTTATTCGTCCTTCCAAGTCCCCTGCTTCCTCAGCTTTGTTCTTCATTCCAAAAAAAGAAGGGGACCTTAGAACTTGTATAGATTATCGCGCCCTGAACCAGATCACCGTTAAGAATAGATATCCGTTACCTTTGATCCCTGAACTCCTGGACCAAGTCAGAAAAGCATGCATATATACAAAGCTGAATCTTAGAGGAGCCTACCACTTGGTACGAGTAAAAGAGGGCGATGAATGGAAGACGGCCTTCCGCACCAAGTATGGGCTATTTGAATATCTGGTCATGCCCTTCGGACTTTGCAATGCCCCGGCCGCCTTTCAATATTTTATGAACGATGTCCTCAGAGAGCTCATAGATGTATGTGTTGTTGTTTACATTGACATCCTCGTTTATTCTTCATCGGAAACTGAACATCGGAAACACGTGAAAATGGTCCTCGAGAGATTGCGTCAACACAAACTTTTCGCTAAGTTGGAAAAATGTGTTTTCAACGTGACTGAAGTTGAATTCTTGGGATTCATATTATCACCTAGCGGAGTGCGTATGGATTCAAAGAAGGTCGATGCAATTCTCAAATGGCCATCGCCATCCTCCGTAAAAGGTGTTCAAAGCATGTTAGGCTTCGCTAACTTTTACCGCAGGTTTATCCCCGAATTCTCTCAAATAGTCCAGCCCATCACCGCCTTGTTAAAGAAAAACAAACGTTTTGAATGGTCTACCGAGGCGGAACAAGCTTTCCAGAATTTGAAGACTAGATTTATCTCTGCACCGATCTTAAAACATCCTCGCCCAGAACTCCCCTACATCGTTGAAACTGATGCTTCGAGCCTTGCCATGGGGGCAGTTCTATCACAAAAGGACCCAGTAACCAATCAGTTGCATCCCGTGGCATTTTGGTCCCGCAAATTCTCGCCTCCTGAAATCAATTACACTATTACTGATAAGGAACTTCTAGCTATCAAGTCCGCCTTTAAGGCTTGGCGGCATTATCTTCTGGAGGCCCGACACACCGTTACTGTGATTACAGATCACCGAAACCTGCAATATTTGAAAACCGCAAAAGCTCAATCCTCTAGGCAACTCCGTTGGGCACTATTCTTTGCCGAGTTTGACTTCATAATTACCTATCGACCTGGTACAAAAAACGGTAAAGCTGATGCCCTTTCTCGGATGGGAGTGGAAGAACATTTGATCAATCCTAAACCTGTACCTATTATTCCCGAACAAAGAATTCTAGGTGTAATCGCCACACAATCCATAGAGGAAGTTAAGGATAAAGGCAGGCTACTGGTAACTCCAGCAGACATACAGAATTGGCATCTGCAGGGAAAGGACTTTACGGTGAAGGACAACCTATTATATTTCCAAGAACGGTTATACCTGCCCAGCACAGATTTACAGAAAAAGGTAATCTCTTGTTATCACGATTCTTTAATGGAAGGACATCCCGGTATGACCAAGACCTCGGAAAAGATCAAGCGCTACTTCTGGTGGCCGTCTTGGAAAAAAGATATCAGAGACTTTATAATGTCCTGTGGAGTATGCGCCCAAAACAAGAGTCAAAAGGAAAAACCAGCCGGCCTCTTACGCCCTATTGACATCCCGCCTCGCCCTTGGCATACGCTTTCTATGGACTTCATCACCGATCTACCTCCATGCTCCGGATACAATACGATCCTAGTAATCGTGGACCTATTCTCCAAGATGGCGCATTTCATTCCACTCAAAGGCTTACCAACAGCAGCAACTCTGGCCCGAGAATTTCTCGAAAACATCGTCCGACTGCACGGTTTTCCTTCAGTTCTAATTTCGGATCGAGGTAGTCAATTTATTTCTCATTTTTGGCAAAGTTGCCGTCGGTCGGCTCAAATTGATGTGAGACTTTCGACCAGCCACCACCCTCAAACCGACGGACAAACCGAGAGGACCAATCAAACTCTGGAACAGTATTTGCGCTGCATGCTACAACAAACTGAAAAAACTTGGAAAGATATCCTTTGGATAGCCGAATATGCCTACAATAACTCTGTCCACTCGGGAACTGGGAAGACCCCGTTTTTTCTTTTATACGGTAGTCACCATCGAACCTCGGAGTTGGATCCACTCCAAGATCTTGGAACACCAGCAGTAGACCAGCTGCATTCTACAATCACCTAAGCCTTTAAGGAAGCCGTTTCTCACCTTCAAAGGGCTAAAGAACAATACAAGAAAGGAGCAGACCAACATCGGAAGGAAGCCCCCCAATATCAAGTAGGAGATGTTATCCACCAAATATCTACCTCTAAAAGGACCACGCACATTCAACCCAAGATACCTTGGTCCCTATTCCATCACTACCATAGTAAATCCAGTAGCGGTTAAGTTGGACTTGCCCCCCTCACATGGAGATACATCCGGTCTTCCACGTCTCTCTATTAAAACCCGTGCAACCTCAAACCCGACTAACTACATCTCCAAAACCTATTCTAGTTGATGGAGAACTCGAGTTTGAAGTCAAAAGCATCCTGGATTCCAAG
Organism: Ambystoma mexicanum; assembly: GCF_040938575.1. Taxonomy (NCBI): domain Eukaryota; kingdom Metazoa; phylum Chordata; class Amphibia; order Caudata; family Ambystomatidae; genus Ambystoma; species Ambystoma mexicanum. The sequence continues at coordinate 294,101,364 of NC_090922.1, forward strand.
ATCTCCAAATCTAAACTATTTTACCTGATTGACTGGAAAGGCTACGGTCCCCAAGAAAGATCCTGGGAACCTGCAGAATATGTCCACGCGCCTCGTCTAATCAAAAGATTTCATCGAACATTTCCTAACAAGCCCAAACCCCCGGAGAAGCCCGGTTTGGGAGGGGCCTTGAGGGGGGGTGCTGTCAGTATCTCTGCTTCCAAAAGATCAGGACTTGCCCGACTCCCTTGGAAGCAGACCCATAACCCCGGTTCCGAGTGCCAGCCAGTCCCAGTTGGGACCTTTTGGACCCTGTCCTGGCGCCAGTGGCACCAGGCTCATAAAGATGCCCAGTCCCAGCGCTGGAAGCGCCGGGCTCATAATGCTTCGGTGGACTTACCTGCAGCAGACCATGCTGCTTACTTACCTGCCAGTTGAACCCCTGATCCTCTTCTGTTTGGGACTACTTTTCCTGTTGGGTGGGGCAGGAGCCACTCCCTAGGTTCAGAACACTGGAACTCTTCTGGAAAGCAGGAACTCTTTTCTTACCTAGGCGTGGCTGTGGAAGGAGACACCTAAGCACTACAGGAGGCTATTTAAACCACACCCGATGGATGAATCTTGCTTTGCGTTATTCTGCATTCTCTGCAGCAGAACGCTCATCGTGTCTTCTGCTCCTGATCCTGGGCCTAAGGGAACAAAGGCTTACCATCCTGGAATCCAGTCTTCAGCAGCACCTGTAAAGACAAAGAAAGAACAGGTTAGCACTACGGTCTTCAGTGGTAGCGCATCTCTTACCTGGTCCATCGGCTGTCACCAACGCCTCGCGCTGCATTCCGGCATCTGAAAGACAAAGGCTTACCTACTCTTCGCATGCTCCGGAGGTCTTCGCACTGCATTCCAGCATCTGAAGGACAAAAGCTTACCTGTTCTTCGCATGCTCCGGAGGCCTTCGGCGCTGCATCCCGCATCTGAAAGACAAAAGAAGGTGCGTTTAAAGACATTGGGCAACTTTATTACTCACGTGCCATTACTCCTTCCCACGCCGAATCCAGTGGGTATTCCAGCACCCTTCAGCTTCTCTAAAGCTCCGAACTTGTACCTGCAAGATAAAAGGGACAGTTAGTGCGCATCGTGAAGCAGGCTACAAGCGCTTACTTACGTGCTTCCAGGCGCTTCTATTCCTCACGCGGGTTCGATCCTCAACTCTCATCAGCCCGCCATCCGCCATCGCCGGAACCCTGCAAAACAAGAGATATCATTACAAAAGACTTTTAAGACATTTGAAGTGCCCAGAACTTACCGTTCGTGCAGTTAACGACGGACAGCAGTCCTCTGAGGTCAAGAGGCCTGCACCCTTATCCAGTGAAGAAACTGGTTACGGCACCCTGCCCCGAGGCAGATGGAGAGCTCAGCGTTCACTTACCTAAGGTGAGGGTGTTAACCTTTGGGGTTCTACAGGAGAAGAGAAAAGGAAGAGGAGAGAGGCACCCAATAACCCCAGTTCATTAATCCCATATTTTCTATCTGCAGACATCTTACTCTTCGAGTCAGACATACAGTGCACAGAGGTCCAGCCCAAAGAGCCAACCGTGTGTTACACATCACCTTTGAAGATACGGCATTCACCCAGTCAAGACCGGCGCCTCTGCGGGAATCAGGTGAGCGTTACAAGAAGATGGTGGGCACTACAGAGGTATACGCTTGATATCAGCCAGCAGTGATGCAGAATCTGCTGGACAACGTTGGGGCGCCCTTTGCCCTTCCTCTCTTAAGGCAATCTCATCAGGCTTTGTTTCAGGATCAGGCAGTTTTTGTGGCAAGGAACTGGCAATTGCATTTTTAGTTTCTGGAGCCGCTGCTGTCTCTTTCTGGTCTTTGTCCCAATCAGGCGAATTCTCAAATGGCAGTGGGACTTTCTTGGCATGCGTGGGGTGAATCCACGCTTTCCGTCCATCCACGCGTATCGCTGTCTGCATGGTCAAAAGGATTTGGTAGGGCCCACGCCACCTGTGTGCCAGCAATGTTTTCCGCTCATAATTTCTATTCAGCACCCAGGTTCCTGGCTCCAATGCATGTCCTGGTCCAGTGTACCTCACCGGTAATGCCTCCTGCACCTGCTGATGAATCAAACACAGTTTCTTTACTAAAAAAGTACAATAAATGCTGAATACAGGGTATTCTACCTCTCTCATTCTTTTTGGCTGGGGTGCACACCACACATTAGCCGGTCTTCCTATTATGATTTCGTATGGGGAGAGCCCAGTTCTGGCTTGCACTGATGTTCGCGTACACAGTAACGCTATTGGCATGCATCTACCCAACTTAGCTTGCTGCCTGCACAAATCTTACTTATTTTGGATTTCAGGATGCCGTTATGAAGTTCAATAAGTCAGCCACTCATGGGATGCCTGGAACAATGGAATTGCTAATCGATTTGGAGACCTGCACAAATCTGCAATATTACTGCACCTACAACATGCGGACCATTGTCCGACCATATGACACGGGGCAGACCGAAGCGAGAGAAATACTCTTTTAGCATTACTTTCGCCGTGCTCATGGCTGTGCAGTCTTTAATGGATACGCTTCCACCCATTTGCTGAATGCACATATGATCACCAGAACATACTTCAGGTTTTGGCATCTCTCCATTTCTATGAAGTCAAAGTGGATCACTTCGAATGGCATAGAGGGAGGTCCGAAACTTCCTGTTGGAGTCACTGTTCACTTCCCCACATTGTGCTGTAGGCACGTTATGCAGTTCTGTACTAGCCTTTCGGCTTTCTTTTTTATGAGAGGATTTTCCCAGACCGTGGCTAAATGTTGGACTATTTTCTTCGCACAGATGTGGGTGGGACTGTGAGCCATTGTTACCATCGCATTTACATAAGCATTCGGCAACATCCAATTCCCGCTCTTCTTGTCAACCCAACAACCCTCCAAGTCTAGTTCTGCAGAGCGCTTGGCCCATCCCTGTATTTCGTCAGCGGTAGCTTCCGCCTGCATCTCTCTAACAGTTACAATTCCATTTTCTATCATACAGGGTACTTCCTTCGATTGTACTGTTAACATTTTTGTATTCAAATCAGTGGTAGTTTGTTTCTCAATTCTGTCTGCAAATGCATTTCTTTCTCCCACTTTGCACGTCACCTTTTTATGCGCCTCGCATTTCACTATCGCAAGATGCTTTGGACACGTAAGTCCAAATAGTAATCATACAATCAAAGGACCATGTTGAATTCTAGCCCCATGTGATGTTGGGAAACCTCTCTCGGCCCACAGTCGGCCGAAGTTATGAACCATGCCAAAGGCGTACTGGCTATCAGTGTAGATATTTACGCTCAAGTTCTCTGAAATTTCACAAGCCCTTGTTAAGGCAATTATCTCTGCTGCTTGGGCAGAGTTGTATGGGATTCTTTTACTTTCCACAATGCTTTTTAACGTGGTGATAGCGTATGCGGCGGTTGAAGTGCTGTCAGGTAATTTAAAGCAAGAACCATCACAAAACAGTTCTCCATCTGGTTCTTTTAGTGGCGTATCGTGTAGATCAATTCTCCCTTTTGTTTCTTCCCCAGTAACCATTAATCAATCATGGGGAGATGATTCAGTCTCATCAATGTTTTCCCTGGGCATTGGCATTAATTCTGCTGGATTCAAAGCGCTACACCTCATGATTTGGATGTGGGGGGCGAACAATACAATTTCATATCTAGTCAATCTAGCAGAGGTGAGGTGTTGCGTCTGCGTTCTATTGAGTAGAACATCTATGGCATGTGGCACCATTACAATTAAGGTGTGCCCCAATACCATCCCTTCTGTTTGATTTAATGATGCAGCAGCCGCTGCAACAGCTTGCAAACATAGTGGTAGTGCGCTCGCTACAGGGCCCGGCGCGGAAGAAAAATAACCACACGGCCTATTTCTTCCACCTTCTTCCTGTGTTAGGACAGACAACGCACATCCTTCGCTCTCATGCACAAACATCCTAAAAACCTTTTCATAATTCGGTGTGCCCAAAACTGGAGCAGAACTCAAAATGTTTTTTAGCGAGTCAAATGCTTTCTGACATTCTTCATTCCACTGCAAAGGCATCACAGCATCCTTTTTTGTCAATTCCACCATTGCTTTTACAATTAAGGCGAAGTTCACAATCCATTGACAGCAAAATGAAGCCTTGCCAATTATAGCTCTGACTTCCTTCTGCGTCTTTGGAATAGGCATACCAGAAATGCTCTCTATCCTCTCTGGCGTTAATCTTCTCCCTTCCTTTGAAAGTAAGTAACCCAAATAAGCCACTTCTTTCTGACAGTACTGGAATTTCTTTAAGCTTGCTTTATGGCCATGCACAGCTAGATGGGTCAATACTGAGACAGTACCTTTTTTACAAATCTCTTCTGTGTCAGCAGCGATTAACAAATCGTCAATGTATTGCAACAACACACAATCTGCCGGTAATTCTAACATGTCTAGCTGTTCTTTCAATGCTCTACTGTATATGCTCAGACTTTCAATATAGCCTTGTGGAATGCGTGTGAATGTGAATGATCGTCATCCTAAAGTGAAAGCAAATAAATACCTGCTTTTTTTGTGTACTGGAATGCTAAAGAAAGTGTTCTTCAAATCGATAACACTAAAGTATTCTGCCGATGCCGGGATCATTGTCAATATCGTAGTGACATCTGATACTAACGGAAATTGGGGATCTACTACTTTGTTTAGTGCACGGAGATCAATTATGAAACGGTACGGTACCTCATTACCCCCTTTCTTATACACTGGAAGAATGGGGCTGTTGCAAACATTGCCTGTAATTTATTCATTCACTCCCAATTTTACCAAATCAGAAACAATACTTTTCAATCCTTTCTCTCCTTCTGCTGAAATTTTATACTGTGGAATACGTGGTAACGTCACTCCTTCTTTCAAAACAATTGTCATTCATGGCTCAAATACAAGTTGGCACCTCACTCAATTCCCCTGTTAAAGATTTTGTCACAAATTCAGAAGTCGGCCCACTCAGAGGAGAAATAGTCAAAAATACCCCATCTGGTGTGCAGTGGATAACCGCGCTTAGCTTTTTCAATAGATTCAATCCTAGGAGGCCTTCTCCACAATTCTCTCTCAAAAGAAATAGACAATGTTCAGTAAAAGGCCCTATTGTCACTGGTACTGGTTTGGACTCGGGATTTATTACTGGGGTGCCTGCGAACCCTACTGACATATTTTGTCGCCCTGACGGAGGTATATCTGGAACCAAGTGATGATCTATTGAGCACCTCTGTGCACCCGTGTCTATGAGAAATCTATGCTCTTCATTCCCAACTTTCATTTCTACGTAGGGTCCTTTCTGATTGACAGGAATGGATATTGGTTCCGACCCCTGTCCTGGGCTGTCCTACTGGGGTAACAACACATCATCCGAGGTGTAATCACTACTATTATTATAGTATGCACCTGTCTGAGTATCAAAAATATTTCCACCTCTTCCTCTGTTTCCACTTTGATTAGCCTGATTAGCCTGATGATTTTGACTCTGAGTAAAAGCATTTTGATTCGGCGCCTGGCCCTGATTTTGTGCACCATTCCCTTGACTATTCTGGTGCTGCTGCATATGGTTTCTATTATGGCCATTTGTTCCTGGATGCCCTCTGCTGTCTCCTCTGACCATATCCGCCTCGATTTTGCAACTGTGGACATTGTGCCCGCCAGTGTCCTTCCTCTCTACAATATGCACATTGGTTTAACCCCAGAGGCCCTCCATGCATATTCAAATTGCCCCTGCTCTGCACATTTCCCCTTCCCCTGTTATGTCCTGCTACCTGCTGAAGTAACACTCTCACTATTGTTCGCAGGGCTTCTATTCTTATTTGTAAAGGGTACTCATTACATATCTCATTTAATTCACCCACAGGAATCCTTGGGCTTGACATCCATCACATTGTTTCCCGCATACACACCCCCAATCTTTGCTTATCACCTATCTGTCCCGGTGGTGGCAAGGATTTTTGCATATAAAACCCTGTTGCTTTCCTCCTACTTCTCTCAATATCTTTCCTCCTGAACCCCAGTGTGGCAAGTATTTCAGAATACTCTTCATCAAGTTCATGCACTTCTATTTCCTCATCTCTCCCTCTACAACGGGCCAATGCATTCAAATCCAACAATCGATGAGGTGGTAACTTCCCAACTAACTTTTTCCATTGCGCCGACAAATATTCCCCCATGCATTCCAACAATACCTGTTTTTCGTTGCTCTTCCTGAAGTCATGTATTGACGCTAACGTGGCCATCCCAGCGTTCCCGTCTATATACATTTCTGCTTGCTCTTGCAGCTCACACTTTCTCACCTTGCTAATCGTGCTGCGGGTCACTCTCACACACTCGCTTTGTTCTAATTCGCTTATGGGGGGCGCAGTTGGAACAGAAATACCCCCTTGAGCGGAAGGTGTGGAAGGGGCAGTGGGCACGGGAGAGATCTGCTGGGGCTGTGATGGTTGCGAAACACTCGGGGCTGGCTGACTAGAGGGCGGTACAATTACTAATGCTGCCTGTGACTGTATTGGAGTTGGGACAGGCTGAGCAATAGGAGGGGGTTGGGTGGCGGCTACTAACGTGATCTTCTTAGTTTCACTTCTCGGGCCTTGTTTTGTCTCGGTTAGTATTTTGTTTATTAATTCATCTGATGAATGTAACTCTCTCTGTGGATATATTTTTTCAATATTCAACTGGTCGCGTCTATTTGCCTTTCTCAAACTATCGCTCCACTCCTCCTCTTTTTCCTCCGCTCTCTCTGCTTTTGGCTTATGCCTGCACGCATGTTTCCCTCTACTTCTAAATCGCAGCATTGCTTCCCTCCTCCGATATCAAGTGCCGCAGGATGCGCTTTCTTACTTATCAAAACCTTTTCCAGGTTATCTATCCGATCCATCTCAAAACTACCATTCCTCGGCCATTGAAGGTTTTCCTGCTTTCTGGTTTGCTTATGCCAAATTTCACAAAACATTATCGCTCCCACACCATACTTCACATACATATCATAAGCCGGCATTCCCCCCGGAGGCGCAACCTGGCCAGTTTCCAAAGATTGTTCGCCGCAGCGGAAAAAACCCGCTAAGGTGGACAATACCCCAGGCATGTTTTAACCTTACCCTTAGCTAATCAAACTTACTCTGGGTGTTTGATTTTGCAAAATCAACTCTCAACCAATATCAGGATTACTTACGAATCGGGCACGACTCACCTGATTAGTCAATTTGTCTTTTCAAGACACAATTCGTCCATATACTGACGCAACCAATGACATTGTGTCTGCGTATCTCGGCACTGCCTTGTTTCGGGACCCTTGCCCCCTTGTTCGCTGGCCAGGCACGTCGATCAGGGATCAGATGTGTGGCGCCCTGGACACCTCTTGATCCCGGCTCGATCGCTCCCGTCCTCGCCCTTCTTGCCGCCTTCATCAATTTGCAACGTACACGATGGAACCAGTGGGGGAGGGTCCCTATTCGGGCGCCATCTTGAAAGGGCCCCTGAGGGACCCTCTGATGTGGAAACGAGGCACAATCACCACACACACGAACTGATATGCCAGACACAAGGTTGTATTCCCAAAATCTAGGGTTTCTTGCAAAAACAAATAGTCCCAGTTGGCCAAATGGTCCCATGCCCCGCGACGTGTGTCTAACAGACCACGGGGATGCAAGAGAGCGAACACCGTACATCAGTTACATATATACAAAATGAGCATCTTACAACTAGTAATGATACATTCGATGCCGCCCCTTATTCATTCCCTTTGAAGTGGAGGCGTTGATTGACCATGGTGACGAATATGACACTTTAGATCACCATATTTAGTAACCGTTTGCAATCTCGAATTCACAGACACTATTCTTTATTTGTGAGAACACAGCGCTTCTGTTTTCATGGACAAGCTGCACGTAGGGGGACTGGCACATTCCAGGCCTTACTATCTCCTGGTTTCGATTCACGCTCTAGAGGTCAGCTTGCTCTCCGGGGCTCACAGCGCTCAGGATGGGGGCCGTGAAGAAGAACATAATTCAAACCCTTTAATGTTAGTTTTGTGCATTGCTGTTCTTTTAAGGAGACTCACTGGCATCCGTGTACTGATAAGAATGCCTTGCTCCCTACTTCCAAGGATATGTGAAGGAGGAAAACAGGTTTTTCTGTCTGGCTCCTCGCGCAATGTTTCAACATGTCTTTATTAACCTTGGACCATTGAAGCAGAATAATATCTACAGCAAAGCAGTTTTACATTAGGCAAAGTGGCGATGTTAAAGAGAAACATAGAGAAAACAAAATGGCGATTCTGGTCACCTTAAAATGGCTGCACTCTAGTTGAACTAATAGCTACGTAATAAGTAATGGGCATATATTCTTTATATTTTAAATGAGGCGGTTGGTCCTCGGCCAACCAATTATCCTGCATTGCCTTCTGTTAGAGGGGTGTCTACTTTTCTAGACTTACAGTGCTGAGTAATGAGGGGGAAACGAACACTGTATATTACTTCACTTGTCCAATCTTCCTTCAACCTTACCACAGCTGCTCCAGTTCTCCTAACCCCATCAGCTTGGTAGATTGTTGATGATCCGTTAATGTACAGTACCTCTTGCCCCTCAAGTGCATCCTCCTCTACCTTGCGTGTTTCATTGAAGAACTCAATGTTTTGTGTGGAATCATGAGCCCATTCACCTGGTTGGTGAACATCTGCTAAGAATTGTGCTGGATTGACATTTTAACACATCACTATCTTTAATTCTGGCACTGATAATATTATTGCATACCCTGTTGCTCTGTGGTGTTAGTGTGCCCTTTGGTTTGTGAAGTATTGCAAAGAGGGCATGCTCTACGTAAGGTGTTGTTGTGCATCCCATTGTTATTGATGTAGCCTTTTCTACTGTGAATGCTGCAGCAGTCAAATGTTTGCACAGGAAGTGACCTTTCATTACTGGGTCCAATTGTGAACTGTAATATGCAACTGGTTTATAGCCCATACTTGTCTTCTTGGTCAGTACTGCTTTCATAACCACGCCATCGGTGTGTGAAAAGAGGAAAAAATATTGTTCGTAATCTGGGGTTGCTAACACTGGTGCTGTGCTTATGGCTTCTTTCAATTCATTGAAAGCATCTGTCATTTCGCTCGTCCAACCCAGTGGCTTTGCCTCTCTCTGTGCTTCTTTGAGGGCTGTTAGAAGTGGACATGTATAAGAGCTCTAGTCGAAGACCTATGATCTACAATAATTACATAATCCAAGGAACTGCTTCAGCTCCCTTACTGTTTTAGGTTGGGGAGTGTTTTGTATTGTCTGTGCTGTTTTGCGGGGCTATTTGTCTCCCATCTTTGGATATTATCTGCCCAATGTATAATACTTCCTTTTTGGCAGTTGTAGAGAAGGAGCTAAGTACCCCCACTACAACCACCTCACCCATATTGCCCATTTGTTGGGAACCAGAGTGTGAGACACGTGCGGTACCAGTGAAAATACTGATACCAAGGAGAATCCTGGAGGCAAGGATCCCATTGAGAAAACCATACCAGACAGTATGATGGCCATTTGAATGAAATCCTGGAAGAAGCAGGACCAATGAATGGCAACCAAGAATGGTGACATCATCCAGAGCCTAGCTGACGTCCATAGAAGAAATGCAGAGACTAGAGAATGCAGATATTCTATAAGGCATCAAGAAAGTATCAAAGATAAGTTGCATCTTGGGATCAAGATGAAGAAACGTACGCTACAGAAATGATGAAGATGTCGAGTCATTTTACATGTGTACATATGCAAAGAAATGTAAGCAGATAAAGTATTCTTAAGGCTAGCGAAGTAGTGAATAGATTGCTGCATGTATCATAGCAGAGCTGGGCTAAAAAAGGAATCTCTTTTCCAGTGTGTCGCAGTTGAAAAACAATTGAATTAACAGGAGTGAAACTCAGAAAGGCGAGACTGAATGAGCCAAGAAGCCAAGGCCATATCAGGCTGGGGTGAGCAGACATTGGATACAAATTGTGTGAAAGAACAAAACTCCTGTTCAGGAGGCATGGACAAAAACAAGGGAGACGTCAGAGGTCTATTCGAAAATAGTATTTTAATGCACCAGAAGCTCCATTTTGTGCTCTTCAGTCACATGGAATGATGAAGTTGGACGAAAATGATGGTCACACTTACGCATGAGGTCAGAGCGTACCTTCACTCTCCTGAAAACTCCTAAGGACACGTTCAAAGCCCTAATAGACAGCAGACCACTGAGATGATCATAGATGAATATGCTAATTGGTGGGAAGCTATGGTTGAAGACTCGCTCACCAGCATCTGGAAGGCCAATCTACGTGCTGCTAACATAGGTGGAAAAGTACTGACGGAGGTTAGAGTGTCAACCAATGTTAGGGGGCCACGTGATTAAGGGTCCTATTGTTGTGTAACCAATGTGACGTTGTGTAGTTAGTGACCTTCGTAGTGACCTGTTTAAAGGGAGGTCTTCATTGCCCCACCTGATGATAAGAAACCGATCACTGTTCTTCACTCTTTTAGACGAGTATGGATCAGATACTTAGAGGTCCCTTAAGGACCTATCACAATTGCCACTAGGTTTTTGTAGTTTGCCACGTAGGATGACGTTAGTAATACAGAGGTTTACGTCATGAATGACGATTTTTTGCTAGAAAAAAATGTTTTTTTTTAGATGCATTGAGAGATCTTGTAATCAGCTGTCTCTTGATGTCCTTTGTACTCCCTGTTTTAGATGATTGATATTAAAACAGTTATCCTTTTGATAACTACCTGAGTCATTTTGATTATTGATGTTTGAGTAACTTCTGCATTCCCATTCATCTCAAGGTATTGCTACATCATCTTAAAGGGCTGGAAGCCTCCAGTTCACACTAGCTTTGTCTACTTTGTACCCCTTGTCTGCCAACACTGTGAGTACATGTACTGAGTCATTCCTGCACGCTCTTTATGTTTCACTACAAATGAGTATGTCATCTACATACTGTAGTATTGTGCTGTCTTTTTGGACATTTGCTAGGTCCATCTGTATTACTCTGTTGTAAATGGATGGTGACTCACAGTACCATTGTCATTGTGGCAACCTAGTATGTTTCCACTTCTGGTTGCGGTACATAAAACTGGTCAAATCTTGTGAATCAGGGTGCAATGATATTGAGAAAAATGTATTTTGAGATCCATAACAGTGAAGTATGTGGCTTCTGCTAGAATTCCACACAGGATCGTTGCAGTGTTTGCTGATACAGGATATTCTGCTTCTACAATGTGGTGTAGATCTTGAATAAAACGCACAGGGCACACTGTTGTGTTGCATGGAGATCCTGATGGCACTAGGATGCCTCTTTGAATGAGGGCGTTGATTGTCTCATAAATGCCCTCATCTGCCCCTTTCGTCAGGGGGTATTGCTTCACTCTAGGTAGTATTGCACCAGGTTTCAGTTTTATTTTCACTCCCCCTTATTCTTTTTATATACCCCACGTCATAGGGACTTGTGGTCCATAAGACGTTGGGTACCTCGGCCAGGTCCTTCTCCAAAAATGCGGGTGGAGCTTCTATTGCCTTTTTCTGTGCTACTTCCCTGTATGTGATATGTGGCCAAAAGCGCACACTCATTTCTGTCTCCGCTCTGTCCTCTGAAAACAGCTCCTCATGTGTTACCTGAGTCAATCTGCATCCTCTGCCACTGCAATTATTGCCCTCTGTGCTTTCCCTTGGTCATCTACTGTGATCCAATCCTGTCGTACTACAATCCCTTCAATGTATATAGCTACTGCTGTTCCTTCATCCTCATCTGATGGTATTTCTGGTCTGAATAGGTAGTCACCTGGTCTTCGCCATACCTTCCCTGCAATGCCTGTCAACCATGTAAGGGCTATGTCTGTTCCATACTGAAACAGTTTGGGGTCTGCTAGCTCCCCTCTCTGCACTATTTTCCCACAATATGACTGAACACATTGTCTTATTGTGAGCATGTGAATGCCTGGTGTTCAGCATATTATGCCTTTGTCTTTGAATGAGATGGTCATGTTGAGTCGGCTCATTATGTCTCAACCTAGTATATTTACAGGTGCATGCTTGAAGTAAAGTAAGGGTAGGGATAGGTTGTGCTCCCCAATAGATAAGGAGATGTTATCAGTATATGGAACCATCTCTCGAGCCCCAGAGAATGCTTGTGTGTTCATGGCATCGCCTGACAACGCGAAAGTCCCTTCCCGAATACATGACCTAGTCGGCCCAGTGTCAACAAGAAAGGAAAAAGATGTGTTACCTTATGTGAGGTTCCTCCGCAGGATTAGGTGTGACCGACAGGATGGTACACAGCAAGTTTGGCTGTGGGCTGTCCTATTGGGGAAATAGGGATAGTGCATTCCCTGTGTAGGGGTTTTTTCCCACTATAGTGACCCCTCCCATTTTCTGTATTTGTACCATTGCAGCCATATCCATGGGCTCTAGGGAGTGGGCATGTACTTGTGCTAGCTGCTTGGCTGGTGTTGCCACCTGAGGCACCATCATCTGGGTTGGCGCTGTTGTTGGCGGTTGCTTGTGGGGGTTGTGCCTGTGAGGGTATCTGTGTCTGCTGCTGAATGTTTTTCATCTGTCCATGTTGCTGTATATCTGGGGCGTAGCAGTCATTCTGCCCTCCCTGATATCCCTGTTCTCCCCACCCTGCTTGCACCTCCTATTTTAGCATGCTTGTGAAATGTGCCCTAGTTGTCCACATGCCCAGCACTGTGGTGGCTCTCTTGCCTGCCATGGGAATCCTCCTTCTCCCCCAACCGATCCCTGTGACATTTGCGGTGTGTGGCCCCGAACCCCTCCTGCATATTGGCCCCATAATGGCCCAAACCCCCGTCCTCTATGGAAGCCTCCCCTCCCTCTGAAGCTCTGTGGGTAGTAACCTCTCCCCATGTATCCTCCTCCCATGGGTGGTGCGTATGTTGGTAGGGTGCTGTATGACTGTTGTGGTTGGAGCGGAGGTTGTGGTTGGGAGATCCCTGTGTGTGCTTGGCTGCGAGGGCTCATTATTAGCGCTCCCTCTAATGCATACTTGGACAATTTTTTCTGTACTAACTTCACTACATCTGCCTTCCTCTCTTCTGCCTTTTGCTTCATCTTTTGTTGCCACAACCTGCAATGATGTATTTCTGGCCAGGCCTTCACCTCCATTACTACTAATTTCCTCAGGTTTTTCTGTAATGGCTCTGGTAACCCTTGCACCAAGATGTGATAAAATATGGCAATCGTTTTGTCCCACGGCTCCCGAGTTTCCAAGCACCAAAGTTCTTGAGTCTCCTGAATGTAATTAGCAGGATCCTCATTGTCGCGCATCTTGCTATGTCTGATGTGTCTGGGAATTGCATCCACAATGTCTGCCATAATGCTGCCCTACAGTTTGCGAATAGTCGTGTGCTGTGTTCTGAAGGGTTACCCCGGGAACCCCGCCCTCTTCCAGATGTCATCAGCTTCGTCACCCAGTATGGAGACCAGCAGTCCTTTGATGTCACCCACTGCTAGCCTGTGTCCCGTCGTTAACTTCTCCATTTTGTAAATCAATTTGCCAGCTCCTCCACTTAACGAGGGTAATCTGCACTTGATGTTTTCCTTATCTGTGTGCTTCCAGGGAACGTACTGTGGTCTCATCCCTACCCTCGCCAATAACGGCATCTGCGAATATGCTGCCCTCTCTTCCGGTGTTTGGCTATACTGCCTTACCTGAATGGGTCCCCTCTCGTCTTCAATTTTTGCACGTATGTCTATGGGTTCCATTGCGTGTGCCTGCTGTGAAGTGTTGTTAGCCCGTACCTGGCGCCCTCTAGAACAGGAATATCCCCTTGATTGCATGATCATTGCCCCATCTCTCCTGTGCCCCGGGAGGTCCCCGAGTCTGCTGCTGTACAATGCCTGAGGGGCTCCCTCCTCTGTTGTCCTTTGTCGTGCTGGCTACTCCTCTGTTGATGTGTCATAAACTCCCAAGAGTTCCCTCCATTAGTACTCATGCAAAAGAGCTTGTTAGACCCTTCCTGTTAGACCTTTCCCTCTCCTCGTCACTATGGTCATCGTCGTTGTCAGAGAAGTTCAATTTTCATGTTACTAGGCTGGGGTCGTGCGGTACATTAAGATCGATGTCTGTTAATTTACATATGTCCTCCTCCCGCACTCCCAAGAGTGTTGCGCTGTGTCCGCTTGGCCTGCCATTGTACTCCCCTGTTTTTTCCTCTTCCCTTTTTTGTCCTCTTCCCGCCTTTTCCTCGCTAATTCACTTTTAATTTGGTCACTTACCTTTTTAACGCCTGTACTTCCTCATCCTTCCTACTTAGTTCCCTTGGCCACCTTTCCATCCTCCACTGTTTCAGCTGCTTTTACTCGTACTTAAGTGATTCCTGCAATAATGTTTTACCTGAACAAGGCCATCTCCATCTCCTTTTCCTCCTCCAACATCTTGTCTTACTTCCCTCTCCATTTCCATCGTCTCTCTTCCTTCACCTCTCTACCATGTCCTTTCGTTCCTTTTGTAATAACACTGAATGCTCTCTCCTATTCTGCTCCCGCAGCTCCAGTTTATTTGCCAATGCTTGCTGTTGCACTTTATCGTCCCTTCCTGGTATTTCTTCTTTGCTCTCTTGAGGTTGTTCATTTCCCTCCTTCCGTAACCAGTCTATCCTTCTGTGGCACCTGTGCCCCAGATCCAAACGTTATATTGCCTTCATTGCACACTCTGCTTCCCCCGCTGTGGGCCCCTTTAATTTCAATAGTATTTGTGTCGCTATCAACGCTTCTGTTCATACACCTGCACACTCATTTTTCGCATGCTGCAGCCCCTCGTCGGCCGTATGCCCTATCCACTGTGGTTGTTCAGTTTGGGCATAAGGTAGTGGTTTATATGTGGGGCCTGAATATCCCTCTGCTGCTTTTAATTCTCTTGAGGGATACAAGCCATGTTCCTCCTCCGCATCATCAGATATTATACTTGGCAGTGAGGGAGGTGGAGAGGAGGGATCCGATCCCTCCTCCTTCACCTCCCGTAAATTTGTCATCCATGGCCTGTCCTCCAGGAACATACGCCACTGTTCAAATATTTCCATGCTTTTAGATAACTTCTTCCCTTTATACGTACTCTGTAGATGGGTCAAAAATGATTGCAGCACGTCTTTAGAGAAACTGCCGTTAGGCGACCATGCCCTTGCTATTTTACCTTCTGTGCTTTTAGACGATTGTATGCTGTACTTTACTATCTTATCTTTATATGGGGGCAGGGTCTTACAGAGATGCTGTATAGGTTGTACTGCCCAGCTATACATGGTTCCCGTTCCACCATATGAATACATAGCAACCCTTTTACCTTACCTCTAGTGGAGGTTTTCGATATCTGCTGTCGAAGGAATGAAACGGTTATAGTACACGGTTTATCAACGTTTTCCACTATGAGCATGCACGGCTCTGCACCTTACACAGCGTGCTCCGTACTCAGCCGCGCCTTCACCAGCAATGCCGCTGTCCAGCACACCCCCTGAACCATGCGCAGGAGTCTTCCACGCACTGCCGCTTGTTTACCTGTCCTCCAATCCCAATTTCACAACACAAACTCCTCGCCTCTCCAACACACCGTCCTATGTACCAACCTATGGGTGACGTCACCTAGCTAAAGTTCAAACGAGTGAAGAGATAATTGTGCACACAAGATGAATGCCTGTTTTCCCTACTCATCGCAAATACGCCCAAACCCAAAATAACACCACAGGTGTCTTCTCACTTCTCCGGGGGTGGAGTATTCTCTTTATTTCTCATGTTTGCTGCAACCGACGCGTTGCCTGACGGCTGAAACGCCTCTCTCCGGCAGGCTTAACCAGACAATACACCTTCCACAAGTTAGGATAGCTCCAGCTAGCCCTTACGGGTATTTGTCATCTAAGCCCTGATCTAAAACGTCCAACACGTGGGAATACTATATCGATATATATATATATATATATATATATATATATATATATATATATATATATATATATTATAGTACTTTGTTAAAGGGACGTTATGGTTAAGTTGCGCTACTAAACACCTATGAAATTTAGTGAAAAAACTTTGTAAGAGGGACGTTATGGTTCCAAATAAAACCTAAAACCCCCTGAAATTCGCCAGTTCTGGTAAGCTAAGCAACCATAACTCGCGCCACCTCTGTGCACTGCTAAGACTAACACCCACAACATCAAAGATGACATCAGAAATGTCATTGATGACATCACTGAAAAGAAGCAGCCTAATTTTAAGTACAAAGAACAACTAAGAAGAAACCTGCTCATTTCAGAAAAAAAGTAACTTGAATACCACCATATTATTTGTACTATTATTCAAACACTTGTAAGGTTAATTCATGCTATTTCTGTGTCTAAAAATAGAGATTGTGCACCATTCTGTCTACAAATCCCCATTTCTTAAACAGAGATTTACAGGCAGAATGACGTACAATTTCTTATTTTTCGACACACAAATAACCCAACCCCTAGAATTTTGACATTATAGAACAAACAACTGTTTTAATTGTGTACCATTAGATTTACTATTTCTACTTCTCCACACCACCAGCTTACTTTCTACTATCATCTGAACCCCAGTTTAGTAGCACATAAATTCAAGAATACCCATCCCAACTAGTTGTAGTTGCCCAATGCACAATCACACACCATTGCATACATCTTTATTATCTTACTCACACACTCATGCACACATACATTAAGAACACCCCAACCCATACCTTCTTTATTTTTTTCAACAGACTCTAAAGAATGCCTACCAAAAATCAAGTCCGTAGAAAGCAATGCAGAAGCAGAGCAAATGAAAATAGAAGTGTCCAAAACAAGCATCCATCTCTAGCAGAATTTGTAAACAAAAAAGTTAAAAACAAAACAGCTAATAGTCATTTAGCGAAACAAAACAAGCTTCAAGTACAGAAACTTTGCCTCCTCTATCAAAATGTAAAACAAACCACAAAACAATTAACAAAAAATCAGCTACCACTACAGATAAAACTGTTCCTATAAATCTTGATATAGTGCAAACTAAGCATACCAAAAAAAGTATTTTAGCAAAAATGTTCCGTCACAGTCCTTCAAAATCTTATGAAAACAGGGGAGAAATCAAACTCAACCCTTAAAACCTCGTAGGAAATTAATCTTAGAAGCGTTGATAGACAGTGCAATCCTTCTCAAAAGAAAGTTATTTATTTTAGTGTTAAACAAAATGAAACCACTAACAAAACTAATGACTAAATTACACAAAAAGACTTCTCAATAAATGAAATGTCAACAGAAATAACTTCTTAAGTATCTGTGGAGGTGAATGGAGTCACACTACGAGCACAGAACCATACTTTAATGAAGAAGCATACAAACAAAAGCAAACAAATACAATTGCCATGCATAGCAGTGGACAAGGTTATGAAAAAAGTTAATAATACCTTAATGGAACAAGAAATACTGCTTACAAAAATATCTCCAGAAAACTTAGAATTACCTCTCCATTCAACTGAATCAGAACGTCTAGTATACAAATGGCCATGCACGACAATGTGTAACATTCCCAAAGAATCTTTCAAATCTTTACGCCAATTCCTCAATCAATATGTGAAAGGCAAAGAGAAAATCAAAATTAAACTACTACAAAATATTGATACCTGTCCAGTGCGCAAGTACACAGGACTACAAGGACATTCATTGGCCTGCATTTCAGGACCTACTTGCAAAACCACCTTCCATTATATCAAAATGATATCAACACAGCATTCAACTATAAGAAATCTAGTCTATAAACTGTACTATGATAAAAGTCCTGCTTTAGCACTAGCCAATTTAAATAACATTCTTCTACATGATACAGCAAAAGACCTACTTGAAGAAATCGACTATATCCAGAAAAAATATTTTGGAAGTGAAAGCCACTTAAAGAATGAAATAGCTTTACAACAAATTAGCAACAATTCTATGCATGGCAACCTTCTACTACACACATACAAAAAAGAAATACTGAAATTTAAAAGTAAATCTGCTGAAATACCAAACCATGTGTGTGTATGTTGCCGTAGAACTTTTTTATAAAAGTAACACAAACTGTAGACCTAACATACAAAATAGAAGACAATGAAGATTCTAAATGGTTTGAATTAGCTCTCTACCTTATAGCAGAAACCAAATACGAAATGACTGACCCCTTAATACTTTGCAGTTACTGCACTACAAAACTTGACAACAACCAAACTGCTTCACGTGCTATCACAAATAATTAGGAATTATTTCCACTACTGAAACCCCTACAACAACTGAATTTATATGAAAGCATCATAATTCAAACAGTGCACCCATTTCAAGCAATAATACGCCTTCAACCAAAAACAGCAAAATTACCTCCCTCTGAATTAGTGAAAGGTATTCGGGGAAAGGTAGTGTATTTACCAGTAGATCTAAAAGAAAATGTGCACACTCTAGGAGTGCAACGTCCAATGGAGCAATCTTTAATTATCTTAGTAAATGGTGTACCTACAAAAGAAATTGACAACAACTGGTAGATTTACATAAAGTTAGACAAGCCTTGCAATATCTGAAAGACAATAATGAATACTACAAAGAAATTAATATTGAAGAAAACGTGAAGGATACCACTGAAATAATTTGAGACACAAGAAGCTGGTCAATTTGAGCTCCTAGATCCTGCTACAATATCCAATACTTTAGACCAATTCACCCGTTGCACTCTAATGACACCGTAGAAGATGCACTAGAAACATACCAAATGCGTCAAACAAAGGATCGCCAATCAGCATATGGGAAAAAAGTATAGAAGCACGTGCTTTTCCTCTTTTTCCTACTGGCAAAGGAGGAAGGTACGATGATAGACCTATTCAAATAACAGCATCAGAATATCGCTCATTACGGATGTATTCTGAAGATCCCAGATTTAGACAAAATGTGGAATACATATTCCACCTACTCTTTGAAAGTGAACTAGCAACTTTATGTTGCGGAGTTGCACACATATTAAAATCAGGATCCCACTTTCAAAATATGTCAGCTACACAATTTTTACAAAAAGTGCAACAAAAAGATGAGGTTTTACAATCAAATATTACAAATCTGTTAGCAAATATGCATGGTACTAAAGAATACTGGTTTTGACGTCATGGAGATGTACGTTGTATGATAAGAAACGTTGGCCCACCCACTTGGTTTGTTACATTAAGTTGTGCAGAATATGCATGGGAAGATTTACATGATTTCCTATGCATATCAAATGAAAACAAAACAAACATAGATATACTAACACCTGGAGAACTTTGTTCTCTAGATCCTGTTAATGTTTCAAGATATTTTCACCATCGCTTCATTGCTATGCTACACTTTATTTGTAATAAAACTGCTCCTCCCCTTGGAGAAGTGCAACACTTCTTTTGGAGAAAAGAATACCAAGCCAGAGGAGCACCACATATCCACATGCTTTCATGGATTAAAGATGCTCCTAAATTTGGTCAAGACAGTGACACCACTGTTTTACGGTTTATTGAAAAATGTCACTGGTCAAATTCCATCAGAAGCAACAAATAGTGATCTTCTTGCACACATTTTACAATTTCGAAGACACAAATGTGGCAAATATTGCCGTCGCAAATACTAAAACAAAGGGAAATACTCCACCAAATGCTGCTTTGGTTTCCCTAGACCGGTTTCAAAAACAGGTCAAGTCAACAACTTCATGTCTTCAGTTAGACATGGTGTTAAATGTAAATCACCTAAAAATATATATTACATAAAAAGAACAGAAGAAGAAAAATATATCAATGATTACAATACAATCATTGTCCACTTAGGGAATGCAAACATAGATGTGCAATACATTGCAGACAATTCCACTGCAGTTCCACGTTATGTTACAGCATACTTAACCAAAGGAGAAAAAACAGAGCTACAAGACCTCTGAAATGACCTGTCATCAGACAAAACACTGTCTCAGAAATTCTAGAGCTTGGGCATAAAAATGCTCTCCTCTAGAGAATGTGGCTCCTATGAAGCAGCAGATCGTTTAACTGGTACTGCTTTGTATGGAAAATCTGAGAATATAGTATGGCTAAGTCTTGGTCCTGCTAAATCTAGAATAAGAGTTCTAATATCATACTAAAATATAGAAACAATAGCCAAACATGATCCCAACAGCCAAGACATTTTTAAAAATAATTTGCTGGACATACTACCCAAACAGAAGTACCACTTTGGAAACCATGTGTCTATACCACATAGCCCAAAACTTCACATACAAAAATAATATAAAACCCGATGAAAAAAAAAGGTAGATACAGAGTGATAAATTGTGAAGGCAGCTTAGTAAAACTCACCAAACCAAATTTAATTAATCATATCAAATTGTCATTTAAGACTCCTCAACATAAAGAACTATATTACATGTCCCTGCTTCAACTCTTTAAACCATGGAGAAAAGAAGAAGAAATACTAGATAACTATGACTCCTATGAAGATGCTTTCAAAGCAAATGAAAGCACTATAACTGATGTAAACTTTACACAGTACAAAACAATGTGCACAATGAACAGCAACATGAAGAACTACGGCAGGTCCAACTAGATAAGGACACTCCTGACAGTAGTCAACCTTCTGTAACAGGAAGCCAAGAACCACTGGGAGAGCCACTAATAACAAATGAGGCAGAATTAGCTATGACAGAAGTAGAAAACACCAGTATAAAGATAAAGAATCAAAACTAAACAATGAACAACGTAGCATTTTTGAAGAAGTAACAAAAGAAATTGCACATGGTGTACAACATGAAAACAAAGAATGCCCCTGACAAAATTACAAACCTATACTACTGTACGTCAGTGGTGAAGCTGGTTCTGGCAAAACATTCTTAATCAAAATCATCAGTAAATTCCTTCAACAATTGACAAACAACAAACTGTCAGCTGTTGTCACTGCCCCCACAGGTTTAGCTGCCTACAACATAGGCGGTGTCACTTTACACCGATTACTACTCCTGCCAGTAGAACACCAAAACAAATTAGACTACTAAAACTTTCTACAGAAGCTGCAGTGAAACTACACAGAGTATTAAAACAAATGAAAATGCTACTAATAGATGAAGTGAGCATGGTCTCCAACCTAATGTTGGCCCTGATTCACCTCAGATTACAAGAAGTACTCAAAACAAACTACAAAGAGCTCTTTGAACGAAAACACATTATTGTTTTCGGAGATCTTCTTCAATTGACACTAGTGAAAGGTGAGCCTATTTTTAAAACCTTAGGACACAAACTCTGCCGTAAAACTGTTGGCAGCATTGGAAATGTCAACCTTTGGCAACATTTCCGATAGAGAATTAACAGAAAACATGCGGCAATCTGCAGATCTCACTTATGCCAACATCTTAAAAAGTATTAGAGTTGGTATATTATCTCAAGAAGCACAAGCAATATTGAAAACCTGGCACATTCATGCACTTTATGGCGATAATGCATGTGCTACGGATTTTATGGAACAATTAGCCCACAAAAATGTCAATTGTATGGCCTTAAGCCAACTCTTGCAAGCTGTTTCAAATTCAATGAAACAATGTTAAAAAAAAGAAATGCAACCAATAATTGAAATTAGCGCCACAGACAAACAAGACATACATGGTATGACACTACCCATGTGTGAACAAGCCACAACGAGACTAAATAGTTTATAAAATTCAATCTCCAACACAGCTGGATTGGAAAAAATATTAAAAGTATCCTTAAATTGCAGAGTAATGCTTAAACGTAACCTTGACGTGGATCAAGGACTAGTTAATGGAGCACTTGGTACAGTTGTTGGCTTTCAAACATACCCACGTGACAACATTATTCAGTTTGTCAATATTCTCTTTGACAAACTTTCAGAAGTGAAAAGGATAGGACGCTCAACAGCTCGATTCCTTCTCTTCAAAGACTTGTATGTACACAGAGAACCATTTTCTCTAACTCTTGCATATGCAGTCACCATTCATAAATCACAAGGTCTTACCCTAGACAAAGCAATGATAGACATTGGTAACACAGTCCTTAAAGAAGGCATGAGCTACGTAGCACTATCACGCTTACGTACACTTGAGGGTCTATTTCTAATCAACTTTGATGCAAGTAAAGTAAACGCTGATTTTCCTTGTATTTCAGAATACAATAGACTTCGTTCACTATACACCCCCATCTAAAAACATATCCTATTCCACAAAAAGTAAAATGTTCTAAAAGAAAACTAAGTCAAACAGAAATGCAACAGGATGTCAGTGCAAATCTTCCAAAGAGATTAAAAGAAACTAACACTTCATCAAGTACCACAATGAAAAAAAAACCTATTAGGGAAAGTAAACCAGGTACTACTTCTTCAAAGAAGGAAGACATACTCCATAAAAAGCACTCAGATACAGAACTACCTGGTCCATTCAAACTTTCAAATGTAATTGGTGTAGGTTGCTACGCGAATGTAGCAATGAATATTCTATTTCAATTACCACCAATAGTTGACAACATTTACTTACACAGTACAGACCAATTGTGTTTGCAAATGTTAGTACTTCATAGAAACGCAACAAACAATCCTGACAACATGTATAGTTTTTATGGAATAAGACAACAATTGTACTACTGTGCTGGAATGGTGAAATTCACTATAAACTCACCGGAAGATCCACAAGAATGTCTAATGTACGTACTACAAGTGCTGGAAAACAGAAACGTACCTATAAATGAAATCTTTCAGATTTCATACATGTGGAAACATACATGCACTCTGTGCAACAATGTGACACAAGAACAAATCCCCAATGAGTGCTTTGTGTATGTATCAATACCTAATTGTGAATCCGTTCCATTTCAGCAACTTGTACAAAATGCAAACCATGGTAAATTATGTACTACCTGCAATTCAGATAATCGTTCCACATTACTAATACAAACACATAGTAATTACGTTATACTAATGCTTCTATGTTACAATGCAGATGGTACCAAAAACAACTGCAAGCTGACTGGATTCACACATGGTCAAGTATCACTTGGTAAAAAAACATTCACAACAATAGGTATAATCTACAGGAGCCACAACCAATGCAGGTCACTATACTGCATATATAAAAAAGAATTGTGGATGGTTCGAATGTAATGATAGTACCATTACTCTAAAGCAGAGATTACCTGAAAATCTTACAAACGCTTATTTAATCTTCTTAAAACCAAAATGTATTAACTAAACTGTACTTAAACATTAAGTAAACTTCTATTAGAAAACTATAAACTGTTACAATATGCCAAAAGCTATGTAACTGCCCCAAGATTCTACAACAACTAAACAGATAAATGAATACCACTAAATTATGTAAAAAAATAAACAGTTAGAATACGCCAACTGGTATCTAACTACCCCAAGATTTTCAATAACCAAACAGATAAATCAATACCACTTCATTATAACAAAAAATAGACTGTTAGAATATGTCAACAGGTATCTAACTGCTCCAAAAATCTGCAACAAGCCAATATATAGAGCATTAGACAGAAACAACAAGTGAGCACTGAAAACAAACAAACAAGTAGACTGTAGGATAACAAAAAACAAAAAAAGTTTTTTTTTTAATCCAACATGGATTTTTTTTCTCCCACAGACCGAATGATTTTAGCAACAAACACAGAAACTGAGCAAATTGCACAGCACACTGGTTTGCAATCTACTAAATATGAGGGTAAAAAAAAAAATGTTCATTATTCAATGTTATAGATTGTTACAAAATACCAATACTAACATGATCTTTTCTTTTATCACAGAAATAAACACGAAATACATGCACCAAACAGTAAGTATATTATATTAAGTACAACCATCACAGCAAATCACACCCATAGTGACTTATAACTTTGCTGCCTATACATTTGATCTTGTCCATGCGCCCAAGACTATAGGCCCTGGCCACAACCTCCGCAGCATAACACACCTATAGAATCAAACATTTTAACTATGCCATATGGACACTTTTAATGTCCGCGGACATCATGAGTGTTCTTAGAACAGTTTCAACTTGCCTACGAACAGTACGGACAGACATAGCGTCCTCAGGACACCCTCATTTTGTTTTACGAACATCCCAGGACACATAATATGTTCTAAGAACACTTTGATTGTGCTTGCAAACATGTGTTCTTAGAACAATTTGAACTTGCTTGCGAACAGAACGGTCAGGCATACCGTCCTCAGGACAACCCCATTTTATTTATTGATGAACATCCCAGGACACATGATGTGTTCTTAGAACAGATTCAACTTGTGTGCGAACAAAACGTACAGGCTTACCGTCCTCGGAACACCCACATTTTGTTTATTTAGAACATTTGAGAACATCCGCGTTGTCCGCGGACAAAGCAAACACAACATGGGGGTCCACCACCTAAATAAATAAAACATTTAACCCATCTCTTACTCCCCCACCCTCCCCAAACACTTTTACACACCAACACACCCTACTAAATCATATTTTTCCACCAAGTTTCACTGCGCTGTCTGCGGACTTCCGCGAATCCAAATGGAGGGCGTTGCCGGAAATCTGACGCGCTTCACGCTCTTCACCGTCCAATCAATGAACATGTTGCAAAATCGCGGACATGATGCAAGCCGGTTGGCCAATCAGGACACTGTCCGCGGACCG
Source organism: Ambystoma mexicanum (assembly GCF_040938575.1). Taxonomy (NCBI): domain Eukaryota; kingdom Metazoa; phylum Chordata; class Amphibia; order Caudata; family Ambystomatidae; genus Ambystoma; species Ambystoma mexicanum. The sequence goes on from NC_090922.1 coordinate 294,126,082, forward strand.
AACATAGATATCACTAATTTTTTTTTACCTATTTTTTGCTAATTTTATTTAAAAAACTACTGGACGGAGTTTCACCAAATTTGGTGAAAATCCGTCCAGCGGTTTGGGCTGTAGGAGTGAGAAAAGTTTTTTCCCCATTCAGTCTATGGGAAAAAAGACGTTTTGGGACCCCCCTTTTAACTTTTCCCCCCCTGGACCAAACCTCACCAAACTTTGTACAACAATATAAAATGTCCTTCTGCACTATCAACGACTCACCCATATTATTGTGAAGTTTGAGTTTTGTACCATGTGGCCATGCTGTGCACGGTGGCGCAAGTTATGGTTGCTTAGCTGACATAAAAGAAAGGGGCTAAAGAAGTGATTGCATCAATGACATGAGTGGTGGCATCTTTTATGTTCGGGGTGGTAGTGGTAGCAGTGGAGAGTGCTGATGGGAAAAATGGGTGATTAGCCTACCATAACTTCAGGGGTTTTTAGATTTTACTTGTAATCATAACGTCCTTTTTACAAAGTTTTTGTACAAAATGGCATAGGTTTTTAATAGGGCAACTTAACCATAACGCCCCTTTAACAAGGTTTTTTTTTGTAGTGAATTTTGGAAGTTTTTAGTAGGGCAACGTAACCATAATGTCCCTTTGAGAAACATTTTTTGAATTATTTGCATACTTTGGCAGTACTGTAAGTGAATCATAACATAAGTTGACCAAAAATGTTATTGATTATCTAGAATGATTCCATTAGTAACACACAAGCATACCGTAAAACAACATTTGACTGCACTGCCCATCTTTCTACAAATTGCACAGTAGCATATGTTGTAGCACAGCATGGCCACATGGTACAAAACTCAGACACACTTCACAATAACGAAGGGTGAGTCGTTGATAGTGCGGAAGGACATTGTATATTGTTGTACAAACTTGTAACTGAAACAATTCCTGTTCACAAATCAACAGGGCAAGTTTGCAGCACAATAGAAGCAAACGTGCATACTGAGGTCTGTGAATCAGTAAACCCCACTGTACTCTAAAAGATTGGGGGCTGAATGCCATTAGCTATACAGATTTTACGGCACTAACCCATTGCACCAAAAAAAGGATTTTATATCTTCAACCAGAACGCCTCCAGTGTTCCCGTTTGAAGAAAACAAATCCTTTTCCAAGATGGTCACCATGGAAAGGGAAGACGTCAGTTGCATACAAAGTCTTTTTCCGCTTTCCATTACCGTTGCCAGAAAGTAAAAAAGGAAAACGTGTGACCGTAGTGGGCGAAGAAGATTTGTATTAGTTCTAAAATGTGTGGTTATCAGCAACACCTTTAACAGAAAGCAAGTGCCAGGTGGACATGCCGACTGCATTGCAATGATTTGTCCCAACCAGTAAATGGCAGTATTTACTGCCCCGACATTGTGGACAGTAAGCATACCTACAGCGTACCCTTCAGAGACGAAAGGCGTACCGTTGTTTTCTTATGTACATGACAACACTTGTTAAGTGTAAAACACTACCACATGTAAAACACAAAGGTGTTTGTTCATGCGCAGTGATCTTTCCATAAATGTGTGGAAAATACAGGGAATATGTTTGGCGAAAATGTGCGTACAGAAGGCAAAGAATTAGTCTTCTAATGTGTGGACAAAATCACTACAAACCCTGTGAAGTGAAGTGCATTAATGGCAGAAATACTGCAAGCAATACCATTACCACCGACCTGTGCACACAGTTTTGTGTAAGTGTCACAAGGAGAAATGGGTGAAGAAATGTGTAGCGAGAAGGTATAAGGAAGCATAGCTTTTGAAACGTTTTTGTACAGCAAATACTTTCACTGCACCTGATCTAATTTTTCCACTTTTAGAAAGATAGCAAAATGACAATATAGCATCTTCATGCAGAACAGCTCTTGGTAATTGGGGCATCTGGGTAACAGTACCCTAACGGCACCAAAGCATAATAGATGGCATTGAGCCTTACGTTGTCAAAGCAAGTGGTATGCAATAGCGTTCTGGATAATGTACCTTGGCAGCGTAAACTAATGATTCCATAAAGACTTACGTACCGTGATACGGCACCTATTAAAGAACATACTACAACCTGCAACGTAGCATGTCACATAGTGAAGGGAAACATGAAATGGGTAAAAAAAAAACACTAACATGTAAAAAGTAGTAAGGTACTTTTATTACACAATGCACAGCGCTAAATCATCGTCCTTTTCTCAGTTGCAAAGAAATTGGAAGTTTGTGTGTCTGCTGCACAATGAAAAGGTTAATTTTGACGGTCACATTGATGTTTTCCCACACAATCACCATGCGTTGGCGCCACAGTTTTTATCACACACACATCATGCAGTGGCGACACAGTAGTCTGTTTCCTCTCACATTCATTGACAAGACAGCGGCAATCGCTGTGATGTTGTCCATTAGAAAGTATGGTATGTTACTTATAATGTTAGTGGCAATGGTGACGTTGTTGTGTAACCACACTGAAATTATGCGTCGTAGACACAGTAGGCATATTGCTGTCACAGTGATTTACAAGGCGACGTGAATGGCTGCGAACTATGACACCAGAAAGGATGGTATGTTGCTTCTTACTGCTACAACTGCGTACGGACATAGAGGTCCGATGCGGTCATCCCATTCAATGATGACGCACATACAACTGGTGAGGAGTAGCTGCACTTGACGATTAAAAAAACCATCACTCGGACGCTGCAATCCATGACATTCGCAATACGGAAGGAAGTAACTGAGAGGAAAATGACAAAAAAGATCTATCAATACGAAGCCTTTGCGGAAATATAAGGTGTAACACATAACATTTCTATAAACAAATAATGTTATATGGGTAAATGTACTGACTCCCTACAAACGGTGTCAATGTACAATCTGCATAAAAGGTAAAAAAATAGCAATGCCACATACATTTCGTAGGTAATAGTGGAAATTGTAGTGACATCGTACAGACGGCGGTAATGTGCAATCTGAAATTTCAACGGCACACAAACTTCCAAATGCATTACTAGCAAAAAATAAAAAAAATTGAGAATAAGTAAATCATGGCAGTTTGGTGTACAGGCCTGAAAAATAAGCTTACGTGATATGCACTGCCTCCATTTCGGCCTCCGCAGTCACACAGTAGTTGTTTGCAAGAAGATGTCCTTGGGAACTGATATTTCATGTGCTTCACAAAACTGTACTTCACAAAACGAAATGTTTCACAAACTGTGACTCCCTACATTCTTTCTGTCTCCGTTCCCTGTACGTCAAGGTCGAAAAACAATTGACCCTTATGAGGTCTGGTACATGTGCGACCACACTGAGTGCCTACTGGAAAAATGAAATAAAATTAACTGACCTTCACTCTAAACGCAAATACATTCTCATTTTGCAACAACATAGCAGCAGTCAATCATGAGAACCGTTACTCCCGACCACGTGCAGACGCGCTGTGTTTACGAAACCGTGCAGGTGTCTGCCTCAGATTCCAAAACATAGGATGCCAGTGTAACCGCAGTACTTTTGGTGGTGGCTTCTTACATAGACGCAGTAAGGACTTGTCGTACATTGCCTACCAAGTTTCAATGCACAGCACGATAGTGGTAACAAGAACTAAGCACTGTTTCACTTTCTACTGTCACATATAACTAATGCTTACCTTTCCACACAGTGTTCCATAAGGGTTTGTTTGCGGGGATTTCGGCGTATAACACAAAAACTAAGTGACCATGGCGGCCGTATCAAAAGAACGCTACGCACTTGACGCTGCGGTAGAACCAATCGGTCAAAGCGCAACATCTTGCCGTACAGCATGCCATCGTTTAGCCAATAGAAATATGCTCCACTGAGCAAACGGGGAAGTGGGACCGCAGAGCAGACATAGATATCCCTAATTCTAAGAGTGCTACTTTTTTATTGTTTTAAAGGAAACTACAGTAGGATTTCTCACAAAATTTACAAAAGCACACCTTGGGGAACAAGCCCCTGCTGTCCAGTGGTTTGGCCTGTAGCCGTGCGCAAAGTTTTTTCCCCCATTCAGTCTATGGGGAAAAAAAGATTTTTTGGGACCCCCTCTTTCCCCCCCTATAACTTTGGCCTCCCTGGACGAATCCTTACCAAACTTTGGAAAAGAATTCAGAGTGGCCCATATACTTTTTTTACATGAAAGATGCGTTGACGTTCTTCCAACAGATCCTGGCTCGCAGGCCAGTTTTGAGGGCCTCTGTCATCACGATTAGCGTCATTCTTGGGAACCGTCTCAAAAATCTATCTTCACTCGGCATAGGCTGTTCAGTGGTATGTCCCATATAGGAACATATGGAGGTGGTGTGTTACTGGATGATGTAGTGTAAGGTGGTACGCTTGGCCATTTCCAAAAAGTTGTTGCACTAAATTTGGTAGTAGGCATGCATCATGATTGGGCAGGGACCCCCACTGTCCACCCTTAGAGCCTGTGTTTGTGATTGGGTGAGCGAGGAGGCCCCAAACCTGGGGCCAACTCTGTTCCCAGACCGCTGAACAACTGTGAATGGTGCTTTGTGCAATTATGTATCTATAAGGTGCAACTATGTGTCAGTATCATGACGGTGTGTAGCCCATAGCTGCAATGAACGTGCTCTGGTTCCCAACACAGAACTGTTACGCGACTGCAGCTATTGTCTGGATGGCTGAACAGGTTGCTCTTCTCAGACCCCTATCATGGCAGCCCCTCGACTCGGCCAGATCATGTGCTTGGAGACCACCTATTTGAGCCCAGGAGCTTCAAATTATTCTGTATTTCCTCTCCTGCAGCTGGTGTTACTTAGGTTCAGAGTGAGGAATGTCATTTGCAACATTGCGACCTTGCCAGCGGCTTTGCTACTGCCACAGTAGTTCTGCTAGCACATAATTCTGAGAGGTTTGGGGGGGGGTCCCCCTTCTGAGCCGAGCGCGGCCTGCTAGATTTCCTAAACCATGGTTGGCTTCTACTGTACACGTCCTCTTATAGTCTGTAGGTTAGTGTGTTATGTCTGTCAGGTCTCTTAAGTGCTCCTGCCACACCTTTGGGTTATTTGCATAGGAGCGACTGCAAGCATTTACACACACTCTTCTTGCTTCTTGCATTACCTCAGTGGTGTAGCAGGCCTAATGGCAAAATAATAAACTTGCAGACAGTATGTATATGTCACTGTCCTCTTACTATAGAGCTATATACCTGTGTTCTTCGTGTAGTTGAGTATGTGTGGGTGTCTAGGGTGAGCTTCATGTGTATTGTAACAAAGTCGCCATGGTGTCTCTAACGACAAGTGGCTTGGTTTCTTAGTGCTTAGTAGAATCTGTCCATGTGACTGTCTCCAGCTCCGTCTTCTGTCTCCTCATTCACTCTGGGCAAGATTTGCACTACTGTTGGATTGTAGGGTCTTCTGGGAGGGTATCTCTCTTGATAATTGTCTATCGTGGCAGTAGTAGGAATGGATGTCAGGTCATATGAACGACGGTCATATTGTCGCAGATTGTTCTTCCTGTTGAAGTGTCTTCCGGGACGGAGGGCAAGTTCTAATTCTCCCTCTTCACTTCTTCGTCAGATGGTGTCTTGAATCCCTTTTTCTTAGTAGTCTTCCTCTCCTTGAAGAGATACAGCTGACCCTGAGAGATAGCCACTATGTCTGCTGAGGGGACAGACAAGACAAGTGGCAAACATCCGGGAATCACCTACGGGATATAGCCGGAGGATAAAAAACCCTTGTAGAAGATGTTCTTGAATCCGGTGGCGAGTTGTCTGAGTCAAGAATTTCAATGAGGGGGTAAGTAAAGAGACCAGGCAACATAGCCACACAAGGAATAGCTGAATCCGGAATGACAGTAGGAGAAATAATGAACAGGTGAGTGTTGGAAGGTTCTCGATGCCACTTGCCACAGATGTCCTTGGAAAGCAAGGAAGAACCACGTGGAACGCGGAGGAGCCGTGTGGTTGGAATGCTACGTGAGGCACTGCCGTGCAGTAAGAGAGCCGTAGCTCTGCCGCTGAAGAAAGCACTGTCGTGGGCCGGACCCACTGCGGCAACAGGCAAACTTGGGAGAAAGGACGAGCAAAAGAACTCGTTTTTCCGTTTCCTCTGCCACATGGGGAGAGCCCTTAGACTTACCGCGCCCCGGCCCCTGGCAAAATGAGTGATTGGACTCAGACAGGTAAAAAGTCACACTTAGACCATTAGGTATGGTAAAACATATAAATGGCTTGTTATAGGCCCTTTAGGATTGGTAAAACATATAAATGGCTTGTTATAGGCCCTTTATTCACTATATATATATATATATATATCTACATATATAGATATTTCTGAGGCTTGTGGAATCTGCTTAGATCACATGCTGTGCATAGACCGACATATAGTGGAAGCTGCAAAGTATTAGTTTTTCGAAACTCAAATGGGCGTCGACACAGGGCGTGCCAATAATACTATCCCTAGTGTGACGTCCACTGTACCCATGATCCCTCAAATGTGTAGGACCCTCAGATTGTTTTTTTTTCCGCCATACTTGACGGAAGCATTCCACGGAGTTCCCTGGCTTTCAGCCATATTTTGCTAAAAATCAATAATATTTCCCCGTTTCTTCCACTCCCATGTCGAATCATCGAGGTTCGAAGTTCGACGCCGGCCCGGAGCAGAAACGACCGCAGAGAGCTGCACAACAGACTTTGGGCCTCGGAAGGCTGCTGGCCTCGGCCCGTGCCTTGGAAGGCCTCTGGCCTCGGCCCTGCAAGTAGGGAGAGTGGGGGGTGGTAACATACTCTACACTCATATATATTTTGCTACAGAGACTAGCCCGCTGCCACAGCGTGCGTATGGAGGGTACCCCTTTCAAATTCTGCCCCAAGTGCAACCACAAGTATCCTTGATTTGACAAACACACCACCTGTAACCTCTGCTTGCCGAGGGACCACCCCGAGGCGAACTGCAGAGCGTGTAGCTGGTTCAAGGCTAAGACACTTAAGGACCGCTCGACCAAACGTTGGGCCCACCACGCCAGGCAGCGCGAGGCCATGGAAGCAGAGTGCACCTTCAGTGATGGCAGCGACGCCGTACTTTCGGACGGCAAGAGCAACGAGGCATCGAAAGACGCCCAAGCGCAAGTCCCCGAACCTGGAAGGCTCTCCGGCAGGGCAGTTATGGGGAACACACCCGGCGACACAAGTGCTACCCACACCACTTCCACACCTAAACACTCGAAGTCCAACCGAGACTCGGAAAAAGGCACACAAAGAGCGGTCCACCGAATCGGTGTCCCCTGGGCGTTCTTGGTCAAGATCGTCTCACGACACCAGGCAACCATCCACAGGTGCCAAAAGTGCCTCACTCTCCAAAGTTATGTAGGTAGGCTCGTCAGAGGATGAAGCCGACTGCCAATCCCAGGCCGCTCACCTAGAGTCGGCATCAGCAGACCGTTCGGTGGCTGCTTCCAAATCCCAATGCCCTCTCTCGAAGGATGGGGACACTACCCCTGAATCGCGATGCTAGGCGTCGAAAAGCTCTGAGAGGGTGAAAACACCAGGGAAACACTCAGAGGGAAGGGGGGAAACAGCCGAAGAAACCATCCCATCCTTCTTTTGCACCACAGTTACAATAAGATTGTTCTAAGTCTTCTGAGAAACAGCTAGCCAAGACCCCTGCACAAGCCCATAGGTCCATTCAAGTCGTAGAAGGGGAAACCTCTCAAGAAAGGGTCATTCCCAGCTCCAAAAAATGGACCAGTGACGATATAGACAGGGTTATGTCTAGTATGTCCTCCCTAGCAGACTTCTACTACAAGAGCCCAGAACACTTCCTCTCCTTTACCCCTGATGGGGCTACTCCCTCAGGGTCTAGGGACCCGCAGCCCCCTGGTAAGAAACCTCGGTTCGAGACCCCAACGCAAGGGGGCAACTGAAGCCCGACTCCCTGGTAGTTACTAATACCCGGAAGAGGGCGGGTACGCCTCTATCATCATCTAAAGCTCCCCTAACAAGGAGAGCAAGAAAATCTATGGGGTGGGAAGGAAGGTAGCCTCCAATTCCGCTTACCAGGCAAGGATTGCCAACTCCACCACTCTGCTGGCGAGTTACAACTGCCACTAGTGGGAGCAAGTAGCTGCCCTCATTGACTCCGCACCGGAACCCTTAAAGGGCTAGTTGGTCCAGGTTGCTTTGGAGGGGAGAGCCGTGTCCGGTTGCATCCTTAAGGCAACCTTTGATGCTGCAGATAACGCCGGCAGGCTAATAGCAGAGAGCACTGTCATTAAGAGGCATGCTTGGTTAAGACAGTCGGGTTTAAACCCGAGACGCAAGCATCCCTAATCGACATGCCAGTTGAGCCTAATCTACTGTTTGGTAAAGCGGTAGAGGATGCATTAAAGAATGCCAAAGATGAGTATGAGACTCTGAAATCCCTGGGACAGTTGATCAACAAGCCCCCTAATCAAAGAGGCAGTAGTAATTTTCGTCGTCCACGTGGCCAAAATTCACAAAGAGGCTCCAACGATTCACAGGGGCAGGGTACATCATGGGGTAACAACCAGCAATCTACCCAGAGTTACACCAGAGGAAACAAGAGGGGCCGTGGTAAGGATAGAGGCAGCCCCAGCAGAGGCAGCACGCCTCCTGCAAAACAGTGACGCCATGTTCAGGGTCCCTTCTCACGCATCCCCAGTAGGGGGGACGCATTACCAACTTCACCCAGGTTTGGGAAGGGATCACATCAGACAGATGGGTGCTGTCCACAGTGTCCGCAGGATACTGAATAGAACTACTCAAGCGTCCCCAAAACCACCCTCCACGTTAAAAAATATATTCCTCAGACCACCAGAAGATCCTCCTCGAGGAGATCGTCAATCTTCTAGCAAAGGACGCGCTAGAACTCGTCCCGGGCAACCAGGTAAACAAGAGTATTTATGTATTTATTCAACTTACTTCCTTGTGCCAAAAAAAGATCTGACAATGCACCCAGTATTAGACTTACGCCCTGCAGACAAGTATGTCAAGCCCCAAAAGTTTTGCATGACTACTCTCCAAGAGGTAATCCCCTCCTAAAAAAGGGGGATTACATGGCGACATAGGACATGAAAGATGCCTATTTTCATATTTCCATGTTCCCAGCGCACAAAAGATTCCTGTGTTTCAAGGTGGAGAGGCAGCACTACCAGTTCAAGGTGCTGCCCTTCGGTGTAGCCTCGGCTCCAAGGGTATTCACCAAGGTACTGGCGGTGGCGGAGGCGGCGGCGGCACACCTACGCAGGGAGGCAATCCCAGTGTACCCTTACCTGGACGAATGGCTCATCACGGGGGAGACCCCAGTAATTTGCTGATCAAACATTCAGAGAGCGATCGACCTCCTCTTCGAATTGGGTTTCTCCATAAATGAGAAAATATCAAGCCTGGTGCCAAGCACCTCCAAACAGTTCTTAGGAGCTGTCCTAAACACTCGAGAGGGGTTGGCCTTTCCATCAGAGGAAAGAATTCGGAATCTACTACTGCAAATTCCTCTAGATCAGCCCGGTCGCCAGATAAGGGTGCGCAAAGCGATGCGTTTGCTAGGCATGATGGCGTCATGTATTTACCTGGTCCCCCATGCGCGCATGCGACCCTTGCAAGAATGGTTGGCGAAACAGTGGTCTCAGAAAAGTGGCCAGTGGGACGATCTAGTGGTCGTTTCGCCAACACTTGTACAAAGTCTTCACTGGTGGACAAGCGAGAACCTGTCAAAGGGGAAACCGTTTGACGATCCAGAAGTACAGGCTGTAGTCACTACAGACGCATCCCTGTCAGGGTGGGGAGCACACCTCCACCACGTCACAGCTCAGGGTCTCTGGTCTGACACAGTAGCCAAGAATCCTATCAATCTGCTAGAGCTTCTGGCAGTATTCAGAGCGCTTCAGGCGTTGAAGCCCCACCTGTTGAACCTGTCAGTGCAGATCCTGATGGACAGCACAACAGCGATGTTTTACCTAAACAAACAGGGAGGGACTCGTTCGCCGAATCTGTCCAAGCTTGCCCAGAAAATTTGGAAATGGGCACTCAGACGGAACATTTACCTGTCATCTCAACATGTTCCAGATCATCTCAATTTGCTAGCGGACGCTCTGAGCAGAGATCTCCTCCCGAGAGAACACGAATGGTGTCTACTCAGAGAAGTCTTACAAGACATCTTCTCACAGTGGGGTTTCCCCACTACAGACCTATTTGCCACAAGCGAAAAGAAGCAATGCCCAGGATTCGCATCCAGGTTCCCCCAGCCAGACTCCAAGGGGAACGCCCTGTGGATGAACTGGTCAGGGATGGTTGCCTACACTTTTCCACCAACCCCTCTCATGAGAAAGGTGGTCAACAAGATACACAGGGAATCGATGACGCTCATCCTAGTTGCTCCCATGTGGGTGAGGCAACCGTGGTTCCCACACCTACGCAGGCTAGCAGTGTGCGAACCCATCAGACTCCCGTGCTGGTACAACCTACTGTCCCAGCACCAAGGTCAAACAGTGCATCCTCATCCCAGCTCAATGAACCTGGCAGCATGGCTCCTGAAGTCCTAGAGTTTGGACATCTCAATTTACCCAGAGATCTATGGACATCCTAAAGGAATCTAGGAAACCTAACATGAGGCACTGTTACTTTGATAAATGGAAAAGATTTGTTATCTGGTGCCAGAATAAGCAAATCAACCCAGTTGATTGCACTCCTTCCAATATTGTCACTTACATGCTCCACCTGCTGGATGCAGGCCTGGTATTTAACTCACTAACGGTACATCTGGCAGCGCTGTCAGCCTACACCACCTCCCACAACAAGGTTTCGTGGTGGAAAGTACTAGTGATTAAAGCCTTCATGGAAGGGGTGAAGAGACTCCACCCTTCAATTTCAATCCCACCACCTGGTTGGGACCTTAATGTGGTGCTTGCTAAACTCATGGGCCCACCATTTGAACCCATGCATAAAGCCAATCTCAAACACCTGACCTATAACACTGCCTTCTTAGTAGCCATTACATCCATAAGAAGGGTCAGTGAAATTCAGGCTCTGTCAGTACAGGATCCTTTCTTTACTGTTCTACGAACACACCCTAGGTTCTCACCTAAGTTTATTTCTAAATTCCACATTAACCAGTCCATCGAGCTTCCGGCCTTCTTCCAAGAACCCAAAGCTCTATGAGGTGAAACTACACACTCTAGATGTGCGAAGAGCGGTCCTCTACTATGTAGACAAGACCAGACCGCTGAGGAAAACAGACCAACTGTTTGTCTCCGTAGCTACAGGCAGAGAAGGAGATTGCGTCTCTAAAGGTGCCATCTCCAAATGGATAGTCAATTGTATCCAACTATGTTACTCCCTTTCTGAAAAGACTCTGCCTTTTACGCCAAGAGCCCACTCTACAAGAGGCATTGGGGCCACTCTGGCTTTCATTGCAAATGTACCCCTTGACACCATTTGCAAAGCAGCTACCTGGAGCTCTATTCACACTTTTACTCAGCACTACTTCATTGACACTCATTCCAAGACAGATACTCAAGTGGGACAAGCGGTTCTTAGACATCTGTTTGCTCAGGACCCTTCTCACATCCCACCTCCTTCTTCTAACACTGCTCGCTAATCTATGCACAGCATGTGATTTAAGCAGATTCCACAAGTCTCAGAAGGGATACATTACTCACCGTAATCGTATTTCTGATGCTTGTATCTACTTAGATTCAGATGCGACCCGGCCTTCTTCCCCTCTGAGAGAAGGCGCATGGATGCTTGTAGTCTTATCTTCCTATCTATCTGCTTGAATAATCTGTACTCGCGCTACTCCTCATGCTACCTCATGTCAGAAGAAATACAATCTGAGGGTCCTACACGTGTGAGGGATCATTTGTACAGTGGACATCACACTAGGGATAGTATTATTGGCACGCCCTGTGTCGACGCCTATTTTCTAGTTTCGAAAAACAACCTGTAATACTCCAAAGCTTCCACTAGATGTCGGCCTAGGCACAGCATGTAAATCTAAGCAGATACAAGCATCAGAAATACGATTACGGTGAGTAATGTATCCCATATACACCAGACATACAATAGACATATATTGCGTTACATAAGAGAAAAAGAGTTCATCACCGTTAGCAGTGTCGCAGAAGACACCTTCATCTTAGCCCATACAACACTCTTAGTCCCAGAGCAGGTAGGCAAAGAGATCACGCGCAATAACGGGTCCGGAGCGGAGCATCACCCAGTGGTCCAGATTCTAACTGTCTTCACTGAGGAAAAACATCTTCTCTTTATGGTGGCATGACCCCGCCCTTCTCGGTTATGACTGCCCTCGGCCAAAGAGCAGATCACAAGTGGAAGGGGGCAAAGAGCAGAAAAAAACAGCCAGAAGCAAAAAATCCCAGCTTCCCTCTCCTCGCGTTCTCCCAGGACCCTTTATCACTGCACCTGCGGGGTGCTCTGACTCGCTCTCTGTCTCCCCCTTCAGCAGACAATACCATAACTATTCTCCACAGTAAGTCGACTCGGCAACAATATTTGTGAACTTGCTTTGTTTTCACTGCTGGAATACGTGTTTATTCTGCTGAGCCCATGAAAAGACATAGGCTTTCACTACAGTGATCGGAGATGAATGTCCAAGATGGCTGCGCACCAGCGCCATATTGTTGTAGCTCATATTTCGCATAAGCATTACACACCACCCCTTGGACAATCAACTACCATAACCCGATGGGCGAGCAGGGGGTACCCAAAATCGTTGAACTATTCTCCATAAATTCGGAATGCACAAAGCACAACATGAAAAACTAACTTATTACCACAGAAATACAAAAAATCCAGATCAAAGCAGAACGTAGTGCTTCAGGTACCCACATGAATAATTCCTCCCACCAATTTCCGTTTTCATCCTGTGTAACTTGGGCAACTAGATCTTTCAATCCCTTGATACATTTTTCAATGGACCGGGAATGGTCCCCCAAATCATAACACAATCCTTCTACTATTTCACACCCTAAATTAGGCTTTAAAAACAAATAATCTATAGCTGCCCTATTTTGTAAAATAGCTTTTCTAAAATGTCTATTATCTAGCAACAGCTCCGTTAAAGCTTGCAGAGTCTCATTAAGCCCTTCAACCACTAAACAAGCAAATTTAATCATAGTTTTATATCCTACAGCTGCTGGACCCCAAATCCCAATAATGGAAATGGCTAACGCTAATACTTCAACCTCAGAAAGAAAGAAGACCTCAGAATTGCAGTCTGGCAACAATAAGGTATATGAAGCAGCACACATAGATAGCCTAATTGCGGGTAGTAGATAGAACATCATTAAACCAAGGTGTCAAAACACAGGGCTGACCAGAAATATTAGCAGGGATATATGAATCAATGAAGTTCCCACGGGAGATTAGCCAACCTGGGGGAAGTTTTACGTGGTTCAAGTGACTAGCAGTCAAAATAGGGAAGTTACATAGCATATTATTTGATACATCAACAAAAACTTTTATGCACATAAGCGCTGCTCAAAATCCGTTCTCTTCCCCTCCATGTTTTAACTCAACTGCTGGCATTTTCCAATATGGGAGGGATCGCAAGTCATTTGATAAGACCTCCACGGGAGCAATGTCATGAGTCAGGATGCGGGTCATGTTTCTCCATTTGTGGGTAGTGTCCCCACAGAACTTGAAATATTCATAAACAGAAAAAGAATGTCTAACATCTGAAGTTTCAACCAAAGAATCATTATGCAGGACCCCGAATACAAACTTCAAAATTGGGGCAGGAGTTGTAATAGCCACAAGGCATGTTGAAATCAAATCTGCGTAACTGTGCTGTTTGGCGGACGTGCAATGTGAGAGATTCAAGACTTGTTGGGCCAGGTAGCCCCATACGTTTTCCCGTTGCCTGACAAGGGCTGAATAGTGATGATGTGAAAATGATGTAGAAATCTCAGAAGGGAGTGAAAGCAGGGCACTGCATCACTGCCCTTGCTGTTTTCTTAATGCCCCGCGATAAGCTGCAACAGACGCATCATCTGGCGTAAAGCTAGTAGCAGGTACATCAGTCTTCATCCATATCCCTGACTCCAGCTGGAGAATAGAGACATCCACCACATCCTCCGACCTGTCCCCGGACCCTCCCGAAGACACTGCACCATGCCTCACACAGGCACTCTGCATACTCCTCTAAAACATCGAAGTTCAGATACAAGGTATCAGTGAAGTACATCACTTGCGCAAATAACGTTTGTCAGCAGGGATATCTGTCAATTTTCATTTCCCTGGTTCCATAACCAGAACAACTTGATCCTCCCCGGCTGTGATCACATCTGCCGGAACGGGTTGCCCATTAGGTTTTTCAAGCCATACTTTGGCACCTGCAATCATTACATCTGATGAGCCCAAAACCTTTGCCCCCACGAAATTAATACCATTGGCGGCTCACCTTTCTTTACCGTAGATAATTTTACACGTACTAATATCAATTGGGCCACTCGATCTCCCTTGTGGATGGGCAACATATTCTCCCCACTGTTTTTGAGGATAATATTAATCACACCATGATAATCTGCGTCCACAATCCCTCCTAATACTTGAATGCCTTTTAAGGCTTGTCCAGATCTGGGGGCAATTAATCCCCTGTGTTCAGATGGAATTTGTACCCCAGTTCCTGTATCAATCAAAGCAATACCTTATGGTTCAAAGGAAATTTCTTCCCTTTCATGCAAATCCACCCCAGCAGACTCAGGAGTGACACAATAAGGAGCTAATGCACCAGGAGATATTTCCAGTACAACAGACTTTCTGTTGCCTTATTTGGTATGATTTGTAAGGCTGGCATTAACATGTGCATCAGTGGAGTTTCACTGTTCGCAATGGAATGGCTATTCAAGATCTGTACAGCTTCTAGCACACATTCTCTCCATCCCTTCAAAGTACCCTCACCTGCTTTGCGTAACTGTGCTTTCAACAATCCATTCATTCTCTCGCTCAAACCCAAAGCCTCACGGTGGTAGGGGACATGAAAAATCCATTTGATTCCTTTTTCCTGACAATAATATAGTACCACTTTTCCCTTAAAGTGGGACCCATTGTCGCTTTGTATTTGTAGGAGGATACCATAATATACCGCCACTTGGTCCAATCATTTGTGTTTAATTGGGTAGCTCTTTAACATGGCAATACCATTAAGTAACCAGAATAGGTTTATACAATTGTGCATGCATATTGACATGCTCTGCTAATGGGACCAATATAATTGATCTGCCAAATCTGTCCAGGCAACTTGCCTCTCTTCAAGGTGCTGTGAATTGTGTGGAATAGCTTTCTACTTTTGATGTTGGCACATAGGACATTTTAGGATAATCTTTTTCACAATTTCCAAAGGAAGGCTGATACCCCTGTCTTGTGCCCACCTGATAGTAGCCTTCTCTCCGAGATGTCCACTTTTCTGGTGGGCCCATTTTGCAATCCCTTCCAAATCCTCCTCCACAGCCCTCGTGTCTGAGTGGAATTTTTGCAAGTTCATCTGCAACAGAATTATACCAACGTTCTAAAAAGTCTGTTGCGCAATGTGCATCCACATGATATACAGTTACTGTAGTATGCATTAGCATGTGAGCAATGTCAGAAGAATCACTGTCTGCGCCGGACCTTGCGTTTTTGTTTAATTTCCCATCCTTCTTTCCTCAAACCCTCTATGATAAGATCTAGGTGTACTCGGACACTATTCTCATCTTTACTTTGAATCAATATGTCATCAATGTAATGCACAATTTGTACATCTGGTTTGCATGGGATTTTGTCCAAGTGTTCTGCCACCAGCCGGTGACTGATTGTCGGACTATGCATGTAACCCATTGGTAAGCGTTTAAACATATACTACCTCCCATTCGAAGAAGATGCACTCTGTTCCTGACATTCGTCAGCAATTGGTACAGTGAAAAAGGCATTAGCTAAATCCAACACTGCATACAAAGTGCCCTCAAATTTCAGCACGTTTTCTTTCAAAGTTACCACATCCAGTACCGCAGGGACTAATGGAGGAGTCTGTTTATTCTAGGGGTGTACCAAACTTCAGCTTCGAGTAAGCATTCGGCCGAATTCCGGCTGAAAAAAAGCTATTTGGCTCTGGCCGAATAGTTTCTTGGTATTCGGCTCTTGCCGAATACATTGACATTCTCTTTTGAATACAATGCAACATGAACTCAGAAAGGCAAATATAGACTTCAGTTTGCAAAACTGAATAGAATTAGACCAGACAAATTGCTATCAAACAGCTGAAAACTATCTTATATTGTAATCTGCTCTTTAGGGCATGATTTGTTGCAGATTCTTAGACAAAAAAGGTGCCCATCTTTTATACTTGGCCTGCAACAATACAGGAACATCTTTTCTTTTGGCGAATGGTATATGCAATGTGCACTTTTTCAGTTGGAAAAAACTGAAAGAAATGTGCATACATACTTTCAGTTCCTGTCATGTCACTTTCCATTGCGTATGTCACAGCCCCCCCTTTTCTTTTTTTAAGGTTGTGTGTCCCGAGTTTAACATTATCTGATATTTTATCAGGAATTATAAGTTGCATATGTTTTTGTATTGGCGACAAAGAGTGGCTAGGATAAGTGAAAAGTCAGCAGCGTTTGTTTGGGTGGGGTGAATAGTTATCAGATGAAGTTTACACGTTTCAGATTTCCTCTTGACTTGTGTCCTGCATGAGCCAACATGAACCATTTTCTACATTTCTATGTGAGCCGCAAAGATGTTTTGAAACTCGACTGCATCGACTTTGTGAATCGGATGCATTGCATTCTCTATCCAGTTGCAAAGGCAGTCCTTTTGCATTTGTGAAGCCTCCTACTTTAACTGGCACTGAATATGTTACAATCTTA
The DNA here is from genome assembly GCF_040938575.1 of Ambystoma mexicanum. Classification (NCBI taxonomy): domain Eukaryota; kingdom Metazoa; phylum Chordata; class Amphibia; order Caudata; family Ambystomatidae; genus Ambystoma; species Ambystoma mexicanum. The sequence goes on from NC_090922.1 coordinate 294,142,952, forward strand.
TGTACATTTGGTCCCTTCATTTTGGTTAAATCTGCTTTATTTCTGGCTTTTATACTTTAAATAAAGATGCTACATTTATTACAATGAAGATAAATAAAAGTATAGAATGCATTTAAAATGGTGCTTTATTTGTTTTTTAATAAGTGAGTTTTTTGAAGTTTGGAACATGATTTATTCAATAAAGCAAATATTCGGCCGAATACTAAATATGCTATTTGGTACAGCCCTAGTTTATTCAACTCGTGAAAATCAAATGTCATTCTGTAGCTACCGTCTGATTTTCTTTTTTTTTTTTGACCGGCCTGTTCAGAGTGTTCCAAGCCGTATTATTGGACATAACACCGGCTTCCACCTATTCTTGGATAGTTTCTGAAATGTCTTTTTGACCCCCGGGAATTCGATATTGTTTCATAGACACTGTTTTAGTTAGTATCGGAACCTGCACCAGGGGCATCTTAAATTGTCCAACAATAACGGGTGTGCAAGTGAAAGCACTTACTCCAAATTGATAGTTTACCTCCTAATCTGAGGGTTAACGCTTCTAAAATATCAAATCCAATAATATATTCAGGAAGGGGAGCGAATAACATTTGATGCGTGTTTCTGCTTAAATTGCCAATTTTTGTTATCAATTTTTGTTTGGACTGCAGGGGTCTACTTGCCCCCAATCCAAAATCGTAAAATGTCTTCCCTTTAAACGTTGAAGGATTCCCATGTATTAAAGGGTCCTCCACCCCAGTATCAATTAAGACTCAAACCTCTTGTGGGTTTCCGGATTGCCAAAATAATTTCACTTCGAGGGGAAATTCCACATCTTTGACAGGTAATTACCACAGCTGTGCTGCTTAGGAAACTTTTTCGGCATAGGCGTCCTGCATTGAATACGACGATACGCTCCGTTGAGGACCTCCTCCGACGGTCGACGTCACCCGATGTTATAAGTAGGATGCACGTCGCCCGTATCCTCAGTTCCGTTTTTTCCATGAACGTGTTCGCTTCTAAATCTCGGCGTGCCTCAGTTCTTGTGAATCGGTTCTTTGAATATCGTTGTGTTCTACCGAAAATGTTTTTGTCTTCTGCTACCCCAAAGTCGGGCTTTAAGAAGTGTCGGGACTGCGGTTCCAAGATGTCTCTGATGGACCCCCACGACGTCTGCCTCAGGTGTCTCGGGGAGAGCCACGCCACTGATGATTGCGACGAATGCCAGTCGTTGACGTCGAAGGCCTTGCGGGAGTAGAAGAAGAAGCTGTTGGCAAGTAGGGTTTCCAAACCCTGTAAGTCGAGGTCCGCTAGTCTTTGGACTGATGATTCGAGGGGCGACTCTCCGCATCGGCGTAAGTCCAGGGGGTCTCATTCCAGGAGTGGGTCCCGCCATTCTTCGAGGCATGCACGGAAGCGCCCTCATTGGTCACCTTCCCCGTCCTCGTCTGAGGGCTCTGCCGGACGGCGGGTTGCTTGTCCCACCAAGCATTAATCTCCAGAGGAATGGGACGGCTTCCGTAACGAGATGTTGGTGATCTTTGAGTCACAGGGCACCGTTCCCACCGCACCTTCGGGAGAAGCTCGCACGGAACGCTCTAGGGCCACCTCTCACACGCCTTCGGGCTCGGGCAGTCGGCGCGATCACTGGGAACCTTCGAGGTCCTGGTCGGACAAGGATGATCGCCACCGTGCCCGTTCCAGGTCCAGGTCCTCGATGCCGTCGAGACCGTTGGAGCCTGTGAGGCCTTCGAAGAAGGTATCGATGCCGTCAGCGCCATGTCCGCCAAGGGTGTTTCCCGAGGCTCCGGCTCCGAGGAAGCCATCAACGACATTGGCGCCGAGGCTGTCGAAGGACACGCTCGGGGCTCCGGCCTCGAAGGCGCTGTCGAAGTCGTTGGCGCCTCAGTTGACGCCAATCCCATCAGCGCCCTCGATGCCTTTTGAGGACATTTTTCGGAGGTACCCCGGAGAGCTGTAGATGCTCCTAGGAAGGCACTCAGCAAGTCTGTGCAGCCTATTCTCGACCCATACTCTGTTCCTCCTCCCAGGGTGGACTTGTTCCAACCCTTGGAGTACATTTCAGAGGTTGAGGAAGGGTCTCAGGATGAGGTGCCTACTGAGGTTCCTGATGACTTGTTGTCTGGACATAGCCAACTGGAAGACCTGCGTCAGTCTTTGCATGACGCCAGTGGTCTTGATACCTTCCCGGAGGTTGAGTTTTGCAGGCCTGAGCCTGGTACGCATGCTGACTCATCGTACAGGCGCGTCATGTCGAGGTTGACGGAGTATCTGAGGTGGTCTGCTCCACTTGTGGATTTTCTGCAGGATGACCTGACGGATATCCTTGACCAAGGTCCACCCACTGACCCGAGGTTGCCATTTCATATGGCCTTACAAAAAAGGGTGGCAGCGGCTTGGACTGCACCGGAGAGTCTCCCAGCAGTGAACAAGTCTTTTCCCAAAAAATACCGTCCAGTCAGTGGCGACCCCTGCTACTTGTCCACACACCCTACTCTGGAGATTCTGGTGGTACAGGCAGCTACGGCCCAGCAAAGCAGGCAGCGTACCCTGCGATCCCTCCCAATAGGGACGCCAAATGCTTTGATGGTTGGGCGAAGAAGGTATTTTCTTCTGGGGGTATGGCTTTAAAGGCAGCCAACTCGTTTGTGCCCTTGCAAGATTCACGCACACTCTGTGGAATTGTCGTTGGCGGCTGAACATATTCTCGAAGGGGAGGAACGGGATGGTTTTCTTGCCCTCGTTCAGGATGGCAAGGATGCCATGTGTGAGACCGTTCAGTCGGGTCTGGATGCGGCAGACTTGGTCAGCTGGTCCATGGCAGCGAGCACCGTGATGCGCAGGATTGCGTGGTTGCGGAAGTTGGAGTTTGCTCCAGATGTACAGTCCCGGCTTCTCAACATGCCCTTTGATGGTGTCCATCTTTTTGGCAGCAAGGATGACAAGAGCCTTAAGAGGTTGCAGAACTACAAAGCTGCAGCAAAGTCCTTGAGCACTGCAGTGCATCAACCTCCACCTTTTCGGCCTTGGGGACAGAAATGGAGGGGAAGCTCCTTTTGATACTACTCTTCCTTTGGGCTGCCAGTTAAAGGGGCCAACGTAGGAGTACCAGAGGTGGAAAACAAGGTACTCGAGGTGCCAAGGCCGCTCGGGAAGTTCCCTCTTTGCCCTCTGGCACTGCCGCAGCTGCTTCCGCTCAGTAATGAGGCCATGGCCCATGGTTCGCCGGTTGGAGGAAGGCTGGTGCAGCATCTTGTAGAATGTCCTGCCGTTACTTCAGATGTGTGGGTTCTGGAGATTATAGCCCACAGCTACTTTCTTCCTTTTCGGCACAGGCCTCAAGACCAGCCACCGGGGAAGCTCTCTTTGAAGAGTCTGGATGCTCTCCTTGCGCAGGAAATCAAATCCCTGCTGGAGAAAGGCGCCATAGAACTGGTGCCTGTAGCGGAGAGGAACAAGGAATGGTATTCCCCATATTTTTTGATCCTGAAAAAATACGGAGGATTGAGACTATCATGGACTTGCGTGCTTTGAACAAGCTCCTCAGGAAGGACAATTTCAAGATGGTTACTCTTTCTCAAGTCCTCCAGGCCCTTCAACTTCAGGATTGGTTGGTGTCTCTCGACTTCAAGGGTGCTTACTTTCATGTGCCAATTCATCCCAAGCACAGGAAGTACCTGAGGTTTGCGGTTGGTGACTCGCATTTTCAGTTTCGGGTCCTGCCGTTCGGATTGACCTGCGCCCCAAGGGTCTTGGTGGTGGTGGTGGTAGCGTATTTCAAGAAAAGGGGGGATTCAAGTCTACCCCTACCTGGACGATTGGTTGATCAGGGCGCACTCTCCCGAGCAGGCCCTGGATCATCTGTCCATCACCTGCCACTCCCTTCACAGGCTGGGCTTCTCCCTCAATTTAAAGAAGTCCCATTTGACACCTACCCAGTGCTCGATACATTCCTGGGGCAGTGTTTGCCTCCCCAGGTGAGGGCTCATCACATTCTGCAGATGATGGACAAATTTCAACGTGCCCAAAGTATCCCAGCGTTCGAGTTCTTGAGGTTGCTCGGCCTCATGGCATCCTGCATTTTACTGGTGCCAGAGGCCAGGCTGCGAATGAGATCTCTGCAGTGGGCACTCGAGATGCAGTGGTCATAGTTCTCTGGCAGGATGTCGGATCCCGTCCAGATTCTGCCCTCAGTCGCCCAGGACCATGGAAGGAAATCTGTTCAAAGGGGCTCAGTTTTGGCAACCATAGCCGGAGGTGACGATCGTGACGGACTCATCCCTCACGGGTTGGGGAGCTCATGCCAATGAGCTGACAGCAGTCGTTGGTCTCAGTCGGAGTCCAGACTCCACATCAATATGTTAGAGCTGCGGCCTGTCAGGCTAGCCCTGAAGGCTTTTCTGCCGTCTGTGTGGGGGAAGAATGTCCTGATTATGACGGAGAATACAGTGGCATGCACTACCTCAACAAAAAGGGGCGCCAGGGGCATTTCCACTGTGCAGGAAGGCGATGCAGCTCTGGTCTCAGCCATCCAGCAGGAAATTTCGATCTCGGCAGTTCATCTGGCAGGAGACGAAAATGCGGCGGCGGCGGACTCTGAGCAGGCAGAGCAAGGTCTTTCATGAGTGGGAGCTGGCTCAGGAAGTTCTTTTAGAGATAGTCACCCTTTGGGGAACCCCGCAAGTGGATCTCTTCGCCACCAGTGTCAACCAGAAGCACGAAAGATTCTGCTTGTGGGAATTTCCTCCAAGAGGAGCCTTAGGGGACGCATTCATAGTGGAGTGGTCCTTCCCACTGCTGTACGCGTTTCCTCGTTTCCTCCAGTCCCCATCATTCAGCAGGTGTTGCAGAGGTTGCAGAAGTTCGGTTCATGGATGATCCTCATTGCTCCGGCATGGGCCAGGAGAGCGTGGTACCCAGACCTTCTAGACATGTCCATCTGCCCTCCACGTCGTCTTCCCTACCGAGACGATCTGCTCTCACTGAAAGGCAGTCGATTTCTCCATCCAGAGGTGAAGTCTCTCAGCCTCATGCTTGGTAGCTGAAAGGCTGAGATATAAGGATTGGGACCTCCCTGAAGACGTGATGGAGGTATTGCTTTCAGCTAGAAGGCCCGCAACAAAAGCCCTGTGCCGTTGGAAGAAGTTCTGCGACTGGTGCAGGGTACCGAATGTGGATCCTTTAAAATATTCCATTCCTTTGGTTTTGTCTTTTTTGCTTTCTTTGGCCCACAAGGGTCTGAATGTGGATACCATTAAGGGTTAGCTGGCGGTGCTGTCCATATTTAAGCGCTCGTCTGAGGAATGTTCTTATTTTAAAATCCCTTTGATATCTCAGTTTCTAAAAGGGCTCACTCATGTGTTTCCACCGTCGCCTTTCCAGGTGCCGGGATGGGATTTGAATTTGGTTTTAAAGTTCCTCATGGGAGCTCCGTTTGAGCCCTTGCATTCTTGTCCATTGAGACTATTAACCTTTAAAACTGTATTTCTAGTTGTGGTTACTTCTGCACGCAGAGTGAGTGATTTGCAGGCACTTACCGCCAAACCACCCTTCACTGTGTTCCATAAGGACAGAGTTATCCTTAGGGTAAGGCCTTCCTTTCTTCCGAAGGTTGTGTCAGAATTTCATCTGAGCCAGAAGGTGATCCTTCCAGCATTCTATCCTCCTCCACATCCTTGTAAGGAAGAGGAGAGGCTCCATAGGTTGGATCCTTGGAGAGCTTTGAGTTTCTTTCTCTCACAGATGTCCCGGGTCAAAGTGGACAATCGGCTCTTTATTGGTTACGCTAGAAGGCGTTTAGGTCAGGCTGTTTTCAAGCAGACCTTGTCTAGATGAATCATTTTTACAATCTCTGAATGCTATCGTTTGGCGGGGAAGGACCCTCCTGTAGGCTTACGGGCCCATTCTACTAGGGGTATGGCTACCTCCACTGCACTGCAGAGGGGGGTTCTGAGTCGCAATATTTGCGATGCAGCCACATGGGGGGGAAAAAACTACAACTGAGGCTATGGGAGTCGTGTGTCCTACTTGTAACATCCGGAGGTCCTCGAGGGAGCCTATCGACGTCATCAACGCGTGACGCCTACGCCGAAAAAGTTTCCGAAGTCGCAGAGCTGTGGTAATTACCTGTCAAAGATGTGAAATACTTTGGAGGAACATCCCATCGAAAGAATGCTACCAGGTAAGAAAGTAACTTGTTATTTTACATGAGGCTGTCTGTCCACTTTAACGTGGGCTGTTACCAGAGTTTGATCCTCATCCTATTCGTACTTGGAGTGCATATATTTGGATTCCCTTTCTACCATTGCACTCACCATCTTTCTTAAGTCTGCATAAGTTGGCTGTGCAGGAGTGGACCTATTGGGAGACTCATTGTCTCCCCCTCTGGAGGTGGCACAAAAGGATGATCCTCCTTCTTTGGCTTATGTACTTCCTGCCGTTTAACTTGTTTGTAACATTCTTTCCCATCTAAGCCTTGTTTTTTATATAGCCGATACATTTCCTGTGTTTCAATCCCATCAATATCTTCCCTCAGTACTCCATCTTTCATTTAGGCCAGAAACACATCTTTTCTGGATACACAAGAGTCTCTGCTACCAAACCTCTTCCCGGAGTGTGCATTTCACTTCGCCCTTCTCTCTCCAGCTCTCTAGTTCGTTCCTCTGACTTTTCTCATTCACCTAAATCTGCCAGTTGTCTGATAGCATCCACCATCTCATTCGTTACTTTACCAGTCATTCCCACTTATAGGGACATCATGATGTTTTCTTATGCTAGAGGGGCCATTGGAATAAGATTATGTCGGGCAGATATGGATACGTTTACTAACCCCATGTTTTCCGGAGTTTCTAAATGAATAGCTTCTTTCATAGCATTTTCCCTTAACCTTGAATGGCCTCTTTTAGTGTGTACCATTTTTTTCTCTTCAGTCGGCCAATCTGACGTAATCAGATATTTGTGGTTACACCCTTGGGCTGCTAATTGTAATAGAGACATTTGCCCCTTATCCCCATTGGCATCACGAGGAGGGCCTGTATGTAGGGTCTCTTGTATCTGAACTTCGTGTGTCAGGGGTAGGAACCTGGCAGAATGTGCAGCATCCACCAGGAGACCCACTGCCGGTCCATTTAATAGTCTAACCATCCAGAGTAACAAAGATTTGCCAGCCCTCTGTTTCAATATGTTAATGATCTCCCCAATCAGTAATCCTTGAGTGCGGTCATATCCTCCACTCCTCCAGGCTTCATAGGTTGATGACCCATCCTCCTACGCACTATGGGTTTGGCTGTTAGCTCTTTTCAGCCGGGTTCTGGCTTGGATACCACCTCTGGCTCTGAACCACTTTCAGTACTTTTACTTTTGAATACATCTTCATCCCACTGATCTGGGTCCCAATCTACCCCTGTGGAGGCAATCACAGTTGCTACTGTACGAGAGTTGACCCTCCCTGGTCTTTTCTGATATTTTTAGCGAGCAACCCCGCTACTGCTTGATAGTTGCCTGCCTTATCCTGATACAATTTCATTTGGAGCTGCTGCATCAATGCAATCTGTTTTTAAGCAGCCGCCAACTCTTTCTCCGGTCTTTCGACATTCGCCTGTAATTCCACATTCTGTTGATGCATCTTTCAAAAGGCATGCAACAGCATCCAACCCCTTCCTCCTATAGCCAAACACTCCTTTCCCTTCTCTGCTGACAACTGTTGCAGACATTTCACCACGTTTAGTCCAGCGTGGGATGGTCACCTCAGGACAGTCTCCGCCTGCGAGCTTCCTTTTTTCCTAAATAGGGAACTCATTGTATCACATGGATGATTCACTTCCATATAATTAATACCCTTTTTTTAAAATTTTATTTTGTAAAGTTTATTTTGCCATTGCGAATTCAAAACTTGGTCATTCAAAAATTGTATTGGCGGGCTCCTTTGGCATAGCAAAAACAAAGAGGTGATGGCTGGAAGGTTTAGAATGAATCTTAACCACTGGCAATGCTCTGGGCAACCCTCCAGACCACCGTTCTTCGCCTGCCAAGCCATTACAGAAGGGAAAGACCATATGCAAATCAGGCTTGGCCCCACCCCAAAAGGGGCAGTCCAGCCCGAACTGCTAGGCCACATCCCTTCTGCACGAGACCACAAGCATCCCCAAACATGTTTCGCCCTTGTTGGGGCTCATCAGTGAGGAGTAGCTTGGGTCTCTAGGCCCAGCAGGCACGGGACCCACGTCTGGGCATACCCGTCCCACTCGGGGTGACATAGCAAAAACAAAGAGGTGACGGCTGGAAGGTTTAGAATTAATCTTAACCACTGGCAATGCTCTGGGCAACCCTCCAGACCACCGTTCTTCGCCTGCCAAGCCATTACAGAAGGGAAAGACCATATGCAAATCAGGCTTGGCCCCACCCCAAAAGGGGCAGTCCAGCCAGAACTGCTAGGCCACATCCCTTCTGCACGAGACCACAAGCATCCCCAAACATGTTTCGCCCTTGTTGGGGCTCATCAGTGAGGAGTAGCTTGGGTCTCTAGGCCCAGCAGGCACGGGACCCACGTCTGGGCATACCCGTCCCACTCGGGGTGACATAGCAAAAACAAAGAGGTGATGGCTGGAAGGTTTAGAATTAATCTTAACCACTGGCAATGCTCTGGGCAACCCTCCAGACCACCGTTCTTCGCCTGCCAAGCCATTACAGAATGTCTACAGAATGTCTGGGGATGCTTGTGGTCTCGTGCAAAAGGGATGTGACCTAGCAGTTCGGGCTGGACTACCCCTTTGGGGGTGGGACCAAGCCTGATTTGCATATGGTTTTTCCCCTTTTGTAATGGCTTGGCAGGCGAAGAACGATGGTCTGGAGGGTTGCCCAGAGCAATGCCAGAGGTCAAGATTTATTCTAAACCTTCCAGCCATCAACTCTTTTGTTTTGCTATTGTCACCCCGAGTGGGAAGGGTATGCCCAGACGTGGGTCCCTTGCCTGCTGGGCCTAGAGACCCAAGCTACTCCTCACTGATGACGCCCAACAAGGCTGAAACATGTCTGGGGATGCTTGTGGTCTCGTGCAAAAGGGATGTGACCTAGCAGTTCGGGCTGGACTACCCCTTTGGGGGTGGGACCAAGCCTGATTTGCATATGGTTTTTCCCCTTTTGTAATGGCTTGGCAGGCGAAGAACGATGGTCTGGAGGGTTGCCCAGAGCAATGCCAGAGGTCAAGATTTATTCTAAACCTTCCAGCCATCAACTCTTTTGTTTTGCTATGGGCTCCTTTGGCATCCATACCAGCACAAAGATCCTGCTCACAACGCCAAAATGTTTTGCGTTTGCTAGGCCACGTCGGGAGAGCCCTTAGACTTACCGCTCCCCGGCCCCTGGCAAGATGAGTAATTGGACTCAGACAGGCAAAAAGTCATGCTTAGACCATTAGGTATGGTAAAAACATATACAAACTCATTATAGGCCCTTTATTCAGATATATATATATATATGTATATATGTATATATATATATATGTATATTACATGGCCACGGTAGTTATGGTTAAGTTGGTGTTTCCATAGGAAGAGCTCTTTTTGGGTGGCTTATAACTTCGCTCCCCCTGGATGAATCCTCACCAAACTTTGCAAAAAAAGTATATGGCCCACTCTGAATTTTTTTGCAAAGTTTGGTGAGGATTCGTCCAGGGGGGGAAAGTTATAGGGGGGTCCCAAAACTTTTTTTTTTTCCCCATAGACTGAATGGGAAAAAACTTTGCGCATGGCTACAGCCCGAACCGCTGGACGGATTTACACCAAATTTGCGGCAGGAGCGGCGGCCTGGTCCCGAAAGCGTGCTTTTGCAAATTTGGTGTAAATCCGTCCAGTAGTTTTTTAAAAAATTACCAAAATGTAAGGCAACAAAATTAGTGATATCTGTGTTTGCTTCGCGGACGAACTTCCCTGTTCACTCGGCGGACAGCACCCCGATTGGCCCAGCGGCTTGCGTCATATCCGCGGACATGTGATGTGTTCTCTGATTGGGCGGCGTGATGCGCATCAGATTTTCTGTCGCGCCCGCCATCTTGCATTTGCGGACGTCCGCAGGCAGCACGGTGAAAGTTTGTTCAAAATGTGTATTTATTAGAGTGTGTTGGTGTGTAGAAGTCTTTGGGGAGGATGGGGGAGTATGAGATTTGTCTGCGGACAACATGGCTGTTCTGGAATGTTCGTAAATAAACAGAATGGATTTGGTGTCAACTTGAAAGTGTTCTAAGAACACTCGTGGGGTCTTGGAATGTTTGCAGGGGGTGTCCTGGAGACGTTGTCTGTATTGTTCGTTGGCAAGGTGAAAATGTTTTAAGAACAATTGCGGTGTCCTGAAATGTTCGTACATAAAGAAAATGGGGGTGTCCTGAGGACGCTGTTTGTATTGTCCTCTGGCAAGTTGAATGTGTCCTAGGACCTTCCCCCTGTCCGCGGACATAAAAATGGTTGCAATGGTTGCAATGCTTGCATCTGTGGGTGTGATATGCTGTTGTGGTTGTGGCCAGGGTATAGAATGTTGGGTGCATGGCCATTTGGCCATGCACCCAAGAGTGTATGCCCTGGCCACAACCACCGCAGCATATCACACCCATAGCGGCTTTTAACTTTGGGTCAAAAACTAATTTATAAGGAAAAATGTTATAAGCTTGTATCGGTGTGATATGGGGCGATGGTTGTATTTATCTTGTTATACGTACTATTTGGTTTAGTAACGGGAGTCCGTGTTATTCTTGTTCATTTCTGTAATAAAAGAAAATAGCATGTTAGTATTAGTATTTTATAAATACTTCTTACATTGTACATTCAACATTTTCTTCTTTTTATTGACCCTCATATTTAGTAGATTACAAACCAGAGTATTGTGCAATTTGCAAAGTTGCTGTGTTTGTTGCTAAAATCATTGGGTCTGTTGGAGAAAAAAAATAATTCATGTTGGATTAAAAAAAAACCCTTTTTCTGTTATGCTACAGTTTATTTATTTGTTTGTTTTCCGCGTTTACTTGTTCTTTCTGCCTAATGCTTTATGCATTGGATTGTTTCAGTTTTTGTGAGCAGTAAGATATTAGGTATTTTTTTGGATATTGTAAAATTTTGGCCCAGGTAGATACCAGAAGGCGTATTCTAACTGTTTATGTTTTGATATAATTTCGTGGTATTGATTTATCTGTTTGCATATTTGTAAATTTTGGGACAGTTAGATACCAATTGGCGTATTCTAACTGTCTATTTTTTGCTCTATTTGAGTGGTATTAATTTATCTGATTAGTTGTTGTAGAATCTTTGGGCAGTTAGATAGGTTTTGAAATATTGTGACAGTTTATATTTTTTTTACTACAAGTGTACTTAAGGTTTAAGTACAGTTCAGTTATCAAATTTTGGTTTTAAGAACATTAAATACGCGTTTGTAAGATTAGCTGGTAATCTCTGCTTTAGAGTAACGGTACTATCATTACATTCAAACTATCCAATATTTTTTATATATATGCAGTGTAGTGCCCTGAGTTGGTTGTGGCTCCTGCGTGGTAGATTATACCTATTGTTGTAAAGGTTTTCATACCAAGTGATATTTGACCATGTGTGAATCCAGTCAGCTTGCAGTTATTTTTCGTACCATCTGCATTGTAACGTAGAAGCATTAGTATTACGTATTTACTATGTGTTTGTATTAGTAATGTGGAGCGATTATCCGAATTGCAGGTAGAACATAATCTACTGTGGTTTGCATTTTGTACAAGTTGCTGAAATGGAATGGATTCACAATTAGGTATTGATATATTGACAAAGCGCTCATTGGGGATTTGTTCTCGTGTCACGTTGTTGCAGAGAGTGCATGTATGTTTCCACATGTATGAAATCTGGAAGATTTCATTTATAGGTATGTTTTTGTTTTCCAGTACTAATAGTAAGTACATTACAAATTCTTGTGGATCTTCCTGTGAGTTTATAGTGAATTAAACCATTCCAGCACAGTAGTCCAATTGTTCTTATATTCCAGAAACACTATACGTGTTGTCAGGATTGTTTGCTGCATTTCTGTGAAGTACTAACATTTGCAAACACAATGGGTCTGTACTGTGTAAGTAAATGTTGTCAACAATTGGTGGTAATTGAAATAGAATATTCATTGCTACATTTGCGTAGCAACTTACACCAACTATATTTGAGAATTTAAATGGTCCAGGTAGTTCTGTATCTAACTGCTTTTTTTGGAGTTTGTCTTCCTTCTTTAAAGAAGTACCTGGTTTACTTTCCCTAATTGGTTCTTTTTTGATTGTGGTACTTGATGAAGTTTTAGTTTCTTTTAGTCTCTTTGGAGGATGTGCTGTGTCATCCTGTTGCATTTCTGTTTGATTGAGTTTTCTTTTAGAACATTTTCCTTTTTGTGGAACAGGATATGTTTGTAGATGGGGGGTGTATAGTGAACAAAGTCTATTGTATTCTAAAATGCAAGGAATATCAGCGTTTACTTTACTTGCATCAAAGTTCATTAGAAATAGACAGTCAATTGTACGTAGGCGTGACAGTGCTACGTAGCTCATGCCTTCTTTAAAGACTGTGTTACCAATGTCTATCATTGCTTTGTCTAGAGTAAGACCTTGTGATTTATGAATGGTGACTGCGTATGCAAGAGTTAGAGAAAATTGTTCGTTGCGTACATACATGTCTTTGCAGAGAAGGAATCGAGCTGTTGAGCGTCCTATTCTTTTTACTTCTGAAAGTTTGTCAAAGAGAATATTGATAAACTGAATTTTGTTGTCACGTGGGTATGTTTGAAATCCAACAACTGTACCCAGTTCTCCATTAACTAGTCCTTGGTCCACGTCAAGGTTACGTTTAAGCATCACTCTGCAATTTAAGGATAATTTTAATATCTTTTCCAAGCCTGCTGTGTTTGAGATTGATTTTTCTAAACTATTTAGTCTTGCTGTGGCTTGGTCACACGTGGGTAGTGTCATTCCATGTACATCTAGTTTGTCTGTGGTGCTAATTTCCATAATTGGTTGCATTTCTTTGCTTAACATTATTTCATTGAATTTGAAACCGCTTGCAAGAGTTGGCATTAAGGCCATACAATTGACATTTTTGTGGGCCAATTGTTCCATAACATCTGTAGCACATGCATTATCACCATAAAGTGCATGAATGTGCCGGGTTTTTAATATTGCTTCTGCTTCTCTAGAAAGTATACCAACTCTGATACTTTTTAAGATGTTGGCATAAGTGAGATCTGCAGATTGGCACATGTTTTCTATTAATTCTTTGTATTGGAAATATTGCCAAAGGTTGACATTTCCAATACTGCCAACAGTTTTACGGCAGAGTTTGTGTCCTAATGTTTTAAAAATAGGCTCAACTTTTACAGGTGTCAATTGAAGATCATCTCTGAAAACAATGTGTTTTCCTGCAAAGAGCTCTTCATAGTTTGTTTTGAGTACTTCTTGTAATCTGAGGTGAATCAAAGCCAACATTAGGTTGGACACCATGCTCACTTCATCTATTAGTAGCATTTTCATTTGTTTCAATACTCTGCGCACTTCCATTGCAGCTTCTGCAGAAAGTTTGTAATAATCTAACTTGTTTTGGTGTTCTACTGGCAGGAGTAGTAATCAGTGTAAAGTGACACCACCTATGTTGTAGGCAGCTAAACCTGCGGGGGCAGTGACAATTTATTTTGTTATTTCTTGAAAAATGCTACGTTGCTCTATGTTTAATTTTGATTGTAGTGTAGTTAAGTCTTCTTTATCTTCATAGTGACACATGGTGTTTTCTACTTCTATCATAGCTAATTCTGCCTCATTTGTTATTAGTGGTTCTCCCAGTGGTTCTTGGCTTCCTGTGACAGAAGGTTGACTACTGTCAGGAGTGTCTTTATCTAGTTTGGCCTGGAGTTCCTCTTCGTGTTGCTGTTCATTGTGCAACATTGTTTTGTACTGTGCAAAGTTTACATCAGTTATACTGCTTTCATTGGCTTTGAAAGCGTCTTCATATGAGTCATAGGTATCTAGTATTTCTTCTTCTTTTCTCCATGGTTTGAAGAGTTGTAGCAGGGACATGTAATATATTTCTTTATGTTGAGGAGTCTTTAATGATAATTTGATATGATTAATTAAATTTGGTTTGGTGAGTTTTACTAAACTGCCATCACAGTTTGTCACTTTGTATTTACGGTTTTGCTCATCAGGTTTTATATTATTTTTGTATGTGTAGTTTTGGGCTATGTGGTATAGACACATGGTTTCCAAAGTGGTACTCCTGTTTGGGTAGTATGTGTCCAATAAATTGTTTTTTAAAATGTCTTGGCTGTTGGGATCATGTTTGGCTATTGTTTCTATATCTTAGTATGATTTTAGAACTCCTTTTCTAGATTTAGCTGGACCAAGACTTAGCCATACTATATTTGCAGATTTACCATACAATGCAGTACCAGTTAATCGATCAGCTGCTTCATAGGATCCACATTCTCTATGGGACAGCATTTTTATGCCCAAGCTGTATAATTTCGGAGACACTGTTTTATCTGATGACAGGTAATTCCAGAGGTCTTGGAGCTCTGTCTTTTCTGCTTTGGTTAAGTATGCTGTGACATATCGTGCAACTGCAGTAGAATTGTCTGCAATGTACTGCACATCTATGTTTGCATTCCACAAGTGGGCAATGATTGCATTGTAATCATTAATATATTTTTCTTCTTCTTTTCTTTTTGTGCAATATGTATTTTTAAGTGACTTACCTTTAACACTATGTCTAACTGAAGACATGAGGTTGTTCACTTGACCTGCATTTGTAACTGGTCTAGGGAAACCAAATCAGCATTTGGTGTAGTTTTCCCTTTGTTTTTGTATTTGCAACGACAATATTTGCCACATTTGTGTCTTTGGAATTGTAAGATTGATGCATGAAGATCACTATTTGTGACAGAATTTCACAAGTGACATATTTTTCAATAAACTGTAAAACAGTGGCATCACTGTCCTGACCAAATTTAGGAGCATCTTTAATCCATAAAAGCATGTGGACATGTGGCGCTCCTCTGGCTTGGTATTCTTTTCTCCAAAATAAGTGTTGCACTTCTCCAAGGGGAGGAACAGTTTTATTACAAATAAAATGTAGCATAGTAATGAAGCGATGGTGAAAATATCTAGAAACATTAACAGGATCCTCATGTTAGTATATCTATGTTTGTTTTGTTTTAGTTTGATATGTGAAGGAAAGCATATAAATCTTCCCATGCATATTCTGCGCAACTTAATGTAACAAACCAAGTGGGTGGGCCAAGGTTTCTGATCATACAACGTACATCTCCATGGCGTCGAAACCAGTACTCTTTAGTACCTCGCATATTTGCTAATAGATTTGTAAGATTTGCCTGTAAAACCTCATCTTTTTGTTGAACTTTTTGTAATAATTGTGTGGCTGTCATATTTTGAAAGTTTGATCCTGATTTTAATATGTGTGCAACTCCGTTACATAAAGTTGCTAGTTCACTTTCAAAGAGTAGGTGGAATATGTATTCCCAGATTTCCGCAAAATGTGGATCTTCAGAATACATTCATAATGAGCGATATTCTGATGCTGATATTTGAGCAGGTCTATCATCGTATCTTCCTCCTTTGCCAGTAGGAAAGAGTAGAGGAAAAGTACATGCTTCTATACTTTTTTCCCATATGCTGATTGGTGATCCTTTTGTTTGACGCATTTGGTACGCTTCCAGTGCATCTTCTATGGTGTCATTAGAGTGCAATGGGTGAATTGTATAATGGTCTAAAGTGTTTGCTACTGTAGCAGGATCTAGGAGCTCAAATTGACCAGTTTCTTGTGTCTCTTGAATTATTTCAGTTGTATCTTTCAAGTTTTATTCAATATTAATTTCTTTGTAATCATTATTCTCTTTGAGATATTGCAGGGCTTCTCTAACTTTATGTAAACCTACCAGTTGTTGCCAAATTTCTTTTTCTTTTGTAGGTACTCCATTTACCAAGATAATTAAAGATTGTTGCATTGGACGTTGCACTCCTAGAGTGTGCACATATTCTTTTAGATCTAATGGTAAATACACTACTTTTCCAAGAATACCTTTCACTAATTCAGAGGGAGGTAATTTTTGGTTGAAGGCGTATTATTGCTTGAAATGGATGAACTGTTTGAATTAGGATGCTCTCATATAAATTAAGTTGTTGAAGGAGTTTTGGTAGTAGATGCAATTCCAGGTTATTTGAGATAGCACGTGAAGGAGTTTGGTCGTTGTCAAGTTTGGTAGTGCAGTAACTGCAAAGTATTATGGGGTAAGTTATTTCATATTTGTTTTCTACTATAAGGTAGAGAGCTAATTCAAACCATTTAGAATCTTCATTGTCTTCTATTTTGTATGAAAGGTGTATACTTTTTATGTTACTTTTATAACACGTTCTGCGGCAACATACACACACGTGGTTTGGTACTTCAGCTGAAGTGCTTTGAAATTTTAGTATTTCTTTTATGTATGTGTGTAGTGAAAGGTTGTCATGTGCAGATTTGTTACGAAGTTGGTTGACAGCTAATTCATCTTGTAAGTGGGTTTCATTTCCAAAATATTTTTTCTGTATATACTCGATTTCTTCTAGTAGGTCTTTTGGTGTAACATGTAGAAGAATGTTATTTAAATTGGCTAGTGCTAAAGCAGGACTTTTTGCATAATACAGTTTATAAACTAGGTTTCTTATACTTGCATGATGTGTTGATATCCTTTTGATAACATGGAATGTTGTTTTGCAAGTAGCTCCTGATATGCAGGCCAACGAATGTCTTTGCAGTCCTGTGTGCATGCGTACTGGACAAGCATCCATACTTTGCAGTATTTTAATTTTGATTTTGTCTTTGCTTTTCACATATTGATTGAGGAATAGGCGTAAAGATTTGAACATTTTTTTGGGAATGTTACACATTGAAGTGCATGGCCATGTGTAAATTAGATGATGTGATTCAGTCGAATGGAGGGGTAAATCTAAGTTTTCAGGGCATATTTTTGTAAGGAGTACTTCTTGTTCCATTATGGTATTATTAACTTTTTCATAACCTCGACCACTGCTATGTATGACAATTGTATTTGTTTGCTTTTGTTTGTACGCTTCTTCATTAAAGTATGGTTCTGTGCTTGTAGTGTGACTCCATTCACCTCCACAGATACTTAAGAAGTTATTTCTGTTCACATTTCGTTTATTGAGAAGCCTTTTTTGAAATTTAGTTATTAGTTTTGTTAGTGGTTTAATTCTGTTTAACACAACAATAAATAAGTTTCTTTTGAGAAGAATTGCACTGTCTATCAATGCTTCTAAGATTACTTTCCTACGATAGGTTTGAAGTGTTGAACCTGGTTTCTCTCCTGTTTTTATCAGATTTTGAAGGACTTTGTGACGGAACATTTTGGCTAATATACTTTTCTTGGTATGCTTACTTTTTACTATATCAAGATTTATAGAAGATGTTTTATTTGTAGTGATAGTTGATTTTCTGTTAATAGTTTTTTGGGTCGTTTTACTTTGTGATAGAGGATGCAAAGTTTTTGCACTAGAAACTTCTTCTGTTTCACAACATGACTGTATTAGCTGTTGTGTTTCAACGTTTTTTACAAATTCTTCTATAGATGGGTGTTTATGTTGGAGACTTTTCTTTTCATTTGCTCTACTTCTGCGTCCCTTTCTACGGAGTTGCTTTTTGGTGGGCATTCTTTAGCGTCTGTTGAAAAAAATACAGAAGGTATGGGTTGGTTTTCTGCAATGCATGTGTGTTGTGTGCATGATTGTTTCAGTAAGATGATAAAGATGTATGTAATGGTGTGTGATTGTGAATTGGCAAGTTGAACTACTAGGGATGGGTATTCTTCAATTAATGTGTTACTAAACTGGGGTTCAGATGACAGAAAAAAGTAAGCCTGTGGTGTGGAGAAGAATAAATAATATAGGTAAAGCTATACAATTAAAACAGTTGTTTGTTCTACAACATCTACAATCTAGCGGCTGAGTTGGGTAATTTGTGTGCCGAAAAATAGGAATTTGAGGGCCATTCTGACAGGAGATCACTGTTTAAGAAGGGGGGGATTTCTGGTCAGAATGGTGCAGAATCTCTATTTTTAGGCACAGAAATACCATGATGCACCGTACAGTGCGTGTGAGTTATAAATAAAATATTATGGTAACAATCTACTTACGTTTTTTTTCAAAAATGAGTAGTTTGCTCCTTAGTTGTTCTTTGTAAATTGAAATCGGCTGCTTCTATTCAGGAGAATGGGCTTCACTGCAATTGTAAAAGAAAGAAATTAGTAATTTGCTTGCTATATAGCACTGTTTTCATTTTAGACATGTTTTTAAATTGAAATGCTCAGCGCCTTCCTGAAAACCATTAAAACTATATTATGACTAAGAGTAGGAAAGAAAATATCTTTACTATGGTTTGTGGAATTCATAATCTACCAACGTATACCACTATTCTTGTAACTAAGCTTTTCCACGTAATAGTGAGTCATTGTCATCATAGCTCTCAACCATGTGTGTCGCAAAGGCGGGTGAAATCACCTGATTTTGTTTTTGGCTGGTGAGACGCCCATTGGAATGAATGGGCGTGCAGGAGGCTTGTCGGGTGAGTCAGTCCTTTACAAGGCGGGTGACACCCGCCAAAAGCGTGTGAGTTGAGAGCTATGTGTCATAGCCTGCTTTTGCACGTAACAGTGAGTGAATGTCATAGTCTGCTTGTCCTATATAAATGTATGTAAGTACTTATATAAACGAAAAAAAATTAAAACCAATTATATGTTTGTACAAATATTATTGAGATTTGATCATAGAGTGTGTATATTATTTTGTGTGATTATTTCGTGTATATCTTTTATTTTAAAAATGTTAGTTTAATAGTATTTGCATGTGTGTGTGTGTATGAAGAAATTAAACGATATAAAGGTTTGTAAGTGACAGGTCATTTTAGGACAATGAAACAATGATCGTCCATTCATTTTTCAGATTATAGAAGGTAAAAGTCGGTTAGAAAATGTGTTCATGTACTGTGTAGAAAATATGCATACCTGTACTTTCTGTTCATGTATATGGATATGGACCAAGCTGCAAGTAGAAATATTGGAGATTTGTATAGTATTTCTCGTAGATTGTGGTTGTCAATGGTATGAGACTTGTACTCCGAGAGATACACTGTACATTTGTAGTGCTGTTCTATGATGATGCAGTTACATGTAGAGTTATTGGATTTGATTGGTGGATGGTCATGTGATTGCTTAGCTACATCCAATGAGGGAATGGCACAGAGAGTGAAATCGAAATGGTAGAAGGGCTGTACATGTTACAATACATTTGCGGACATGGGGGTAGTTCTAGGACACCGCGTATTACATCTGGGGAATTTGGGGAGGGGAGGTATGGAAATGAGATTGGATGAAGCAAGGGATTGGTCAGTAAAGTTTAGTGAGTGTGTTGTGCTAGGAGAGGTTTTCTCAGATATTGTTTTTGCAGAGAGAAGAACAGATAGCTATGGCTGAGTGTTTCAAAACACAGATTGTATGGATTTTGGATTCATTGATTGAAGGTGCATGCAGAAAGCTGAGGAGTATCTATAGATCTTGGATTCCCACGTGTGGAAGTGCACTGGCATGGAGTGCGTGGAATGAAGTGGTTGGACTTGCTACCTCTCTGTGCAACTTTGAAGATAGAGGAACATCCAGACATAATTGTAATTCATTGTGGAGGGAACAGTTTAGGACATGTGTCTGGAATTTCTTTGCAATTTGCAATGAAAGAAGCACTTCAGAAGATAATGGACATGTTTCCAAACTCTAAAATAATTTTTTCACGGATTGCGCAGAGACAAGTGTGGCTTCGTTCTTTCTAATGTGGTCCACAAATGGAGAAAGAAAGGCGTAATGTTAATAAGGCTGTTTGTGCCTTCCTAAGAGATTTTGGCATGTCCTCTTTTAACAATGAAAATATTTTGTTTCGTAGTACATACATTTTTCGCAAAAATGGAGTCCATCTTACTTATGCTGGCAATCAGATTTTTCTGAGAAATGTACAAAATGCATTGCGACCTTTTTCAGAAATACAGCATTCGTTTTGAAGTACGTCTTACGTAGTTAAAATGTTTTACATTCAAACACCTCCCAAAGGCTCTTTTCAGAGCCACCACTTCCTGTTAGAGAAAAATGCATTGGTTTCAATAGGGTAGCAATGCAATTGTTTTTCTGTTCGCGGACCTTCCGTGGACTTTCAGGAAATGGCAATGGCTATGCTTTTTGTATCTTGACTTCTATTTTTTAACTATGAAAGGCGGCTCTGAAAAGAGCCTTATTTTATTTTTTTGATTTTTGTTATTTTGTGTTTTTTTGTTCTTTTTTATACACGACACACTAGGAGAGGAGGGAAAGAAGGGTAAAGGGAGGGGGACATCAACCAAAGGGATAAGAAAGGGCGAGCTGAGAGAGGAAGATGTAGAGTGGGTTTTATTTGGGTAGTGAGCAGGTCTTCTGGTGTTCTGAGACGATCGTCTCAAAAGCGCTCCCCTCTGCAGAGTACTGTGTCACAGTACACACATACAACTGTGACCCTCGAAAGGTAAGGGTCATCAGAATTCTGTATGGCCTGTGAGGCAGCTTGAGGAAGACGCTGTCCCACAGAGGTGTTCCTTGTGGTGACAGGATCAGGAACGGAGGATGAAGTAGAGGCAATCAACCTACTACGCTTCTCGCAAGGTACAACCTTGCGAATGGCCCCAGTGTGGAATGAGCGCAGGTGTCGCTTCATCTAGTGGTCCCAAAGCTATACGAACCATGCTTCCCGCGACTGAGTACCATTTTGCACTCATCACAGGTGACAAGGTTCGCATGAGACTTCGGACCGTTTCCATGAACGGTAAACAACCGCCATACCCAAGATTCACGCCGACGGCGGGTAGTAGGGATTTCCTCTACCTCATTCTCGTCATCCTCTTCTTCCTCCTCTGTATCATCACTCCTGTTCCCCTCTTCAGGCCCTTGGGTAAATGGTGGTGGTGGTGCTGAGGCAGATGTAGCACCATGTGGTAATAGTCGAGCCATGGATGACATAGACTTGGAGATGGAAATCTCAAAATCTGCAAAGTATGCAGCAAAATGCAGTGTGCTCTGTGGAACAGTCAGAAACACAATGAGAATGCGCTCTAGGATGTGGTTTTATATCGGGGTGCTTGTGCGCGGGTCGCAGACATGCGCGCCGTCCGCAAGACAGATCGAACATCAAAAAAGGTTCAAAAAATCACAAAAACTATGTGCAAAGTTAGGATTAATATGTGGGATTTGTGGTATGGTGATTTTTTAATGAGAAATATTGTGGATTACTTGGAAATGTACTTTTAAACTGGTCAGGGACACGAACGGTGTCCGCATTTAGAGCACGAGATGAGCGTGGGCACGGTCACATGATTGTTTTGTGAGCATGTTCGCTAAGGTAGCGGCCGTCCGCAGGACACCCAATATACGGACATTGTTTTGCGCATGCGTGTTGATGTTCTGTGGACAGTGTTCGCGTCCTGAACTAATTAAAAGTGCGTCACATTTAAAACGAACAGTTGCGGAGAGCCGTTTGTTCTTAGCACGGTTTAATTTATTTGCTAACAATAAGGACAGACATAGCGTTTCAAGCACACCTCCATTTTTGTTTATTTACGAACATTTCAGGACACTACGAGTGTTTTTAGAACATTTTCAACTTGCATGAGAACATTACGGACAGATGTAGTGTCCTCAGGACAGTTACATTTTCGTTTCTTTACGAACATTTCCGAACAACCGCGGTGTCCGTGGACACCTAAATTGGTTTTATCACAAGGAACTGAAAGTAATTACAACACAATATAAGAAAAGTAACTTTATTTCATATATATATAAAATTATGACTGGGAAGGTGGGGCAGAAACGGAAACAAAAACAGGAGAATTTTTGTATGGTCTGTAATAAAAAAAATGTATATGTTAAATGTATACAAAATAATATTTATTAATTGGTTTATATAGTAAAGTGTGTACCATTAGGTGGACTATTTTCTAACATTTCCTCTCGTGGGAAATGCTCCTCTAGCCAGTCGAGAGTACTACACATTTCTGTGAGAAAACAAAAAAGTAATATGTTTTTTTTTTCTAATATAGAAAGTTTATAAATATATGAGTAAAAAGAAGTGCACTTACTATGTCTGGTGAGATATGTAATCAGTAGTGTATACGTCTGGTCTTGCTGTTGGTTGTTGAGCGTCTGTGAGGTAATTATGGTGGAAGCCACTTTATCTTCTTTTGGTATATTCCATTTTAAACCATATTGTATTTACATGAATGGTTAGTGTGTTACATATATGGGTAACATTTTTTAAGTATTACTACATATACTTTGTATGTGTGCTGCTTTGTGAACTTGTTAAATGTTCCTATGTTATGATATAACTATTACACATACCTCCCCAGAGTTTTTAGGTGGTGGTACTGTTGTCCAAACATGTCTGCGGAAAAAAAGTCATTATTGTTAAGTTTGGTAAAAAACTATGAAATTCAGTAAAAAAAACTTTGTTAAAGGGACGTTATGGTTAAGTTGCGCTACTAAAAACCTATGAAATTCAGTGAAAAAACGTTGTTAAAGGGACGTTATGGCTCAAAGTAAAACCGAAAAACCCCTGAAATTCGGCAGTTATGGTAAGATAAGCAACCATAAATCGCGCCGCCACCGTGCACTGCTAACACGAACACCCAGGACATAAAATATGACATCACAAATGTCATTGATGACATCACTGATGGCATCACATGTGCATTTACCTTTCATGAAAAGTCTGTACAAGGGATTCTTAGTGTAATGTTAATTAAAAAAGTGTCAAAGATTATTGGAATAAATATCAAGTGCTAATCAGTGCATTAAGCTATGCATTGATATAAATAGCATTCTATTATTAACTTCAATCCACTATACTAAGGTACTCATGTAGAAACATAGGCATTGTGTGCAGCATACATGATGGAGGTGCAATATTCATAAGCTCGCCATGTTGAATATTGAAATAACTGTTTTCATATTACAGTTTTGCGTACAGTGAACTTGTGATAAGTAGGTAATAAAACCCACTTACTACATAATTGCATTATTATACACAAATCACAAAGAGACAACACCACATACAAATATGAATATATACAAGGGAATTGAAGTAGGAAAAAGAAACAGCAATAGTAGCAGAAAGTGTTCATAACCTAACTGATTACCTTTATGCAGAGAAATGATTTGCTCTGTTTCAAAGCTGTTACTTACCCTATCTATATATATCACATGATGTGTCTGGACCCTAAGGAAAATAGTGTGAGTACAACATATAAAAATATGAGCATATACAGGGAAAGTACAGTAATAAAAAAACATCAAAAGTATCAGAAAGTGCTGATAAATCTACTGATAATTTTAATGCACAAAAAGGATTGCTGTCTTTCAAGGTTGTGACTTCTCCTATGTATATATTTCATATGATATGACTGGACCATAAGGGAATTATTCTAAGAACATACTTGAAGGATAAGTCTACGAATATAGTAATTTATAATTTTTAGTTCCTGACTGTTACTGAAGAAAATCATGTGGCCTAGATATGTCAGGAAAGAAAAAAAAGGAAGAGCCAGCCATGTGATGTCATCAGTGATGTCATCAATGACATTTGTGATGTCATCTTTGATGTCCTGGGTGTTAGTGTTAGCAGTGCACAGTGGCGGCGCGAGTTATGGTTGCTTATCTTACCATAACTGCCGAATTTCAGGGGTTTTCCGGTTTTACTTTGAACCATAACGTCCCTTTAACAACGTTTTTTTTCACTGAATTTCATAGGTTTTTAGTAGCGCAACTTAACCATAATGTCCCTTTAACAAAGTTAAGTTTTTTTACTGAATATATATATATATATATATATATATATATATATATATATATATATATATATGTGTGAATAAAGGGCCTATAATGAGTATATATATATATATGTATATATATATATGTATATATATTAAATGGCCATGTAGTTATGGTTAAGTTGCTGTTTCCATAGGAAGAGTACTTTTTGGGCGGCTTATAACTCGGCTCCCCCTGGACGAATCCTCACCAAAGTTTTCAAAAAAAGTATATGGGCCACTCT
The DNA here is from genome assembly GCF_040938575.1 of Ambystoma mexicanum. Taxonomy (NCBI): domain Eukaryota; kingdom Metazoa; phylum Chordata; class Amphibia; order Caudata; family Ambystomatidae; genus Ambystoma; species Ambystoma mexicanum. The sequence goes on from NC_090922.1 coordinate 294,167,130, forward strand.
GAAGTTTGGTAAGGATTCGTCCAGGGGGGCCAAAGTTATAGGGGGGGGGGTCCCAAAATGTCTTTTTTTCCCCCATACACTGAATGGGGGAAAAACTTTGCGCACGGCTACAGGCCAAACCACTGGACGGATTGTCATCATTTTTGCGGCAGGGGCAGGGGCTTGTTCCCCAAGGCGTGCTTTTGTAAATTTTGTGAGAAACCCTACTGTAGTTTCCTTTAAAACGATCAAAAAGTAGCACTCTAAGAATTAGTGATATCTATGTCCGCTCTGTGGTCCCACTTCCATGTTCGCTCAGTGGAGCATATTTCTATTGGCTAATCGATGGCATGCTGTACGGCAAGATGTTGCGGTTTCACCGTTTGGTTCTGCCGCAGCGGCAAGTGCGTAGCATTCTTTTGATACGGCCACCATGGTCATTTAGTTTTTGTGTTCTACGCTGAAATCCCTGCAAACAAACCCTTATGGAACGCTGTGTGGAAAGGTAAGCATTACTTATATGTGGCAGTAGAAAGTGAAACAGTGCTTAGTTTTTGTTACCACTATCGTGCCGTGAGTGAAACTTGATAGGCAATGTACGACAAGTCCTTACTGTGTCTATTTAATAAGCCACCACCAAAAGTACTGCGGTAACACTGGCGTCCGATATTTTGGAATCTGAGACAGCCACCTGCACGGTTTCGTAAACACAGCATGTCTGCACGTGGTCGGGAGTAACGGTTCTCATGATTGACTGCTGCTATGTTGTTGCAAAATGAGAATGTATTTGCGTTCGGAGTGTAGGTCAGTTCATTTTATTTCATTTTTCCAGTAGGCACTCAGTGTGGTCGCACCTGTACCAGACCTCAAAAGGGTCAATTGTTTTTCGACATTGACATACAGGGAACGGAGACAGAAAGAATGTAGGGGGTCACAGTTTGTGAAACATCCCTTTGATAAGTTATTCTTCAAAAAGGTTTGTGAAGCACATGAAATATCAGTTCCCGAGGACGTCTTCTTGCAAACAACTACTGTGTGACTGTGGAGGCCGAAATGGAGGCAGTGCATATCATGTAAGCTTATTTTGAGGGCATTGGGTCCGCCAACATATTCCATATCTATGACAGTAATCACCACAGCTGTCCTGCTTTGGAAAATTTTCGGCGCCTGCGTCGATGACGTCGATGCACCGTCCTCGAGGACCTCCTCCGATGGCCGACGTCACCCGATGTGATAAGTAGGACACACGACGCCCGTAGCCTCAGTTCCGTTTTTTCCGCGAACGTGTTCGCTTCGTGAATCTCGGTACGCCTCGACTCTTTGGAGTTTCTGTTGTTCATCTCGGTTCTTCGAACCTGTTTGTGTACGATTTGTTCGTGAAGATGTCTACCTCGTCTTCCACACCGCATACAGGCTTTAAGATGTGCGGGGACTGTGGGTCCAAGATGTCGGTCACAGACTCGCACGACGCCTGCCTCTGGTGCATCGGGGAGGCCCATGGCACAGATGACTGTTGACTGCCAGTCACTCACGTCGAAAGCCTTGCAGGAGCGCAAGAAGTTGTTATCAGTAGGTAAGGTGTCCAAGCCCCGGAAGTCGAGGTCTGCGGGGCTTTCGACGGACGACTCAAGGGGCGACTCTCCGCGTCGTCGTCGGAAGTCCAGTGGGTCTCGGTCCCAGAGTCAGTTTCGCCACTCCTCTGCCTCTTCGAGATACTCCCGGAAGCGCCATCATCGGTCGCCTTCCTCGTCCTCATCCATTCGCTTACCCCTCCAAGCATGCGACACCGGAGGCATGGGCTTCCTTCGGGAAGAAAATGTTGGCGATTCTCGAATCGCAGGTCACTGGTCCGTCCCCGCCTCCGAGTGGGGTCGGTCGTGATCAGTCGAGAGACGCCGCTCGCACGCCTTCGGGCTCGGGTGGTCGTCGCGATTCGTGGGAGAGCTCCCGCTCGGACAAGGGGAATCCTTCTCGGCATGCCCGGTCCAGGTCCCGGTCCTCGGTGCGCTCGAGACCGCGTGAACCTGTGAAGTCTTCGAGGAAGACGTTGATGCCTGTGGCGCCAAGGTCGTCGACGGACTCTCTCGAGGCTCCGCCTCCGAGGAAGTTGTGGACGCCGTCGGCGCCCAGGATGTTGAGGGACACGCTCGGGGCTCCGCCTTCGAGGCCTATGTTGACGCCGTCGATGTTGTCGGCGCAGATTCACTCGATGCCCTCAACACCTTTTGGGGCTGTGTCGACGGGGGTACCCATTGGCTCGGGGGAACCACCTAGGAAGGCTCTGGCCAAGGTCAAGCATGGCTTTGGTTCCAGTTCTGTGCCTTCTTATCACCATCTGGAATTCATTTGAGGTAGATGAGGGCTCTGATAATGGCATGGTGCCTGACACGGTGCCTGACGAGATTCTCTCGGGCCATAGCCAGTTTGAGGACCTGAGGCAGTCCCTGCATGATGCTAGTGGGCTGGACACCTGTCCGGAGGTGGAGTTTTGTAGGCTTGAGCCTGGCACTCATGCAGATTCTTCGTACAGGTGACTTATGTCACGGGTCTCCGAGTACTTAGGATGGTCTGCTCCCACAGGGGAGTTTGTTCAGGATGGCCTTACGGATATCCTCGACATTGGTCCACCAACTGACCCGGTACTGCCATTCCATATGGCTCTGCAACGAAGGGTCGCAGCGGCTTGGACTGCTCTGGAGAGTCTCCCGGCAGTAATCAATTCTTTGCCGCGAAATTACCGCCCAGCCAGTAGTGACCCCTGCTACTTGTCCAAGCACCCTACTCTGGAGAGTTTGGTGGTACAGGTGGCTATGGCCCCGGCAAAGCAGACGTCGTACCCTACCATCCCTCCTGATAGGGACGACAAGCGTTTTGACGGCTGGGCGAAGAAAGTGTTTTCTGCAGGGGGGTATGGTGCTTCAGGCGGCCAACTCCATTTGTGCTTTCTCGTTTCACGCACACACTGTGGAACTGTGTTTCCTTGGTGGCTGAACATATTCCCGAAGGGGATAAACGGGATGGTTTCCTTGCCATGGTTCAGGATGGCAAGGATGCTATGTGTGAGGCCGTTTAGTCGGTTTTGGACATGGCATTGCATCAGCCGGTCCATGGCGGCGAGCACCGTGATATGCAGGTTTGCGTGGTTGCGGAAGTCGGGGTTTTCTCCTGATGTGCAGGCCCGGCTCCTCAACATGCCCTTTGACGGGGAACATCTTTTGGCAGCAAGGCTGACGAGAGCCTTGAGAAGTTGCAGACCTCCAAAGCTGCAGCAGTCGTTGGGCACTGCAGTTCGACAACCTCCGCCTTTTCATCCTATGGGACAGCAATGGAGAGGAGGTTCCTTTCATTATTACTCCTCCTTTGGTAAAGCGAGAGGAGCTGCCAGTCAAAGGGGCCACTGTAGGAATGCCAGAGGTGGAAAACAAGGTACTCGAGGTGCCAAGGCCACTCGGGCTGTTGCCTCTTTGCCCTCAGGCACCACCGCAGCCGCTTCAGCTCAGTCATGATGTCCCATGGTTCGCCAGTTGGGGGAAGGCTGGCGCAGCATCTTGCAAAGTGGCGCGCCATTACTTCAGATGTCTGGGTACCAGAGATCATAACCCACGGCTACTGTCTTCCTTTCCGGAAGAGGCCTCAAGACAATCCACCGGGGAATCTCTCTTTGAAGAGTCCGGATCCGCTCCTTGTGCAGGAAATTCAATCCCTGCTGGAGAAAGGCGCCATAGAACTGGTGCCTTTAGCGGAGAGGAACAAGGGATGGTATTCCCCTTATTTTTTGATTTCCAAGAAAGACGGGGGATGGACTTGCGCGGTTTGAACAAACTCCTCAGGAAGGACAAGTTCAAGATGGTTACTCTTTCTCAAGTCCTCCAGGCCCTTCAACTTCAGGACTGGTTGGTGTCTCTCGACCTCAAGGACGCTTATTTTCACGTGCCTATCCATTCAAAGCACCTGAGGTTTGTGGTTGGCGACTCGCACTTTCAGTTTTCGGGTCCTGCCGTTCGGCTTGACCTCCGCCCGAGGGTCTTCACCAAGCTCATGGTAGTGGTGGCAGCGCACCTCAGGAAAGGGGGGATTCACGTCTACCCCTACCTGGACGATTGGTTGATCAGGGCGCGCTCTCCCGAGCAAGTCCTGGATCATCTGTCAGTCACCTGCCACTCCCTCCACAAGCTGAGCTTCTCCTTCAACTTAAAGAAGTCCCATTTGACACCAACTCAGAGGCTCCAGTACATCGGAGCAGTGCTCGACACGTCCCTGGGGCAGTGTTTTCCTCCCCAGGTGAGGGCTCATCACATTCAGCAGATAGTGCACAGGTTTCAACTAGCCCAGACTCTCCCAGCGATTGAGTTCTTGGAACTACTCGGCCTCATGGCATCCTGCATTCTTCTGGTGCCAGAGGCCAGGTTGCGGATGAGATATTTGCAATGTGCACTCACGCTCCAGTGGTCTCAGTCCTCCGGCAGGATGTCGGACTCTATTCAGGTGCCGTCTTCGGTCGCCCAGGACCTTCTGTGGTGGGCTGACGAAGGCAATCTGATGAGGGGGGCTCCATTTTGGCTGCCCTGGTCGGAGGTGACGATCGTTGCGGGCCCATCCCTCACAGGATGGGGAGCTCATGCCAACGAGTTGACAGTCAGCGGTCGTTGGTCTCTGTCGGAGTCCAGACTCCATATCAATCTGTTGGAGCTGAGGGCCGTCAGGCTAGCCCTGAAGGCTTTTCTGCCGACTGTGCGAGGAAAGAATGTCCTGATGGACAACACGGTGGCCACGCACTACCTCAACAAAAAGGGGGGGGGGGCAGGGTCACTTCCTCTGTGCAGGGAGGCGATGCAGCTCTGGTTCTGGGCAAAACAGCAGGAAGTTTCGATCTCGGCAGTTCATCTGGAAGGAGACGAAAACGAGACGGCGGACGCGCTGAGCAGGCAGAGCGCGATCTCTCACAAGTGGGAGTTGGCTCAGAAGATTCTCCTGGAGATCTTCGCCCTTTGGGGGACCCCTCAAGTGGATCTCTTCGCCTCCAGTGTCAACCGGAAGTGCGAGAGGTTCTGCTCGCGGGAATTTCCTCCAAACGGAGCCTTAGGAGACGCATTCCTGGTGGAGTGGTCATTACCACTGCTGTACGCGTTTCCTCCAGTCCCCGTCATCCCGCAAGTACTTCGGAGGTTCGGTTCCCAGATGATCCTCATTGCTCCGGCGTGGTCCCGGAGAACGTGTTACCCGGACCTTCTCGACTTGTCCATCTGTCCTCCACGTCGTCTTCCCTACCGAGACGATCTGCTCTCATGGGAGGGGGGTCAGGTTCTCCATATCGAGGTCAGGTCCCTCATCCTTCACGCTTGGTTTCTGAAAGGTTGAGGTATAAGGATTGGGACCTCCCTGAAGACGCGATGGAGGTGTTGCTTTTGGCCAGAAGGCCCGCAACAAAGTCCCTGTACCGTTGCCGTTGGAGTACGTTCTGCGACTGGTGCAGGGTTAAGAATGTGGATCCTTTTGCATGTGAAATTCCCATGGTTCTGTCTCTTTTGCTTTCGTGAGCCAACAGGGGCCTTCAAGTGGGTACCATTAAAGGTTACCTGGCGGCACTGTCCATATTTAAGCGCTCGTCTGAAGAGTGTTCCTATTTTAAAATTCCTTTAATTTCTCAGTTTCTAAAAGGGCTCACGAAGGTGTTCCCTCCGTCACCGATTCCAGGTGCCCGGTTGGGATTTGAACCTTGTTCTCAAGTTTCTGATGGGTGCTCAGTTTGAGACTTTGCATTCATGCCCTTTGAGACTGTTAACTCTGAAAACTGTATTTTTAGTTGCGGTCACAGAGAGAGTGAGTTACAGGCACTTTCAGTTAAACCACCCTTCACTGTGTTTCATAAGGACAGGGTTGTCCTTAGAGTTCGTCCTTCTTTTCTTCCGAAGGTGGTGTCGGAATTTCATTTAGGCCAGAAGGTTGTTCTTCCGGCATTTTATCCTCCTCCACATCCTGGTAAGGAAGAGTGGACGATCAGCTCCTTATTGGTTATGCTGAAAAGCGTTTGGGACAGGCTGTGATGAAACAGACTTTGTCTCGCTGGATTATTTTGTCTATCTCGGATTCTTACCGCTTGGCGTGTAAGGGCCCCCCGGTCGGCTTGCGGGCCCATTCTACCAGGGGTATGGCTGCCTCTACTGCCCTGCAGAGGGGTGTACCTATTCGCAACATCTGTGATGCAGCCACCTGGGCTTCGGTACATACTTTTGTACGTCACTATTCCCTCGATTCCATCCGGGGGCAGGATCTGGCCTTTGGCAAGGCGGTCCTTTACTCCGCAATTTAATTGGGCATGCAAAATTTCTGTTTTCTAAATTCTTTTACCACCTCCTTGCATTGGTACTGTTTTGGGAGTCTGTCATAGATATGGAATACGGCAGAGGACCCAATCCCCTTGAAGAACAAGTTACTCTCTTACCTGTTAACGTTCTTTCGATGGGGTGGTCCGTCGACGTATTCCATATCGCTCCCTCCCTACCTTCCCCGCTACAGAATTTCTTATGCGATTGCAGCTTACGTTACTGCAAGGCTTTGGGTGTCAGACTGGCAGAAGTCTGGTGGCACAAGTTCTGGGGAAAAAACTACAACTGAGGCTATGAGCGTCGTGCGTCCTACTTATCACATCAGGTGACGTTGGCCGTCGGAGGAGGTCCTCGAGGATGGCGCATCGACATCATCGACGCAGGATACCGACGCCGAAAATGTTCCGAAGCAGCACAGCTGTGGTGATTACTGTCATATATATGGGCTACGTCGTCGGACTATCCCATCGAAAGAACATTACCAGGTAAGAGAGTAACTTTTTTCTTTTCAGGCCTGTACACCAAACTGCCATTATTTACTTAGTCTGAAAAAAAAATTGCTTTACTAGTAATGCATTTGGAAGCTTGTGTGCCGTTGAAATTTCAGATTGCACATTACCGCCGTCTGTGCGATGTCACTACAATTTCCACTATTACCTACGAAATTTATGTGGCATTGCTATTTTTTTACCTATTATGCAGATTGTAAATTGACACCATTTGTAGGGAGTTAGTACATTTCCCCATATAACATTATTTGTTTATAGAAATGTTGTGTTACACCTTTTATTCCTGCAAAGGCTTCGTATTGATAGATCTTTTTTGTCATTTTCCTCTCGGTTACTTGCTTCCGAAATTGCGAATGTCATGGATTGCAGCGTCCGAGTGATGTTTTTTTTAATCGTCAAGTGCAGCTACTCGTCACCAATTGTATGTGCGCCATCATTGAATGGGATAACCGCATCGGACCTCTATGTCCGTACGCAGTTTTAGCAGTAAGAAGCAACATACCATCCTTTCGGGTGTCATAGTTCGCAGCCATTCACGTCGCCTTGTAATCACTGTGACAGCAATATGCCTACTGTGTCAACGACGCATCATTTCAGTGTGGTTACACATCAACGTCGCCATTCCCACTAACATTATAAGTAACATACCATACTTTCTGATTGACTACATCACAGCAATTGCCGCCGTCTTGTCAATGAATGTGAGTGGAAACCGACTACTGTGTCGCCACTGCATACTGTATGTGTGATACAAACTGTGGCGCCAACGCATGGTGATTGTGTGGGAAAACCTCAACGTGACTGTCAAAATTAACCTTTTCATTGTGCAGCAGACACGCAAACTTCCAATTTCTTTGCAACTGAGGAAAGGACGATGATTTAGCGCTGTGCATTGTGAAATAAAAGTACCATACTACTTTTTACATGTTAGTGTTTTTTTTAACCCATTTCATGTTTCCCTTCACAATGTGCCATGCTACGTTGCAGGTTGTAGTATGTTCTTTAATAGGTGCCGTATCACGGTACGTAAGTCTTTATGGAATCATTTGTTTACGCTGCCATGGTACATTATCCAGAACTCTATTGCATACCACTTGCTTTGACAACGTAAGGCTCAATGCCATCTATTATGTTTTGATGCCGTTAGGGTACTTTCTGTTACCCAGATGCCCCAATTACCAAGAGCAGTTCTGCATGAAGACGCTATGTTGTCATATTTGCTACCTTTCTAAAAGTGGAAAAATGAGATCAGGTGCAGTGAAAGTATTTGCTGTACAAAAACATTTAAAAAGCTATGCTTCCTAATACCTTCTCACTACACATTTCTTCACCCATTTCTCCTTGTGACACTTACACAAAAATGTGTGTACAGGTCGGTGGTAATGGTGTTGCTTGCAATATTTCTGCCATTAGTGCACTTCATTTCACAGGGTTTGTTGTGATTTTGTCCACACATTAGAAGACTAATTCTTTGCCTTCTGTACGCACATTTTTGTCAAACATATTCCCTGTATTTTCCACACATTTATGGAAAGATCATTGTACACAAACAAACACCTTTGTGTTTTACATGTGGTAGTGTTTTCATACTTCACAAGTGTCGTCATGTACATAAGAAAACAACGGTATGCCTTTCATCTCTGAAGGGTACGCTGTAGGTATGCTTACTGACCACAATGTTGGGGCGGTAAATACTTCCATTTACTGGTTGGGACAAAACATTGCATTGCAGTCGGCATGTCCACCAGGCACTGGCTTTCTGTTAAAGGTGTTGCTGATAACCACACATTTTAGAACGAATACAAATCTTCTTCGCCCACTACGGTCACACGTGTTCCTTTTTTACTTTCTGGCAGCTGTAATGGAATGCAGAAAGACTTTCTATGCAGCGGCCGTCTTCCCTTTCCGTGGTGGCCATCTTGGAAAAGGATTTGTTTTCTTCATACGGGAACGCCGGAGGCGTTCCGGTTGAAGATAAAAAAATCCTTTCTTTTAGTGGAATGGGTTAGTGCCGTAAAATCTGTATTTGTAATGGCATTCAGCCCCCATTTTTTTAGGGTGCAATGGGGTTTACTGCTTCAAAGACCTTGGTATGCACTCTTGCTTCTATTGTGCTGCAAACTTGCCCTGTTGAGTTGTGAACGGGAATTGTTTCAGTTACAAGTTCGTACAACAATATACAATGCCCTTCCGCACTATCAAAGATTTACTCATATTATTGTGAAGTGTGTCCGAGTTTTGTACCATGTGGCCATGCTGTGCTACAGCATATGCTACTGTGCAATTTGTAGAAAGATGGGCAATGTTGCTTTACAGTCTTGTGTTACTATTGGAATCCTTCTAAATAATCAATAAAAATGTTGGTCAATTTGTTATGATTCACTTACAGTACTGCCAACGTATGCAAATAATTCAAAAAACATTTCTCAAAGGGACATTATGGTCACATTGCCCTACGAAAAAGGTCCAAAATTCACTACAAAAAAAACTTTGTTAAAGGGACGTTATGGTTAAGTTGCCCTATTAAAAACCTTTGCCATTCTGTACAAAAACTTTGTAAAAAGGACATTATGATTACAAGTGAAATCTAAAAAACCCTGAAATTCGGGAGTTATGGTAGGCTAATCACCCATTTTTCCCATCAGCACTCTCCACTACTACCACTACCACCCTGAACATTAAAGATCCCACCACTCATGTCATTGATGCCATCACCGATGCCATCACTTCTTTAGCCCCTTTCTTTTATGTCAGCTAAGCAACCATAACTCGCGCCACCACCGTGCACTGCTAAGACTAACACCCAGGAAATCAAAAATGACATGACAAATATCATTGATGACATCACTGATGACATCAAATGTCTGATTTACTTATATCGTGTCATTGAAGAATCTAGTCCAGGTGGTTTTCTTCAATAACAATCACAATATCAAAATTGAAAATGTGCTGTACATAAAAACGTTAACCTTCTCATATGTTCTTAAAGTATATGCCTTAGGGTTTGCTCTCAGATCATGGTACACATGCATGGGGCAATAGGGGGCATCCAACACAGACTTAATTTGCATACAGGGAGATGAACTTTAATGTCATTAACATTTTCTGAAGATGCGGTTTCTTTCTTCCTTCATTGAGTTTCCCTGTGTGTGCCTCTAATTTGTATGCATTGTGGGTCTTCATATGTATTGTTTCTACTACCACAAGTGTATATGCAGTCTTACATTGTTAGCTAGTTATTGCATGTTTACCATTACATAAACACCCCTCACATCTTGCTAGCAACATAATACTCACAGACCCTTGCAGGTAGGCATTTTTAATTACCATTATTTTCACATGTGCTGTCATCAGTGACATTTGTCATGTAATCTTTGATATCCTGGGTGTTAGTCTTAGAAGTGCACGGTGGTGGCGCGAGTTATGGTTGCTTAGCTTACCATAACTGGCGAATTTCAAGGGTTTTTCGGTTTTACTTGGAACCATAACGTCCCTTTAACAAAGTTTTTTCATTGAATTTCATAGGTTTTTATTAATGCAACTTAAACATAACGTCCCTGTAACAAAGTTTTTTTACTGAATTTCATAGTTTTTTAGTAGCACAACTTAACAATAATAACTTTGACTTTATGTACATGTAATATGGAACATACTGAACCCTTTCTACTGAATTTGACGGTCCGCAGACATATTCGGACAACAGTACCACCACCTAAAAACTCTGGGGGGTATGTGGACTAGTTATATCATAACATAGGAACATTTAACAAATTCACAAAACAGCACACATACAAAGTATATGTAGTAATACTTAAAAAATGTAACCCATATATGTAACACACTAACCATTCATTTAAATACAATATGTTTTAAAATGGAATATACCAAAAGAAGATAAAGTGGCTTCCACCATAATTACCTCACAGACGCTCCACAACCAACAGCAAGACCAGACGTATAGACTACTGATTACATATCTCACCAGACATAGTAAGTGCACTTCTTTTTACTCATATATTTATGAACTTTCTATATTAGAAAAAAAAAACATAACTTTTTTGTTTTCTCACAGAAATGTGTAGTACTCTCGACTGGCTAGAGGAGCATTTCCCACGAGAGGAAATGTTAGAAGATAGTCCACCTAATGGTACACACTTTACTATATAAACCAATTAATAAATATTATTTTGTATACATTTAACATATACATTTTTTTTATTACAGACCATACAAAAATTCCAAGCATCTCACAACAACAATCAGAGGATATCACTCTACAACAGATTAATCAAAAAATGGACAACCTTATGCAAAATTTTATGGATTTCAAAAACTTTGTGGAAAATCATGTGGAACCACCAACAGCACACCATTGTCCAACCTGCACTTGTCCCCCCTCACCCTATCCCACGCAGTTAACCCCAAACCCTGTCTATGGACCAAAGCGTTTCGATGTGCTTTCCTTCCCTTCTTCCCCTGATCCCAATTATCTAGAAATCCCTAATTCTCCTGTTTTTGTTTCCGTTTCTGCCCCACCTTCCCAGTCATAATTGTATATATATATATGAAATAAAGTTACTTTTCTTATATTCTGTTGTAATTCCTTTCAGTTCTTTGTGATGAAACCAATGTAGGTGTCCACGGACAGCGCGGTTCTTCGGAAATGTTCGTAAAGAAACGAAAATCTAACTGTCCTGAGGACACTACATCTGTCCGTAATGTTCTCATGCAAGTTGAAAATGTTCTAAGAACACTCGTGGTGTCCTGAATTGTTCGTAAATAAACGAAAATGGAGGTGTGCTTGAAATGCTATGTCTGTCCGTATTGTTAGCAAATAAATTAAACTGTGCTAAGAACAAACGGCTGTCCGTAACTGTTCGTTTTACATGTGACGCACTTTTAATTAGTTCAGGACCCGAACACTGTCCGTAGAACATCAACACGCATGCGCAAAACAATGTCCGTACATTGGGTGTCCTGCGGACGGCCGCTACCTTAGCGAACATGCTCATAAAACAATCATGTGACCGCGCCCACGCTCATCTCGTGCTCTAAATGCGGACACTGTTTGCGCCCCCGAACAGTTTAAAAGTACATTTCCAAGTAATCCACAATATTTCTCATTTAAAAATCACCATACCACAAATCCCACATAGTAATCCTAACTTTCCACATAGTTTTTGTGACTTTTTGACCCTTTTTTGATATTTGATCTGTCTTGCGTACGGCGCGCATGTCCGCGACCCACGCACAAGCACCCCTATATAAGACCACACCCTAGAGCGCATTCTCATTGTGTTTCGGACTATTCCACAGAGCACACTGCATTTTGCTGCATACTTTGCAGATTTTGAGATTTCCATCTCCAAGCCTATGACATCCATGGCTCGACTGTTACCACATGGTGCTACATCTGCCTCAGCACCACCCCCACCCCCTCCACCACCACCATTTCCCCAAGGGCCTGAAGTGGGGAACAGGAGTGAGGATACAGAGGAGGAAGAAGAGGATGACGAGAATGAGGTAGAGGAAATCCCTACTAGGTGCCCGTGGCGTGATTCTTGGGTGTGGCGGTTGTTTACCGTTCATGGGAATGGTCCTAAGGCTTGTGCCAACTGTGTCACCTGCAACGAGTGCAAAATGGTACTCAGTCGCGGGAGGCATGGTTCGTATAGCTTTGCGACTACGACCATGAAGCGACACCTGAACCCATTCCACACTGGGGCCATTCGCAAGGTTGTACCTTGCGAAGAGCGTAGTAGGTTGATTGCCTCTACTTCACCCTCCGTTTCTGATCCTGTCACCACAAGCAAGACCTCTGTGGGACAGCGTCTTCCTCAAGCTGCCTCACAGGCATAGAGAATTCTGATGACCCTTGCCTTTCCAGGGTCACAGTTGTATGTATGCACTGTGACACAGTACTCTGTAGGGGGGAGCGACTTTGGAGTGCTTTTGAGACTATCGTCTCAGAGCACGAGAAGACCTGCTCACTACCCAAATAAAACCCACTCTACATCTTCCTCTCTCAGCTCGCCCTTTCTTATCCCTGTGGTTGGTGTCCCCCCCTTACCCTCCTTTCCCCTCCTCTCCTAGTGTGTCGTGTGTAAAAAACCCAAAAAAAAAAAAAATAAGGCTCTTTTCAGAGCCGCCTTTCACAGTAAAAAAATAGAAGTACCGATAAAGAATGCAGGGCCCTTTCTATTTCTTGAAGTGGAAAAGAAAAGAGCCTTTGGGAGGTGTTTGTATGTCAAAAATTATAAATACTTAACACCTACTTCAAAATAGATGCTGCATTTCTAAAAAAGGTTGCAATGCATTTTGTACATTTCTCAGAAAAATCTGATTGCCAGCATAAGTAAGATGGACTCCATCTCTGCGAAAAATGTATGTCCTACGAAACATAATATTTTCATTGTGAAAAGAGAACATGCCAAAATCTCTTAGGAAAGTACAAACAGCCTTATTGACATTACGCCTTGCTTTCTCCATTTGTGGACCACATGAGAAAGAACGAAGCCACATTTGTCTCCGCGCAATCCGTGAAAAAATTACTTTGGAGTTTGGAAACATTTCCATGATTTTCTGAAGTCCTTCTTTCATTGCAAATTGCAAAGAAATTCCAGACACATGTCCTAAACTGTTCCCTCCACAATGAATTACAATTATGTCTGGATGTTCCTGTATCTTCAAAGTTGCACAGAGAGGTAGCAAGCCCAACCACGTCATTCCACGCACTCCATGCCAGTGCACTTCCACATGTGGGAATTGAAGATCTATAGATACTCCACAGCTTTCTGCATGCACTTTCAACCAATGTATCCACGAGTCTCCCAAAATCCACACAATCTGTTTTTTGTAACTCAGCCATAGCTATCTGTTCTTCTCTCACCAAAAAGAATATCAGAGAACACCTCTCCTAGCACAACACACTCACTAAACTTTACTGACCAATCCCTTGCTACATTCAATCTCATTTGCATGCCTCCCCACCCCAAATTCCCCGGATGTAATACGCGGTGTCCTGGAACTACCGCCATGTCCGCGAACGTATCGCAACATGTACAGCCCTTCTACCATTTCCACTTCACTCTCTGTGCCATTCCCTCATTGGATGTAGCTAAGAAATCACATGACCATCTACCAATCAAATCCACGACCTCTATATGTAAATGCATCATCATAGATCAGCACTGCAAATGTACGGTGAATCTCTCGGACTACAAGTATCATACCATTGGCAACCACGATCTACGAGAAATACTAGACAAATGCAGCTTCATCCATATCCATATGCATGAACACAAACTACAGGTATGCATATTTTCTATACAGTACATGAACACATTTTCTAACCGACTATTACCTTGTATAATCTGTAAAATGAATCTACAATCATTTTTTCATTATCCTAAAATGAACTGTGACTTACAAACCTTTATACAGTTTAATTTCTTCATACACACACACACACACGCAAATAATGTTAAACTAATCTTTTTCAAATAAAATATATAGACTACAGAATTACATGCACAATCTATGATCAAATCTCAAAGAATAATATTTGTACAAACACATATTTGGTTTTCCTTTTTTTAGTTTATATAATTACTTACATTTATATAGGACAAGAAGGCTATGACATTCACTCACTATTACGTGGAAAAGCAGGCTATGACATGGACTCACTATTACGTGGAAAAGCTTAGTTGCAGGAATAGTGGTATACAGTGGTACATTATGAATTTATGAAGATATTTTCTTTCCTACAGTTAGTCATAAAATAGTTTTAATGGTTTTAAGGAAGGCGCTGTTCATTTCAATTTAAAAAATCTGTCTAAATTAAAAAGAGTGCTATATACATACCAAATTACTAATTTCTTTCTTTTACAATTGCAGTGAAGACCATTCTCCTGAAAAGAAGCAGCCGAATTGGAACTACAAAGAACAACTAAGAAGCAAACTGCTCATTTTACAAAAAAAGTAAGTAGAATGTTACCATAATATTTGAATTATTACTCACACTGTAAGCTTAATTCATGCTATTTCTGTGCCTAAAAATAGAGATTCTGCACCATTCTGACCAAAAATCCCCCTGTCTTAAACAGTGATTTACTGGCAGAATGGCCCACAAATTCCTATTTTTCGACACACAAATTACCCAACTCAGCCGCTAGAATGTAGATGTTGTAGAAAAAACTGTTTTAATTGTATAGCTTTAGATGTACTATTTATACTTCTCCACACCACTAGCTTACTTTTTTCTGTCATCTGAACCCCAGTTTAGTAACACATTAATTCAAGAATAGCCATCCCTACTAGTTGTACTTCCCAATGCACAATCACACACCATTACATACATCTTTATCACCTTACTCAAACACTCATGCACACACCACACATGCATTGCAGAACACCCCAACCCATAACTTCTGTATTTTTTTCAACAGACCCTAAAGAATGCCTACCAAACAGCAACTCCGTAGAAAGGGACGCAGAAGTAGAGCAAATGAAAAGAAAAGTCTCCAACATAAACATCCATCTATAGCAGATTTTGTAAAAAAAAGTTGAAACACAACAGCTAATACAGTCATGTAGTGAAACAGAAGAAGTTTCTAGTACAAAAACTTTCCATCCTCCATGAAAAAGTAAAACAACCCAAAAAACAATTACCAGAAAATCAACTATCACTACAAATAAAACTTCTTCTATAAATCTTGATATAGTACAAAGTAAGCATACCAAGAAAAGTATTTTAGTCAAAATGTTCCGTCACAAAGTCCTTCAAAATCTTATGAAAACAGGAGAGAAACCAGGTTCAAGACTTCAAACCTATCGTAGGAAAGTAATCTTAGAAGCGTTGATAGACAGTGCACTTCTTCTCAAAACAAAGTTATTTATTTTAGTGTTAAACAGAATGAAACCACTAACAAAACGAATAACTAAATTACAAAAAAGACTTCTCAATAAACGAAATGTCAACAGAAATAACTTCTTAAATATCTGTGGAGGTGAATGGAGTCACACTACAACCACAGAACCATACTTTAATGAAGAAGCCTACAAACAAAAGCAAACAAATACAATTGCCATACATAGCAGTGGTCGAGGTTATGAAAAAGTTAATAATACCATAATGGAACAAGAAGAACTCCTTACAAAAATATGCCCTGAAAACGTAGATTTAGCCCTCCATTCAACTGAATCAGAACATCTAGTGTACAAAGGGCCATGCACGTCAATGTGCAACATTCCCAAAAAAATGTTCAAGTCTTTACGCCAATTCCTCAATCAATATGTGAAAAGCAAAGACAAAATCAAAATTAAACTACTGCAAAATATGGATGCCTGTCCAATACGCAAGTACACAGGACTACAAGGACATTCCTTGGCCTGCATTACAGGACCTACTTGCAAAACACCCTTCCATTATATCAAAAGGATATCAACACATCATGCAAGTATAAGAAATCTAGTTTATAAACTGTACTATGCTAAAAGTCCTGCTTTAGTACTAGCCAATTTAAATAACATTCTTCTACATGGTACAGCAAAAGACCTCCTAGAAGAAATCGACTATATCGAGACAAAATATTTTCGAAGTGAAACCCACTTACAAGATGAATTAGCTGTCAACCAACTTCGTAACAATTCTGAACATGGCAACCTTTCACTACAGACACACAAAAAAGAAATACTAAAATTTGAAGGTACTTCAGCTGAAGTACCAAACCACGTGTGTGTATGTTGCTGCAGAACTTTATGTAAAAGTAGCACAAAAACTATAGACCTATCATACAAAATAGAAGATTCTAAATGGTTTGAATTAGCTCTCTACCTTATAGCAGAAAACAAATACGAAATAACTGACCCCATAATACTTTGCACTTACTGCACTACAAAACTTGACAACAACCAAACTCCTTCACGTGCTATCACAAATAACTTGGAATTGTATCCACTACCAAAACCCCTTCAACAACTTAATTTATATGAGAGCATCATAATTCAAACAGTCCACCCATTTCAAGCAATAATACGCCTTCAACCAAAAACTGCCAAAATTACCTCCCTCTGAATTAGTGAAAGGTATTCGTGGAAAAGTAGTGTATTTACCATTAGATCTAAAAGAAAATGTGCACACTCTCGGAGTGCAACGTCCAATGCAGCAATCTTTAATTATCTTGTTAAATGGAGTACCTACAAAAGACAAAAAAATTTGGCAACAACTGGTGGATTTACATAAAGTTAGAGAAGTCCTACAATATCTTAAAGAGAACAATGAATATTACAAAGAAGTTAATATTGAAGAAAACTTGCAAGATACATGTGAAATAATTGAACAGACACAAGAAGCTGGTCAATTTGAGCTCCTAGATCCTGCTACAATATCAAACACTTTAGACCATTAAACAATTCATCCATTGCACTCTAATGACACCATAGAAGATGCACTGGAAACGTACCAAATGCGTCAAACAAAAGGATCACCAATCAGCATAGGGGAAAAAAGTATAGAAGCACGTGCTTTTCCTCTACTCTTTCCTACTGGCAAAGGAGGAAGATACGATGATAGACCTATTCAAATATCAGCATCAGAATATCGCTCATTACGAATGTATTCTGAAGATCCCAGATTTCGACAAAATGTGGAATACATATTCCACCAACTCTTTGAAAGTGAACTAGCAACTTTATGTGACGGAGTTGCACACATATTAAAATCAGGATCACACTTTCAATTATTACAAAAAGTTCAACAAAAAGATGAGGTTTTACATGCAAATCGTACAAATCTATTAGCAAATATGCATGGTACTAAAGAGTACTGGTTTCGACGTCATGGAGATGTATGTTGTATGATCAGAAACCTTGGCCCACCCACTTGGTTGAATTACATTATGTTGCGAAGAATATGCATGGGAAGATTTACATGATTTCCTACGCATATCAAACGAAAACAAAACAAACATAGATATACTAACACCTGGAGAACTTTGTTCACAGGATCCTGTTAATGTTTCATGGTATTTTCACCATCGCTTCATTGCTATGCTACATTGTATTTGTAACAAAACTGTTCCTCCCCTTGGAGAAGTGCAACACTTCTTTTGGAGAAAAGAATACCAAGCCAGAGGAGCACCACATATTCACATGATTTTATGGATTGAAGATGCTCCTAAATTTGGTCAAGACAGTGATGCCACTGTTTTACAGTTTATTGAAAAATATGTCACTTGTGAAATTCCATCAGAAAGTGATTTTCATGCAAAAATTTTACAATTCCAAAGACACAAATGTGGCAAATATTGTTGTCGCAAATACAAAAACAAAGGGAAATACTACACCAAATGCCGATTTGATTTCCCTAGACCAGTCACACATACAGGTCAAGTGAACAAACTCATGTCTTCAGTTAGACATAGTGTTAAAGGTAAGTCACCTAAAAATACATATTGCATAAAAAGAAAAGAAGAAGAAAAATATATCAATGATTACAATGCAATCATTGCCTACTTATGGAATGCAAACATAGACGTGCAGTACATTGCAGACAATTCTACTGCAGTTGCATGATATGTCACAGCATACTTAACCAAATCAGAAAAGACAGAGCTCCAAGACCTCTGGAATGACCTGTCGTCAGATAAAACAGTGTCTCAGAAATGATACAGCTTGGGCATAAAAATGCTGTCCCATAGAGAATGTGGATCCTACGAAGCAGCTGATCGATTAACTGGTACTGCATTGTATGGTAAATCTGCAAATATAGTATGGCTAAGTCTTGGTCCAGCTAAATCTAGAAAAAGAGTTCTAAAATCATACGAAGATATAGAAACAATAGCGAAACATGATCCTAACAGCCAAGACATTTTAAGAAACAATTTATTGGACACATACTACCCAAACAGGAGTACCACTTTGGAAACCATGAGTATATACCACATAGCCCAAAACTACACATACAAAAATAATATAAAACCTGATGAACAAAACCGTAAATACAAAGTGACAAACGGTGAAGGCAGCTTAGTAAAACTCACCAAACCAAATTTAATGAATCATATCAAATTATCATTAAAGACTCCTCAAAATAAAGAAGTATATTAATGTCCCTGCTACAACTCTTTAAACCATGGAGAAAAGAAGAAGAAATACTAGATAACTATGACTCGTATGAAGACGCTTTCAAAGCAAATGAAAGCAGTATAACTAATGTAAACTTTGCACAGTACAAAACAATGTTGCACAATGAACAGCAACACGAAGAACTACTCCAGGCCCAACTAGATAAGGACACTCCTGACAGTAGTCAACCATCTGTCACAGGAAGCCAAGAACCACTGGGAGACCCACTAATAACAAATGAGGCAAATGAGGCAGAATTAGCTATGATAGAAGTACAAAACACCATGTGTCAGTATGAATATTAAGAGGACTTAACTATACTAGAATCAAAGCTAAACAATGAGCAACGTAGCATTTTTCAAGAAGTAACAAAAGAAATAGCACATGGTGTACAACATGAAAACAAAGAATTCACCTGTCAAAATTACAAACCTATACTATTGTATGTCAGTGGTGAAGCTGGTTCTGGCAAAACATTCCTAATCAAAATCATCAGTAAGTTCCTTCAACAATTGACAAGCAACAAACTGTCAGCTATTGTCACTGCCCCCACAGGTTTAGCTGCCTACAACATAGGTGGTGTCACTTTACACCGATTACTACTCCTGCCAGTAGAACACCAAAACAAATTAGATTATTACAACCTTTCTGCAGAATCTGCAATGGAACTACGCAGAGTATTAAAACAAATGAAAATGCTACTAATAGATGAAGTGAGCATCGCGTCCAACCTAATGTTGGCTTTGATTCACCTCAGATTACAGGAAGTACTCAAAACAAACTATGAAGAGCTCTTTGCAGGAAAACACATTGTTTTCGGAGATCTTCAATTGACACCTGTAAAAGGTGAGTCTATTTTTAAAACATTAGGACACAAACTCTGTCCTAAAACTGTTGGCAGCATTGGAAATGTCAACCTTTGGCAACATTTCCAATACAGAGAATTAACACAAAACATGCGCCAATCTGCAGATCTCACTTATGCCAACATCTTAAAAAGTATCAGAGTTGGTATACTTTCTAGAGAAGCAGAAGCAATATTGAAAACCTGGCACATTCATGCACTTTATGGTGATAATACATGTGCTACAGATGTTCTGGAACAATTAGCCCACAAAAATGTCAATTGTATGGCCTTAATGCCAACTCTTACAAGCTGTTTCAAATTCAATGAAATCATGTTAAGTAAAGAAATGCAACCAATAATGGAAATTAGCACCACAGACAAACAAGATGTACATGGAATGACACTACCCATGTGTGAACAAGCCACAGCAAGACTAAACAGTTTAGAAAAATCAATCTCAAACACAGCAGGCTTGGAAAAGATATTAAAATTATCCTTAAACTGCAGAGTAATGCTGAAACGTAACCTTGACGTAGACCAAGGACTAGTTAATGGAGCACTGGCTACAGTTGTTAGCTTTCAAACATACCCACGTGATAACAAAATTCAGTTTGTCAATATTCTCTTTGACAAACTTTCAGAAGTTAAAAGAATAGGATGCTCAACAGCTCGATTCCTTCTCTTCAAAGACATTTATGTACGCAGAGAACAATTTTCTATAACTCTTGCATACGCAGTCACCATTCATAAATCACAAGGTCTTACCTTAGACAAAGCAATGATAGACATTGGTAACACAGCCTTTAAAGAAGGCATGATCTACGTAGCACTATCACGCTTACTTACACTTGACGGTCTATTTCTAATCAACTTTGATGCAAGTAAAATAAACGCTAATATTCCTTGCATTTTAGAATACAATAGACTTTGTTCACTATACACCCCCCATCTACAAACATATCCTGTTCCACAAAAAGGAAAATGTTTTAAAAGAAAACTAAATCAAACAGAAATGCAACAGGATGTCACTGCAAATCCTCCAAAAAGAGTAAAAGAAACTAAAACATCATCAAGTACCACAATCAAAAAAGAATCAATTAGGGAAAGTAAACCAGGTACTTCTTCAAAGAAGGAAGACAAACTCCAAAAAAGCAGTCAGATACATAACTACATGGGCCATTTAAACTCTCAAATATAGATGGTGTAAGTTGCTATGCAAATGTAGCAATGAATATTCTATTTCAATTACCACCAATTGTTTAGAACAATTACTTACACAGTGCAGACCCATTGTGTTTGCAAATGTTAGTACTTCACAGAAATCACAATCCTGACAACACATATAGTGTTTATGGAATAAGACAACAATTGGACTACTGTGCTGGAATGGTGAAATTCACTATAAACTCTTAGGAAGATCCACAAGAATTTCTAATGTACTTACTACAAGTACTGGAAAACAAAAACATACCTATAAATTAAATCTTCCAGATTTCATACATGTGGAAACATACATGTACTCTCTGCAACAATGTGACACAAGAACAAATCCCCAATGAGAGCTTTGTGTATATGTCCCTACCTAATTGTGAATCCGTTCTATTTCAGCAACTTGTACAAAATGCAAACCACGGTAGATTATGTTCTACCTGCAATTCAGATAATCGCTCCACGTTAGTAATACAATCACATAGTAAATATGTAATATTAATGCTTCTACGTTACAATGCAGATGCTACCAAAAACAACTGCAAGCTGACTCGATTCACACATGGTCAAATATCACTTGGTAGGAAAACCTTCACAACAATAGGTATCATCTACCACGCAGTAGCCACAACCAACTCAGGACACTACACTGCATATATAAAAAAGAAGTGGATGGTTTGAATGTAATGATAGTAGCATTACTCTAAAGCAGAGATTACCAGCAAATCTTACAAACGCTTATTTAATGTTCTTAAAACCAAAATTTGATAACTAAACTGTACTTAAACCTTAAGTACACTTGTAGTAAAAAAATATAAACTGTCACAATATTCCAAAAGCTATCTAACTGCCCAAAGATGCTACCACAACTAAACATATAAATTAGGACTACTCAAATATATAAAAAAATAGACAGTTAGAATACGCCAATTGGTGTCTAACTGTCCCAAAATTTAGAAATATTCAAACAGATAAATCAATACCACGAAATTGTATGACAAAATAAACAGAATACGCCTACTGGTATCTAACTGCTCCAAAACTGGACAATATCCAAACAAATAACTAATATCTTACTGCTCCCAAAAACTGGAACAATCCAATGTATAAAGCATTAGCCAGAAACAACAAGTAAACACTGAAAACAAACAAACTGTAGCATAACAGAAAAAGGTTTTTTTTTAATCCAACATGGATTTTTTTTCTCCCACAGACCCAATGATTTTAGCAACAAACACAGGAACTGGGCAAATTGCAGAGTACTCTCGTTTGTCATCGACTAAATATGAGGGTAAAAAAAAAGAAAAAATGTTGATTGTACAATGTAATAACTCTTTATAAAATACTAATACTACCATGCTATTTTCTTTTATCACAGAAATGAACAAGAAAAACATGGACTCCCGTTACTAAACCAAATAGTAAGTATAAGATCATAAATACAACCATCGCAGCATATCACACCCATACTGGCTTATAACATTGTTCCTTATAAATTTGTTTTTGACCCAAAGTTATAAGCCACTCTGAGTGTGATATGCTGCGGTGCTTCTGGCCAGGGCATACACTCTTGGGTGCATGGCATATGACTGTGATATGCTGCAGAGCTTCTGGCCAGGGCATACACTCTTGGGTGCATGGCATATGACTATGTCACACCCATAGATTCAAGCATTGCAACCATTTTAATGTCCGCGGACACAAGGAAGGTCCTAGAACACATTCAACTTGCCAGAGGACAATACGGACAGCGTCCTCAGGACACCCCCATTTTCTTTGTGTACGAACATTTCAGGACACCACGACTGTTCTTAGAACACTTTCAGCTTGCCAATGAACAATACAGACAAAGTCTCCAGGACACCCCCTGCGAACATTCCAACACCCCACGAGTTTTCTTTGCCACTATGAGTGTGATATGCTGCTATACTTGTGGCCAGGGCATAGACTCTTGGGTGCATGGCATATGACTGTGATATGCAGCGGTGGTTGTGGCCAGGCCATAGAGTATTGGGTACATGGCCAAATGGCCATACACCCAACATTCTATACCCTGGCCACAACCACCGCAGCATATCACACCCATAGATTCAAGCACTGCAACCATTTTAATGTCCTTGGACACAAGGAAGGTCCTAGAACACATTCAACTTGCCAGAGGACAATACGGACAGCGTCCTCAAGACACCCCCATTTTCTTTGTGTACATAAACACCACAAGTGTTCTTTAAATACTTTCAGCTTGCCAACGAACAATACATACGTCTCCAGGACACCCCCTGCTAACATTCCAAGACCCCACAAGTGTTCTTAGAACACTTTCAACTTGACACCGAATCCATTCGGTTTATTTACGAACATTCCAGAACAGCTGTGTTGTCCGCAGACAAATCGAACACAACAAAAGCGTCTAGCACATAAAAAAAAAATACATTGTACCTATCTCATACTCCCCCACCCTCCCCAAACACTCTTACACATCAACACACGCCACTAAATACAATTTTTAATTCAAGTTTCACCGCGCTGTCCGAGGTCGGCGGCGAATGCAAGATGGCGGACGTGACAGAAAATCTGACGCGCATCATGCCCCACACCGCCCAATCAGCAAACACGTCGCATGTCAGCGGACATGATGCAAGCCCATGGGCCAATCGGGGTGCTGTCTGCGGAGCGAACAGGGAAGTCCATCTGCGAAGCGAACACAGATATCACTAATTTTTTTGCCTTACATTTTGGTCATTTTTTTAAAAAACTACTGGACGGATTTACACGAAATTTGCAAAAGCGCGCTTTCTGGACCAAGCCACCGCTCGTGCCGCAAATTTGGTGTAAATCCGTCCAGCGGTTCGGGCTGTAGCCGTGCGCAAAGTTTTTTCCCATTATGTCTATAGGAAAAAACAAAAGTTTTGGGACCCACCCTATAACTTTGCCTCCCTTGGACCAAACCTCTCCAAACTTTGCAAAAAAAATTCAGAGTGGGCCATATACTTTTTTTGCAAAGTTTGGGAGGATTCGTCCAGAGGGAGCGAAGTTATAAGCCACCCAAAAAGTGCTCTTCCTATGGAAACACCAACTTAACCATAACTACATGGACGCTACTGCGTCCTTGTAATATATATAATATGCACCAGACAAAAAAAAATGTTAATCACAGTTAGCAATGTGGCAGAAGACACCTTCATCTTAGCCCGTACAACACTGCTTAGTCCCAGAGCAGGTAGGCAAAGAGATCACGCGCAATAACGGGGTCTGGAGCAGAGATTCCTCCATCTCAGCAGAACTGCATCACCCGGGGGTCCAGCTTCTAACTGTCTTCACTGAGGAAAAACCTTCTGATTATGGGATTATGACCCCGCCCTTCCTGGTTATGTCTGCCCTCGGCCGAAGAGTAGATCACAAGTGGAAGGGGGCAAAGAGCGGAAAAAAACAGCCAGAAGTGGAAAAACCCAGGTTCCCTCTCCTTGAATTCTCCCAGGACCCGTTATCACTGCACCTGCAGAGCGCTCTAACTTCCTCTGTCTCGTCCTTCACCGGCCAATACCATTACTATTCTCCAAAGTAAGTCGACTCAGCAAAAATATTTGTGACCTTGCTTTGCTTTCACCGCGGGAATGCGCTTTTATTCTACTGAGCCCATGAAAAGACGTAGGCTTTCACTACGGTGATGGGAGATGAATGTCCAAGATGGCTTCGCACCAGCACTATATTGTTTTAGCTCGTGTTTCGCATAAGCATTACAAGTGGTCAGGCACCTAGAGACGAGGAGCTACTGGAATTCCTACACGGCCGCGGGGAGGGACCACAGGGAAAGGCAAATACGGAAAAGCCATGAAGAGGCTGAAAACACACAAGCATGGGTTAGCCAGAACCTAGAGTAAGAAGGACCGAAAGAAGGAGCAGAGAAAAATAAGGGCCAGGCAGGCAGGACAGAAAAGAGGAAAAAAAGAGGAAAACTAGCATTGTGCGAACTTTGGAAGAAACAAAGTAGCAAGGTTGCAACGCAGGGAGCGAGGGGTGGGGCTAGCGTATGAGTTGGCACAGCAAGAAAGATTAGACCGGAGCAGCACGTAAAGTGAGAACGTGGTGGAATTTCTCAATGTAGGAACTTCCACCTTCTCCACAAGCTCCAGCGCTGGCCGGTGACAACAACATAGCCACAAGGTCAAAACAAACACCCAACAATGTAAAAACTGGACATACTAAAAATGTAAAATCAGTCACACCTTACCTCCTATATCTTTAAACTTAATTTGTATGTCGGTGGAATGGGCTCACATCCTATTTAGCGCTTATAATCCAAGCATTTAAAATATAAGAAATAACATTTGCAGTTATTGCATTCATAGTACCCCTGCAGCACACCGAGATTGCCTCTTTAACCGTACTAATGTTGCAACTATGGAATAATGGACTAAGAAGAGATTTCCTCAGCAGTTTGCATCTCGACAGAATAAGAAGTGGATTAAATACTCTTTAATTTCATGCAAAACCTGCAATAGGGATCTGTATTGTAGGATTTCCAAATTCATCTTCATGTAGATTGGTAGGTGAGTAATGTTCCACCTCTAATTATTTTTCTAACCCACAACTATTTTTCATTAGAAGATATTCTAGCGATTCTCTTCTCAAAGATTTGTCAATGGTATTAATGATAAAATTGCCATTTTACTGAAGATTAATCAAATCAGGAATTGCTTTACTAATACTGCTGGAGTTGCTAAAGCTACTCTTGTTCAGAGGAGAATTGCTCAACATTTCGGTGCATGACTGCCCATGTGGGTGGGACCAGACTAATATGCAAATGGTTCTTCTCTGTGAAGGGTATAGTGAGCTAAAACGTCGATGTTGACCGTCCTTTGTGGGGTACACCCCATAGAACATTTTATTTGAAAAATGTTCATCCTCAGTAGAGGGACCCCCACACTTGTTTAAACACCTGCAAAACTAGCCTTCCTCATCTACATGGGAACATAAAGTGCCAAATGCGTGATGCCAGTAAAGCTTATTTGATCCACTCTGACCCTCCATTGACCCCTGTCTCTATCTTAAAATATGTTGCAGATATTTGCCCTAACCTGATCTACCCAACAAGCTCCTCCCCTGCTTATGGCATTACCCAACCTTATTCAGAACATGCCATTGTTACCCCCTCCAATAAAAAAAATGTAGATCTTAAATTCCCAACTACCGTCTCCTTCTCCAACTACTTAAAATAAAACTTTTGTGACCTGTGACTCACCAACTCCAACTCTACTATGAAACCAATAACATCCTCGACAATAACACAGCTGGTTTTTGCTCCCTTTTGAAGAACGGAATGTGTAATCACATTCTTTTGTGATGTGAGGTGTATCACGAATAATGGAATTGGCACTTTCATGCTGCTTGTTCTGTGAGCAGCATTTAACATGGTTGCCAACCAGATTTTCCTCACTCACCCCCTGCTCTTGTGGTGTTTGTTTCAACACTCTCCTGAATTTAACGCCTTCTCTTCAATATCCGAGATTCTCATCCTTTATGATTGGTTATTTATAGCACGCTTAGTACCCAGAGGGTTCTAAGTGCTAACCCAGGAATCGAACCTGTGTTTCTCCGTGTGGTCTTGCTTCCAAGGCGAGCATGTTGCCACTGAGCTATCCTCCTGAGACGATGTTAAATCTTGTCACCTCACCGGTGTGGAGTCGCTGAAGGTTCCTTTCTTCCCCTCTGATAGCTTTAACATTTATCTGTGCCCTCTGGCACCTCCCCTTTTACTTTGATTCTAAAACTCAAACCTGACTGAGATTAAACAAACAGCCTGACCCCAAATCCAGTATGCTTAATCCATGCATGTCAGCTATTCACAATTGGATGTGTGACAATTCTCAAATTCAACAGCAAGAAAACTTCAGTCCTCACCAGAAGAATTCCACCAGCAACTCTTACACTCATCCATCTGCTTTCTCGCCCTTAAAATTCCACATCTTGCTTCCAATCAGAGAGAGACCCTCTCTATGGTGATCATTCTTGGCTACCAAATTAATGCCATGGTCTGCTCTTGCTTCTGGCCTCTGTGTGTTTTCAAGAAAATCCTATGCTTTTCGTTCACCTTCTTGCAAAAGGGACTATTGACAATGCCCCCTTATATCCTGATTTGATTAAGGAAATTGCGCATCCCATGGACTTCCTTCTTGGTCCTCAAACAGCAACCACACAAGTACTTTTCAGCCTCAAACACATCTCTCCAGCCACTTTCCTTTGCCCACCAAGCCTTTGACCACCTTGGATCTTCGTTCAGATAATCCAAATTCCTGCACTATTCTCTTACAGCAGCAACAACCGAAGGGTCACTCTTCACAGCTGGCCCCACGCCAAGAGACTGCCTACAGCAATGGTGTTGCACTATACAAATATTCTAATTCACCAAACCCAAAAGTTTAGATTTTGAGGACGGTCAAGGTAAAAGGGGGTATTCCTCATGTATATGGGTTCAGTAAAGAATGTTGGCAAGACAGTTTTAAGACTTAACTATTTTCTGAATTTCAAGTGGTCTTTCTGTGCTCTTAATTTCTCATGAACGTTGTTCCAAATGTTGTGGCCTGCGACTGCAAGTCTCCTTCCTCCAACACGTTTAATTTGTAACCACAGATCTGTTGCAGTATTGCCAGTTGTAGTTTCCTTGTAGAGATCAACAGATTCAACAGTGTTGACTTGTGTTTCTGGTCTGGCTCCCTCATTCCTCTGTGGATATTGCAAAGAACCCTGAAGAAGACCGTCTCCTATAGGAAGGCAGTGCAATTTTCTTTTAGCTACATGATTTTATTGATGCCCAGGGACCTTTCTGGGTGCTTGGTTTTGAATGAGCTGCAACTGATTAACTACTTTTAATGAGAACCCAACAGCATGTTGTAGTTAAGGTGGGAGCAGAGTTCCAAGCTGATTAGGTCCACATTTTGCTCAAATTCCAGGAAAAGCAGGCCTCCTTAGTAGGTGGAGTTGAAAGTTTATCTTTTTTGATAGTGTGAACGTGGGGCAGGAAGTGACGGTTGGCTCGGAAATTAAACTAGGATATCTGGCCTGATTGAATGGCTGAGGGGGTGGATCGACAGGTGTGCATGGCACTTGAAAGGAAAGGTATCAAGGACGTGTAGACAGAATACCACCTCATTTGTCTTTGCTAAAGACATGTGTTGCTCTATGGCAACCACTCCTGGCTTCTTATGATAGAGAGTGATTTTGTTATTTGTCAGCACCCTCTTGGATCAAAATCTGTATGAAATCTGTGTAGCATTTATTCTTGAATGACCGAGGTTTCCATGAGGCTAGTGGTCTCATGTGGGCATTGGAGCAACATGGAGATATGGCAGACCCCTGCAGCACCACAAAATTGTTAGGTGGGTTGGGCACTACTCTGCATGTATTAGTATTCAGTACGTCAACTCCTTTACATTCAATAGTAACATTCGAGGTGCATGCCCTCAAATATCTGTGCACTGTGTAAAATGTACTAGCAACAAAGACCTGGGCGTAAGCCCACGGTAAGGGCTGCACACTATTACATAATAAATGTAACTTTGTTGATTATTTACAATATGTAAACAAAACTTAAATGGTTGTACTTGTCACCATTACTTTGCAAACATATTCGAGTCATAAATATTATTTATTCAAAATACAGGCAGACGTCAATTGGCCAAAGCATTTCAGACCTGTGTAGATCCTTCATGGCCTAGGCTTGAAGATCAAAGATTATTCAGCAAATAATCCAAGAAGCTCAAGGAACTATTAGTATCTAGTTACGGGGTAAGACAGAAAGAAGAGCAAGCATTCTTCTAAAAATAAACAGCCTTACGATCCATTTGTGACTGGTCAGGACATCACAGAGCAGCAGAGTGTAATTTGAAGTGGCCCATGTTACCTTGGTAGGTTCGGTCTATGAGAAAGGAATCACCATATGAGCGGGAAGGTACCTGCAGTGCCATTTGAAAGCCTTTGAATAGAATGGAATAGTCCACTGTATCGAGTATCACCTGGGTAGGGAGGTGCTCAGGGGGTGGGGAGAAACACGCAATGGCGAGACATGGTATCCCCCTTTTTCCAAAACCCATCTAACCCCCATCCCTTTTTATTTTATGGAAAATACAACTTCCATAATTCTGCCCCACTTTGTCTTGACAAAAGTACTGCATCAAACAAGATGAGGAATGAGGTCAGAAGAATGACCTCCCCTGATTTGCATTGGCCTTGTCCCTGTAATGAGGCTAGGCAGAGTCAGACAGATAGCTCTAATTATGTACACCTGCTACTTAAGACTCCCTGTGAAAATAGATAGTGGCACGCACAAGCACACTTTGAGCGAGGTTGGGTACATGAAGGAACAACTCTTCCAAGGCTGCTGCTAACAAGGCTGTGTGAGTTGGAAGTCTGATGAGCTGATCAACAATTGAGAGGATTGAGAATAAGCTAGGTAAGATTTCCAAGCTTTCGGAAGCCGTGAGTGTTCAAAAAGTAGAGCCGAGCGAGTGAAGGCAAGAAACCTTCCAAGTTCCAGGAAACGGGCCGTGACCCTCTTGGGTTAACGGCAGAATCGGGGAGGAGCATAGGAAGCACTAATGACAGCCTTGAATTGCAAGGAAAAAGATGAAAGCAAGTCATTTAGGACAACCGGTGAGTTATCGAGAGCAACAAAAGTCTGGTTGACGTTAAATAGAAAGTGACTGTGAGTTGAAAGTTACAGACTGTGCATGTGCCAGTAAAACCCGAATGAAAAGGACAACTGTTAAAGGAAAAGGAAACAATGTAGCAGAGTGGTCCTGCGCAAGGGAGTCGCACATTCTTAAGTCTCTGTGAAATGTTGTGAACTTTGTTTTGAAAGATATTACAAGCGGAGAGCAAACGAAAGAAAGCTGAATTAGAGGAACATTGAATTTCTACAGCATTTGATCTTTAATGGATTCACATGCTGTGAATGTTTCCCATCGTCAGGCTGGGAAACCTCAGTAAATTTAATATATCAGTTTTCCTATGGAAAACTTTGAGTGTCTTATTGATGTCTTTATGGGTGCTTTAGGCTGCACCAATGGGACATCCAGTATAAATAGCAACACCCCTGTGGCTTCCCTTCAGATGTCAACCGTCTCCAAACTGTTGGGATCACCTTGTGTTCTCTCTTGAGATTTGTGTTTACTCGTCCGATTTTCTACGGCTTTATTGCTACGGTGTGTTCCTGGCCCTTCATGTCATCTGTGGGCCCAAAGAAATGCATTGTTCCGGCCATGCGAGACCTGCAGCCTCAAGAATATGTATGAAGGGGACGGTCATGCGGACTGTCTGTATTGCCTGTACCGCAATCACTCTGTGGAGAACTGTAGTATTTGCCAAGGGTTCTCAAAGAAGACGCTCAAAGAGCGTAACCGGCGGCTCATTTGATGGTTGAATGAAGGGAACTATTCTGGTTCAGAGGTTGGATCGGCCCACAGCGGCAAGTCTTCCACTTCTTCAGCAAAGAGGTCCCCTCCGCGCCAGAGGGCGCAGTCGGCGGAGCCGGTGCCGAAGAAACCATGGGGGCTGGCTCGGCTTCAGGTTCAGGAAAGGGTGGAGAGTCTACAGTGACAATGCCGGTGCAGACAGGCGAGGGGTCCGGAGGCCTCGCTTCAAGCACCCAGCCACCACGGCCTGTGAAGTTGAAGGTATCCACTGGCCAGCAGGAGAGGCATGGGAATCCATCGGACAGGCCCTCGTCTTCCGTGGTCACATTCGTCCTCCATCAACGAAGAAGTCATCGAAGGACCAGCGTCATTCGCCATCGAGCAAAGCGTTTTCTAGACGCCCTTCCAGATTTGCATCCAAGCGGCCATCTTCGCCCACAAAGCCGAGGCCACCGAGTGGGGCTGCAATTCCACGGATGACGAGCTTGTTGATGATAGTACCCCCGTTGACGACCAATGTGGTTCTACTGATCCCTTTGTCCGCCTTGCCCACAACAACCTCGGCTCTGACCTGGCTGACGACCACTACGTTAATGACTGCCTCAACAACAGCAATTTCAGCGGGTGTTGGACTTCTGAGTTACTGTGGGTCCACAAGGGTCTGATGGAGATCCATTGCCTTCCGGGGAGGTGCTGTGGCAGTCTGGGACCAGTTTTTCGCTGTTGCTCCCGATGGAGATTCTAAAGCAAGATCCCTCCACCTATGATTTGACCTAGAGTCCGGAGGAGTCTCGTCCGTTTCTGGACTCTTCGACGTTGAGGCTAAAGCCGGCGGTTCCATCTATGTTGGCCAGCCTGGGGGCTGTCCCGCCACAGTATCCGTTGGTGAACCCGCACTCCCTGCTCTCCATGCAGGTACTGACTACGCTGCAGTCGCTCTTCGGACAGTTGAATGCCCGGATCCCGGTTCCCCATCCCTGGTGGAGCCCTTGGGGTGGGAGGTTCCAACCATTCCCCGGCCGCAGCAGGTGGTAGGTAACCCTCACCAGGGTCCACCACCTTTCGGCCTCGGTTCCATCTCCTAGGGAGTCCGTGCCGAAGTGCCTCACCTCACAGCCCACGCCGGTGTCGGCGGTGGCCAGTAGGAAGGCGCATAGCCAGCATAAGTGTGTGACTTCCCCCCCCAGACACTGAGGGCCGTAAACTGGATGCTTTTGGGAAGCAGGCACTGACGGTGGTGGCGATGATGGTGAAGGCCATTATGGCACCATACGACAGGGAAATGTGGCACAGGTTGGCGCCGCTGCTGGACCATCTGCCTGAGCAGCAGCATAAGGAGGCAAGGCTTCTGATTCGTGAGGGAGAGGAAGCCTCCAATCATACCATTAAAATTGCAGTGGACCTGGCAGAGTTCGGGTTTAAACAAATAATGGGGCATCCTCCGGTGGCAAGCATGGTTGCGCTGTAGCGATTTCTGCCCTGAAATGCAGCATAAAGTGGTGGACATGCCCTGTGAAGGGGAGCAGCTGTTTGGGGAGAAGATTGACGAGGCTCTAAAGAATTTGAAGGAGGATTCGGATACGGCGAAGTCCCTGGCAATGCTGCAGGGTAGGCGTTATTTTCTCCCCTTGAACTCATTTTGGGGAGCCTCTAGGAACGTCAGGTTTGCGGGATAGCACGACAAAAACTACAGAGAAAGGGGCTATATAAATGGTTCTGGAGTTGGAAAAAGGACAAGGCGCACCTACTACCGGTTTTTCGTCAACAAAAAACCAAACTGGAAGTGGCGCCCCATTCTCGACTTAAGGCAGCTAAACAAAGATGTGAAATGCCAAAAGTTCAAGATGTTAACGTTGCAGGACGTTATTCAGGCAGTGCAGCCAGGGGATTTCCTGGCATCCTTGGATCTAGAAGATGGTTATTTCTACATCCCAATGCATGCCAAACATCGCACATGTCTAATGTTTGTGGTAGGCGACAAACATTACCAGTTTCGTGTTCTCCCCTTTTGGCCTCAGGTCGGCTCCCAGGACCTTCACCAAGTGCCTGCCTCCGTTAGTAGCTTAACTCCGCAGGGAAGGTCACCATGTTTATCAGTACCTGGAAGACTGGTTGGTCAGGGGGGCGACTCGCCAGTGCACGTTGGAGTCTCTCCAGGAGGCTATGATCTTGTTGCAGCATCTGGGCTTTGCGGTCAACTTCACCAAATCTTGGCTGACGCCCTCCAGGAACTTGGATTTTCTGGGGGCTTATTTTCATTCGCATCTCAATCTGGTGAACCGATCTGTGGAAAGAATAGAGAAGCTGTCATCCATGGCGGATCGCTGGGTGCTGGGGACGTCGATCACAGTCCGAGTGTACATGTCCCTTCTAGGCTCCATGGAATCCTGCTTCCCACTCATCCCGAATTGTCGGCTGTTCATGCGGTCAGCACAGGAGTTTCTCGCTTCAAGATGGTCACAGGTTCTAGGTTCCTGGTCTGACAAGATTTGAATCTCCTGGGTGCTGGCCGACGCCCTGCAATGGTGGACTTGGTCCGGCAACATAGTATGGGGTATGCCCCTTGTGGAGCTGGACTTTCAGTATACAATCATAATGGATGCCTCCAAGGTGGGTTGGGGAGCTCATCTTGACAAGTTTCAGGTCCAAGGCCTGTGGTCCCTGAAGGAGGCTTTGTTGCACATCAACATTCTAAGTCTCCTTTGCCCCTCATACAGGGCTCGGTGGTCCGAGGTCTAAGAGACAACACCACAACTATGTTTTATCTCCGCAAACAGGGGAGCACACATTCTTGGCCCCTGTCCAAGGTGGCTCAGGTGGTATTGCACTGGGCCATATAGCACAAGATTCAACTGGTGGCTTACTGTTTGCTGGGGGTTCAGAAAGAGTAGGCGGATGCTCTCATCAGGGACTCGGTTCAGGTGCACGAATGGTGACTGAAGGACGGCCAGGTGGCAAGGATATTCAGCAAGTGGGGGACTCCTCCGCTGGACTCAATTGCCAACCCCGAAAACAGGCAGTGCAGTTTCTTCCCCAGCAAGGTGGCTCATCCGGACTCAAGGATGGACGCATTCTCATTCCCGTGGACGGGCCTGTTTGCATACGCGTTCCCTCAGTTTCCCACTTCGGGAAAATGGTCCAGATGGTGCGCAAGGGTCCGTGCAGGGTGATGCTGGTAGCCCCGTTCTGCCCTCGACAGACCTGGTTCTCAGACCTTCTTTACTTGATAGTGGCCAGCCCTCTTCATCTGGGGTCAGAGCCAGATCTTCTGTCACAGAACGAAGGAAAGGTGTGGCATCACAACCCCAGCTCCCTCAGGCTTGCAACATGGTTCCTGACCACGCCAAATTTGGGCACCTAAGCATTCCACAGGACTGTCGTCGCATCTTGGTGGCCACAATGGCGTCGTCTACCAATGTGTCTTACAACCAAAAGTGGAAAAGTTTCTGTGCTGGTGCGCGTGACAGCCAAATGTGCAGCCATTGCAGCTTCTGCCTCCGCTACTTCTGCCTTATTTTCTGCTGTTGGGGAAGGGGGGGTCTGGAGTCCTCGATCAAGGTCCATTTGGCTGCCATCTCCAGGTTCACAAGGCAGAGTAACCCTACGCTGCTGTTCAGTAACAGACTGGTTAAGCATTTCCTCAATGTCCTTTTCAGGGCATTTCCCCCGAAGAAGTTGATCCCTCCAGTCTGTAGTCTCAATTTGGTACTCTCAGCCCTAATGAAATCGCTGTTCAAACCCATGTCCACGGCGGCAGTGAGGTTTCTCATGTGGAAGGTGGCTTTTCTGGTGACCATCACGTCTGCCAGGAGGGTTTCTGAACTTCAGGCTCTGGTAATTGACCCGCCATATCTGCGGTTCATGAGGGACAAGGTTCTCCTATCTACGAATCCTCACTTTATTCCAAAGATTCCCTCTAAGTTTCATAAGAACGCTATGTTGACCTTGCCCACCTTTTTTCCAAAGGCGCCCACTCTGGCAGAGAAAGCACTGCATTTCCTGGATGTCAAGAGGGCATTGAAGTTTTACCTGGACAGGACTCAATCTTTCAGAAGGTCCAGTCAGCTATTTGTGGCTTTCGGCCCCTCCAACAAGGGGAAGCCGATTTTGAAGAAGGGCCTTTCCCATTGGGTGTCTACGATTTCCTTTTGCCACAACAAGGCTGGCAAGTCATTGCAGTCAACTCCCTGAGCCCATTCTACAAGGTCCACTACATCGTTGGCTCAAGGACATTTGCCAGGCGGCTACATGGGCGGTGTCGCATACCTTCACCAGACACTACTGTTTGGGTTATCGGCGTGCAGATGATGTGGCGGTGGGGAGTTCGGTCCTCCAACGCCTGTTCCAATAAGGTAGGCCCCAGAGCTTCCGGGGGTTGTTTTTTGCTAATGTTTTCGTTCTTGTTAACTGAAAAATGTATGCTTATCTATTGTTGGTTCTGGATTGCCTAGGGCATGGGTCTTGTTTGCCTGTTATGCACCTCCAGGTTATCTTACTGCTTACGTAGTCTATTCACAGCATGTGAACCCATGAAAGATCCAATGCTGTAGAAGGGAGTAGTTTCTTAGATGTAACTCCATTTCTCCAGCGTTGGTATCTTTCATGTAGTCACATGCACCCTCCGGCCTCTCCCCTCAGGCAAACATAGGTTTCGAGTTCCTCCATTTTGGAGGGACGTGGCTATTTATACTGGACGTCCTATTGGTGCAGCCTAAAGCACCCATAAAGACGTTGATAGGACACTCAGCGTCAAAGTTTTCCAAAGGAAAACTGCAATATTAAAGTTACCGAGGTTTCCCAGCCTGACCATGGCAAATATTCACAGCAAATGAATCCATGAAAGATACCACCGTACCACCGCTGGAGAAATGGAGTTAGAGGTAAGAAAGTACTCCCATGTGAGTTGTAGAATATGGCAAGAGAGCAAAAGTTGATCTTAAGAATTTTGGAAAGGGCCAAAGAGGCGAGTGAAAGCGAATAAGAACTACAAGTAGCAAGAGGCATTGGTGCTGCAAGAAAAGATGGTATCAGGTAATATTTACGGCAGCAAAAATATCGTCGAACATATGGTCGTCGGGAACGGCCATAGGCAATATTTTTGGTGGCGAAAATATTAGGTGCGGGGGTGTCCCCCGCACATAAAAAAATGATGCAGGGGTTGCGGGGGTGTCCCACGCAGGGTCCATGTGTTATTTTCGCCGCAAAAATATGGCGATATTTTTGCATCGCAATATTTTTGCGGCGAAAATATCACATGGAACCGAAAAGATTGCAAATTGAAAGAATATGTGAAGAGAGGTTGAAGTGGTCATGCAGAGACTTATGAAAATTCCTTGCAGTTTCGAAAGTCTTCGATAGTGAAATATATCCTGGATAAAACGTGGGTAAGTGAACCCCCACGAAAAGACAGGCATGAGGTTGGCAGAGAGAAGCATGTGCAGAACTGTGAGAAATTGAAGGCATAACTAAGTATTGATGGCAAGACGACTGAAGCCTAAAGGAAGTGATTGAACTACCAAGAGTTAAAAGCCTGAGATTGAACTGTTTAACTGTACCAGTAAACCAATGCATGCAAACTGTGCCATCCACCTATCCCTTGTTTATTGAGAGACTCTCTAAACCCTGTGGTGTTGAATCTGGGGAAGGGAGTTGGCGCTGAAGCCATTCTGATATTTATTTTTGATAAACGATTTTGCTATTTGTATTCCCTTAACACACTTGTGATCTTGAGAAGGAGCGCAAGATAAGGCTTTCTTAGAATAAGCCTTTTTATTTTGACCAGGCTGACTTGGACGTATTTATTATTGTTTAATGGTCGAGATTACTCCCATTTTAGAGTTAGGGCAAGTTGGGAATTCCACATCCCAACCAAATTCATAAATAAATGTTTTCAAATGTGTATCCTTTGTGTATGTCTACTGCTTGATATCATGCCTGATACCATGCCTTCCTAAAACTACCAAGAGATGGAACATCCTCCAGACCTTGGCAACAACGAGCCAGCCACCCTCATTCAATGTACTCTTTTTTTTTTTGCCGTATAGGTTGGGTAATTATCCTCTGGATGGTATGAAGCCAGACCGGCAGTTATGGAAGAAAGGGGATCTTCAGAATATCTTTGCAATAGTACAGCTTTTTCAAACATGATGGCTGCAAAAAGAGCATGTTGGGATTGAACAAATGTTTGGCAAGAACCAATTGTTCTGCATTCTGTTTTTTTAAGCTCTGTGTGATTGTTGTTGCTTCAAACCCTTGAGAAAGTGTTCCAATTTGCAATGCTGCATTACAATGTGTGCAGATTGCCAGGTCCAGTGAGTTCATATGTACTTATATTACATTTTCAGGGCTTTCCATCAAGAGGTGATGTTGAGGATATTGTGATGATTCTCAGGATCTTGTCACTTCTCCCCACAGGCCCTTCCCTATGTGAGGCTAGGGAGCTGAAGCTGCTACCCCAAAGTCCTCCGAGGGGTGGTAATATGTGGGGGGACATCATAGGCAGAGACTCCTCTCATGGGGAATAAGGGCTCCCATATGTGAATAACCTCCCTAAACCTTTCTCTTACAACCCATGACCCTGGTTGAACCATCTAATAACCATCCTGAGAGTACTGCTGTGTGCTGTTGTAAGGTTGGTTTCTTGTGTATCACCTGCAGGATCCAACATAACTTTAACAAAGAAGATGAAGGTAAACATAAAGAATAACCTTAGGATGTATAGCCAATCGACTGCGATGAGGTGGCTTCAAGGAAGCATGAAGAGGACCTCTAAACAACTGGAAACAGACTTTGATGTTACGCGGGGAGTACCCTGCTGTAAGCAGTAAAGATTGAAGAAAGTCTCTGTGAGTCGGGATGGACCAGACTCCAACATCCACTGGAAGGACGCAAGTTGTTGCACGACCTGTGGGAGGTGGACTGAGTGGTCCAGAAACTACTCCCAGACAGCTGCTAGTAGAATGGTGCCATGGAGCTGTACAAAAATGGGAACCAAGGAAGAAAGACATGCAGAAGATGTGTGTGAGCAAGAAGCTGACTCGAGACCGCGGGAAGAACTGGAGATGCACTCCGACCACAGCCAAGGTAATGGGAGCTGTGGGAGATCCAGGTCGAGTCTGGGGGAGTGTTAAAGTCAGATAAAGAGCCAAGTGCTTATCAGGAGTGAAAAAGGAACACCTTCACATGTTAAGCAGCGCCACTATAGTAAATAAAAAGGATTCTGGGGCGATTGTCAAGACTCATTGATAAAAATCGCACCAGAATCCTTTTTATTTACTATAGTGCCGCTACTTAACATGTGAAGACGGTGTTCCTTTTTCATCTATTATAACGGAGCAAGGGGTACCCTCTGTACCTTCACAAGCATGCACCACTTCAAAGGGCGCAGGGCATTTGAAGTTGATATTTCAAGACCCCAATGTTTTGGAAAAAAGTTTATCAGGAGTGGTCCATCATCACAGTGATACCCAGAGAACCAAGAGTCTAATATGCCTTGAATATAGAAGTTTGCACGCTCGTGCTGATAATCAAGGAGGAAAAAGGCAAGAGACTCAGAGGTTTAGTATCCCTAAATACCACGCCTTCTTTCAAAGTAAACTTCCTTATCACACTGGTGACAAGTCCTAAACGTCAAGAGCGCCTCAGGAGTGAACTCCCTCATAAAAATAGTAAATCCAACTTGCAGGAAAGAGATGAAAAGGACTGAGATCTATTCAGGGCCAATCTTCCCTGTAGTAAAGCTACATGTGGCCTAAGAGGGTATCTACAGTAAGAAGAATTGAGAATGTTTAACCCAGTTGTTAATTAACCCTTGGGAGGAAGAGAAAGGACTTTTAAAAACGTGTTCAAGAGAATATCAAGGAACAGTCTTTAAAACTGCCCCAATTAGACCAGAAGAAGGGAGTCCTTCTCCTAGTGCTTTTGTTAAGAAAAATCTGGAACATTGAGTTTTTTAGTTCTTAGTGGCAGGGATAGAGTACTTGGCTTGGACAGAGGATGAAACCTTTTTGTTTTTACAGACATTCTGACAAGCACCCAAGTATTTTCTATTGAGGCAGGGACAACCCCTTAGAGATGAAGACAAGTTTAATTTCTTTGAGTTAATAAAAGTCTATAGCCAAAATGGGAACACCTTGTTGGCCTCTGTACTCCTTCACGCCACAATATCTACTTGTGAAGTGGCCTGGGACGTGTCGGTGGTGGGTGGGAATGTATTATTGAGCTTCATCATGGAGGGTTTGGTGCAATGTATTGTTTTATGGAATACATCTTGTTGATTAAGAAGGCAGAGGTTGTTGCACAGCTTTGCAAAGATTGTAGTTTAGTTTGGAGTATGTTGGGCTTGGCTTTCTTTAATATTTTGTAGGGCTCTGTCTTCTTTGGAGCTTTTATGATAATTGATTGTTAAAATTCCCTTTTGATTTCAACTTTTGGGAAATGCACTACGAGAGTGGTGATTTGGTGCAGAATAAGAGCATAATTACATGCCATACATTAAAAAATTGATTGAAAGATAATTGTAAATGTACGTTCAACGTTGCCTTTCACTGTAAGAGGAAAGAAATGCCATCTTTCATGATATTCATTAATAATGAATGTCCTCCCCAATGAAAAACAAAAATACCTCTAGGCATTTATTTTCCTTTGTATTTTGCTGCAGTGAGATGTGACAAGTTCTTTGACGGATTGCTTCCCCTTCTGGCTTTTTAAATGCGTCTGTCAGATATTGTAGGGATATTTTCTTTCCATTCAAAGAATGATCTAGCATTTTCGTTACAACTCATTTCACCAGAGGCTAAGTGAAGATAATTTTTAGCCGTCCATTAATTGTATTTGTTTGTCGATGAGGAGAATGACTTACAGCAGAGCCCTGACACCGGCCACATTTTCCTAAAGGGTACAGTCTGCTGTTGTGAATTGTGCTGATTTATATGGACTCCTGATCTGGTGGCGGACCACAGGCAACATTATCACACCATTCAAATAAGTGCTTGAGGAACGTTGGTGTTCGGGAATGAAAGCAATTGTGGACTTGGAGGAAGCCCCTGTTGACACGCAGATACAGGAACCTGACTCTGGAAACAACATCCTTTCTGAAAATGGAAAAATTAAGCAAATTAAACAATGCTGTACTCGTGTAGAATCTCAGTCAGAAAGAGGAGTATTATTCTTGTGACGAAGTCGCTTGTCGATCTCTGGCGACCACCGGTGGTGTGACCAAGGGGACAGTTTACCTTCAAAGGATAGTGGATGATGGGCCTGGGGCCACCATGGGAAGTATCTTCTGGTTGCTGTCACTCCGTCTTTGGGCAGTAGACAATGCTAGGGCGCCAATTACAGAATGCAGTGGGGTCCCTTTATGTGGCCCTTCCCCTACATCTGGGAAGTGGAGACCTTATGGGATCCAGGAAATTAAGCACCCCTCAACCTCAAATCACAGTGCTATCGCTTCTACTGAAGCTGGTGACTCTGTAGCTAGTGGCATTTTCAGCAAGTTAAGGGACTGTGTTCCTGCAGTGCAGGCATGCTTGGCTGCACTCTAGTGGGTACAGAAATGCCATCCACAGAGGGGGAAAAGGGGGATCTGAGCATGCCCTCTACTGTTAAGTAAACATAGGCTCAGTGTAACGCTCACCTGATTCCCACGGAGGCGCCGATCTGTTCTGGACTGCTATGACCTCTTCTAAGGTGATGCGCAGGACTCGGAAGATGGACTGGACCGGACCCCCAAACCTCGCCTGTCTGACCCGTAGAAGAATCCTTCTGTAGATGAAAAAGGGGATTAACTGTCTGCTGGATAATGTGTCGGATTCCCCCCTTCCTCCTCCTCACACTCCTCGAACCCCCTCCGCGATTCCCCGTAGAGTCTCACCTTAGAGTCTGAAAGGACGAGCTCTCCATCCTGCTTCTGATGCAGGGGCGCGTTGATTTCCAGTTACTTCACTGGATCTCGGGTTTGGTGAGTATTCAACTCCGATTGACTTTTCCGATATGAGGCCGTAAGTATTCAGTTGCAAAAGTTCAACCTTATTTGTCCGTTGTCCTTTTCTCTATTCAGATGTAGGATGAAGAATCCGCGTAGAGGAATGGATTCGCCAAAGGTAACTCTGGTGAGTCTTTTTGATGGATGGTTCCCTTAGTGATCTTGCTTTCACCCACTAATGCGTGTGTCTTTTTCCCCTTAGAGGGCCGTGGTACGGAAGTGCCAAAGAAGCGGCGCCGACCCGAGGTGAGGAAAGATTGTCCCAACAATAATCAGGTAAGTCTTAAGGTGGAAGAATCAGGCCTTCCTCAATCTGTTCCTTCGCTCACCTTTGTTTTGTCTCTTTTTCTCCTTAGGCGCTGAAAGGCGACGGATGGTGCCAATGGTGGCTGAAGAGCCCGAGGGCGCCTCGTAAAGGTGAGTGGACGCGGCGCTGCAGGGAGCGATGCTATGCACTTCTAAAAATAATGTCTTTTCTCAGGATCGTCGGAGTGATGGTTCCGGACTTCGGATGGAGGTAGGTAAAGTTCAATTATTCACCTTTCTCTCCTTTCCTTCCTTTTCAGGTGTTCCAGGTTGCAGGCGGGCGTGGCTGGAGCCAGGATGCAGGAGCAGACACGGTGAGCGTCCAGCTGCTAGATGCAGAACAACGCGAAGCGTGAGCTGCTGTCTGGGCGTGGTTTAGCCCCCAAAGTAGTTCCAGGTAAGTATTCTTCCTCAGCCACGCCCGAGTGGTAAAATAGTCCCATAGGTAAAATAGTCCCTTTCAGACCTCAAGGAGGTCTGGATCCAGCAGCATGGTCTGCATCAGGTAAGTCCATCCAAGCACTCCCATAATGAGCCTGGCGCCTATGGTGCCAGGACTGATGCCTTCTATGAGCCTGGCGCCAAAGGCGCCAGGACAATGTCCAAAGAGCCCCTATAAGGGGTTGCTGGGTCCCTCCCTGGGGACATGTCTGCTTTCGGGGACGCTGGCCCTGAACTGGCTTCCCGGGAGTAGGCATCATGACACTCGGGGAGTCCACCCAGGGGGCAGAATTAGGGTGTGACAACCAGACAGCAGGTCACTCAAAAGGAGGAACTAGCCAGTCGCATGTCCCACATCATAACTGGAAGTGTATCTCTTCGGTGGGTCCATCAGCCAACCCCTACCCCAGCTTCCTGAAGAGGAACACCAGAATCCCTTTTACCCTGAAAGAAGCTAGAAGACAGGGCTAGGGTGTGGCGGTCTGAGGGGCCCACCCAAGGGGAGGCACAAGCCAATCTCAGGTTCCCATATCAGGTCTGTGGGCCATCCCAGGAGTGGAGGCCGATAGCCCATCTCCATCCCATCTGGTAGAGCTGAGGCTCTCCAACAGAGAAGTTTGGAGGTTTGGCTCAAGCCCTATTATAAACTCACGGTCTCAGTCTGAGATTGGAAGCATTCAAGATGAAGTTGGAGATGGAGACCAGAGACAGCTCTTTCAGAAAATACTGAGGGAGACAGGATAACCTGGAGTGGGAGCAGAGCCCAAGAGGCAATAAGTGGCCCAGAACCTTGCGTCGCACCGGAACCTCGGAACTGGAGAAGAGAACAAGGAGACCAAACAGATGAGCCAAGATAACTGAAGCTGCTGGTAAGGAATAGGGGAGTGGTAGCCAAAGATTGTAAATGTGACCTGGGAGGAAGCTTCCAAAGGGGTGAAGATGGTGAGGGGAAACAGGACAGGAAACCGGTGACTGACTTACTCAAAGGGGTCAGCCGGTGATGTTGGGAAAGATCTGAAAAGTGGGGAACGTTGGTGTGAAGGTGATAGATCTATAAATGGAGACAGACAAATGGGTGAAGGTGAAGAAGGGTGGAATTCGGAGAGTTGCGAAGGTTATGCGCAAAGGTGTTAAAAAAGGTGTACCAACAATCTGGAGAGGGGAGATGGCTGTGTTCAAAAGGGACATGTCAATCCTCTGAGTGGGAGACGGCGTAGTCCACATGAGAAAAGGTGGTTCCTAAGAGTCTAGAGCTGGGGAGGGAAGGCATGATAAGAGTTGATCAGAAAAGGAGAGAATTATGGCAACGATAGAGTGTGATTTGTTGAAAGTCTGACTTCAGCGATCAACAGCTTGTACAGGGGATTGAGAGCAAATCAACCCAAAGAGCCAAGGGGAGGAATTGGAAAGCAGGGCCCTCATAGTTCGGGACAAACTAACCTAATGGGACTATGGCCTGATAACCTAGGAAGATTAGTGGGCCACCCCTTAACCCTACTGAGATTCTGCGGCCCATACCCTGGTCTTGCAGAAGTTCCATGCTTGATGCTCAGGCCTCTTATTTCTCAGGTTCTCAGGAGCAAGTTCTTGCCATGCTGAGACTACCTCAAATATACACCTTGAGAATCTGTCAAGCCTCATTGACAGCAGACCAGCAAGGACCAGGGATGAAGGAGAACATAAAAGAAAGGGAAGACCTTCTCATAAAACCTCTGCCATCAAGTAACCCTGCAGAAAGCAAGTCCGGGTTACCGAGAGACGTGGAGACTTAACTTTGTGTACAATGCTCACTTCCTGAGAGGGGAATCCTGTTACTTCCTGAGACTGACACTGTGAACTTTGAGTTTTCCTCAGATTTCTGTCAGAAATCACTGGACCTATTCAGACAGGTTTTCACTGCACTCTATGTTTTATGTTTATTTTCCCCCTGCACTGTCATAGTAAAGCACCCTAAATGGGCTGTGTTTGTTTGGTCATTGATCCAATTCATCTACATGGCATGCTTCTTAGAGGGAAGTGAACAGCATCTCAGCTAGGATAAATAGGAGTCCTCCCCTTTTTGAGAAGATATTCAAGAGACCCCGCCCCCCCCATGCAAGGATGGCCTTTGACTAGAAGGCTACCACCTCTGCGTGTAAGGTAGCTTAATTTGCTAGCTCCTTGGTTCATGGAAATTGCATCACTGCAGTGAATGCTGCTAAGGAATGACAGTTCAGTATGTCTAGTTCTGTACGTCGCGTTAGTACTCTGGACTTGGAACTATGCCAGGAGAGGGTGGCCATGATGGAAGATCCTTACCGTGCCACAGTAGCCTAGCAACAGATGGTACTCTTGCGTTGTGTTCTAGTCTCCCGCCGTCTATCGAGTGGTGCACGAGCATAGCTTTCAACCATTTATGTCGGAAAGGCGGGTGAAAACACACAATTTTATTTTTGGCGGGTGAGAGGCCCATTGAAACGAATGAGCGTGCACGAGGCTTGGCGGGTGAGTCAGCTGTTTACAAGGCGGGTGACACCCGCCAAAAGCGTGCAAGTTGAGAGCTATGGCACGAGAAGGAAGCACTGAGTCCTTGTGAATGGATCAGTTACAATTTCAGATTCATTCAGGTGACATCAGGGTTACCGGTGTTCGCAGGTTACAAACAGGAGATTTCAGGGTGACCAGTTTCTCAGGGTATACCAGATCTCAGAACATACAGGGTCTCTGGGTGCATGAGGCTTCAGGTTGTACGTAGTTTTAGGGTGTGATGGTTTACTCTAGGACACTGGGTTCATCAGAGGCTGCTGGGTTCCCAGGGTGTATTGGGACTGAGGAATTATTCAAGGTCTTGCACTAGGTGGGAGCTTGGGC
This sequence comes from Ambystoma mexicanum, assembly GCF_040938575.1. NCBI lineage: Eukaryota > Metazoa > Chordata > Amphibia > Caudata > Ambystomatidae > Ambystoma > Ambystoma mexicanum. The sequence goes on from NC_090922.1 coordinate 294,211,118, forward strand.
TCTCGGTGTGGGGCACTGGGTCTCAGGCTGCCAGGGGAGAGAGTGAGAGAGGGAGGGAGAGAGGGAAAGAAGGAGAGAAAAAGACCCTGACCCTAGGCGGATGGACACTTTTTATCCCACTTTCTACCCTGCACCCACTACTGGCAATACATTTCAGGATAGGGTGTCCCTTTGGGAGTGATACTTATTACTACAGTCAAATTACCCCTTGATAGATAGATAACTTTCACGAGTGGTGCTGTGGCCACAGGATAAAAGACCGTGACACCCGGGGATCTCCGGCCGCCACTTGTGCAGCTATTTGGGCTGGAATCTGGTGTGGTGGACATTCCAAACCCAATGGTTCTCAAGGAGGGGGCTCTGGAATCTCCACTGAAGGTGGGGAATGGGACACATATGGCTGAAACAGGACAAGATTGCTGTACAGAGATTTGGGCTTTCTGGGGAGGGAAGGCTGGTCAAGTACACAGGGGCCAATCATGGATAACCAGGAACTGATGCCAGACTGGGCAGGGTTGACCCGAGTACACCAGACTGTACATGGATCATAATGTGATACAGACAATTATAGCAATATACACAGTCCATAAATGAACAAATCAATACATCTAGTGCAGATGGGAATATTCCATACTATCAAGCCTAAACGTTATGCATCCCAATTTACAGACAAATACATGTGTAGACCGTGTCAGCAATTCGTTAGTAAAATAGCTATTTCCACACCAATTTAAAAAACATGGGGTCCAATCATAGTCTGTTTAATCTCTGCTCATTAATTAATTGAGCCTCTAAGAACATCCATCTGCATGCCCATTGTTACCCTCTGCCACATTCTGTTTGGTGAAGTAAAATGCCTGCTGACATACAGCCACCTTTTGCTGTTTCGGGGTTGTCGGTGTTCCACAAAATGCCAATAATACTCTGAAGACCAATACACCTGTAACCACTTTGAGTGCTGGGAAGTAATGTTTTACCTGGATCTTGAGCGATAGAGGATTGACTCTCTCATTCCCAAATCTTGCCCTGCTGGCTGCTTTGTTCAACTTGATATTTTGAAGACTTTATGGTAAGTTTGTAACATACAGACTAGGTTTGTGATGTGCGATATGCGCCTTGGGGCAATGCCCCCAGCGTAACCCTTGAGATGCTGTGATGAGGCTCAGCAATGACACATGTGCCACCATATAAATGTGCTTCAAATGAATGAGGGTGCTTGACAGAGCCTTTCCTGCACTAGAGATGCAGTTTGGAATGCCCCAGTCTCTGTTCATTTAACCAGGCAGATGTAGAAGGGACAAAGTACCACTTTTGCTTGCCCCATACCTGCTGTGCCACATGCTGACCTGTGTGCAAGGAATTCTGATATCAGTAGTGTAGAGAGAAAGCAGACAAAACCCAATCAAATGGCTCACCATTGAGAGAGGCGGCGATGAACAAGGAGGCAGTGGAACGTTGCGCTAAGCAGACGGGCAAGCCAGACAGGCGAACAAACTCCAAAATGTACTGTGATTGTTGCAGGATGCCAGTGCAGAAATCCTGCGACCCTGCGCATAAAAAGGGAATGGGGACTTGAGGGCTGCTTTGTTTTCGGATGCTTGTTACCCAGCCCAGGGGGACAAGAAAGACAGTGATTGGACTGAGGAATCAACTGAGAAGAAGAGCAAATGGTATGGAGGAAGATAAGAGGGCAGAAAGGTCATGGCAATGTGGGATGTTCAGATAAGGTCAAAGGAGGAGAAGGTGTACCAAGGGACCAGGCGTAGGAAGGGTTGTATAGCAGAGCATGGAGGCAGTTGCAGAAGTTGTGTGTAAGGTGAGGTATTGGTGGTTGGTGACAGAAAGTGGTACTTGGGTGTGAGTGCGTGTTAGGTCAGTGAGACCAGGTGAGGGAGTAGGGATGTGAGCTAGAGTGATTGGGGAAAGGTGACTGGGAGAGTGAAAGGAAGGTGACTGTGGGAGAAAATGTGGTTTGAGTGGAGAGGAGGCAGCAGTGGAGAGTAATTTTATTTATTTTATTTATTCATTGGGTATTTATAATGTGCCCATACCTATGCAAGTGCAGTAACAAGAAGTGGGGTGGAGATGGGGAGGGTGGGGTAAGTGCCGGTCAGGGTGGAGAGGCCCGTTGATTAAGCAAGTGCACAGGGAGGTCAAGTGGACAGAGCCAGGGGAATGCAGAGGGTTCAGGGGAAAGAAGGGCTAAGTGTGAGGAGCAGGTCTGGGAGGGCTCAAGGCGGGCAAGCCAGGCAAGTGCAAGTTGAGGTAGTGAATTCTGGGAGAGCAGAGTAGTAAAGAGTAGAGTGGGGTGTAGAAGTAATGGGAAGAGAGAGGAACATTAAGGTAAAGAAAGAGAGATACAGAGAGGGGGAGAGAAATAGGCGATTGGGATGAAGAGAAGAGGGGAAAGTGGCTGCACGGGAAAGGAGAGAGAATATCAAACAAAGGAGTTCAAGAGCATGAGAGGTAAAGACCATGTGAGCCCTAGGTGATTTGAAAGCACCAATAATTATTACCATTATGTTTGTGTGACCCCAGTTTACTTTCCACTTGGAAGATACCAGAGGAAGTAAAAGATTAGGTGATTGTGTTCTTGTGGTCCTATGTGACATCTGTTATGGAATGTATTGAAACAAATGCCTATAGGAACTAGGAATATATCTACAAATAGTGCGGCCGGTTCTAAAATAAATAGCATCAGGGTTGCCACAACACAAAATGAGGCTTTCTCCAGGTATCCAATGCCTCCATGGGTGAGTGTCAAAAGCAAAGTTCTTAACCCTGTCTTAAAATTCCTCCTCTCTCCAGTGTCACCCTAATCTGCAAAGCAATGTCCACAGAAGTGAGAACCAGAAAATTCCAAATCGTAATCTTAATGATTCCTTGGCATCATGGCTGCCGTGGGCAATGTAGGTCAGTGGAGGGTGGCATATGTAGGGGATTGCCAAGAAGGCACAGTATCGAAATACTCGAAATACTCTTATTAAAGGTAAGGGCTCCTAACCTGCCCCTATGATTAGGATGATGATTTTCCCCAACCTTAAAAAAAAATAGTAAACTGGTGCTCAAAACAATGTCTTAACGCAACTCAGTCCTCTGCCCAAATCTAATGTATCCAAGTATCTAACCCTAGCACGAATAACAAAGGTAACAATCTTGCCTAGGAAAATATTATTTTCTCCATTTGTTGGCTTGTGGTTGCTGGTTCCTGACCGCCCCACATTTTTGTCCTTAGTTCTCTTTACTCTCAGGCTATAGCCTGCAGGTACAGTTCAAAATGAGTCTTTTTGTTTGTCTTTTGAGAATAGGGGACTCCATAACCCACACTAAATTCCTTGTCAATTCAAGTAATTGGTCCTGTAAAAAGGCTACTTGTTTTGTACAATAGATTTTTGTTTATGATCAGTCTCTTTTCAATTTCTCCTGGGTTATTCTATCGCTTAGCCAGGTGTGTGCCTTCTGGCTCTTCAGCCTCCTAGGCTTGGTACTGTTCTCACCCCTCCATGGGATACCTGGTTTCTCAGCCCTGCATTGATTATTTGGCCTCTCAAACCATTGAGACACCATATTGCTCGCACCTCCTTATTGTTCTCAACTAAGTGATGGGGGATTTAGGTTCCTCACCACCCTGCGCCTGCTCTTTTGACTGTATGCTGCATACCTGGTTCTTGGCGGCAGTGCTCATCCGCGGAGTTGGCTTCTCCGGTTGCAGCAGAACCGTGGGTCTGATGTCTTGTGCTCGGGTCATCCACTGGGGTTCCGCCTGCCTGTGACCAAGAGGACTTCAGCGTTGGACCTGCTGAATGACAGTATGCTGTGTCTGCGGAGGCAGTGTCTCTCGCTCGCTCAGTGGTCCTGAGGTTGGCATGCTCTCTGCCTAACCTATGTTCAGCAGCATTCCACAGACTCTGGTTTTTCTCCCTCTAACACGCAGACTGTGTGATCCTGCCTCTAGGATCAGACCTGTCCTCTGCACTCCAGCCACACTTCCCTTCTCACCATTATGGCTGGCTCTCCCTCTCTTATGTTCCACAGTTGGAAAAGAGACACCATTGTTAAACTCCATGCCTAAAGAGCAGAGGAAAAGTGGTGTCGGAGACGAAGCCATTCACTTTTAAAGGGCTCTGCGCATTATACTGTTCAATCCCCAAATAACGAGCAAACATTTGTGACTCTGCTTTCAATGGAGGTGTAGTAAAATCTTTCCCTGTGGAATCCTTGTCCTCTAAAGGGGAGGTCACCCACAATGAGATCCTGCTTCCCCTGTCCACAAGGGGGTGTTAAACATTACAAGCTCATCTGCCTGCCCCAAAGGTAGTGGCTCCCCTTGGGGAGAAGGCACGAAGTCCCTGCATTCACCACATGTCCCTTCCATTAGTTTGCAGCCCTCCTCTCATCCTAGTGGAAAATGGCTGAGAAAGGCTACATTCTCTTGTTGCTTTCCCTTCCGATGTTGTATGGTGAAGCAGAATGGTTTCAAGTCTTTTCTTAGACTCATCCATGTTAGGAGAGAATGACCAGAACCGTTGGAAATTTGCGCCCGCTCAAGTACTATTTTAGACTGTTAACAGCCCATTTGATTGCCACAGCCTCTAACTCTACAATGCCATAGGGGTGTTCACGAGTGAAAAATTTCCTACTAGTGTATAGCACTGGGTATTTCTGTCCATCATGTAAATGTGAGAGTACTTGTCCGTGGCCTACTTTGGATGCATCAATCGGTAAGATCAACTCACGGTTGTAATCGGCCATCTACAGAACAGTTAAATCACAAAATATTTATTTTAACCTGTGAAAGCTGTTCTGATCCTGGCGGGTACAGGCAAGCTTGTTTGGGTTGGAGTTCTTGAGCTCGTCTGTAAGATTGTGAGGGTTTAAGTTGGGAATGAACCTTCAATAGTAGCCAGCCAACCCCAGAAAACTGAGTTCACGTTTGGTGTTAGGGGGTGTCAATGGCACTTCCTTTACTTTTTTTCGGTCTGAGTATGTTTAAGACCCTTCCCTACATACTAGCCCGCGATAGATGCCATTTCTTTGGATTGGCAGGAAGCCCTGCCTTTTCGTAAGGACCTAGTGTTCTCATAGAGATTGTATAGATGTTCCTCCCAACTATTGCTATGGATCACAGTGTCAAGATAAGCTCCTGCAAATTAGGGTCCTAGTACCTCACCCATTAACCTTTAAAAGGTGGCCAGGGTGCCATGAAGGCCACAAGGACAATTATAAGTAAGGATGTAGAAGGCTGTCATTTCTTTATCAGAGGGGTAAGTGGGCCTTGAGAGTAACCCTTAGTGAGACCTAGGGTGGAGCTATACTTGCCTTGTTCCGGTCTTTCATTCAACTCATCAATCCTTGAAATTGGGTAATTATCGAAGAACAAGATGGAGTTCATCTTCTGAAAATCAATGCAAAATTGGCAAGATCCATCCTGTTTGGTGATGAGTAAAATTGGGGAGTTCCATGGGCTTTCTGAGGGTTCTTTTATTCATTTCAGCATGTTCGTAATTTCTTCCTCTGACTTTTCTGCGTACTTCAAGGATGCGGTAGAGTTTTAGGTTTGTCTGTCCCTGGGCTATACAGGTGTAATGGAAGAAGTTTCTTACCCTCCCTGGTTCTTCAGGAAATACCTTACTGAGTTGGTTTAGTAGATCATGAAGGTCTCATTTTTGGATGGTGATTAGGAATCAAGATCACATTCTTTCTCAACAAAACACGGTTGCCACAGTAACTGTACTATGCTTAATCAGGTCTGCTTTCCAGGTCTTGAAACTAGGTAATTGAGGCACCCCTTTCCTTTCAGTATTTTATACGGGGCATACCATTTGAACACCAACTTATTCTGAGATGTAAGTAAAAGGACCAACACTTGATCCCTTTCTGACAAAAATCTTGCCACTGTTTGCCAATCATAAATGTCTTGTGTTCCTGTGCCCTTGAGGGGTTCTGTTCACAATTTCCTTTACTGCTTTCATAGGGGATTTTAACTTATGGGAGACTTGGGATATTGGTAAAGCTGCCTCTTCCCTGGTTTCCCCTAACATATCAAGTAAGTCTCTGGGCTCTCGGCCATATAGGAGTTTGAAGGGGCGCTATCCCAGAGAATGTTGGTGGTTTACCACATGTCAAACAGGGCCCGGGGTATTATTAGGTCTCAATTCCATCTGTTTCCACCATCTTATGTAGGATACACTGAAGGGTCTGATTGAAGCACTTCACAAGACTATCCATCTAGGAGTAATAAACAGAGGTTCTTAAGGTCTTTATGTTCAGTATTTCTTTTTCTTCCTCCATGAGATGGGGCATAAATGTGGTACCCTGATCAATGATGATCTCCTTTGTAGAAACCCACCCATTAGAGGAAGGAAATAAGATGCTTGAGGATCTGTTGACTTTCTGTGTTGTTCCTCAAAGGGAAGGCCTCAGGGATAACAAGTAGCACAGTCAAGAATGACAAGTATGTACTAGTTACTCAACTTGGTTGGTTCGAGGGGGCCTACTATATCCATTGCTATGCATGAGAATAGTACTTCAATAATGGGAAATGGCTGCAATGGAGCTCTGGCTACCGGTGTGGCAGAGGTCTTTTTGCATATGTCACAGCTAGACGCAAAGGTCTTGACATCTGCATATACGCCTGGCCAGTAGAATTTAAGGATCTGGTCTCAAGTACTCTACACTCTGGTTACCGGCAATTAAGTGAGAATGAGCTAACTCGATAACCACCCTCCTATAGCTCCTACGAATTATCAGTTTGTTTTTTCTGGTACTGTCATGCTCATTACATCCAAGATACAACAGGGACTTTTTCTTAAAGAAAGAAATTCCCTTTTCATTAAGGCCCTGCTCTTCTGTGATAGCCCTTTTGAAGGCCTTTGCTAAATTTGTATCATTCTGCTAGACAAAAGCTAGATCTGGTAATGAGGTATTATCATCTCCCTCATTCGGAGGAGGTGGGATCAGGTTTTCATTGACTTCCCCAAAAGCTAGGGTGCCTCAAAGTCTGGGAGAAAATGTTCACCTCCAGGAGCACTGTACTTGCTGATTGTTATGAGGATTCCATGGGTTCCCCTTTCTTCACAGTATAACTGACTGCCTGAGCTGTGTAACACTATTTAAATCTCTGTTCGGTAGTCTGGTTCTATGACTCCTGCTGCTAGGTCAAAAGAATAATGCCAGGCTAACCCAGATTTGACTGCTATTCCTCCCTTGGCGAGGTGAGATTCTTATCCTGGTGGGGATTAGCTGTCTTTCTTGACTAGGTAGTTCGACCTCTTTAGTGCTTAAGAAATAGAAACCAATAGATAGGGGGAGGGGTATTTTTATAGTTTGGCTGTCGGAATCGGATGTATAACATGGGTCCTAAATTTGTATCTGGTGGTTTGAATGCCACGTCTGACACCTATTGTCGTGTTGGATATAGGACAAAGACAAGAAGATGGCGGCTCTGAAACTGCAGCAACCCTCAGAGGGGTGTCACCTTTCTCCCAAATGCAGCCAAGAGTGAATATACAAACACACTTCTGGTGGGCGTAGGAGAAAATACAGGGATGCATACTGCCTAGTTCTCTCGCAGCTGAAATGGAAAGTATTAGTTTTTAACCTAAATTTGATTATTAGAATACCTGTCCTGTTCCCTTACCTGTGACAGAGGGATGTATATGATAACTTTTCTGGAAGACGGAAAATCTTGAAGAACCAGGGATAGTTCAAGGAGGCGAAGGGCAGAACTCCAAGAGGGCTTAGAAGTGATGCCAATACACAGTTCCCAAAGAAAAACAAGACCAACAATCCATGTTCAACAATCCTGTAATCTAGTAGCAGTCCTGTGAAAATATCCAGTTAAGATATAAAGGAAATTATTCCAGCTAAACAATCCATCAGGCAATCCAAAAGGCAATCCATGTAAACATTCCAAAATCTAAGGAAAATCATTTCAGTGAAAGTTCACTAAAATACAGGCATAATCCATGAGAACATTTTTACAAGTCCAGGTTGGAATCCAGACACCCAAATAGTAACATGGAACGAACAGAGGCAGATCCCGGAGTAACCGTGGTCCAAAGCCAGAAAAGCAAGCAGGAACATAGGACAACAAAGTTGTAGTGCGGCTAACAGAGAAGAGCCGGAGTCAGCTGAGAATTGCAGGGCTGCAGGTTTGTTGTTTTGCTTCCTACTTACAGATACACATCCTGTGATTGGACACGTGCTGAGGGCAAGTAGCTTGTAGCGCCACTGCATGGAATTAGAGAGACCACCGAATCACTAACAGAGCCCCGGTCTGGTGTGCATGGCTGGTGGCTGGCAGCGATCGCAGCATGGCAGTGGCGGTGTACGTGGACAGGACCCACCCTCTAGGACTGCGGTACACACCTGCGATCTGGATGTAGAGGATGAAAACGGCAGGCCAACCGAGAAGCATGCACTTATGAAGAAATCTCCCATGTCCGTTCCTCATGTCCATATATCAGGACTGACTCTGCGGGCTACGGGACTTGCTAGGTGATCAGCTATATCTTCGTCTTCACTCGATTGATCACCCTCCCCAATCTCTTCCTCCTCACCTGAATAGTCCAGTTTCTTCCGGCGGGTAAGTCCAATGTACGGCTTCTTCTTTTTTAGAAGATATGGTCTACCTCGGAAAGAAGCCACCGTGACTCCCAGACAGAGAAAACCCACGGTGACTCCCCTCTGCGACAGCCAGAGGGGAAAAAACCACTGGAACGGCAAAAAACCCCTAGATCATATATAGTCGTGAAGGTTGTGGAAGTCGTCGGCACTGTAGTAGATAGAATGGTCCTTCGCCGAAAATCCAGGAAATAGTAAGGTCGGCGTGATTCCGTTAATCAAGGGAAATGAATAGGGCGGTTTACAGGTGCGTACCCCTCGGGGTGGAAGACAAGAGTGAACGGAATATCCGGGAGATAGAGAATCCTAGAGCGAAGAAATCTCAGCAGAAAATCAGCACGGGAACAAAACACAGGAGAAGGCACACAGGATCCAAAGAAGGGGGGGGCCATAGGGAACGGGAGGAGGAGAAGAAACAGGAAGAGTAGGGAAGACGTGATAGCAAGGCAGACTATCAGATGGAATACTAGCGCAAGCAACAGGGTGAGGAATGAACACAGCTGCAACGCGCCGAGCGGCCGGCAGCCGAGTGAGATATACAAACGGCGGTGGCCATCTTGAAAACAACTAGACCGAGTCTGGTAGGTGAGGAGGAACGTAATGGAACATTTTAATGGCGTCCTTGTTTCCACCTTCGCCACAAACGCCAGTCGCCGGCGGCAGTGACAGTATGCCCCCTCCGAAGGCTTCTCCCTCCCGGCCTTTCTGGATGTAGTCGGTGGAACTTGTGTAACAGTTGAGGAGAGTGAATATGGAACTGCGGTTCCCAGGTGTCTTCTGAGGAGGGATCCCCTTTCCAATGAACGAGATACTCAAGACGTCCCCGATGAGAACGGGAGTCCCGTATCTGAGATACTTCATATTCATCGGAAGCTGGAACTGGCAAAGTCCACAGCTTGTGGGATGCTTGTTTCCGAGTATCTGGCACAAAGGGGCGTAAGAGAGATGAGTGAAACACGGGATGAATCCGTCTGAGTCCCTCTGGCAACTTTAGGTGGAAGGCCACAGGATTTATCTTAGAAGTTATCTCGAAGGGTCCGATGTAGCGGGGTGACAGCTTAGAAGGCCGAACCCATCGAGGAAGGAACTTGGTGGACAGCATGACCTTTGAACCCTTGTCCCAGGCAGGAACTTGACTCCGGTGTTTGTTGGTTTGCTCTTTGTAACGACTGCTAGCCTTAGAGAGGCTCTGACGGGCTGTGTCGTGGGCCTCCTTGATCTGCACAAGGGTGTTCTCCAAAGAAGGAATGTTAGTTTCCTCCCAGAAACTCGGAACTATGGACTGCGGGTTGTATCCGTAGGTACAAAAGAATGGGCTAATTCCTGTAGCCGTGTGGACAGCGTTATTATATGCAAACTCTGCTGTGGGAAGCAGGTCCACCCAATTGTCCTGCTGTTTATTGATGAAACACCTTAAGTATTGCTCTAAGGTACCGTTTAACCTCTCGGTTTGTCCATTTGTTTGGGGGTGAAACCCCGACGAAAGAGCTCTCTCAACGCCCAATGAATTGCACAATGCTGACCAGAATCTGGAGGTATACTGGCTCCCCCTGTCTGAAATTATCTTTTGAGGAAGCCCATGTAACCTAAATATGTCCTTGAGGAATACGTCAGCCATGATCGAGGCGGACGGGATCTTTGTCAATGGAGAGAAATGTGCAAGTTTCGAGAAGGCGTCTACGGTTACCATAATGCAGGTACAGCCTCGGGAAACCGGTAACTCCACAATAAAATCCGTAGAAATGCATTTCCAGGGGCCAGGTGGAACCGGTTCCTGTTGTAGCAGCCCCATAGGTTTCGAGGTGGTATATTTGCTTTGTAGACACACCATACAGGATTGGACAATAGGCTTGAGTGTCGGCCTTCATGTTGGGCCAGATGAAAGCTCTTTGGAGAAGTTCCAGAGTTCCTCGTACTCCTCGATGACGTTCAGTCTTGGAATCGTGGCACCACTGAGTGACTCGTCTTCTGAGATTATTGGAAGGAATAAACAGTCTTCCACGGATAAAGTGCAACCCGTCCTTAGTGGTGACTGGTTGATTTCCCATATTGAGAGTAGGTTCTTGGAGGCAGGCTCCTCGTACTTCTTCCAAGAAGTTAGACACTGTAGATATGATCCGGGTACGAGGAAACATAAACTCCTTTCTGTACGGGAAGATAACATCGTCTCTGCGGGAGAGAGCATCGGCAACTAGATTTTGAGAGCCAGGGATGAATGTGATGACAAAATCAAACTGGGCGAAAAAATGAGCCCATCTGGCCTGACGGGTGTTATAACATTCTTGCTGCTTGAGTATTTGCAGATTTTTATGGTCTGTTCGTATCTGGAACGGGTGTAGGCTCCCTTGGAGCAAATGCCTCCATTCCACACAAGCCAACTTCATAGCAAGTTTTCCTTCTCTATGACTGAGTAGTTGCGTTGGCTAGGATTTAAAGTCTTTGAGAAGTAAGCCACCGGATGTTCTAAGTCCTTGACTCTCTGAAGAAGAACAGCACCTACGCCAGCTGCAGAAGCGTCAGTTTCCAGAATAAAGGGTAGTAATTGATCTGGTTGTTTCAAGATAGGAGCTGAACAGAACTTGTGTTTTAAGCTGAGGAAGCTTTCTTCAGCCTCATTTGACCAGATGAATGGACCTGTGGATTTCTTGAGAAGGGATGTAATAGGAAGAGTGAGTAAGGAAAAACTCGGAATGAACTTCCTATAGAAATTCGCCAGCCCCAGAAAACGTTGAATATCCTTAACTGAAGAAGGCGACGGCCATGACAAGATGGCATCTACCTTCCTTGGGTCCATAGTAACCCCTTTGTCGGATAGGATGAATCCCAAGTAAGACAATGAGGATTGAGCAAATGCACATTTCTCAGGTTTTACCAGAAGACTGTGATGTTGTAGTCTGTGCAGAACTTCCTTTACATGTCGAGTATGTTCCTCCTGGCTCCGTGAAAAGACTAAAATGTCATCCAGGTAAACCACTGTGTTAAGGTTCAGAAGGTCGGAAAACAATCGGTCCATGAATCTCTGGAAAATGGATGGTGCATTGACTAGGCCAAACGGCATGACTTGGTATTCAAACAACCCATAGGGAGTGCGAAACGCCGTCTTCCACTCATCTCCTGTTCTTATGCGGAGTAGATGATACGCATTCCGTAGATCAAGTTTAGTAAACACAACAGAACCTTGGACAGCCTCTAGAATCTCTGATATGATAGGCATAGGGTATCGATCTTTTATGGTCACTCTGTTTAACCCCCGATAGTCGATACAGGGCCGCAGCTCCTTGGTGTCCCGTTTGGGTATGAAAAACAGAGAGGCCCCAGCGGGGGATTTGGAAGGTCTTATGAGTCCATTTGCTAAATTATCATCAAGGTAACATCGGAGTACAGACTACTCCGATACAGAGAGGGAATACATCTTCCCAAAGGGGACCAATGCTTGTGGCACTAGGTCGATACCACAATCCTCTGGGCGATGTGGAGGAAGTTTAATGGGGGTCTGCTCCTGAAAGACTTCATTGTATTCTGAAAGACATTCCGGTATGCAATGGATGGAACTGCTTTCAACAGCAGACATGGTCTTAACAGTTGCGAATGTTGGTTCTGGAAGACATTCTCGTAGGCAAAAAGCGGAATGGAAACTTAGTAGATTCTTAGACCAATCCACCGTTGGGTTGTGTTTCCTGAGCCACCCAATTCCTAAAATGACAGGGAAGTGGGCCGCCCGTATAATGTCGAACTTTGATTTCAGAATGCTGGTGAATGGACACCTGAATCTCCTCGGTGGTGTGAGTAATGAGTCCTGAACATAGGGGTGTACTGTCCACTCCTTCAACCTTTTGGTCCTCCTTTTTTTCAATCCTTAGCAGACCCACCTTATCAGCCCAAAAGGTGTCAAGGAAGTTTCCAGCCGCCCCACAATCCAGTAGAGCCTGCGTCTCTACCTCTCTCTTCCGGAAGCGGAGTTTTATGGCAATCACCATGAGACGCACATCTTCACTCATCTGAGATGAGGCCACAGAAAGTGTAGTGTAGGAACAAGGTCTAGCCCCTCGATAGTCTGTTCCACTGATTATCGAGGGCGGTCGTTTCCCGATCTCCTTGGGGGCACATCGGGACAGTCTCTCAACAGATGGTTGGCGGCTCCACGATATAAACAAAGGTTCCCTTCACGTCTCCTTCTTTTCTTCGGCAGTCAACGGAGATCTGGTGCTTCCGACCTGCATGGGTTCATTTCTGGCGGGACGCGATCCATGTGAGGAGGAGGCGGGGGGTATATCCAAGAAAGAATGTGGACCTCGAACCTTTTTCCTTTCGTTTCTTCGTTCCGTCAGGCGGAAATCTATTCTTTGAATTGCAGTTTGAAGATCTAAAAAGGTTTCTGGGCGCGGGATCCGGGCAAGCTCATCTTTGAGATCTTCTCGCAAGCCCCGGCAGTATATGGCATACTGGGCCTGCTCTTGCCAACCTGCCTCTGCAGCGAGTTTCTTGAAAGTGGAGATATAGGATAGTAAGTTGGTACTCCCTTGACGCACATCCAGCAAGTCTTCGCTAGCCACGTGTGAGCTTTCGGTTCGCAAAAAGGTGTGTCGCAGTAGTTCCTTAAAGGCCGCATAGTCCTGCAACACTGGGTCTGATAGGGATACCAATGGAGTTGCCCATGCCAAGGCGTTTCCCGTCATGTGCGTGATCATGAAACCCACCTTGGAATGATCTGTGGAAAAGGCATTTCTGCGGAAGGTGAAATGAATATTACAGGCTTCCAGGAATTCCTTAACCTTTCTTTCCGAGCCGTCGAATTTACCTGACACCAGGGGTAGTGGGGGTAAATCAGTTGTCTGTTGTTCTCTTGCAGCTACTCTTTGTTGGAGTGCCACGTTGTCAGCTTTTAGTGTTTGGACTTCTACGTTGAGGGTTTGGACAGCTGTCACCAGCTCTTGCAGTTGTTGTGGCGTAGCCATGTCTTCTTTCTGGCGTTGCAAACTATCAGGACTGACTCTACGGGCTACGGGACTTGCTAGGTGATCAGCTATATCTTCGTCTTCACTCGATTGATAACCCTCCCCAATCTCTTCCTCCTCACCTGAATAGTCCAGTTTCTTCCGGCGGGTAAGTCCAATGTACGGCTTCTTCTTTTTTAGAAGATATGGTCTACCTCGGAAAGAAGCCACCGTGACTCCCAGACAGAGAAAACCCACGGTGACTCCCCTCTGCGACAGCCAGAGGGGGAAAAAACCACTGGAACGGCAAAAAACCCCTAGATCATATATAGTCGTGAAGGTTGTGGAAGTCGTCGGCACTGTAGTAGGTAGAATGGTCCTTCGCCGATAATCCAGGAAATAGTAAGGTCGGCGTGATTCCGTTAATCAAGGGAAATGAATAGGGCGGTTTACAGGTGGGTACCCCTCGGGTTGGAAGACAAGAGTGAACGGAATATCCGGGAGATAGAGAATCCTAGAGCGAAGAAATCTCAGCAGAAAATCAGCACGGGAACAAAACACAGGAGAAGGCACACAGGATCCAAAGAAGGGGGGGGCCCATAGGGAACGGGAGGAGGAGAAGAAACAGGAAGAGTAGGGAAGACGTGATAGCAAGGCAGACTATCAGATGGAATACTAGCGCAAGCAACAGGGTGAGGAATGAACACAGCTGCAACGCGCCGAGCCGCCGGCAGCCGAGTGAGATATACAAACGGCGGCGGCCATCTTGAAAACAACTAGACCGAGTCTGGTAGGTGAGGAGGAACGTAATGGAACATTTTAATGGCGTCCTTGTTTCCACCTTCGCCACAAACGTCAGTCGCCGGCGGCAGTGACACCATACCCCTTTCAATCAATCAATCAATCAATCAATCAAATAAGAGACAGCCTTTTCTCAGACATGACTCAATGATACCACTGACAACCTATTCCTCTTCTCCCTGTACTTTCAGAAGAGATGGGTGCAGAGGAAGAGCAGTTGACTTCGGACAGTTTTAAGCGAGATGTGTGGAAGACTGGATGTACTGACGACACAACGGGGAGTGGATTTTCAAGCTAACGGCCACTGAATTGAGGACCTAAAGAACAGGTTAAGGTCCTATATCCTGGGGCAAGAACTTGTGTTGACCCGTAATATGCAAGTGCTGAATCGAAAGCCAGACCTGGTCACCCATGTTTAAACTTCAGAGACATGTATCTATGCTTATTGGCCTGTGCCTTTTTAGGGTCTGGTGCTTGATGCACATGCTCTAGGACCAAAGTATGTATGAAACAAAGACATGATCGTTTGAGGCTGGGTTATCTATGGAGTTCGGTATGTCAACTGGGATAGTCTTCAGATGGCTGCCACACACGGCATGGAAGAGAGACATACCCAACAAGGAATGTGGAGCTTTGTTGTAAGCAATTTCCACTGCTGCAAGCAAAGAGAGCCAAGTAGCCTGGTATTGGAGGAGCAGGCAGTTAAAGTACTGCTCGATGGTCTGTTTGACCCTCTGACTGAACGTCGGTTTGCAGATGCTATGCCGACATGAACCGTGCTGCTGTAACAACTAGGTGAGTCAATGACCCCCTGGATCAGGAAGGGAAATGTGGACCTCATCAGGTACAATGGAGGAAGGAAGCCCAACTCGCCAGAAGACCCACTCACAGAACCTATCAGCAAGAGTCTACGCAGAAAGCGCTCCATGACAGGGCATAAACACGGCCCTCGTTGTGAAATAATCCACCACC
The DNA here is from genome assembly GCF_040938575.1 of Ambystoma mexicanum. Classification (NCBI taxonomy): domain Eukaryota; kingdom Metazoa; phylum Chordata; class Amphibia; order Caudata; family Ambystomatidae; genus Ambystoma; species Ambystoma mexicanum. The sequence continues at coordinate 294,226,450 of NC_090922.1, forward strand.
ACAAAGATGGTATCCTAACCCTGCACAGGTGGCATTTCCCACCATGAAGTCCAAAGAAATAGCGCTCCATAAGAGCTGAGGTATTGGTAATGGTCAAAAGAGGCCCAATGATTTCCCTTTTGTTTCTTTTCATTGCACGCAGATCGAACAAGATCAGATATATTGTACATATCTCCATGTTTGGCCACCCGCACACAAACAGCATATCATGGGTTTCGGGACTGTAGGGTGTGTGGAGATCTTGGCGTTGTGGCACTGGCAAAGAGCTTGTTCTTGTATTTTTGTGGTAATGAGATATAAACATTTGTGTGAAATGGGCAAACCATGAGCAAAGATCAGTTTCATCTGTGTTTTCCATCACCTAGTCTTATAGTGACTGTAACAGGTATGTTGGTGGGGTACAAAGACAGATATCCCGATCCAGAAGTTTAATAGTTTGTGTAGGTATGGATAGCACCTTTTTTACCATGATGTCTTGAAAGTGGATCTGCTTTTCCATGTCTTGTTCCTGGACGATTGCTAAGGACAAAGTAATACATGTAAAAGAATTGGTTCCATTGGCAATGCTGAGTGCTGGTACAAACTGAGGAAGTCCTAGCTGTCAGGTTATGGTAATCTTCATAAACAGTGTTCTGATGTTTGCCCCCAAAGAGATGGAGTTGCCCCTCAAAAAGGTGGCTTTAGCGGCCAACAGCTTTTTTGGTTACCTCTTACTTTAGTTCAGCAGCCGCGAGTTTCCGAGAATAAAAGGCCACAGGATGGAACAGCCGGGTCTATGGGCAGACCGGGGACAAAACCACTCCCAAGGCCACAATCTGCCTGGACAACAAATGGTTTCTCTGGGTATGCATGTTGTAGTACTGGAGCTGCTGTTTACGCCTGCGTGAATGTGTCAAAGGCAATTTGTGCCTCTGAGTTCCATCAGAACAATTGCTCTTTCCTGGTCCATTGTGTTGGAAAAAGAGTGGCTGAAGCGTTGATAAAAATTGGCAAACGCTATAAAGGACAAATTCCAAGAGGGTTGCAGACTGGGGCCATTCCAACGCAGACTTGACCTTGGAGTGACTCCTCTGTTTGCCACTGGAGGAAAGCAAAAATCCCAGGAACTATACCTCCGAGGCTTGAAACAGATCCTTTTCTGCCTTCACCTACAAGGAATTTTCCTGTTGTCTCTGCAGAACGGCCCAGACATGCTGGATGTGTTCTGGATACAACTTGGAACAGACCAGAATGTCGTCACAGTATGCTATGACAAAGCGGTCCAGAGGTTTGTGGAAGACTTTGTTTATAAAATTCTGGAATGTGGCTGGTGCATTCTAAAGTCCAAAGGGCATTACACAATATTCAAATAGCCCATAATCTGGTCTTGAACCTTGTCTTCCATTTGGCCTCCGGTCAAATTATCACAAGGTTGTAGGCACACCCCCAGGTCCAACTTGGTAAACTAGACTACAGAGCCCAGCTGGTCCAGTCGAGTAACTCTGAGATCAATGAGGGTGGGTACTGGTTCTTAAGTTATTTGGTTCATTGCTCTATTGTCAATACAGGGATGGCGGTCTCCTTCACGTTCAGGACAAAAGAACAAGGGGAGCACAGCCGGTGATCTGGATTGTCTGATGAAACCATTCCTCAGGGTCATCTGTAAGTACTCCTGTAGAACACAATCTTCTGCAGGGGTGAAGGAATACCCTCGACCAGGAGGGTATCTTGCCTCTCTCCACAATTTATTTAGGGTAAACATATGGTTGGTAAGAAGGAGATGTGCCACCTGTTTATTGTCAAACACATCAGAAATCTTATGATATTCAGGTGTAGTTCTGGTGGGATGGCACCGACTGAATGGAATTAAAAGCTCAGCTTTTCTTTGGACAATCTGAACCAGGGGATTGAGCTGGAGGAATACATACCTCTACATAGCCCCAGTCTATGTGGGAATTATGCTTCCAGAGCTAGGGCATTCCGAGGGTGACGCAGAAATAAGGATCATTAATCAGATCAAAGGTGATAGACTTGTAATGTCCTTCTTCCATGTTCAATGTCAACAATAGTGTTCATTTGATCACAGGACCAGAACTAAGTGTAGTTCTGTCCTCAGCAATGATGAGTTTGGGTAATGCCGTTATGCAGATTGGAACATGGTGTGCTTTGCAAAGGCATAATCCATATAATTCCCTGTTGCCCCTTAATCCAATATACTTTTTGTGGAGAAAGGGGCTAACGCTTCCCATAGAAGGTAGCTTATATACAAACATGGATGGTGGTTCTTGTCCTGCCCTTGCTGGCCCACAGCCCTCGCTACTAATTCAGTTGGCCTCCATTATGGACGAGTTATGGCATGTCCAAACTTCTTGAGGGGACACTTCGGGTAAAGTCATATAAAGTACCCGGGCACTAGTATTTTTTTATCTTGTTCGTTCTTCGCTTACCGTCTGAGTAAGAGGGCCTCTATTACCGTCGATGTGCAAAGGCTCAGTGGAGTCTGTGCTTTCAGACTGTGTGACGCATGGAGCACTCAAGCCTGGATGTAGAGTTTCAACCACAACTTTCTGCCATGCATGCATCCAGTTGCAGGACTGAATCCACTGGCTCATGCTAGGATCTACGGATAGTGGGGACAACGGCCAGAGCATCTTTCAAGGCTTCCCTTAGGCCCAATGCGGCTGCGGCTTTTGTTCAGGGCAGGACGTGTCTGCAGCCAATTGAACCTGGTAACGTAGGAGAGAGAGCTAAAGCGTCCCTGAGCTCGGATCAGTAACTCTGACATGAGTTGGGCCTTATGTAGCATGGAGGACAAAGCAGAGCCAAAGCCAGCTCAGAAGCACTGGGCAGTAGGTTTGGTTGGCTTTTGCTTTCTACTTCCAGATGGGTCCTGTGAAAGGACGCCTGCCGGGGGCATGCAGCCCATTGCATGGCTGCATGGAATTATGTGGAGTGTGGTTCCCACCGCACTGGCGAGCACTGTGTGCCGACAGAAGACCCGGGTTGAAGTTAAAACTAATGCCTGACCTATCCCTTGTCTAGGATGATAGTTTTCCCTAAGCTTTCTGGTGCTAGTCAAGATGTCTTAAAGAAAATCTTCTCTGTCCAAATCTAAGCTTGCCTGGAAACAGTTTACTGTATCCCACCAGCCCCAGTTTTGTGGATTGTGATAGCTGGTTCCTTACTGTAAGAAAGGCATGGTATCAATAGTAGACAGACACAATAGATACAAGTTTCAAAAACCTTTATTTACATTTTTGATTGGGACGGTATAACTTCTAACTGGCCCTAACCCTAAAATGGGAGTAATCTTGACCATTAAACGATAACAAATACGTCCACGTCGGTCTGGTCAAAATAAAAAGGCTTAAACTAAGAAAACTTAACCTTGCCCTCCCTCTTAGAATAACAAATGTGTTAAGGGAATACAAAAATGAAAATGACGACTCCAAAGGAAATGTCAGAATGGATTTAGCACCAACTCCCTTCCTCAGGTTCAACCCCACAGGGTCTAAAGAGTGTCTCAAAAACAAAGCATGGCAGGGTGGCACAGTTCTGTCAGTCTTGTACACTTTGGCTTACTGGCACAATTCAACAGTTCAATCTTAGTCTTTCAACTTCTGATAGTTCAATCACTTCTTTAGGCTTCGCCCGCCTTGCCATCAATATTCAGTTCTTCAGTTCAAATATTCTCAATTGCTCACAGTTCTGCACAGGCTTCACTCTGCCGGGTTCGAGCTTGTCTCGCGTTTGTGGTGGTTTCCTTCCCCACGTTTTATCTCGTAGATCTTTTCTGTGTCGAAGACTTTCGAAACTGCAAGGAATTTACTTGGAGCTCTGCCTGACAACTTCAATCTCTTTCAACAATCTTTCAATTCAGTTTTCTCTTGTAGCACCAATGCTTCTTGGTGCTTGTAGTTCTTATTCTCTTTCACTCGCCTTCCTGGCCTTTTTCCTAAGTTCTTATATTCTACTTTTGCTCTCTTGGCATATTTCACAATTCACAAATGTCACTTTCCTCTTATTCAACTTTTTTCCTTATCGTAGTTTCCTTTGATCTACGGTTGCAATATCTTTCAAAATCCAAAACATTTCACAGAGAGTTTCTAATGTGCGACTTCATCTCGCAGGACCACTCTGCTACTTTGTATCCTTGTCTTTCAACAACTGTTCTCTTCTCTTGCATTTTATCGGCACATGCGCAACCTTCAACTTTCAAATTACAGTCACTTTCAATTTAACATCAACCAGGCTTTTGTTTATGTAAATAACTCGCAGGCTATGTTAATTGGATTTCTCATCTCTTCCCCGCAGCTCAAGGTCATTACCAATGCCTCTTCTGCTCCTTCCAGCTATGGCGTTCACCCTGGAGGGTTATGGGCTGCTTTCTGGCAATTTGAAGGTTTCTTTCCTCTGTTTGCTCGGCTTTGCTTTTCAAACACGTACGGCCTCCCGAATGCATGAAAATCTCTTGGCTTTGCTTTTCAAACACGCACGGCCTCCTGATCAGCCCATTGGCCTTCCATCTTCCACAGACTGCTTCACATCAGCCTCGGAAGAGCTGTTCCTTCTCATGCCCAGCCTCGCTCAAAGTGGGGCCTGTGCACACCTTTTTATCTTGACAGGGAATATTAACATGTGGCAGATGTACATTGTTGGAGCTACGTGCCTAACTCTGCCTGGCCTAATTGCAGGAGCAGGGCCAATGCAAGTCAGGGGAGGTAATCCTTCTAACCTCATTCCTCATCTTCCCTTGGTGCAGTACTTTTGTCAAGGTAAAGTGGGGAGGAATTGTCAGGTTGCTTGATTGTCGTGGAGAATATTGAAACCTCCGTCCCCAAGTACCACAGAGAGAGAATACAAGATTACTCCCTATGCGATCATTGAGGCCACAGGTGGGTAGTTCTTGCAGCTCGGATCCACGGGAAATGTTGAAACCCAAGGCAGCTGTAAAGAAAATCTTTATTAGCAATCAACTGAGCACAGTACAAGCAAACAGGCAGAATAAAGAACCTACCTAAACTGATGGATGAGGAAGCCCAGAACCTAAGATAGTTGGTAATTCCGTGGATGGGCACCTGAGCTGGTTTCCCCGATGACAGTAGGGAGAAGAACTGTAGGCTGGGTTAAAACCCAACTTGCCCTCCTGTAACTTGATGAAACAAAGGAACAAAATCCAAAGTACTTGATAACGTAATGCAGTGAAGAGATCAATGCCAAGTCCAATTCAGGGTAATCCAAGACAGTCCAAAAGGCGTTCTGAGTTCGAGATGATCCAGTAAACAGAGCCAAAGACGTGAGCAAAAGCAAATCCAAAAGTCAAGAAGCTGTGAAAACACAAGGTATCCAAACGCTGTACAGAGTCCTCCAAAGAACAGCTGTGAAGCGTGGATGTGCAGAAGTTCAGCGCTTAAATAGCGGAAGCTTCAGCGTCACCTGATCCGCAACGTGTCACGTGACCCGCGGACGCGACACGTGAGCGTGGTCTCCATGATCGCGGACTTGACTTTCTGCGAGCAGCATCCTGTAGCTGGCGTCTGCGAGCTCCCTCTTGCAGACGCCATGGCAGACGCCAATGAAGGAGCGGAGAACCCCTGAGTCTGCATGTGTGGCCCTTGGGGTAAACCCGCTCACGTGACAACCTTCCACTGTGAGGGACATGGAGTGGAAACCTGACTGGGGTAACTGGTGTATTGTGAGTGTTGCCTGTCCTATTGTCTGACCCTGTCCTATTGTCTGACCTAGATGTTTGCGAAAAAGGGACAGAATGAGAGGACAGCGTGACAGGAATTATGGCAGTTGTAGTTTCCCATAAACGATAGGGGTTAGATGGGTTGTGGAAAAAGGGGCATACCATGTCTCACCATTGAGTGTTCCTCAACCACTCACTGAGGACCCCCATACCCAGGTGATTCTCCCTGGTTTGTCCACCACCAGACTCAGTATCCAAAAGCAACAGCCTTTCCCTGGCCACCTGAGTACGGGATCCCCAAGGACTAGGTTGTGAAACACCCTCTGGTTTTTCATACTGACCTTCCCAAATTTGTGTCATCAGTTCTTTGTACCTTCAGGCTGAGGCCTGACAGCAGTTGAAAATAAATCTCTTGCCAATTATTTTGAGAATGGGGGACTCCAGACCTCAATACAAATGTCCTTGTCAATTAAAAAATGTTTGCTCCAAAATTGGAGTAACTGGTCCTGTAAACATGCTACTTCTTTTGCACACTAGACTCATGTTTATGATCAGTCTCTTGTTCACCCCTTCAGTGTGTGTTATAGTTTCTTCTGGGTTGTTTATCTTTTAGCCCGGAATGGGCCTTCTGGCTCTTCAGCCTCTCTCAACTTGGCAATGTTCTCACCTCTCCATGGAGCACCTGGTTTCTAAGCCCTGCATGGGCTATCGGCCTCTCAGGAAGTCTGAGTATCTTGTTGCTTTCATACCCTTGTAGGGCATGTTGTCTCAGTCTGGCGCAGGCTATCTTGCCTTGCAGGCTGTCTGGATTTGTTGCTGCTTTCATCCACTTGTGGGATACTTTGTGGTTCATCCCCTCATTGGCTATTGGGCCTCTTTGGTCAGCTGACTTCTGTGTTGCTCTCACCCCCTTATGGGGTATTCTGTGGCTCAGCCCTGCGTGGGCTATTCGGCCTCTTGGGCCATCAAGACCTTGTATTGCCCTTGCCCCTTTGTGTGGTATTTTGGATTCTCACCGGCCTCCTCCCGCTCTTATCTGTATACCTTGTACCTGGTTCTCGGCAGCAGTGCTTGTTGGAGAAGGCATCTTCTTTGAATACAGTAGAACCATGGGGTTGACGTTCTCATGCTCGGGTCTTCCGCTGCGGCTCCTCCTGCCTGCGACTGACAGTACTATGGCATTGGATTCGTGCAATGCCAGTGGGCAGCATCTGTGGCGACTCAATCTCATGCTTGCTCAATGGTGCTGCGTTTGATTGGCTCAGCAGCATTCCATGGGCTCTGGATTCTCTCCAGCGCACTAACTGCGTGGCCCGACTATGCTCCAGTGCAGTCTTCGACTTTGTACCTTCAAGCTAGCTCTCCCTCTCTCTGCATTGACCTCAGCTCTCTTATGTTCCTCCCTGGAACAGGAGAGGAGACACCATTGGTTCTGCTCTTCAGGCATGAAGTTTAACAGAGTGATGTCAGAAACCTGGCCATTCACATTTAAAGGGTCCTGCACATCATTATACTGTTCAATCCCATATAACCAACACACATTTGGGACCCTGCTTTCAAGGGAGGTGTCGTAAAATCTTTACCTGGGATATCCTTGTCCCCTAAGGGTGTGGGGGCTGGGGATGAATCACGCCAGTGAGATCCCACTTTTTGGTGTTAAGCACTGCAGGCTTTCCACCCTAGTCCCAAAGGGGGTGTCTCCCCCTTGTGGAGAAAGGACACATTCTTTGGATTTGTCACAGCTACAGCACAAGATATTCCACAGAATGGCAAACACGAGAGTTCACATCCCCTTCTCAAATGTCCAAACTCTAGTCTATGTGAAGAATGTAACGATGTTGTCACTCCTTTCCCAGGGAATGTCTCTCCTCGTGTGGCCAGGGAAAGGCAGAAGCTTTCATATCCTGACGCTGGGGGAGGATATTTGAGGGTGGCCCACATGAGGGGAGACCACCTTCAAGGGAGTGGTTTAGACTCTCTAGTGCCATTTGAACCACACTCCTTCACCCCCCCACCATTTATGTATGGCATTCTGTAATATTGATTTAGAATATAGTCATGGCCAATAATAACATACATTCATTCATATTCCTTTTTGACTGACAACACTGAGACGAGGAAGAGGGATTGAGTGATGAAGATCACTATGAGCAGCAAGCCACCGCTGCATTCTAGTCGTCAGAAGATGTTGACAGGTGCCAGGACATTAAAATATGGAACACCTGAACAAGACCAGAGAGTCAGCCCTCCTGATGTTGTTTGGGCCACGGGAGGAGAGTGAACTGTAGACCGGAGCAAAGAGGCTGACAAGGACGGCGTCCAAGAAGGTCAGACAGAAGAGTGATTGCCGCGCTGCAATCATGAGCAGCAGGAGCTACTGAGTGAAGGAGAAGGGCCGGCAGGAACCAAGAAGCCGACAAGATGCATTCCCAGGCAGCAGACGGACAGCGGATGAAACAATGAGACATGATGGATGTCGAAGCTGCCACAGAAGACCGATAAGCCCAGAGAAGGAGATTGGGATACCGGTCACTTCAGGGCAGATACCGCATGCCGTTAGTAGAGAGCAAAAACATTTAATACAGTTGGAGAGGGGTTGGTGGTCCAACATATGAAAAACATAATTAGCTGGATACAGAAACGAGTGAATGCTAATGAAGAGGGTGAACCTGGGATTTGCGCTCCAATCTTGAGAGGACTCAAAAAATCCTGGCAGGAGAGGAAACCAGGCATACAGCGAGTCTGGGACCCACATCCAAGTAGTGAAATAAAACCCTGGCAGGAGAATTAAACAGGGATTGGAGAAACTGGGCAGAAACCCCAGGAAGGGCTGAGAAAATAGGGAGGAAATCCCCCCACCTTTTTGAATTGTGAACCAAAACGGAAGAGCCAGAGCCCTTTCTGAAAAGGCCTTTAGGGTTCCAGAGAAGGAACTGTAAAGTGTTGTGGGATCGGAGAAAACTCAAAGGAAGAACAGTTCTCCTTGGGATTGTGGAATCAAGAGAAAGTGTTGTGTGCACAGAGAAAGCCCAAGGGAAGAGTCACCCCCTTTGGGATTGTGGAATATATGAGAAGTCACACTTTGAATAACCAGAAAGACACTAGGAGAAGGGAAGGCTCTTCTCTAATGGAACTTTAGTCATTTTTCTTTTGTGCACCATAGAGACTTTATATTTCGAACTTTGGGTGGGAGCTGCAGGTGCCAAGAGATATTCCACGTTATATTGAGTTTAGTGTGCGAGTCAGCTTACAAATTTGGACACCGGACAGAGCACTCTTTTTGCTTTAGACATCCTGACAGATGTTCCTTAGTTTTGTTGAGGCAAGGAAACCCCTCTTAGAGACATGAATACATAGAATTGTCCCAACACCTCTTTTTCATTTGATAATAAGTCTTTAACTAACACCACTGTGTCAGTCTTATTCTTTATCCCTTTGATCTAAAACAGTAAAACAGTATCTTCCTGATTTCACAATACCGCTCAATAACTCTCCATGGTTTTCAGGCATCCTGGGTGTCTTTTCAAACTCACCTCCTCTCCTGCTGCCAGCTTGTACTTGGTTACATGTAGCATTCCTTTCCATACTCAGCATTTACTTTTGGCCTCTCTCTCTCCCAGACCTTAGCTTTCTCAGCATTCACTTTAGCAACAATGGACATTTCTCCACCAGAATGCGTGCATGTACAATCCCGCATTAGTAAGAAAAATCATAAACCAGTGCAGACCCTCTTGTAGAGCCTGGCCTAAGGGGAAAGGCAGGGACATATTAAAGGAAACGGAAAGATAACCTGGACATGGATGCTGGGAGAAAGAGTTTGTAGGTGGTTGGAGAGTGTGAGAGAATGTTGGTGTTAAAAGGAAAACTACCAAAGGCAGGGGAGAGTAAGAGCTGAGAAGGATAAAGTGACTGAAGAAGCAAAGTAGGTAGGCGATAAAGGCTGAAGAGGAGGTTGTGACGGGTGAAGCAAATGAAGTAAGATCTAAGGAAGAAAAGGAGTGAAAGAAGTGGTGTAGAGAGTAAGGACTAAGGGGGAGGTGGGGAAGAGGGGAGCATAGATGGGTGAAAGGAGAAGAGAACTGAAAGATATAGGGTCGTAGGAAGATGACTTAAAAGGGGAACATGCAACCATCACCCATGGGTGGATGTGAGTAATGAGGTAGAAGTAAGTGTGCGGCATCGAAGAGGACAAACATGAGTTTCCAAGTCCAATGACGAACAATGGCAAACTAGAAGGCGGGCAAGGAGGCGGCTAAGATGAGTGGAGTTGTGACCCTAGGGTCAGGACTCTTGGGCAAGGTGGAAGGTCCTATTCCAGCAAACTTTTTCTAGCAGAGAACCAACCACTTTGTGGCTTCAACCCAAAAGCTTATGTATTTGCTGTCAAGAACTTTGAAATCATGTGGCATCAATAGCTAAGGCTCTTGTGGATTTCTCGTATTGACGATGATCTAGCCAGAATGTGTGGCAGATGTCGGCCTTACCCAGAACCTCCAAAATGAATGTCTTTCAAAAGTCTTACCGGGTCTCGACCTCCATATTCCACAATATTGTGAGACGCAACTTGTTCTCAAAGACACAGATCACTCTGCATTCAAGTTTTGGAGGTTATGGCCTTTGGCTTAAAGAACGTACCTGCAACATTCCAGACGACGTTGAAATAGGTTCTGATGGACTTCAATCCCTTGTAAAAACAAAGAGGTGATGGCTGGAAGGTTTAGACTGAATCTTAACCACTGGCATTGCTCGGGGCAAGCCTCCAGACCATCGTTCTTTGCCTGCCAAGCCATTACAGAAGGGGAAAGACCATATGCAAATCAGGCTTGGCCCCACCCCAAAAGGGGAAGTCCAGCCCGAAATGCTAGGTCACATCCCTTCTGCACGAGACCACAAGCATCCCCAAACATGTTTCACCCTTGTTGGAGCTCATCAGTGAGGAGTAGCTTGGGTCTCTAGGCCCAGCAGGCACGGGACCACGTCTGGGCATACCCGTCCCACTCGGGGTGACAAAGCAAAAACAAGAGGTGATGGCTGGAAGGTTTAGACTGAATCTTAACCACTGGCATTGCTCGGGGCAACCCTCCAGACCATCGTTCTTCGCCTGCCAAGCCATTACAGAAGGGGAAAGACCATATGCAAATACGGCTTGGCCCCACCCCAAAAGGGGAAGTCCAGCCCGAACTGCTAGGTCACATCCCTTCTGCACGAGACCACAAGCATCCCCAAACATGTTTCACCCTTGTTGGAGCTCATCAGTGAGGAGTAGCTTGGGTCTCTAGGCCCAGCAGGCACGGGACCCACGTCTGGGCATACCCGTCCCACTCTGGGAATACCTGCTGGCAACCATTACTGAAGGGCCCTGTGTTAGCTACATGGCACAAGGGATTGAAGTCCATCCAAACCTATTTCAACATCCTTGGAATGTTGAGGGTACGTTCTTTAAGCCAAAGGCCATAACCTTAAACTAACATATACGCTCTGGGGTAGAAAACTGTTCTCTCCTTGACTCGGGCAGGAGGATTAAAAGCAGTTTGCTAGGAACCAGAGGTAAGTCAAAGGTGTATAGGAATTTAGAGTCCTTAACATATCTAACGTATCCATCTCTTTTGGAAGATGGAGGCTGTAAAGTGGTTCTGCGCTGCCGAAGACTCTGAAAGCATGCGCGTTTTTCTTAACTTTCTCCCCCATTATTTTTTAGAATGCCACACTGCCCCCTCAAAACTTCTAACTTTGTGGAAACAAAGGTGGCTACTAGAAACCCATAACCTGTAAGCTCGGGAATGCTGTAAGCTTTTTGCCTCCCCTCATGGTTCACTGGACATATTTTCCCCTTGTAAGTTCCCATCCATGGACTCACTATTGCGATATACCGGTCTCAAACATGCTCGAAAGGATGCCATAAGACTGGCCGGGCAAGGTGCCCCAAAGACACAATGTAGTGAAATACCCTGTGTATTTCATCCTGCTTGACTCCTTGTCTGACTCACTGGCTGGTGGCATCTTTGTGCTGTTTTTAAAGGATGTATGACTGTTCCTTGAAAAATAAAATGGCTGCTGCAAAGGTTTATTCCTTAAAAGTCCCTATTAAAAGACGTCTAGTCGGACTACACAAGGTGTGCAGACTGCAATAATGGAATCAGATGTTTTACATATAGTGTCATAACTTTCCTGAGATTAGCTGGAAGCTTATAGTATATATTACTGCATCTGTCCAGCTGAATGTATGAGTGTCTGGGATCGACTACTAAATGCACATCCTTTGTGTTTGAGCTTGAGGCCCTTTAGGGATGTGCCCAGGTAATGGATGGGATCACACAGATCAATTCTGAGTCCAAATAACCGAACCAACTCAGGAAGATGGCAATGTACTGTTTTATTACCAATTATCTAAAACAGGGAGTTGCAACGTACGCTCTATTTCTCTCAGCAATCTTTTCACAAAAGCTTTTATACTAAAAACACATCGGAGGTGACGTCCTACTACATGGCAATAATGAAACACCTATCAAAAGTCGGGATTGGCTAAGGGGAACATCGAAGTATAATTTCGATAGGAACTAGGATTGTGATTGGCTGGCCACTGTCAAGTGCCAACATATGCCTACCTCTAAAACATGCAATCTTCCGAAACATTAGATACAGTTTCTCATTGGTTTTCAAACTATAAGGTCCTTCGTTATATGGACTACTGCAATTGGTTGGCATGCTTGTGCCAGGTCTGGAACATTTGGTTCACTTAGCAGCATATAAGCGTAGACCCAGGTGCAAGGAGATGGGGCATGACACTACCTCCCCACCCAATTAACCCAGCATCTCTCATCGCCCATGCCTTCTGCCATGAAGATTGTCTTTGAACTTGGCCCTGCAAAGTATAATTGTCTTTTAGAATACCTGGGAGTGAGAGTACTCCTGATCTTGTTCTGTAACTTCAAGTTCGAACTCATTCTATCCTTGGCTCACGTGACAGGAGACCACGATTTCGTCAATTTTTCAGCTTTAAAATGCTCTAAATAATGGGTGCACAACATACGGCCCGCGGGCCAGTTGCGGCCCGCCATGCTGTTTTTTCCGGCCCGCGAGGCACAAAGACTTTCCTAATGAAGGGCGGCCCGCAAGCAGCATCGGCCGCCCTCCATTAGGAAAGTCTTTGTTGTCTTCCGGGCCGGACAAAACACTGGCCGTCATTGGCTCAGCACACAAGCACCACGTCGCTCCTATGAGCCACGTAGTGCATGTGTGCTGCACCAATAGAGGGACAGCACTACGGCTGGCGTGGCCAGTAAGGCTTGATGCCGGAAGGCATTTCAGCCTTGCTTGCCACGCCAGCCATAGTACGATTCCACTTACCCCGCCAGCGTTCCAGCTTACCTGCCTTCCAGCACGTCTCCGGTAAGTGGTCTGTGTGTTTGTGTTTGTGTGTCGGGTCTGTTCTGCTGTATGTTTGTGTTGTGTATGTTGAGATTGGGGGGTGGGGGGCGTGTCGGATGTGTATGAATGTTTGTTTTTGAGTGTGTTGTGTATGTTGAGATGGGGGTTGGGGGTCGTGTCGGATGTGTATGAATGTTTGTTTTTGAGTGTTTGTGTTGTGTATGTTGAGATGCATGTATGGGTGCATGCTTCAAAGTTTGTGTGCTGATTTGGGGGTGGGGGTTCGGGACTGTATGGGTGCATGTTTGAGAGTGTGCTGATTTAGGGGGTGGGGGCTTCGGGTCTGTATGGGTGCATGTTGGAGAGTGCTGATTTGGGGGTGGGGGGGTTCGGGTCTGTATGGGTGCATGTTGGAGAGTGCTGATTTGGGGGTGGGGGGTTCGGGTCTGTATGGGTGCATGTTTGAGAGTGCTGATTTGGAGGGTGGGGGTGGGGGGGTTTGGGTCTGTATGGGTGCATGCTTGAAAGTGCGTGTGCTGAGTTGGGGGGGTTAGGGTCTGTATGGGTGCATGCTTGAAAGTGTGTGTGCTGAGTTGGGGGGTTCGGGGGTTTGGGTCTGTATGGGTGCATGCTTGAGAGTGTGTGCGCGGAGTTGGGGGGTCTGGGGGGTTAGGGTCTGTATGGGTGCATGCTTGAGAATGTGTGCGCTGAGTTGGGGGGGGTGGGGGGGTTAGGGTCTGTATGGTGTTTGGTTGGGGGTGAAGGGGCCATGGGGTGGAGGGGGCATGGGCATAGTGTTTGCTTGGGGGTGAGGGACAGGGGGCATAGTGTTTGCTTGGGGGTGGGAGCCATGGGGCATAGTGTTTGGTTGGGGGTCAGGGCAAAATGGGGCATAGTGTTTGGTTGGGGGTGGGAGCCATGGGGCATAGTGTTTGGTTGGGGGTCAGGGCAAAATGGGGCATAGTGTTTGGTTGGGGGTGGGAGCCATGGGGTATAGTGTTTGGTTGGGGGTGGGAGCCATGGGGCATTGTGTTTGGTTGGGGGTGAGGGGGCCATGGGGCATAGTGTTTTGTTGGGGGTGAGGGAGCCATGGGGCATAGTGTTTGGTTGGGGGTGGGAGCCATGGGGCATAGTGTTTGGTTGGGGGTGAGGGGGCCATGGGGCATAGTGTTTGGTTTGGGGTGAGGGGGCCATGGGGCATAGTGTTTGTTTGGGGGATGAGGCACAGGGGGCATAGTGTTTGGTTGGGGGTGGGAGCCATGGGGCATAGTGTTTCACTCCAAGAGTGAACTCCATAATAAAGCTAAAACAGGCGCAGTTAAGAGATGTACATCCTTTGCTTTTTTGAGGAAACCTGACTCAACGAAGGCCAGACTCCTCTTGGGCAACCCCAAACAGCAAACTATAGCAGTCTAAAATAACGGAATGTCCAATCAAGGGTCAATAAAAAATATATAATTTAATTAAACAGATGATATACAATAACTAAATCGAAATAAATGATAACAATGGAAAATGTATAGTACAAAATGTAAGTTCTTTTTCCATGTGTTTAATCCAAATTGGGGGTTGAAAAAGCCTCCTGACATGTCGCGCCTACCGCCCCACCCACTTTTACTTTTTGGCCCACTATAGCCCTCATGTAAGGTACTTTCGGCCCTCTTTCGGCCCTCTGTCAAAAGCAGTTGTGCACCCCTGCTCTAAATGAGTTCAACTTGCTGCTTTTGGTGTTCTTTCTTTGCACCTTAACAAGGGATGATTTATTCTTTGCATGTCCGCCCATTTCCAGAATAGATAGCTGAGATTGGCTGCTTCAGTCTTGACTCCAGGCCAGACAACGTTGTCTTGCAGCTCCACGATTCCACTCTTTTTTGCTGCAACACAGCTTTCCCTTCCCACTTCATGGGTCCTGGCTTACTAAATTCATGATACTGATGTCCAGTTTCTATACAATGGCGGCTTCGCCTGTGTTCTAATCACTACATGTAGCCAGCTTCTATGATGACTTGGTCTACCTTGCGTTTTAGCGTCTGTACATTTATTGAATGGTTGATTTTCTGCAGCATTTCGTGCACATGTAATCTTCTTCCTTTATATTTGAAAAAAGTGGTTTTAAGCAAAAAAAAAGGGGGGTGGGGATTGACCCCCTCTTCCCCCCAAAACCTTTTTTTTTTTGAAAAAACAAATAAAAAATATTCGATCATTTGACCTGTCGACCTTTTGGTGTCGACCATTTGTCCTGTCGACCATTTAGATTTGATCATTTGTCCTACAACCAGCCTACATGACATTGATGCACATTTTCTACCTTACTAACCGGCAGCACTGCCACTGCAGTGTGGCTTGGCAACGACAGGACAGTCACCACTGAGCACCCGAATACAGGGACTAGGTCAGTGAAAAGGCCAGTATCGAATAGGGAGTGCCTGTCACAAGTGACAACCTATACAAGAAGTGACAGAACTGTGGATCTTGGCTAGTGAAAGCGAGTGGTGTGGGTTGCAGACCCCTAGTCTAGCTGTAGAACCAGAGCAATGTACGTTGATGGTGTCGGTATTATTGTATTCGTGGGTTGAAAAAAGTGGATGACTACAGATTCTTGTTGAGACAAAACCATGTTGTATTCAATGTCTTGACCACTATACTGGGGCCAATGCCAAAAAATTACAAAGCCTATGCATTTCGGACCAGTAGTCTATCGTCATGGCATATAGTCAGGGGGCATGACTCCCCTGGTGTCTGTCACAAACCCTGATTTGGTACCTGGAGAATAACTCCATTGTCCTGGTCTTGTTGGATGCAGTTCTTCCTCACTGCTTTCGGTTTTGCTGCCACTCTATTGTTGGCAAAGTCCCAAGTCTTTTGGGGTCCCAGACCCTTCACTGGTGGTCAGTGGTTTTCTCTTTTCCACTGTGAGAAGGAAGAGTTCCTCTGATGCCTTCATTCAGTATCTACTCTCAGTTCCCAGACCCTTTTTTGATTCGTGGTAGGGTCCCCAACCTTTCCCTGGTATCAGTGGGTTTCTCTCTGCCACTGTCCTTAGGAAGATAGTGGTGTTGAGATGACTGGCACTGTCTTGGCTCAATAACTGCTTCACTCTCACTGGGCCCACAGAAAACTGTTTGCACGTCTCTGTGTCTCCCGTACCTCCCCTTATATCCTTGGGGCTCCAGGTATGTTACTGAGGCTTCCCGAGACCAGGATCGGCTTTATCAGCTCTTCGAGTATCTTTTTGTCAGGATTCGCAAAATGATGTCTCCTCTATCTACCTTCACTTGGTCATAAGCTTGGATTTGCACTGACAGACCCAACGGAGAAATCGCACAGCTGCTAACTGGTGTTCTTCACGCCCCTCTCCTGCTGGACCGCCAACAGGATTTGATTCTCCCACGCTGGAGATTGCCTGCACATGAGTCCTCTCATGGCTGCGCTTGCCTCCACGGCCGGGCTTCGCTTCTCAGATTGTCCTTTGTTGCTTTTGTAGAGAGGCAGATGTACATATCATCGATAGAGCCCGCCCCTCACCTCCGTCATATTGGAAGAACATCAAGAAGACACTATGCATGACATCAGGCATCATCCCAATATCGCATTGAAGACATAAGAGATGTTATGCGCTCAGACAACCTTATCGAATTTACCCTCAAACTGAAGTGGTAGAAGGTCGTCTGCAGACAGCTTTGAACAAAGTTAAGTTTGACAAGCATAAAGTGATGTCATAAAGAGAAGAGATGAGGACACTTTATTGAACTGATCGGAGTGGAGGGTCAAGATTGCTAGACCTAGGCAGGGAGGTGTGGCGGAGAGCTTGCCAGGTAACGAAGATCCCGTTCTCCCCACAGATACCGCTGGTGGCACTGAAAGGGATTGATGGGCAAATGAGGAAGACCATCAGGAGGCAATGTGAACCAACAGGTATTGCGACCCTTGGGGACGTATGGGGAGATGGGAAGGTGATAGAGTTTGATACACTGGTGGAAGACATAGGGATACATCGGGGACAATACATCAAATATGCTAGGCTGGTGAAAATGATAAAAAGGTGAGTGGCCCGAAGCAGTGTTGACCCAACAGCCCAACACCACCATAGAAACACTTTACGATGTTTCAGAGGGGGGTCATGAGGTCTCCGGGATATATGAACTACTGTTGGCCAAGGTGGGGAAAGAGGTGATCCAGACGAGACGAGATTGGGAGAAGGAGCTGGGGGAGTCAGTGAACCAGGGCACAGGGATACCATAAAAATATCTAGGAATGTGAGATTGCAACAGATCCAGTTGTATGTCACCTACTGTGCATACCTGGCCCCTAATAAGATAGCTAAATTTAAAAACGCTGAAGTACAGGCATGTCCAAAATGTGGGGTAGTGGAGGCAGGAATGGTACACATGTTCTGGGCATCCCCCGAAATAAGGAGATTGTGGAGGGAGGCAGCCCACCTCATGGTGAGCAAAGAGATACATTTGAATGTGAACTCTCCATGGGCATGCATTTTGCGGGGGTTCCCTAGGCCGCTCAAACATGTGAGCAAACTCAAAGACCTGGCATACATACTTGGTAAACATAGGATAGCAATGGGGTGGAAGGCAAGACCACAAGTTGAAGCCTGGTGGCATGATCTTCAGAAATGGGTGAATGCTGAAACTATGGTGTGGAGTGAGGCAGCAAATGGGGCCGGTGAGGAAGACGCAGATACGTTGACTGCCTGGAAACGAATGGTAGCGACTCTGATTGAGTCTGACCGGGTACGCCCAGAGGAGGACACCCCATCAGGCTGTGAGGATGGGGAGATGCCCGCAGAAAGGGATTAAGACGATGGTGTATTGTGGTAGGCTTAGGAAGGGAGGAGGAGAAAGGGAAGGGTGTAAAAAAAACATGGAAATGTATATGAGAATTGACATGCATATTTATTGCTATTGTATGATGACCATGTTGAAATTAATAAAAATGTTTTAAAAAAACACTTATTGAACTGATAATAAAGTAGTTTTTTGCCATATTCTTTTAGTCTGTCTGGTTATTTGGGCCTGAGATCCATTATTGTGGTAATCCCATCTGGCACTTGGAATGCTTCAGGTGCTATGGCACACTCTTTATACTTTGTATCCAGTTTCTCCCATGTGGTTTACAAGAGTCCTTTAACTCTGTTGATGATTGGATCTTTCTGCCACCGCAGGGCCACCTTGTACCAGTATAACTTCAGTCAACTATATTTATGTCTTCTGAGTTCTTCCACATCCTAATACCTTTGGTGCTATGTTCTAGGTCACAGTAATGCATAGGTTTACCTTCAGTGTACTGGCTCTGAACAGTGGAGAGAGATGGGGAATGTTGGCGGGTGAGGAGATTCAATGGTTTGTGTCCCAGTTGATCGTCCTTGTCCCCAGAGCGGGGAGAGACCTCCCCATGAGGTCCTCCCACATTAAAGCACTCCGGGGGGGGACTATTGGGTAGCTGCCACACTTCCAGCCAAATGAGAAAGGGCTTGCTCCCCCTTGGGGAGGTGTGATGACACCTTGTGAATCATCAGAGGTTTTCCAGTGGTAGTTGCATTGGATAAAATTGGGTGCAAGACATCCATGACATGCGCAGAATCTGAAGTTTGACATCTCCTTTTTGCTATATACTGTGGTAGGGCAGAAGAAGGATGCAGACACTTTGATGATACTTTCCAAGATGTGTTTATTAAAGATTAAGGCCTAACTTTCCCTATCACTATGGGGTATTCCATACCAACATTACTAACTAAGTTGCAGTCAGTCATCAGTAAATGTCCAAAGGAATAAGTAAGCTGTCAAAAACGAATCCCAATGGATCGTGCCGATATTTTAAACACTAAGGTCAGGAGCATAACTCACTTCTTCTGATGGGTGTGTTTTGCACTTGTTGTTTTTTCTAATATTTCATTCTTAGATAGTCTGTAGTTCTTCTCTGTATCAGTTCCTGTAGTTCCCTCCTGGGACTGTTGTCTTTTCTATATTATTTAGTGTGGGCTTTCCTTGACCTTTGTCAGATTCTTGGATCTGTGTTAGAGGGTTCTGAGTAATCTTGTAGCGTGTACTTTCCTACCAAGTTTTTGCTTTTGGGCAATTATGGTTCACCTTTTCCTGGTATGGCAGGTCTTGTATATTGTTTATCCTACGGGCTGTATATTGTTTATCCTACGGGCTTCTCTGGGCTTCAGTTCATAGTTCTCTGTCTATTATGCTCCGCTCTTTGCTTCTTGGGTAACTGGGTACCTTTCCCTCTTCCCAGGGTTGTGGTATCTACATTTTATTGATCTCCCTCTCCGATGCTTTTGTGGTTCTTTTTCTGGCCTTTATACAGTTCTTAAGGACTTCAGTCCGTTGGTTCATAGTATTCTCTGTTATGTTCCACTCTTTGCTTCTTGCATAACAGGGTACTTTCCCCTCTTCCCAGGGTAGTGATACGTACATTCTATTGCTCTCTTTCTTCAGAGTTTCTATGAATCTTTTTCTCACATTAATACAGTTCAAGTTCATCAATTTTATTTTCAATTTGTTGTGACTTGTGCTTGGATGAGTCTTTCTGATTTGTATAACGAGTTCCTTTCAGATTCCCGGTCTTCCCGATCTCCCCATTACTTTCAATATTGCAGGGGAATATCTCCGGCCCTGTAGGTGCTTGGCACCTTCTCCTTCCTTCACTTTCCCTGTCGGCTCGCTTTCCGCATCGTCCATACCGCTATGGGTACAAAGACCATTTACGGCTTCTTCCCTGGGGTCGTGTCCGCGTCGTTGGATGGGCGGCCTGCCCACCATGATGGCTTTGTGACCACACCACCACTGCGTTTTGCACCCCAGCCGTCTGTTTCTCGCTTCTGATATATGCCGGGTTTCCAGAGTCTCCTCCTCCTGTTCATAGCAGTTCTGAACCTTGCGGGCTTCATGGCTTGCTTCATCCCTCCCTCTTCAGGTGCTCTGCTTCATTTGAGATTTTTATTCAAAGAGATAACTTCTCTTTCTTCCTGGCAATGGCCTAAGTTAACCTTCTCTTCAGGCAAGTCTTGTAACTGGAATGTTGTGTATTAGATAGACTGTGAGGCATTATGAGGCACGCACAGAAAACAAATGTTTTATTAACTTAAAATGCAGGATGGAGTAAGGCCTAACTTGCCATATGCTAAGGTGGGATTTCTCTACCTAAAAAAAAAAACTAACGATGGTCTGTGTCAAGAAGTCCAAAGCAAATGTCTGTCTGTGTCCATAATCTATACTTTGCCTCACGTCTATCTGTATACAATGTGAAGGGATATCAGCAACAAAATAAATTGTGTTGGAAGCAAAGTTCTGAGCTGCTTCTGAGCTTCTTCTGAGCTTCTTCTGAGCTGCTTCCAGCTCCCTGCTTGCACTCAGCTTCCCCAAGTGCAAAATAGTTCAAAAGAAATAGGTGTTCCCTTCCTGAAGAGTTCAAATTGTCCAGCTTGTCAAAACAACACAATTCCTTGGGACACTTCACAGCTCTTATGATATTATTCCTTTGCACTAATTCACATGGGCAGTTCAATCTCTTGACTTCAAAACACATGAGGGTATAGTGAAAACCAAGCTTCTTTAAAGGTGCTTTCAGTGGCTCTTCCATACAGGAGTGCACTCGGTCTAGGCGCAGTTGTCAGACCACACCATCCTCCCATTACAGGGCACGCAGCTGATACCCCTTCTTGTCTGCTTCTCCACCAACACAAAGCCACTGCTTCAACTGACAGTAATGCTTGGTTTATTCACCTGTGTTACACTCCCTTGACACTGTATCTAGGCTTGTGTTGGTCACGTTGCACGGGTTACACTTTCTTGCATTCTCATGGCTCTTGCAAATGTGTGTTTCTACATAACGTAGAGTTTGTTGGGTGTCTTGACCCACGTTTGAACTATTATGGTGCAACATTTGGTGCTGTGGGCTTAGAAAATCCAAGATGGCGGAAAAGCCCACATTTGCGCCAGAATCCAGGAAAACTGCGCCGTTTTGCGCACACAAAAATGGTCCCCTGACCTGCCACCCACCAGTACAAAGAAAGATGGTTCTGTTCAAAATCAGTTTTATTAATGTCAAAAACTGCTAAGATCATGGGCCCTGAACCACCAAACAAAAATCCAACTCTGGTTGAGTGTTTTACTTTACTCTACTGCAGATCCACATTAATGCCATCTCAAACAAGGATCATATACTATCAAGTAAAATCCTTTCTTTTGAAATGTATTAATTCAAGACAGCTGTCAAAAATAAGTGCAGTACCGGCATTGGACACTGACCGGCGCTGGCGCTCTATAAATCCTGACAGGAGAGCTGTCTTGCAGAACTGTGCAGTGAACAGAAGGGGGTCTTATGTAATTAAAAGTTCAAAAGACTTGCTTTTCCTGAGAACCATGAACACCTCAGAGACGCACACAACAGCCCAGGATATCACATGGCCCTGTTGATTGAGAGGGAGGAGTTTCCCCTGCAGCCTGCAGGACACAACACATAGACCCTTTCAATTGAATGGGGTATGCTGATTTTGGGTGTGGACTGTAAACAGTCTTCTGGAGAAAGGAGAGGCCTGTGATCTCTGACTCACCAAGCTTCTGGGGGCGGGCCAGACTGGATTGTGGATTCATATTGCAGCAAATATATGTTTAAGTTAAATGCTTCTGAAATATTGTATTAAGCTTACAAAAATGTACAATTTGGAGATCCTTAATCTGAGAAATGTGGCCACAATTTGAGACCAGACTCAACTCTGTACCATGTTCTGAGGCAAAACCCCATGAATTATGGAGATTGCCGACACGGGGTTTATGCTAGAAAAATTAAAATTTTGTGGAATATGTGTAGAGAGGCGGTGTACATCTGTGTAATTTTTGGTAAAAATCCAATATTGGTAAACCAACCAAAAAACGAAATATTTTAGCATTATTGAACCCTAGCTCTTAGGAAGATCAGGGTTAGGCAAGAATATACCTTGAGCAATCCGTCATGCAATTTAGGTAATATTAACAAGTGGGGGTATATTGCAAATGTGGGTTTTATGAAAAAGAAGGTATGTTGCAAGGACACAAAGGGGCGTTTCTTCAATAGATTGTAAAATGGTGACTCACTCTGACACA
Source organism: Ambystoma mexicanum (assembly GCF_040938575.1). Taxonomy (NCBI): domain Eukaryota; kingdom Metazoa; phylum Chordata; class Amphibia; order Caudata; family Ambystomatidae; genus Ambystoma; species Ambystoma mexicanum. The sequence goes on from NC_090922.1 coordinate 294,248,593, forward strand.
CTATCCCTTCTCAAATCAGGTCACAGAGAATCCTTGACCTATCAAATCATGAGAGGGTTGGGCATGCAGAATGAGCCGACCCATCCACTTTCAAAAGACATAAAAAGAGCAACCGAAAACCAGACAGGGACATTCACTTACCACTTCAAGCTGATTTCTTGCAGAGCACTCTGTCAGAAGACACCAGATCCAGCACTTAGACTTCAAATCCAGACAAGACCAGAACTTAGAACTCAGACTCCAGAACTTAAAGCAAAGGCCTAACCCACAAGCTGAGTTCTCTTCAGCAGGCCTCAAAATCCTTTGCAAACTATTCAACCGCCGGGCTGCGCGGTTTGCTGCTTGCTAAGAATCCTGTGTATCCAGAACCATCAGATCCAATTCAAGAGACCCAGACCAGACCGCTGTGACGTGCCGAGACCAGAACCAGAGATCCAGATCCGCAGACCAGATCGCTGTGAGCAGAACCGCTACTAAAGACCGTCTGTGGCGAGAGAACAAGTCAACCTGTCCAGACCCTGACGGCCTATTTCAAATTTATAGTGGGAGTACTCAGCAAGAACTGTGCCAGAACCAATATCTTAGTTAAAAATAACCTGATTCAAAACATTTGAATCTGTCAATAACTGCATCGTAGGAATCGTGTGCTCATTCTGTCATTTCAAAGCTGTAAAAGTGTAATTTTGTCATTCTGAAGTTTACTTTCATTTCGAGAAACTACCTTGTTACTACTACATTGTCTGTATCTCTTGAATCATAGGTGCTAGGAACGAGATTTAACTTTCATTTTAAAGCTAACATTCTAAGCTTTCCAACAAGCCTAAAACCGACTTCTATTCCTTATAGTTATTCCGTAATCACGCTCGACACATTCGGAAAAATTGCTGCGAAAAATTAGCTCCTGTCAAAATGGCCGCTTTTGCTTGAACTGCTAAAATACTATTTCAACCTGCTAATCCCTCATTGAGCATTGCCAGTGTGACTTGAACTAATCTTAAATAGCTATCACCTACCCTGAACCTCTTACAGGGAATTAAAATCATTATTTTGCATATTTTTCCATTCTTTGCAAATCACACTTAAAGTATTGCCTGTGTTTTAAAATCATCCCTGTGATCTAAGCTTGCTAGGGGGGGAACTGAACTACATTTGATTGTATTCCTAAGAGCTGTGTGCTCTTCTTTCCATCTTTTATATTGCATAGGGGGGAGTGAATTGCCACCAGGGGAAAAGTGAACATATTATCTCTTGTGGAACCCTATCAGTTTATTTCTGTACTGCATTTTATTCATCATTGCATTTCCTGGAATCCCTAAAAGCATTCCCAGTTACCTTTTCCTTCATATATCAACTCCTAAGTAATTAAATAAGCGTACAATTGTAATATTATCCATTGTTGATCACTGTCATATTCTTAAGTGTGATATCAAATATTAATTTATTATAAAAGTGTGATATATATATATATTGTTTAATTTTCCAATAAAATCTTTTGAATTGCAAAACACACCTACTTCTTGGCTCAGTGAGGTCAGGGGGATTCAAAGAGAGGGGCGTTATATAGCGTTTATCATTCAGAGTATAACTTGTCATAAAAATATATATATAAGGGCTTCCCTTCCGCTTCCCAGATGAGGCACAGACTTAGTGGGATTGCTGAATTGAAGTCACTTGACAAGTTCTTTGAACTGTTTTGGCTGTTGCCAATGCTTGTTTTCTCATATATTGCCGTTCTGCATACCAAGCAGATAGCAGATTCACACACTTTCTTTGATTATGCTTTAATATCCAAGAATGCCCAAAACTTGCTTTTGTTCCGTATTAAAAAGTACTTAATTTGGCTTTCACTTTCCTGCCAGGTCAAAGGATTTCTCTTATCCCAATTTCTCATGTGATCTCTCCATAGGTGGTTGGCCACCTTTAATTCATTAAGAGTTTCCTTCACCCACCAGATTAATATTAACGTTCGGTTTCAACTTTCTCTCAAGCAGGCCACCGATTTTCGTTACGATGCATTTCTTGCTTTGGACCATGCTTATTCTTAAAGTTTAATGTCTTTCAAACCCATTCATCACATCAGTTTTCTTCCTTGTTGAGTTTTCAATCTTTCAGGTCGGTATTCAAAATGATTTAATGTTCAACCCTTCATACGGGCTCAACCACCGCCTCGCCATGCAGGGCCTGCTTTCCTAGGCGGACTCACCACATTATGCATGCAGCGGTTCTGCAAGTCTCCCGCCTGCCACAGTGCAACTTCTCTGTGCGGCGTCTCGCATCTGTGGTGTGGCTGCTTTGCTTCTTCCACTGGCAGGCTGTCAGTGGGATGGGCACTTCCTCGTGGGTCCTCTGGCTCTTGTCTGCCTCACTCCAGCATTTCAGCCTGGACCTCTGCTTTGTACCATCTTCTCCTTCTGCTGCCTCAGCTCTGCACTCCCCGGTACTACTGCAAATCTCTCGCCTCCATGCATGCCACTAATTGAGTGGCTTAAGCCAGCTGGGAGAGCCGGAGCCACAGACTCCTTTTTCACGTATTTTAAAGTCCCCGCCCCACAGATTGGTTTTCTGACAACTAGACCGCTCACAGTCTTTGTGGAAGTCCCTTTTCCATGTTGTTTGCGTTGTGCTCTTCCTCGTCCCATTGCTAAATTGGTGTTTCTGGGGAAATGGTTTATGGAAAGACTAGGGAAAGGGCTCACAGCCTACAAAGACTTGAGGGATAGAGGGTTTGTTAAAAAAAGGAAATGGAGCGGAGGAATACTCTGTCTCAACGAAGGATGACCTCTCTGCACTCCAGAACTCTCCTCCCCCATAGGTGATCCTCCCTTGCATATTCACCTGCAGGGTCAGGATCCAAAAGCGATGACCTTTCCCTGTCCACCCGAGAGGAGGATACAAGGGGAAAAGAAGTGAGGACACCCTTGGGTTCTTCAAAAGTCCCATATATGCCATCACGGGGAATGGGATAAGGAGTTCCTCACAGGAAAGGGAATCCTTGTCCCCTAAGGGGGAGTGTCTGTCGATGAGGTCCCACTTGCCTCAACCCCAAGGAAGGGGTTTGTGGAGTGGACTTGTCCCCCTAGCCCCACAGGGGGGGGCTCTGCCTTTAGCAAAAGGGAGGTATTTCCTTGATTAGTCTCATACCCTTCTCCATATGTTTGTGGCTTCCCCTTCTCTTTTTAGAAGATGTTTTTTGTGTCTGTTGCTTGAGAATTTGATTTTCTTGATCTTGGTGTGGAAAACTGGTCTCACATCAGTTCCATATGGGAGTGTCTGAGGGGTCGATGGAGTGCTCAAAGATTGTAAAGGGGAGTACAGAGGTTTCATGTTTTGAAAGAGCGAAGGTATTTGCAGTTCCCTAAAAATTGCAATGTCTGTGCCGATGATGAACTCTTCTGGTAGGCCTGGTACTACTGCTGTTTCTATAGGTGTGGTTTGTTTCCTAACTCACAGGGATAGAGGTATTTAAAGGTATATCTTTACATCCCCATGTACGCAGTTTATTTGGACTGCTTCACTATCTTGCATGTCTTCGGGATACAGGAATTCGGCTCTGACTGCAGTTTGTCGGCTTTCTGAATGCTAGTGCATTAGCTCACATCCCATTTATTTGCACCTTCTCATGGTTCTGAAACGGTTGGGACCTAAAGTAATATATTTCAATCTCATTAAGGTCCATGTCTGTCTCTTCTTCCTCCCTTTCTCATGGTTCTGCTGTTAGCCATCCTAACTCCATAGGTGATTCTAGCATATTCTTGGGGCAGAATCTGATGACCTGTCCCCTTTCTGCACAAGAAACAGAGAGAGTGACCAGGGAGGAGAGTTTCATTTGCCCTATTTCTTCTCGCGGGGTTATTTGAGATTTAAATGACATTGGATGGTTTATTTTATGGATTTCTTTCTTACTCAAGGAGGAACTGTCTCAGTCCTTGCCCATTTTTCTTGTGGTATGAACTTGGGGCCCTGCTTACATCTCTTTATTTCTATTGGTTTTCTGAGATGTTTCAAATATTTGGCGTTCTCTGAATGGTTTTGTGTTCTCTTAATGGCCGTTTCAAGCGTGGGTTGATGATGTTGTAATATCCCTTATTGCGGAGATGTAGGTAGGGAATTAATTAATTGCTCTAAGGTTATGGTCTCGAGGACCTCTGGTAGGGTTTTCTTCCCTAACCATTGGGTAAGCTTATCCTGTATCCATCCAGCTAATTCTAATTGAGTCTCTTGGGCGAAAGATGGATGTCTGGAAATGTTAGCCGATAGAACCTATCTGTCTCTGCCACCCAGTCTAACAATGCCCATTTAATTTCAGTAAAAGGGATGGTCCGCAGTGGATTGGCATTTTGATAGGAGGTTTGCAAGTCTCCTTTGAACAAAGGGGCCAGGTAACAGGTTTTTAAGCCTTCGACCCAATTAAATTGGGTTGCAAGCCATTTGAAGTTTTAAAAAAATGCCCCCAAATATTCCCCTTCCTGGCATGGTTGGAGAACACCATGCGGAACTATCGATGGGATGAATCTGTTCGTACTTGGTCCACCCCATCCTGGGGTCACCGATTCACCTGGATCTGATCTATTAAATGTTCCACTAGGGACTTGAAGGTACTCCTTTTTATGTTGGCGTTAAGTGAAGAGGTGGAAGTCTGAGTAATCTCTTCCCTGCTTCCTCCCACGCGTCTGAATACCCATCGACTTCAAGGGTATTTTCTACTCCTTCAGGGTCTGAATCATCAGGTAGCTTAGAACTAAGGGCAATAGGTAGCACTCTTTCATCTAGGGCAATGGGTTTTCTTTCTCCTAAGGAAGGTTTTATACCGAACAGTCCTATTGGTGGGAGGTTATCAATAGGTGTTTCCATATACTCTTGGGAGGGTGGAAGTTGTCTCCTTCTCGGGACTTTAGCATACTGTTACGCTCACCTGGTTCCCACGGGGGCGTCGACCGGAACTGAGCCGCTGTTGTTTTCACCAGCGTGACGTGTAGCGCCGAGATGACTGACTGGACTGGCCCTCTCAGCCTAGTTTGTCTGGCTCGCAGGAATATTCTTCTGCAAAGGAGAAGAGGAATTAACCACCCATGGAATTGAGTGTCAACCCACCTTCCCCACTCCCGTTGTCTTCCCACAGATCACTCTTGATGTCCCCTCCTTAGTCTCACCCGATGGTTTGGAAGGATGAGCTGTTCATCCTGCGTCGACCGCAGGGGCGCTTTGATGACCAGTTACTTCACTGGGGTAGAGGAATTGGTGAGTTCCAGTATTGACTCTAAAGTCCAATTGTTCATAAGAGTTCAAATGTCTGATCTTCACTCTGTCCGATTCCTTGCAGGTTGCCGATTAATCCACTCGAAGATTTCCAAATGGCAATTGGTAAGATTCAGGTAAGTCTATTGTGGTTTTCCCCTTAGGGGACGGGGTACGGCGATGAAGCAGAGTTGACTGCGCCAACCTGAGATGAGATGAGGTGAGTACCCCCCGTGGTAAATCAGGTAAGTCCTTGGGAGTAGCTTGTATAGCCTTAGAGAATGCCCTTGCTCACCTTGCTGTCTTTGTCTCCTTAGGTGTCGGAGGGCGGCCGCGAGATGGAGAGAGCGTGATGGAATGCTGAAGTTCCGCCAAGCAGGTGAGTTCAGCGTGGCGCCGTAGGAATGCGAACTGATGCTTCAAAGACTTCTGTCTTTCAGCTCTGTGGCGAAATGGATCAGGATTCAGGTAAGGATTAAAGTTGAAACTCCTGTTCTAACCTTTATCCTTCTTTTATTCTTGTTTCAGGAGTCCCAGGACTGAAGCGGGCGTGGCTGAATACTGGAGCTGCTGAAAACACCGTGAGCGTTACGCTGCAGCAAGCAGAATAACGCGAAGCACGTGTGGCTGTCCGGGCGTGGTTTAAATAGCCTTGGAAGAAGATCCAGGTAAGTATTCTTCCACAGCCCCACCCAAGTAACAAAATAGTCCCTTCAGTAAAATAGTCGCTCCTAAGCCTCATTTGAGTCTTCATGCAGCAGGGTCTCCCTCAGGTGAGTATGCAGCATGGTCTGCTTCAGGTAAGTTATCAATAATGAGCCTGGCGCCCATGGCGCCAGGACTGCACCCAAACAGCCCCTAACTGGGGCTTTTGGGCATGCTCCAAGTGGCATGATGCCTGCTTCCGGGGCTGCTGGGCCTTGTCTGGTCTTCCGGGGGCAGGCATCATGACACATACCACTTCTAACACCATTTGGCAGGGCAGAAGGAGGATGCGGAAGCTCTGAGAACATTTTCCAAGACTGGCTTATTAAAGAATAAGAATAATGCATATCGTTCCCTATCGCTATGGGGTATTTGCAACTGTATTACTAACTAGGGTGCTCATCAGCCATTAGTAAATGTCCGAAGGAATAAGTCTGCTGTCCAAAGCTAATCCTAACTGACCTTACCACTATTGTAAACTACTACGGTCAGGAGAATGACTCCCTTCTCCTGTTGGGTGTGTTTAGCATGTGTCTTCTTTTCTTTAGAGTTCTGTTATCTGAATAACGATTAGCTCAGTTCGCGATATAAGAAATAACGCACTAACCTGTACATCCAGCCGTAACCGGGAAGGGCAAAGGTACTGACGACTGCGAAGGCTTCCCTATAAGCCCAATCACTCCCTACCCGGATAGAACAACCAGGAGAAGAGGACTGCGCCCCCAGGGAAACCCTCTATGGGGAAAAAAACCTGTGCGGCACTGAAGACACTGGTTTTGGGCTGGATTCAATGTCCTGGAATCTTGCGGGAACTATGATGCTGAAGTACGAGTTCTGTTGGGAAGAGTTCTATGTCTGCCTCGGATGTTCTAATGCAGACAAATGACACTCCATGTATTAAGGAACTCGGAAGGCTGAAGGGATGGAAGGAACACTCCATAGAATGAAAACAACTGCCGGGCACAAGTATTGGATTCGGACAGAAGTCCGGAGATACGCTGCAGGGGGTCTCGGCGGTTGGAGTCAAAGAATCCCTGAAATCTGGAAGATTCAATGGAAGCGTCTGGACTAAGGGAGTAGCGACGCGCGGAGGCAAAGCAATCGGTTCCTTATATCCGGTCACATGACCCGCTGGCAGCGTCTGAGAAGTACGTGAAACAACTATGCCGGCCCTCAAAGAATAGCAAGAAAGATATGCCACCATGTTGGGGGGATTCACAAATGCGGAACGGCACGTCCTGCCGCGATGCCACAAGGACCAACGTTTATAGCAGGATGTAACAAGTTCTTGCTAATTTGTACTTCTCAGTCTCTCGTTCTTCTCTGTATCAGTCCCTGTAGATCCCTCATAGGACTATTGTGTTTTCTCTCCTCTTTAATGTGGGTTTGCATTAACCTTTGTCAAATTCCTCAATCTGTGTTGGAAAGGTCTGATTTAATCGTGTTCAGTGTACTTTCCTATGGGGTTTTTGCTTTCTGGGTAATTATGGTTCACCTTTTTGCTGGTATGGCCTGTCTTGTATAGTGCTTATCCTAAGGGCTTCTCTGTCCTTTAATTCATAGATGTCTCCCTCTATTATGCTCCATTCTTTGCTTCTTGGATGACAGGGTACTTTTCCCCTCTTCCCAGTGTTGTGATATCCAAGTTTTCTTGATCTCTCACTCCAGGGTTTCTGTGATTCTCTTTCTGGCCTAAGGACTTCTTGGTCCTTCAGTTTATAGTATTCTTTCTCTGTTATGTTCCAGGGTTTGCTTCTTGGATAATGGGGTGCTTTCCTCTATTCCCAGGGTAGTGATAGACAAGTTATCTTCCTCTCCTTCTGAGTTTATATGATTCTTTTTCTCACATTTGTTTGTTTTCAGGTTTTCGTCACTTCTACTGAGGTGAGTCTCTCTGATTATATAATTAGTCCCTTTCAGCTTCCTGGTTCTCGCTTTTGCCTTCAATATTGCAGGGGAAAGTCTCCAGCCCCGTAGGTGCTTGGGGCCTTCTCCTTCCTTCTGTTTTGCTGTCAGGCCTCGTTCCATCATGTCCACTTCTTGCTATTCTCTCGGCATCTCGCTAGAGCTATGGGTACACAGACCATTTGCTGAATCTTCCCTGGGTTGGTGTCGGCATCGTTGGATGGGCAGCCTGCCCACCACAATTTCTTTTTAGTCATGCCATCAATGAGTTTTCCATTAGAGTCATTTTGGTTTTTCGCTTCTGGCATATGCCGGGTCTCCAGTGTCTCCTTCTCCTGTTCAGACCAGTTCTAAACCCAGGAAACTTCGCAGCTCGCTTCAGCACCGCCTCCTTCAGGTGCTGTGCTTCCCAGAGGACTTCTTGCCTGCATCTGCATTTCTCTCTCTCCATTCATCACAATGCCCAGAGCTTTCTTTTTACTTCTGTCCTGTTAGATAACATGTTTTTTCTCACTGTGTCTTTGATAGCCTCAGCTTTATCTCAGCTTCACCTCACTGCAGAGGAATAGACAGGGGGCCTGAGCGGGCAAAGCCCACCCAACATCTGTAAATGCCCACTCAGCAGCACTGTGTGGGTATTAATCGATGTTAATGTCCCTGCGGTGGGCCCAACTAAACTAGGCCGAAGCACTTGTCTGGGGTTGCTGATGGTACTCTTGTTCAGAGGATATTTTCCTAGCATTTTGGTGCTGAAATGGCCTTGTGGGTGGGACAAAGACTGATATGCAAATGGATATGTCTCCTCCTGTGAAGGGTGCAGTGAGCTAAAATGTGTGTAGAGGAGGAGCCAAGTGCCTCTACAGAAAGTCCCGCCCCCATTTGGCCTATATGTTGGAAACCGGAAATTGCGAAATGCGCAAAGCCAAAATGGTACCTATACTGCGAAAAGTCCTTGAAACAAGGTTTCTGATGTTTGTTAATCTGCTTAGAATCACATGCTGTGCATAGGTCCGACATCCAGTGGTCACTGCGGAGTATTGCATTTTGTTTTTCGTAGTCGAAAAGGGGACGTCGACAAGGCGTGTCTGTAACACTATCCCTATAGTGACGTGCGTTGTACCCACAATCCCTCACGCGTCGAGGTCCCTCAGATTGTTTTTTTCCGCCCAGCTTATGGTCGCCTTACGCGGAGCTCCTAGAGAGACAATGCTAAACAATTACTACGGACCTCGGTCCTTAATATATACTTATTGTTAAAAGATCCCTCCCCTCGACGTTAGCTGTGAAGCTGTTTCTCCGCCGAGCAAGTTTTCAACGGAGGGGAAGAGACGGAGGAGATCCTTCGGCGCTGCCGAACACGTGGCCAGGCCTCGCCGGCCAACATACAGTAGGGAGAGTGGTGGTTCGAACTTTTATCTTCTCGTCGAGAATTTCTTTCTTTCTCCTTGGGGTTGTTATCACCAGTTTTTATTGGCTCAGCTATGGAGAGGACACCTTTTTAAGTTTTGCCCACGCTGTAGGGGCAAATACACTTGGAAGGACAAACACAAGCTCTGTAATCGTTGCTTGCCCCTCGATCATAAAGAGGACAGCTGCGCGGCCTGTAAGCTCTTGAAACCAAGAACTCTTAAAGAACGGAAAGTTAAGAGGTGGGCGGACTACGCTATGTCGAAGTCAGTTTCCTCACCCACCGCCGCTGTTACAGAAAGTGACGAGGAGGGTGATAACTCGACGTCTGTTACGGAAGTCATTAACCCCCAGAAGGAGCGCTCGCGCTCCTCGACGTCCGTCCCCGGCCCCGACGGGCTCGGCTCACGCCCTGCTTATGGGGATGAACACCCCGGCGACAAGGACGCACACAGACCCCATAGGCCTAAGCACACAACCCACGGCTCTTCTTTGTCGAGGACGAAGAATCCACCAGCGCCGAAGGGGACGCAAGGCACTCCGGCGTCGACCTTAGACCGTAAGGGTCTCAAGCCCCACCCGCGACCAGTGATTGGGCTTTCATCTAACACGGGCGCTACCTCAAAGACATCCGACGTAACGCTCCATGGAGCGGCCGTCGAGAAACAGCGCGTAACGCAGACAACGCCGACTCCAGAACCCTCTACTGACGAACTCGTCGTCGAGAGCCTGGCGAGAATTGTTTCCGAGGACAAACGTAAGCGGACGACGAAACAGACGTCGAATACCGCACCCAAGGAAATAGAAACGCCGAAAAAGCACAAGAGTAGCCAGGAACTGCCCCATTCTAAAGGCACTTCTGAACTACCGGAGGGCTTTTCTGAGGGCGACGGAAACCTTTCGTCGACGTTGTGGGAGCGTTCTAAGCGTTTTGAAGGTGAAAACACTGATTTCCCCCCTCTAGACTATTCAGGGGTTCCCCATGAGACCCTGGAAAGACTCCATTCTTGTATGGAAAAGATGGAGAGGTTTTTGGGTAACCAAAACCCACCCATACCCAAAAGACCAAGAGAATGGACCCAGGATGACCCTAGGGTCAAGATTCCTAGGCTGTCTTCTACAGACGCATCTGACCTCACTAAAGAGGAGCAATACCTCCAGGAAGATGAGTGTTTAGGTGGAGAGGAAGAACAGGAGGAGGAGAGGTTTGAGGAAGAGCCTTACACTAGTGCAGGAGCTTTTGAAGAAGATACAGCTACCTCACAGCCCTGGCACTCCCCATCAGTGCAGCCTTGGCAATCCCCATCAGTGCACTCAGACCCTGATGTCTGTCACCCTTCTCCTCCCAAGGACTCACCTATTGGGAACACCTCCCCCATAGATGACCAACCTTCACTTAATGCACTATTGCGCAAGGCAGCAGCGCATTTTGAAATAGACACAGGGGAGACTCTTCCGGACATAGACTTTGTAGAAAAGGTTATTAAAGAAAAAGCCCCGGTCAGTCAGTCAGTCCATTCCGCTCCTGGCTTCTATAAGGAGAAGAATAATTCCTTCCCTTTCCAATCCAGCCTTAGTCAGGGGGGTCAACCCTCGGATAGAAAAGCTCTTCAGCCCTTCGCCTTCTGACCCTTTGTACATCAGGGGACATTCTATTCCGGACTCTCTGGTTGTTACTAATACAAGAAAGAGAGCGGGGGTACCACTATCTACTAGTGAGGCACCACCTGACAAAGAGGGCAAGAAGCTCTATGCACTTGGGAAGAGAATCACGACCTCCGCCGCCTTCTCAACGAGGATTGCGAATAACAATTCCCTACTAGCTAGCTTTGCAGATGCACAGTGGAGCAAGCTGCGCAGCGAAGCAGAGGACGCACCAGAACCCCTGCGTTCACGCCTGTTGGCTACTATATCAGAGGGAACTCTTGTAAACCAGGGCATCGTAAAGAACTCCTTAGATGCCGCAGAGACAGCTGGCCGTTCCCTGGTTCAGGGAATACTTCTCAAACGTCATGTCTGGCTGCGCAATTCGGGATTTAAGCCGGAAACCCAGGCTTCCCTAATAAATAAGCCCATAGAGCAAACACATCTGTTTGGAAAAGCAGTTGATGAGGCCCTAGAACATGCAAAGAAGGAGTTTGATACCATCAAGCCTCTTGACCAAATTTCTAGGCCACCTAACAGACGCAGCTATGGCAATAGACGCTCCTTTCGTGGCCAACACCAGCAGCAAAGCCAACAACAATTTTACTCTGCTACCAACTGGCCCTCTAACCAAAGCACCCAGTTCAGTCAAAGAGGCCAACGTCGTGGCAAAGGAAGAGGGCGCGGCTCCAGTCCAAAAGGCCCCACGCCCAATACCAACAAATGACACAAAGATTCGGGTCCCCTCCCATGCATCACCGGTCGGGGGCCGGCTAACATCGTTCCTTTCAGCATGGGAGGGAATAACGTCAGACCGCTGGGTATTATCCACCATAGCCCACAGATACTGCATCGAATTCAACGGTTCCCCGAAATACAGACCCCCACGGAACCGGCGCACGACACCGGAACACCTCACTATTCTTCTTCAAGAAGTAGAAGAGCTACTGAAAAAAGAAGCTATAGAGGCTGTCCCCCTATCTCAGGTAACAGAAGGTATTTATTCAGTGTACTTCCTTGTACCCAAAAAGGATTTAACCATGCGCCCTGTATTAGATCTGCGTCCAGCGAACAAGTTTGTCAAACCCCAAAAGTTTCGTATGGTGACCTTGCAGGATGTAATCCCACTTTTATCACAGGGGGATTACATGACAACACTAGACATGAAAGATGCATACTTTCATATTTTAATGTTGCCAGCGCACAGAAAATATCTCAGGTTCATGATAGAGAACAAACACTACCAGTTCAGAGTACTACCCTTCGGGATAGCATCTGCACCAAGGGTATTCACGAAAGTACTGGCAGTGGCAGCGGCCCACCTGCGCAGATTATCCATCCCGGTTTACCCGTACCTCGACGACTGGCTCATAACAGGGGATTCTTACGAAACATGCTTCTCCAATACCCAAAGGACCGTAGACCTTTTGTCCCAACTGGGCTTCTCCATCAACGAAAAGAAGTCCAGCTTAGACCCCAGCCAAATCAAACAATTCCTAGGGGCTCTAATTCGAACAAAGGACGGCCTCGTCTTCCCCTCCAACGAGAGGGTCCAAAACATGCTGTTTCAGATCCCCCCATTATGTGGCAGGTCGAGAGGTGACGGTACGCAAAGCAATGCGCTTGCTAGGGATGATGGCGTCATGTATTTATTTGGTACCTCACGCGCCTGCGCATGCACCCAATGCAAGAGTGGCTCTACAGCCAGTGGTGTCAGGCCAGCGGACAATGGGACGATCTAGTGGTGGACTCGCAGCCTTGGTTCTCTCGCTACGGTGGTGGACAAAGGAAAACCTGTTTTAGTAGGGAAGACTTTTGCCACACCCGCAGTGGAAGCCACTCTAACCACAGACGCATCCCTTACAGGATGGGGGGCTCACCTATACCATCAGACAGCTCACGGAGTGTGGACTCCGAGCTTAGCATCCAAGCATATAAACCTGCTGGAACTACTAGCAGTGTTCGAAGCACTGAAAGCCTTTCAGGAACACTTACAAGGAAAGACAGTGATGGTCCTCACAGACAGCACCACAGCCATGTACTATCTCAACAAGCAAGGGGGCACTCACTCTCCAGGACTGTCCAAGTTGTCCCAGAATATATGGAAGTGGGCTCTCAAACACAACATGTTCCTACTATCACAACATGTACCAGGGGAACTCAATCTGCTAGCAGACAAACTCAGCAGAGACTTCCCCCTACCCAAAGAGTACAAATGGCAATTGCACGAAGACATCGTCTTAGACGTCTTCACGCAATGGGGTTTCCCGGAAATAGACCTGTTCGCAACCCTGGAAAACTCACAATGCCAAAGTTACGCCTCCAGGTACCCCCAGAACCAGTCCAAGGGGAACGGTCTGTTGATTCAATGGTCAGGGAAATTTGTTTACGCCTTTCCCCCGACTCCCCTCCTCAACAAAGTGGTGCACAAGATGCACCAAGAGCAGGTTACCATGATACTAGTGGCCCCGATGTGGGCCCGACAGCCATGGTTCGCTCACTTGATGGAGATGTCCCTATCTCCCCCAAGGAAACTTCCCTGCCCGTACAACATGCTGTCACAAGACAAGGGCAGGACACTGCATCCATGCCCTCAGACCATGAAATTAGCAGCCTGGCTCCTGAGATCATAGAATTTGGACATTTACATCTCCCGCAGAGATGTATGGACATCCTCAGGGAAGCCAGAAAACCTAATACTCGCCACTGCTATTCTAGCAAGTGGAAAAGATTTGTCATCTGGTGTAGAAGTAAGAACATCAACCCGGTTGACTGCTCTGCCACTAACATTATTCTGTACTTGACCCATTTACTGGATTCAGGTCTAGTGTTTAATTCCATTAAAGTCCACCTAGCGGCACTTTCTGCATACACCACTTCCCAACTTAAAGTGTCGTGGTGGAAAATACCAGTTATCAAGGCCTTCATGGAAGGGGTAAAGAGAATACACCCCCGATAGCTAACCCAGCTCCCGGATGGGACTTAAACGTGGTACTTTCTAGACTCATGGGCACTCCTTTCGAACCCATGCACAAGGCAACTCTTAAATACCTCACTCTTAAGACTGCTTTCCTAATAGCTATCACCTCCATTAGGAGAGTAAGTGAACTACAGGCTCTTTCTGTACTAGACCCCTTCGTATCAGTTCACAAGGATAAGGTGGTTCTTCGCACACACCCAAGGTTTGCACCAAAATTCATCTCGAAATTTCATGTAAACCAATCTATAGAACTACCAACGTTCTTTCAAAACCCTTCCAGCTTGGGAGAAAAAAGTCTGCATACACTAGATGTATGCAGAGCTGTAATGTTCTACATGGAAAGAACCAGATCACTGAGAAAGACTAATCAGTTCTTTGTCTCGGTGGCAGCAGGAAGAGAAGGAGATGCAGTCTATAAGTCCACTATATCTAGATGGATTGTACAATGCATCACTCTCTGTTACACTCTTGCTAAGAGAGAACTACCCTTCAAGCCAAGAGCACATCCCACTCGAGGCACTGGGGCTTCCATAGCATTCATTGCAAATGTTCCCCTTGAGTCCATCTGCAAAGCGGCTACCTGGAGTTCTGTGCACACCTTTACAAAACACTACTGTCTAGATGCACACTCTAGATCTGACTCCCAGGTGGGACAGGCAGTATTAAGACATCTTTTCTCTACTGTTCCTTCTCATAACCCACCGCCAACTCCGGGTACTGCTCGCTAGTCTATGCACAGCATGTGATTCTAAGCAGATTAACAAACATCAGAAGACAATGCATTACTTACCGTAAAAGCATTTCTGATGGTTGTATCTGCTTAGATTCACATGCGCCCGCCCTTCCTCCCCGCTCGGATGGAAGGAACATAGACATCCTTTCCTATATTTCTCTCTTTTCTGTACTCACTCACGTCTAGAAGGCTCCCTCAGGGCAGAAAAATACAAACAGAGGGACCTCGACGCGTGAGGGATTGTAGGTACAATGCACGTCACTATAGGGATAGTGTTACAGACACGCCTTGTCGACGTCCCCTTTTCGACTACGAAAAACAAAATGCAATACTCCGCAGTGACCACTGGATGTCGGACCTATGCACAGCATGTGAATCTAAGCAGATACAACCATCAGAAATGCTTTTACGGTAAGTAATGCATTGTCATCCATTGCCATTGAGAAAACGCTATATGATGTATCCACAAAGAAATGAGTCGTCTGAACTAAGTTCCGGAAGAAGTGTGAAGATGAATGACAGTGAAGCAGAAATGATGCTTCACATGAAGCAGAAATGATGCACCCAGAAGAGATGCCAATGTAGAGAGTACATAGAGCTTATAGAATCGGATGGCGAAGTAAAGAATTGAGCAACATTTCATGAGCAAAATGAAGATTGCATGTGCGGAGGGCACTGAAGAAAATGCAAAACCGTTTTATAATTTTACAGATGCAGTAACGCAAGTAGACTAATCATAAGGCTGGTTATACATAGTGAATAGACTGCAGGCGGTGCCATCAATATATGTGTGTATAAATCTGGATGTTCTACGATGCATTTTAAGCAAACATGGAACCCGTGAATAGAAGGGCTGAAAGTGTAATGCAGTTAAAGAAAAAAGCTGACTGCGAAGGAAGATTCGAGAAGGCTGGTCTTGCCCAGTGTCACGGGTTGGGGCAGCCAAGAAACAGGTTCTGTATTTGAGAAGATACAATGAACATGAGAAGCAGGATGGGCTCCCCTTTGTGGTGTAATGTGAAAACATTAGACGTGCCAGGTTATGGTCATTTAATAGTGTTAAATGCAAAGAAGGATCTCAAAACACGGTCTCCTATCACATGGTCAGATGAAAATAGACTTTGGACAAGCTACACCGAGACCAGAAGATACGGCCATGCTCACACAGCCTTCTGTTCTCAGGCACAGTGATCCTTTGCAATGCCGATTTCAAAGGATTACTTGAGTGTGAGACATAGGAGTGATGATGGATGTTGGGCTAATTAAGTGGGGAGGTATGGTCAAGTCCAACTCACCAGCACGTAGGGTACAGGCTTGTGTGCTGCTAGCAAGTGAAATATTCCAGACGGGTACCAGCATGCCAGCCAATTGTAGAGGGCCACGTAGCAAAGAGCCCTATAGTTTGAAAGCCAATGAAACGTGTATTTTTATGACACTGAAGATGACTTGCACTAGGGGATGTAAGGGACTTCAATCAGGTTCACGCCCAAGTCATGCCTAGCATGTATTGCGCAATGAAACCCTTATTTATTTGTGTCTATAAATTCAATATTCTGAATGATATACCACTCATATCACACCCTTCTCAAAATACCCCCAGGTCACAACGAACCAGGAATCAGGCAAGTTTGTAAAAGTAACGATTTATTTATTTATTTAATATTCAAATCACAATTCAGAATATAGGGTCAAGCAATTGAATTAACTTATAATGATGCAGCATAGAAAACGCAGGAAAAAGAACAACTTTTATTTGTGAACCGATGGTGTGTTATATGGGGTAATAATCCCCCTGCAAAGTTTTGTTTAGATACAAATGAGAAATCCTACAAAGATGTAAGTAATCAGCAGGTAGTCTGGAATGAAGACAATGTCTATAGTTAAATGCAATCTTCCCTCCCCAAACCAGAGAGAAAACCATTTTTGGAAAATGACACTTTTAAACTGACAGATGAAAATGGCTTTGTAAAATACTGCAAAAGGGTGCACAAATGCTTAAATGTAGAAAAATTATAAGGAAAGCAACACTAAACAGGTCCTAACACATGAGCTATAATATAAACAACAGTACACCTGTAGATCAGAATGGGATGGAAGAAGCACTTGGAAATGGGACAAAGACATGTGTAACTTTTGAACTTTGCAAATTCACTGGAAACCTTTACTATGCAATATTGGAGAAAAACAGGTAAAATACACTGTTCCACGTTTTAGTTGTGGATGTAGCTGAGGGTGCCACGCATGAATCAGTTATTCACGGCCACTCATAACTCTTCATGTGTGATACTCCAGTTTCAGTTCTGTTTTGGAATTACTTGAATTAAGCCAAATCAGTAAGGAGTTATGGTTTTGTAACACAGATGAGAAAAATCAATGCAAGAAGGATTCTGAATTTAAAGGGGGATGGGTTGAGATTTGGATAATACAATGCAGATATACTATGGGTCACTGTTCTTCCTATTCATGCTTACAGTCCTTTGTAATTAAATTGGAGTGTCGGCTCTGGTCAATGAATCGGGTCAGGTCTTGTCACGACCCTTGCCCAAAACCCCCTCTGGCAAACCCATTGGCCAGGTGGAGTCAGGACTCGGGCCGCTAGAGCCTGGCATCCTCTTCAAAAGCCCTCATGGGGCCAGTCCTGGCGCCTATGCCGCCAGGTCATACACCATGAACAACAATGTGCTTGGGAACTACTTTATTGTATTGTTAGCCAACATGGAGGCATCCACATAGCTTGGTTCTTAAGAACCAAGCTATGCGGTCTAGTGTTTTGGGTGTGGCAGGCCTGGAACTAATTTCCCTGGTACTACTTTACCTGGGTTATATAAACCACACCCTGACTGCAGAACATGCTTCGTGTTACTTTGCAGCTTGCAACGTGACGCTCACCGTGTACAGCTATTCCCTCGAACCTCGGAGAAGCAGAACTTGCAAGGAGACAAAAGGAACATCATTAGCAGCAGCATCTTATTTGCAGTCTTCATCTTTAAACACTCGCAGCTACTGAGAACAGCTTCCTCGAATCTGCACGCCTCCCTGACAGAATGACCTGAAAGAGGAAGATTGAGGCACCATTAAAGAAAGCTGTAGAGACATTTACAAATTACGAACTGCTCAAAAGGCTTACCTGGCTGGTCGCCTCTCGGCTGGCACCACTCCGGACATTCCACTCGCGCTGAAGAACACAGCAACCTACAAGGAAGGAAAACACAGGTTAGCAAAGGCAAGACTTCACAGCATTGCGCATAGCGCTTACTTACTGCATCATAGCGCTCTTAATGCGCCATCATTTACCAGCGGGGCTCAACCAAGCCAGTTCGCCGCGCTGAAGCTCTGCATACCTAAGGGAGAAAAAAGAGACATTTTAAACAAAGAAAGGCATACAGGATAGCACCAAAACTAAAGGAAAGCAATAAGACCTACCTGAACAATATCAAACGGGCTGGCGTCCGTGAAGTAACTGGACCACACTCGCCCATGAAAGACAACGCGCCCCTGCAAAGAAGGCAGGACGGAGAGCATGCCTAATTCTACCGCAAGGTGAGGAGAGGGCGCCAGAGGGACAGAAGCATACAGGGGTGGAGGGAGGATACTTACCCCAGTTGGTCAGTCTTGAACACAGTCCTCCTGTATTTTCAGGCAGAACCTTCCCTGCAGACCACATCAGGGCAAAGCTGAGAAGCATACCAGCGAGTAACCCAGCTGGGTGGCGTCTCTGTGGATACCAGGTGAGCGTAACAGGTCTACCGGCAGCAGGACACCTCTGGAGGGATCGGATCAGCGGCGCGGTTCTGGTCAATTTTGGACTGCGCCTCAGACTGGATTTGGATGGGCCCTTCTGGTTACTGGACACGGCAGATTACAGGATGCAAGTTTCAGCGGGCAAGCCTTAATGGTAGCAAGCCAAGCCGAATCAGAATTATTGTTTTAAGCTTTGAAGGTTGCAATTGGGTCTAGCTAGCAAGAGTTCTGCAATGCTAAAGTCTGGATTCTGCAAAGAAATCTGGATGTTCAAAGAATTCTGGAGTCGGCTACAAAATGAAGAGTTCTGGACAAAGGTGCTGCGCTGAAATCTGGATGGGTTCTGGAAGCAATGTGTCTTGTGTGGCAGAAGGTCAAAAACACACCCCACAGCTATGAGTGGCTGCAGGCATGTGCTTTGTTTTGGTTGGCAGTCAGAACAGAGCTGTCATCTTTACGAGGGGATTTAGGAACTCACAACATTAGTTTTTACCAAAACATAACTTTTGCACACATGTACATTTCTACAATTATGTACCCTAATAAAATCGGACCATACATTTCATATTTGATTGTCTATGTTCGCATTCAATCCCCATCTTTGTGCGAACTATCTTTCTCATTCTATGGATTTTTATCAATTTTAACCATAACAATTTGGATTAATGATTTCTAATTCGGTACATCTCTGGGCGCTTATCAGAGGACCATGTACATATAATCTTACATTTGCAACATTAATCGTTTTGCTACAATAAGAATTTTTTCATAACTTTGGTTCCTTAAATGTACAGGTTTCACCAAAGTCTTCGAATCAAGAGCCTGAAATTAGGTTAATGTATACCAATTTCCAGATTTAACCTTCTTTTGGTTGCACAGCTAAAGCGTTTAAAACTTTAATCACACATAAGGATTTAACATCAAAGTTCTCCTTTGTAGCCTCCCCTTCCCAGGCAGCAGCTGTCCAGTCCTTTGATCAGGGTGGGGTGTAGAGGGAAGCATCCTGTCCCTCCCAGCAGAGGTCAATGCGCAGCCTGTCCTTTGTTCTCGGCTCAGCCCCAAGATGAATGTCTAATGCGGCCTCATTGTTCTCCTTGTTGTCATTATGCAGGAACCATTAGCAGCCATTAGCCTTCCTGTTTTCATTGGAGTGTCAAGCTCAGCTCAGATGTCAACTTTCCCAGGCCCAACTGTCATATCAGCATTAAATAGTTGACTAGCTCCAGACTGGGTTCCTGTAAGTTGAAGTCTTCATTTCACATTTAAAATATAACACAGTTTATAAGGGATTTGGACATTTTAAAAGAATTGGCCCTTCACAAACATGCTCCAAATAGCCGGATTTTGCTATTTTAATCAGGAAATAAAGACTTTTAAACTGGGTTTGACAGCTAATTTTCTGATGCAGCTGTCAGGCAGGAGGTCTGGATTCCTCTGACTGCCTGGGGAATCTCTAATTTCAGCACACTTCCCTTTCAATAATTCACTGGGAAAATGACTGGATTTTTAAGGGCATTTTCGGATTTTAGTCCTTCTGTGGCCTTACTTCAGGTGACAAATGACAGGTGACAGCAGTGATTCCTGTTTTTACACCAACTTTCCTGTGTGTGGCAGGGTGTGCAGCTCTTTTGTGGTTTATGAACCATGCACAGTGTGCAAATTTGGCACGCAGGGGCGTTATCGCCTCCATTTTTGGCAGTTTTCTTTCCCCATTGGCAAAGGGGGCATTGTGGTGCATTGGCGTGGATAAACTATTCCACAGGGGTAACCATAGGTGTCCACCTGACTGGAGAGACCCAATCACAATCCTATACTCCATAGAGTGTATACTTAAATGTTCCCTTTAAGCCTTTTTATAAACCCCTGTAGGTTCCTATTTTGCCACATAATGTGACATCGCGTATGATGAGTTTTTGCTATATAACTCTGTTTTTTCATGTGAATTATTGAGACTTATGCTGTGGGTTGTCTGTTGCCGCCCATTGTACTCCGTTTTAGACAATTGCAACTAAAAACAGGTGTGTTTTGCCAACTTCTGAGTCGGTCTGATTATTGGTGCGAGAGTAAGATCTGCATCCCTAACCATCCTATAGAGCACCACCTCTCAAAGTGCTTACGGGTTTACGTGTTTGTAGACCCTCCTGATGTGGAAGACATGCCATAGAACAGGGTATTTGACCCATGTTCGTTCTCAGTAGAGAGGCTCCCAAGGTCCTTTGTAACATGGTTTTGTCTTGGTTATAAAAACCTGTCAAAACACTGCAATTGTCCTCTCAACTGATTACCTGACCCTTAACTCACTTGTGTAGAAGTCCCTGCCCTCAGGACTTCACACTAAATGGTTACCTTCCTTTAATTTACCAGGCCTATATGAAAGAATACTTTTGACAGACATACGAAATTACCCTATTGCATACAGCTATATGAAGCACATCCTTTTTAGCACTGTGCCCCCCCTCCCTAAGAGTTTAGCCTTTAATTGTTCTGCCAAGTATACCCCGTGGAGGATCATGCATCTAATGAGAAGCCCTGCAATGGGATTGTGGGTTGATCTTTCTGAACTCTACACATAGGGTCTAGGGAAATACTTCTAACAGTGGCTTCTTTCATGTCCACATTTACTACACCCCCGCAGACTTACTGAAACAATCTGAATCCTTACCTGCAGCAGGTGACTGTCGGATTTCATTATTTTCTCCTGGCTTTGGAGTAGGGGCTGAGTGCAGTTCTTGACACAGGCAAATGTGTTTCCTTCCACTGGCCTTTGCACGCTTGCTGTTCAGGACAAGCTCCCAGGATGTGTGCATGGACGATAGACGTTAATGATTAAAGGTAACACTTAACTGTAAATAATTGAATGTCCTGTCCAGAAAATCAAACCGTTTCACTAGGCAATGTACCTTGGATGCACATATGATGGTGATTTACAGGGAAAGGTGGTGTCCAACAGTGAATATTCCAAGCCTCTAAGTAAGACATTTAAACGTTTAGAGGACTGCAAATGGGGATAGGGGGGGGAAATCAGTATTTGCTGCTCTTGGGGTTTCAGTACATGAAAAGGGTATATAAGTTTAGAAACTGGGTTTACGGTCAAATGTCTAAAAGGTGTCCTTGTTGCAGAATACTTGTGCGCCAGTGACTTCATTTTGCGCTGCCTGTTTCAGGACTTCTTCCAAGCTTTTTGCCCTGCCTACCATCAAACTGGGTAGGTTGATGAATTCAAACAAGCCCTTGTGTGTAAAAAATCCACCTGAAGCCTGGTTTAGGCCCCAGCACGTGATGGGGCTGAAAATGATCTTTGAAGTCTAGCAAGACAACCCAGCGCATTGCACCGACCCCAATTCCCCTTGCATGGGCCCACACAACTGGTACAGCTCAAATGGAATAAGACCTTCTGGGGTATGACCGACAGCCCCGTGATGCAATGCCCTACATGTTTATGCTCTATTGTGTTCCTTAATGGAAAAGCACAAGTATTTTGGTTATTACTTTAGTTGTACAGAAGTTTGGTCCATGTATGTTGCCTCCAGCCCAGTCTGTAATCCGCTTCAACAGGTTACTCTATATTGTTTTTTCTCTCTGTATTTCTGCTTAACACACACTGTCTGCAACTCGCTGGTTTTTAGAGAAGCCGCTGTATGAATTCTGAAACCCATAAGCACGTGCATACATTCATTAGAAAACAATCTGAATGCAGCATCCAATCTATACATACACACACACCCTCTTCCCAGGGACATCTTGAAAATACAAGTACTCGGTGAATCGCACGCAACCACTACTCCAGATTTCCACTACGATTAAGCAGGTTCACGTATGGATTGGATCCTGGGGATCGAAGGCCATTAATGTTTTAACAAATGAGGATTTACTTCCTCTTGATCTTCTTTGTCGTTAATATACATTGCCATTTAGAAGTCAGTCTCCTTACGGTGAAACATGGACTCATGGATTGTTTTGTGAAGATCAACTATGCAAACCATTCCCCCACCCCATTAACCTTTCTAAGCTTGTGATGGCAGGCATTTAGTGTTAATTGAATGATATTACGATCTTAATGTTCATGCCTGGCATCCCATTTACCTGAATTGGCCCAGGTCCGATCAATCGCTCTCAATCATTGTACCAGTCCTCCTCAAAATTGCTGTTAAGGTCCAGGGCTACTCCTCTTTTGAAGTGAGCACTTTCAGATAAAAATGATGCTTGCTTTATTTTTAAATGTTTTCTTTCACTTGTTTTCCCCTGATCATGTCCCTTTCATGAAAAATGACCGGCTTGGTTGCTCCCCATCTCTTGGAGAGTTTAATGGACTAATACTGCAGCTCGTTGGCTTGTGTCATGCCAAGGGCCACTTGTGCTCATTCAGTTTGTAAGCATGATTATCAAATGCAATGTTCTTATACTCATGTCCATCCTCTCCTAGGCCAACAAAGAAGCCAATGAGAAAGTTATTCAAGAATATGGATTCTGCATAATGGACCACCATCGAGAGCGGATTGGCAACTTCAAGATTGAGCCTCCAGGCCTCTTCCGTGGGCGAGGAGACCACCCGAAGCAGGGAATGCTGAAGAAGAGGATCCTCCCCGAAGACGTTATCATCAATTGTAGCAAGTAAGTGGCGCTTGATAAAATGGATAGTGTGCACCCAATTTCTTAGATGATAGTTAATATATGAAATGGTTTTCAGGCACATCTGCGATGCAGGCTGCTTAGAGCTAGATATCCTCCTCCAATAGTTCATTATAAATCATATTGGCTGTCGTGTCATTCAAATTGAATGTCCCTCCATCTGCTTGATGTTGTGCACACAGTCATGGGCTCGAACAGCTCGACTCTAGCCATGCCGATGTTTTCTTGAAGAAAAAGAAGCCTGTTGATGGCAGTGTATAAACGAGCCGTCCTTAACTTGGTGCGACCAGACATCAACCACTCAAGTCACAGAATAGTAACCTCGCTGAAATAAAGGTTTCAAGTTGCACAATATTAGAAATCATGGCACAATGTTCTCAAAAACAAATAGCTTTTTCCATAAGAGGATTTAGCTTAATTATATGGGTCTGACACGCCACACTGAGAAAATCATGGTAGGCAACAGGACAAGAAAACCAACCTCTTTCATATCCCCAGATTCAAGCCATCATTGTACTCCCAAACTTCACCTCTAGAGAGCTGAGAAGTGGCTGCAGGAAAGATTTTGGCGATAAACTGACGACATGAAAATAATAAATAAAAAGAACTGGTTGGCACAATCCCATGGTAGCAAAGCAGACTGAGTAAATCCATGTGGGACAGTGCCAATGTGGCATCTTTGGGTAGAAGGAGAAGGAAAATGGGCGTGTCAGACATTAACAAAGCTCAATAAACGTGCGTTAAGAAGAAGCCTGATCCTTCTGGGTGCCATACCAGGAATATTCAATAAGTGAAACTTAAAATCCTATTTTTATTAAAGAGCAATGTATGCACATTTCTCCTTGTAAAATTCTCCTTTTTTCTGAAAGACAATTTCTAGGTAGTTAAGATGTTTTCTTCCAACTAAAATAGGACACGATTTTGGGCAAGTTTACACAGCCCGTACTAATTCTTTTCCATAGTCGGTCCTTAAAGGAACAAATCCTTATGCAACTCCTGAACATATCTGCCTATGTTTTCCAAACGCAAAACCCAAAGAATGTAACAAATGTCCCACCTCCTGCTCCAAGAACCCGCCCACCCGACCCTACCACTTAAAAAAAAACACAGATCGCCTCTTTTTCAAGGTACATTTTGGATAAAACCCAGATCCTGTGGTGTTTGCCAAAGAATTTGCTGTTGATGTATGCTCTTTTCTTTGAAATCCTATTCATAAAAACATAAACTACAATGATAAAAGCAACGTTACAGATGCTGTCACGTGAGCTCTCCGCCTTTTTCAACAGACTGAAGCAGCAGATCTCCATGCCGTCTTTTTCTCTGAATTCTGGGCCTGTGTTACTCACTCTCTTCAGTGCCGGAGATACTGCTAGCAGGGGAACTGGGTGACCGGCCTTCAAATCTGTTGCAGATCCTTACTTTCCGCTCACACCTCAGTGATTGTCCACAAAGAGTGTGTTTGTAGCCAACCACATTTCCTTGGATTTCCGGTAATCCTGGAGACTCCACGCTCTTCCCTGGTGTTGTGACTGTATGGAATGCAGAATGCGGAATGTAGCCTAAGTAGAACTTGGGGATGGAATGGAATGTGGAGGAGTTAGTTAAGATGGAGGAATAAAGGAGGACAGACTTGGAAATGGTATCCTGTCATTATTTAATGTATAGAATAGCACACACAATTGGCGGCAAGATAATGATCGATCCACGCTGACTGCAAAAGAAATCAGTGGAGTAGCTCATGGAAATGGCCTGTGAAAGTAGCAACCTGAGGAGGGGATTGTGATACGAGAAAAAGAGAAAGAAAGCTGTCAAGAGAGGCTGCACATAAGGAAAGTAAAAGAAAGAATAGTGGATGGAGGTAGCTGACAAAAAAAACGAGAAAATGAAAAATTTGGCAACATTTGGAAACCTTTGAAAGGAAGTAAGTGACCTAAGGAAGAGGACATAAAGCGTATAAGGGGGGTGAAAGGGAAACTCCCAGAGTTAAAGGCTGTCTGGGAGATGCGAGTGGATGGTCATGCCAAGACAAATACAATGAGGTTAACACAAAAACTGCGACCTGCCAAATGCAAAAGGATGCAGCAGCTGGAGTTACGGTAGGAAGCGTTATGCTGTGCAATACAACAGTGCAAGTATTATTTTATAACATGATTGGAAAGTTATGCCATGACGTGCATGCAAATAATGAACAGAATCAGGGATTACATCTTTGAAATAATTGAAAGCTGTGCGCGCTTACTTGCCCATGGCGCATGAAAGCACAGAACAGCATTGACATCAAAAGGGAAACAGATAACCGGATGAAAGACTGTACAAACTGAGAAGGGGTTTCAAGGATTCGGGCAACAAGGTCAAGAGGAGTGGAGCAAAGGCCAGACGTGAGTAAACATGCCTCTGAGTAATCCAGGTGTGGATGCAAGACTGACGCATATGGCTACGATTCCAGTGAATTATTTACATTGCCCTGACCCGTTCATGCTTGAGCCGCAGGAAGATCGAGGGCAGCGGTGGCAAGACTGGGTGGAGGAGTTTGAAGGATTTCTGAGAGCAATGGGAAACCAGGATGCCCTAAACAAAGTGGATATGTTCATGAACTTGGTGGGAGAAGTAGTACAAAGAAGTAAAAATCATTATTACAGCTATTCAGAGTCAGGAAAGATTAATGTATTAATCACGGATTCTTCTGTCATTGGTAAACGATTGGTTATATCTCTGAACCGGGATTATGAACGGTGCGCATTTAACCAGTGCACGCAAGGGCCACATGAAACAATTGCCCAATTTTTGTTACGATTGCAGACAAGAGCAGCGTACTGTGAGTACACGAATTTTGGTGATGATGAGGCGATAAGACTAAGAATAATCGAAGGATGCACGTCATCACAGCTTAGGAAACATCTCCTAGGAATGCTGCTCCCATTGAAAGATGTTCTGGAACTGGTAAGAATATATGAAAGGGTTGAGAGTAAAGCAGAACTGGATAATATCTTGGCCATGAGACTTAACAGGCAAGGATGGTCACAAGATGCAAAGGTAACATCACACCGAGGTGCCTGGAGTTGTAAGGACAGGAGTGTGCTAGAAAGACCATGTTATAGATACAGACTTAGGTTTCCACACTTGGGTCAATGTCCAGCTCTTGGTCGAATGTGTTTGCGATGTGGTCAAGGGAATCACTTCTGAATCGTGTGCCGAGAGAGGACCCCATTATTGCCTGTGTGCAGACCCAGACCTCAATTAGTGTCAGGTAAAAGAGGCAAAATACTGTGATCTCCCAGGGTGAAGTCCTACTGGGGATGAGACAATTTACAAACTGATGGTAATAGCTATGCAGGGCTGCATCAAACTCAGTCAGGACTTAACTTAGAAAGTAACGGCAATGAATGTGACAGTTCAGAATAAGATGGTAACCCAAAATCATATCAAGGTTATGTGGTTAAAGGAAAACACACAAATACAAAGATAATCGACCCGATCAAGCAGCTCCTCCAGAGGGACTCAAAATTTGAGTGGAACAAAACCTGTCGAAGGACATTTGATACAGTAGAATGTACTAATGAGTTATTTGTGGAAAGAAGTAATGCTGATCGCATCACACAAGCAGTCATTCAGCCCAATGACACTAAGAGGTGGCAGTGCCTAACTGAGGAACATTTTGAGGATGGGGAGGGGGACAGGAAGGATTTAAAAAGACTAGCAGAGGCACAAAGTAAATTGGCTGTCACAGATCAAGGCCTACTATTGAGAATAAATTGGTTGGGGGCCCTGGGAAAGCTGCAGGCAAGTTCACAAGTGCTAAGAAATCAAAACACTCCTCATCTAATGGTCAAAGATCAGCTCGGAACTCGCTGATCACAGCTTGAGGTCTACAGAGAAGGCAAATATTGGACAATTTGCAAGAGGAGAGTGTAATAAAGAGGCACACGGAAATGGAGGCGAGTAAGAGCTTTATTCGAGGCCCCCGGGTTAGTCACGGAGGAGGCACCAACTGGCGAGGCACTCTCAAATGGAACATACATGCACGAGGTTCTAAAGAGACTCGTGCATGTATTACCATAACATCTCCCCCACCTGAGGCAAAAAGAAAAACAGGGGGGGAAAAACAGGAAAGTTGGAGGGGAAAAAAGGGGGTCAAGTGGGAGAGGCAGAGGGAGGATGGGTAAACTGGGGTACATTAGTAATAGACATAGTCATTGTTGAAGTTTTGGATGATTTTGCGGTTCCTTCTGGACATTCTTCCAGTGGGGACTCCTTGATGCATGGAGTGAGGTCTATCATTGTCCACATGTTCACGGAGAGATTCTCTTAGGGGATGTGAGGTGTGTTGTGATGGTCTGTCAGGACTGTTGTCCTTAGATATGCTGGTCTCTTGGATGACTTTTGTTACTTTTATGAGATCATCTCCAGACCAGCTCTTTCCATCATCGAGGATGACAGACTTCCCATGACAACTCACAACTCTCTGTGGAGGTCTGAAGATGGATTCACCCTTGAGAGTTTTCTTCGGTTCTTTGACACATACCCAGTCTCCTTCATGAACCATCATCTCTTTTACTCCATGTCTGGAGTCGTATTGTCTTTTGTATTTTGCTTGTTTTTCTCTTACTGTCTTTTGAAGTAGATCCATGTTCACCCTTGCTTCTCCCGTGTATAAGAACATCCACGCCGGTCTAAATCGGTTGGTTGCAACCCTACCTCGCATGAGGGTGGAAGGGCTCTATGTTTGTGGTGGTGTGTGGGGTTGTTCTATACGCATGTAAAGCTTCTTTGAGGGTTTCTCTCCATGGGAGGTTGTTGGCCGTGGCCATTTGAACTACACTCTTCACGAGCCTGTTCATGCGTTCCACAAGTCCGTTGGAAATTGGATGGTACAAAGATGTTGTTATGTGGCTGATGGACCTTTTCTTGAGGAATTCCCCAAATTCCATAGACATGAACTGAGACCCGTTGTCCGAAACAACTTCCTTGGGGGTCTCCCTCCCTGTTGAAGATCTCTGTCAGGAAATCTGTGACTTTCTTTGAGGTCACATTGTCCTCAGCTATTCCCCATTCTGTCCATTTAGAGGTGTAATCGACAAGTACTATGATATATACTTTGACTGTTTCGAGGTTCTCGAATGGACCCATGATGTCGATTGCCAGTTTAGACCACACATGTTTGGGAGGTTCAATAGGCTGTAAGGGGGTCTTTCTTAAGATCTTGGACTTGTCACTCATGGCACACGTGGAGCAATTTTTGACTAGTTCTTCTGCTTCTTTCCACATTCCTGGCCACCAATAGTTGTTTCTCAACTTGTTTTTCGTCAAGCTCCTTCCTAGGTGACCTTCGTGTGCCAGTTGGAGTACTTTTTTTCTGAGTTGGGTGGGTGGGATTACTCGATCGCCTCTGAAGATATGCTCATCGTCCATTGATAATTCTTCCTTGAAGGGAATGAAGGTAGTTAAAGCCTCTCCCGTTTCCAACCAGTCATTAGCTATCGCTTCCCTGATTTCTCGCAGTTCCGGATCAGTATTGGCATGAATTTTCCATTCATCTCACGAGATGGCAGGGTTTACGACAGCTATGATGTCTTCATCTGGAGATGCAATCTCAGTGTCGATGTTGGTCGATAATCTGGAAAGACAATCTGCTACTTGGTTTTGTGGACCAGGAGTATAGCATAGTTGGAGGTTGTATTGCATGATGTCGAGGAACCAACGTCTTATTCTCGGTGATATAAGGTGAGGGGTTTTGGACTGAAGGACATTTACTGGAGGTTTATGGTCTGTTTTCAGTATGACGGGTAAGCCCCAAATTAGGTTCCTGAAATGCTGAAGAATCCACTTCAGACCTAGAGCTTCTCTCTCAATGGTGGAATAGTTTAGTTCGGCTCCCCTCAGTACTCTCGATGCGAATGCGATCGTCACGATGTTCTTATCTTGTTGCTGTTCCAGGATACCACCCAGTCCGGTTTTACTTGCATCTACGGATATGATGGTTTTGGCTTTACAATCGAACATACCTAAGGCTGGAGCTTGGTTAATTTGGAATTTTATTTCTTCGAATTCGTTCTTGCATTCAGTGGACCATATGAATTTGGCTGCCTTCTTCAAGATGTTCCTCATGTTTTTGGTCTTATCAGCATAGTTGTTTATAAACTTGGAGTAGTATTCTGTCATCCCGAGAAAACTCCTTAATTGGTCTTTACTTTGAGGCTCGGCGATATTCATTATGGTGTCCATGAGTTTCCTCTTGGGGCTGATGCCGTTGGCGCCAATGGAATGGCCCAGGTATGAAACTCGGTCGCACTTTATGTTGCATTTCTCTAATTTGAGTGTGAGCCCACTTTTTTGTATGACCTGTAGGACACCCACAAGTTTTGCGTTGTGCTCTTCTTCTGTACTGGCTGATATGAGGATATCATCTTGGAAGCAGTGTATGCCATCAAGTCCTCCAAATAGATGTGACATGAGTCTCTGAAAGACTGCTGCGGCTGAAGCGAGTCCAAATGGCATTCTGTTAAACATGAATGCACCGAGAGGTGTGACAAAAGATGTTAGGTTCTTTGAGCTCTCTTCCAAAGCTATCTGGTGATAGGCTGAGGAGAGGTCCAGAGTTGTAAAGTATTTTGCAGGTTTCATGGTCGATAGGAGTTCAGATATATTGGGAAGTGGGTGTCTGTCAACCCATATGTTTTTGTTTAGGTCTCTCAAGTCGACGCACATTCTTATGGAATCATCCGTTTTTTTACTAAGACAATAGGGGCAAGCCATTCTGAACTCTCGATGGGCTGTATGATATTTTCATCGCAGAGGTGCTTAAGTTCTTTCTTCAACGCCTCTTTTGTTCCAAAGGGAATACTGCGGACTCGGTGGGCCACTGGGACAGCACCTCTTTTGAGGATTATTCTGTGTTGGAAACCTTTTAGGAGTCCAATCTTGTCGCAGAACACCTTGGGGAATTGTTTTGCTAGATTGGATTTGATGTCCATATCATTATTGAGCACACTCAGCACAGGGATTTCTTCTCCAGGGTGTATTCTTACTCGAAGGGCGGCTTGTTCTTCCCATCCCACAACGGAGGAGCCATCTTTGGCTACAAAGAGTTTGCAATATGTTTCTCTGTCATGGAACTTGAGGTTCACCCACACATATCCCATTATCTCGATGGGTGTTTTTCCATAACCAGGAGCTCTTACACAAGTTTTCGCAGGTCATGTATCTTGCCAGAGAGTACACTCAAAAAGGTCTTGAGATCCACGATGGTGTAGAGGGAGCCAGTGTCTACCATTACGGGTAATGATATGCCGTTGATTTGCATTTTGACCCAGGGGCCGTTGCTCTGTTGTTGGGATGTTACAGTAAGTATTTGTACCGTTTGTTGCATTGGACTGATAGATAACATGTCATTGTGCTCTTGGTTGCTTTCAATGACTCTCACAGAGGACTGTCTGGTGAAAGGTCGCCTGGTGAGATCGCCATATCTGGTTGTCTTTCCCTGTGTGTTCTTGCAGACTTTGGCAAAGTGTCCAATCTGGCTGCACTTATAACACTCCATAGCGATGGCGGGGCAGTCTTTGTCAGGATTTGCATGCTTGTACCATCCGCACCTCTGGCAGCGCGTTGGATTTTGGGAGTTGTATGGCCTCGCTCTGTTTGAGCCAAATTTCGAACCCCTTGATGGCGGAGCCTTTCTTACTGCTGCTACTAGAGGCTCATAAGGCTCGGACTCAGGGCTGACACATTTGATCTCCACACTGGTCGTGTGGTCACGTCTTTCCCTCATGCATTACTGTTGGCAGTTAGCAAGGAGGCGCTGGGATACAGTCTTTATAGAATTGCTTGAATGGCAGGGTGGGACCCCATTCAGAGAATGCCCAGGTGAATCTGTACTGCAGAGTCTTTAGGCTTCAGTGTATGGATGGTCCTTAGTACAGATTGTGACCTCACAATGGGCTGGGAGCGCAGGTTGGCTGGTACGGGGAAGACCTGATGGAATGTTCAGTTGTGATGTCACAATGGACCAAGATAGTGAGTGATTAGTCCCGGAAGGTCAGGGTAGCCATTGAGAGAATGAAGACTGCTGGTGCTGTGTGTGCGTTGCTGGGCAACAGCTAGCAGCTTTTGAAAAAGATGCAGGGTTCTGCTCAGGGCAGAGGTGAGGGTTTTACACAAAAAAAATGCCAGCAAAAGGAAAGCGCATGTTTCACCTCGTCCGTTTTGCACATAAAATGCCAATGAAAGGAAAGTGTGAGTTTCACTTCGTCCTCCCCCCTCCTCTGACCTGATAGATGGACAGCTCCTGCTGTCTGAAGCACTTTGGAGTAGGGCAGGAGTGCAATGTGCGCCGCTCTGAACTCCCAGCAGGGAGGAGCGGCACCTTTTTCAGTGTAGAACTGAAGGTGGGGGGAAAGGATGTCGAGGCCTCTCTTGGCAGCGCCCGCAGCGGCCTGCCTGTCAGCTGTCAGCAGAAGTCGGCGGCAGTGAAAGGGGGGGGGCTGTGCTCGCAGTCAGGTGGCATGATACGCTCCCGGGGGCCTCGGGGTACGGTGCCTCGTCGCCATTGTAATAAAGAGGCACACGGAAATGGAGGCGAGTAAGAGCTTTATTCGAGGCCCCCGGGTTAGTCACAGAGGAGGCACCAACTGGCGAGGCACTCTCAAATGGAACATACATGCACGAGGTTCTAAAGAGACTCGTGCATGTATTACCATAACAGAGAGCTGAAGAGAAACGGGTGCTCGTAGGTGAAAGTGAGACTGTACCGGTCCAGCAAAAACAGCAAAGGAAGGTGGGCTTTAGTCACAAGCCGGTGTCGCTAATAGTCACGGCTGTCAAGAGGCCCATGGTACTGTCATGAACAGTGATGGTGAGATAACTGAGGATGCTTCTGGATCCAGATGGAGATCCACGCGAGGAAAGGAGAAACAGGGAACCTGTTGGTATTCTGTCATGGAAAGACTCTGGACATTCCCCACTTTGTCTGCTTGGCAAAGAAGTTTGAGAAGTCACTAGTCGCCGCCCTCACAGAACAATACGCAAGCCAGCACGTCCTATTGAGCAGATGTAGATGTGATGCTTTTGGGCAGATGGAGAGAGTGAACTTGTATGATAAGCAAGGGGGGGGGTGGGGGTTGTGACTGTATGGAATGCAGAATGCGGAATGTAGCCTGAGTAGAACTTGGGGATGGAATGGAATGTGGGGGAGTTAGTTAAGATAGAGGAATAAAGGACAGACATGGAAATGGTATCCTGTCATTATTTAATGATGTATATAAATGTATAGAATAGCACACAACACCTGGAAAAGAGCGTAAAACCCAGAGTGTCCGGGATAAACCCAGAGACTAGGCAGTTATGGTGCTGACTCTCTGAAGCAATTTCGGCACATTCATGATCTGTCCCCACTAGAGTAAAACACATAGATCCTAATAGCACTAGAAAATTAAGATGTTGCCTGATGCATAGAAAGTTTGCAATGATGAGCAATTGCCTCACCCTTAAAAATCAAAAGGTGACCTCTCCCTTTCACTGTTGTCCTCAATACTGGCTTGATCACTACTCAGAAAAACCTTTGGCTGTCCTGTTTTTGGTTCCTATTTGCAAATAGCATAAGTTTCCCAGCCTTCCAAAGAATCTATAGAGAATAATGACATCAGTATTCTAGAAACCACAGAAAGTAACCCAAAGCGCCTTAAGCCCATCTGTAAGTATTCAAAATTACTCAGAGGTCCAGACTGAACTTGTCCAAATGGTTCCCACAACACAGGACTGCTCCAATTGGCAACATTTGTGCTAATTGGCTAAATACTTGAAATTAGATCTGCTTTTCCCCGTAGACAAATGAAAGAAAGACCAAAGGAAAAGAGTACAGGTACGCCATATAGCATGGCAAGCAGGCCCACTGCTTAAAATTATCAATATGTTAAATATAGGGTGGCTCTCCTCTCCTGAGCCACTGACTGGATTTGGCTTGCCACAATTGCACGTTCTAGAATGCATCCCATCCCCTACTATTCTGGTTCACCCACTCTCCCTGCTCCAGGAATGGTTTGTAAGGCCATGAACGATCCAGAAAACCCCACACAACATGTAAGAGCGTGTATCTTGTGTCAAAAATGGCACAAGAATGTCCTCAAGCTTCAAAGATTGTTAAAGGGTTTTTCTTGATTTTATAAGGGGCCCTATGTCTATCCATCTCTCCCTCATCTTGAAAACGCATGAGCCCTAACTCGGGTGTCCTGGATCCCAGGTTATTCTATAACAGTGGTATGGAGCGTGCCTAGCTGACACCTTGCTTAATTGGTTCTTCGGTCTACCATTCTCAGGTTTTCCTCTACCTCTTACTGGTCTCCTTCTCCAACTCCACCAAACCCTCATCTCTTCCCTCTTCTCTTATGTCACTCTGATGTGTCTCGCTCCTTCTAGGCCTATCCTCCACCCTTTGAAGTGACTCCTGCCAGCTCCACACTTCCTCTCCATCTTTCACACTACTACTCCACACTGCTACAACTCTACCCACCTCCTAACCAGAATCCCTCCTTCACCTTCACTCAGTCATATACACTTCACGTTTACTCCTTACACTTTTCTACCTAACCACAACAACCATGCACACTCCCACATTGTACCACTTGCACTCAATAATCAATACTTCTCCTTCCTGATAAACTGGCTCTATAGCCCGCTGCTCCGTCCTCCCTCGTGCTGGTCTCTTGGTCTGCTACCTCTACCTCCTTTAACCTCACCAGAATAAACCACAAATTCCTACTTCCTGTCCTTTCAAATGGCCCCCTGTCCAATTTAGCACCATCTTTCCCACCTGGGGTTTGAAACAAACGGCAAAGCGGTTAAATAGCGGGCTGAGCACTGACCCTTTTCTATGTGCAGACACATCATGGAATGAGGGCAGCCTGAGGTTTTCAGTGACACTGTTCAGGGACTTGGTTCCTGGCTCTGCCTTGATAAGTGCTGTCTGTTGGGTGGTCAAGGCCCTGTTGCCAAGTCTTTTGTGGCCTAGGAAATAAAGTACCAGCTGCTGGGTGCTGCAGGTGGCACTGAAGAGCTTTGTGTGGTTTTGTTCACTGGCATGTAGTTGCTGGTCTGCTTTTTCCTTCTGCCCCCCCCACTGGATCTTTTCTTTCAAGAGTGGGACGCCTGTAGCACTGAATACTGGAGGTTTGCTTTTTCTTTTTCGGGTCCCATTCTTGGATATTAGGTACTGGACTGTGTGCCACAGTGGAGGGCACTCATTTGTGCCGTTTGATTTGGCTCATATCAGGCTTGTCAACTTTGCAAGAAACAGTCTGGGGCGTTTTGTACAGGAGGCATGGTGTGAGACATATGGATACTGAATAACGGAATGCTAGCATACTGGTTAGGGGTAAGAACTGGGAACCTCTCAACTGCCAACATCCTTCCCAGGAAGGACTAACTCTGGATTTCCCCCTGGTAGGTCTCAACCCCTGATTGAGGGGTTCCCATGACCTCCCGACAAGGGCAGGCTACTGACCTTGTCACACCTGATCCTGTTTGATGTGATCAATAGGTGCCACACAGGGAGCAATGGATGCGAGTCAGAATGCTTTGAGGTTTTGCCAATAAAGTAGTTTATAGTGTTGCATGTTTCCACTGATTGGCAGGGCCCAGAAGGTGGTTGTGTTATGACCCAAACTGTGTTCAGTTATTAGTGTCTTAAAAATGTGCTATTTCTGCAGATTGTGAGGGTCCTGCAGGTGTTATGGAATTAATTGTAGTGAGTTTGGCATGTGATTTTGTTTTTGAGCTAGAGTTCCTGCTCAGTGGACGTTGTGCTTGCTGTCCATGAACCTCTGAGAGTTGGCGGGACATGGAGTTTTCTTCGGACCCAGCATTGTTGTAGGTGAATTCAGGTAGCAAGGACTGTCATGATTTATTCAAGTGTGGAGGGAGTTAAAGACAGTTAGTGGAAATGCGCTAGCCACCAAGGAGTTGTAGACTGGTCTGATCATGCCACCATAGTTCTCACCTCAATTAGAAAATCCTTTGCAGCCAGGGATGAAAACTGTCTACCTCCATTGCCCATCGTTCCTTCAAGGAGCCTTGAAGGCCAATTTATTTTGACCGTGCTGCCATATATGAAGAGGAGTTGACTAGATCAAGCATGCTGCCCTTGAAGAGGGTGATGTTGCTGATGTCCATTTTGAAGTACAGTGTGTTGGCAAGTCCCTGGTTATAAAAGAGAAGGTGGGTGAGGCGCGCACTCCCGGTCCGGGTCAATTGAACCTGTTGTAAAAAATAAGTAGCTGGGTCAAATCCCAAAATGGACAAAAATTCACAGGGTTAGATCCCTTCTGCTGCAAATCAGGTACTTAGTAATAACAGGGTTAGATCCCTTGCTGCAAATCAGGTACTCAGTAATAACAGGGTTAGATCCCTCGGCTGCATTTCTGTGGTCTGTAGTTGTTCTCCTCCTAGCACTTTCTTATCTCAAATAATCATCAGGGAGGCTGTTGAGCAGGTGTGTCTAATTAGACTCAAAGGATTCTGGTAGCTGTAGTGAAAACGTTTTTTTCTTTTCAGGTGACCAGCAACCGACACCCCTCCAAAGCACAAGTCCTTCCCAAATTTGGGGGAGGGGAGAGAACCATCTTTATGATTCTCCAAAGTGGGGCACAGTCACCCCGTGGCGCTGCCTCTGGAGCCCGGGACTCCCAAAGCATTCGGTACAAAAGAGAAGGTGGGTGAGGCGCGCACTCCCGGTCCTGGTCAATTGAACCTGTTGTAAAAAATAAGTAGCTGGGTCAAATCCCAAAATGGAGAAAAATTCACAGGGTTAGATCCCTTCTGCTGCATATCAGGTACTTAGTAATAACAGGGTTAGATCCCTTGCTGCAAATCAGGTACTCAGTAATAACAGGGTTAGATCCCTCGGCTGCATTTCTGTGGTCTGTAGTTGTTCTCCTCCTAGCGCTTTCTTATCTCAAATAATCATCAGGGAGGCTGTTGAGCAGGTGTGTCTAATTAGACTCAAAGGATTCTGGTAGCTGTAGTGAAAACGTTTTTTTCTTTTCAGGTGACCAGCAACCGACACCCCTCCAAAGCACAAGTCCTTCCCAAATTTGGGGGAGGGGAGAGAACCATCTTTATGATTCTCCAAAGTGGGGCACAGTCACCCCGTGGCGCTGCCTCTGGAGCCCGGGACTCCCATAGCATTCAGTACAAAAGAGAAGGTGGGTGAGGGGCGCACTCCCAGTCCTGGTCAATTGAACCTGTTGTAAAGTCCCTTTTGTACTAAGTCCCTGGTTATGGTTCCAGAAAGGTTGATGTCCCCAAGATGTTCATCAATGCTGCTATTAGGTTGCATATAAGATCCAGAAAGCCTTGGGGCTGTACCGTGGGGACAGTATATGTGGTAACATCTAGAAGTTTCTGTAGAGGTAGGGTTGTGGGGGCAGGGACATGTGAGACACTGATTGATGGGAACTGGTGTATTTCCGCAAGACCATGTCTTTCTTTGGGTGACTGGGAGGTCACCACTAACCCTACCCCCTCTGTCTGCATGTTGGAACATGCATTCCAGTGGGACACGGGCATGATGTATGTGCGAAGATGAGGGACTGAGCCTGTACTCTGTGATAACGATGGCATACAGATAGTGTGAAGAGAAGGTCTGGATGTCTGCAGTGTGTAAGACCGCAGAGTGAGTGTTGACCATCATCATGCTGCATGTCTCTACAGGAAGAAGAGTTGTGGTCAGTGGGATCAGTTTCCGGTTCTGTGAGCCGTGCTTCTTGTGATCCAGGTGTTGGCATGTCCATCCAGGGCTTCTTGCCTGCACAGGGGAGACCAAATCCTGGATATTATGATGTTTGCAAGTGACATAGTGGATTCAGAAATCGCCTGCGTGGGCCAAACCTGGCCATCAAGGCATCCATAAAGAAAAAGGTTAGCAGTCTGGGAATTTGAGGCAGAGTTCATTCGTCGTTGGTAGTTTGTAGGAGTGTGCCTAAAGTGGAAATGGGTATTTTTTGTTTGTTTTAAGAAGCATATGCACAATGTAAAATCTTGCCAATTAAGACTTTCATCGAAGGTGTTGTTTCCAATAATATGGGATGACATCCTGCCCACTGCCACCTGTCTTGGGGGGGGGGGGGGAGGCTCAAGCACAACCCACTAGAATTGGGGAAAAAGTCGGACTTGTGAAAGTAGCCTAGGTTTGAATCCTTGTCGCCGGACACAGTCCTTCATCCTCCCTAGGTTGTTAAATTGAGTAGCACAAGTGTGTAATAATGGCGACACTGATAACTACACCAATTGGACGCATCCAGTATTTAGAGCTATATAAATCGACCAATTATTAGTTGAAATGGAATCCCTTGCAACATGCCATTGGTTCACCTAATTTACAAGCGCATATGTTCGAGGGGATTGGGTCCTCCGACGTATTCCATATCTATGACATGTAATCACCACAGCTGTGCTGCTTCGGAAACTTTTTTCGGCGTCTGCGTCCTGCGTCGATGACGTCGATGCGCCGTCGTCGAGGACCTCGTCCGACGTCATCCGATGTGATAAGTAGGACGCACGACGCCCATAGCCTCAGTTCCGTTTTTTCCGCGAACGTGTTGCTTCGTGTTTCTCGGTTAAAACGCCTCGACTCTTTGGAGTTCTGTTCTTCTCGGTTCTTCGAACCTGTTCGTTTGTGAAAATCCTTCTGAAGATGTCTACTTCGTCTTCGACCCCGCATCCGGGTTTCAAGAAGTGAGGGGAGTGTGGGTCCAAGATGTCGGTGACGGACTCGCACGACGCCTGCCTCTGGTGCCTCGGGGAGGCCCACGACACGGATGACTGTATCGACTGCCAGTCGCTCACGTCCAAAGCCTTACGCGAACGTAAGAAGAAGTTGTCGGTAGGTCGGGTGTCCAAGCCCCGGAAGTCGAAGTCTGCGGGGCTTTCGACGGATGATTCGAGGGGTGACTCTCCGTGTCATCGTCGGAAGTCTCGTGGGTCTCCTTCTAGGAGTCGGTCTCGCCACTCCTCAGCCTCTTCGAGGCATTCTCGGAAGCGCCGACACCGGTCGTCTTCCAGGTCCTCTTCGGAGGGCTCTGCCCGGCACGTCGCTTACCCCTCCAGCCGTGCAACGCCGGAGGAATGGGCTTCCTTCGGGAAGAAGATGTTGGCGATTCTTGAGTCGCAGGGTACTCAGCCGTCCGCGCCCCCGAGTGGGGTCGGTCGTGTGAGGTCGAGAGACACCGCTCGCAAGAGTGGTCGGCACGAGTCACTGGAGAGGTCCCGTTCGGACAAGGGGACTCGTTCTCGACGTACCCGTTCCAGGTCCCGGTCCTCGACGCGTTCGAGACCGTGTGCACCTGTGAGGTCTTCAAAGAAGGCATCGACGTCTGTGGCGTCGAGGGCGTCGACGGGCTTTCTCGAGGCTCTGGCTCCGAGGAAGTTGTCGATGTCGTCGACGCTCGGGTCGTCGAGGGACACGCTCGGGGCTCCGGCCTCGAGGGCTGTGTCGACGCCGCCGATTCTGGAGGCGCTGCATCTGACGTCGACGCCGATTTCCTCGACGTCGATGCCGATCCTCTCGGCGCCGATGCCGGTTCTCTCGACGCTGGCGCCGATTCGCTCGACGCCATCGACGCCTTTCGTGTCGGAGGTACCCCAGGGCATGGGTGGACCCCCTAGGAAGGCTCTGGTTAAGAGCAAGCACTCTCGAGTGCCTTCTTTTCGCCACCTGGACTATATTTCAGAGGCGGATGAGGATTCTGATGGCCTGGTTCCTAGTCAGGTTCCGGATGACATTGTCTCGGGCCATAGTCAGTTTGACGAGTTGAGACAGTCACTGCATGATGCCAGTGGACTGGACACCTCTCCGGAGGTGGAGTTTTGTAGGCCTGAGCCTGGCTCTCATGCTGATTCCTCGTACCGGCGCCTTATGGCTAGGGTTTCTGATTACTTGGGATGGTCTGCTCCCCAGGGGGAGTTTGTGCAGGATGATCTAACAGACATCCTTGATGTTGGTCCCCCAACTGACCCGGTTCTGCCGTTCCATATGGCTTTACAGAGAAGGGTGGCGGCGGCTTGGACTGCTCCGAAGAGTCTCCCGGCGGTGGGCAGATCCTTGTCGCGAAAATACCGTCCAGCCAGTGGCGACCCCTGCTACTTGACCAGGCACCCCACTCCAGAGAGTTTGGTGGTGCAGGCGGCCACGGCCCTGGCGAAGCAGGCGTCGTACCCTACCATCCCTCCTGATAGGGACGACAAACGTTTTGATGGCTGGGCGAAGAAAGTGTTTTCTTCTGGTGGTATGGCGCTTCAGGCGGCCAACTCCATTTGTGCCTTGTCGCGTTTCACGCACACTCTGTGGAACTGTGTTGCGTTAGCGGCTGAACATGTTCCCGAAGGGGATGAACGGGATGGTTTCCTTGCTATGGTCCAGGATGGTAAGGATGCCATGTGTGAGTCCGTTCAGTCGGGTTTGGACTTAGCTGAATGCGTCAGTAGGTCCATGGCGGCAAGCACCGTGATACGCAGGTTTGCGTGGTTGCGGAAGTCGGGGTTTGCGCCTGATGTGCAGTCCCGGCTCCTCAACATGCCCTTTGATGGTGAACACCTTTTTGGCAGCAAGGCTGACGAGAGCCTTGAGAGGTTGCAGACCTCAAAAGCTGCAGCGAAGTCGTTGGGCGCTGCAGTTTGCCAACCTCCACCTTTTCGTCCTAGGGGACAGCAGTGGAGGGGTGGTTCCTTTCGTTATTACTCCTCCTTCAGTAAAGCGAGAGGAGCTGGCAGTCAAAGAGGCCATCGCAGGGGTACCAGAGGTGGACGACAGGGTACCCGTGGTGCCAAGGCCGCTCGGGCAGTTGCCTCTTTGCCCTCAGGTAACGCCGCAGCCGCTCCCACTCAGTCGTGAGGCCATGTCCCATGGTTCGCCGGTTGGGGGAAGGCTGGCGCAGCATCTTGTAGAGTGGCAAGCCATTACTTCAGATGTGTGGGTTCTGGAGATCATAACCCACGGCTACTGTCTTCCTTTTCGGCACAGGCCTCGCGACAATCCACCGGGGAACCTCTCTTTGCAGAGTCCGGATCCGCTCCTTGCGCAGGAAATTCAAGCCCTGCTGGAGAAAGGCACCATAGAACTGGTGCCTGTAGCGGAGAGGAACAAGGGATGGTATTCCCCTTATTTTTTGGTTTCGAAGAAAGACGGGGGATTGAGACTCATCATGGACTTGCGCGGTTTGAACAAACTCCTCAGGAAGGACAAGTTCAAGATGGTTACTCTCTCTCAAGTCCTCCAGGCTCTTCAGCTTCAGGACTGGTTGGTTTCACTCGACCTCAAGGATGCTTACTTCCATGTGCCGATCCATCCCAAGCACAAGAAGTACCTGAGGTTCGCGGTTGGCGACTCGCACTTTCAGTTTCGGGTCCTGCCGTTCGGATTGACCTCCGCCCCGAGGGTTTTCACCAAGCTCATGGTGGTGGTGGCAGCGCATCTCAGGCAAGGGGGGGATTCACGTCTACCCCTACCTGGACGATTGGTTGATCAGGGGGAGCTCTCCCGAGCAAGTCCTGGATCATCTATCGATCACCTGTCGCTCCCTTCACAGGCTGGGCTTCTCCCTCAATTTAAAGAAGTCCCATTTGACGCCAACACAGCGGCTCCAGTACACTTCCCTGGGGCAGTGTTTTCCTCCCCAGGTGAGGGCTCTTCACATTCAGCAGATGGTGCACAAGTTTCAGCATGCCCAGACGCTCCCAGCGTTCGAGTTCTTGAGGTTGCTCGGCCTCATGGCATCCTGCATTCTTCTGGTGCCAGAGGCTCGCCTGCGGATGAGATCTTTGCAGTGGGCACTCAAGGCGCAATGGTCGCAGTCCTCCGGCAGGATGTCGGACTCGATTCAGGTGCCGTCCTCGGTCGCCCGGGACCTTCTGTGGTGGGCCGTCGAAGGCAACTTGATGAAGGGGGCTCCGTTTTGGCTTCCCTGGCCAGAGGTGACGATCGTGACGGATGCATCCCTCACGGGATGGGGAGCTCATGCCAACGGGCTGACAGTCAGCGGTCGTTGGTCTCCGTCGGAGTCCAGACTCCATATCAATCTGTTGGAGCTGAGGGCCGTCAGGCTAGCCCTGAAGGCTTTTCTGCCGTCTGTGCGAGGGAAGAATGTCCTGATCCTGACGGACAACAAAGTGGCCATGCACTACCTCAACAAAAGGGGGGGGGGCAGGGTCACTTCCTCTGTGCAGAGAGGCGATGCAGCTCGAGTTCTGTGCCATCCAGCAGGAAGTTTCGATCTCGGCAGTTCATCTGGCCGGAGCCGAAAACGTGACGGCGGACGCTCTGAGCAGGCAGAGCGCGATCTCTCACCAGTGGGAGTTGGCTCAGGAGATTCTCCTGGAGATCTTCGCCCTTTGGGGGACCCCTCAAGTGGATCTCTTCACCTCCAGTGTCAACCGGAAGTGCGAAAGGTTTTGCTCGCGGGAATTTCCTCCAGAAGGAGCCTTAGGAGACGCGTTCGTGGTGGAGTGGTCATTCCCGCTGCTATACGCGTTTCCTCCAGTCCCCGTCATCCCGCAAGTGCTGCGGAGGTTACGGAAGTTCGGTTCCCGGATGATCCTCATTGCCCCGGCGTGGGATCGGATGACGTGGTACCCGGACCTTCTCGACTTATCCATCTGCCCTCCACGTCGTCTTCCCTACCGAGACGATCTGCTCTCACGGGAGGGGGGTCAGGTTCTCCATCCAGAGGTCAGATCCCTCAACCTTCACGCTTGGCTTCTGAAAGGTTGAGGTATAAGGATTGGGACCTCCCTGAGGACGTGATGGAGGTGTTGCTTTCGGCCCGAAGACCGGCAACAAAGTCTCTGTACCGTTGGCGTAAGTTCTGCGACTGGTGCAGGGTTCAGAATGTGGATCCTTTTGCATGTGACATCCCCATGGTTCTGTCCTTTTTACTTTCTTTGGCCCACAGGGGCTTGCAAGTGGGTACCGTTAAGGGTTACCTGGCGGCGCTGTCCATCTTTAAGCGCTCGTCTGAAGAGTGTTCTTACTTTAGAATCCCTTTGATTTCACAGTTCCTGAAAGGGCTCACTAATGTGTTCCCTCCGTCACCTTTCCTGGTGCCCGGTTGGGATTTGAACCTTGTTCTTAAGTTTCTTATGGGTTCTCCGTTTGAGCCTTTACATTCTTGCCCTTTGAGGCTGTTAACTCTGAAAACTGTGTTTTTAGTTGCGGTTACTTCAGCTCGCTGAGTGAGTTACAGGCACTTTCAGTTAAGCCTCCCTTCACTGTATTTCACAAGGACAGGGTTGTCCTTAGAGTTCGTCCTTCTTTTCTTCCGAAGGTAGTGACGGAATTTCATTTGGCCC
Organism: Ambystoma mexicanum; assembly: GCF_040938575.1. Taxonomy (NCBI): domain Eukaryota; kingdom Metazoa; phylum Chordata; class Amphibia; order Caudata; family Ambystomatidae; genus Ambystoma; species Ambystoma mexicanum. The sequence goes on from NC_090922.1 coordinate 294,290,901, forward strand.
AGAAGGTTGTTCTTCCGGCATTCTATCCTCCTCCGCATCCTGGTAAGGAAGAGGAGAGGCTCCATAGGCTTGATCCTAGGAGAGCTTTAAGCTTTTATGTTTCACGCATGTCCCGGGTCAGAGTGGATGATCAACTCTTTATTGGTTACGCTGGAAAGCGTTTGGGGCAAGCTGTGACGAAACAGACTTTGTCTCGCTGGATTATTTTGGCCATCTCGGAGTGCTACGTTTGGCGGGTAAGGACCCATCGGCTGGCTTGCGGGCCCATTCTACCAGGGGTATGGCTGCGTCTACTGCCCTGCAGAGGGGTGTTCCTATTCACAACATCTGTGATGCAGCCACCTGGGCTTCAGTACATACATTTGTACGTCACTATTCCCTTGATTCCATCCGAGCGCAGGATCTGGCCTTTGGCAAGGCGGTCCTTTGCTCTGCTATTTGATTGGCTATTCTACATTTTGATTCTAAATTCTTTCCCTCCTCCTTGCTTTGGTACTGCTTTGGGAGTCTGTCATAGATATGGAATACGTCGGAGGACCCAATCCCCTCGAAGAACAAGTTACTTTCTTACCTGGTAACGTTCTTTCGATGGGATGGTCCGACGACGTATTCCATATCGCTCCCGCCCTGCCTTCCCCGCTACAGAATTTCTTTTGCGATTGCAGCTTACGTTCCGCAAGGCTTTGTGTCTGACTGGCAGTTGACTTATGTCACACGTTCTGGGGGAAAAAACTACAACTGAGGATATGGGCGTCGTGCGTCCTACTTATCACATCGGATGACGTCGGACGTCGGAGGAGGTCCTCGACGACGGCGCATCGATGTCATCGACGCAGGACGCAGACGCCGAAAAAAGTTTCCGAAGCAGCACAGCTGTGGTGATTACATGTCATAGATATGGAATACGTCGGAGGACCATCCCATCGAAAGAACGTTACCAGGTAAGAAAGTAACTTGTTCTACTATTTTATTGTAACCCAATTGAGCGCTCTTCTGCTTGTGGATGATGCAGGGTTTTGAACCCATAAATTCAGGCTGCAGACCGATGTGGGGGTTCACTTCCAAGTAACTGTTACATCGACATTGGAATTCTACATATATGGAAGTGGAATGCCCTCCAGCTGTATATAAGGCAATTCATTTTTCAAACAGTCTCTAATTCAAGAGATGGGCAGTTGGACGAAGACATTGTACTTTAAAACTTAATCTCATAATTGTTGAATTGTTTTGATTTAATTGCAAACAGTTGCTCTATTTTTATGGTTCTTGCATTCTGTTTTTCTATATGACCACTCTTGAAGTCACTCACACCATTTCAACACTGGGTCTTGTCTATTCACCAACCTAAACTGTTTTTGGTATGGTCTTTTCACACTTATGATACAGATTAACATTTCCAGAGTATGGCAAATTGATTGATTTATAGCTGTCTCTAATCTGTATCGATCGGATCCACATTACTGAATGAATTATGTTCCATTATGTGTTTTGTCAGTATTTATCATTTCTATTTGGAACAATAATAATGAGTATTTTTTTATCTAACCATGGCTGTGTCTTTGTGTTAATGCGCATATAATACATGTTTCTACTTGGATTTGTTTTTCATTCCAACCCACTGGCCAATAGCTTAAACCATTTCACTACAGTAGCACTCGAGGTATCAGCACTTAGCGGCAGGTTTCTCCTTTGTGATATATGCGCCCTGTGCTGGACCAACCAAGATCTCTTTGCCGCCTAGTGCTTCGTCAAATAAGCCCTGTGATGAAAGGTTTTGTTATTGATATATATGATTGTCTGATTTCAGAGGAAAGACCTGAGAATTATGTGCCACTGTGTTTACTTTCCTTGGTGAACAGGAGCCCAGATTACTTTCAAATCAATGCAAATGAGGTTCGCACGGGCGTATACCATTGCAGTAGCGAGCAAACACAAACCCTCAGTGTCCACAATGAGGAGCAAAACAGTGACTCACAACGGCCGTGTGTATTGAGTAAACAATAATGGCTGCAGCTCATACCAAGAAAGCCTCAGAAATAAACTTTTAATCTCAATTTTGCTTTCTTTGGTATGTCCAGCCATATTGACTGCAACCTTTATTGCAAGATTTACTAACTAGGCTATTACTCATCTGGTGGGATTGTGCAATAAACACTTTTCTTTTCATCAGGTTATAGGCAGGTTTGCTTTAGCTTTACAAGGTAATGAATATGACTCGGACAGAACTGTAGAAGCATGGCAAATCTTCACAGGATGTGTGCCTAGAATTCCCTAGCTGTTGTAGGCCCTAGACCCACCGCCCAGTGTGGCTTGGTCCTGTCGGCCTAGCCATTTTCAACCTTGTCAGTCATAATTCTATTTCAATTTTTTGTTGACACCATTTTAACATATGCAGCAATTTCACATTTAAAATCTGTTTTTCGCCTGCTTCCTCTTGCGAAAGAGAGGCCAATCCCAGGGATTAGAGGTGGGTGAGCCAGTGTTATAGTGTGATATAGAATGCACAGTATGTAACAGGTGTACGTGTTGCCAATTTAGAATGTGTCGCTCTACGGTCAGTCTGTAGAAGTTGCCCTTTGAGTGCTGTTGCGCTCCGGGGGCTTTACAATAAAACTCGATAATCAGTATTACTCGCTTCAGTCACTTTATTACATTTGGCGATGAGTATACCTATGCTCAAATAGAAGCCCCCGGAGTTCCCCCAAATGTCACGCCAACGAGGAAGTGTGTATGAGTGATCAGTGTCCTGTAAACACTGTGGAGACGGATGAAAAAGAGATTGGCCCTCATTCCGAGGTAGGTGCTACTCATGGCGCTATTAGCGCCATGACTAGCACCAATACCGGAACCGCCACCGACTTGGTGGTATGGGGACTTAGCGGTCTATTCCGACCTTTGCCAGACCGGTAAGTCCCCATTTGAAAAGCCATTCCCCATTCCCATTTGAGCCCCCATAGGGCTCAAGGGGAAGGGGGAAGGCGTCAATAACGGTACCGCAAATTGCGGTACCGTTATTGACCCGGTATCCCGTTGCGGGACCCGTACATAATGCCTGGTAAATAACACCTGGTTTTACCAGGCGTTAAGGGAGGGACTTGCAAAGGGACCTCGGAAATGGGCGCAAAGGGATTACCGGCACCAGTGTCCAGGTCGTAATGACCCCCATTGAGTATGCCCACAGCCAGTCGGGGTGAAAGCAACCTACAAGATACTGAAATACTTCAGTAAAGCTATTTATAAGAGAAGTACTAGCCTGCAGCAAGACGCACGGACACTGCGTTTTCCGAACTGCAACAGCCTCAAGGTATTAAAGTAAAGAACCCTACAACGTGCTATGACATAACGGCCATTTTGGAAGAAGGTACAATATTGTTATGAAGTAACTATAGTAACGCTGATCATACACGCGTCTGCCTTCATATTGAAGCGTTTCGCACAAGACATGGAGCAGGTTGTGCGGAGTGCTTCAGAAAACATTTGCCACGTCTGCATTACTAATACCAGCTGCACAGAGAACAACGAACGCACATATCCTGGGCAAATATAAATGTTGGCCAATGTTGACTGATTTTTTTTGGATAAGTTGAAAAGGGACCTTGCGCTGCAGCGTGCTGATCATATGTGCTTGAGCCTACACTTAAGCAACGCTAAGGCAGACATTGAAAAGAAAAGTGAAAGCATAATAAAGAACTAGTGGTAAAAAAAAAAAGAGCAGAGACAAGTGTGTTGGGTCACATCAGATAAATAGCAACCTAAAAGACATTCTGAACCATAAGTGATACCCTTCACATCACTTGGTGCCTATCTGTAGAACCATACTCACACAGTATAAGCTGGAGAGAACAATCACAGTGTGAATATATAATACTGCACCATGCAGCATATCTCAGCACCTGTACAATTTCTTCCATGCCTGGGTAATCCTACGTGTCCATGGGAGCAGAGGATTGATGGCTCCCAGGTGTATCTGAGGGCTATCGGTGGCAACAAATATAATGATGACCTCAAGGAAGCCACATTGCTAAACTGTGTTGGAGCTGAGGTGATGAGGATTTTTAGAACTCTTCCAGAATTGGATGACACAGAGGGTGGTTCTGGGGACATTAACCGCAAATTTGAAAATGCTTTAGGGAAACTTGCCAAGCACTTTGGCAATAAGACTAACATGGTACTAGAAAGGTACAGATTTTTTTCCCCGACGACAATTGAAGAGTGAGTCAATTGATGCGTATATGGCAACTCTCTGGGGACTTATGTCCACGTGCAACTTCACAGGGGTAGGAGAAGAATATTTGAGGGACCAACTTGTATTGAATGTTGCCGACTCACACATTCAACAGAGGCTCTGGCAAACAATCAATCATTGGAACAGGCAATGGAGATAGCCAGGAGCATAGAACTGGGCGATTGTTGCATGAAAGAAAGATATGAAAGGATGGAGGATAAGGAAATCAAGCTTATTCATGAGAAACCCAAGGATGAATTGGAGGAGTCCTTAATGTCAATGGTGAGAAAAAATGTCCACCAACAATTCAAGGGCAAATTCCAGAAGGGGCAGAGACACAGGATATGGCAACCAGTATGGTGGCCAGTTTCAGAACAGTTGTCAAAAATGTGGATGGTATAGGCACAATGACAGCGACAAAGAATGTCCTGCGGCAGCGATAGAGTGCTATAAGTGTGGACATATAGGGCACTTTGCTAAAGTCTGCAAAAATATATGAGGTAGAATGGGCAGAGGCAACAGGTACTCCTCCAACAGAATGCCAAGAGGCTCTGTGAGAGCCATTGAAGAGGATAATAGTCAAGACAACATGCTGTTTGTCAATTGTGAAAAGGCACATGTGCAGATACTCACTGTTTCGTCTATAAAACCATCTAGAGGGCCTTGGGTAAATATGCAGATAAATGGTATATCCATACCCATCATGATGGATACCGGATCCCCGTACACCATGGTGGATGTCAAGACTTTTGTTGAGGTGCTATCTGGCAAGATGCAGGAGATAGAGTGTACTGGGGTGAGAGCAACGGGATATGGAAGACCCCCATTGATATAATTGGCTGCACATGGATCAAGTTGAAGTTCCAAGATAGAGAGACATACTGTAGATTGTACATAGCCAAAGATGGTTCGTCTGTAGTAGGTTGGGAGGAACGAGCTGCCCTGCGAGTTAGAATACACCCGGGAGAAGATGTGCCGGTCCTGAGTGTATTGAAAGATCATAGTGACATCAAAGCTGCACTAGTCAAACAATTTCCCCAAGTGTTCAGTAAAAATATTGGACTCTTAAAAGGTTTCCAGCACAGAATAGTTCTCAAGAAGGGCGCCATGCCCGTAGCACACAAAGTTCGAGGTGTCCCAATTGGCACAAAAGAGGCACTGAGATGAGAACTTGCACGGCTTTGCGAACAAAACATAATAGAGCCCATAGAAAGCTAAGAGTGGCTCGCCCCAATAGTATTGGTGAAGAAACCTGAAGGCACAATAAGGATATGCATGGACTTGCGAGACCTCAATAGAAATATTTGGATAGATAGACATCCCCTTGCTAACATAAGTGAATTACTAACAACAATGAAACCAGCCAAGTTTTTTAGCACTTTAGATCTGTCTTCGGCTTATCATCAGATTGCTTTGGAAGAGGGGTCCAAGAATCTCACGTCATTCATCACTCCTTTGGGAGCGTTCAGATTTAAGAGAATGCTGTTTGGCCTTGCCTCAGCCACAGCGGTGTTCTAGAGGCTGATGCCGCATCTGTTTGGGGGCCTGGATGGTGTACACTGTTTCCAAGACAACATTCTAATTTCTGCCAGCGTAGAGGAAGAACATGATCCCAAACTAATGGGATTTTTGCAAGTAATTTGAAAAAGTGGTTTGACGTTGAAGATGGAAAAGTGTAAAATCAAATGCGACAAACGTATATCTGGGACACTCAATTGATGCCTGGGGTGTTAGTCCCAAGGAAGAATTAATGAATACCATTTTGGGCATAGCCGAACCAAATACTAAAGATCCGTTAAAAAGCTTCTTAGGAATGACAGAATATTATTCCAAATTTGTAGAGGAATATACCAATAAAACCAGGAACATGAGGGATCTCATGAAAGTCAGCAAAATATATATGGTCAAAAGAATGCAAGAATGAATTTTAACAAATAAAGATCGCCATCAATCAAGCACCATCATTAGGGATGTTTGATTGCAAAGCAAAAACAATGATCTTGGTAGATGCAAGTAAAGTTAGGTTGGGAGGAGCGATGGAACAACTCCAGAACAAGAATATGGTATCCATTGCTTTTGCATCAAAGGTTCTGGGATGCATTGAATTACTCCACTATCGAGAGGGAAGCTCGAGGAGTGAAATGGATCTTGGAACATTTTAGGAACCTAATATGGAGTTTACCCGTCATTCTCAAGACTGATCACAAACCTCTGGTCCATGTTCTACAGTCTAAGTCGCCTCATTTAGTATCACCGAGAATTAGGAGATGGTTTCTAGATATAATGCAGTATAATCTCCACATTTGTCATACGCCAGGCACCCAAAACCAGGTTGCTGATTGTTTTTCTAGATTGCCAATTGACCAGGGAATAGAGATCAAGTCAATTAAGGAAGATATTATAGCCACTGTGAATCCAGGAATTGCCAAAGAAGAATTGAAAAACATGGTTGATACAGATCCAGAACAAATGGAAATAAGGAAAGCCATAGCTTGTGATTGGAAGGAATATGAACAAACTCTGCAAGGTTTTATGCAGATTAATGAGGAATTATCCATGGATCAAAAACACATGTACAAAGGGGATCGCATAATTCCTCCTGTGCAAGCAAGAGAAAAAATACTTGCCTTGGCGCATGAAGGACATTTGGGAAGGGGTTTGACTAAGAAGAGAGTGAGGAGTAATTATTGGTGGTTGAATATGTGGAGAGAGGCAGAAGAAACAGTTAAAAATTGTACTGCATGTGCCATAAGTGATAAGCCTAAGATTATGAGAAAAACACCACTACAACCTGTTGAGGTTCCTGGCAGTGTATGGTCTAAATTGGCAATCGATGTCATGGGGCCACATGAAAATCTAGACCCAGTTAAAATTTACATCGTAGTCCTTGTAGACTACACTTCGAAGTGAGTGGAGTGGGGGTGTCTGAAGGAAGTGTTACTACTGAAAAGATTGTAAAATTCCTAACTGAGGTCTTCAACAGAGAGGGGGATCCCAACGAATTGGTGTCTGATAATGGGTCTCAAATCACTTTGTTGGAATTTCAGGGATTTTTGAGAGACAGAGTTATAGACCATATAAAAACCTCGCTATACCACCCAATTGCCAATGGACTAGTAGAAAGAATGAATACATTTGCAAAGAGTGTGATTCAGTTGGCAACATTTTATTCTCTTCCATGGGGAGAAACGCTCAAAGAAGCCTTGTGTGCTTATAGATTTACACCACATTCTACCACGGAGGTTGAACCTTTCACCTTGATGTGTGGCAGAGTAGCTTCAAATTGATTGAGACCTGCCTGGATGTTTATGGACACAGGAGAGGCAAAATTGGACACTGACCAAATACTAAGGAGTGTAAAAGAAAAGCAAATGAAATACAAGTAATACTATGATCACAGGAATGGTGTGAAGGAAAAGAGCATCAAAGGAGGAGATTGGATATGCATCAGAGAACCCAGGAAAGCACCCAAAGCAGAATCCAGATTTGGATCTCCACAGAGAGTTACGAGCTGTCAAGGCAAATCACTGGTGTTGGAAGATGGAAAAAGATGGTCTGTGGATGATGTGGTGAGAACAGAGAATGATTTGAACAGACCAAGCACAAGCAAAGAGATCAACATAGTGCCTTTTGGTCATTTGGACAATGAGAGTTCCAAGTGTGGTAACACTGAAGGGAATGGTAATACAAGAGTGTTCAATCACATGAACAAGGATGCTGCATTTAGTCACCTGAATGGTAGAAGAGAAGTCATAGACCAGGGTCTATCAAAAAGGAACCGAAAAATAATCCAGGATTTCAGCGACTATGTTTACTACTAGTGACCAATCCTTTTGGTCCCATGTATCCTTTTACATATCTAAATTAATTTTCATTGCTTTTGTTCTTTTTCCTCTTTCTTCCTTTCCTTGCCAAATCTTCTTCACTTTCCTTTTTCCAAATCTTTCCTTATTTTGCATAAGGAGGGAAGATGTTATAGTGTGATATAGAATGCACAGTATGGAACACGTGTACGTATTGCCAATCTAGAATGTGGAGCTCTACGGTCAGTCTGTAGAAGTTGCCCTTTGAGTGCTGTTGCGCTCCGGGGGCTTTACAATAAAACTCCATAATCAGTATAATACTCACATCAGTCACTTCATTACGGACAGGCAGTGCATGGGTTAAGTAGCTAGTTTAAGCTCGACTAGAGTTTCACGCCATTGGGCCCTAAAAACAGGAGTTGAGCGGAGTCTGCAGACGCGTGAATGTTTACAAGATTTTGCCTGGTGGAATATGGATGTTGTCTGCATGGTGTCCTGTTCTGCTCAGCATGTCTGCAGTACAGTCACCGCTCGTTCACCCATAGAAAATGCTGGTGGCAAGGAGTCGCCAGGACACTATGGAGCTTCTTAACACCTCTCATTGTTGGCTGCAGTGCAGATAAAAGGGGGAGCACTTTGGCAGCAGAACCAGAGCAAAAAGTGAGAATTTTATGACCCATTTGTATCTGTGTGACCTCCCCCCCACCACTCCCCCGTCCCTCCCCATAACTCTAATCTGTCATCCTTCCCCTAGCCGCTCACCCGCCCTAGCACCCAGGCAATCTGTGCCTTCTTACAAGACTCGCTCATAGCGTTTGCTGTTTGTGTATACATTAACATTCGTCACATCTCGTCTGCATTCTGAATGACTGTTTCACACAAGGACCACAGGCAGGTGACCTTGTTCATGTTTATTTTCTTGCTTTATATTTAATTCTTGAAATTACACCAAGCGGAAGCACCAAGCGGAAGTATCTGTGAAGTACCTCTTGACCTTGCAGGCTGCCAGAGTGAACAGAGACTGACCGCATTCAAATTGGACATTTCTGAAGTATGTTGTGGCGAAGCCTTGTCAAATATGATTAAAGACTTTCTCATCATCTATTTGTATTCTATCCTAATTTAACATTTCATTTGCCTTTAGAACTGGGTAACAAAGCTGCAAAACAGCGCTTCACCTGAAGCCACACCCACTTTTGGCACACGCCAATTTAAACATCTGTGTGCACGCACCAGAGCACGTGCACCAAGCGGAAGTTCCTGTGAAGTACCTCTTGACCTCTTTGCCTCGGGGCCAGGGGTCTACGGGATTCACGGTTCTTTCCGCAGACAGTAGCAAAAAAGATGAAACCTCGCACTCTGGAAACCAGCATGCCCCTAGCGATGGGCTCCCAGGCGGTCAGAGGCGAAAGAATCCTATTAACTCCTGTGCCACGGCAACGCGCGGTGAGCATGACATCTCCACCCCTCGTTCGCAGAAGCTGAATGAAAGAGGTATGGCCTCTCCGAATCTTGGGAATTGTAAAGATATTCGTATATTTTGGAAAGAGGCCAGAGAAAAGACTATAGCTAGTGTTGGTTTGGGGTCGGGGCAGTTGCAAACTGAACAAGCAGGCCCAAGTGTCATGCTCACCTCAATGACATCAAGCACAACACAGAAAACACGGGAGTCAAACCAACTTCCCCCTGACATCACAACACTTACAATCTCTGAGCCCCAGGCCGACCCAATATCAATCACTGAAGGAACATCGATTTCAGATAGTGCACTTTTAACGGCAATCCACATTAGTGAAACGCAAAATGGAAAGTTACTTGAAATAACATTGCATGCCATGAATATGGCAATCTAAGCGTTAGGTAAACTGTACGAGTCTATTGACTCCAAAGTTTCCAAACACTCAACTAACATGGAAGACATGCGAATCTGGCAGGAAACCTTTGAACAACAACTCACTGCCAGACTCCTGTCTTTTGCTTCAGCCAAAAAATCAAAAGTACCTGGGGTAGCGGTGGCGTGCCAAACAAGCGAAAGCTAGTGATCCACAAGTGGCAGCCAAGCTTAAAAAGGCAATGGCATCATTACCGTATATCGAAAAAGTTATATGAGACAACGGAGCCGATCCAGGCCCCGACAAATAAAAAGCTCTCGGTAGAATTGGCAAGTAGCACAACTCAGGGTGCACCTCCAAAAATGGATTATAACATCTTCAATGCAGGAAAAACGGGTATACATATAGAAAATGCCACAAATAAGCCTGTCAAAAATGCAAAGAAAGAAAGGAGTGGGGTGACAACGAGCACTAAGCAGTTTTTCAAAGCTATTAACTTACCTCAAAGTGCAACCACCACATCTCAAGCAATTAAAAAAAAATACAAACAACAAGCACTAGTAGAAGAGAACAAAAGTCAGACAAAAGTCATGGTTAACCAGCTAACATACGCTCCATTAGATGATTTACTGCAGCACATAGACAAAGGCAATTAAGAGCTTCACTCGAAAATAAATAAACAAATGGAAAAAAGTGTAAAACCTGATTGCCCCAAGGCAGGAGCGATAGCACTGGCACAATCCCGAGACCTAGAAGCAATGAATCAACATAGACTGGAGATACGGAAAGCTGTGGATGCTTACATGGCTGGTCATAGAGTCCCAGAATCGAATAAACCGGGTGAAGCGAAAGAGCAGCAGAAGTTGACCACCAAGAGAGATATAAGCTCAGAACTATGACGGTGCAGGTAGGGCTTGCGAGGGTGAAGGAGAGTCTAGCCATGATATACATAGTGGTGTAGTACCTCCAAGCCCTTGTAGCTCGCCCTTAGCACCGGCATTAGCGCCGATCATCCAACAGGCAGCCAAAGCAGGGAACAATGACTATGTAACTAGCAGTCCAAACACGACAGCTGAAGTCTTACACCAAATAGAATCGGTATTAAGATCCATTGAAGCCAGTCCCAATCCCACAATCTTGAATAAGCCACAAGTGGAGGAAAGGAAAAATAAAAGAATTGAAAAATCAAACCTTGCCTCCAAACTAGAACCAAAACGCCTGGCAACATATTCCTTGACATTAGCGTGCCGTCCTCATCCGGGTGTACAATATGATCTAAATAGGAGATCGGTAATGGACATATTCTCAGAGATAACACAATTGGAGGATATAACATCCTCTGATCTAGATTGTGTAGAATTTACTAAAGATGGAAAGCTCAACTCAGTGCGACTTTGGCTAAACTCCCGAGTGATTCAAAATGTAATATGGTCATCAAAAAAGGCACTATATGACCTGGGATTTGAATTAAGTCAGGAACTAACTACCGATATAAGGCAAAGTGCTGAACGGGGCCAGGAGAATGACCATAGGGGGAATGTAGCTCAAGAGAAGGGGGAAAAAAATCAGACAACAAGTGCCTAACACCTGTCAATGTAAATGCTCTCAGAAGTCACGATAACTAGACAGATTAAACCAAAAAAACATAGCCACATTCGAGTTGGAACACAACAGGGTTTACCCATTTACTCAACAATGATAACAGTAATTTGGGAGCCAGTGATGTGATATATTACTACAAGAGACGTGGCTAACGTCAGTCCCGGTATGGGATATTCATGACATCTATTTAAACCCTGCAATTAAACATTCCTCTGAAAGACCATCCCCGGGGCTTCTAATCTCCATTAAAACAACGAAGGCAACATCGTCAGAATTATGGGCAATGCCAAACAACCATATGCTAATGGTGAAGGTGGTCATTGGGGAAGTTGGCTATGCAATCCTTAATATATATTGGAATAGCATGGCAATAACAGAAACCAAATTCTATCAAGACTTGATAATGCTCTTAGACTTAGTAGAAATTGATACCACGGTGTCCCACTTAGTAATGGCAGGTGACCTTAACATCAACTGTTGAGAAAGTAAAACTCAAGGAGATAAACTTAAAACACACAGATGTAACTTGTTTACTAAACATCGAAGCCTCCATAGGCTTAATGGTGCATTTAAAACCAATATACCCCCTCACGCCACATGGAAACGCGGGAGAAACCACTCTGTAATCGACTACATATACGTAAATGACAATTTACTTCCTGCTGTGCTAGGTTTTGAGGTGCAGAACTCAGAAAAAAGTGACCACAATATTCTGGCAATGACCTGGGAGAATGAACATCAGAAGCCATTATGCTATAACACTCAGCAAAGAAACCATCTACGTGTTAATCCTGGGATGAATCGCCTTCGATGGTCTGAGGAGGATTTACAGCATTTTAACACATTTCTGACAAATTCGTACACTGAAGAAGCTGGGAGTAGGGGCTATCTGGGAACAGAATATAGCAACACAATGCAACTCTTCCAGCAACCTAAATAAACGTATGTTAAATCAATAGTCAAACCACATCTACATTCATTTGATGTGGAGCTGAAATGGAGGAAAAGATTATACCGAGCCGAAGTGAGGCATATAGCTCTTAATCCTCCTGATCAGAAGGCATTTCAACTAAGGAAGATCAGAAATCAGTATGTAAGTTGGGTAAGGCAACATCGAGCCCAATTGTATCAGAATGATGGTGCCAATATGCTGAGGATTCTGGCTACTAAAAACACAGCAAAAATGAGGTTGATCATTAATCAAGTGACGTCAGGCTCACAGATTGCAATTCAAGCTAATGCAGTCGATGAACAAAAATGGGTACAACATTTCACAGAGCTTTATGCTGCACCACGAGGTAGTGAATGTTTAGAGGGAATAAGTCTATGCAAATGTTCCACTTGGAATTTGATCAAGATGATATATGGCATTTGATTAAAACAGCAAGCAATTCAAAGGCGTCGGGCCCGAATGGGTTATCTAACTACCAATTGAAATCGCAGCGAGAGCTTTGGGCGTCTATTAAATAAAATATTTTCAGCCATAAATCAAGAGCAAGTTAAACCAAATGTTGGACTCGTGCCATAACAGTGCCCTTATTTAAAAAGGGACACGACCAGTTAACGACCCATTTCATTGCTCGATGTCCCTAGCAAAATCTATGGGAGACTATTGTTTAAAGAACTAAATAAATGTGTCACGGTCCGGCATCTAAAAGATCCATTCCAAGCAGGATTTGTGTCTGGGTTGGGAACAGTCCCAAATATTTTATGCTTAAATTAAACTTGATAAAACTACCAAAGACTTGGTTATCTCCCCTTAAAAAAACATCCAGTACATCATTTGGAACAACCACCAGGATGCCTTTTTTGTGAAGACGAAACTCTGGTTCACTAACTACAATTTCATGCTTTGTGTGTTTCTCTGTACATAATTGCTGCACAATTATTCTGCTTTTATGTACATGCTTCAGCAAATTTATGATCATGTTTTGCGAAATTTAAATTGTGGCTTCAGTCTGCTCTTTATTTGTTCTCTTTTCTACATGTTTGCCAACTGTTAGGCAAGTGTTGTTCAAAAAAAACTATTTAAACACTATGGGAAATTAAACCGAGATCGTTTGTGGCATTAGCTGAATAAATAAGCCAATAGTCACCTGCGACATTCTTTTTTGTATCCCTGCACTTAAACAACTAGGAGTACTTAGCGTGCGAAATGTGAAAATCTTTGCAGAAAATAGAAATGTAAAGAACAATTGTTAGAAATATATGTGGCAGGACGCCACCCCTTTGTTTCAAATCCCTACAGCTCTTAAGTCCTACCACTTCCTTTGAGCAGTCCCTCCAGTTACGTAAACTTGATAAAACAGCAATATGCAGGAAAGGGCCAACCATTATACCTGGCATTCATCGACTTCCAGGCAGCATTTGATTCAATTGATAGAACAATGTATACAACAAATTGAAAAAAACACAAGTGTCTGGCATCAATATTAACTTTAGTTATGTTACTCCATACGAACACCACGATGCAAGAACGTCTAACTTATGAGGGCCACCTGTCAGCAATAATAGTCATCATGAGAGGTCTGAAGCAAGTATATTCACTTGCATCATTTCTGTTTAACTTTTTCATACTTGATATGGGTGACATATTTACTAACATAATCTGTGATGCACCGAAGCTAGGCAATCAAAAAATAAGACACTTACCATATGCCGATGATTTGGTAATTATGTCATAAACTCCTAGTGGGCTGCAAAATATGTTACAAGCTTTAGATGCATACACTAAAAAGAATAATATGATTATAAATATCAATCAATCGCTGTTGGTAGTATGCAAGCCCAGCATAATTCAAAAAAGAAACCAACAATGCCCTTGGAGAATACAAAACACAAGTTTGACTATGGTTGACCATTACAAATACCTAGGTATTATGTTCTGAAATTACAAATAATCAGGTGCACCACAGATTAGAACTAGAATCCAAATTACGAGCTTTAACATCACAAGCTAAAATATTAGCATGTAAATTTCGGAAATGTTCACTCAAGCATGTCTTATCCTTTTAACAGATAAAAGTAACACAAATTTTAATATACGGCATGGAGGCCTTCTGCGTTGTAAAAAAAGAGGAGTGGAACAAACTAGAATCCAGCTTTTGGAAGAAAGTATTGAATTTATCCAACTGCACTCCGTTGCCCATGATCCGATATGAACTGCGGTCACTCTCTCTGTATTCTCAACTTTTGTGGAAAATATGTTCCTTGTTACGCAAATGTCTATTGAGCACTCAAATGCATAACGTACTAAGTATAGTAGCTAAACATCTGTTGTCAAATTCCAACACATTATCAAAAACTTGGTGTAAAATAACATACAATGCCATGACAGAGGCATCCATTGATTTAGAATTGTTAATGAATAACCCTGGGTGAGCCAAAATTAAACTCTTCCAATTTGATTGGATACAGAACTTGGAGACCTGTGCCTGATACAAAGATTTTGATTCAACATTGTTTGGGATGAAAAGATATAGACAAATGGCTGAATATCTGATTAAATGTCCCTCGCCACACATCCGATGTCAGTATATGCGTTTTAGGCTCATTCTGTGGCACACGTGTGATATATTAGTGCGAAGGAAAACAATTTCTAAAAATCTAAGGCATTGCAGGCATTGTCTAAATGAATGTGAGCCTGAAACGCTGAAACACTTATTGGTGCGATGTCCTACTCTCAATGTGACTCGCAATTTTTCCGAAATGTGTTTGACTTTACAGTACACCTAAATCAACAGAAAATTTGGCAATTGGTTTTCTCATGCCCAAGAATAGCGGTAAAAGTGGCAATTGTCCACTTTTTAGAAATCACTGTCCCTGACCATAGCTAGAGCAGGAATGTTGAAAGTGAGTAATAATGCTTTAAATCTATTACAATGTAATATCAAGACATGTCTGAAGTGGTTTTTTAAGTTGATTTCAGATTACAATGTAATCTCAATTTTAAGATTGAATTTTAAGTGCTAATTTTATTAATAGCTCAATTGTAAATGAAATGTATTGTAATGAAATGAATGTTAGGTTTATATGTATAAAATATTTGAAAAGTTGTTATACAACTAAACAAATTTAAAAAAAAAAGAAATTACATTTGGAAAACTCGTTTAGTTTTAAGGTCCAAGTGTCCCTTTTCAGCTTTGCACAACCTTATGGCGAGCCTTCTGTTGGGATTGTTTTTTTTTGTTGTATGTATCACATTTCGCTGGGCTGCACTGTGGTTACTAAGGCTCCTCAGACCTATGGGGAAATCAGTATACAGTCTTTTAGGGTGATGGTAACCTTATATCTTGCGCCCTCAGCTGGTTTCTTGTATAACAAATAAAGAGAAAAAATTGTTTTGTTTTGATTCGTTTGTTGTTTTATTTTGAGTTCTTATT
Organism: Ambystoma mexicanum; assembly: GCF_040938575.1. Taxonomy (NCBI): domain Eukaryota; kingdom Metazoa; phylum Chordata; class Amphibia; order Caudata; family Ambystomatidae; genus Ambystoma; species Ambystoma mexicanum. Next base: position 294,306,745 of record NC_090922.1, read on the forward strand.
TCTAATTCGAGATATATCCATACACCCTCGACACATGTTTCACTGTCTTTTTAAATCACACAGTTCTTCAGGAGGGAAAGGAAACCTCTTATTGGCTTAATAATTTTTGTACATTGTCTGAAAAACAAAATATAGTTTCACTATTAAACTTTCTTTTTCATTCTGAGCAACAAAAAATACATTTCCAGATTAATCACCAAAGGGCTATGTGTTTTCTGTTATGGTATGCAGACATTTTGAAATGCATTGGTTTTAAGCAGGGAAGTAAAATTGGATTCAAATGGCCGTGAGTAATTTAATACAGTAATAACATTACAAGCACTCACTTTTTGGTGTATTCTTTAAAGATGGAATTGCATGAGGTATTTGTCTTTTTTCCTTTGTGATGTTTATTTTCCCTTTCTTTCTGCTTGATGCACAGCTTTAAGATTGTGAGTTGAGTGGAAGCGGGAGAAGACTTTTTAATTTGCAGCTTATGATTGGCTTTCTAAGAGATCTTAGCTTCCTGACTTCCTTATATCTTCTATGTGATTATACCAGGATACGGAGGAATCGCTTTGCTTAACTGTGTGGATTGGAGATTTCTCTTTTTTCTAATGATCCTTTCCGATGTCGGATCATCACGGCTTGATAACCTGTGTTAAGAGAGTTTCCTCTTCTGTATTTAGTTTCATTACATGTCACGGTCACGTGATTTGTTATCACGTGACCGCTGGTCCTCCTTTTTGGTTTGGGAACTGTTTCTGTTTCTTAATTTTATTAGTTTAGTTTCGCTTCTTCATATTATATTCTAGACCAATACTACTTTCAATTCACATTCTAAATGTGTATGGGTTGTAGAATCACATTACTTACCATTTTGGATTGGGGGGCCTTACATTTTCCTAGTTTACATCCTTACGTACTTTTTAAAATCTGATTTCAGTTAGATACTGGTCATAAAGTGTGCACAATTCTTTGGTGATTAATCTAAACGTTTTTCATTCTATTTGCATCTATGTAAATACAAACATTTTACTACTTTTTACAAACATTTCAGTCTTTGTTTCTAACGTTCAATTTTTCTCTGGCTGAACGGCTTTTGATATAGTCACATTAAAGAAGACAAATCGGTTCCTCATCTGTGTTTAGACCCGTATGGCTACTGTCTAGAGTACATATCCAAAATGCTTCTCGGGATCTAAGTATTTTTTCCAAATTTCCACCTCTGTGGCTTGGTTATTCTTTCAATTCCAAAAAACTTAATTTCATTTTTGGGTTGGTTGGTGTGTTCTGCCAGGTGATGGTATCCTAGTGGGTATCTCATCTTGTTGATGGCTCCAAAATGTTCTTGAATTCTTGTTTTCAGTTTCCTCATTGTGCTGCCTGCATAGATTTTATTGCATATGCATTTTATTGCATATATTTGCAATGTATGAAATACTTAATTTTGTGTTGCTTTCCATTTGGCAAATTAATAGTCTGTTTTCCATTTTCTGAATACAGGCAATTTATGCATGTTCCACATCTAAAGTTTCCTTTCTGGGGTTCTCTGTCCCATAATTGTGTTAGTCCTTCTTTTGGTGTTCTTGATGAGAAGTGCGAATAGCTCAAAATGTCTTTTAAACTCTTTGCTTTTTTGAAGGTGATGTTTACATCCTCTTCAATGTATCCTATTATGTATTGATCCATTTGTAGGATGTGCCAATTTCTCTTAAGGATTTCTTGAATTTGTTTGGCATTTGAGCTGTATGAGTTTTTGTTGTTGATTGTCTTTTCTTTATATGTTTGTTTGCTAGGAGTTCGGCTCTTGGTCTTTTCTTCGTTTTTTTGTAGGTCTTATTCAGATGTTTGTTTTTATAGCTCTTTCTTTGAATTTTTGTATTGACTTTTTAGCATGTTGTTCATATTATTGTGATTCAGAACAGTTCCTTTTTATTCTCAACATCTAACCATACGCTATGTTTTTTTTATAACATGTTGTGGATGATGACTTCCAGCATGTAGAATTGTATTTCCTGCAGTTGGTTTTACGTACAGAGTGGTTGATATTCTTCCATTTTATATACAGAGTTCCAAATTCAAGAATTGTATTGAGTTTGTACTTTGATTCATTGTGGAAATTGTGTAGGTTGATATTACTTTGCACTGCTGTATTTATGTAGTCTTCCCTGGAGAAACCAAAGTTAAAATCCATTAGTTTCCTTAACATAATGATTGATCTATTTGTCTGTGTAAAGGATCGCTATGAGCCGGCGTTAGGTTAACAAAAATTCGTCTTTATTGACTTCAAAAAATGGAAACAAAAAAATTAAGATGGGTATAAAACCCTGTCTTGGGTCCAAAATTCGTTACCAGCAGGTTTACTTAGAGAATAAGGAAAAAAACGTAGTTTAGCCTTCGTATGCCCAATGGAACCTCTCTGCTGCTTCCTCACACTTTGCTGACCTCTGCAACCGAAAGGAAACAAATCTGTCAGTTTTTCCTTATTTCCTCCCTTATATAGGGGCTTGGACCTCTCCACCCAATCAGGATGCTTCCCCGCCCGAAAGCTTGAAAAGCCCCTCCAAGCCCTGCCCCCTTCCTTGAAGGATCCTGATCGCCATAATGGTGCCCGCACTGGTGCCTTGTGGAGAACGTAAGTTCTGTGTTACAATAATGCTGTCTTCTACAGTTTTCTGTGAGGAATTGTTTTGTTTACTAACACGCTCGTATGGTGTTCTGTTCCTGTCATTATAACTGCGGCTTCACTTCGGAAGAAACTTGCTGCCTTTAATGTGAAAACAGCTTAAATGAGTAATTTCTTTTCCCGCGGCTGCCTGAGCCGGTGCTGACTTCGGAAGGATCTTGCTGCCTTTGATGTGCAAACTATTTACATGAGTCATTTCTTTTCCAGCAGCTGCCTGAGCCTGTGCTTTTATGAAGTCTGTAATCTTACGGCCGCGTCCGAGAATATCAGGGCATGGGTGTGTTTCAGTTTCGGGTTCCAGCACTGTTTTATTTTCTGTCTCCTGTCCCCACCAACCCTCCTTCGGGTATTCTGTGCCCGGAGCTTCAGTCAGGTTGTCACAGTCTGGTTAGTTCATAATGCGATTTGTGCACTTTTTACATCTCTACAAAACAGAGGATATCTTGTTCAGTGTCCAAAGTGCAGACCAAGTTCAAATCTCAGCTTCATCTGACAACTAGTGTCTGTGAGTGTGAGCAGGCCGTTTTTTCTTACTGTGCCGTTCATGTCAAAATTGGGATGCCAGTTAATGGTGTTGTGTGGGTGGGATGCAGGATGCAGGAGGCTAGTTATGGGTTTTGTGGTGTGGGAAGGTATGGTGCCAAGTATGTGGTGTAAAAGGACGGAAGGCAGGACATACGGCATGTCTTTTGCAGACTCACCTCCTGATTGGTTTTTAGAGTCAGGACAGACTCCATAGCTCGGTTCTACCCATGAATACCCCGGCTTCCTCACATCTACCAGTGATACTGAGAGAAACCAGATCAGTGATATCTAGATGTGCTTGTGGTTTGAGTTTGGGAGCCATCATTGAAGTTTCTAGAAACTCTTTTTGATAGCATGTTTATGTGGATCTCTCACTTAGTGTTTGTTCTGAAACAAAAATGTATGCGAAGGGACTGAAGTCTGTGTTCTAGGTCGGCTGAGCCACAGTTGAACCCCTCGGGTTAACAATGAAAGTCAGCCTTTCTGATGTTTAAAATATGAATAGTTATGATTCTGGGAAGTAGTGCTCAGTCGTCTAGTGTTCTACTGCCAAAGCTTTAATAGTCTAGTGGTATTGGATTCTCCCTCTTGATCAGGTCAATGCCACCTGCTGCATACGAGAGGTCAAGCAGGGACACTATCTTAAACACCGACAGCCATTTTAAACATTGGCTGGTGAGCACAAACACATTTTCACAACTTAATGGGATTGACTGATTAAATGTGCCCCAACAAAAATACCCCAGGTACTTTTAACCTATCATGTGAAGAATAGACAATAGGTTTTAAGACAGTAATGAAATCTTTTCAGCAGTAAAGAAATATTTGGGTGTCTTCCCTGAGCATTTCAACCCAAAATTACTTCCAAGTAATTTTAACATTCTGAGCTCAGCTTCTAGCTAATTACTGACAAACTCGATCTCGATGCTCATCATTAATTCATAAATACTTTAAATAATTGATTGTCGCTGTATTTAACTTGAGATTTCAATGTACCTGTAAAGCAGTATAGAGTTCCAAATCAATTGGGGGACGTAGGAAAGTGTATTGCTAAACGAACACTTTTTCATTTTGCTCGATTGTCTCAGACAACTCTGGCTACCGGCTGTCGATGTGCCCTGCCCTGTACAACTCTGGTTCTATGTCAATTTACTGGACATAGAATGCTGTTTGTGAAATGGCAACTGGGTGAAGCATTCCTGATATTAATTTTTTTGACAGCAGGGTGCCTGGCGTGCAAGCGTGGACGCCCTTAAACTTCACTGTGTAAATTCAGTAAACGCTGAAGGTCATGTATCCATGGCAGGCTGCATTTACAATGGATCCCTATCGGGTCTGCCTCCTTTTGCTGGTACATGAAGCCGGCGGACTCCATAGGGATCCACCACATTTGCTCCGGCATGAAAATCCTTGCTGATGAAAGCGGTGAGAGTATTTGTATGGCAGAGAGGAAGGGAGCAGCGGAAATGCACACTGCGTTCTGCCCCTCCTCTCCAGCACACAAATGATTGAAAATTGAGCGGGACGTCAATGGAAGGCATAGAAGCCTTACGCATGCAAGGCTTTTGTGCCATCCATTTACGTTACACCTCTCGCAGAAAAGGAGCCCCTCGGTATTCTGTGCTCTATAAATATATAAATAATGTCTCCTTTACATTTCACATGTTTCCCCCTCCAGTCCTGCAGAGCTCTGTACAGACTTCTTGGGCCACTGTGTGGGGGCTTATCAAGACAGTAGGCCTCATTACAAGTTTGGTGGTATCCCGCCGATAAATCTGGTGGGATACCACCAAACTCTTGATAGCATTACCGGCACTTGGTCTGGCGGGATTACCACCATATTCTGAGTTCCGGTAAGGGCAGTTACTCGCCATTCCATTGAGTGCCAAAGGACTCCATGAGGGGAGTTGCCAGTATTACCAACACTGGTAATACCGGCACCAGTAATAACGGCAATTTTTGCTGGAGGGGTGCAGGAGCTACCTCCAGCTCTGAGCTAGAGGTAATTTCCGGCCACCCCACCAGCAAAGTGCTGGTAAACAGAATTACTGGCACGTTAATTCCACACTGGCAAACTCCTAAAGAGGCCGAGTGTTGTAGTCTGTTTGCATTGCTCTGTTATAACGTTCCTGTCATTCGATCAGAGTGATGCTGCCACTTAAATGAAATGGATGGATGTGAAGTGAAATCTACCAATACCGAAACGGTCTCCATTACGTGTTTAGTTTTGGCTATTAGGTGGCACTGAAAACGCTACCTATAAACCTGAAAATATTGTCAAGCAAATAAGAGCTTTAACATGAGAGCTTGAAACAGGGACTTTGGATGCACGTGTGTTGTAATGCTTTTCAATGCAGATTGGCATATGAGGATGGATACATGGTAGTTTGAACATGTGTCCCACCCATGTAACGCACATCGCTAAGTGAAATGTATAGGAATTCTCGCCCCACCCCACTCAGATTTCCTTCCAGCAATACCTCCTTTTGCACTCTTTGGCTCAATTTCTACTGTGTGGTGAATTTGTTAGCCATTTTTACTTCAAACATGGTGGCTGTCATCTGTTAATGTAAAACAAAGTAATCTTCATTGTTGCTTTTAAATATATTGACTACAGCTTTGATGTATTTTGTATTTTAGATAAACTAGTTAATGTAATATTTTCGGTTTGGTGTTAGTGTAGTGTTTGTGATGTAAGCAGCACCTGATTGGCTGATTAGTTAGTAGTACTATTAGGATGTGATTGACTGTGCCGTGTCTGTTTCTTCAAGTAAGCAATTTGTTGCTCTGTGCTTTTCCCTTGCCTCCACTGTCCCATGTTGCTGATCTCTTTGCTCGGTGCTTTTGCCTTGCGTCTACTGCCCCATGTTGCTGATCTCTTTGCTCGGTGCTTTTGCCTTGCGTCTACTGCCCCATGTTGCTGAGCTCTTTGCTTATTGTTGGTGACATTTAAATTAGGACTGGTTTGATAGCCGCATATGATTTACAGTGTTTTTTTTACATTAGGAATTGGGAGATGGGTGCGTTTGGAGACGGATTTTGTTGTATGCACTGACTGCACGCGTATTTTTAATGGTCGAGTGAGTTAGCTCCGTGACTACATGGGCAGCCACTGTTTTGTAAATGGGTATGTGTTTCATGGCAGCGCCAGCCCCATGTTTTGTGCCTCTGTTGCTTCGAGTTGCCGTCCCTTTGCTTGATCTAGTCCAGTCCATCTTTACATGTTTTCCCTGTTCCCACCAACCTGGAATGCCACCATTCTTTGATTAAGCCCCGTTTACCGTAGCAGCAGAAGTGTCTCTGGGCAGCGTGACCTTTGCCTGGATGCAGAGCATGGAGGGAAATGGAAAGTCTGGGAAAGACCTTCTTTTTCCAAGTCCAGCCGGACGCAGAGCGGATTTTTTCATAATTTGTTATTATTCTTTATTATGCAACTTTAAAGCGGCGCTGCTACCTAGATGCCTTAAACGAAAAGCACAATGCAATAAATGGAATTAAATGTGATCTAGTATTGGGTTTTCTCTTTGTAGTTGTGAGTGCACCTACTTCATAAAGCCCCTTGAGTGGGCATCCAGGAGCATGGCCGAATATGGTAGAAACACATGCCCGCCAGTGTTGTTGGTCCTCTTTTTCAGAGGAGAATTGCCTAGCGTTTGGTTGCTGGACATAAAACAGGTTAGCATACCTTGTTCTTTCACAGTAGACCGACACTCGCAATGTTGGTTGTTTATGTATTCCTTCTTCATTGTGTTTACCTCTGTGTGGTTGTGCTTGCCTGTGTGCTTCTCCCATTCACGGTCCGATTCTCCAGTTGGTGCAGCGACCATGCTAAAAAGCCCAAATCACTTCACCAAATCAGGACGCCTAGGCTCCACCAATATTCTCAAGTGGACCGGCCCGTCCCCGTAATGCATGACAGTGCACCACGTGCATTGCGCCTGTTTTGGGGCCTGACAGGCGCAATTGAGAAATCTCTGCAGCACTTTTTTAAAGTAACGACATGAACGTTATTTTACGAAAGTGCTGCCGAGACCCCTTCATATTCATCATGCATGACTGATGAATTTTTCAATTAATTCTGCTGACCCTTTCAATACGTGTTAATCCTCCCTTGTGGTTTTCAGGCTGGTTTTTGACTGATGGCCTTTTCAAGGCATTCTGACATTTCAGCGTGTTTTGGACCTGTTTTTTTTTCTTCTGTTGAACCTTTCAATATATTTTGAACCTGCCTTGTGGGGGTGAAGAGTTGTTAAAAACACATCAGGATTCAGATTTCCAAAAGCAAAAAAAAGTGAACCCAGGAGTTCTTAATCAGTAACATGTCATACTAGGATGGGATGCAGAGTAACTCTTATAGCAAATAATCAGACTGACTAAGGAGGTTGGCAAAGTCTCATCTGTTTTATTATCAATTGTCTAAAACGGGGAGTTACAGCTGACATCAATGGACGTTCGCTCAAGCTCTCAAACATTTTTCAATGGAGGTTCGCTCGAGCTCTCAAACATTTTATATAAAAAAAGGTCATACGTGACGTCATACTACCTGGCAAACAAGAAAAACCTATGGGGGTTTGTGATGGGCTTAAGGGGGAACATCTAAGTATACTTTCTATAAGGGTTCAGGTTGTGATTGGGTTTCTACAGTCAGGTGGACAATTTATGACCACCCCTAGTGGAAGTTATCTTCATCACTTATTAGATGCACGGTATATCATTGGCTCTTCAAACCATAAGGCCCTTTGTTATATGGCCTCCTACAATTGGTTGGCACGGTCGTGCCCTTCTGGAACATTTGACTCACTAGAAGCACATAAGCTAGCACTCCAGGTGCCAGTGGGCGGACTTGACCATGTCTCCCCACCCAATTAGCCCAACATCCATAATCAGACATGCAGATTGTTGGGGGTGGACCCCCAGGTCCGGCCGAGCCGCATTGGGGGCCCGCTGGAGCGAGTCCTTGGAAGGCCTAACTCCTTCCATTGGTCCTAATCAAGAACTCCAGGTCCACACAAGAGGCAAGGACTATTGCGGTTTTATTATACAAAACACCCCACAGGGATCAGAGATATGGAAGGGCATCCACAAAGCTCTCAATGGACCCTGGCTCGCAGGCAAGGTTTTGCGACAATGTGACATCGTGATTGGCGTCATCGCTGGGAACCATCTCAGAAACCTATCCCAATTTGGGATTGGTTGTCGAGTAGTAGGTCCCCTATAGAAACATATGGAAGAATTTGGTTATTGGCCTGGACAGTGTCAAATGGTATGCTTAGCCGTTCCCCCAAAATTTGTTACTTCAAATTATTTGGCGACTGGACCCTATGATTGGTTGGCGACCCTCACCATCCACCCCAAAGGTTCTTTGCCCTGATTGGGTGAGTCCTGAGCCCCGAGCCAGGGACTAACTCTGTTCTCAGGCCACGAACACCTGTGAACAATACTTTGTATACTTGTGTATCAGTAAAGTGCAACTATGTGTCTGCATCATATGGTGTGCAGCCCATAGCCATGCTGACCGTACTCCGGTTCCCAACGCAGTGTTACACCATAGCTCTAACTAAATTGTTGTAGTTATTGTCTGGACGATGGAACAGGTAACTTTTCTCAGGCTGTAATCTTGGCAGCTCCTCACCATGGTCTGATCACATGCCTGGAGACCGTAGTTGCGAGCCTAGGATATTCAATTTATTATGTACTTTGTCAGACAGCTCACCTCTCCTGCGGCAGGTTTAACAGTTCAGAAGAAGGAATGCCAATTGCATAATTACAATTTTAGCAGTGGCTCTGCTGGTGTTGCTGCATTCTTGCTGTGCCTAATCCTGTGAGACTTTTGATCCTGTGTTTAGGCTGATTGTGGCCTACTTGAGATAGGGAGCCATGGTCTGTCTTCTGCTGTACCCATGTTTGAGTTCGTCTATACGTTAGTGTGCTATGGATGTTAGGTCCTAAGAGTGCTCCTGTCATACCATGGGGTTATTTGCAAATGAGCATCAGAAAGCGTATACACACACTCTTCTTGCGTTACCACGGTGCTGTTGCAGGCCCAATGGCAAAATAATAAACATGCAGACAGTATGTATAGGTCACGGTTCTCGAACTATAGCGCTGCATATCCATATACTTAGTGCAGTTGGGTGTGTGTGCATGTCTGTGATGTGCGGATGGCACGTATGCTTCATGTCTAACGTGACTGAGTCATTGTGAGGTCTCTAATGACAAGTGACATGGGTTCTCAGTGTTTAGTCAATTCAGTCCATGTAGTCATCTCCAGCTGGTATCACTACATATAATCCCCACCAAAAATATCACCGTATATGGTTGTCTGGAACGGCCATAGTTGATATTTTTGGGGGTTTGTTTTTTTTGGGTTTTTAGGAGCAGGGGTTGCGGGGGTGTCCCCCGCAGGTTCCATGACTTAATATGGCCACATGCTGGCAATATTTTTGTGGGGATATTAACACATGAAACCCTCCAGCTCTGTCTTGAGTCTCTTCATTCAGTCTGGGTAGGATCCGTACCACTGAAGGGTTATAGGGTCTGCTCGGTGAGTATCTTTCATGGTAGTTTTCCATTGTGGGAGCAGAAGGAATGGGTGTAAGTTCATATAATCAGCAGCCATATTGTCTCAAGCGTTTCTTCTTGCTGGAGGGTCTTCTGGGACTACTCGGGGCATGTTCTGCTTTCCCCTCTTCAGTCCCCCCTCTGGTCGACTTTTCGACCACATCACCATTATCTTCTTCCTCGTCCACCAGGTGCCATACTTTCGTTATACCAGCCAGATGTGCATAGTATTTGACATGATCTTCAAACGACCAGGACATGTCGACCCACCCCCCTCAGGATTACAGTATACCCATGCTCCAATGTACTTCTTCGGATTTCTGAGGTTTTCCACCTTCATTGCAGGCAGAAAGATATCTGACACTGCAATCTGCTTCCTCAGCCTCTCTCTTTCCCTGATGATGTTGTCCGTTTGTTCTCCGTTTTCTAGTTCCATCAGTAGTTGTATCCCGACTACTTCTGCTGCCGTGTTCTTGCATCTTGCAACGCACATCTTTATCCCGAACAGTGATGCCACTCCTAGTATCAATGCTCCAACCAGTATCTTCATACTTTCTGCCAGCCAGGAGGGCATCCAGGACCAGACATATGCAAACCAGCTTTTGTCTTTCCCTGTTCCTTGTGCTTCTGCTTGTATCTTTGCATGCAGGTGGGCCAATTGGGCCACCGCGTCTGATAGGGTTCCGTTATCTTCTTGGTTGTCAGGAATGAACATGCAACAGGAGCCCCCCCCTCACACATACAGACATGCAGTACCCCAGCCAGCATTTCCAATGCGCTATGTAAGGCTGGCAAAGCAAAACGTCCCCAGCCTTGCATAGCTCAGTGAGCATGTGTGGCTGGAGTACTGTCCTGTCAAAGTGAAACAGTGTTTCCCTTTCACAGTTCAGCCAGCCTAGGAGCACTCCCTCAGCTGGAAAAAGCAGCTGAGGGAGTACTCAGTGTTTCACTTGGCTGGCTCCTCCATAATGGGTGAGCGGGCCATGGGGTTGACGAGGCCATTATGGATGAGCCGCCAGACTCGGACTGGTCTATAGTGTATTAGGGCAACGCCCATGCCAAAAACTCAAATTGCTAATGTAGGCCAGTCAAAATGGGTCACTCTTTTGGGCCAATGTGGGCCAGTTTGATAAGTTACTTCACTATGCAGCTAGTAGTTCTGACGATTGTTGCTGAATAAATATTCTTTAATATCACAATTTGCTTACATTTTAAAAAAAAAACACCCCCTTGGGTACTATTGAAACATTCTGTGCCTAAAGGAATGAATATCCATTTGCAACTGCGGGACCCTTTTTCATTGGTGCCTGAGCTGGTTTATGGTCCAGTCTGACCATGTGAGCCAGCCATGCCATATCCTGCAAACTATAAAAAAAAAAAAAAGATTTTTTTTTTATACACATTGAATGCTGGCCTCTGGTGCCCCCGCCTGCGAGGCGGCTGCACCCCCCTGGGGGGAGGGGCGGCGCGCCCCACAGTTTGAAGACCTCTGCCTTAGATTAATATGTATGGTCTTTCCCAGCCCCCTGGTTCTCCTTATAAACGTCTTGTCTCCATGGTAGATAGTTCAACGTTCTAGTTTTCGTCTCTCCTTTCTCTGGTCCTTCTGTAATGTATTGCAGACTTTCAGCTAGTTGCCAGTAATTATTCATCGTGGCCAATGTCTTGATATAATTGTCTTCATATGGGAAGGTTGCTTTGGACAATCTTAGGGTGGCTGTTTTCCCTTGAAATCTTCCCCCAGTTTGGAACATGGCTAGGTACATAAGGCATTGTGCTGTTGCCGCAGCTATTTTTGTTGCTACAAAGGTTCTGGAGGTGCTCATGGCATAGTGTTCAGTGGTGTCCTCCCCCATTTTTGACATATGTTTGTACCAGATGTTATTAGTTATGTATGCAGTGTCTGTAAGGTATGTCTCTACAACACTGCGCTTACCTCTCCTTACCTTTCCAGAAGTATCACCTGTACCACCTGACACAGTGGGCTGTGCAGCTTGGGTTAGGGAATTAGTAGAGGGTACAGCTGAGACATGCAAATAGAAAAGAACTGTCTAAGGGCAGTTACCAATAGTCCAATAGAGAATAATAATCAATGCTGTTTTTATTACAGTCATGTTTGGTTCTTATAGTTACACCATAACTGTAGCGGATAAGATGAGATGAAGTTGCTCGCCTGAAAGTAAAATTCAAGCTCTGCATACTAAATAATCATTGAGAGCCCAAGCAAACATCTCTTTTCCCTATTTTCCATGTAGAAAAGTGTGGGTGGAACGGGGTATGCACCTTGTTCAAGTTGTGGGTACTTTTGTGCTAGATATTCAAGAAATGCATAATATATTCGTGGTGGTCGGGGGCTGAAATGTGTGGGTCTTCTTATAGCATGGACAACCTGATGGGAGAGTGCTTCAGGGTGCGCAATAGAAGGCAGCATCTGAGTTATTGTGTACCACTACATTTACTGCTACTACTTCTACATTAATAATCAACTGTCGCAGAACCCTGTGTGTGTGAGAAAAGAGAATGTTAAGACACTGTTACTCGTACTGGGTGGCATATACTAGCTGTGCGTGCGGTATGACAAGTTAAAACATAATTGTGGAGGGTTTTGACCCATGTGGAATCATTAGACTGGGTAAATATGGGGGATTAAGCTGTCGCTGCCCATCATTTTACCCCAGAACAAAAATAAATCATTGGAGTGGGTAAAGATGGGGATGCGCTGTCGCCGCCCATTATTTCATCCCAGAATCCAGGAGAGCTGCGCAGTTGTGCGCACACCAAAATGGTTACCTAACTTGCCACCCACCAGTGTAAAGAAAGGTCTTTGTTAACAAAATCCACTGTTACTGATGTCAAAAAGTTGCTGAAATCGTGACTCATTGGACCACTTTAAAGATTCAATCCTTTTGTGGGGTTCCACATAACCATTTTACTGTAAGGAGCCCCATCAAAACAATGTTAAGCAAGGATTTACTACCATGTAAGAACCATTCCTGTTTAGAATGCATTAATCCAAGAAAATCCCAAAATTGCATGCAGTACCAACAAAATCCTCAAGGGGGCGCTAGCGGTCTAAACTCTGACAGGAGAACTAAGTGCAGTTGCTGACAAAGGGATTTGACTCAGCTGACTTCAAAGGCTGCATTTTAATTAAAAATTAGCCACATGCTGTTCCCAGAGGCCCGAAGCCTGGGAAACCCTCTCACCTCCAGAGCTTCACACCAGGAGTTAGAATCTCACATGACCTCTTGATTGATAGAAGGCAGACTGGCTGGGAGCTTCCCAGAGACCACACAATGGCCCCTTTCCTCTGAAAGGAATATGTTGATTTTCACTGTTTAATGTCAACAAAGCCCTGCCTGCCCAGAGGACTGACCCACCCAAGTCTTGGAGGCGGGCTCCAACACTCTGAGAACTGAATTGAAAGAAAAATATATATTTTGCAGAAACACTGATAACTCTTTGTAATCAAATGACAGAAATGTATAACTTTAAGAGCCTTAATTTAAAAAATGTACCTTCAATTCAAGCCCAAACTCCAATTTGTGTGATGTTCTGGGGGCAAACTAGCAGTTAAGAGGATATTACTCAAAATGTGTGCATGTGAAAAATCTGACACTTCATCAACTAATGTCCATACTCCTTGCGCACATTTGTGTAAATTTGGGGTAATGTACGGTATCGCAAACCAGTTAAAAAAGTGCAAAATATTGCCATTTCTGAATGCAAGCTCTCAGGAAGAGCAGAGTTTGAACAGGGGATACCTACTGTGATATGTGAGGGGTGCATGTAATTTTAAACAAATGTTTACCTGTGCAAATATGTCTTTTTATATCAAATATAGATTGTGTGCAATTTGACAGAGGAGTGTCCTCTCTGCAAGCCATAAAATGACATCGCTCTGACTCACAGTTCCTTCCCCAATCAAGTGAGAAATGGAAATTTGACCAATGGCAAGTGGAGAGGGGTAGGGTCTAGTGATGCTCACACACACCCATTTCAAAACACATAAAAGCAGAGAGACAGGACAGATAGGGACCTTCAAATCCATTTGCAGCTGGAAGCTCTGCCGGGAAAATCCATACTTTGCCTCCATCAAACCTCCAGAGAGCCAAACTAGAGACTTCAATCTATCCAGAACCAGAGACCCAGACCAGACCAGCAGAGTAGAGCTGACCTGTTAGCAGAACCAGAGAGAGCTGACCCAGATCACTGTGAAGTGCAGAGACCAGAGTCCAGTTTAAAACCTGACCAGATCCGTGGCGAGGTCCATTCTAATTCAAGAATATAGTGTGAGTACCCAGCAAAACTGTGCAGAACCAATCTCTTAGTTAGAATAATATAATTCAATCTATTTTAATCTAAGTAGAACTGTCTCCTAACTGTCTCCTGTCATTTGTAAAGCTGTCACTTGTCATTTTCTAGTTGCAAGCTGCACTTGTCTTTTTGAACTTTAAAATTTCAAATCTGAAAAATGACCTTCACAAAATCGCTCATATCTCCGCGACCGTTTGTGCTAGAGACTTGCAGTAACTGGAAGCTGAGATCCTAGGCTTTCCTAGGACCCCAAAACGATAGTGATAGCCCTTGTAGTTCCTCTGTAATCGCGCCAGACGCATTCGCGAATTTTGCCGCGATTTGAAAATTTCTCCACTTGCAAAAAGATAGCTGCTTTTGCTTTCCTCTGAAAAAAAATCGTTTGCCTCATAAAAACTATCCCTGCATCACTGCTAGAGTGAGCCTGAGCTAATATTAACTTGATTTCACTCACCCTGAACTTCTAGAGGGAATTAAAAGCAAATTTAGCATATTTTTCACTCCATTGCCAGCACATATCAAAGCATTTTGCCTGTGTTTTCAACGTCTGTAGTCTAAGTTGCTGGGGTTAACTGAATCACATTTAATTGCATTTCTGAGAATTGTGTGCCTTCCTTCCATTTCCTTGCATTGCATAAAAGGGGGGGGTGAATTGTACAAGAAAGTGATTACATTGTTTTGCTGAAATCCTATCAAGTTATTTTCTGTACTGCATTTCATTCCACATTGCATCCATTGGAAACCATAAAAGTATTGTTGCTATCTTATCCATTTCATGTCAACTCCTTAGTGATTATCAAGAAGTGTGCTAGTGCCAGATTCTCCGTTGTTAATCTTTATCATCTCAGATTAAGTGTGATATTCAATTATTAATTTATTATAAAGCGTGATATATATATATATATATATATATATATATAGTTTAAATTATCAATTAAACCTTTTAACTTGCAAAACAGAACTACTTCTTGGCTCAGTGGGGTCAGGAGGATTCCAAGAGAGGGGTGTTATATAGGGGTAGTCACCCAGAACGCATGAACTGGACATAAAGATATATCAATAAGGGTTTTCATTCAGTATTCTAGACTAGGCGTTGACTTAGCTGTAGTGTTGAATTGAATCCTCTTACATAATGCTAATCTATCATTTCATATTATACAATCACTTGGGGATGTTGTGAAAGGACAGTGTGAGGGGAGGAGCGTCGGGACTGGTGCTTGTGGCAGTGTTCATCAGTCATCAGTTTGCACCAGTACAGCTGTAGGGGGCTCAATCACTTGGGAACATCTGAGCATAGAATGCCCAGTTGGGTGTGCGCCATTAGAGTCTTGGGCATTTGGGTTTTCTGATTCAACGTTAGTATTGCCAGCTGCTGCCGCCTCACATTGTGGTGCGATTGATGGCTTATAGAGTTTGATGTCGTGGAGGTGACTCCATTCTAATCTCCCTTGGAGTTTCACTGTCCAGTCTGTGATGGCCTTTACGGTGTGGGGGCCTGTGAACCGGGGTGTGTTCCAACGATGAACAAAATGGCATAGTTAGCACCCTGTCTCCCACTTGGATCGGTTGTTCTCCCTGTGTCTCAGTGGTATGGGTGCTGCTTCATGTGTCATGGGTCATCGTCTTGTTTCTTCTTTGGCTGCTGTATTTGATGAGAAATAAAAAATAAATACTAGAAGCAAGTGAAGTCACATAATCATACATTTCTTGTCCCAGAATTTCTGCGGTAATATTGAAATCTTTCAGAGCTCCCACAGGGGGTGTTAATGGGAGGTGCATCCTGCGTCCCGTCACCATCTTGTGGGGTGTTAAATGGTGGTCAGACCCTGGCTTATTTCATGGTTCAAACAAGGCAAGGGGTAAGCAATAGAGACAGTTCTTTTTTGTGCTCTGTTGGGTCTTTGCTATGCCTTCTTTCAGGAGGCCGTTGAGACATTGACACATTCCATTGGCTTGTGGGTGGTACGCACAAGCAAATTTGTTTTATTCCCAGTGGGTTGGTAATATGCTGAAACAGTTCATTGGCGAAGTGAGGTCCGTTATCAGACCGCAGTACCTCACACGTACCCCATCTGGGAAACACTTCTCTTACTGGAAAATTGCTGCTCGGAGGGCTTTTGCATGGGAGCATGGCCCTGCCTCTATCCACCGAGAGAAGGGCCAGACAACCACAATCATATACCAGTACCCTTATCATAGCTGGTTCATGTCCACCTAATCAATGTGGAGGTGTAAGAACGGTCCTAGGGGCCTGGGTATGGTTCCTGTTATTACACACTCTCCTTCTCTCCTCACATCTCTAAGAAGTCACACTACCAGCTGCTCCTCCTCAGAGGTATTCTTCCTTTCCTCTCATTTACCCAGAAGCTCACTGTCTCCAGAGCTCTGGTTCACTCTAGGCTTGACTATTGCAACAGCCTCTTTCTAGATCTGCCTGCCTCTACTCTCTGCAACTCATCCAGACCAGGGCTGCAAGACTTGCCCTTGGCCTCAAGCCCGGGGATCGTATTGCTGCAGGACTGAAATTTCTGCACTGGCTCTCAGTGGCCACGAGGATTAAGTTCAAAACCCTCTGCATTGTCCACAAGGCCTTCTGGGGCCTCAATACCTTTAACTCTCTCTTCCCAAATATCTTCCTCCTTGTGCTCTTCGCTCATCCGCCTCCAACACTCTCAGGGTCAGTCGTTTCTCCAAGCAACGCGTTGGTAGTAGATCTCTTTCTTCAGTCGGGGCCTCTGGAACAGCCTCCCTGAAACTTGAGGAGAACCATCTCCGGTTCCGGAAACACCTCAAAACTTTCTCTTTGCTTCTGCTTTTTCCCCTTCTCTCCCCTGCTGACCTCCTGGCTGATGCTGAAACTGCATTGGTTACCTGGTCACCCTCTGATATCGGGCCCAGAGCCCTCCCCCACCAGTCTCTCACACCTGCACTGCCTGCCTGGCATCCCCCACACATGGGGACTGTCTCTGTATCCCTACAGTCCCACTACCAGCACTTGATACCTGATTCTGCACTTACCTTGCACGTGCCACCTGCTGGCCATTACCTTTACTTATTGTTATTATTCTATTCCCATGTACAGCACTCTCCCTTCCCTGACCCCCCTCCCGCACTTTCACCCTTCCCCATCCCATGCACTTACGCAATCTGAATGACACTTGGCCTAGTAGGATTGTTGTCTGTCCTCCCTTCGTACCCCCTCCCTTGCCTCGTCGCGCCTTGAAACACTTGTGTATAGGTGCGTTATAAATGTCATATCATACTCTTAAGGTGTGGCCCACAGTAAACTGTTGGCTCATCAGACAATTGCTAATGAAGTTTGCTACATGGTAGATCAGGGCAAAACCATGATTCTCCAATACGTGCTGCAATGACTTTCTTCCCTGTGTGTTCAGGATAGTGTAGTTCTAGTGCTGTTTCCAGGAGTGAGCATGGCATGACCACTTTCCCTATATTGTTCTTACGTCATAGGCCATCCGTGGGGGACATTGAACATCCCCTCTTTACCCACGATGCCTTCTCATCTCTAGGTGCTGCTGCTTGCAGCTCCATTACCCATATTTCTGGTAGGTGGGTGTATCCATCCTTCGATAACATCTCTCTCACCCCTCCCCTTCGTTTATGCTCCTTCTTCAGATCCCACCACTTCCGAAAATACAAGGCGTGTTTTGCTTGATAATCTGCTGCTTCGTTTCACCGTGAGACTGGGTCTTCTCCATTTATATGTGCCTGGCATTTTACCAATGCTACTTTCTCTGGGTATGTGATGACATTAATTCTCCTAGAAGTAGGGCATGCTGTATGGGGGTTCCCTCTGCTCTTCGGAATCCCCTTCTGAGCCATCTTGCAAAGTCAGAATGTACTGTGGAAGTGACATAAGCACGATCTGAGTATATTGTTACTCTTTTCCCCACGCTGTTCTGTAGTACTAATATTAACGCCACATATTCTGCTGCTTGTCCTAAATAATGGGATGGTAAGCGGACACTATACACTACCACACTTGTCCAGTCTTCTCTGAGCTTTACTACTGTTGCTCCAGTCCTCCTTACTCCATCTCTCGGATCAATTGTCAAAGACCCATCAATGTAGAGCACCTCTCCCCCCCCTCAAGTGCATCCTCCTCTACCTTGCACGTCTCAGTGAAGAACTCAATATTGTGCGTGCAGTCATGAGACTATTCACCTGGCTGTTGGACCTCTGCTATGAATTGTGCAGGATTAACATTCTTGCATCTCACGATTTTCATCTCTGGTCTTGATAATAGTATTTCTCCCTGTTGCTCTCTGGGTTGTTAAAGTACTTTTTGGTTTGTGTAGTATCGCAAAGAGGGCATGCTCCACGTAAAGTGTTGCGCATCCCTTGGTGATTGATGAAGCTTTTTCTACCGCAAATGCTGCCGCAGCTAAATGTTGTTTGCATGGAAAATGTCCCTTTTTTTGCTGGGACTAGTTGCGCACTGTAATAGGCAATTGGATTGTGGCCTACGCTTGTTTTTTGGGTCAGGACTGCCTTCACCACTACGCCATCGGTGTGAGAAAACAGGAAGAATTATTTTTTATAATCTGGGTTTGCGAACACTGGTGCTGTGCTTATAGCCTCTTTCAGTACATTGAAAGCATCAGTCATTTCTCTCGTCCAACCCAGTGGTTTTGCATCTCTTTGTGATTCTTTGAGGGCTGTTAAGAGTGGGCATGTATAGGAGCTGTAGTCAAAGACCCATGCTCGACAATAGTTACATAATCTGAGGAACTGCTGCAGTTTTAGGCTCGGGAGTGTTTTGGATTGTCTGTGCTCTTTTTTGTGCAATATGTCTCCCGTCTTTAGATATTATCTGCCCAATGTACAGCAGTTCCTTCTGGCAGTACTGAAGCTTTGCTTTGTCTACCTTGTACCCTTTGTCTGCTAGCACCGCAAGTACATGTGCCGAGTCCTCCCTACATTCTCTTTCTGTTTCATTACAGATCAGGATGTCGGACTGTACTGGCTGTTTGGATATTTGATAGATCCATCTGTATTACTCTGTTGAAAATGGAAGGCGACTCACAGTAACCTTGTGACAGTCAGGTGTCTTTCCACTTCCGGTTACGGTACATAAAGCTGGTCAGATCTTGCGAGTCTGGGTGCAATGGTATTGAGAAGAATGCATTTTTGAGATCAATTACAGTGAAGCAGGCACCTTCTGCTGGTATCCCGCACAAGATCGTTGCAGGGTTTGCTGCCACAGGATACTCTGCCTCTACAATCTCATTAAGTGGCCAGAGATCTTGAATGAAACGCCATGACCCCCGTCCACCTTGCACACGGGGTACACCACTGTGTTGCATGCAGACTCTGATGGTACAAGGATGCCTCTTTCAATGAGTGAATTGATTGTCTCATAGAGGCCCTCATCTGCTTCCTTTGTTAGGGGGTATTGCTTAGCTCTGGGCAATAGTACTCCAGGTTTCAGCTTTATTTTCACTCCTCCTATACTTTGTATGTACCCCACATCATAGGGACTTGTAGCCCACAAGTCCTTGGGCACTTTAGCCAGGTCCTTTTCCATGAATGGAGGCGGTGCTTCCATCACCATTCTCTGGGCCACCTCCTGGTATGTGATGCGTAATCATAGCCTAATCTCATTTCTAATATTGTTTCTGCCTCGCTTTTATCTTCTGTGAATAGTTCTTCATCTGTTACCTGAGTTAACCTGCATCCTTCGGCTGCTGCAATTATTGCCCTCCATGCTCTCCCTTGGTCATCCACTGCATGCACTGCAATCCAGTCCTGTCGCACTACAATGCCTACAATGTCTACGGGTACTGCCAGTCCTTCTTCTTCACCTGATGGTGTTTCAGGTCTGAATAGGTACTCGCCTGGTAACCTCCATACTTTCCCTGCAATCCAGGGCAGCCATGCAAAGGCCATGTCTGTGCCATATTGAAATAATTTGGGGTCTGCTGACTCCCCTCTCTGTACTTTTTTGCCGCAATATGTCTGGACACGTTGTCTCACTGTGAGCATATGTATCCCTGGTGTTGAGCATATTATGCCTTTGTCTGTGAATGAAATGGTCATATTCAATCTACTCATTATGTCTCGACCTAATATATTAAGAGGTGCATGTTTGGAGTAGAGGTAATGACAGATCATGTTCTCCGATAGATAAGAGGATGTTATCAGTGAATGGAACCACCTCTCAAGCCCTGAAGAATCCTTGTGTGTTCATGGCATTGCCTGACATCGCAAACGTCCCTTCCCATATGTCCCATATGCATGATCTGGTTGCCCCAGTGTCAACAAGAAAGGAAAAGGTTTTGTCACCTATCGTCACCCTTATGTGAGGTTCCACCACAGGATTAGGTGTGACCGAGAGGATGGGCCACAACAAGTTCATCTGTGGGCTGTCCTTTTGGGGAAATAAGGATAGTCTGCCTCCTGTTTAGGGGTTGTTGCCTACTATAGTGACCCCTCCCATCTTTTGAACTGGTACCATCATTTTTGTGTCAATGGGTCCTGGGGAATGGGCATGTGCTTGTACGAACTGCTGTGTCGGTGGGTGTCCAGTCAACTGGTCGACAATAAACTGGTCGACTGCAATTTGGTCGACACCATTTGGTCGAATGCCAAATGGTCGATTTTTTTTTTTAATATATATATGTGTTTTGTGGGTTTTCGTGTGGGGAAAAAAAAAAAAAAAAAAAAGGGGGTTGGGGGGGGGGGGACCCCCCCCAAAAAAACCAAAAAATGGGTAAAAAAAAAAAAATTCGACCATTTGGCATTCGACCAAATGGTGTTGACCAATTGTCCTGTCGACCAAATGTTTTCGACCATTTGACTGGTAACCGTGTCGGTGCTGTTCCTTGGGGCACCATCATCTGGGATGGAGCTGTTTCTGGGGCCGCGTGTTGGTTTTGGGCCCGTTTGCGCTGCTGTATGTTTTGTGGTTGTCCATGCTGCAGCGTCTCTGGTATATAGTAATTGCCCTGCCCCTTCTGGTATCCTGGCTTCCTCCATCCTTCATGCATTCCCCTGTTCCTATACACTCGGGAGATGTCCTAGTTGCCTGCATGTCCAGCATTGTGGGGGCTCTCTTGTCTGCCAGGGAAGTCTCCCTTCCCCTCCTCCTAGTCCATTTTGCATCTGCTGTATATAGCCCCGGAACCCTCCTACATATTGTGATAAGGGTCCAAAACCTCGTCCTCTGTGAGGGCTTCCCCTCCCTCTGAAACTTGGTGGGTATCCTCCTCCACGCCTTGTACCCTCCTCGCATGGGCAGTGCATACATTGGTACTGTATTGTGTGGCTGTTTTGATTGAGGTTGAGATTCTGAAGTCACTGTGTTCGTATATGGACCACGGTTTGTTATTAGTGCTCCTTCTAGTGTGTTCTTGGACAATTTCTTCTGTACTAACTTTGCTTCA
The DNA here is from genome assembly GCF_040938575.1 of Ambystoma mexicanum. Classification (NCBI taxonomy): domain Eukaryota; kingdom Metazoa; phylum Chordata; class Amphibia; order Caudata; family Ambystomatidae; genus Ambystoma; species Ambystoma mexicanum. The sequence goes on from NC_090922.1 coordinate 294,328,222, forward strand.
TCTGCCTTTCTCTCTTCCACCTTTTGCTTCTGTTTTTGTTGCCATAATCTGCAATAGTATACTGTAGTGAGTTGTATTTCTGGCCAGGCCTTCGCTTCCATCCCCACCATTTTTTAAAAAAGTTTTTCTGTACTGGCTCTGGTAACCCTTGCACCAAAATATGATAAAATATTGCTATATTTTTGTGCCACGGCTCTCAATTTTCGAGGCGCGAGAGCTGTTGAATCTCCTGAATGTACTCCACTGGATCTTCATCGTCACGCACTTTGCGCGATATTATTGCCCCTTTGTCTGACGTGTTCGGAAATTGCGCTCACAATGCCTGCAATAGTACTGCTCTGCAGTTTGCACAGTGTGCACCGTCATGTGCTGTGTTCTGGATGGTCACCCCGGGATACCATGCCCTCTCCCAGATAGCACCAGCAGCATCACCCAGTATAGAGACCAGTAATCCCTTGACATCTCCTACTGCTAGCTGGTGCCTCGCCGTTAACTTCTCCATCTCATATATCCATTTCCCCACCCCTACACTGAAGGAGGGTAACCTGCATTTTATATTTTTCTTGTCAGTGTGCTTCCATGGCACATATTGCGGTCGCGTTCCTCCCTTTTCGAGTAGCAGCATTAGTGAGTATGCAGCCCTTTTTTCAGGCGTTTGCCTATATTGTCTTATCTAAATGGGCCCCCTTTCAACTTCTACCTGTTCTTATGTCTGTGGGTGCTAAGGTATTCACTTGCAGTGGGGCTGTAAGTGATCCTGCCCCTCGCCATCTGCAACATGAGTGTCCCTGTGACTGCAGTATTGCTGCCCCATCCCTCTTATGCCCAGGAAGATCCTTAAGCCTATATCTGTATGGTGTTTGTGAGGTCCCCTCATCTGCTGTCTTTTGTGGCGATCTATCATGTGACTTGCTCCTCTGTCTGTATGTTTTGCACTCCCAGGAAGTCCCCCCATTTCTCCTTGTGAGATAGTTTGCTATGCCCTTCCTTTTCTTCACTTCTTCACTGTGATCGTTGTCTGTACTATAGTCCTCATCCATGTTATTACAAAAGCTAGTTGAGAAATTCAATTTTCGTGTTAAGCCAGGATCATGTGGTACATTGAGGTTGATCTGTTAATTTACATATATCTTGCTACTCCCTCACCCCTAAACGTGCTACCGTGTCCGCCCGGTTCTCCCTCACACTCACCTGTTTTCTCCCGTTCCCTTTGTTGTTCGCCGCCTCCTTTCCTTTCCCTGGCTAATTCAATTTTAACCTGATCACTTACCTTTTCCATCGCCCGTGCTTTGTCATCCTTCCTATCTTGCTCTCTCGCCCACCGCTCCAATCTCAATAGCTTCAACCGCTTCTGCTCGTAATTGCGTGATTCTTAAAATAATATTTTCTTCCTCCACAGTGCCATTTATAATCCTTATCCTCCTCCAACATTCTTTCTAGTTCTTCTCTTTTGCTGGCTACTCCCTCTTGCTGTTCCTTTCCTGCATCTTCCCTCCCCAGTACACTCTCTCGTCCCCCTTGTAATAGTGCCAGATGACCTCTATTGCCCTGTCCTTGTGACTGAGGTTCCTTTGCTATATCCTGCTGCACTCCCATGGGTGCGCTGCCTTGGAGTTTCTCCTCCTTGTTCTCCTCTCCCCTTATTGCACCTCCAGTACACCTGTGTCCTACCTCCAAGCTTTTTTTTGCTTACATTGCACCTTTTGCCTCCACTGTTGTGGCCCCTTTTAGTTTCAATAATATTTGTGCAGTTATCCATTCATCAGATGATAGAACAAGCTACTCATAGCACAGACTACAACGAGGATGGGCTACGACGCGCAAAAAAGGAGCTTGTATGTATGTTTCTTTTAATTGTTCGGTTTGGGCATATGGGGGTGGTTTGTTTGTAAAGTTTGAGTAACTTCTGCTGCTTTTAATTCTCTCAATGGGTATAGGCCTGTTCCTCCTCCGCATCGTCCTATATTATGCTCAGCGTTGCGGGAGGTGGACGGATGGATCAGACCTCCCTTCGCTCACTTCCTGTAAACTCGTCATCCATGGCCTATGCTCTTGAAACATATGCCACAACTCAAATATTTCCATACGTTTGGCTTACTTTTTCCCTTTGTAAGTACTCTGTAAATGTGTCATAAACGATTGCAGCATGTCCTTGGAGAAACTACCGTTAGGTGACCATGGTCTTGCTAATTTCCACTCTGTACCCTTAGACCATTGTATACTGTATTTGGCTATTTAATCCTTCTATGTGGGAAGTTTTACACAAATGTTGAATGGAGTCACCGCCACCATATGTGGTACCCGTTCCACCATATGGATACAGTGTAACTTCTAATTGAGGCTTTAGATATCAGCTGTCGGGGGATGGAAAAGAGTTACAATACAGAATGTATCAATTGCTTTCACTACGAGCCTCTGCGGCTCAGTACCTTGACAGCGGGCTTTGCACGTTGGCATGTCTTCACCAACATAGTTGCTGTCCAGCGCACCACCTCAATCATGCGCAGGCGCCTTACGCGCACTGCTGCTCATTCCCCTGATTTTAGTTTTCAACTTTAAAACCTCTGCTGCTCTCTTCTCCACACAGTTTCCTATACAACAACCTGAGGGTGACGTCACAAGACTAACATTTAAACAAATGAAGAGACAATTGTGCGCACAAGATGAATGCCCGTTTTCCCCTCTTCGCGCAGTACACCCCAAATCCACAATAACCCCACAGCTGTCTTACCCCCTCTCCCGGGGTGGCATATTTTTTTACCTCTTGTGTTTGCTGCAAGCGACGCGTCACCCGACGGTTGAAATGCCTCGCTCCAGGAAGTATTAACCATACAAACACCTTACACAACTAAAATAGTTCCAGCTAACCCTCACGGGGCTCCGTCATCTATGCTACGAACTAAAAGTCCAACACATAGGAATACCTCATATATACACAGTTTTCAATGTCCGAGCCTACTAAGTTCACAAGCCTTGCTCCTCACCAGAGCCTCTCACCGCAATATTCAAACAACCACAGAAGGGAACTTCTACCTCTCCTCCAGTCCCTACCATCAAGCATATGTAAAAGAACAATTCCAAAACCAATATTTATTTAAAATGTTAACTCTCCCCACCCGCACATTCACAAAGCCCACCCAGTCACACGTTGCCTGTTATATGGACCACACTTATGTTCATTTGAGTACTTGGGCACTGCTCGGACAATGGCTTCCCGTTAACAGCTCTTCACGCCCTCCGAACTGCGTGGACTCCTCGCCGACTGCAGGTGGGATAGATTTCTGAAGGAGGCAGCGTCCCGCCAGACTAGCGCCACTCCCGATCTCGGTGGGACCTCCAACATTTTGGCAGTGGCACCCCAGGTCTGGCCGAGCTGCTTTGGGGGTCCACTGGAGCGGGTCCATGGAAGGCCAAACTTCCCTTGTTCCTAAGAAAGAACTCCAGGCCCACACAAGAGACAAGGACTACTGCGGTTTTATTATACAAAAAACGCCACAGGGACCACATACATGGAGGAGCATCCATGAAGCTCTCAGCGGACCCTGGCTCGCAGGCCAGTTTTGTGACAATGTGATGTCATGATTGGCGTCATCGCTGGGAACCATCTCAAAAACCTATCCTAACTATGGATGGGTTGTCGAGTAGTAAGTCCCCTATAGAGGCCTATCCAAGAATTCAGTTATTGGCCTGGATGGTTTCAGGTGGTATGCTTAGCCGTTCCCCCAAAAATTGTTACTTCAAATTATTTACAGTGACTGGACCCTATGATTGGTTGGCGACCCTCGCCATCCACCCTGAAGGTTCTTTGCCCTGTTTGGGTGAGCCCTAAACCCCGAGCCTGGGACTAACTCTGTACTCAGGCCACGAACACCTGTGAACAATACTTTGTATAATTGTGTGTCTCTAAGGTGCTACTATGTGTCGGCATCATACGGTGTGTAGCCCATAGACGTACTGTGCGTGCTCCGGTTCCCAACACAGTGTTACGGTGTAGCTGTAACTAAATTGTTGTGGTTATTGTCTGGATGATGGAACAGGTGGCTCTTCTCAGGCCGTACCCTTGGCAGCTCCTCACCATGGTCTAATCACATGCCTGGAGACTGTAGTTGCAAGCCTAGGCTATGAAATCTATTCTGTATTTTGTTAGAGAGGTACCCTCTCATGCGGCCGATGTTACTACAGTTCAGAAGAAGGAATGCCAATTGCAACATTACGACCTTGGCAGTGGCTTTGCTGCTGTCGCCGCAGTCTCGCTGTGCATGATCCTGTGAGGCTTTGGGTCTCATGTCTAGGCCGATCGTAGCCTACTCGAGTTAGTGAGCCATGGTCTGGCTTCTGCTGTAGACATGTTCTAAATAGTCTATAAGTTAGTGGGTTATGGCTGTCGGGTCCTTAGAGTGCTCCTGTCATACCATGGGGTTATTTGCATATGAGCATCAGCAAGCGTATACACAAACTCTTCGTGTATTACCGCAGTGCTGTAGCAGGCCTAATGGCAAAATAATAAACATGCAGACAGTATGTGTATTTCACGATCCTCTAACTATAGAGCTGCATATCCGTATTCTTTGTGTAGTTGGGTGTGTGGGCATATCTGTGATGTGAGGATGTCACGTATGCTTCATGTCTAACATGGCTAAGTCGGTGTGAAGTTTCTAATGACAAGTGACATGGCTTCTCAGCGTTTAGTCAATTTGGTCCAAGTAGTCGTCTCCAGCTCTGCCTTGAGTCTCTTCATTCAGTCTGGGTAGGATCTGCACCACTGCAGGGTTATAGGGTCTGCTCGGTGAGAATCTTTCATGGTAGTTTTCCATTGTGGGAGCAGAAGGAATGGGTATAAATTCATCTGATTGGCGGCCATATTGTCTCAGGTGTTTCTTCTTGCTGGAGGGTCTTCTGGGACTGGGGGCACGTTCTGCTTTCCCCTCTTCAAGATTGTTTTTGAACTTGGCCTTGCAAAGTATCCTTTCTGCTGAGAATATATGGGAGTGTGAGCATGCTCTTATCTCAAGTCTAGAGCTGCATGCCCAATTTCCTTGCACCTTAACAAGGGATGATTCTGCTTCTCACGCTCACTGTTCTTCAAGGAAAGATAACCAGTTATTGGCCGCTCCAGCCTTTGACACCACGCCAGACAGCTTTTCTCGGTCTTGTCTCGATCTTCAGCTTCTTTCTTGCTGCAACACATCTTTTGATGCTTCTTTCTCTGTGGATCTAAGCTTAGTAAAATTGTGACATAAAATGTCCAGATTCTATATAATGGCGGCACTGCCTGCAGTCTGTTCACCACGTATAGCCAGCCTTTGAGTATTTAGTCTACTTGCGTTGATACATCTGAACAGTTATAAAATGCCTTGCATTTTCTGTGGTTCTTTTCACACGTGTAATCTTCACTTCGCACATGAAAGTTCCTTGATTCTTTTACTTCGTCATCAGTTTCTATATGGTCTATGCATTCTCTTCTTCAGCCACTCTTCTTAGTGCGCCACGCTTGCTTCTTGTCACGTCACCAACTTCTCCTTCTCTCATCTTCATTTTGCTTCGGAGATCTCCTCCAAAAGATTGTCCTCTGAACCGGGATACATCAGATAGGGTTTTCTCAATGGATCCCTTTTCTCAAAGACTTTTCGTGGGATTGGCACGACCACTGGTGGTGTTCATGGCACGATTTCTGGCTTACATTATATCGAAAGGATGGGGGCTGGACTTCTGAAGTCATTCAGCTGCTCCTCTACAACAGAAATGCAATGCAGAATGGCAGTGTAGAGTTGTTAAATACCCACCAGGATGCAAATTTACCAAAACGCGAGGAAATCAAGTGAAAGGATATAGTAAGGTATAGAAAGGCAGAAGGGCATAGGCACACAGGCACAATTTTGTGAATAAGTAAGAAGGCATAACAATGTACAGGATATGACTCTCTCCTGTGGCACTCCTCCACAATATGGCACCAAAATGGTACCGTATATGTGCACATTTATTGTGTATTAGCGCACATTTAAAAGTGTAGGAGTACCACAAGAATCTCTGTTTTAAGTGGCAGGTAAAAGATGTGGCGGTTGCTAGGTTGATTTCCCATCCATCCTAGCAACCGCCACATATATTCCGAAAGGGGCGCATTCATATCGACTTTGGAAGAATGCGCCACCTTCAGAATAGGTCTTGACTAAGTGCCGAAAGGGTCGTTAACGCTTTTAACGACTTTTTCGGTACTTAACACCCACTTGAGAATCGGGCCCTAGCTGTCCAGCTCTTTATGTTCTGTGCTGGTACGCCTGTTTGCAAGGGAAACCAGCACAGGGTACTAACAGAACATACTCCTGTTTCTAACGGTCTTGCCAGGTCAAAATATATATACTTCAGAAATATTGCCATAAAAGGATACATTGAAAAAACTTGCAGATTTCAGCCATCATCACCATTTCGGACACAATATATTCTGTCAACAAAACGACACTGGACAAGTTTTCAATGGAAACGGGTCCTTTAAAAATGTTTAAAATGAATAGCAGCAAAATGCACAAAAGAAGCCACGCCCTAATAATGATGATGGGTGGGGACCACGCTCACCTCACAGACAAACCTACTATTCGGACCGCTGTGCCCACTTTTATTTCTGTACCAAAAGTACATTTTTAGTTTCATTAAACCGCCACCTATAAGCCAAAACGATTCCATTGGAGAACTGCTAGGGGGAAATAGCATGTGAGGAGGGATGCACAGCTTGTATATGTCGTTTGGTTATTTATCTATCCATTGACTGCCCATGGCGATGTTAATCCCCAAGGTCATTACCACCCATCCTCTGCCCAAAACACTTCCTACTGGAATCTCTTTGAGATAGCTTATCAAGCCATAAAATCAACCTTTGCGATCAAATTGTTTGATGGTGCTATTTCAAAGCAGTCTTCTGAGAGTCAATGGCTTAACTGGAGCTATAAACGTGCCACTGGGGTAGCAGGTCTGCCTTCAGTTACTTGAATTTTAAGCAGTGTGCCTGACCTTCACTGAAGTCCGGTAAAAACAAGCATTGGCAAAGCCTAATGGTTTTGGTTTGTGTATAGGCATTTGACATTTGCCAGGCACTGCTATTATATTTCCAGGTACTGGCACGATTTTGCAACTGCTATCATTAATGACTAGTTGTTCGGCATAAGCCATATCGGTAAGCACACAGCAATGTGAATACATTTCAATTAGTAAAATACAAGATAAGAAAAAAAACTGGGTTAAAACAGTGTTAAAACACATTTCGTATATTCCAAAATAAAAACCACAGAACAGCAGAAAAAACTTCTCGATAAAACAGATCACGTAATAACAAATTAATGACCAGTTAGTACCATTACGGCATTGCCTGGCAAATGCCTTTCCTAGGCCTGCAATGGCCAATGCTTGTTGAAGTTGTGGTTGTACTTGCCAAACCATGCTTTTCCTCAATTGCAGGGATATTGTCCAAGTGTCGAGCAGGATCCTGGCTAATGTTGCATCAGCATGCTATTGCAGATTGCTGAAATGGCATGCCGGGTGGCTATTGGCTCCTAATTGCCCCATGGATTGGAAAATGTTTTGGATCTTTCTATAATCATATATTTTTCACCTTCCTTGGCTAACTGGATTGTCATGCATAGCTCCCATAATGTGTGCTTGTGAAAGACTCAGCGCAAGCACAATGCATGCAGTCTCTTGTTCTGGCTGGTTTGTCAAGGCATGGATAGCAAATTAGATGTTGGCTCATGTATTCGAAAGCTCTAGGGTTGTGTCAAGTTTCTTTTGACATTCTGTATCCCATGGTTCACTTGCATAATTTCCCACAAAACATCTGGGTTTCGAAGTGGCATTGCACATCCATAAAACCTCTCACAGGAAGTGCCATAAAAGTGGAAAAGCCATTCCTAGAAATCTATACTATACAAATGTCCTGGCAAGTCTATCAACAGAACGGGTCCCACAAAGTGTTTCCATGTTTCAACAAACCTAGTGGATGCACCGCCAGTAGGTCAGAACGAGCACATCCTTTTCCCCCCACACTCCTCCTCTGGAGGATGAGGAAGGAGCCAGTGGATAAGCAGCAAAGTAGTGCAGTTTGTCTGCGTACGTTTATAATATCCGGGGAAATCTGACAAGTGCATAGATTAAGAAGTCATATTTTAACTTATTGAGCTCCAAGGTTAGCCTGGTAATCATATTTCATGGAAATATCAAAACATCAGTTTAATTACAGCTTCGAGCAGAAAGCATGATTGACGGTTCAGCAAATCCTATAGGGATCAGGATTTTGCCTGGCAATACTGAATATCTCAACATAAAGCAGCTGCGCGTTCAGGTACTAGTGCTCGCCGCTCAGGTCGGCCAATAATTGAACCATTAAACCTCATTTTGTGAGGTCCAGGAATATTGCAATCATTTGCTTGCTGAACACGCCATCTACTAATCCAGCATTATTGCACAAATGTGCATGTTACAAAATTGTCAAAGAAAACATCATCAGTAGTGAAAATTATTTTAAGGTGCATTGATGACTGTCCTCTTCCTAAGCTGCCTTTACTTCAAAACAGACACAATTGATTCTTCAAATTTCGTTTAGGAGGGCTGCATTTTAACTGTTTCACAAGACCATGACCTGAACCCCGCCCAACTACTTGCCCCCTTCTCGCCACGTGGAAGGCGCCTGTGAAACAATACAAATGGCATACATCCCATGTGCATCCTAGCAACTGACCCATCTGACAAGGGATCCACTTGGGTCGGACTCTGCTGCAAAGTTTGTTCGATTGCTTTGGTCATGTAAACATCTGACAAACTGTCTCACTTGCTTCACCGGCAAGCCACATACCAATTGGTATTTCACTTCCCCATCACCTTGTATCCCAGTTACTCTTCTCTTGGCTACCCACTTTCCTCTAAAATCGACTACCACCCTACACTGCACACACACATCCCCATACATGGCCACCACAAGCCCAGCCTATGCTTCAACAAACACACTTAAACTTTGACTAAGCACCACTCTTCTGCCCTGTCAGACTCCCCATATGAGTAGGTAACATTAACAAAATCATGCATATTATCTCAGGTTCTGGGCTGCTCCCACACCCATGGATGATGCCTTACTAAGGGTCTTTTGCCAAACCCATACAAGCATACTGGCATCCAGGACCCCGGTATTTGGAGCTCCATGCATCACAGGTTTCACGTTGACCTCTCTGTATCCACCCTCTACTTCACAACATACTTTGCCATACATTTACTTCGCCTGACATCTACTTTGTCATGCCTTTAATTTATCTGCATCTTCACATTGTGAAGATGGTGATGGATGTGGTTAGGGATAGCGCAAGGTTAGCTTTACGGTCAAGGAGTTTCAGGGGGGTAAACTATGGGGTCCAAAATAAGGGAGGGTGGAGGGGGCCTCCGTCTGCAATGACTGAGCACATGCCTGGTGAAGTAAATGAGAACGCAAGTGCTGGCGAAGTGAATGCTTGCAGAGTAATGATATACACCGACCTCTCCTGCTGGCCCACTTATAATCCCTCCTCCTTTTCTTGGAGCCATACACAGTGATGCCAACAATGACAGGGGGTTTAGTCTACCCCACCCCATGACCACTCTGCCTCCGCATATGCATTTCAGCGTACATTTCTTTTATCATAACCACTCCGTGCTCATGCTCCATGAGCTATGTCCTCCGATCAAAGATGTCAATAAGGAAAAGTGGATGTCCCTCATGCAGTTCTTGATGGAGATGGTGGAACACTTTAAGGATGTACTGTTAACAAACTAGAATATCCTCACCCTCGAATGGGTAATAAACAACATAGAGTTCCGAAGGGAAGGACACTTTTAAAACAAGCCCACCTCGAAGCGTCCGATTAAAGGTCTTGCCTGGAGCAGCATCTTCAAAAAGGACTATGGATCACTAACGTATTTTGAGGGCAAAATGGACATAGCTGCCTTCTAAGAAATTGAGCAGGATTGTTGCTATAAGCATTGAAGCATTATCCCAAAGACATCCACAAATAATACGTTTACAAGGCAATGGCCCCAGCCACTCCTCTGAAACAGCTTTTACGGGGAACTGGCTCACTTGACTCTCCTGGAATATGCTGACTTGACTCCAATCAGGTTAATCTCTTTATAGTATAAGAGCTGCATTAAGCATACACACACGCCCACCAACAGAGAGGAGCTGTTGAACGTCCAAGGTTTTGGTGGCAGGTCCTAACCGTAGGTACCTGTGTAAGGACAATAAAGCACATTGGGGTGTTCCCCAGGATTCTACAGTGCAATGGTGGAAAAGCCCGTTCTGTGAATTTATTTTATTGTTATTTATTGGAAATTTGTAAGGCGCCAATACACTAAGTGTTTTATGGCGCACAAAGCAAAAAGGGGGCAGGGGCGGACAAGGGAGAAAGATACAACGGTACCACTAACCCTCTGTGACATTCGGATCATGCAAGTGCAGAACAAAAATTGCGAGGTGGGCAGGGGAGTGCCAGTCTGTGCAAAAACAAAGTGCTTGCGTGGGAAGGGAAAACGGTGAAGAGACGATGTGCAAGTGCTAAGGGGAGGCCACAGGGCAAGTGCCAGGGAATGCAGATAAGTGCAGGAAAGGGGGGGTGGACTGAGAGGGGGCATGGATTCCTGTAGTACTCTAAGGGAACCAGGCAGCCAGTCACTGAGGCAGAAGAAGGTGTTAGCAGGGGAGGGGGAGAGTAGAGGAGGAGGAGGAGAAAAGGTGGGCCTTGAGCTTCTGGAACAGAGGGAGGCACCTGTGGAGGAGAGAAATCGAACCCCCACTCTTGGCATAGAGAAGCATCTGATTTGCAGAGACTTGGAGCTAGCAGACCTAAGGGCTCTAGCAAGGAGGTATTTAGGGAGAGCCAGATGGATGTAGTGGGGTCCTAGGCCCAGAAAGTCCTGTGGATGATGCAGAGGGTCTTGAATTTGACCCTGGCACCAACCTGGAGCCAGTAGATAGTAATTGGGGCTGGAGAGATGCGGTCCCTTGGCTTGAGACAAAGGATAAGTCACACAGTCCTATTCTGGATTAGTTGAAGGGAACGAAGGGAGGATGAAGGAAGATTTATGAATAGGCTGTTACAGTAGCCAAGTCTAGAGAGGACCAGAGCTCTGGAGACATTGATTTTCTGGGGGAAGGTGAGGAAACATCAGAGGAGGTGCAGCTGACAGTGGGTTTTCTTGGCAAGGTCCGCGATGTGACGCGAGAAGGAGAGCGAGGAATCAAAGATGACGCCAAGGTTTTTTTTGCCACACGAGACTGCGGTGACCCATAAAGGGCGGCCAGTGGGAGGGAGGGAGTCAAGGTGGAAGCTGGGGTCACTATGAAAAGGATGTCTTTCTGGCAATAAAGCAGATATCATTGGCTGCACACCATAACTGAACAGCAGTCACAGTCAGTGATGAGAGAGGAGGGGATCTTGAAGGAGAGCTGCGTGTTATCTGCATAACACTGGAAGTGAGGTGAGAAGGAGGAGATCAAGGGGCCTAAGTGGCAAGGTAGATGTTGAAAAGCTACAGGGAGAGGATAGATTGAGGGATGGCACTGGTGGAGAGTGTGATAGGCGAACAAGAATGGCCAAGTTGAACCTGGGATGTTCGGTTGGGGAGGAAGGAGGTCAACCAGTCCAGTGCCAGGCCTGTGATGCCAAGTGTGTCACAGAGCCGATTTGTCACGGACACCTCTGTTTTAAATTTGAATAATTATGTGTATGGCTTGTTTACCTTTATTATAGGCTGCGTTTGCTATTGCAAACTTTGTATATGATTAAGTCTCCAATCGAATGCGTGAAGACTCAATCTAAGCAGACATTGCTTCCTTATCAGGTAGCCACTGATTGGCATGGACTGGTGATGGTCTAAATTATGCTTGTGAATAACTGATGCTTAAGGAAATGATTAAAAAGCATGTTTTGGTGGCAGGGGCACAAAGATCCCACACAGTTCACTGGTGGTGATTGGTTGTCAACGTTGTGTGGTGATGGTCACTGGGCTAGTGGTATAGTACAGTGGCACTTATTAGTATCTGTCCATCTGTTTTCAGTTGGTACACCTGCGTAGAATAGAGCGCAAGGTTGGAGGGCGACTCGGTCACAGAGTGACGACTTCGGCCTTCTGTTTCTTTGGCCCTGAGGAAGACCTATTTTGTAGAGTCTAAACCAGGATTAGTGTAGGCCATAGTGGCCTGTTTACTCTATTAATTTAATAGGCCTGTATAAGAGTTTTGCACTCATGAGGCATCTAGTTGGACTCCACATTTATTTGCTTAGTTGCAGCCACTGTTAATAACTTAAGGTATATCTCATTCTGAGAGCCTTGTGGTGCCTTCCATACTAAGGATGTGGACTATGGGTCGTCAGTGAATTTTATGTATATTGTATAACTTCTCAAATGTATGTTTTATGTGAAATGCACATGTAATTGTTTCGTAAACAGATGTTTCCCTGCTAAGAAATGTTACTTATATCACGCTCAGCTATGTTTGTGAGAATGTTATCCATGTACATATGGGATCAATTTTCAATTTAATAATTCCATGTTGTCAGTTAAGGTGGTTTTATGTCTTATAATTCTTAATAAACGGATTTATTATTTGTTTTACGTGGATTTGTCTAGCTGGGTGGGGTTCAGATTCTCTGTCTGCCCAACATACTGATGACGTAAATTTACTGATACACAGTAATGGCTACAAGGTGTGTAGGTGTGGAAGCATTTTTGAGTAATTTAATATACTGGTTTGGTCCAGGAGAAATTTTGTCGATATAGTTTTCTGTCCCTGCTCTCCTGGTGAATCGAGGTACCATGGCGTTTTTCGGAGATTTGTCAGGGGGCATAATTGACACTGTCAAAGGCAGAGGAAAGATTAAGGAGGATAAGAACGGATGGAGATTTAGTCAAGATTAGAGAGCAAGTCATCATGGGTGTTCAGTTTCTGTGCCCCTGGCTGTTCTGAAGCCAGACTGGTAGTCGTGGAGATAGCTGACAAATTCAGTGCATTGGGTCAGTTGGGAGGTGGCCAGCTTCTCCAGGAGCTTGGAGATAGAGTGGAGATAGAGTGATAGCAGGGCAGGGGAGGGGTCAGAAGAGGGCTTTTATGGTGCTGATGCACAAAGGAGTGCTTGAGCAGTAGAGGAAAGGAGCTGGTGGCAATGGAGTGGTTTCAGAAATCCACCATGGAACGCACAAGGGAGGTAATGTTGTCCTTGATAGTTCTGGAGGAGCAGGGGAGCACCTGTTTGGAGGAGACTTTCATACTTTCCTAGAGAGGACTAGTGTAGGAACCTCATCTGGTGCTGTGGGCGAGAAGGGGGAGAGAAGTCGGGAAGGTGTGAGGGTAGTCGAGGGAGACTTGATAGCTGGGGAGGGACGAGGGAGAGGGGTAGAGGAGAGTGACGACAGAATGTCCTGTGTTTTGGAAAGGAAGTGGGAGGCCAGAGAGGTACAGAGGGTCAGGGATGACAGGGGAGATGTGGAGATTGCAGATGGATTGGTAAGTTCCTTGCAGATTTTAAACAGTTTGCCAGAGTTGTTACTGTCCCCGGAGATGCGGGCTTGGATGTGAGGCCTCTTCTTCGAGCAAATCGAGAGTGTGTATTGCCTTTGGAGCATGCAAAAGGACAGTTTATTAAGATGATATGTCTGATGCTTGCCACTTCCGCTCAGCAACTCTGCAGTTTCCATTCAGAGAGGCTAGGTCATGATCATACCAAGTGTTGTGCTTGGAAACAGGTTTCATTGGGATCCTCATAACCGGGGCAAGGATATCTAGGGTGTTGGTAATAGAAAGGTGAAGATTAGCAAGAGCAGGGTCAGTGTGGGACTTTGTGGCAGGAGTGGGAGGGGGAATGAAAGTGGCAACAACTGTATGCCACGCAAGTGCTCTTACCATTGTTATTATTCTAACACACATACAGTCACTCAATAAGTGCAGTACAATTAGGTGCACAGGATAACAAATGTAGCATATATTAGTAAAGTGCAAAAGCAAAGACTCACCTTCACAGTGTAACTGATGGAACAGTCAGCAGGAGGGGCAGCGGTGACCGGCTGCAAGTGGAAAAGGCAATGGTAGAAGAGTTGGGCAGGGTACGGTGCATGGTTGCTGGTTGCCATGGATGTTGGGACCAATGGAAGGAGAGGAGGGTGGGATACATGGGGTTTGGGTTGACTGCTGCCACTTGTTTTGGGGGCCAGGCGGTGGAAAGGTTGGGGAGAGGGCTGACTGCTACCAGTAGTGTTGGTAGAGGTGAGGTGGGTACCGTCTGAGGGAAGGTTGACAGCTGATACTGGTCTTGGGAAGTAACCAGGGATGATAGAGGCAGGAGAGGTAGTGCAGAGGGGGAAATGAGTCCTGCCTTTCCTGAAAGAAATTGAGTATTCTTATTGAGTTGGGTCTTCTCACCCTTAAATCATCTGCACACAAAGATGAGGATGGCGGTCCTCGGAAGAACGGGAATGCCTGCCTTGTTGTCTGATCCATCAAAGTTCACTGGCTTCCACCACTGCTCATACTGGTCATCTGACCAAATATTTTAACGGTAAGTATGCCATATTTCCTGGACAGTGTTTGCAGGTAATAATAAGCACTTGCTCATCCTCTGCAAAAATGGCTTTTAGCACATCATTGGGCATCTGTATATCTGAGCCCTTTCTCCTCTGTGCCAAGAGGTAGGGGGTTGGGAGGTTGTACGACATCCGATAGAAAAGGGGGCGGAGGTAAGTGCTGCTAACTGAGGATATGAAACAATGGTGCGTGTGGGTGAGGAGAATGGGTGAAGTAGAAAGGTGAGGTCATTGAGGTGAAGGCAGGTGGTACAAGGGTGTGGTGTAAGGAAGGCATGGTATCGAACATTCAGACAGACACAAGTGATCACAGTTCAAGGGTGTTTATTGAACTTCTATTGGGTTTCAAAAACGCCTATCTAATCCTAAATCTAAAGATCGGTGCAAGCTACGACCATAAAATAACACAGTCCTTGTCGGCTCTGTCAAAATATAAGGGCCTATACTAATACACCTATTGCCAATCCTTACTTCTAAATACAAATAGTGCTGGATACAACGTTATACAAAAGAAAAGTGCTCAAGAATTAAGATGTCAGGATATTTTAGCCGTTGGCTTCCCTTCCCCACGTTTTCAGCACAGGACAAGGCGGCACACTTGATGTTGGCACACTCTGGCTTCTCTAGCACGAGCTAGCAGTTCAAAAATTCAACATCGGGCCCTTCTGTGCCAAAGTCTCTTTGTCATTCAAAGTCTCTGGTCAGGGCCTGATACAACACGACAAAACAAACTTCCTTTTTCAGGATTTTCACTTATACAACTTCTCTGTTGATTTACTGTTCACCCCAGGGCCCCCTCTGACGGGCTCAGATGCACTTTAACACAAAATCTTCAATTGGTCTCTCTCTGCCAGGATCAGACCAGGTTCATGTATTTTTCCAAACTTTCTCTATTTCATCAAAATCGAAGTCTTTCGACTATGCCCAGGACTTTGCCTGACCCGTTGCAGGACCACTTAGATTCACATTTATTTGTTCACTTTCAAATGATCTCCTTCTGCCGGGCTTGGATCAAATGTATCTACTTTAGTCACTCCTCAGCGTGATACATTACAGAGACCTTTGATTGAGCACCCACGCGGTGCGGGACCACTCTGTCAAAGGTATTGTAGTTTGCTTTAAAGTTAAATCACTCATCAGCAGTTTACTCACCTTGTGTCTCTTATCACATGCCTTTTAACAATGTTCATTTAAGCGGTCTCCACACAATGTTGCTGCTGGCAATGTTGGCTTCAACACACACCGGTCTTGTATCGGTCTCCCCAATTCACCGGCTATGTTGCTTTCCCTGAAGTGGCTTTGTTCTTGGAGCAAAGGACGGTTCCACTGTGGCTGGTGCTTATCCCTGACTTGATTGACCTGGGAGGGCCCCGGGTATCTCTGACACACATTGCAGGGTTCTTGAGCCTGGTTTCCTGGTCTTACACTTTCTCTCGAGGTTTCAGGAAAGTAACGGCTCCTTGTCAAAAAGGTCAAGGGAATTTCCCTCCTTGCCATCCCGTTCGGTTTTGCCGCCTCTTCCTCTCTTGCTCAGCTGCTGTCTCGAAACTGCTGTTTACTTGTGTGCTTTGCCTCGCTCAGTGTGCTCTCGTGCGTCGCTTTTTATTCATGTGGGAAAGTTGTAAAATGTTTTTGTGTTCTAAAATATGGGGGGAGGGGGGTAGAGTTCCTAAATATCCTACCGGGATAGGATGGGGGTAAAGGTGTTACAGGGAAGGGGATACCATGTCTCACCTTCCGGTCTCCCACTCCTCAAAGACCCCTCACCCAGGTGATCCTCCCGCAATGGCCCACCCCAGGAACTGGATCCAAAAGCAATGACCGTGTAGAGGTGGAGCCAAGTACCTCCACCCAAAGCTGCTCCCCCATGTTGCCTATATGTTGGGAGCCAGAGTCTGATACACATGCAATGCTAGTGACAGTACCAATACCGAAGAGAATCTTGGAAGTAAGATTCCCATTGAGAAAGCCATACATGCATACAAGACAATATGATGGCCATTTGAATGAAATCCCGGAAGAAGCGTGAAAACTGAACAAAAGAGAAGATTGTTGACGTCATAAAGAATAGAGCTGACGCACCCAGATGAGATGCAGAGACGAGAGAACATAAACACTCCATAGGCACTCTAAAGAGGAGATGCCAAACATGAGCACCATTTTGGGCTCCAGTTGAAGATGCTCATGCTACAGAAATAATGAAGAAGTTATCAAGTCATTTTACAATTGTACAGAAGCAGTAACGCAAGTAGACAAAATATTCTTAAGGGCTTGTTATGTAGTAAATAGATTGCAGCGATGCACCAACGCATATGCATGGTAAACCTGTGAACAATGGATGATTCCACTACGCACTTTAGCAGAGCCAGATCCAGTAAAAAGAAAGGTTTTCAGTGTGTTGCAGTTAGAAATCGGAAAATTTAACCATGGAGGTGAACCAAGGAAAGACTTGGTTGGCTCAACACCAAGAAGTCAAGGACATCTTGGGCCTGAATGTTCGAAGCAGTGGTTACAGAACGTGTGAAATAACAGAACTCCTGTTTTAGGTGAGGAGTGAGAACATTGAAGACGTCAGAGGTTCATCGTTTAATAGTATTTTAAATGCAGAAAGACTCAAAAACATGGTCTGCAGTCACGTGGTTGGATGAAAATAGACACTGGGACGAGGTGTATCGAAACCGAGAAGACAGAGTATGCCTATACTCCCCCATATTCTCAAGCTTAGACAACATTTTCAAGGCTAAATTCAAAGCTTAATTAATTGTCAGACTGCAAGGGTGATGATAGATGAACAGGCTTATTGGTGGTGGGAAGCTATGGTTATGACCAGCCCACCAGCACCTGGATGTTCTCCTCTGTGCTGCTTGCGTAGGTGGTATATTACAGGGGGGTACAAGGGTGCCAACCAATTGCAGAGGGCCACGTAATAGAGAGCCCTATAGTTTGTATAACCAATAGTACGTAGTGTATTTGACGTTCGTAGTGGCCTGCACTAAAGGAGGGCTTAGTTGCCCCACTTGATGTTAGAGACCCAATCTCCTTCTTAACAAGTATGGAATGTATAACTAGATGTTTGCTGTAAGCCTATCACCTTCCCAAGTAGGTTTTTGTAGTTTGCAACGTAGATTGACGTCAATGATGACGAGTTTTTACTATTAGTGTTGAGTTTTTTATGAAATGCATTGAGTGTGAAGATCCAACACATTTGTTGATGTTTGTTGTAACTCCCTGTTTTAGATAATTGATATTAAAACAGTTACACTTTGGCAACTTCCTGAGCTAGCTTGATTATTGATGTTTGCGTATTTTCTGCATCTCCATCCATCTCAAAGTATTGCTACCTCGCCTTAAAGGGCAGGGTCAGACACCCCAGTTTAACCATGTCCCGGACACCTGGATAACAGATCCCCAGGGACTAGTGGGTGAGGCACCTTCTCGTTTCTCACAGGGGCCAGGTGAGAAAAGGGTACACGAGTGGGTACAGGTGAGACGATAAGGGTACAAGGGTAGGACTTTAAACACATTAGCCACTTGCTCACAACCAACATGTTCATCATATCAATCTGAGTACTCTACAAATGGGATTTTGTAAGAGCCTCCTATTAGCTAGCTTGGAAAACATCCCGAATCATGCATGGCCAGGCAGTGGCAGCACGGTCAAGGGTTCGGTCCACCTGGCAGTCTTGGACATATTTACTACCTGAATACAGGACCTGGTTCCCTTTTTTGTAGACGTCCTTGGTTCCCACTATTCCAGGCCGTTTAACCAAATAACCTAAGTGGGTTGCCTCTGTCTTTTGTTGTTCATGTTGTGTACAGCCCACAGCTGCGAGGCTCTTGAAACCTATGTTCTAATTTCTTTTGAACAACCCTTAGAGAAGTTCTTGGTGTAGCCACTGGTTACCCATCCATGGTCCATGCAAGGGTGTTCTCTTTCCTTCCCCAGAGCAGAGACAGCTTCCAGGAATACCATCCCCACGCCCCACCCCCCAGCTGGCAGGGTAGGCTGGGGTACTGCACCTACTGAATAAGTTCTATAAACGGGAGATGAGCTACACACTGAGTTCTCTGATGATTAACAGACACCGGAGTGAATTTTTATAGAGACCCCAATGGGTGCCCTCTTTATTTAACACACTCCGATTCTTAACACCTACACCCTGGCATGAGCTTCATCTACGCAGTGCCCAGCTACGTCAGCTCATCCTTCCTTGGAGGGGTCCGAGGGACCCTAAGAATGAGCCTGCTGCAACCAATCCCCTTTCTGAGCTCAGGTACCACCCACCTGGAGAGTGAGGCCAGAGGATGGTCCCATAATTCAAGGCAGCCTTGGGCACGCTGCCAACCTATCCCACCACCTCACGCCAGGATGCCTCCCCTCTAACCTCTATTTAAATAATGGCCATCTGATCTATTCCTACTTAACAATTACCCTAATACCTCAACTCTCTAACATTTACCCTACATAACATTAATCACATATACACATATCTACTCATACATATAGTGTTTTATGTTGTATATATCTTGTGTCTATAAATATATTGCAATAGGGTGAATGCTGCAGTCCGTCACCCCTTAACAGTACCTTGCAGGTCTGTCCTTCTGGCGCTGGCCTGGGTGAAGGACTGAGTGTGGTTGGTTGCAGGCTGTTCAATGATGATGCTGGTGACCCCCTCTGGATGGCCCTCTGTTGATACGATGGGCACTGGCCCTTTGTCCTCTTTCAGGGCGACCTTGTCCACCACATGGGGTCTTGACACTGTTCTGGGCGACCCCCTATGCACATGGGGACCTCCCACACTACCCACCGTGACCCACGCCATAAAAAATATTTTAGGGTGGTACTCGTGGGCTGGCGGGCCCACCTGACATCACTGCCTCGACCCGCGGTATGTTTTACAGACCATGGCTTGACCCCTTTGGCTGAGGGACCCACCCGAAGTCACTGCACGGCCCGGGCACCATCTTCAGCTCAGGTGGCATCCCTGTTGCTATCGGGACGCCACTGTGCATCAAGGCCCCCTCCTGGCCCGCCCCTTCTGCAAAGAGTTAATGAAACACAGGGCGCTGGCCGTTTCTTCACCCAGGCACTTCCGCTGATTTTTTCCAATGGCAGGCCCGTCTCGCTGTCCATCAGGGAGGCCTTTGGGGGCATGGCCTGACAGCCCGGTCAGGGCCACCTCCCACACGTGGTCCTGGCTGGGCTGATTTTAACAGGCCTGAGCAGCCACTGCCATGCTGCCCAGGCCTCAAATGTCTTTGGGGCTCGTCCGGACTGGACCGCGGACGCACCACAGATCAGGGGTGCCGAGCTGACACTGACAAAGCAGCTCGCCCCCCCTGCTCACAGTGTCTGCGGGGGCTCTGTGTTTCGCCGCCTGGTGCTTTTCTAAGGATTAAGGCCCCAGTACCGCTCGAGGCAGCGATGCCCAGGTAAGTCTCTGTTCTCCCTTTCTTCAACTTTCCTTTTTCCAACTGTTCTTATATTTTAAATCCTGCTGGATTCTTTTCTTCCCTCCCCTGCCCAGCCCATTTTTTTACATGGGAGTTATTTTCTATTGTTCTTTACTTTACTTCTAACAATCCATCCAGCCCCATTGTGGGATGGATGGCGTCTTCCAAAACACACGCACACGCAAAACATATAAACAAATACTCACTGTTGTGTGTTACATGTTATTAGTAGATCGAAGAGACAAGTGTGTGCACTGCTGCAAGATAGCGGTTTGACATTGAATGCACAGAAATGTGAAATAAACAAGCAAAGCCAAAAATTCTTTGGACATATATTCTCAGAGGGAGGCATGAAAGCAGATACAGAAAAAGTGGGAATAATTATGGAAATACAGGCTCCAAGAGATGTGACTGAGCTGATGTCCTTTCTTGGAATGGCTGGATATTGCGCTAGATACATGCCGGAGTATGCTACGCTGACGGAACCTTTGAGGAGTTTATTAAGGAAGGATGTGGAATATGTTTGGACGGGAAAGTGTGAAGAGAGCTTCAGGAAGATAAAAGAGGAATTGCCGAGTGACAGACAGCTATCATATTTCAATCCGGAATGGGACACTGAAGTAATTGCTGATGCTAGTCCAGTGGGGTTGGGAGCAATCCTTGCACAGACAGATCCCGATGAGAAAGTGGAAAACAAGAGAATGAGAATCATTGCCTATGCAAGCAGAGCCTTAAATGATATTGAGCGGGCGTACTTGCAGGCAGAAAAGGAGAGCCCTGCCGCTGTCTGGGCTTGTGAGAAATTTAATCACTTTATAATAGGAAAATCGTTTGTGTTGGTGACAGATCATCAAGCTTTAATCTCAATATTCGGAAATCCTCGAATAAAAATGCCCCCAAGAATTGAACGTTGGGGCATGAGGCTACAAGAATATAACTATAAGATTGTCCACCGACCAGGGAAGGATGCAAATCCAGCCGATTATTTATCAAGGCACCCAGTGGATGGGACGGATGTAATGATGCAAAGTGAAGCGGAAGATTATATTTCATACCTATCATTGAATGTGTTGCCGGTGGCGATAACAAAAGAGATGTTCATAACCAGATGCCAAGATGATCCAATGATTAAGGCAGCAGTGAAACTCACAAAAACTGGAAAATGGCAATGCACTGCTCAAATAAGAGGTCTGGAGGAAGGCGATATGAAAGACTTAAAAAAGTTGGAGAAGATAAGCAGTGAGTTATCCGCAACCAGTGATGGTATGCTTCTCAGAGGTAGTAGACTAGTAGCCCCCAAGAGCCTGAGGAAAACTTTAGTGATGATTGCTCACGAAGGACATAGGGGCATAGTGAACACCAAGAAAATTTTAAGGAACCAGGTGTGGTTTCCTTGCATGGATTTGATTGTGGAGGATGTAATACGGAATTGTTTTGCCTGTCAAGTGACATCTCCTTTGAATCCGTCAGAACCTCTGAATATAGTACCATTACCTCAAGGGCCTTGGATATGAGTGGCATTAGATTTTTTTGGTCCACTAGAAGAAGGTGGATATCTACTAGTGGCAATTGATGAATATTCGAGATTTCCGCTAGTGAGACAAGTTCAATCCATGGCATTCCATCATGTAGTGGTCATACTTGACGAGTTGTTCAGTGAGTGGGGAATTCCACAAGTCATCAAGACAGATAATGGAGCACCATTTCAAGGACATGATTTTGGCAAGTTTGCCGCTCATATGGGATTCCGTCATCAAAAGATTACCCCATTATGGCCCCAAGCAAACGGGATGGTGGAAAGGTTTATGGGTAATCTAAAAAGAGCCAGACAAAGAGCGGTTGTGGATAATGTACCATTTCCTCAAGTGGTCTCACAAATGCTCAGGAGCTACAGAAACACTCCCCATGAGATGAAGGGGCACACTCCTGCGGAGTTGATGATCCGGTACAAGCCGCGGATTCGACTTCCTAGACTAGAGGATTACACAGCTGAGGAAGATGAGGAGATCAGAAAAAGAAATTTAATGAAGCGTCTGAAAACTAAGGAGTGGGTCGACGTGAAGGAGAAAGCTGCTGAAATAAAACTACAGGAGTGAGACATTGTGGTTGTAAAGCAGAGGCAGCGAAAGAAGATAGACTCCAAGTACAGACCGACAAAGTTGAAAGTCACTGCTGTAAAGGGATCGTTGGTCACAGCGGTTGGAACTGGTGGTGAAATCACTAGAAACATATCCTTTTTCAAAAAGATTTTTCCTCAGGGGCATGAGAGGGAGGAGACTGGGAAATGTACAGAACTGATTGATGACACAGATATTGATTTAACGTGGTTATATGTGAATGAGGATAAACCTGTGGAAGGAGGAAAAGAACGGGGTTTGAGGGAAGTGTGCACAGAAGGGAATGCTGATGTTAGTGGTGGAGAAGGTCAAGGCATGCATGTGGAAGGAGGCAATTGTGTTTTTGGTGGGGACATAGAAAACAGGGACGTTAGAGATGATTTTCAAGATAATCATATGAGGAGTAGATTTCAAAGAGTCATTCGCAAACCAGAGAGACTCATTGAACAAATGTAATGCTTGATGAACTAAAGGGGCAGCCATATGATAAGTAAGGGGGGGGTGTTGTGTGTTACATGTTATTAGTAGATCGAATTAGGAACAATAGAAAGCTAATGTTGGGCTCTAGAATGTTGGGGGTTGGTTGGCCAGTCTGGTTATAAAATAAAGTATAGATAAGACGTTCAACCTCTTGGCTAATTATTCATTTGGATAATATAAACAATACACAACACTCGCTACCCTTCGATAAAACCTTTTATTTATTATTACCTTGGTTTCTGTGTCTACGTTGGCCTTTAACCAGACTGGAGCCATCCTGTGGTGGGAGAGCCCCCACCTGCTTTATGGTGCAGTCCAAGCTTCCTCCTCAAACTGCGGGTCTTCTTGAGGGAGTTCTGTTAAGAGAAACATAATTATAGTATAATATTTTAGCGTATCAATCCATAACAGAATACATTCAGTCAGAGAACTTGAAAGAGATCGACATACTTTAAAATAGTTGGAGAGATGCATTGTATAGATCCTAGTAGCATGACATAATATAATGAAAGCAAGATGTTCTACGTGTTATGCTTCCGTGTGGATTGGAATAGTTATATTATCCAGTATTTTAGCATATCATTTCATAGCATAACACACTGCAATAAGTTATTGAACAAAGAGAGCGAGATGAAAAAGACAGCACTGCATAACCTACAGCAGCGTAGCACAATGAACAGATGTACTTCAATCATGATACAGTAAGTGATAAAAAAGACAAATGTGCATTAGTATTCCCTGGAAAGTACAGTAATCTAATACACGCAGACGCACAGTAAGCAAAACACATTGAAGTAAATTAAAGGGAACAGGGAGATGTTTACCAGCTTGATAGTGCAGTGTATATTTTTTACTGAGATTAATCCAGATCAACTTGTTATTCCCTTCCATCTCACAGACTTAGGAGGCGTCTTTTCGGGGACCTTTGTTGTAAGGCGCTTAGTAGGCAGCACTGACCTCCCAAGCTGTGGGCAATCGAACTATAGTTTCTGTGCCAGAGTGAGGGTCCAGTTTCAATACTTTACATTCATGGTCATTAAGTAGTGAAATACATAGAGCAATGATTGTGCATGTCAATATTACCTGGGCCTTTAAACAGACACAGGCCTTTGTCCAAGCAGATGGGGTAGGAGAGTATGGGCAACAGTGAGGAAGGACTTTGCTGTAATTTTTGATCAGCTATTCTGTCCGGAATAAGATGGACTGTATGCTACTCTAGGGTACTCCTACTCAGACCGTTGGTACTCTTACACAGATTGTTGGACCACTTTGTTTTATTTGGGGAAGTGCAATTGATGTCTGCTCATACCTTCTCATGTTCTTGTCTAATGCAAAGGAGGAGGGGGCCATTGTATTGCATAGTGCCCTTCTTGCATTGATGTAGAGGTGTGCTACTCGGCCGCATCTGCATGTGGCATGGCCTGTGAGCAATCATTATCATGTACAAACAACACAAGAACACTTTTTTTTATTTCTTTAGTATTCTACACAGCTACCTTTGACCTGGATATAACTGTTCAGTGTTTACACACGTAGGTCATATAGCATTATGTAGCTATATTTACAGTAATGTACATTTAGACATTCAGGAGAGATTGCACTTTCCAATGATTAGTATATGAACACTGTGTATATATCTTTTTATTGTCCAGATCTCATCTCTGGAATAACCAAACGATTCCCTGGGACCAAGACAAGGGATGCAAACCCTGATCCTGATGTATAGATTGCACAGTTAGAACTTAGAAGTTGAACTTAGAAGGTACTCACAACATAATTGAGTGTGCCCTAATACCGTCACTGTGTTGAAGTTGAATCTAGAAAGTGTGACTAATAGCGTCACTATGGCGCGGATAGAGACAAAACCTGTTCACCATGTGGATAGAAAGGATGGGAAAGATGGAACGGAAGGAGTAGACGGAACGGACAGAGTGGACAGAACGGATATATCTCTGTATATCTCTCTAGCTCCTATATATGCTATGTACCTGTATCCCTGTGTTATCTGTATCACATGTTTACCCCTATCCATCCTGTCGCTCTATATACGTATGCTGCTATGTACACACAGGCGCTTAACTGATAACCACCATATCACACTACTACGCTTCCTCTCTCTTATACACCATCATTCAACTAGAACACAGCTATACTACGACACATTTGGCCTAGCTGTTCTCATACTAACATGACCCCACGAACACCTCATCCTAATAAAACACAGCTAGCTGAGCACATTCCGGCTAGCTTAGGTGTCTCCTCAGGCCTAACGCAGCCAGAACTCAGTCTGAGTGTTCACCCTCCAGACTGAACACATCCAACTGATTTCCTCAGCACCACACCTACCGCTAAGAAGCAGCTATCATGCAACAACCATACCTGCTGCACACATATCCGGTGCGCCCACACACCATACGACACTCCTTCTCTCTACTGACTTGAACTGTGGTTCCCGAGGGCGTTCAACTTACCAGCGCTTTGAGATCATACCAATGGTACATAAGGCGCTATATAAATGCCAAGTAATATAACATAACACCATAGTCTTCTAATTTGGGGTCTTCAAAGTGCGAGACTCAAGATGTTTTCTAATATAGCTCCCATGATCCTCACAATTGAAAAGAAAGACTAGAGTTTATGGGAACTGTAGTCTAAAACATCTGGACAAGACTGTAATTCCCTGATGAGCAAGTATTCTTCCAAACAGAGCAGCGACATACTCCCCTATGCAATGTGCATACATCTGCCAATTGGAGCCACCATGCTCATCTTGTTTTTTGACGCACCAACTGCTATCTGCCCCAGAGCACAGCTAGATATAGTAACCAACTCGGTTAAATTTCACTTTTAATGTTGTATTTTACATGCACAGGATGGCAACAAAGACCAGTTATAGTCTATAAATGGTACATTGTTAATGTTGTAGTATACATTAATGGAAAGGCCCTAGCTGTCCCCTTCCCAACTCCATCCATGACCACAGATGCTTGCTGGGAGCATCCACCAAACATCCATTAGCAGTTCAACTGCAGCAACTATAATGTCTGTGAGCTATGGTAAGTCAGAATCTGGTTTCGGGCAACCAGATATTGTTTCTATGATTTTATTTTTGTCAACTCTAATCATTCCATAAATCTATGAGCACAAGCCATACTCTATAACCAAAAGTCAAAAGGGTACTTGTCAGGATGTCTGAAGGTCATATAACCCTATCACTTTTCCTTATCTTCCAAAAGAAAACAAAGAACAAAACAATGAGACTTTATTAGACTGAAGGAGATGGTTGCTGGCTTCTGTCCCCAACTCGGTCTCCTTTTAGTAAAGGCCTTTGCCCATAGTTCAAGTTCAATATCGACAGTTGTTGGTGGCCTAGAATGCCATTAGGGTATTCAGCCAGCCCATTGTCTCTTCCCACTTTAGGATTCACTCAGTCTTTCTTCCTCCCCCCCACTCTGGGGTGCTCTGTCTTTCCTCACTTTGGCTGTTCTCCTTTGTACTCCCAACACTGGGGTGTTCTCAGTCTGTGTTCTGGGACTTTTCCCTTTCTGACTCCCCTCCTCTGGTGTATGCTTCCTCTTTCTCCACTGTGGGTTATTTTCCCTCCTTCTTGCTCCTTTGCTCACCTTTCTCTACAGGTCTGCCACTGGGTACCTGACTTCCTCAAGCAGTGCTCCTCTTGAGGGTTGTTCAGTCTGGTTGGTTCTCCTCCTCTTGTCATGGAGTTCTTATGGGACATTTCAGTTGGGCTCCATGTCATCCTTCCGTAGCAACTGTAGCAAGTCCTCTACTACGGCGGAGAAGGTGTCATCTTCACTCCTGAGGGGGCGGTCGTTGGAACCCCCCCTCTAAGAAGCAGCGCACGGCAGGGCCAGCGTCAGAGGTGGGGAATGGCAGGGGGGAGTCTGGCACCAGGACGGTGCACCAGAGTAGAGGGTCGGGTGGTTCTTCTCAGGACAAGGCTCCCATGGTTGGAAAGTCGAAGGACGCAAGTTCCAATCCGGAGAAGTCGGCAAAGCTGTCGCACAAGTCCTTAGCGGCTGATAAGGGGAAGGCGAAGTCTCGAGCGTCCTTGTTGACAGGGCGCTCGTCGTCGGAGGACAGGCATCGTTCCTCTTCAGCCTGTGGGTCTTCCAAACATCGATTAAGCTCCACGTCCTGATCCTGATGGTGTTCCACGTGACACTCTGTCGACGTCGTCGTCACCCAGGCGGGCGTATACCTGGGATACCGATCCAGAGGGGGGTCCCCCGAGCAGCCCGTCTCAGCCCTCTCCACCGGATGATGTCAGTGCCTTTCGTGCAATGATGGCCAAGGTTTGTCAAGAGTTTGCCCTTACTCCAGAAGAGGAGCAAAAGGACTGTTTTTTGTTTGATTACATGGGGAAGAGGCCGAAGGTGGTCTTCTCTGTCCCCATTTTAGACCACGTGTGGCAAGAGGGGCTGCGCACGATGCGCCATCCATTCTCAGAGCCTTCAGTCAAGGGCCGCTTGGAGAAGATGTTTAAAGCGCCAGAGTCTTCACCCAAGTGCCTCACGTCACAACCCACACTGGAGTCTGTGGTGTCGGCGGCTGCTGGTTGTAAGGCGTGTAGTCAGCACAAGTGTGAGATGCCTCCGGACAATGAGGCCCTGAAGCAGGATGTGTTCTGCAAGAAGGTGCTTAGGCTGAGGGGCTACAACGGTCAAGGCGGCCAACTCTTTGGCCTTTATGGCTCGATATGACAGGGAGATTTGGCACTGGTTGGCTCCACTCTTGTCATCTGCCTAAGCAACAAAGGAAGGAGGTGATGCTGCTGGTTCGAGAGGGGGAGGAAGCTTCCAACCACAGCATGAACGTTGCGGTGGACCTGGCATAGTCGGGGTTTAAAAGACCAACAATGGTGTGGTTCTCCATAGGCAGGCCTGGCTGCGTTGTACAGATTTCCAGCAACACAAAGTGGTAGACATGCCATGTGAAGAGGAGCAGCTGTTTAGTGCAAAAATGGACGAGGCGTTGAAAGGAAAGAAGGAAGACTTTGATACTGCAAGGTCACTGGGCACACTGCAGAGTGGAAGCTCTTTTTGCCACTTTCGTGGAGCCTCTGGGAATGCCAGATTTGCAGGTTCATGCGACAGGGGCTACGGTCGCCCAGATTATTACTCCCAAGGGTTCCAACGTTCTTTCCAGTCCACACAGAGGACCAAGGACTTTCAAGCGCAGTGGAAGAGGGATCCGGTGGACTCTGCTAGTAAAGGCCGGCAGTCCAAGCCTCAGCAATGACTGCCATATAGGCAGTCAACTAGGGGGCAGGGTGGCACACCATGTCGACGAATGGCATTTCATTACAATGGACAGATGGGTGCTGGATGCAGTACTTTATGCTCCCGCAACTCCCTATTCTGCCAATGAAGGTGTTGCAGCCGCATCTATCAATCTTGCAGCAGAAGGTGTGTCTGATGTTGGAAGAATCGAACCAGTCCCATTGTTGGAACAAGGTCAGGGGTGTACTGCTGGTATTTTGTAATCAAAAAACCTAATGGAAAGTGGCGCCCTATTCTGGACCATTGGCCGTTGAACAAGATTCTGCAGGGCCTGAAGTTAAAGATGCTGATGTTGCAGGATGTCATATGCTCGGTCCAGCCAGGAGAATTCTTGGCGTCGTTGGATCTCAAGGACACCTACTTCCACATCCTGATGCTTCCCAAACATCGCAAGTTCCTAAGGTTCGTGGTCGGTGATGATCATTACCAGTTTCGGGTTCTCGCGTTGGCCTCAGGTTGGCTCCCAGGACCTTCACAGAGTGCCTGGCTCCGGTGGCGGCCTTCCTCTGCAGAGAAGGGCATCATGTTTACCTGTACCTGGATGATTGGATGGTCAGGGGACAATCTCCTCAAAGGATGTCGGAGTCTCTCCAGGCGGCAATGCTCCTGTTACAGAGGCTGGGCATTGCGGTCAACTTCACAAAATCTTGTCTGACGCCATCCAGGGACTTGGTTTTCCTAGGGGCCCAGTTTCACATGCAGCTCAATCTGGTGAAGCAGTCCACAGACTACAGAAGCTGATTTCCAGGGAAGCATCGCAGGGGCCAGGAACATCCCGAATTTTTGTCCGTTTATGAGGCCAGTGCAGGAGTTTCTCCCCTCTAGGTGGTCACAGAGCCTCGGTTCCTGGTCCGATAAGGTGGTCGTCTCCCAGGCTTTGGCAGAGGTCCTGCAGTGATGGACTCACTCTGACAACATTGTGAGGGGCATGCCCCTGGTGCAGCTGCAATTTCGATACACGATCGTGGCAGACACATCCCAGGTGAGTTGGGGTGCGCACCTTGACCAGTTTCAGGTTCAGGGCTTGTGAACTCTCAAGGAGGCGTCCTTAAACATCAACAGAATTTAAGGCAGTGCACTGGGCTCTGAAGTCTTTTCTGCCTCTCATTCAGGGTACAGTGGTCTGCGTTCTGACAGACAACTCCACCACAATGTTTCACCTGCACAAGCAGGGTGGCACGCACTCACGGCTCCTGTCCCAGGAGGCTCAGGCGGTCTGTCATTGGGCCATTGCTCACGGGATTCACATCACTGCTTACCATATGCCCTGAGTGCTGAATGTTCAGGCGGATGCTCTCAGCAGGGACACAGGTCAGCTGCACGAATGGAAACTGAAGGACACCCATGTAGGAAATGGGCGTCTCCTTCTCTGGACTTGTTGCCAGCCTGGAAAACAAGCTGTGCCTGTTTTTTGCCTGCAGGGTGGCTCATCCAGACTCGAGGGGGGAGGAGGGTAACGCATTCTCATTCCTGTGGACGGACCTATTCGCATACGCGTTTCCTCTGATCCGGAGAACGATCCAGATGGTCCGCAAGGTCCAGAGCAGGGTGTTCCTGGAGGCCCCATTTTGGCCCCACCAAACTTGGTTATGGATGTACTTCACCTAGTGGTGGACGACCCGCTTCATCTGGGATCGGAGCCAGATCTGCTATCACGGGACGACGGAAAGGTGTGGCATCACGACCCAGGTTTACTGTCTTGCGGCGTGGCTCCTGACCACTCCGAATTTGGACATCTAGAAATCCTGCAGGATTGCCATTGGATCTTGACTGCGGCAAGTGCGCCATCTACCAACATGTCGTACAGTCGAAAGTGGACCAGGTTCTGTGCCTGGTGCGCATTGCAACCGGACTTGCAGCCATTAGAGCCGTATCTTCTACTGCTGGCGAATGATGGGCTGTCGTCTTCGATCAAGGACCATTTGGCGGCCATCTCCAGGTTCACAAGACTGACCAACCTGTCACTGAACAGAGGCGTAGAGTTGCGCCAACACTTTTACAGGAGTCTTTTCAGGACACTTCCCCCGGAGAAGAAGTTTGCTTCAGTATGGAGTCTCAATGTGGTACTCTCAGCTCTCATGAAGCCTCTGTTTGAACCGATGGCGAGGATGAAGTTCCTCAAGTGGAAAGCCGCTTTTCTGGTGGCTATTACATCGGCCACAAGGGTCTCTGAACTTCAACCTTTGCTCATCGACCCGCTGTATCTGAGGTTCATGAGGGACAAGGTTCTCCTGTCTACTAATCCGCACTTTATCCCTAAGGTGCTGTCTTGAGTTTCACAAGAACTCTGCAATTGCCTTGCCTGATTTTTTTCGCTAAGGCTACCACTCCTGTGGAGAAAGCAATGCATTCCCTTGACGTTAAAAGGGCGTTCAGGTTTTATCTCCACAGGACTCAAGTCTTCAGGATGTCAAGGCAGCTGTTTGTGGTGTTCGGCCCCTCCAACAGGGGGCAGTCGATTTCTAAGCAAGGACTTTCCCGTTGGGTCTTCTGTACGATTTTCTTTTGCCACGGGAAGGCTGGCAAGCCTTTGCAGGCCACTCCTAAAGCCCATTCTACAAGATCCACAGCGTTGTCAGCGTTGCAGTGGGCAGGCATACCGCTCAGTGAGATTTGCCAAGCAGCGTCTTGGGTGGTGCCACATACCTTCACCAGACACTACTGTCTGGGGCAACAATATTTGGAAGATGTGCAAGTGGGACGTGTGGTCCTCCAACGCCTGTTCCAATAAGGTAAGCCCTGCTGCTTATGGGGTTTGTTTTTTTTCTAATGGTGTGTGTTTCTCATGCCTGTTGTGGGATTGCTTCATTCTTTTGCTTACTGTGACCTGGGGGTATGGGGTTTTGGTTGCCTGTCATGCACCACTAAGTTGTCATACTGCTATGTAATCTATTCACAGCATGTGAATTCATGAAAGATCCAATGCTCGTTTCTTACCTGTAACTCCATTTCTCCAGCGTTTGTATCTTTCATGGATTCACATGCGCCCACCAACCACCCCTGCAGGCAACCCTTGGTTTGGTTTTGCTCTACTTTGGGAGGTTAAAATCTGAAGGGAAGCCAAGGGGGTGGGGCTATTTATACTAGACCTCCTATTGGTGCAGCCTAAAGCACCCAAAAAGACATCGATGGGACACTTGGTCTCAAAGTTTTCCATAGGAAAAGGCTATGTTAAGGTTACCGAGGTTTTCCCAGCCTGACGGGAAATATTCACAGCATGTGAATCCATGAAAGATACCAACATTGGAGAAATGAAGTTACATGTAAGAAACTACTCCCTTATAGCCCTCTCTGGGTCCCTGTCCCCTAAGGGTGAGTGGGCTCCAGAGGGATCTTGCTTATCGTTTTCCCTATGGGGTGTTGAACATAGCGAGCTCTCCTCCCTACTCCCAAAGGCCGTGGCTTCCCCTTAATTGATAACCGCTGTCCGGGGGAATTAATATTAATAATCACTTTTAATGAGTCACCAAAATGAAGGCCCAAGTCTACCAGCACCTGCTGAGAGATGAGGAGCAACCGCTAAGCTGCTTGGAAGACAGTTGTGCAGTAAGGTGGGTCCTGGTGCTGGGACATTACTTAAGTCAATGGCATGGTAGAAGCTTAGCTGAGGGTGCATGACTTTATTAGCATTGCCAGATACAGAGATCAGCCGCCAGTTTTGGCTTTTGTGTAGGCATGGGAAAGGCGTTTGCCAGGCACTGCCATAGTGGTTTTAACTGGTCATCAATGGTGGTAACTGAAAAATGATGCGAGTACCTGAGCACATAGATGACTAATACTTATACACAAGCCTAAATTGTTGGCTTTGCCAAGGCTGGTTTTTAACAGTACTTCCGTGAAGGAAATATAAAGTGCTTATGAATAGTGGCTGAGACATTTCTATTACTCCAGTAGTACGTTTACAGCTCCAATTAAGTAATGAACTCTGAGAAGACTGTTTTGATAAAAACACTGGCAGGTACTTTGAGCACAAAGTTTGTTCCTAGGTCTTGATAAAGTTAGCTCAGAGATGTATTTATTTGTACCACACTGTTAACCCGCAGGCATCTGGGCGCAACATGAACACAATAGATGAACAAAAAAGACCGGACATCATAAAACAGTTTAGGTCTACAGAGGCTACATCATTCCGGACTTTGAGCCTGCACTTTATTTGAAGAGAATACTTCTCAGCGAAGCCCTGAAGGTTTTCATATTTCTGTCCAACTGGGGAGTGCCAGGGAGAGAGTTCCATATCAGCACAGCCTGTGCGGCGAAAGCCCTCTCTAGGCCTCCCGCCCTTTTGAACCTGTCCTTCTTAATCATTCCCGGGTTAGAGAAACGGAGAGGGCAAGTAGGTAGGTATTGTGCGATGCAGGTCTTCAAGTACGCTGGTGCCTTTCCGTAGAGAGACTTGTGCACTAGGGTTACCACTTTGAAGTGAATACTGGCCGAAATGGAGAGCCAATGTAGTGATTTCCTCGCAGATTGACATATGGTCACACTTAGGAATGCCCTTGATGACACAGACTGCTTCAAATCCTCCAAAATGAAGCAGACATTTTTTACTGGCCCCTATTGGTCGTGAGTTACAGTAGTCAAGACGAGAGACAATGATAGCTCGACCAATAGAGGCACAGTTAGCCTCTAGTTAAAGGGCTTGATATTTCTAAGGCATCTTAGATAGTAGTTGCAGTTTTTTGAGATGTAGCTGATCTGGATCTGAGCCCAGAGTTCAGTTTAGAAATACACCCAGAGTCTTGACTTTTCCTACCACTGCTATGCTGCAGTCATTAATGCGCAAATCCATGTATTTCCCCAGCTTTGCTCTCCACCCCCCGCACCCTCCCCCGGACTACCAAATAGTAGGGGTTTGGTTTGTGCTCAGTTAAGGCAGAGGCAGTTTTTCGTCATCCACAGTTTGATGACTCCATAAATGGAGTTCAGATTCCTGGTGTCAGTTTCATAGTCCCCACTGATCCCAGGAGTATGTGTGTTTGGTTGTGAAATGCAGGAAGTGGGTGGAAATGGACATGGGGATTAGCATGACCATGGGCAGTCAGTGGGTGGGTAAATAACCAAACACCTACAAGCTTTGTGTTCCTACTCATATGCAATGTCTCATAACAGTACTCTAATGCCAATATTTTGTCTTTTAGGTGGCCCAATTAAAAAGGGTGGCCAGGACGATCCATGTAACGCTAAGCCCATCTCTTTACTGGACTTGAGCAGCTAAATCTACGGCAAAGTTTTCCTCATGGAAGATTGAATAGGACAATCAAATTGCATCACGCCCCTCCAAGCTGGTTTCTGGAAGGGCATCAGCCCCATCAATCAAGTTTTAAGACTTATTGTAATCCTGAATATATGTCGATCAAGAAAGGGGCCCTATACCTCATGTTTATTGACCTGAAGTCTGCCTTTGATGGAATTCTGAGATCAAAATTGTGGAAAGTCCTGGAAAATAAAAACTTGTCTTTGTCATTGCTAAAAGCAACAATTGAATTATACAATGACAGTAAGACTACAGTGAGATCGGGAATGGAAGGGAAATATACAAAACCCTTTTTGGCTGAAAAGGGAGCTAGATGCCCCTACTCTCTAAAATCTATTCTTTGATGCCTCAGTGGATATGTTATCAGCCACTATGTTTGACGCTCCAGCTGTGGGGTGAAAGACTCCCCTTCTGATGTTTGCACATAGCATAATGTCTCACACCCCCTTTGGTATTAAGAAGCTCAAAGACCATTTTGTGCAGCTCTGTGATAGGCATGGCTTAATGATTAATCATGCCAAAACTAAAATCATGTGTTGTGGCAGAACCCTCAAATCCTGTGCTCGGCTATATATTCATTGAAGATTTCGAAGAGGTAAGATTATTATGCAGCCCATGCCCCAGCAGCTGCCACATATGGAGAATTATTGGGCTATGCACACATTTCCTTTAGGATTACCACAGAGAACTTCTTTTATAAAATGTTCTCCCTCACCGAGCACACCCAATATACCACTTCAAATGGAGCTTGGAATAACACGAATTTGAAGACTACTTGTCAATTAAACCAATTCTCTACTGGGTTTGAGTTTGGTCCTGTGATTGTCTATCAAAGTACAGAGATGCCCCCACTGTGGAATGGGCTATGATGAATCTGGTTCTCTCCTTATGGGCGTACCTGAGGTAATTACTACAGGCTGCAAATAGTGTGTTATTGATACCCATATGAAATGGGATTTGGGCTGTTGGGGACGGACCCCCAGGTATGCCAGAGGGACACTAGAAGTCTGCAAAGTTGGAGGGCCCAACACCCTCCCCCAGGATACACGTAAATCTCAGTCAATGGCAAGTTCAAACTGCAGTTTATTACAGGAAAAACCAACAGGGATCAGCACAGGAACAGAAAATATCCTTGCACATCTTGCTCTTCTTACTCCCGCAGGCTGCTTTTACTTCAAATGGTGTCAGTATTTCGTCACAACTTGGGCCCCACTCCAGAAAACCTATCGGGCCAAGTAATTGAGTAGTCTATAGGACATTATAGATGTTATTCTACTAGCCCTCACATGTCAGGTGGCTGGCCTGTCCCATCCCCATGACATTTGTCTTCTACTTTGTTGCAGAGTAATGGTCTCATCATTGGCCTGTGTCCCTCTTCCATCTATTCATGGATCCTAAATGGTGATTGGTCAGTGCTGTTGCCATCAGGCCTGGGACTTCAACTAGCTCATAGCACGCTATGCACCTCTTCCAGGTGATGGGAATGGATATGTGTCTGCATTGTAACTTGTGTGTACCACCCTTCGCTCATGAGAATGTGCCTCAGACGTTGCAACAAATGTCTCCGTCTGTGCTTGTTTTCAGCTGGGAGCAGCTCTTTCCCACCATCGATCGATGTGCATTGTCTGCTTCGGCCGCGTCATGTGTTCGGAGACCATGAATTTGAGCTGTGCAGCTCTGAATTATGAGGGTTTATTAGCATTTTTTGCAGCTGGCCCCATTGTCGTCTGGGGATTATGTCATCTGTATCTGTTGACCTTGGATGCGGGTTCTGTCTTTCTCTCGGTGCAGCCTGAATCAGCTCAGCTCGTCTCTTGCTCAGAGGCCTGAGGCCCGCTGTAACTTTTCAAAACCTTATAATGCAGTT
Source organism: Ambystoma mexicanum (assembly GCF_040938575.1). Classification (NCBI taxonomy): domain Eukaryota; kingdom Metazoa; phylum Chordata; class Amphibia; order Caudata; family Ambystomatidae; genus Ambystoma; species Ambystoma mexicanum. The sequence continues at coordinate 294,363,280 of NC_090922.1, forward strand.
TCTACAGTGTCCATGATATGCTACATTTCCATAGTTTAGTCGCACTTGGCTCTGCCAGGTCACATATGTGCTCCTGCAGTTCCATAGAGTTATTTGTTTGCAAGCATCTGCAAGGTTTGCTGAGGATCTCTTGTCTTGTGGTTTCTGCTTTGCTGTGTTTGGCTGATGGCAGTATAATAAAGTGATGGCAGTATGTATCTGTCCACTAACTATAGAACTGTACGCTTGTGTTCTTCATGTATTCAAGTGCGTGTTTGTGTCCCAAAGTGCAGATGGCATGTGTGCTTCAGGTCTAATGCTGCTGTGTTGCGGTGTCTCTATCGATGTCAGCAACATGGCTTTTTGGTGTTTAGTCCAAGCTGTCCATACAGGTGTCTCTGATCATGGCCTGTTGCTCTTCATCCACACATGAATAGATCTTTATGTCCCTTGGTCAGTATGGCTGGCTGAATGAAGTTACCTCTCTATGTACTTGTCAATCATGGGTCTGCTAGGAATTCATCCAAAATAGAATGGGTGATTGCAGCGTGTTCTGGTCTCCTTCCTTGTCATGATTTTAGTAGGAGTGAGGGTGGGGTGGGGGTGGCAGGCTTCCCCATCCCTCTCCAGTGAGAAAGATCGCTAGGTGTTGACGCCTCTCGACTGGGCAACTCTAATTAATAAGCAAAACCTTGCAATTGACAAATGTTTCTTATTGGTAAACAAACCCTTCCAGAAGATCCAATATATCCCATTAAGTTTGGGAACTTGACCAATCAAGTCTTATAAAGTTAGATGGAATTCATCGAGCTATTGTCCCTTCTGCCCGGGAGTTATTGAATCCACGTAGCACTTTTTCTCCTGTCTAAATGATGATGTAATTCAATGCAGAAATCTAAAATTCTGCTCACTTAATCATGTTGTTGGACCTTGCATGAAGCAGATGCTTTGTTAAATCTCTGAATCAATTGACGTGTTTGGTTCTGCCTGGGCTAAGAGAAATTGAATTTGAATTTTTCATAAGTCTCTTGAGGTTTACTGAAAGATGTTAACCAATTTCTCTTTGTAACAATGTTCTTTCCAGTGGCCAATTCTGCTGCAGTCTCTACCCCTCCTGTCCCCCCTCATGCCCTCTGCACGGCCCTGGCTTCTCATTTCATCTCTAAAACTCAGGACATCCTGCCCTCTCTCTCTTCTTCTCCCCTCCTCCCTGTTCTTCATCTGGCCCTTCTTCAGCCACCTCTCCTACCTCCTTCTCTGCCTTTCCCCTGTTCTCCCCAGACAAGGTTTCTAGACAAGTCTGATCTATGAAAATCTCATCAAAAAAGGTTCACCCTTGTTCCTCCAAAACCATCAAGGACCGCATTGACACCCTAGCTCCTGCTCTGGCTGACTTCTACAATCACTCCTTCACCACTGGAGTCTTCCCTTCCCCCCTGAAGCATGCCCTTGTGCACCCTCTTCTTAAGAAACCCTCTGCCGTCCCGTCCTACCCAGCTAACTATCATCCAATCTCCATCACTCCTCCTGGGCAAACTCCTGGAAAAGCTGGCCATCTCCCAGCGTAGTGTTCACACTGAATCTGTTGGTTGTCTCCATGACCATCAATCTGGCTTCACAGCTGCCAGAAGCATGGAAACTGCTCTCCCGAGCATCCGTGAAGACCTGCTCTCCAACCTCGATTCCAACGCCCCCTGGGTCCTCATCTTACTTGATCGCTCTTCTGCCTTTGACAGGGTCAATTATGCCATCCTACACAACCGTCTCCGCGAGAACCTGGGTATCACCGATCAGGACCTGGATTGGCTGACTTTTTTCCTCTCCAATCGACCCTTCCAGGTCCAACTTGGGTCCTTCCTCTCCTCTATCTGTATCACCTGTGGTGTTCCCCAGGGTTCTCACCTCTCCCCCTTCTTGTTCAACTAACACCTGGCAATTCTTGCCCATCGTGCCATGGGACTGGATCAGTCAAGAAGTGAGCCTTGTAGGGCAAAGCCCTGTTCCAATTTAGGCATAGCCTTGGTTTTCCAAATATGTGTGATGTAATTCTGATTACCAGCGGACACTCTCTACTTGATTCGTTCTGCAATTCCCGGCGTCCCATCCGACAGCTCTCTGCCACGATTCACAGAGAGCTGTCGGATGGGTTTTGCCATACAAGGCTCACTTCTTGACTGATCCAGTCCCATGGCATGATTAAGAAGGCGGTAAAGTATAATCCCATCCTCTTGAAGGTTCTGATATTCGGTAGGTACTATTTTGACTTACCAAGTTCAGGGAACCCGAAGACTGTCCTGATGAAAGTGGCTCCACTACTACATATGCCACTGAAACCGGTAGACGGTTATTGCTACACCTAAGAGGCATTAATTTGACCGATCGTGTGTGAGCAATCTTTTTACCCAACCCCACTTTTCGCTAAACATTAGCATTTTAAGACAGAGTGGAGTGTGTATTGTCTTCATGTTGTTCTGTCTTAAAAACAAGACAGTGCACCCAGGTCAATAGGCAATCTCTAGGTCATTAAAACGTATATATTCCCTAGCTGATGTCTATATCATGAACCACTGATGCACTGATCCTTCCCTTTTATTCATTGGCTCCTTGTCTCTTCCAAGTATGCACGCCTAGTGGAAGAGTGTGACAGGAAAAGAAGACAAACTAATAACTTCTATCTGTGGTAATACATTTAGCCTTGTTTTTTGCCCAATGACCACTATTTGATAAGCGATACATCAGCGCTTCCTAGGTAGAGGTGTGGATAGGAGGTAGGGATAGTTGGAACCTCACCGTATCCTTTCTGTCCTTCTCCACAGCCTTGTTCCCTTTGCATCTTTTGCCCTAACCACAGTGTTTTTTTTGTAAACTGGATTAAAATTGGCTGTAACAAATCATGACAGATGTGTTTTGCCCTATTTATTGTCTTAAAAAGTATATAGAGTAAGGGCACTACGCTGGTAATCTGCTCTCTGCCCCCCACCACCTTTTTCAGGTTAACACTACCAGCTGCACCTCCTCAGAGGTATTCTTCCTTACCTCTCCTTACCCCAGAAGCTCACTGTCTCCAGAGCTCTGTTTCTCTCTAGGCTGGACTACTGCAACAGCCTCTTTCTAAATCTGACTGCCTCTACTCTCTGCCCTCTTCAACTCATCCAAACAGGACTGCAAGACTTGTCCTTGGCCTCAAGCCCAGGCATCGTATCTCTCTAGGACTGAAATCTCTGCACTGGCTCCCAGTGGCGGCGAGGATTACGTTCAAAACCCTCGGCATTGTCCACAAGGCCTTCTGGGGCCTCAATACCTTCAACTCTCTCTTCCTAAATAACTTCCTTCTCAAGCTCTTCACTCATCAGCCTCCAACTCCCTCAGGGTGAGTCGTTTCTCCAAGCAAAGAGTTGGGAGTAGATCTTTCTTCGGCTGGGGACTCGCTCTGGAACAGCCTACCTGCCCCTCTGAAACTTGAGGAGAACCATCTCCAGTTCCGTAAGCACCTCTGGACCTTCCTCTTTTCTTCTGCTTTCTCTCCTCCTCTCCTCTGCTGATCTTCTGGCTGAAACTGCACTGTTCACCTGTCTACCCTCTGATCTCAGGCCCAGGTCCCCTCCCCGCCAGTTACACACCTGCACTTCCCCCCTGACACTTGGGGCTGTTTCTGTATCCCTACAGTCCCCTACCAGCACTTGACACCTGAAGTCTGCCCTTTTTATTTATTGTTTTTATTTATTTTACGGTTTATCCTATGTACTGCACTGCCCCCTCCCTCCTCGCAGGCACTTGTGCGATCTCAATGGCACCTGGCCTAGTAAGATCGTTGTCTCCGTCTTCCCTCTGTTCCCCCTCCCTTGCCTCGTCGCGCTGTGAAACACTTGTGTATTGGCGCGTTAAAAATGCCATATATCATTTATCAATAATGCTATTAATTGGATCTAGAACTTTGGAGCAGAACAGAAGTAGAATATTAAATTTAAAGCAGATCTGGGCCTTCATGAGTGCCATTCAACAACACCATTTCCAAGTTAACTGCATACTGCCTACAGAATAAATACCGCTGATTGAAGGAAGGCATTCATTCCGAACTGGCCTTGCGCATCCCGCAAGCAGCCGAGTCAATTTCCGTGTGGGCGAGCATATTAAACAGTCCTTTCGATGCAATTATGTAACCCGTCATATAAAGCTGTTGGTGTTACCTGACTTCTAGATCTCGCCTCAGTGAAGAAATCTCATGGGCATGTGGAAGTGCCAAAAGTTAAATTTAATTTGAAATGGCAGATTAAATATGAACATATCAAGTCTCAGAAGGATGCAGAGGAAGAGTGAGTGTGCATTCATAAGGGGCGAAACGCTGATCAAGAAGCTAACCTCACTTACAAAAATGGCCTCCCACGTCGCGCGATACCTCTATTTATACCAGTGTTCGCCATCTTCGCGTGTTTGAATTTGAACTGTGCAAGAAATCAACCTCATGTTTTACATCCAATTTAACAAGCATTGGCAATGCCAATAGTTTTGGTGGGTGTTTGCACTCTTCTCCTTGCACCCTTGCGTCTATAAATACTAAATGGAAAGAATAGCATTAAAGTTTCAGCGGAGGACGTGAAAAGGGGTGCAGGTGTGCAATAGAATGAGAAGGGCAATAGAGCAACGGAGAATGCCATTGATAGAGGGTGCCATCGTTAAGCAAGAGGAAAAATGAACAAGAAAGGGTGAGAGGGTAAAGTGATAGTGTGAGAGGAAGGGTGAGAGAGGGCATAAGAAGATGGGAAAAGGTAGGTGGGGGAATTGTGGGGGCAGGGTGGGTTTGGAATAAAGGGTGTTGGGTTGGTGGGGCTAGAGAGAGGGGTAGGCTGCATGACTGGGTAAAGAGAGCGGGGGTAGGGGTGAGTAGAGAAAGAGGGGGTAGGATGGGTGACAGTAGAAAGGAGGAGGTGTAGGGTGGGTGGGGAGAAAGATAGTGGGTAGGGCGGTTATATGTGGTAGGGTGGGTGTGGGGGTAGAGAGTTGGTTGGGTGGGGTAGGCAAGAGATTCAGAAGGGTGGGTAGGGCTAGAGAGAGGTGGGTTTTTAGAGAGTTGGTTGGGCTATGGTGGTTGGAGGAAGAGTGGGGTTTGGTAGAAAGAGAGGGGGTTAGAGTGGGTGTGTGTAGATGAGGGTATGCAGTGTGTGAAGTGGGTGGGAGTAGAATGGGGGTGACGTAGGTGGATTTGGTTAGAGAGAGTTGGTAGTGTGGGTGGGGGTAGAGAGAGTTGGCTTTTAGAGTTTGGTGTGGTTGGTTTGTAGAGAGAGTGGCAGTAGGGTGGGTTTGTAGGGAAAGGTGAAGTAGGGTGGGTGATTGGGTTAGATAGTGGGGTTAGAGTGGATGCTGGATAGAGCGAATGGGGGTTGGGTGGGTCGGCCGAGACAGTGGGGGTGAGATGCTTGAGTTGGTTGCAGGCAGGAAACATGAGACAACAGGCTAAAATATAAAAGACAATTCCGGCCTGCTATCAAACGGATTACTTGCAGATTTCTTTCAGTCACACTGCTTAGTACATCTGCTGGGATGGGGATAGGGAAACCGTCCTGTGGCCTTCAGATAACTGGTGTAAAGGCGTCGGGCCTCCTCCATTACCAAGCAATTTGAATGCCATGTGCACGGAAAGTATTAGTGGGAACAGGTGCAACGATCAATGTGGAAACTAATACGAACACAGGGAAGGAGGCCATGAAGGGAGCATCTCGCCGCCTAATGGCTTGCTTTACAATGTGATCAACTTTCAGATAAACCAAGGCAGTTTGCTGTCTTAACGCTTCGCTAAATATGCCAATAAATACACTTTGTGTCTTGCCTGAATGTTGCGCCTTAAAAACCACAAAATAAACAGTCATACAGAAGAGAAGCCAGAATGCGCACTGTGCACCTTAACAATTCGCCAAAACCAGGAATGTAGCAGCCGAGGGAACCCGGTTTTCGTATTGAGGGAATTTCAATCGTCATGTAAACAAAGATTTGTGGCGGTGGCAGTACACTGAATGCGTGAGCTTCTCATGCGTCCATCTCAGGTCCACGCTATACTATAGACCTATAATATAAAGTTTAATGATCATTTGAAAATATAGGCTACGGGTAAACAGTCTAACTTCAGGGAATATAAGTCATTGAGCAGTGTCGCCAACATGGCACAGTAAATTGTGTTATCACAGCAGCAACATCAAGGTAGTGGCGCTCTCCCGGGGAAATCCTGCAAATATACAAGCACCTTTTCCTTTGAAACATGCATAGCAAGAGGGACCAGTTATCGGCAGCCGCCTGCTGCAATATGTCCTGTTGTAGGGTGGTCCTTGCTCTCAGTGGCGATGGCCATGTTCAGGGGCGTTGCTAGGGGGGGGCTAAGGGGGCTATAGCCCCTGATCTTTTGGTTGTAGCCCCGGATAGAATCTCAGGAGCTACAGCCAAAAGGCTAGCTAGCCCCCAGTCCCAACAGTTCCGACATCAGCTTAGCCCCGGGTCTTTTCCAGACCTAGCAACTCCCCTGGCCATGTTTATCCTTTGAGTTTATGCTCTGACAAGGTGAGTGACTGCTTTTGTTCCGTGACTGAGTACTAGTCTTGTAAGGGAGGCTTCTGGACTACTTTGATTCATTGTGTGAATTCTTCTCACTTCAGAATTGTACTCGTCCCCTTTTGAGGCTTTGCCTTGGCACTTGAATAAGGGCACTGTGTTCCGAATAGTGCTGGCACGTACGAGGTAACTTTTGACCCAGTTCATTAGACCCCTAGTTTGTTTCAGCTCTCTAGTTTCCCCAGCTTTGCCTCTGTTAGAAGCTCCTCAACAGGTTTCCTGTCCATCTCCTCCCCGCCTGGGTGCCATGGTTTACACAGGCGATCTGCTGTGGGCAGGGGCCAGCCTCTTTCTCACTACAGAAATCAGTCACTCCCTTTACCCATGTACTTACTAGTTGTCTGGGGAGTCTGCCTGCGGGTTTGGCTGTATACTGTATTCGTTTGGTGACAGGTTCCCCTTACAATTACAGGGGTTTTCACCTTTGGAGATGTGAAGCATGTTACTATGAAATACCAGGTAAATAAATGTTGGCCGCTGTAGAAGGCAGGGAAGAGGGTGGGCAGCAATAATATCCAAGAGAGTGGATTAGTTTTCATGCGCATTGGCTGGGCTCATAATACCTAATAATAGCGATGCGTTCGCTGCAAGCTCCACTAAGGGTTGATCAGGTACACTCTGCTCTTGGAGATTCAAAGTGTGCATCACCTTTATACAATGGTTTATAATGAGCACTCTGGTTGACTGAATGGGGTATGTTACTTTACAAATGGCATAAGTGATCAGGGACCACAATGACCTCATATCTTGGACCTGGGCAGCTGCCTCTAAATCCTTCCATATACAGGTCTTATATTGATGTTTTTATTTTGGATTAAATCATTAAAGGCAACCCTTAAATCATTGTATATTTCGATGCTTGATTTTAGACAATCGGCTAGTTTTCTGCATCCGATGGTCTTTGACAGGTCTATTCCTTTCTTCAAGAATTTAATCGCTATTACGGCTACCATTTCAACCGCAGCTGCAACTTCGGATTTGTTGGTCTATAGACTACACTAAATAGTCTCTTTCAGAGCAATGCTTTATATCGTTTTCAACTATTGCCCCATTATCTGCTTTCCGCACACCCACTTATTAGTGGCTACATCCTAAAGTTCTGATTCTGAAAGGACAATACACAAACTCTTTGGATCATGGAACTCTCATTGTTAGACACAAAGGCCCATGTCACTTTCTACCCCCCATTTGACAATCCTATCCTTAATACATGACACGCCCAATGTTCTAAGCTAATGAGGAAATAATAAACTGCACGACATGCAATTTTGCTCGATGGCCATCTCCCCAGGTACTTGCTATAGCCAAGAGGCCAACTAAACGGGTATTATTTATTAGAGTGCGTATCACTTCCATCTGGCTGAATGGGGTTACTGTGAAGTGGACGGGTAGATTGGGACTGCCTTAACACTTGGTTACAGAGCAAACAATAATCAATCAACAATAATAAAACAAACTAAAAAAAATCGAGTAACTACAAGTGCACGAGAACACCCAGCTTTATTCAAACATGAACTGCCGGGGGAATACAACAAAAACTTTCTCAAACGTTATGTTGTAAAACGCAAGCTTTTAAATGAGAAGCAAGTCCTCAATGGCGTCATGGTTAGTGTTAAGAAAACATTTTTATTCATTTGTCTCGTTGGTTAGTGAAATCTAATGTCTATATATTCTGTAGGCGAAGGCTACTACTATTGGATATTCTTTAACTGATCGATCCTCCAAAGGTCATCGTACTAAAAAATATTACACTTCATTCTACTACCTCATTGGCTGGCACTAAGCTCCGGTAGCCAACCTGGTGGACAAAATCATAATTGGTCAGTTGTTTGCTCACCTGACCTAGATCACCTTGATGTTATGCCATGTGTGGTGAGGAAGGGAGAGCTGAACGGACTGCTCTCATTCAGTTTGAATAAGTTTACTCCCTTCCCAGGCTTGCGACCTTTATCTGCCAACGCGCTTGTATCCTTGGCCCTGTTCCTGTGTCTGGCTGCACCACAGAAATAGCAGGCATGCTGTCCAGCTAAGCCAGGAATAAATTATCATTGTTCCGATCATGTGGTAGGGGACCACTTCTCAGAACTCCGTTTTGTATATTTATTGAGTTTTCGGCTATTCTAACCCATGTGTGATGCTCTGTGTGTTTATTTTATCACTGCTACCAATGGAAACGAACTAACTTTTAGTTTTGCATGCTGTACACTTCTGGGAATGGGAAATGTTATCTAGTGGTTTTGATTCCCTGTTGGAGATCCCTTTTCTTACTGGAATGTTGAAAGGCCTGGGACTGTGGGCTTGGGACTGTGTGCAAAGCAGTTTGATGTCAGGATTCCGTATTTCAGAATAAAGGCCTTTCACAGTTCTGTCTAAAATGGCCCTACTATGGTTCGTTTTCCACCATGTTAACGTTCTTTGTGTCTCGTGAATTGCAAGCCACCATCTGTTTATTCCTTACCATGTATGCTGCTACCTACTCCTTCATGCTCATCTCAGTGCTACTTGTTTAACCCTATCTGGGTATGCTGCTACCTCCTAAGCTTGTGAGTGTTCTCTACTCCACCCTACTTGTGGGGTGCAACCTATTCTACTCTTTACGGTGGAGGTACATTATCCCTAATGTTTAAACTGTCTGTTTACATGTCACTTGTCACACTTGTCAGCTTGTACGTACGTTCACCTCTGCGAACGTCTGGGGGTGCGACCAAACCTTGTGTTGATTTTATCTTCATCATAACACAAGGATGTTTGATTTGTAGTGCAGAGTAAGAAGACTTTTTACACCTTTTCTTCTTCGCCCCGGCCTATGGGAAACCCTGTCAGCACTTCTTAATCCCGATATTGATCTGTATGAACTTCAGACCCTACAAGCTAGCTTTTACTAGTTACAGGCTGAAACACCAGATGTAGTGTACAGCTTAATGGGTTTTGAAGAACATCTCTGACAATCAGGGATACTCTGTTAAATTGAAAAGTATGATCATTCATTTTGATGGATTTCTTTTTTTATACACATTTATTCGTTTTAATGCTATGCCGAGTGAACCGTTAGACAGTTTTCTTTCATAAAATGGAGTGTAATGTTTACTGTTGTATAAGTTTAATGGAAATATTTTCGAATAATCTGTTTACAGCAAAATGTAGCAACAAGAATAAATGAGAGTAAAAGACCTTGTCCAATTTAATGTGCATTTTGCAGGAGTATATGATACGGCTGGGCCGTTTCTGTTTGAGAAACAATATGCTCCAAATCTAAGAAATACGCCTGTGCTCTGCTTTTTGCTTTTTTGTCGTCGTTCTATACACAAGGATCCCTCTTATTTCATCTTAAACTGGTCCCAATCAGCGAGATGCCCACTATGTATCTTGGCATTTAATTGTGCTTGTTTAATTTTCATGGGGTTAGTATTAAATTGTGGTCCCTCAGTCCAACACATTTCACTTCGTGGTGGTGATGTATGTTGATAATATAGAGCCAGCGCAGGACCGACTAGCCAGGATACCGGGAGATTTCCCGGTAGGCCTATGTGACATTCGGCCTCTCTTTCTGTGGGGAGTGATGCATGCATTTACGCTGAGTTTGCGTTTTTGTCTTGATTTTTAACGTATAGTTTTTCTGGGTGTAACTTGTTCTGAGCTAAGCATAGACCCAGTCAAACAAACTAATGAAGGATCCACTGTGGGCTGAACAAAAAAAAAATGTCGACTGCACTTGAAGTTTAAGTATCTTACTCCACAGGCTACCAGCACCCATGTGCCTGGCTGCCCCCACATGCACAGACTTTGGCTTGGCCCAGGGCTGGACTGCCTATAGGGAATTTAGGAGATTTCCCGGTAGGGCTCTGCATCCTGGGCGTCTTGAGTGGTATTTCCAAATGTTTCCTTAGAAAAAGTTGAGCTTGCTAAAAATATGTAATGTGGGGCCACTTTGAACGTTATTTCCAGGGCCTCTTTTGGTTCCCAGGCCACCGCTGGTTGGCTCGGCACGAGCTGCATCCTGCTATGTGTGTTGAGATTCTGGAGGTGAGAAGGACACTAGTCTGACTGGCAACGGCAGCAGCTTAGGTTTGCCCGGGAGTCAGCAGCCTGCACAGAGCCCAGGCAGCCAGGTCGGTAACTGACAACATTATCACAGTCGCAGGTGTTAGTTGCAGAATGTGGATGGATGGCAGTTAGATCAGAGATCAGCCTGCCTCTGCCAAAACTGCCCCGCCCTTCCTAGTTTTGTCACCCTCTCCCCTCCTTTTCCCAATTCACTATTTCCCCTGCTCCCTCTTTGTGATTTTGAGGGGTCTGACACTATCCCTCTCCTCTTTCTATCTCTTCACCTAATTCGACCCTTTTGACATTGTTGATTTTTTGCGATTTGGATGGCAGCCTATGACATATAGGTACTGTAACAACAGATGGATTTCATTAACTCTGTGCTCGGCAAGTTCACACGGACCATTGCAGCAGGCAAATTAACCCTATGAACTATCTTACTGGAACCTGTGTCGTCCTTGTTGCAGACACTGCCACCATCTTTCTCCTTCTTCTTTATTCTACCCATGTAATGTCTATCACACTTTAGGGCATGTGCTGAAACATGGGTTGACATGACAGTCCATTTGTAAAGGGAGATCCATTTCACATGAAACGGCTAACCGACAGGGCCCCCTCTCCCTTTTCTTGTTGAATCTGCTACAGGACAGTCCCAGAAGATGATTGTATGGGTGATTTTCTCATATGAACGACAGGGCTGGTTGCAGGCAGTCGAGATTGCATTCATCAGACTAGTTGAGGTCTTCCTTCGTTATCCGGAGATAAAGGAATACAATCAGGAACTTGATCACTCTCAGTAAGGGGCATGTCTGTTTTGAACCGTTTCATGCTCCTTATTTATTTATTTGTATTTTGTAAGCACTCACACAGCCCGCAGGCATCGAGGTGCTGTTAAGATTTTAAAAAAAATGTTTTTAGTTGCGTAATTGTTTATTTATTTATTTATTCTTAGCTGCGTATTTCTAACGCGCTTAAATACCCAGAGGTTTCTAAGCGCGGACCCGGGGTTCGAACCTGTATTGTTTCGTGTCGTCTTGCTTCCAAGGCGAACACGTTGCCGCTGAGCTATCCTCCCGGGAGGAAGCTCAAACGTGGTATCCTGTCACATGGTCAGATGAAAATAGACTCTTGGCCAGCCACACTGAGACCAGAAGACGAGGTAACACTACAGGGTGGATGGGGATGGAGAAATTACTCCACATCTATAATTCAACTGACTCAGGAAGTTGGCAAAAGACTTTGTCTTTTTTAACATCAATTATCTAAAACAAGGAGCACAACGCGGACATCATCCAACGTCCGACAGTAAGGTCTCTCGTTACATAAAAAACATGATTATATAGTAAATATTCATCATCAGCAACGTCATCCTACGTGGCAAACTAAGAGGGTTGTGGTTGGGTAACGGGAAATATCTAGGTATATTTTCTGCGAGGGTTGGTTTTGTGATTGGATCTCTACTGTCAGGTGGACAACTCTGCCCACCCCTAGTGCATGTCATTGTGAGCGCCATAAAATACATGTCTTATTAGGTCTCTAGAATATAGGACTCTTTGGTACATGGCCATTTATAATTGGTTGGCACGCATGTACCATTTATCTTGGGGGCAAGATTGCAATTTTCAAAAGTATTTAAATGCAATCACTTTGTTCTTGTCTAATAACTGAGACATTTTAAATCCTACAGGTAATCCATAAACAGCCAAACTTGTCTGCATGGTTGATTTTCTATGTACAATAGGTTTAACTTTTTTTGTTTTCTGCGGATCTATACCACCCTTGTTGAATGTTCCTCTTCAGTCACAATTATGAGAGTACCTTAATCAGCCCGAGTGTTGGAAAGGTGACTATGTTTGTGACCAGTGCATAAGAAACAGCAAATACACCAAGGGATCTTGATTCTATGGCTCCCCAATGTGGTGTGTCTAAATAAACAAATAAAAAAGGTGTGTCTAATTGGGTATGTGCAAGTCAGTAGCGAGCTATGGGGAGAGTAAGTTACAGTTGTACCATTTTAGGTGAGGAAATCCAACACACCACACCGTTTAGAGGAAACCTGAGCTTTTCTAAGAATAACAAAGGTCTGCTCTGTCAGATGAACCGCAAAGATTTTCCCATTATTGAAATCTGTATCTTCATCCTGCACAAAATATACCCAAATAGGTAAAGGAATTTTGGTAGGACAATCATTTATATTCATATATATTGCTCATAGATATTGGATTTCCTTAGGTCTACAATCAGTCTTGTGTCCCTGGCTGGATATTCACACTATATATTTTCCAGTGTAACCTGGATATTGGCAATATGTATCCATATGTGCTTAGTTGTGGGGACATTAATTCAGAGACCGACTTTGCAGTCAACATGTCATGAGCAAAAAGATACTTCAAATCTCTCCATTCGATTTTGTTATTGGCACATTTGCCAGTGGGTGTCCCAGGCATTGTCAAAGAGGAGAGGAGTTGGAAAACAGATTTGCTCAGTGCCTTTGTACGGTTTGAATTTGGCTGAATGGATTCCATTGGTATTCATAAAAGCATCAGTCTTTGTAGAGATGCCAGACTTGCACAAAACCAATTATAGAAGAGACTGCCTTAAATAAATAGTTGCCAGGCTATCTTCAGTGGCCAGTCTTTCTTCGGAGTGGTGCTTGTGTCTTTTCTTGGCTCGTTGCATTGGCTGAATCCACAACTTTGAAGATGTTTAACCCTTTTCATTGGTATTACCCAAATTCATCTTTTACAATTGACCTTTTGTCCTAATTTACCAAATTATAGTAGTCCTAATTGACCTTCTGAACAATTGACCTTTATATTAGCGATTTTATATATGTATTGGGTTGATTTTGGATTATAAATAATATAAGGGGATTGGGTGGGGAGTTGCAGGGGGTTTTCGATTGAGTGGGGCTTACGGGGGGGTTTCCCCCCACACATACATCTTAATGACCTTTTTAAATTAGGTCAATTCTCCCGAGGTCAATTCTTCCTAGGTCAATTGTGAAAAGGTCAATTAGTATTCATCCTTTTCATTGTTTAATGAAGCCTGATTGGTCTCTGTCAACATTTTTGAAGTTATGACAATCTGCCCAAATCTATCTATGCATCTTTGGTTCAAAAAGTATCAGGTCAGTAGTTTAAACTGTTTGCTTTTGAGAGGACTGTTCACGTATACAATTGTTTGTGCTGGATACACTAGTTATGAGCTTCAGTCAGAAGAGGGGTCACAAATCAGACTGAACATTTTATAGAATGTAAATGGGTAGCTGTCATACTTGAAGATATGCCTTGCTTCAGTGCTTTCCCCTTTGGATGTCTGCATTTGTGATTGCGGACCTTAAAGTTGCTCATCTATCCTTCAACTTTGGGATCTCCAAAACTTGTAAAAGCGTTTAGGTTCTTTGCCTTTTTTGTTCAGTAGAACTGCAGAAAGCACATTGTAGAACCTGTGGGACACTGTCATAATCTTGTCCTCTTCAAAACAGACCTTAACAGTCTTGCCTTGAATTGCTTTTTGAGTAAATATGCCAGGAGTTTGCTTCCCCACTCACCTCCCTCCCAATGCACTTTCTTGTTTCGCAACAATGAAAGTTCAACCGATTTGGAGTAGTAGTTTTTTGCCATATTTGGCTTGTTCAATTCTTTGATGTAGCTCAAAGGAATCCCCCTTTGCTAACAATTCATCTTGCATTTGAGTGAAACTTCCTTGGTGTTCAGGAAACCCCTTTGACACTTTTGTGACTTGTGAGCAATTTAGAACCCCCTAGACTAAGCTTAACAACTTTCCCAAACTGTTGTAATTCCATTAGTACTTCCCACATCTGTTACCATGAAAGAAGTGCCTTTCTTCATGAAATCGTCCACAAGTGTTGAGTCTTTTATAGGTCCGGGGCTTTAATCACCAAGTTCATGTTTTTGCCTGCCATGGAATAAGAATTGACAGGAGAGCCACATCTGCATTAATCGTCACATGAGCTGAGCAAACTCAACCCTTAACCATCATGTTGTAGCTCAAACGTTCCTTTAGGCCAAAGGTTTCTGATGTTTTGCAGGGTAGTAGAACCCTCCCAGTTTCTGGATGGTTTACCTCCCTTCTGTCAAGCACCTTGCCCAATAACATGTTGATGACCCCTCATGGGATAGAATGGTCAGGCCCTCTGCCCCCCAACAATGGGTATTCTCCCAGATCTGCTAGAGAGGTCATAGAGTGTACATTGAATAGATCGATCCACCAGTGTCACATTGCTATCTTTAATCCGTAGATTACTGAAAACTCAATTACCATCCTTGTTCTTTTATTTTAGGGTTGCTCAGTGTGACAAATTGGGGAGAAGGGACAAATTCCCTCAAAGGGGATTCCCCCGCAACTCCGTTTGAGGCTAGAGAGGTGAGCCAGCTCTGCAACTCCCTCCCTTGGGGTCGAGGCATGTGGGGCCCCACCGGGAGAGTTTCCCACTTTGGGGACAAGGACTCCTTTTCCCTTGAGGAACTCCCTGAAGCCCTCCACATGATGGCTTATATGGATTTATCTAATACACCCGGGCGTTACCAGTTTCATGAGGATAAAGTCAACCTATATTATCATCGACAAGAAACTGATGCTATTCCTTTAAATACAGCTCTCCAATGGACTGTGCCAAGGAGACTTTAATGGAATGGCACACCAGTGAAATGGGTGAGAGCAGAAGGACACAAAAGTGTGGAAGGCCATAAGAGAGCCGATCAACACAGGGGAAGTACCCTGTACGTAACAGAGCTGAAGGCGGCAGAGCGATCACAGTACACAGAGCCCACTTCCAGAGCAGCGGGAACCACTGGGAGACGAGTGACCGAGCAAGCTGGAACTCCAAGGGGGAAGGAGGAACAGAGTTAGGTGGTGGCATGACCACTCAGCAATTGTGGTGGGCAGCCTGCCTGTACAACAATGCCAAAACCAGCTGAGCGAGAAAGCCACTTCGACCCAAGTCCCGGCACTGGCAACACGAAGAAGCTGAGAACAGGACACACCTGAAACAGGCACCGCAGAGAGTGTTCAAAGACGTACAGGTACCAACAATGTTACCCCAATGTTTTGAAGGTAATATGGGGAAAGCGTGCACTGAAAAAAACAAAAGGGACTTGTTATAAGTTGACCAAAACTTGTCCCAGTACTAATGGGAAAGGAATTGAAATTAAGCTAATGAATAAGAAATGTGTTCATGAGATGAAGAGAAACATGAAAACCAGGGGGAGAAAGATAGAACTGGAACCTTAATATCCTGGGAAAAGGGGAAGATCAACCCACATCCTGAAAATGAGGAGAAAATACCAAAGAGATACATTTGGGAATAAAGAACCGGGAGGTCGCAAGGACAAGTCCCATATAAGTAAGAGTATCTTGGGAAGAGGTGAACTAAAAAATTGAATAACCCTAAATCCTGACATGAGAACAAAATACAGGAGGGTTTGGAGCCCCATAAGAGAGAGAGAGAACAAACTTGAACAGAACCAAGGTAAACCCCAATCATTCCCCAAAAAGAACTGCAGAACCTGGTCCAGAGGATAGCAAGAGACTATCTACCTATGGTGGGAATTATATAATTAAAACCTCTGTGACAAAACACAGCTATCAGGAGAAGGGAGTCATTCTCCAAACCTTAGTTAGGTTAGATGTGGACAGCAGACGGACCTTTTTTGGACATTCACTACGACTGACGAGCACCTTAGTAAAGTAGGCAGGCAACACCCCCTAGCAATAGGGGAAGTTAGGCTTTCATTTACTTTAAAATAAACTATCTGGTAAAAATGGCCTCTCTACATCCGCGCCCACCTTCTGATCCTCCACATCAGCAATTGAGTAATCCGATTTGGCATGGGGTGGGGTTTTTAACTGTACCTGCAATGATCCACAGTTACTAGATGTAATTACTGAGCACAAGTCATTTTTGTGCTCAAATTAGAGAGTAATAATATTAAATATAATTTTGTACTAGGACAATATGTGCTTTAGTTAAATAGGGTCATGTTGGCTATGGTTATTCTGACACAGGTATCAAAACATAAAATGACATTGACATGCCACCTCGGGATAGGCAGTGTTATCTGTAATGGTAGGAAAATCCTGTAGTGCCCACAACGTTCTAGTGATATTTTGGTGATATTTAGGTCAAAACTGTATGCCAAACAGCACTGTCACTTGAGTATTCAATGGGTTACGAGAGACTTACCCAGAGTCTTTAGCTCACTATCTTTCACAGAGAAGAAATATCCCAAACATATCAGTCTTTGTCCTGCCCTGGGGCAGTCCAGCACCGAAATGCTAGGCAATTCTCCTCTGAACAAGAGTACCAACAGCATCCCCAGACTGATATGTTTGGGATATAATAATGTTTGGGATGATAATAAATCAAAGGAAATAAATAAAATATCATGATTTCATAATGCATTTTGCAGATTGCACCAATGAATATATTGTTGATTTTAAACATTTCATTTACATTTTTATACCAACCCCAATTCAGTTTACTACTGTGTGTTTTAGCATGTGGCAAGTTGGGCAACTGCTGCTTCAAATGTTAATGAGCATAAATGTTGGACTAAGTTCCAACAGACCCATACGTAGTCATCATCAGTGTGAAGCTCTTATAGATATTCACATGTTTTTTCCACACCGGGGGTCGCTTCTAAATGAAGTCACTAGTACACTGTGAAATAGAGATTTGAGACTTTTAATCAATCTCACGAACATTGATCAAAATTGTTAATAGTATATAAAATAATCATGGCTGTAAATATGAATCAAGATTATATTTATTTGGAAGCTGTGATCCCAAATCATTAAATTCTTAACACTCTCTCCCCATTACACAAATAATATGGTTGACATTCAATCCAGTTTAAAAAAAAAAAACATATTTGAAATTAGGATAGAGTCTACTGTGAGGAACCAAAAATGAGATACGGAGGACACATGATGATTGGTGTAGACTTCTATTAAATAATAAAGGGGTTGGAAAATGCCTCACTGTCCCTAATCTAGGAGGTATTTCCCTACTTCAACCAAAATCAAAGGCTCCGTCTTCTGTCAAGATGTCCAAAGCAAACATTTCCTGTGTCTGAAATCCTATCCTAGCCCCCTCATTGTTAAAGTAACTCGATGTGTGTGAGAAACCTGAGGGTATTCTCACACCTCAACCCCTTCAATCCTCTGCATAGGAGGCCAGACAAAGGCCATTGCTATTCGATCCCAACCCTGGGGGCAGAGAAGCGGGGGAGGATCACCTGGGTGGAGGCCCCTTTGGCGAGACATAGTATCCCTCGTTTCCTATTAACAACCAACCCAACCTTTCTAGGCTGTTATAAGCCAGTTCCCCTCATTGCTCCACAGTTAACAGTTGCTTATTTGTCCCAGTACTGTCAACTAAGAGCAATGAAGATTATGCTCTTTTACCACTCTGGTACTGAGGCAGCGAAGATGCCTGAAAAGATCTGTGAAGGTCAGGCATGTCCCTATAATTGTGGTCAGAGAGGACTAATTGAGCCTTAACACCTGCAGCCTGTCTAGGGGCTACAGGTGTATAAAAAGATACCTGCCCACTGGAAGAGTGAGCAACGGGGTGATGAGAGCAGCAGGAGGAGCAGCGAGGAGGTCACTGTAAGCAGCAGGAGCGGGACGCCAAGATGGTGTGCACCAAGAGAGAGCACTCCATGTGGCAGGGAAGCTGGGACTCCCTGGAGCTGGTTGAGCACACTGTTGGGAGCCGTGTAGGAAGGCTTTCCCTTTTGTCATTGCTTGAGGAACTCGTTCCCCTGTGTGCGAGATTCTACACAGGGGTGTTTGCAGGGCAGGAGTTGGTTCCCTAAAGCTCAAACCAGAAGGCTGTGATCTGCGCTGCAACAAGGGCTGTGAGTAGAAGTCTGTGTGATCCACACTGCAATAAGAACTGGGAAAGTGACCAGTGAGCTTCTAATGAATCGGAAACCCGGTGCACGAGTGTATGAACTTTGCAATACGTTGAATACTTTGTATCAGAGTGGTCACATTCCTTGAATAAGCACGGTTTCAAAAGTTTCTGATCCTTCCTGGTCAATTACCGAAGAGCGGAGAAAAGCTAAGGATACTTTGTGTCAGAGTGGTCGCCTGTAGCAAGAAACACGTTTTTGAAGGTTTCCAAACACTGGGCCATCCTATTAAAAGGAAAAAAGCTGTATTGAACAACAGAAAAAGTGCAAAGAAATAATAAGCAAAACTAATGAATGTCGAATACCGAACTGAATCAAAACCTTGTTAGTAATCAGAAGTAAGCCATTTTGAAGCAAAACAGAGAACAGAACTTCAAATTTAAACAACACGTGGTATATTAAATAATGTAATGAATACAACTTTAAAGAACAAACACGCCACATCAGTTTGAGTTCCAAATTGAATGTGACTTTGAAAAAACCCAAGGTATCCTTATTAAAGTTCCAAAGTTCAAGTTGCAACACATTTTTGTTTTGTAGGTTTCTATACTATTACTGAAAGGGAACCGAAGATCCTGATTCAAAATATTTCCCTTACAGTCCATGGAAGATCATTTTGAGACTTTTTGTGGATATTTTTCACGCTTGGGGCAGGGGGCTAAAAGGAAACTGCCAGTTGGAAGAAGCACAGAACTTTGGGTTAAACACTGTTTTCTTTTTAGTAGCTGAAATCCGTACGCATTATACAGATTTAGTTGTGAGAACAGGTATAGATTTTGGACACCGATTCCTCAGTTGAACTCTTTGACTCCCACTTTCCTTAGTTTTGTTTAGGTAGGGAAATCCCACGTTAGCATAGGGCAAGTTAGGCATTTTTCCATACTGACATTTAAGTTAATAAAAGTGTTTATTTTAATTACGTTGTGTGTGTTCTAATTTGTGATGCCTTCACAGGTGTTATGGGTATTGTCTTTGGCTCAGAAAGAGCACACATTTTCAAGTTCAACAAAAAGATATAAATCCTACAAAAGTTCCAAATAGATAATGTTCACAGTTACAGGGAATGGTTCCCTGTCCCGGGTTTATCTCCACCAAATCAAAAGCTCAAAAGAATAATTAAGTTATTTTTAGCCCAAGAGGATAATCCCCCTCCTCTTGGTGTTACAATCCAATCCAAGGGAAATGACTCCCTTGGCCACATTCAATGCAATTCAAAATCCTAAGGGCATGAATCTTCCTTGGGATTCTCTTTTCAAGATACCACAACTTGGGTGTCGGTACCAGACTTGCAAAACAACTGATATACTCTGCTGCCAGGTTCTCTTATATGTTCATCCACTTTCAGGATCTGAGGGCATTTGATTTTTCTCGAAGTTCCCGTTATCACAGGTGCATTTGTATCTCCCCAAATACTGGCACTATGAAAATCAGTTTGTGATGTAAGCCATAGGAAATGTGCCACCCCTTCCAATTTGGAAATGCCTTATCCATCTCCCTCCCGGGGCCCTGACCTTCCACTGAGGGCTCACCGGGATTTGGACCGTTCCCTTGGCTTCACTGACCCCGCTCAGGTCCTTCTCTGCTTCTGCCCACTCTCTCTCAGCTTCAGGTGGCATATCTCTACAGCTGGTGGCGGTCTGGGCATTGCTTCGGCTTCCCTTGCCAGCACAAAACACCTCCTTTGCCCCCTGTCCCCCTTTGGCAGCTCTCCTGCCTGCAGGAATGAGTCTCCGGTCCAGACACTGCAACCCTGTTTCTGCGTGCCGCTTCTCTGCCTCGGTTGCTGCCTCCTGGATTCCCAGCGCGAGCTGGGAAGTATTCTCCTGCGTCTCCTTGCTCGCCTGTCCAACTGACAGCTTAGCTTCCCCTGGCGGTGACTGGCTGGTCTGATCTCCCTGTTGCTCTCAGCTTTTCTATCTTTGAACTCCCACTTTAAGGAAGGTAGTTACTCAGAGCCAACCAGCTTCCACCAAGCACTAGATGCATCTCCTGGTACATCCTAGTAATCTTCATTGAGGCTGTCCTCTTTCTCATCTCATTCTTTGTCATTTTGTTTGCTGCAGAATATTGAAGGATACAGTCAGCAGGCTTTGAGGCTTGTTGAAGAGGATTTTCAAAGTATGCCATTAAGGCTTGAAGAATGGAGGGGATATCCCTAAAAGGGAAAAGGGAGTACCATGTCTGATGCCTGTGCCTCCCCCTGAGGTTTGCCTCCCCTCATGTGATCCTCCCTTGCATTGTCAACCCCAGGGTCAGGACCAGGCAGCGGTTACTTTCCCCGGGCTAGATGAGGAGAGACTACCTGCGGGAAAGGAGTGATGACATCCTCAGATTCATCACACTACCGTAGGCACTTGAAAACCTATAACTTGGATCCTACATCTGAAATGTTCAGAAAATACTTGGTCATGGGACAGATTAACATTTCTGTATACATCTATAGAATGGTTCCTACCAATTTACAATGAAATGAACATTTCATCCCCATCTAATTTTGCAGAGAAATGTTGCAGCTATTGTGTCTGGTCAAAAGAAGAAAACAGACTCTGGTCTTCCATTTTATGTTTATTCTTTATTAAAAGTAGAGTGGAAACTCCTGACTCTACCTAAAGTATGGGGTTTCCCTGCCTAACATAAACTAACTAGGATGCTCATCAGTGAGTCCAAAAGGAAGAACTTCCCAAACTAATCTAAACTGACTGTACCACTACAAAATATCTAAGGCACAGTAGAATGACTCCCTTCTCCTGTGGGCTGGATTCTCAAGTAACTTGACTTCAATAAAGTATTCGTAGGTATTTCTTAATAACTACTTTTCTCATGTCGTACAGTTCAGATGTTGGGCTCTTCAACTTCTCAATGTTGTCTGTTACATGTTGGTTCTCCCTCTCCTTTTATACTTCTTGTAACCTTACTTGTTGTTGTCCCCCTTTTCTTGGGACAATTCTGTCCTTCTTAGTGTGATGAATCTGATGGAGTCATCACTAATTTGCCGGGGTGACCTCCCATGTGGCCAGCGGACGGCAGCTCCTACCTGATCCTGGGGGCAGCTATATGGGGGAGGATCACATGGGGGGAGACAACCTCTTGGGATATATTATGACTTCTTCGGGTTGAGCCATGATATCCCATATGAAAATAACCCTCCCTAAAAGCCCTCGCAGGACAAGTCCATGGTGTTGAGTGACGCAGGTGTGCAGGATATGCTGCCTGATGAAACATAGCATGTGTGCTATGTCCATGCTTCCAAGCCCCTCTAATCCAAGGTTCTAACCTTCTGTGTCAAAACCCTCACAGGACAGGTCTGCAGTGTTGAGAGATGCAGATGTTGGGTGTGAAGGGTTTGCGGCCTAGGCAGTGAGTGCGTACGACTCACCCTCCTGTTTGCGGCCTCCAGGTAAGAAGTTGTGGGGGTTAGCTTGCTCTGCACTTCTTAGCCCCTCGACTGTGCCTTTCTTCCCTGACTGCATCCCCCTGAGACCTTCCCCTCTGCGTGTGCCCCCTTTCCTTCCTGCGTGGTTCCATCGCAATCTTCCTGCGTTGCACTCCCTCGCCCCTCCAACTTTGTTTCCCGCCTGCACGTCCTCTGCCCGCATGGTTCTTCGCAATCCTTGATCACGTTTGCTCCGCGCCCGTTCATTCCTTGGTTACGCTTGACCCTGCACAACCTCTGCCTGCTTGGCTCCCTCGCAATCCTTGATAATGTGTGCTCTGCGCCTCCTCCTTCCTTGGCTATGCTCGCGCCTGCGCGCCCTCTACCTGCGTGGCTCCCTCGCAATCCTTGATCGCGTGTGCTCTGCACCCCTCCACCGTTAGCTATGCTCAATGCCTGCTTGTCATCTGTCCATGTAGTTCCCTCGCAATACTTGATTGTGTGTGCTTTTTTGCTTGACTGCAATGTTCTTGTGTTTATCTTTGACTGCAGTATACTTGTACTGCCTACTTCTGTATGTTTTTCACTCTTCTCCTTAGATTTCCTTGACTATTGTTCTGTTACTTGCCCTCGCTCTGCTTGGTTGTTCCCTGTTGTTCCTTTTTCTTTCAGGTTCCCTCGTTCCTACTCTGTTAACTGGTTTGTTGTTTCACATCTACATGACTGCTCTTCTTTTTTGTCTCATCAAGCCCATTGTGTATTATAATTAAATTGTTCTTGTCTCGTTCTCTCGTTCTTGTCTCGTCTGCTTGCACCCTCCTCTTGTGCCTGCCCCTATTTTCTACTCCCCCCCTTACCTTTGTTCCCCTACCTCTCTCCTCCCCCTTCTCCTCCCTCCTCCCTCCCTCTGCATCCTCTATGGTGCTCTCTGTCTCTCCCATCTTCTCTAATTGCTTCTCCATTGACTATCTTGCCCTTCTTACTAAGTCTGGTAGGAAGAGGTTCAACAGGGATATCCTGGTCTCCAATCAGGCCTCCCTATCACTGATACCTACACCAGCACTACCTCCAGACAGACCCTCACTGACATCCTTTTGTTGTTCCTTCGCCAGACCTTTGGACTCCACATCTGGTCTCTGTGCTCTCTCCTTTTTCCTCTGCTCCCATTAATGGTGGCACCCAGTGGGAGGCCCTCCTGACCCCCTTCCACTCCTCTAAAACAATCATTAATGTTTACCTAAATGGCACCGTCTTGGTCCAAGGCCCTCAGACAACCACCTCCTCCTCTTTGATAGACGCCTCCTGCGTCTCATCAACTTCCTTTCTTCTCCTGCTGTCCCTTCTTTCCCTTCTCTGGCTCCTTTGCCTCCACCCTCTTCCACCTGTCTGGCTTCTCCTACTGCTTCTCCGGCTTCCCTGTTGCCTTCATCCCCCTCCTTGGCTACCCTGTCATCTCCTACTTCATCTTCTGCCCTCCCTCAGGCTCCTTCTACACTTCCGCATGGCATACCTCTAACCTGTAACCCTCCAAGGTAGTCTTTCCAAGGTGGCAACCTTCTCCACATTGCCACTCTCAACTCGGTCAGTTGTCCAACACTCCTCTGACATCTGCCATCTCCTGGAAGAATTTGACCTTGATGTTCTCGGTCTTACCGAGACATGGTTCACGGCCAGATCTGTTATACGTTTTGACACTCTCCTCCCTGATGGCTGCAAGATCCTCTCCTCCCCCAGATCCAACTGTCCCAGAGGGAGTATAGCCTTGATCTTCCTGGAATGGATCCCCTGCCTCTATCCTTCCTATACAGGCCTACTCCTCCTTTGAATGCCTGGTTTGCAGGCTCTCTCTCTCTCTGTCTCTGTCTCTATCTCTCTGTCTCTGTCTCTGTCTCTCTCTCTCTCTCTCTCTCGCTCTCTCTCTCCCTCTCTCTCTCTCTCTCTCTCTCTCCTGGCCGCTCTGCCACTGTGCCTACTCTCTACTCGCCACCTGGTCAGGTAATCTCCTTCCTCTCTGAATGGGCGGACCTCTCCTCCTCCCTCCTGGCCTTGACCACCCAACTCCTTCTCCTCGGAGACCTCAACATTTACCTGAATGCTTCCTTTCCCTCCGCTGGACTCTTTGCAACCTCTGCAATTCTTTTTCTCTCTCAATTCTGCCCTCTGGCCTGAGTCACTCTGCAGGGCACACCCTGGAAGTTCTGATCTTCTTCCACCTCACCCTCTCTAGTCCTCTCACCACTCCTGTCTCCTGGAGCGACTTCTTTCTCCTCTCCTCTTATCTCTCTCTCCCTCTGACTCTCAGGCCGAGCCAACCCCTGCACTGCCACCCACCTTCTTGGTCATCCGACCCATGAAGCGTGTGTCAGTCGAGCCTTTGGCTGCCACTTTCTCTCCCCCTCCTACACCTCTGGCTGACTCGCATCCTGACACAGCCCTTTCAAACTTTGATTCTTCTATCTTTGACACTCTCAATGTACTTTCCCCTGACATGGGGATCCGCCTGAAGCTGAAAGTGCAACTCTTTGTCACCCTTAAATGCAAGAGTAGGGTGGCTGGGAGGAAATGGTGGGCATCCTGTGCACCCTCTGACAAACTCGCCTGCTCCAAAGTCAGTACAGACTCCACACTAAGAAGAGAGCTCAAATGCGGCCCTGCGGCATCTAACAACTCGGCCGAACTCTTTAAAATCTGCAAGTAGCTGGCCAGTCCTGCTGCAGTCTATACCTCTCATCACCTCCAGGACCTCTGCATGGCCTTAGCCTCACATTTTATCTAAAATAAAATCCTCTCCTCCCTCTTCCTCTACTTTTCCCACTGCCTCTGGCCTCTCTGCAGTACTTCTCCTCCTCCCTTCTCTTCCTTTCCTTTGTTCATGCCTGACAAGGTTTCTAGATGGGTCCGATCTATGAAAGTCTTGTCAAAACAGTTTCTTCCCTGTTCATCCAAAACCATCAGGGACCACATTGACACCCTTGCTCCATCCTTGGCCAACTTCTGCAACCACTCTTTCACCACTCGAAACTTCCCTTCCCCCCCTGAAGCACTCCCGTGCTCACTCTTCTTAAGATTCCCTCAGCTGACCCCTCCAGTCCGGCTAACTATCACCACTCTCCATTACTCCTTTTCTGGGCAAACTCTTGGAAAAACTGGCCATCTCCCAGCTAAACCTTCACACCAATTCTGTTGGTTGTCTCCATGACCATCAGTCTGGGTTCAGAGTGGCCAAAAGCATGGAAACTGCTCTCCTGAGCATCCATGAAGACCTGCTCTCCAACCTTGATACTAACCACCCTTCTGTCTCATCCTACACAAACTCTCTTCTGCTTTTGATACTGTCAACCGTGCTACACTGCTGATCTGGTCCCGTGATAACCTGGGTATCACTGATCAGGCTCTGGCTTGGCTGATCTCATTTCTTTCTGACTGGCCCTCCTGGGTCCAACTTGGGTCCTTCCTCTCCTCTGTATCTACCTGTGGTGTTCCCCAGGGGTTTAATCTTTCTCCCTGGCTGTTCAACCAATACCTGGCATCTCTCACCTACCACATAGCTGATCTCTGCTTCAACTTTCAGTGCTATGCGGATGACACTCCGCTCGCTTTCAGGCTCACCTCAGCTGCCTCCTGACCTTCTCTCATCCCCGATTGTCGGTCTGCAATCCAGGAGTGGTGTGCTGCCAATGATCTCTGCCTTAATGCCAGTAAGAGGGAGATCCTCCTCATCGGCTTACCAGCACCTTCGTTTCCTGTCACTCTGTGGCCATTCACTATGGGCCCTCTTCCTGCTCCCATCTGTGTGGCTAGGAACCTCAGGGTCATCTTTGACTCCACACACCCCTTTTCACCTCACACTCTGACGTCTCTAAGAAGTCAAACTACCAGCTGCACCTTCTCGGAGGTATTCTTCCTTTCCTCACTTTCTCTCAGAAGCTCACTGTCTCCAGAGCTCTGGTTCTCTCTAGGCTGGACTACTGCAACAGCCTCTTTCTAAATATACCTGCCTCTACTCTCCATCCTCTACAACTCATCTAGCACAGGACTGCAAGACTTGTCTTTGGCCTCAAGCCCAGGGATCATATCTCTCCAGCTCTGAGATCTCTACATTGTCTCCGAGTGGCGGCAAGGATCAAGTTTAAGACCCTCTGCATTGTCCACAAGGCTTTCTGGGGCCTGGGACTGCAATACCTCCAACTCTGTCTAGGGAAATAACTTCCTATGCAAGCTCTTTGCTCCTCCACCTCTACCTCCTTGAGAGTCAGTCGCTTCTTCAAGCAACAAATTGGGGGCATATCTCTTTTTTGGGCTGGTGCCTCCCTTTGGAACAGCCTCCCTGCCTCTGTGAAACTTGAGCAGAACCATCTCTGGTTCCGGAAGCACCTCAAGACCTTCCTCTTTGCTTCTACTTTCTCTCTTCCTCTCCCCTGTCTGATACATGCATTGGGCATCTGGCAACCCTGTGAATTCGGACCCAGATCCCTACCTGTCAGCTGCATATCCGCACTGCCTCCTGGCACCCCCTGCACTTGTGGTCTGTATTTGTGACCCTACAGTCCCCTTTCCTGCACTTATTAGTCACTGTTTGTCTGCACTTCTAACACTCACACTTGCCACCTGTTGGCTACACTACTTTTGTTATTATTCCTTGTCCTGCACTTGTCCACTCTCCCATCGACTCTCCCCTGGCACTTCTCCCCTCCCCGCTCAATCTCAATGTCACTAGTAAGATTGTTATGTTGTCCTCCCTCTGTTTTCCCTCCCTTGCCTTGTCACACCTTGAAACACTTGTGCATAGGTGCGTTAAAAATGCCATATACCATATGATTATCATATCGTATCTAATACCCTCATGCCCTATTGTTATACATCCACTCCTTCTCCCATGAAGAAAAGGGAAATCACCCTCTCCAGGTCCACCTATCAATCATCCAGGACTCATTCACCATTTATGACCACCGGAAATGTTTATTCAAGTTTTCCGAATCTACTCTCAAAACTGGACTTCTTTTCCCAGAATGACCAAAATACTGGGAAGAGGAATCGAGCAATATAGAGCCAGGGAGGCAACAAGCTCAGTGAGTGATCTAGTGGGTGCTCAGATACACCTCTGCCTGGTAAGTTTTAAAAAGCAGCTTAAGCAGTGAATCAATGTCTGCTTCTGGCAGTATAGCGCAACTTCTGTCTGTGAGATTAAAGGAACCGAAAGGCAATTAATTACCAGCATGGTGGAGGCAGGTGGCTCACCAATGAAGACGGAAGAGGTTGCTGCGCGAGAAGGCCACTGTTACACTTCCGACTTCCCCGCTGGCATCCTTGCAGAGTACAACTTCTTTACAGGCTCCTCTATGGTCCAGGTACAAGCTACCATGGCGTCTGTACAAATGTCGACGCACTCCAGGTCACCTGACACGCCTTGCACGTGGAAGACGTACAGCAAGCCACGCCCCTCTCACGACTATAAAACCACTGTCTTCCAAGGGGCTCGTTGCTGCTAATTAGCGTTACCAGCTACACGCGGTTTCATCCGTTTCCTCTTCGTGTCTCCCTACACGAATCCTTATCTGAACTCCTGGTTTTGACCTTTTGCCTGAATTTTGGATTGCTTCGTCTCCTCCCTTGTTCTTGTTGTGATCGTCTGGTTGTTGGACTCGGAACGCTACTGGATACGGCTCTCTTCTGTGACTTGCGGTTCTTCCCTGATTGCCGCTCTGCACATCAATTTTGCTGTTTACATCCTTACATCCGGATCATCTCAACAGCTACTCAACTATACCCGTATACTCAGGTACATATCTCTTGTCTTGCATGGGCATTGTTTTCTGTTGGATTCTGGGACATTGAGTGACTTTCCTGTGAGATTGCTCTTCAGTGCATATAAACGTTTTCCTGAACTGCACCAACCCGACCCTAGTGCGTCCCTCGTGCCGTTCGGGGTTACTTACCTATACTAACTTCCCTGTTTGTTATTTTCTCCTGTCGTTGTCTTCAGAATCCTGAACTCCTCTTACAATCCTGGACTCCTCTTACTCCATTATCTTTACTCAGGTAGGTTGTTATCAATTCTATAGCTAAAGTGGGAAACGATACTGATTTAGATTTATTCCACTCATTCGTGTTATTCTTTGTAGATTATCCCGGGGAAACGCAATTCCACTCCAATATCCATATAGGTAGGTGTCCAATCATTTTTAACTGTTCTAATCACTTGTTTAACATCAACACATCAACACTGTCTAATATCTTGGTATTCTTTTGCAGCATTGGTATTGGCGGTGTGTGTTCTCCCCGCTCTTTTATTCAATTGACATCTCTGTCTGTTATAACTGAAACAGCAGAGAGGTACATTGTGGAAAAGAGCCCCTCTTTGAGGAAGCCTGAGTCTTGTACTCAGGGGAGCTGGGATGGAAGGCTGAACTCGGAATTCTATACTATCAACATCTCCACGGTCGTGTTCTCCGCATCTTCGACCTATTCGGAGTGGTGAGTAACAGCCACGCAGCGGGAGCGCAAGGAGCCGGCAAGCGACTCCTGGGCATTTGCATGTGATGGAGAGGAGTGCTTCACTTACAGGAGTCTGGAACTAAGCAGATGTGGCAAGTGGAAGCTGAGGGAGATGAAGAAACCAAGAGGTTGCGAGAAAGAAGCATAGAGAAATGCTTCTCCGGTTGACTGATGGAGAATCCAGGAATGCCAACAAGAGCCGGTGAGTCCACCCAGAGGCACTGGGGACCTCAGGGTGCATTGGCTGCGATGCTGAAGGCAAGTAGGTAAACCACAAGGAAGTGAGAGAGAAAGAGCAAATGAACTTAATGTTGAAAGTGTAATAAAACTACAAGCAAAACCATTACAAGCAGATTAATATGTATTGTGCAACTATAGGGGAAACCCGGATTGGATAAAATATCTTGAGGAGATATTGACCAACAAAGTATATGTTCAAGTATATGGGCAACTTTGGGAAAGGGTAGAGACCCTGTATGAACAAAAGTCCTCGCAGGGGAGTATACCAGGCAACTATACCTGTGTGAAAGAAAGAGGTCATGAGAAGAAACTTCAGGACAAACAAAAACGATTGTACCAACCACGAGTTCTAAATGGACAACATTGCAAAGCCAGACAAGTTTGCATGTCAACATTGTTACCAAGAGTTCTGAAAGAGGCACGTTTGCAAAGTCAGGTAAGTTTGTATGTCAGTATTGTTGTTGGCAAGGAAAGGCACAAGGAACTGTTCAATGTGAAACACCAGAGAGTGAAGAGGAATCTAGGAGAGGGGAACCACCCTCTGGAGCAAGGACCTTTATACTTGAAGAACTTCTGTATTGGAGGCATTTATTCTTCTTTTGTGAACACTTTACTAAACCATACAAGGTTAAAGACATTTCCTGTTTCACCTAAGAGTTTAGTTTTACTGTGAGGGTCAGAATAGAACTTTGTGTCAATGTCAAAAACAGAACTGTCACGTGTCCAGACATCACCTTAGTTTTGGTTTAGGTAGAGGAATTCCTCTTAGAGCAGGGTCAGAGAAGTGTTTTCCCAAACCCTTTTATTTTTAACAAGTCTTTAATCAACATCGTGGTTAACTTGTGCCCGGGTATCATTCCTGATTTCTCACATTAGTCAAACTGGGAGACTTTCTCAATGTCCAATCCTTCTCTTAACTGTGACTACAGAGATTGTTAAAATAATGATTCTCCTGCTCTCTATTGATTTTTGCCACTTTGTCTTGCCAGGGGAAAATAGGAATGTTCCAATTATATTTCTCACTCTTATTATACTATTCCAACACAATATAATGGTCCCAGTAATGATTCACCGTCTTCTTAGGCCCTTCCAAACCTCCCTCTTTTTCAATACTCAGTCTTAACTGGGATGAGTATGAATGTTTCATGTGTTATTCCCAGTCCCCCACCCGGGTCTCCCACTCTTCCTATTACTTTTGTCTCCGGGATAGAGTCACTGGGCCTACTGTCAGGATGGGACCCTCTTCGGCAATTGTTGGGTTGGCTTCTCAGCTTTTTCTTCGCTTGGCACTCTCTGCAGTGCCTTAAGGTAAGTGGTCTCGGCGTTGTTTAGGGACCCCCATGTCCACCGGGTTTCGGTCACGCTACCACTTCTTACTCGGTCCCTCTTTGGACACTGCAGCAGTCCTTCTGCCTGTCTTGCTTCAGGTTTTAAGTGCAACATGCTCTCTGCTTCTTCTTTATTTGGCACACTCCTAGGTTCCTTCAGGTAAGTGGACTCGGCATTATTTGGGGACTCCAAAGTCCACCAGCTTTTGGAAACGGCACTACTTCTTACTCAGTCGGTCTTTGGACACTGCACCAGTGCTTCGGCTTCTCTCGCTTCAGGTTTCCTTGGGTGCAACATGCTAGATTTCAAACACCAGCTTCCTCCCAACATCGGTAGTCGTGCATCCCATTTCCTTCAGCTTCATTTTGGACAAACATTGGGATAGAAACCTTTCTTGAATAAAATCCCTAAATAATTGTAACAGCAAGTCTACCTAGATGTTTATTCTATATAATTACTCTCAATGAGAAATGTGAATGTACCCATTGTTTCTTCATTCCTATTTCATGTTCGGCCCACATGGTTAATATAAAGATTTTCAAGGCTTCAGTTGGTAAAATCGCATATGGAGGGGGACAAAAAGAAAGAAGAAATGTTAAGATTACAAAATTGCTCTGCATGTGTATAATTCTATTGAAAAGTGTTCCAAAAAGGGATAACCAAAAGAGGCTAGCACTTTGTCATTATTAGGGTATTTGAGTGCAGACCTAGCTTCAGGAAGCAATGGAGCACTTTACAATCATAGGGTGAAGAGCAAGGTTAGAGAGCAGAGAAACAAAGGAGTGGGGAATTTAACGGGAGGGGGGGCATTTGTGAGCAGTGAATCTACACGTAACCATTGGAGAAAACAGTGGGGATCAGATCACCCTTCTTGGTTATGATGGGGAGTGGATGAAGTATGGACCTAGGTTTTGGGGAAGAGCAATTTCTTGAAGTGGAGGGTCTTGAGCTCCTTCCTGACCTGTAGAAGCGAGGGGGCGAGTAGGATGTTGATGGGGAGGAGGTTCCAGAAACTTGGGGCATAGACAGAGAATGCCGGTCTTCTGTGTTTTTCCCTTCCTGCACCAGCATAGTTCAAGTCTGCACATGTTCTTACTTCTGGTGGATCAAAGGCCTCCGGAGGTGCTGAGTTTCTCAGTGGGGTAGCTTGGAGACTTCAGGGTGACAGCTTTGTCGGTAAAGTAGCAGGATTTGAGGATGAAACCGGGTTGCAGCGGGAGCCAGTGCAGTTCTGTGAGGGTTGGGGTGATGTGGATGAATTTGTGGAGTCCTGTGTGTTGTGCTGCTGCATGCAGGACACTTCTCAATGTAGTCATCGGAAGGCCTTCCAAAAGGGCATTGCCACCATCCAGGTGGAAGAGGACCAAGGCTTGGACAGGTGATCTGAAGTCGTTTTCTAGGACGTAGGGCATGATTTTCTGCAGGAGAGAAAGTTGGTACCAAGCCTTTTGTGTCTTCCTTGCTATGTGCTGTTTGAAGGGGAGGTGCCAAGGGACTTGGTGTGATAAAGACCGGTGGGGGGTGTCTGTACTTCTGCTCTCCATATGGTAGAGGAGAGGCACAGAAGACCCCAGCCAAGATTCTCTATTACGGTAGCAATGGTCGAGCAATCAAGGCCTAGCTTCTCAGGAGGTGATGCAGGCTGGTTCTTAAGTACAGTGTAGTCCCCAAGCCCCCACAAAGGAATGTCCACACACTGTATTGGTTAGAACACAGTCTTTATATAATCAATATTCCAGGTTATGTACACTTATCATAATAACTCACTTTGTACTCAGGAAAATCAACAATGGCAAATATATACAATTCTAAAGTGGTACCACCCTTTGTATTAGATCTCATTAAAGTGCATGAACAATACTGTAACAATGTCACACAGATCAATAGAGTGAAACCAGCAATAGAGAGAGGAGAGAAAATAAGATGGTTGAGCAATAGGCAGAATACTGGCCCCTACCACTAGACACAGTTCTGTGTGGAGATCCCCCCACCTGGGCAACCTGTAAAATAAATATATAGCACAAGCCCAGTCCATATATTGTTCTGCAAGTCTTATTCCCTCCTATAATGTTTTTACCCCCCCAATGTACCTGGTGGAGTCGAGTTCTTCGAAGAGGCATCGACAGATCCTTCTAGAGCGACCCCCTTTCAAGCGGGAGTCACGGATCGTCAAGAAACGTCGAGAAACTCGGCATTCGGTGACGGGGAATCGACGGCCCTTCTTGAATGCCTTCCCTTTCAAGCGGGAGGCACGGGGCGTCGAACGTCCGTCGACAAACGGGGTAGAACGGCGTCGATGAGGCGGCAGCTTCGTCCGAGCGGTGCTCGTCGGCGTCGGCGTCCTGCAAGGCAGAGGCGTGCGGGGCACCTCGGTGACAATAGTTCTGGACTGCAAAGATTGTGGAGACGGAGGCCCAGCAAGGGCGTCGAGTCGTTTGAGTCTTTGTGATCTTCGGGTGGCGGGAAACCCACCGGCAGGTTTCTCCTCGGCGCGTTGGTCGTCCTCGACTTTCTCCGGCAGGATAAAGCGGTCGACGGTGCGGACGAGGGAGTCCTTCGATTCGAATGTTCTTAGGCAAAGGAGCGGACGGCTCCGGTCGTCGGCGGCACGGCGTCAAGTGGTTCCCACGGCTGGGCAACACAACTTCGACGGGCCTCCAGCGGTTACTCAAACCTGCGAACCCTGGTCGACGGCAATGGACTTCAACGGCGGCGATGTCCGGGTGCTTCACTTCGATCTCCTCGGCGGTCCCGTCTCGGGTCGACAGCCTTTCGAGGGTCTGTCTTCCAGGGCGCTTTGGCGAAGATGGAGCGGTGCACAATGGTCCCTCGGAGCACGGGATGAGGGCGCCTTACCAGGTCCTCTCTCGGGTCAGCCTTCGACGATTTCGGCAGCCTTCGGATCGGTCGAAGCAAATGCCACAGCAAGTCTTCTTCTTCCAGCTGGACGTCGAGGATCAGCAGTTCCAGTTACTCTTAGAGTGGAGACTCAGCTCCAGGATGCTTCTGAACGTTCCTGAACGTTCCTGAACTCTTACCAGTGGTGAGAGGTCCCCAGATATACTATTCTGCCTCCCATCCACACTGCTGGCACACACTCAGCAGCCAATCATACAGAAGGGCATTCATGCAGTCAGTCAGCCAATCAGGCACACAGTGCATTCAGGCCACACTCCTCCCTTTCAGACACTCACAACAAGGAATGTGGATTGGGACAAGTACCCAGCCATTCAACACTACACACTGCATTCAGGCCAGTTTCGGGCAGGGCTGTCTCAGTCTTTGTCTCTCATGCCAGAAACCAGACAACCACAACAAGGAGTGTACATTGGTCACACACTCCATTCACCCAGGTCCCACCCACAGGAGGTACCCACATCATACATTCACTGGGAAGGCTCCAGTCAGTCTAGCTGGGCCTTCACAACAACACCATATATGGAACTTCCACCCAACAGCCAGTCAGGGGGAAGGGACGGAGTCAGGGCTTCCCAGGACTTTGGGAAAACAAGATAACAGGCAATAGAAAGCAAGAGGCCACAGGGGCCATCTTGTTTTCTATCAGGAATCAACTGATCCCAATGGCAGGGCCTGGGTATCCCAAAATGGAGGACACCCAGAGCACCTGTCAGATTCAGCATGGAGCTGCCACCAGCCCATACCCTGCTCTGGGGCCACCCACAGGTGCCCAAAAACATACACTAGGGGCACAGGGTTGTACCCCTACCCATGGGTGCCATAAGGGTATCCCATGGGTCTGTTCACCAAACCAAAAGAGAGTGCTGCACTGCCAGGAGTCCCACATGGGCTCCTGGGCAGAAAACATGACAGAACACACGATAAAAAGCAGTAAAGGAAAAGGATTCAGAGGCCCTGTCCCTCTGATGCATTTCCAGCATCACACTTGGTGCAGGGCAACCGCTGGGGTATGAAGCCCTTGAGGTGCATAGCTGTCACAACTGTGCCTCATAACAATGTCCGCACAATTCCAATGGCTCCCCTTCTCACCTGTTGACGGTCTCTGCACGTTGCACATAGAAATACCAGACCATTCTACACACGCTGGCGGCTCCTGGATGCACTTCCTGCTAGGCGGCATCAGTGGCTACGCCGCTAGGAACATGTGACTCTGTTCTGATCACGTGGCTTGGTCGCGAGCATTTAGGCGTACAGCAACAGCTGTTGGCCGCTTCTAAATATTGCGCATTCGCTACCTTTCTGAGGCTCGACTCTTTCGAGTCATTTTCCCTACATTTAGTAGCTCCTCTTCAACCCACAGAGCGGACTACGTTTGGAATCATTATTCTGCTCAGTTCTATCCAAACGGTACATTCTGACTGTTCTCTTCCGGGCAGAGTTTATTGTGCGGCTCACCATCAGGAACTCTTTTCAACTCGGTTCTACGACCCGGACAGTTTCCTGCTCGCGTTCCTCCCGGCAGTATTCACTGCCAGTTCCTGGAACGAATTCTCGACGGGCTTTCCACGCGCTCACCCCAGTTCCTGGAACAAACTCACAGCGGGCTTTCCAAGCTCGCACTCCAGCTCCTGGACGCACTCACGGCGGGGCTTCCAATCAAGTAAGCAGTTCCTGCTAATCTTTCAGGTATTGCCTCTGCATTCTGTATCTGGAACGGCTGCTCCCATTTCCCTCCATACAAACTAATAACTGAACTGGCATTTCCTCAAGCAGTTTAGAGGGCATTGTTTTCCTAAATAACTTTACTTTGGCACTGTTTCTCAAGCAGTATTGGGGTGGTGCCTATTAAACTTTTGGGTCAGGTTTATTTTCTAATGGGCACTGGGACTTCCATTTAAAAGGTAATCCAAATTCCACTGGAAGATCAGAACTCTATTCCCAACTACTCAGTGCACAGACTTTTGGGACGCTATCCAGAAGTGCACCCAGCGGACACTAGCGTGACCCTCGTGCTTTTCGGGATTAGATTCCTTACTTACTTTCCCTTTCTTGATGTTGATTCCCCATTGGATTACCTGGAGCTCTACGTGGATATCCTGGCTTACATCACCAGGTTAGTTCAGATCTAAAAGGGGTGGGGTAGAGTGATTTATTATAATATCTTCATTGCGTTACCTGTTTTCTCACAGCTTGGTGTTCCTTCCTGTTCCTGGCCCTTTCCATTGATCATTCGCTCTGCCTGTAGCTCTTGTCAGACAGAGGGCTTTAACAATTGGAAGGTCTGATATTGATTAGTCTCCATAGTGGATCATCAGTGTCTGCGTTCAGAAACCTACCGGCTAGAAATTTCATCACGTATCCTTTTACTGTCTGACCTTCGTCTTGTATCCTTTTATAAACAAGGGGGTAGTGTACCTACCTGAGCAATCGATTCATGACAATAGCAGAGAGCCAGCACTTCTACACTTTCTATCTATGGTCTCAAACTTCATCATTGTGCCACGGCTGTCCTTCAGGTATGCCACAGGTTTCTTGCACCATTTTTCACATTTCCAATTTAAGCAGGTATGCCACAGGTATCTTGCATGATTTTTCACATGTCCAATTTGAGACGCATAATGAGCCTTTGCATACAGTGTCATTATATATCACGGAATGTGCGATTTTATGCGTTGATCTTAACGTGTGGCTTCAACAACATGTGGAATATTTGAAAGAATTGCCAATGAAATTCAGGCTGGTGAATTGGCTAGAAGATATCCAGGGTATCCAGAACACTAAGCAGACTAATTGTGTTATTGTGACAAAATGACTACTGCTCTGCACGAGCGAAGCGGTGAGTAGTGGCTAAACCATATACTCTGCGCCACATTACTTCCAAATCATAAGTAAATCCCATTTAATAAAGTTAAAACATACACAGCCTGATGGGTAAACCTCCTTTGCCTTTTGTGGCAATGTGGGCCAAGGGCAGTGTGATGAATCCTCGGTAGTCCTCACAAAGACCATTTCTAAAAACTCCTCCCATGTGGCCAAGGGAAGGCAGGCACTACCCCTGACCCTGGGGTGGTATTAGCCAGGAGGATCACCTGGGAGGAGATGGGGAACAGGAGGACTCAGTTGGGAGAGACGCAGCATTTGTCTTACCCGAAGGAAGCAATGTCAGTGCCGCCAGAATATTTAATGGCTTGCTATCAGCTGAAAGTTTTCATCCTGAAGCTAAGTACTTTGATGTTGATTAAAAAAATCATAATCCATCATCTATTGGAAATAAGAACCCCTCCAAAAACTATACACAGATATGATGGTAAAGTCCCTTTAATCCGCAGGGAAATGGTAAAAACAAATCTCTAAATATTAACATCTTAGAATCTGAAAACCTTGAATTTGTTGTGAATCAGAATCACTCATTAAGTCCTTACAAAGCTCTTGTAGAAGATGTATTTGATGATAGAAAGGAAAATAATACTTTTGGAAATAACAGTCAAAACAAAAAAGGGGATTTGAACATTGAGAACTTTAAGTCCCACAATGCCCAAAGTACTGGGACGAAGAAGAGGGATGCAGAGGCTCAAAATTACAAGCAGCAGTCTAATTACCCTAATGAACCACACCTGAGGGATACTGGGAGGTATAAAAGACACCCTCAGGTACAGGCCACAGAGAGCAGTAGTAGGAGTTGAAGTGAATGCTGTAACTCAACGATGAAGTTGAAGGAAACTGTGGGAGACGCTGGAGCTGCCGCGATTAGCAGATTGCAGACCGGTTCGGTGATGGTCTCTCCCTTCAATGACTTCAATGTATGCAGAAGTTGATCAGCGGGAAACGTTGTTTGCCAAAGCTTTCCTCCTCAAGAACATAGATGCAGTGATGGTGCAGCAGGCGGCATTGTTGGTGGAAGCCTTCCCCCTGAAGAAGGAATATAAACGCTTTCCCCAGTGTAAAGTGGACCACGCTAGCAGGTGAGCAATAGTGGGTCCCTGGGACAAGGAGCGCTCCATTCACAACCAGAGCTGGCCTCTTTAGGCGTTTGTTAAACCCCTTTTAGTTAATAAAATGGCATCTTAGGAAAACCTCTACAAAGTTGTCCACCTGACATTTCTGACCCCCTCACAGCTGGCTATAGTCTTCAGTGTGAGCTGTTAAAAGTAGTAACAGTTTCTTTCGGTTGCTGATAGCCCTATGCATTGTTTAAAGTTAGTTGTGAGGGCAAGTATAGGTTTTGGACACAGACCGATTCTTCGGTTGAGCTCTTAAACTTTTACATTCGTTAGTTTTCTTTAGGTAGGGAAATCTCACCTTAGATTAGGGCAAGGGTAGGCCCTTTTCCATCCTGACATTTAAGTGAATAAAATTGTTTATTTTGAGTTTTGAATCTGTTGTCAGTGTCCTTCTGCATGATGCCCTCACACTTTCCCAACTTCAACAGTTTCTGCCGCCGCTGTGGCTCTGGGTCTGGACTGGCCAGTTTGACTTCCTGTTGTGTTTCTTTGCTTTTTATCTTCCTTTGTTGTGCCCGCCACCGCGGAACACTGTACCGCTTCTTCTGGTTCAGTGGTGTAATCTTTATGCCTCATCAGGGCTTGCTTGTGCCATTACTGTCAATGTTCAACAAGGGGTTTCAATGATGTGATCTTCATGTTTCCTGGGGGCCTACTCGTGTCAGTACTATCGTGGGTTGCAGTATTGTAATACATGTCTGTGTGGGAAGGAGTGCCCTTTGATACAGGTATGGTCTGTGTGATGGGGAATAGAATGGAATCTGTGTTTTGTGGCCTAGAATGTATATCCTCATCCCCAAGAGGGGAGTCCTCCTCTGAAAGGTCCTCCTGCAGGTTACCACCCCTAGGGGGTATATTGGTTTGTGAACTTCCTACACTGCCTTACGGGGAAAAGCTCCCCATGGAGTGAAGTGACCTCACTCCATGATTTGTCACATAACCTGCCCGTCGAGTCGGTGGCTCCCCCATGTAATGTTAATGTTGTTATTCTGTGCCCTTGATGGGGAAATTCTTTAGTTCCCTCCCAGCCCCAAATTGGGGCTTCTACTTTGAAATCTTCATTTCCCCCGGTGTTAAAAGGGAAATAACCTAGAGAGGAATAGTTTATTTTCGTTATTCCTGATGTGTCTCTCATTTGGAATTTTCAGCCCTGTGAACCCAGGGATTTAACTTTCTGTGTTTTTGGGAAATCTGAGACACCCATTTGTGGAATTGAGGTATTTTATTACTGATGATTAATTGGGTAGGTAGTTTAGTAATTACGGCCACTGTTATTCACACCACACTTCCTTCCCCAAGATGGTAACCCGTATTTCTATCGAGGGGTAGTTTTCAACATGGCCATGGATACAGCAGAACATTAATTTTCTCATTTTCTTCTTGTCCCAGGGAAGTAGCTCTGGTCTTATAGAACATCCCTTGCTTCCACTCTCCCGCTGGGCCCACACTCTTTTTCCCTCAAAGGGTGGCGGGGACTCTATACATTGTTTTTTTCCCTGCTTAAAGAAAAGTGTTTGTATGTTTCTTTCTTTTATTTGTCTTCTCCTTAGTGAGGGACTTACCAGGGCTTTCTGCCCAGTGAGTTCATGTTATATTGGATGCCTGGGCATAGAGGATATTAGCATAGAATAGCCTGGAACTTTGTTCTTTGTCCGCCCCACTTTGTTTAGCATCTTGTAAAGGTGATATTGGTGGGGAAGAACTAACAATACTTAAGGGGAAATGCCTTGTTGTTAGATGACCAACTCTTCTACATGATAAAACACAGAACGTGGAAGATGTTACCACATCACTTACCTGTCGTAGGGGGTGCTCCTCTTCACTTACCTGGGGTTCGGGCGCACCTATGGGTCCCGGCGCGCCCCATCCTGGCGCTGCTATCCCCGATACCGGCTGGGGGGACCGCGGTCTTCTGCGGCACTCGGCGCTTCCGGGGTTTCTGTGTCTCGGGATTCACGCATGCGCGGAGGGCCGCGTTTTGTTCTTCGCGCATGCGCAGTCCACAAGACACTTGGGGAGCCACAAGCTTGCTTCCCAAGCCTCGTTCTGGGCACGGCAGCACTCGGGGACAGCACGGCTTGCATTCCAAGCCTCCCGGATGCTGCCAGCCCTATTTAAGGGATGGAATCTTGACTCACCGCGTCTCAACGCGGTTTGTTTCCGGATCGTGTTTTTCGCTCCTGCAGCCTTCCGCTGCGTCCATTTTCCTTGTTGGATTCCTGTTCCTCCTGTTCCCTTCTGTTTCCTTGGTTTTGGTCCTCCCTTCCCTTGGTTCCCTCAGGCTGCCTAGCTCTTCTCCTTCCCTCTCAGCCTTGCTTCTCTATAGCCTTGCCTGCTGCAGCCTTTCCTGTAGCCTATCCATACCCTGCTATGGACTATTCACTCCTGATCAGCCAACTTGCCTGCTGCCTACCCTGAGCCTTGCAGCTACAGCCTTGGACTACTCTCCTCAGACCAGCCAACTTGCCTGCTGCCTTCCTTGTGCCTTGCAGTCACTGCCTTGGACTATCTACTCAGCTCAACTATTGGTCCCCAGCCGTTTCCTGGAACCTTGCTACTTCTTTTGTGGACATTAGCCTTAAATCTTCAGCCTACTTTTGGGGTCCTCTCAGAAGTAGGTTCCAGCATACAGTTCGCAAGCACCGGCCCTCTAGACTGCCCCGGCGCCACGAGAATCAGGGAGGTGCACACTTGTGGCGTTGGGAGCTGGTCCACCCCTAGCCCTGTTGACACCAGGGAGAGGGCTGCACCGGTTTCTCACGTTACACCTTCTGCAGTCATCTGTCGGACAGCTTGGCGACCTCACCACGGTCAACTACCGGAAGTTCAGGTACTCTGCGTCCTAGAGACGCCATCTTTAACAGACGATAAGGGTAGAGAGGATTTCACCAGGCGATCTTTACCCCTTACTGTGAGAGTACCAGCCACAGTTTTAGTACTGACCAAAGCCGGATCAGGTAAGTGGGAATGCTGTCGGAGATGAAAATTAAGTAAGCAAAGCAAGTACTGTGTTGCAGTAAAACTTGGGCTGACTACTGGCCCAAGTCTCTGAGGGAGTTATTTCCCTTGCTGTGAAGAACACGCCAGAACAGAGAAGCAAATCAACTGAAATAGCGGGTAGAACACACCGCCAAGGTGCCAAGCTGTAAGGGAAAGAGCAACAGATTAGACTGTTTGTTTTTGGAGGGAGGACTACAATATGAGCAATGGTTAGGACTAACAACCTGTTGGTATAGCACAGATGTTGATTATTTCTTAAAGTACTGATGAAACCTTTTCAAAGCTGCTTCTACCTACCAATAACAAACATAATAATTATACTATTTCTAGGATCTAGGTAAATGAACTCAAATGATTTCAATCAGGGATCTTACAGGTGGTGTGGTAGTCAAGTGGGAAGCTGGATGGAGTTGCGGTAGACAAGGAATCCAAGGTAGAAAAATAAATGAAAAAAGGGTTGTTAATAGGGGTCTAAAGCCTGAACGCCACGAGGGTCGCACTAGGTCCAGGAAGGTGCACTGACGGTTCAGTGCAGAGCGTCCCAGTCATGTGCACAAGGTAGTCCTGGAGATGGGTAAATGGCATAGCGTCCCGGGTTGTTTATATAAGGTGTCCTTGCGTCGGATTTCTAGAACGAGAGCAGGAGTCCTTGCGTCAGGATCCAGCAGTGATGGGCGAGCAGAGGTAAGTAGAGGGACAGACAGCGGGTTCTGTTTTCGTGCGGGCAACAACTAGGATCAAAAAACAGGATACATCTGTGGGACAGGCTAGGTTCGGCAGCGGTTCTGATGAAGTGAACAGAATCACTACAGAAAAGGCAGTCCGTGGTCAAAAGCAGAAGTTCCAGTTAAGGCAATTTCAAACAAGATACTTTGTGTACAACTTTAATCAGAAGCAGTGTGTAACAGAAAAGGAGATGTTTTATGCAGACAAATTCGTCGAAACCTGCCGCACAGAAAAGATGGAACAACCACATGCATTCCGCAGCGTAGGTCATGTTGCATTGGAACGCAACATTGTGGAAGGAAGTGTATACACGATACGTCTCCATGGCAATCTCTAATGATGGTAAAACCGAGAAGCCGTTCACCGATGAAAAGTGCGCTTCCACAGACGGGTACGTGGAATGTGGGATCAAACACGGACCCTTGGTAACATGAGACCCAGGTTCTACATCCCTGGGTAGATCCCTTACGTCACCAATTGAGGCTTGTAAACAGATAGGGGAAGCAAATCCATTAGTCTGTCCTTCCTTCCCTTCTTGTTGCAAGGAAGGACCATTCTGGCAGAAGTTCAGGGAAGAGGGACTTTGGAGATGGTGATGCGAATAGCTGTTCAACTGGTCTGACCCCTTCGAAACCAAAGGTTTCACCAGTTTGAGAAACATTTTGGGATTCTTCCGCGTCCCCTGTGTCTTAACAGAACAATCAGGATGGAGTGGGAGGGAGGAGGAAAATTCATCATTCTCTCAGGTAATAGTACAGTATGGGAATTTTTCTCCCCCAAAGAGGTGGTGCTCCCTGTCTCTGTCTTATCCTCTAAATTCACATAGGTTGAAAGATTTGTAAAGGGTTTCTCCGGGTTGTCTGCTTATCAACCTTTGTCTTTGGGGTTTGGGCCTGTCTCCCCTAGAACCTCCTACACTAAGTAGCATACCATCTCACCCCTTTTCATTATAACCGGGTTTGATAAGAAATTTAAAAGGATACATTTCATCTTGTCTTCACATGAGAGAAGAGGTAGTACTCTTATACTCTTCTTGTTGGTTTCTCTGGAGGATTCTGGTAGGGAGGTCTATTTGGTGATCTAAAGAGATTGTAATTTGGTCCCTGCCAGGAAACACTTTCTGGGACAAACAAGTTTATAACTGTTCACTTCCACATTCTTCCTAATTGGCAGCAGAATGGCTTGCAAAGTCAGTGTAAAAATGTGATTCCCATTGTAGGACCTGTATTTCTCAGTTTTGAGTATTTCAGAGTTCTCCAATTTACTTCAGTCAAGTCCTATCCCACCCTGGCACCATATATAAGGGTGTCGAAGGAAGCAGACACAATTGTGGCATGCTTTTGGTTATAATTTAATTTGTGCATAAAAGGTCCTCACTGTCCCTTATCTTCTAAGTGGGGTTTCCCTGTCTCAAAATTAATAATAAAGGGTCCATCACAATGTCCTTCAAATCAA
This sequence comes from Ambystoma mexicanum, assembly GCF_040938575.1. Taxonomy (NCBI): domain Eukaryota; kingdom Metazoa; phylum Chordata; class Amphibia; order Caudata; family Ambystomatidae; genus Ambystoma; species Ambystoma mexicanum. The sequence goes on from NC_090922.1 coordinate 294,405,381, forward strand.
ACTCCACTGTCCTGTGTCACAACCTATTGTTATCCCTCACACTACAACTAAAGGATAATTCAACAGAACATTACTTCTCCAGGAGAATGCCTCCCTTCTCCTGATGCTCGTACAGTGTTTAAAATAATGTTCTCTTGCAACTAAATTGCCAGAGGAGAATGACTCTCTTCCCCTGACTTGTGTGTTTCACACTGCCTTTATACAACTCCCCATCCAGGAGAATGACTCCCTTCTCCTGGTTTATATCTATACAATGTCCAATAAAGCCAGGGGAATGACTCCCTTCCTCTGGCATTTCTAACACAACTCCCAGTTCGGGACCAGGAGAATGACTCCTTTCTCCTAGTATTGATCTGTACAGTTCACAATGAGGTCGAGGGGAATTACTTCCTTCCCCTGGTGTCTTTAAAGGTTGTCCTAAGAGCTTTAGCAGCTTCTCCAGGAGAATGACTTCCTTCTCATGGTGTCTTAAAAAATAGAAATAAAAAAATAGAAATTAAAAAATAAAAAAATACATACACTATGCCACTCTGTTTTGGTGTTAACAAAGTCCCAAATCCTTATTTGTTGATCAGTGGACATCATGCTGCCAATGCGATGAGGAAGTACTCCTCGGGTGCTTTGTTTGTACTGATTAGGGTCTGATGACATTATTGTCGCCACTACAACGAGGAAGTCTTCCTCTGATGCACTCTTCACTGGGCTTAGAGCTGCCACTGTGACAAGGTAGCTCTCCTGGGATGCACACTTCAGCTTGCTTTGGGTCACTGGGCTTATGACTGCCACTGCGATGAGGAAGCTCTGCTCAAGTGCACACCTTAATCCCAGGATAAAGTATAGACCACCTTTGGTTTGCCCCGACCACCCCCTTGTCCCTACCGGTCTGACTGTGCTCAACTGTACCTCTGAGTGGTCATGGGCACTACTCTGGTTCTTCTTGTGACCCGTGTCGGTCTATCCCAGGATCCCTGGTGTCTGGGCTTTCACCTTTGCACCGTGATGGCCCCGCAGCCATCTCTCTGAGCTATTGGTGCAGTCGTTGAGCCAAACGCCCCACCTCCTCAATGTCACGCCACCGCTCTTGTATCTTCTTGGTGGACCAGCTCCTGCTGGAGCCCATGAGGACTCCCACAGATGCCCAGCAGCGTCCTCTGTCTTCTGGCTCTCCAACTTAGACAGCTTCTGCCTACGCTGTTGCTCTGGGACTGGACTGGCCAATTTGACTTCCTGTTGAGTATTTCTTTGCTTTTATCTACCTTTGTTGGGCCTTCCCCCATGGAACACTTTACTGATCCTTCTGGTAAAGTGGTGTAATCTTCATGCCTCCTCAGGTCCTGCTCATGCCAGTATTACCATAGTTTGCTGTATTGGAATACAACATGTGTGTGTGGGAAGGAATGCCCTTGATTGAGGAATGGGCTGTGTGATCCCCAAGAGGCGAGTCGTCCCCTGAAAGGTCCTCCTGCATGTTACCACACCTAGGGGGAATATTGGTTAGTGTCCGCACCACCCTAGCCTTACAGGTAAGGGCTCTTACCTCTGGAGAAGTGACATCACTCCATGATTAGTCACATAGCACAGAATGGGATCAGAAGAGTTGCACCAAGTGTTCCTCCCGCATATTCCCCGAAATAAGGTCAAAGGACCAAGTAACCGGAAGCAACTATGTCACAACCATAGTGGCTTGAGAACATCCATGACGGAGGACAGTGGAGTCTGGGCAATTGTTTTTGTTAATGAGTCAAGTGCTGGCCGTAGTTGGGTCAAAGTGCTGAAGTGCTGTTTGGGTCGCTTTTGAGTTATATGAGCAGCCTCTTGAGGTAGTTCTCAAAGGACACAGGGCATGAACTTTGTTGCAGTTGGGGGAGTAGCAAGGAGAAAGAAGAAATACATACTAAACTTGGGACAAAGAGGAGAGATGTAGATAGAGTAAATTGCTGTTTTGCTATCAGAAGGTGCAGTGAGTGGAGTAGTGGGCACAATAATGGCTAGGTGAAGAGGGCAAAAGGCTTTTCGTGGATTCAGAGACATGCCTGTTGAAATTGTAAAGCCATCTGCAGTTAGCCCATGAGCATTGGTTTGTTCGGCAAAGTATTGTTAGAGCGCGGCAGGTTGAGAAGGTTGTTCGTAGCAAAATTAATATTTTCTGGTGCCTCTGGAAGGAGGGCAGAGGGCTAGGGTGCTACGGTAGTCTTATTTGCTGATGACTCAAGCATTTGTAAGGGGCTTTGTGGCATGTAAGAGCCATTGCTAAATTGTATGAATACTCAGTACTTGACATCATTGGGATAGGGTGTGCAAATGATGACTGTGATCTATGTGTAACCCCATAGTTTGGGTACAAGTGACAGAGAGACCATTAACAGAAGGTTGATGGTAGGGGTCTGCTAGCCAATGAGGAAAATCACATTTTGTCTCATTTTAATCATGTGGTAGTGGGTGACTTGAATTGGGGGTTTTCCATGAAACTATAACGTGTAAATGAAAATGAGCTAGTGTCACTCCGATGTGGAAACAGTATGCTGAGGGATAAAAGTGGACACACTTTTGGCCTTAAATCTAGGTAGAGAGGTGGTGGTAGATTATAAGGCATTTCAACAATAAATGGTGAAAAATCTGTTAGCAGGTTGGAAAGCTAAGCAAGATAAGGTGCAGCGTTGGCTTGTTGGAGGTGGATCTGATTTTAGTGTTTGCATGGAAACAATATGGAAGTGGGTTGTGTGGATGTAACCTAAAGGGTGAGTTGAGAAAACAGCAAACCTCTGGGACTTTTGTAGAAGAATGGGAGAATCTGGGTGGGATTGTACTTGAAAGGAGGGGCTAGCATTCTTTGGAAAGGGGCATGATCACACAGTTGATTTGAATCCAGAGTAAGGGTGCACACTGGATGAATTTGTCGAGTTAAAAGCCTGCACAGACATTGGTCAGTGCAGTGTACCTCCATGTCAGTGCATGGAAGTGTTTCCGATTGGGAGGGGGGAGAAGACTGTAATACCTGTCATACAGCAGATGTGTTTCTGCTCGCAGACCTAGCTGATGGGATACGAAGGTCAGCAGTAATTTGCTTTGGGTACCTCCCAGGTGATTCTCATTGGTATTTCTGACCAGGTTGTCCATATACATTATGGCTAGATAGTTTGTGGAATGTAAGGCTTTGATAGTCCAGATGGTTGCAGATAAGTTAACTCTATCAAGGATTTCTCCATTTTGATTAATTCCAAATTCCCAGGATTCATTGCATTCGCGGCCGTATACATTTTTCCGGTATCCCTTGATTATGATTGGGAGGAACTGCCTTATGACAAGGGGTCAAAAGCCCTGGATTTTTTGACTTTTTCTAGTTAATAACATAATGCAGGCAATTCTATTTCAGGAAGCGAAATCTGCTGATCAGATTTGCCTGTTCTAAAGCTCTGTACCAAAAGCATAGTGTGCACCTGTGATTAGCTGAACATGTTCTGTGCCACTGGGGAGCAGGCAATGCAGATCAGGCTACTGAGGCAGAGGCCGCAGGTGCTCCCTTGACAGCTTCTGTAGTGACAGCCAAGTCTCTGCAGCACAGGGGTTGCATTTAAAACATGCACCCCTATTAGAAAACACTTCTAACTATAGGGCTGCTGTCCTGGTGGTAAGGTAAACTGTAAATATAAGCCTTATATAGTTAGGGTATGGTGGCCAGCACCTCTTACTTATTCAAGCCACATCAATTTTATATATCATGTCAGCTCAGTTGTGAAAGGATAATGTGTATTCTTACCCTACAAGATTGTCACTGTAACCTTGGTGATTGCCTCTTTGTTCCTTTGTGAGTGCAGGTAATGCCTCCCCAGAGACTGCAATACAAGAGGAAGCTGACCTGGGAACAGGAATCAAAGGGCACACCCATCCACAAAAGGCTAGGGCTCACACTAGGGTGCTGCATTTCTAAAGGTCTTTGAGTCTATTGAGAAAGTCAGGGGACAGGGTTAGTGTAGAGAGGTGGAGCTCTTTAAATCCGGAGGAGTGTTCCACCATTTTGTTTCTCTCTGCCTTTCTCTTTCCTTCCTTCCCCTCAACTTCTGTGGCACGAAGCACTTTGGGTGCAATGTCACAAGGCAAAGTCCACATGTTCCTAGAACAGATATTGGACCCTTAACTTTAGTCCAATTACCCGGGAACATTTGCCTGTAAAAGAAGGGGTTGGCTACCACTGTGTTGAATCGTCTTTTAAAATTCAACTCTTTATTTCATAGGACCCTGTTGGGAGAACAGTCCTTTGCAAAGTCCTCCAGTTGTGAGGTGAAGACCGGTGTTCCAAAGCTGAGGGAAGCTCTGTCCCGTAAGCATCCCCAAGGATTATTAGCGGTGAACCTGCTGCTGGAACAAGACCTGCAACTCTCCAAACCATAATGCTTCCAAGGACTCAACCGTTTTGAAGGACATCTGGAAGGTGTGTGCCAGCCTCCTCCTTGTTGGCAATCTGATAAAAGGACTTGTCTTTTGTCTTCTTCCTGAGACCATGGAGTGCAACTCACAGTTCCTGTGAGCCAAGACAGCCAGGATTCCTGGCATTTCACTGTCGAGCCACTGCTAGCCGTGATGTGAGCATGTTCGACCCAGATCAATCCACGAGGGCCCTCCGGAGCTGCTTTTGGCATTAGCTGAACTTCAAACCACTGTCCCACACGTATGAACCCGTTCGCCATCCTCTGCCCTATATGATAAGGGCGTTGTTGACTTGATTTCAACCAAGAAGTACTGATGCATCTGCACTGCTCGAATCACCATTTTGAACCGTTAGCACTTCATTGCTGAATGAGTCTCCCATCAAACCAAACAGTGGTTTTACTGAGCCGCACCCTTTGAGCCGTGGCAACAAATTGACTCTTCTGCGCATCCCGTCAGCCATCCACCATAGAACCTTGACCTCCGAGCTGAACCTGTTGACCTCCATGATCCGCTGTGCTCGAGTAACGTTTCACACTGCACTCTTCTTCAGATTGACCTGACTGCGACATCTGCTTGCTGTTGAACCTTCGTGACTGCCGCATTCAAACTGCATAGAACCTCCGAGCAGCACCCAGAAGCCAGGCTTATTATTAACTGATATCTGCACCCCTGTTCAGTATTGGGCCCCAGCCACTGGCTAGGTCACCTTGTTCCATTTTTGCGGCTCAAGACCATTTCCTTTGTACGTTTTGTGGGTTTTTTTTGTGCCTTTTTTTTGCCCTGTCCCATTACTCAGGATGCTGCATCTTGCTGTCTTCCGTATTCTGTGTTCTTCCTACAGGGGTGCGTTTTTACACTATTTTCTAGTTATAATTGTACATGTTTTGTTTAATTAAAGTATATATATTTTTTATAAAAACTTGATAGGACATTCCTTTATTTTGTACTGTTCTACTTCTCTGTTTGGATTGCTACTGAAGCAGAATTGCACCCCTCTTGAGAGTACAGCCTTCCCTCAACTCAGCCATTTTACCACCAAGGCCAAGGACATAAATCTCTTAACTGTGGCTGTTTTACCTTTGATTGTGTTGGCTCTTTGTATGTAGAAGTATGAGGGCTGAGTAGGAGCTTTATTATATCTACTCATCCTTTTTAGTCTGTCAGGGCAAAAGTCAATTCGTCACAAGGATGTAGCAAGAATTTACTTTTCGAACTACATATATCAGAAGGCCACCTCTGTAAAAAAAAAAAAAAAAAAAACATAGAAATAGATAAAATTTCTTGCCTACATTTTCTTATTTCAAGATTGAAATCTGGTTTATGTCCTCCTCACTGCTTCTCACTGAAAACTGAGTTTAGCCCCAGATCCCACATTTCTGGCAGGAGACCAAGTAAAATGCACTTTTTAGAGTCATACATTCTATGATAGGGGAGGAAGGATAGCTTGGGGACAACGCGTTTGTCTTGGAAGCAAGACTAGGCAGCACAACACAGGTTTGAACCCATATCTCGCGCTTAGAAACCACTCATTGGTATTAAGCGCGTTATAAAAGAACATTTATAATTATAATTGTGTAGGTAAATAATCATGGGTTTTTGCAGGATTTCTAGGGACAGGAGTTGCTGCATATCCTAAATTGAGAGCATGGTTTGCAGTTTTCAAAACCCAGCTTTCTGAATCTGACCCATCAGTTTGCATATATGGGTAGGATGTTTGTGTACCATGATCAATCCTCCAAGAAATAATGTCAATCTTCTGGATCAGGTCCTTGAACCAGAAGTGAGAGTCAATGGTGGCACATTTTGAAGATGCATAATATTTCTTCTGCAAGGGTTCCTGCCTTTGTCACAGATGGTCTTAATAACTTACACAGTTTTCAGGAAGATTCAAAGTTTCTTTTCAATCAAAAACAGTAGGATGTATCAACTGTTATCATCAGCAACTTCAGAGCATTCAGTATTACAACAGGCAGTTGGTTTATTTGTTAAAACAGTGGTCCCTTTCAATGCAGAGCATTGGGCTCTTCCCCTCTCTTTCATCTCCTGTGGCACCTCCTACCCAATCCAGGCACTTCCAGTCCAGGTAGTCTCTAGCTAACTGCAACCTCTACTGTCTAATACCTTATCTGACTTACTGTGATTGCCTTAAGGCAAATGCCTTATCTATCTAATCTCCATCAGGCTATTACTAAATTGGCTCTATACAGTCAAAAATGTTAGGTCACAAGGATGATGTATGGATGTGCCATCTGACCCACAATCCCCACTATGCCTCCTTACTACTCTGCTGTTCCTCCCCCTACTCTTGACTCCTTCTTCCTGCTCTCCTTCCTCTGTCTCTCTCCTTGCTCTCTTCTGTCTCTCTCCTCCTCTGATGTCTCTCTCCTTCTACATCTACCTCCAACCTCTGATGTTCCTCTTTCCTACAACCCTGCCCCATACTACTCTCTGCTCTACTACTAATCTCCCTGCACTACACTTACTATCCCTTCTCTGCACTTCTGTCCTCTTCCACTAAACTCACTATTCGTCTTCTCATTGTAACTTGCACTCTTTTCGCAGCCCACTCCTTAACCTCACTGTACTAGCCTTACTTTCTCCTAAAACCTACTAATTCCCACTCTAGCTGCCGCCCTCATTCCCCTACACCTCGCCAACACTATATCTTTCTTTCTCACTCACCATCTATACACCCCCCACCCCTTGTCCTACACGCATTCACAAATGCTTCACTTGCACTCTGCTTAAATTATGCCGCCAACTCTCCAGCACTCCTCTGCTCAGTATTTACTCTGCCTGGTCTCTTGGTCCACCTTTACCTCCTCTGACCTCACCCAAACCACCCACAGTTCCTGCGTCTTGTCACCACCTGCTTAAGTATTTCTCCCCATGTGAGGATAGGCCTCTTTCCCCTAACCAATGTGGCCCTTTTTTCGCCTGCCATGGCATGTATGTGGAGGGAAATTCTTGAAAAGGGGGTTAAGCCCCAGCTACTTTCAGTGTGGGCTCCATGTTTCGCGAACATGGCGGCTGTAAGGAAAGATTTTCTTTTTGCACCTCATCCCTCCATGTTTTCCTATGAGACCCCCAGTCTTTCTGCGTATTGCTTAGGCTGTGAGGGAGGGAGGGAGGGAGGGAAGGAAGGTTGGAAAGGGAGCCTAAGCCCCACTCACAGCAGCACAAGAAACTGCACCATGCTTTGCGATACGCATTGGACGGAATGCGGATTGCAGAGAAATGGATGGAAGTCTTACAGATTTCACTTCTGCGGCTGGCGGAATGGAATTTAATAATTTCGCCCAGCCCCAGTGAGCACTGTAGTCTCCATGCTGTACTGAAACACATGTGCAGCAGTTGTCTGTCGGTTATGTCTGCTACCGTGATCTGGTCTCTGCAGTGATGTGGTCGTTTTTCCTCAGCTCTTCTTTCCCATTCATAGAGTGGACCTCTGTTTCAGAACAATGAAGAAAGACCAGCAAGGTGGCCAAGTTCGGGAACCACCACCAAACACAATATCTGAAGCAAGAGACAGGGCTGGAGATAAGGATCTGCAAACATACGTGGTGGCATACGTGCTGGCATTGGGGTGGGGTCCTTCTGACAAGTTTAAGGACTTGGCCTTGGCACAGAAGCACACACAGCCTTGTAAATGATACAAGGGTTTTCATTGTTTATAGTCATGAGGGAAACAGGCAAGCCAGTGAGTTCTAGAGACCTTTTGGCCTGTTTTTTTGTGATGGGAGGATGGCGCTCGGGCCAGCCCTCTCTCTCATTCGTCTACTTGTGGAGGCCTTCCCCAGCCCAGACATCCATAAATAACTATTTGGTTATTGCTGTCAAACGGTAACCCCTTCTGTCTATGATCTTTTCCTATTCTACTGATGGCCTCCCTAAATCGATGGCTCGCCACATCCCTTAGGGATTTTCTATCTCTCCCTAGTCTAGCCCTGCATAGGGTTCTACATAGGTTCAGGAGTATGCCTTGTGCTTGCTTGGTTGAACTCGTGCAGAGCCACCCATGTTCACGTTCTCCTAGCCCTTCTTTTCTAACCTTTCTCGCTTTCTACTTTTCCTCCCCACCAATCTTCTGACCTTCTGATCGTTCACTTTGCCTTTCTCCTGCCTTGACTCTTTGATGCTAACGCTCCTCAGACTTCTCTCCCACCACTTTTCTCCTGCTACTGCCACTACTTTTCTCATGCTACTACCAATACTCTGCTCCCACTACTACCACTACAGTTGTCACTCTTTCACTTTGTATCAGCCTTTTTACATTAGTTACTTATCCTATGCCTTTCTCCACACTTCTATCACATCTGCACACATTCATACTGCAGCCCTCCTCCACTCCTCCTCCAATACCACACCCATTACAACACACTGCCACACAGTCTCTTGTCTGATCTCTCTGCCCACCTTTGTTCTCACCTCCAACCTCAATCTTATAACCCAAACTTCCCCACTTGGTTTAAATATCCTGTTCCCGCCCATGATAGGTCCCCTGTTACTACTAATCTGCAGTCCTGGCATGCGTTGAGGCATGGCGAGAGGGAGGGAAGTGAGCCTAATCCCCACTCCCTTCTGGTGTAAATTCCTCTCACTGGCCCTCCCTCACACAGGGGAAGGTTTTGCTTGCATACCGATGGGCTCATGGCGGGCTTACTGGAGATGGCCTGTTCAAATGCCATTCTGGGCCACTACCAGTCCTGTGCCTCTCCCCATCTGCTGATGGGCACTGTGACCTTGAACACTGCTGGGCCAGGTTACAGAGGACCCCTTTATCTCCTTTGTGTTGTGCGTTGCTGGCTGCCTGGTTTCCAGCTTCACAACAGGATCCCCTTGACCCAGGCAGGTCCTATCTCCACCTTGGCTGGTGGACCCTCCCAGCTTCCAGGGTGGCTGCTGCATCTAGGACCTCACCTCAAGGATGCTGTAGACCTGCCTCCTCTCCCGACCACCTTTACCCGCAATTCAGGGGCCTCCAATGCTGCCTGCTAAAGAGTCCTGGCAAGCTCCCATCTCCAGGTAAGGAGCAGGACCCAGACATGAGGAGGGGTTAAGAGTAGATTTACTGTTTGGCATCCTGGCACGGGACTCTTGGGGGGTGGGGTGGTAAGGTCTCCACAGCCGCCACATGCACAAATGCCCCTCCACCCAGGATAAGGTACTGGCCTTGTCACACTTTCCAATTACAGGGTAGAAATGAGTGAATCTGTATAAACTATGGCCATCTCCAGCCAAAGCTGGCACTGATTGCTTAATGAGTAGATGAAGAGCAGATGACTATATGAATGAAGGCCAGTGAAGGTTGTTTGGGAACGGGGGTTGCGTAGACACTGGAGACACATTGGTGCCACCAGAAACTTCAAAGGAGGAGCAGGAGGTTGTATGGGCACAAGAGTCTGGAAAGGCACCTGAGCTTCAATCGGTGCAGGAGGTTGAATGGGCGTTACTTGCAGCTTAGGATCTAATGGCTGCAAGGGCATGGTATTTGTAAGACACGTGGTAAGAAAAGCACAGTGTTCTGGGGCAGGCACCAAAAATACAGGAGATGTGGGCCATCTATCATTTTATCTTAATCTTTTATAAGGAACAAGTTACTTACCTGTAACTGTTGTTCTCCAGCATGGGTCTGGCATGGATTCACATGCACATGAATATTCCCCGTCGTCAGGCTGGGAATCCTCGGTAAAGAAAAAACCAGTATCAGTTTCGTTTCTGATCTGTCTTTCGTAGTAATAACCAATCACTGGTCTCTGCGTCATACTGACCACAGCCAATGACTGCCCTCTACCTAAGCACCGCCTCTGGCAGCCATCTTCAGATTTGGAAGCACGTGAAGTGGCAGTATGACCAAGTGAAGAGCCGCAGAGGGGTAGGCGGGAGGGTTCGCATGTGAATCCATGCCAGACCCATGCTGGAGAACAACAGTTACAGGTAAGTTACTTGTTCCTTCTCCAGCATGGGGTCTGGCATGGATTCACATGCTCATGAATAAAGAATACATAGCAGTACACACATGCACAACCACGGGAGGTGTCAAAGGCTCAACATTAAGCATTGCATCAAACTCAACATTAAGCATCTTACCTCCTCACCAGGCTCACCTCAGGCGAACAGGTTGCGCAGCACTGCTTGGCCGACCCTGGACTCCTCCCTGGAATCCCGATCGACGCAGTAGAATTTTGTGAAGGTGTGCGTCGACCTCCACGTAGCAGCCCTGCATATGTCCAGCAGGGGCACACCAGAAAGGAACGCCGTGGTAGCTGCGATCGCTCTGGTGGAATGGGCTCTCGGACGGCCGGGCAGCGGTCGGTTTGCCAACTGATGACAGTACATGATACAGCCGGAGAGCCATCTGGAAATGGAAGCCTTCGAGAGAGCCTTCCCCTGATTGACAGGTCCAAAGTTCACAAAGAGTTGTGACGTCTTCCGAAAACACTTCGTGCGGTCCACGTAGAACTTCAGCGCTCTAGCCACATCCAGCGAGTGCAAAGTCCTCTCAGCCGGCGACGAAGGCGACGGGAAGAACACAGGCAACACCAAGGGTTCGTTGAGATGGAAGTTCGACGGTACCTTGGGCATGAAGGAGGGGTGCGTCCTGAGCACCACCCTCGTGTCGTGAAAAGTCAAGTACGGGGCCTTGCAGGAAAGGGCCTGGTTCTCTCCCACCCGTCGTGCGGAGGTGATGGCCACAAGAAACGCTGTCTTCCACGACAGAAACTTCAACGGGGCCGAGTGCAGAGGCTCGAACGGAGGTCCCATGAGCTTGGTCAGCACCACGTTGAGCTCCCACGCCGGGGCCGGAGCCTTCACCGGCGGGAACGATCTGAACAGTCCCTTCATGAACTCTTTCACCAGACGATGAGACCACAAGGACGTCCGTCCCGTGGTCCTGGTGTATCGGGAGATCGCAGCCAGATGAATCTTGATGGACGCGTGTGCCAGTCCAGCTTTGGCCAGCGTCAGCAGGTACGGCAGAACTTGGGGAGCTGTAATCCGTAGAGGGTTAATCTTCTGTGCGTGGCACCAGACAGAGAACCTCTTCCATTTGTGTCCGTAGCATTTAAGAGTCGAGGACGCCCTGGCCTTTGCAAGAACCTCTCTGCAGTCGGCCGGTATGTCGTATCCTCCAAACTCTAGCGCTGCAGGAGCCAGGCCTGCAAGTTCAGCGATTTCGGGTCGTGGTGGAGGATGGCGCCTCCTTCCCTGGAGAGCAGATCCGCGTCCACCGGCAGCTTGATTGGCGGGGACGCTGACAAGTCCAGAAGGTCCGGGAACCATATCTGCCTCGGCCACGCAGGTGCGACGAGGATCATCCTGCACCGTGACCTCTTGAGCTGGTTGACGAGCCGGATTAGCAGTGGCAAAGGAGGGAACGCGTAGAGGAACAGGCCCTCCCAGGGGAACGAGAAAGCATCGCCCATGCTCCTCGACTGGGGAAACCTGCTGGCGATCCTCCGGCACTTGGAGTTCGTCGCCGTCGCGAACAGGTCGATCTGGGGTGTGCCCCACCGTCGGAAGAGGCGATCCACTAGATCCTGCCGTAGTTCCCACTCGTGGCACGAGCGCAGCTCCCTGCTGAGTGAGTCGGCGATGGTGTTTTTTATCCCTGCCAGATGAAACGGCACCAGAAACATCCCTTGGGCGACTGCCCAATGCCACAGGTCCTGCGCCTCCTTGGACAGTGCTGGGGACCTGGTTCCGCCCTGTTTTCTGATGTAAAACATGGTGGTGGTGTTGTCGGTGAAGATCCTCACCACCTTGCCCTTGAGGGACGGAAGGAAGGACCTGAGGGCCCAAAACACTGCACGGAGCTCCAGGACGTTGATATGTAAGGATTTCTCCGTCGGGAGCCAAAGGCCCCTTGCGTGCAGATTTTCGGGGTGCGCTCCCCACCCTTCCAGGGAGGCATCCGTGGTCACTGTCTCCTGGTGGGCTGGGGTCTGGAAGTCCATGCCCGCCGTCAGATGCGCGCGGGTGTCCCACCACCGCATCGCTCGTCAGAAACTCTTGTCGAGTGTGATCCTTTCCTCGAAGCTGCCCGTCGTTTGGATCCAGCGCGCGTCCAGGAACTCCTGCAACGGGCGCATCCGGAGCCTGCACATGGGAATGAGGTAGATGCAGGAAGACATCATTCCGAGGAGGGACTTGATGGACCTCACCTTGGCCGCGTCGGCCACCAACATCCGTTGCACCTTGCCCAGGATGGTCCTGGTCCTCTCCTCCGACGGGGAGGCCAGAAGGGACACTGTGTTGAGCCTCGCTCCCAGAAACAGAGCGTCTTGCGCGGGTACCAGGTGGGATTTGGTGTAGTTCACGGAGAATCCCAGGTCTGTGAGAAGTTGGACGGTCCTTGCCGTGTGAACCACGGCGAGCTCCCTCGTCTTGGCTCGGATGAGCCAGTCGTCCAGGTAGGGGTAGACGTGGATCCCCTCGCGGCGCAGCTGCGCCGCCGCGAGGCACTTGGTGAACACCCTGGGTGCCGACCGTAGACCGAAGGGGAGGGCTTTGAACTGGTAATGACGCCCTTGGACCACAAACCTGAGGAATTTTCGGTGCCCCTTTAGGATGGGAATATGGAAGTAGGCATCCTCCAAATCCAACGACGACAGGAAGTCTCCTTCCTCTAGCTGACCCAGGACGTGCTGGAGGGTGACCATCCGGAACTTTTGCGCTTTGATGAACTTGTTCAGACGTCGCAGGTCCAGGATGGGGCGCCATCCCCCCGTCTTCTTCTTCACGAGGAAGTATCTCGAGTACACTCCGGAGCCCCGAAGCCTCTTTGGGACGAGTTCGATGGCGCCCTTCCTGAGCATCGCCTTTACCTCCAGGAGAAGTTGAGGGACGTGAAGTTCTTTCCTGGCCACGGGGGGGACGCGTGGACACCTTCTTTGAAACTCGAGCGCGTGGCCCCGGGCCAAGGCGTCCAGCACCCAACGGTCGGTGGAGATGGACTCCCACACGCTGACGAAGCTCGCCAGCCGGCCTCCCACCGGGGTGCTTCGGTGGGGGCCCGACCCCACGGTCGGTTCAATCCTGCTTGGACGAGGCTTTGCCGCCTTGACCTCCTTGGCGACGACGGCGGAGTCCGCCAGACTTGCCTCGTCCTCTGTAGGCCTCCTGAGACGACGAGCGGGCCGCTTGACGGTAGGTGGAGAAACCGCCGCCGGAACCTTTGGAGGCGCCCTTGCCTCCGCTGCTCCGAAAGGGCGTCCGTCGTTGCTGCAGAACTCCCAGGGCCCGGGCCGTCTCAGTGTCCGCTTTAATGGCCTGAAGGGAATCGTCCACTGTTTTGCCAAACAGGTTGTTCCCATCGAAGGGCATGTCCAGGACTCTGGTCTGAACGTCTTGACGGAAGTCCGTAGCCTTGAGCCATCCACGCCGCCTAAGGCAAACGCCGTTGCCCAACTGGCGGAACCCAGTGTCGGCGATGTCCGTCGCAACGGTAATGGCGTGGTCCGAAGCCACCTCACCTTCCTGCAGGATCTCCAGGGCCTCTGTCCTCTTGTCGTCCGGCAGGAAGTCCAGCAGGGGAGCCAGTTTGTACCAGAGCTCCCTGTCGTAGCGGGCCACGATAGCCAAGGCGTTGGCCGCTTTAATCGTCGTCGCTGCCGACGAGATGACTCTGCGTCCCATAGCGTCCAATTTCTTTCCCTCACCGTCCGGTGGGGAAGTCGATGTGGAGGCCGCACCCCCCCCCCGCTTTCTTCCTGGCCGCCGCGGAGACGACGGAGTCCGGGGTAGGCTGCGCCCGGAGGCACAGGGGGGCTGTGTCCGGGACCCGGTACTTCTTCTCGTACCGGTCTCTTCTAGCTGGCGTCGTGGAAGGGTTCTTGAGGAGGGTGAGGCCCTCATCCCAAATGTCGTCCAATAGAGGCACTGAGAGGACCGTCTTCCTCTTGGCCTCGCGCCGCTGATAAAGGAAACCTTCCTTCTTCTTCTCCTCAGGGCAGAGTTGAAAAAGCTCGGATGCCCTGGAGATCATGGAGTGGAACGATCCAATCTCGTCGGGCGGAGAAGCCCTGGTGGGAGGCGACGACGGTACATCCTCGTCGTATACCTCGTCGTCCGTACCCATCGCTGCCGTGTCAGTCCCCGTATCATCCCCTCGGGTGGACGGGGAGGAGGGCTGGAAGGGGCGCGACGGCTGAAAAGGAGGCGGAGGGTGGATCCTTCTTTTCTTGGTAGGGGGAACACCAGAAGGTCCCGGTTCTGGGTCCCCCGACGGGAGAGGTTCCGTCGGCAACGGTAGTCTCGTCCTTATCTCTGAGCATAAGGACTGTATAGCCAACAAAATGGCCGCCGAGTTGTCTCGCGGCGCTGGCAGAGGGGAATCCGACGGGCGATCAGGGGCCCCGTCGGTACCCTCGACGATGTCGTCGTCACCTGCGTCGGGATCCATCCCGACGGGTCGGTCTTCTTCCACGCCGAGGCCGTGGCTTAAGACTTCGACCAGCTCCTCCTCCGAGGTTGAGGCCGAATCTACGACGACGCCCTGCCCCCCCTTTTTCTTCCCCACGGGGGATTTCACGGGGGTCCTATCGATGGGCACAAAAGATGACTCCCTCCGAGGTGGCAGGGAGACTCTGAGCCCCGAGGTCGCCACCACTGGTGTAGCCTGCACAGGCTGAGCCAGGGCCGCCGCGACAGTTTCGATAGAGGGCTTGGCCGGATGGATTAAGGCCTTCACCACCTTAGGTGCGCTCACCGCCTTATCCTTGAGGGGGGGGACACCGCCTCGCTCCCCCTCCGATGGGGCCTTCGAGCTCGACCGGGGCCTCTCCAGGAGCTTCGCCGGGTGCTCGGCCTTCCTCTTACCCGACCCAGAGCGTTGGCTCGTGGTTGATGGTGCCGGGTAGGGTGCGCCCTGCCTGGCGCCCGTAGAGCCCGACCGTTCGGCGCTCCCGGTGCCAGCGGACTTGCGGTGCTTGGCCTTATGTTGGACCCCCGTCGCCGGGGCGTCCTCAAAGGACTTAGAAGACCGCTCAGATTTCTTCTTCTTCTTCTCGCCAGACGGGCTCTTCCCTTCTAGCCAGTTGGCGAGACGTTGATGGCGGTCCTTCATGGTCCGCTCCGACATGTTGCCGCAAAACGCACAGTCCTTCTCCACGTGCGTCTTGTCCTCATGTAGGCAGTAGAGACAAAAGGAGTGTTCGTCCTCCTTGAAGACGTTCTGCAGCTGGCATCCAGGGCAGACCCTGAACAGCTTTCCGGGCGTCGAGCTTCCCTTCTCCTGGGCCATGACCGGGCCTGAGAAACTTCTGGAGTCCTCCAAAAGCGTAGCTCGACGAATCTTCACCCTTGAGGGGCGCAGACGAATCCGACACGGGTCCCCGTTGATCGGATAGTGAGTCGGTGGAGCTTGAGGCTCTTTTGACCGAAAAAACGAAGTTTTTGAGAAAAAACGTGAAAAAATAGCACTAACGCTCGAGAGCAATAGCAGGAGGATCCCAACACATGAACGTGCGGTAAAAATCTGAAGATGGCTGCCAGAGGCGGTGCTTAGGTAGAGGGCAGTCATTGGCTGTGGTCAGTATGACGCAGAGACCAGTGATTGGTTATTACTACGAAAGACAGATCAGAAACGAAACTGATACTGGTTTTTTCTTTACCGAGGATTCCCAGCCTGACGACGGGGAATATTCATGAGCATGTGAATCCATGCCAGACCCCATGCTGGAGAATGTGCTTAATACCTGTGATTGTACAGATGAGATGCACAGGATCTGGTCATGCCCCAACCGGTTCCCGAGCATGAAAGAAGGTACAAGTTGAGAAGCATTCTGCAAACAATCAGTAAAACACTAATGGTCACGCATCCGCCATGAAGAGTAGAATAGGTTGTGCAACACAAGTAGTGTGCATTCTCAGTGGCAGGGAAAAGTTGCATAATAGCCAGACAAGGTTTCACAAGTAGTATATACATGGGGGGGAAAGAAACGGTTGCAGCATACACAGGCAGTTAATAATGAATGGCGGCATAAAAGAAATGGAGAACACTAACGTGGCGGAGAAAGAGTAGAAGTACCACCAAAACCTGCAAGGCCTCAATTCTGAAATATTGCAGCTTAACACAAAATTCTAGACCTCATGATGCTCTGACAGCAAGCCGAGCACCAAGGTCAGTGTGTGAAAGGCAGTTCTGCCTAAGAGTGGAAACCTCACCAGATAACGTTTCACAGGAAACACTGTGCAATTAAGTTAATTAGTTTCTATTGGTAGCAGTGAGAAAACAGACACCTCTTTGAAGGCCAGGTAAAAGTAGCTCCACCGACAAATGATCACTTAACGAATAAACCTATAGTGCCCAAGGGGCCACTGAAGAAAGGCATACACACGTTAGGACAGTAGAAAATCCATTAAATGGGCAGAAATGGTTTTAGAAGAGCACTCTCTTAATGTGGTCGGAACAGTGACCATTTATTCCATGCCCAATTAGATGGAGCACCTGCCATGCTTATTGTGCATCTAGACAGGGGGACGAGATGCCAAGTCCACAAACATGTCTGGAAGAGAGAACCTTGGGATGGGAACGAGATGGAGGTAACTTTCAAGGCCAGCTCACAGCGGTTCGCCCCTCCCCCCTCCGCACCACGTGCCTTGGCACCACATAACCCAGCCCAAGGCTAATTATGATAATTACTAACTATCACATCAGCTTTGATGTTTGGTCTAACTTAAAAGCTTGTTGTTCCCAACGCCATTTTGAGATTGTCATTTGTACGATCTCCCGGCCTTTCGTATATGAATAAAGCAGAGTTTTCTAGTACACTTGAGTTAATCCATTTATTGAGAGTTTCACTTATTGGTATACTTAGGCCTATCATAACATACCATAGACCAGTCTCTAAGCACGGAACTGTGAATCAAACCTGTGTTTTTATGCGTTGTCTTGCTTCCAAGACAAACGTGCTGCCCCTGATCTATCCTCCCAGCCCATCTATCATATGCCAATTTGTATGTGCCTCCATGTGTCTAACTTGGATTTCTGACCCACCCCAAAATCTGCAGGTGGCACTACCTACCTTAATCCTGATCCTCAATAGATTATCTTATTTCTGTCTTTAAGAATTGGTTCTTCTAGGCTTCCTGGAAGTTGACTTTTCGGGAGAGACTGCCTGATGGATACCCTTTTTAGATGCAATGCCTCCCAACCCTAAAACGGGTAGGGTGGCAGAGAATGTCATCAAATAACTGGGGAGTTGGCATCTTAAACCTTCCAGTATGGCTGATGTGGAAAGAATTCCTCTCTAACCCTGGAGTAATTTACCTCTCTGCACTAGTTCACGTATTTTAGGTATTGTATTTGTGTTGCAGTTGGCTTTTCTTCATGTTTGCAGTGTAATTCGGGTATTATGTCTTTCCTGAAATGCCTTGCCCTCCCCCACCACTTGTTTTGTTCTTCATTTTTGGTACTGTATTAGTTTGATTGCTACTACACTGAAATCATAGGAACAAAAATGGTCTTTTTATTTTTAATTTTTATTCGCTTTGGCCTTTTTATTTTTGCCTTCTACTTTGTGCTCAAACTTGTTTGATTACAGTGTTTTTCTTTTTCTAGTTTACTGTCTCAGCTACAATAGCCTGCGCATGTCCTGTGTTTTTCTGTGTTCGTCACCCAGCACTTTTAATTCTTGGCAAGATAAGCCCTTGTTTGTCCATTAATGTACTTATAATTCACTGAAGGAATTTGATCAGTCTGACAATTGCAGCTTCTCACAGTTACCAAGAGATCGGTGCAACCGGCGGCTGCGAAGCTGCCATACTTCCTCCCTGATGAGATGGCGAGACTTGTATTCCATTGAAAACACTAATCTCTCATGGAGCGTTTCATTAGTTGCGATGGATTTTTTTTACTTCTTTGTACTGTAAATAGAACGGCTCGTCCTTATCTGCTATGAGAGGCCAGCCAATCTCCCAGAAATCCTTGCCAATTTTCTTGTTTGGGAGCAATTACTAAATCTTTTTAAGCAATGAAGCATATGTTGCACATGAATTATATGAATCGGGGGCAGATGCGGCAGCGGCAATTAGTTCAGTACCACAAAGCAGTATGAGTCTGCTGGAACTGAGCCTGGTGTCCGCTGAAGCGGCGCGCAGAAATCTTGGATTGTCAGCATAAAAACCTTTATTAACTGTCCAGAAGTCTACAGTTCTCTTTGCATTGTATTTTTGTACAGTTTCCAGCAAGTCTTTGCAACGAGGTCTGTAGATAAAATGTTATCCTTTGCTACAATGTTTTTCAGTGTCCACGAATGGGATGTTTTAGTTCTTTCCAACCTATTAGATGTAGCTTGGACCTTTGGCCAGAAGAGCTTTCACATGATGTATTAATTGTAGCAAGAGCTTCTTGAACAAGTGGTGGTGTGCGTAGGGCAGTATGGTGTTGGGTGCAAGTTGGCACTGGATGATGGACACCAGGGTATGATTTGATGAAGGTGGCGTTGGAGAAAATACTTCTGATAATTAGGGCAATAAAATACTTTGCACTATACATTTGATGTTTTTTGATAATTACATTGCATGTTACAATTTGTGGTGCAGGGAAATGGCAACATTTTCCGGGATTACACATTTCTTTTTAGAAGAACTTGCCGACTGCCGGCAACTTGGCCAGTAGGCCATACTCCATCCTCTGAAATTAAGGGTTTACCCCATGTGCAGCGCCATAGGTAAACCTATGTTAAATTCAGAAATATCCAAGTGACGGGTGGGTTAGGGGGCCTTTAAGCTGGTATGTGCTTATGGAACCCTTTTTTTGATGGGTTTTGTAGTTTTAAATATATTAAAAAATATATATATATTTATTTCCAGTCTTACTGCTACCAATATATTGTTAAAAGCAGCAGCCCGGCTTTGTAAATATGGATTGGCAAAAAGCCTGCTTCTTCGTTCTAGTCAAAGTTCAGATTACACGTTCGTATAGCCACTATTTACTTTAGCAGCCCACTTAAATTATTTGAATGTTGTCTTTTGACGAGCTACTGTAATGTCTTGGCAACAGCAACAGGATGTTGTGCGTGTAGCAGCATTGTGGAAAGTGGGCGAGTCTGTGAAGGCTGCATTAACCAGACTTTTTAAATTGTAAAAGTCAACTCCTGGGAACATGTTAAATCGCCAAATTATTTGACGACCAGGCTTAGCAAAGTGTGAAGTTAAGCAACTTTTTTTTTTTTTTTAAAGCAGTACTTATTTATTTTAAGGAGTTACTGATATGTGGTTAGCACTTAACTTGAAGTTGTAATAATCTTCAGTCATGGATTTCATATTTTAATGTTCCTCTGATTTTTGCCAATAATATATTTGAACATGCACCACATAAAAATAAGAATTGATAAGATTGGCATGATTATCAACAGGTATTTATTTAGGTCTTGCAAGAAAATGAATCTCCATCATTCAGAACCTTCTGTTAGACTACTGAAAATACTGCCATCAAGCAGTAGCAGCGTGATCTGAGTCTTCGGTTAGTCAATCCATACCTTTCAAAGTTTCTGCCTTGCCCTTAAAGCATATTTCGCTACTCGCAATCTTCATCCCTGCAAACTGGACTTCCCATTGTCCTAATTGCTCTGCTAACTGCTTCCACTGCAGATTTTCTCTCTAAACGAAATCGCAAGAGGCAAATTCCATTTAAGGTGCAAAATTAAGGTACTCCTTCAAATATTACTGTTGCATTTAAAACCATACACCATGCATGTTCTTGTGAAATGAAATATCGTCGGACATGCCATGCGCCATTTGCTCTGATGCAAGAACCACTATCTCATTGAGTGACCTCGGCTTGATTTTTCTTTTTCCCTTTGCCGAAATGCCTAAAAAGAGCAGTGGTATATACAGGGTAGGTCCTGAGCGGGAAAGGCCCACCCAAAATCTATAAATGCCTACTCGGCAGTGCTGTGTGGGCATTTACAGATGTTAATGGCACTGCGGTGGGCCCACTTGTTAGACAATCCTGGCCACGCCTCTGAGCCACAAATCAACCACAAGTCTAATATATTTCCTGGCAACTTGCTTCAAGTAGTGTGGTTTGGTTCTTATCTGTTTGATGGTTGAGGCGAGACATGAAATGGCGCCTTCAGTGCTAATAAGGGGACTGTTGCTAGCTTCTTCTCCTGTCATGCTTGTGACCGAGTGTCAATGTTTTTGTCCACACAATGTTGTGTAGTGCTCCATTTTGTGTCATACCCAGCATTCCCTGTTCTTTGCTAGGCTCATATGATCCTGTGTAGTGTGTTCCTCTGTTGGGTCTGCTTGCCTATTTGAGGTAAAGTGCATGCATTTCCACGGTAAGACTGAGTGTTTGACTTTTCTTCTCGCTGTTTCTACAATTGATCTGTGGTGCACACAGCACAACAAGTTCTGTGTTTTAGCACATGGTCGTCTGCACACTATTGTAGCTTTTGTACCCTGGTTTTCTTAGTCGGAGCCCTGGCTTGAAAGCTCTTGGAGCTTCCTAGAAGTATTTGTCATTGCCTGCATCAGGGAGTCGTTCCCTCCGCAAACCAGCAAACGTTTGTTGACCTTTTCACCTCAAGGGCGTCAAGTCCCTCTTCCTATTTACGGCATAGTCAATGCCCCCAATGGCTCCTACGGGGGTGTCACAAATCTGTGTCCACTGTGGCAAAGGTACAGTGGAGCAGGTCTGTCGGGTACAGGCAGGAATGGAGGAGGGGGTGTAGCACCTGCCATTGTCAGTGGGCAGATCCTGGACAGCAGAAAGCACCTTCGTCGCCAATGTGGCATCGACTAAACAATTCTCGGAACACTTAGCAGTATTCCACAAACCATGCACAGCAGACATCGAGAAAATGTGTTTGACCTCAGATCGGCACATGGAGAATTTCTCTACACGTCCCGGTTCCTTGGCTCTCTAGCGCATGGGTCTTTCCAAGCCGCTGCACCTGCGCGCTGTCTCGTGCTGACCGTTGGGGGACCATGTCACTGTGCGCGTGCTACGACGATCTGCTTGCAAGCGTAATAGGCTACTCAGCGTTTGAGATGGAGAAGATTTAGAAGAGGAGGAATATGTAGGTCTTTTTTTCTGTTGCCTTTTCTGATGCTTCGTGGCTGTAGCAACAATATGCAAGCCTTTGCTGGGCACCTTTTTCTAGTAAAGGGCCACCAGTTGTAAAAGCCTGGAGGAGCAAGCGTCATTTAACTGTGCTTATTCTGTCTACTCATATTTTGCTTGGAAGACCCTGCTGAAGGTAATGTGCCCAGGGACCACACACCCCCCTCTGCATGTAATGGACCCATTGGCACATGTGTATATGAACATGGAGCCTGCAACAGACGCCACTTTTTGTGTCACCATTTGCAGACCCTCTTTTAAGGATCACACCGTGAGCTAGTGCTGCAGAATCACCTATACCCCCGCCAGATAATGTACCCAAAGACAAGCAATGGTGCACCAGCATTCAAAATCCCCTAGCAAATAAAATCAAAACACTGCAAACTAAAATCGCGGTCAAAAAAAGCCTCTCTTCCCCCTGCCGAAATACCAACCAATACCACTCCCATTGACAAGTCTGACCTGCCTCCATTCAAATTCTCCATTCAGGAAACTGAAAAAATTATTCCATCCTTAAAACCATTGAACTGCAAAGGAGACAGCTGCCCAGCCCAAGTAATTAAAGACTCGGCTAGAGACCTAGCCCCTTCATCTCTAAACTCATTAATGCTTCCTTCTCATCCAATACTGTCCCAAGTAAATTAAAAGAATCCTGGGTTCTACCCCTTCTTAAAGAACAAACTTTAGACCCATCCATTCCAACAAATTACAGACCTATCATGACGGTACCATTCCTCCTCAAGATAATAGATAAGAGTGGCCTATCTTCAAATTCAGAATTACCTCGAAAACCAACCAACTCTTAGGCTCCCGCCAAATGGGTTTCAGACCCCAGTATGGCACTGAGACAGCACTAATAGACCTTAAAGCGCAAATTGACGAGCTCAATGACAAAGGAAACACTGCTATGCTGCTTCTCCTGGATCTGTCGGCAGTGTTCGACTTGGTGGACCACGCAGTGTTATGCAAACACCTAGCATCGACTGCCCACTTCTCCAACGAAGCCATAGCCTGAGTCCAGTCCTTTTTAGACAATAGAAATATGCGGATCTTCTCCACTTGAGCATTAGCAGACCCAATGCAAATCACGTGTGGCGTCCCACAAGGTTCTTGTGTGTTGCCAACCATGTATAATATCTTCACTAAGCCTTTATTTGACAAATTGAACAGACTGGGTGTCACCTATACTAACTATGCTGATTATACCCAGATCCTCATTCCCCTTTCGGGCAATTTCACCTCAGATACAGTCTTAGTAAACAAAATATACACTCTCATCCAGGCATGGATGGCAACCCATGACCTCTGCCTGAATGATGATAGAACAGTGTAGAGTCTGAGTAGAATCCAAGTGTCTTCACTTCTTTGACGACTGTAATTATGTTGCCATCAATGTTGAAGGCACTATAGTAGGTGCCGAGTTTTTTTAGGTTGTTGGCTAAGCCAAGGATGAGGATCTCTAACTCTAAAAAAACAGGTAAACTCCCTGGCCTCTTCCACTGCCTACACTGGCAAACTTATTAGAGTATGCAGACGCTTCCTCTCACAAGCAAGCTGCATTATCTTAGCTAACGCTCTAATTTTATCAAAATTGGACTACTGTAATGAACTATACCTAGGGGCCAACAAATATATCACTAACAAACTACAAACACTGCAAAACAATGCGCTCAGAACTGCCTTGAACCTCCCTTCCCGAGAGCATATATCCAATGCTAGAAGAGACCATTGCTGGTTGAGAATTAGTGACAGGATCCTCCTTAAAACTCTGTCACTAGCCTTCAAATGTCTTAACAATGCAGCCCCCCTTACCTGAGGGAAAGAATAACCAGAAAAACTTCTGCACTGCCCTCTAGAACTACCAACTTCTACCGCCTTCAAATACCCAGATTCAGACTTCAAAAAAACAGGAGGCAACAGCTTCCCTGTTAAAGCGGCCCAACAATGAAACGCACGACCTATTGAGCTCAGAAGGGACGGGTCATATTACTCTTTCTGACGTAGTACCCTCAACTGGCTACACCTTAACAACCGTTAGACTGTGATCCCAACTTTATGTATACATGTGTCAACATCTGTAACTAAGCATTTAGCACTTTTTTGCTCCTATTTATTTCTTAGTCTGTAACTAAGCTGTAAGTATTCTTGTTCTGTTGTGTGCCCAGCTACCTAAGGGTTGGGTGCGCCCTACAAATTAATAAACAAACAAACAAACAAGCTGCCCTATTGAGACCTGTGCCTTGTTTATTGTTCCCCTGTGTGTTGTTTTGCTGTGAGCTGGGCTGCCTGTGGTTATTCGCTGCGCCCACCTGATCAATGCAGCCACGCCTGTGTGAGCTCATATTCCCCCAGCGAATCGGCTACAGCGTGACCCGTGCTATCACACCTTTGGGCGAGCATGCATATTGCAGTGCCACCCTCGGTTCTATCAAAGATTGGGCTAACGCTGACCCACCTTTGAGGCAGCGTTAAAGAACAACGTAACCCCAAAGCCTGCAGGGGGCTGGGGTGGCGGTGGGGGAGAAGGGTTCTGGGTAAAAAAAATGTCCTCAACAGTACTCCTCTTTATGCCTTACTGAATACCTCATGCTGGAACTGGCAACAACCTAGCTTGAGTATAGGATCACAGGTGGAGTTAGAAAAACACAAGGGGCACGTGTTGGCCAAATTAGTAATTTGGTGCCGGGGAGACGTTATGTTTACACTATAACGTACGCGGCTGCACACTGCCAAATTTTCCTTATGTGCACTGCAGGGTGCAAATGCAAAGGGTGGTGTACAAGCGTGTATGTCAACTTTTGCCTATCACGTTTGTACTACGCAGTGCAAAGTGTGTACACGCTGCCTGCCATGCTTGCATGCCAGGCAGCGTTTACTTTTGTTTGTGAGCACCGCTTGCCATACTCGTAAATGAAATGAAACCCTCCCTGATATGCTTGCATGTCTGGGAGAGTTTTATTTCAACTGGCAACACTGCGATCGCCAGCATCTGTGCCGGCTTGACAATCTATGGTGGTGTAAATGTTTGGGCATTTGGCGGAGAGGAAGGAGGTGCTGGAAATGCAAGTTGTGTTCCGGCCCTCCTCTCTGCTATCCACATGATTAAACCTGAGCCATGACGTAAATGAATGGCGTAAAAGCCTTAGCTAAGGCTTTTACGTCATTCATTTACTTTATGGTCTCCTGGAACATGAGCTCCAGGGAGTGGGCACTGGGGGCAGGAGCTTTGATTCTTGTAAGGGCGTATGGTAAAATTACCTTTTTTTATTTTTAAAAACATTTGTTTGTATGGTAGAAGGCATTTATTAAGCACCGTGATAAGGCAAAGGGGTGAGCTGGAAGTGATGGAGGGTGTAGGATGACAGCAGAGTTAGTTAATGTTCAAAGTCTGTTCACCTGATGGAAGGAGAGAAATGAGTGAACACCCCATAAATTACCAGAATTGTTCCCTTTGGGGCTCAAAGCTGGAATCCTTATTCAGTACTCGAATTAAAGTGGTCTCTAGGCCCTTGATCTTGCGCTTGCTGGCACAGTATGTTTCTGATGAGGTGCTGAGGGATGGGCTCTGCCATAGATTCTCTGAGCTGTGCAACATTATTAATATATGCTGCCCAACACAGTGATGGGAAACCTCCGACCGTCCAGATGTTTTGGAGAACTACTCCCATCATCCCTCCCCATTGATTATGTTGGCTAAGGATGATGGGTGTGTAGGTGAAAACATCTGGAGGGCGGCAAGTTGGATATCACTGCTGTAGTGCTTCACCCTGCTTTGGCGTACTTCCGTTTTTATAACTTTGTGCACAGTGCGATATAGTTATTTTACCATGCCCACTCGGTACCAGAAGCCATTTTTGTTAGCATGTTTGTCAAGATTTTAACTTCAGTGCTACTTACGGGCAAACTGGTGAGCTGTGAGATAGTTGAACGGCTGGTAATGGGCGCGTGCGTTCAGCCCCTTGTCTTGTAAGAACTTGAACTGTAGTTATGATTGTTGGCTATACTCGGTGCTCGATTGTCTGCTTGTTGAAATGGTATTGCAGTCTCTGCACACTGTGTGCCGTCATGCCGCTTCCTATTTCGATCAACCCTGTCTTTTTTTTCTGAGCATGTCTATGTGGGTAAATATGTTGTGACATATGGTGAGGTCTGTGTTGTTCCTCGTGATTGCCCCTAAGCAGATTCTGTGCGATGGAAGAGCCTGGCTGTAGGTCCGTTTTTTCCGCGGATGGGAATAATTTTTGTTCGTGCTGTCTTTTTTGCTTTTATTTCTAATGTATGGATTTGTTTTGTATAGAACGAAGTGGACTCACGGGAATGGTTGCAAATAAATAATGCGTACAAAGTTGGTGTTGACAGTAACGTTTTTGTTGAAATACTGACACTCTCCATCTTGTCCCTGTGGAAGATAGATCTGTAAGCGGTAAGCGGGGATAAGAAGTGACTTTGCTGTCACGTCGGAAGCTGTCCCCGTGATGCATGGGTGTGCATTTGGTGTTGACATAGGGGTACTCGAAGTGAGCCCTGTGAGACTTAGAAGATTTCCACCATAGAATTACGTTTAACGTGTGTAAAGATGAATTGAAGAGGCATAGCCAGGATTGGCTAACAAGTGGGGCCTGAAGCTAATGTAATTGGGCCCACTGCAGTGACATTAACATAGGTAAATGCCCACACAGCGCTGCTGAGCGGGAATTTACAGATTAACCGCACAGGCCCTAACCTGTCTACGCCGCTGGCCAGCCAATGACTTTTGGGCAGCAATGTTTGGCAGGATACAAGGATTACCATGAATTGTTCGAAAGTGAAATGTCAGAGGGAGAAAAAAAAAAATAAGTTATTTGACTGAAAAGAACTTTCGGTTTTCCCTCCCGCTGAACATTCTGACAACCCACTTCCCCCACCCCCTTACCTCTTGGTGGCACACCTCCTTGTGTGACGCCATGAATAGGAGCCGGCGCTGCAGGGTCCACTTCTTTATTTTTAAACTTTAATAGGGAGCGGGGGACACCACTGTAACCCCCATTGGAATTATAGTCAACTTGGTTGCAGTGATACCCTGTGGCTCTTGTTCAGTATGACACCGAATGGGGGTTTATTTGAAATTTTGGGATGTATGTAATTTTCACACAGCCGATATTCGAACAAATCTCCCATTCGTTTTTTGTTTTCGATCATATATACGGATTCCAAATACAACGCTGTCTGTTTGGGTGATACCAATGCATATAGCTTTAAGACATGCAATTGCATTTGACCGAGCCAGGCCACCCACTGTCACCCATGGATTTCACAACTTACTTTAAATTGTCTTAACTTCGTTGGACTAATGCCTCACTCTATCAACTGAACCGTAATGAAAGGTGAAGCCCCCCACCGAGCTGCACATGGTAAAATAGCTATATATCAAGTGAAAAAGTGATACTCGATGGCAACCCAGCTCAGTGAGTTAGTTTGGAAAATACAGATCATGTTTAACAGCTGCACACCACAGGTCCCCTATTTTAATGCCTGTAGCAACAAGACAATAAACTATTTCTGACTGACAGCGATTTTGTTTATATTGTGGGTGGCCTCTGCCCACCAGCTCTAAACCAGCAAGCAAAAGCCAGTGAGGGGTTTAAAGATAGTAATTCCTAGGTGTCTGTTCCAGAAGTACATTTGAGGCCAGCATAATGTCTGTTCCGATTCTGTGCCAGGGTCATCTGTCGCTTGTGGTGGTCTGGGCTGGTTAACCGGAGATCCAAGAACATTGACAGAAACAGAGAAAGGGAGTGGGCATCGCTTTGTGAAATACCAAGTGATCAAAGTTTATATTTTGACACAGACTTTTGCTCCAAGTCAAGCAACCATCCATGCACTTCGATGAACTGAGCAAAGATTCCATAGTCATGGCTGCATTTGTGTAGTAAAATACTACTGCAATTGTATACTGCAAATTCAAATTCCATATTATGGCAATAAGACCCGAGGCGGCGGGCCAATACCGCCCCAGGTAATGCCCCCGGGGCCATAGTTATGAGGCCCCAGGGGCATTACCGTGGGCGGAATTGGCCCGCCGCCAAAGGTCTTATTGTCATTAGTACCTTGGCCCGTTAGACCGCGGTACTAATGGCATTTTTTTCTGTTTAGAAATGCTGCCGCGTTTCAAAACAGAAAAAAAAGTGAAAAAAATGGCCACGGGGAAAGGAAAAACGTAGTCTGTTTTCCATTTTCATGATGGTCAACAAAGTGTTTCCAGTCGTTTGCTGCCAAGAAAAGAAGATAAAAGAAGGTAAGTGGGATTGGGAGGGGGGAAGGAAAAAAAAAAAGGGGACGATGGAAGCCTCCAGCCGCGGGGAGGCTCGGAGCGGGGATTGCCCAGTTTCGGGCCTCCTCATTGGCTGATGGGCTGCCACGCCCCTCGCCGGGAACAGAGTACCCGGCACGCACAGCGTACACGGGAATACCGTGTTGTATGGCTCAGAAAAGAGCCAATCAACACGTTGGATTCCCGGTGCGCCGCACATGCCGGGTACTAATGTGCGATACAATCGGTTCTATACCAGACCAACAATGATGTATGAAAAGAGGTGGTAGTGTTTAATGAACAATCAGGCATACCACAAGAACCAATGCATCTTGGACCATGCAAGGTCCTTCATCAGGGCGATGGGTGTCTGTGAAGATGAAGGGAAAAAAAGAGAAAATACTCCAAATGTGGAAAATGAAGAATGTGTGGTCTAGAAAGAAAAAAACTGCAAATGAGTATTCTATAGATTGAGAAAAGCACCCATAAAATAAAATGTTGTAGAACAGCATTGACATGCTTTTTATCGCCCCTACTTCTAGAGCCTTCCCTCCACCCCCATAGGAGTATCCAGGACCCCCCACGCCCCTCCAGCAAGGGCTGTGGTAGGAGTAGGGAAAAGCATATACCTGTCACCGTGCATCAGTAATGAGAGCAGGCCATCAACCTTCTCTAGTGGGTAGCTGCTACTCGTTCATCAGCACAGAAGGGGTTTACCAATCTCACATATATTTTTGATTGTCCATTCCTCACACCATCCAGTAACCCTTCATATGTGTATTAAAAGGCATGTACCATATATAAAACATCACTACACAATGTATTTAGATAGGTGCCCATTCTTTAAGGTTGTGGAAAGCAAAATGATTCCCTATGCAGCTCAAACAAAATCAAAGTTCTTCTCAAAGGTCAACAGGCAGAGTCCTTTTGGGACTCAAAATGCCTCAATAGTCAATAAATCCAGCATAGTGGCTACGGTTCCAGCTATGGAATAAATGAGAGCGTTCACCCTCACCCCCTCTTCTGGAAAGCCTCTGTTCTCTCTCTCTCTCCAGCCTTCCAGCTGTCTACCTCATTGTCTTCTTGCCAACTCTGCCACCCTGAACTGTCTCTGGGCTTAGAGCCTGGTCTATTTTCAATCAATGGGCAGGAGGTGTCCCCTCCCATCATTGGCATGCTCATCAAGACATAACGACCCTCCTCAATGCCAACACCAAACCCAGCTCCCAAACTATCTTACTTGGAGACTTCAATCTCAGTCTGAATGACCTGAATGACACAAATGCCACCATCCTATCTAATGCCATCATAGAAGCAGGCCTCAACCTCAGGAACAACCTCAGGAACAACAGACCTACTCATACAAAAGGTTGCACCCTGTATTGGATCGCAGACATCAACTGTCTGTCCTCCATAACAAATTCCGAACCATGCGTGTGGACAGATCACAACCTGATCTCATTCACCATCCAAAAAAGTCCTCAAACTAACTCGGCTAGACCCAGGGCTTCTCCTGCCCTAACTAGGAAAAGAAAAAACATCACAGTCCCCAACCTCTTGCCCCTCCTACAACCTATCCACTTTGTGAACCTACCCTCCAATCCTACAGATCTGGTTGACCTGTACAATAACACCATTAACTCAGCTATTGATACCTTTGCACCACTTAAAATCAGCAAAGAGAAACGCATAGCTCACCTAAACACGTGGTTTACTACCAGCCTAAAAGTCCTACGCATCGAGAAAAGACTTGCTGAGACTAGATGGAAAAGCAACCCGATAGCTCAGAACAAGCTCCTTCTCACCTCCCTGGCCGCTAAGTACAAAAAGGAAATCATTCTAACAAAAAAAGACACCTTTAATGATAGAATAGAAAAAGCCAGCTCAAGCACCCTAAGGGGATTGGAAACACCGGTCACTCCTGCATCAAAAACAAATCCTGGTGTGCAGACATCCAAAACACCCCCTGCAATAAAATAACCTTGCTCCAAGAAAAAATGTACGGAAAAAAGCCACCCTACATAAGATTGCCTTAGAATCACAAGAAGCCATTTTGCAAGAAACCTCCTCCAATCTAACCAGACCCAGTCACCAATTTAAATTCAACTCTATCTCAATCGCTGATGCTGAAAAAAATCCTCATTTCCTCCCTAAAGCCGTCTAAATGCCTAGGGGACACATGCCCAGCACCTATTATTAAAGAAGCTGCTAAAAAACTGGCACCGTTCATCTCCACATTTATCAACTCCTCCTTCAAATGTTGCTCAGTGCCTACCAATCTCAAAGATGCCTGGGTACTTCCCTTACTAAAAAAAAAAACTAACCTAGACCCCAATACTCCCACCAACTATATGTCAATCACAACCGTACCCTTTCTTCTCAAAATCCTTGATAAAACCTCCTATCTCCAGATTCAAGCTTATCTGGAGATCAACAACCTAATGGGCACTCACCAATCAGGCTTCAGGCCGAGACATGGGACCGAGACAGCCCTCATTGACCTGAAGAATCAATTAAATGACCGGAAAGACAAAGGTGAAGCCTCCATCCTTCTCCTGCTAGACCGGTCTGCCGCGTTCGACCTTGTCGACCATAATGTCCTGTGCAATCACCTTAAAACAGCCGCCCATTTTTCTAAGGAAGCCACCACCTGGATAAGCTCATTCTTGGACAACAGGTCCATGAGAGCCTTCTCACCCTCCTCCTCCTCGGCAGACCCAGTACCTATTACATGCAGAGTACCACAAGGCTCCCGCATCTCCCCAACCCTGTATAATATATTTACAAAGCCCGTTTGACATACATGACAATCTGGGTGTCTCGTATACCAACTATGCAGACGAAACCTAGATTAGCATCCCTATCCAAGGTGACTATGACAAAGACGTAACCATGATCAACAAAATGTACCTAATTATACAAAAATGGATGGCCACCCACGGCTTATGTCTCAATGACGAAAAAACTGAGCTCTTAATCGTTGGGTCTCAAAATAAACTGACTAAACGATCTACCCTGTACAATTCCATCCTCATTGATGGAATTAAGATCAAAGTCTCTAAGGAGGTCAAGACCCTAGGTTTCTACCTAGACTCGGCTCTCAACCTCAATAAACAAATCAACGCCACAGCTTCTGCCACCAACTATACGTGTAAACTGATCTATGCATGCAAACCATTGCTGTCCAGGGTAAGCTGCATTACAATTGCAAGCTCCTTAATCCTTTCCAAAGGTGACTACTGCAAGGCCTTACACTTAGGCACCAGCAAACACAGCACCACTAAACTACATACAATCCAAAACAATGCCCTAAGAGTGGCTCTAAGCATACCCAAAACTCAGCAGATTTCTCACAGAAGACGTGATACCAATTGGCTCTCCATAAATGACAGAATCAAGCTCAAATCACTCAACCTTACTCATAAATGTTTGTCCAACAAGGCTCCCCTATACCTCACAGACAGATTTACCAAACACACCTCTACACGTCCTATCAGAGTAGCACAATCCAACAGTCTCAGAATACCCAAGTTCAAGCTTAATGAGTCAGGGATAGAGTTCCATAGTTGCGCAGCCAGGACTGGAATGCTAGCAACTCCTGTTTTTTTTAAGAGCCATATCTCCCTTCCACTGCTTTAAGACGAACGCCTAAATGTGGCTGCACTCCCTAGACCGTTGACCCCCTTGGTCTGTTTTCTGGTACTTCTCTCTAAAGGCTTCACCTAAATAAGAAACCGTAACTAAGGAATCTATCTATTTTATAAATGTACATTGATGCCACCTGCACATTGCATCTATTCTGTATATTGATATCCTGTCATATGTAACCTTGTAACCTGCTCTGTGCCCAGATGCCCACAGGCCTGGCGCACTGTAAATGAATAAACAATTACAATCCTTCAGCCTAAAGCTGTTCTATGCCTACAACCACTGAAGTGGTCTACACAGAGGAGGGGAAAACCTGCTCCATAGTGGTATCAGCAAACATCTATTTTGTATAAGCTATAGCAAATACGACATTGTCATCCAGCACTAAAAATATTTCTAAACAAAGTATATGTGAACTAAATCTATCTTGTGCAAGCAATAGCAAGGATGATCTAATCATCCAGCACTAGGTATTTTTCTAACAAAACTGTCAGCGGACAGCATCGATCCTGTGTAAACAACAGCAGAGACAGAGTTTAGTAATTCTTCCACAGTGTCTTAAATCTTTTTTAATCAATAGGAACATTGGCTTTTGTCCCAGAAAGGGCCTAGAGAGCAGAGAACGAAATTTGTTTATACTACAGGACTTTAATGTACCAGCCTAAAGGTCGCTGGTGTTCAGCCTAGTTCCTCACACAGAACACTGATGTGATGTAATTTAACTTTGCAAAAGCAGATCTCGTGGCTTGTATTTTAATAAATATTAACCTGTATTGCATTCTGCATTAAAACGTTGGCATTGAGACTGAATCTACGGCTCACAAAACATGCAGCATTTAAGCACGGCTGACATGGTTAGACACAAAATTACATGTCTGCATACCTTGCGGAATGATGAGCAACAGACTGAAAAGGTCCTGAACAACAACAAATCTTTATTTGGCTAGATGCCATCAAAGTAAAAATGACATTACATCAACCGTTAACAAATTAACCAAAGCTATGCACAGTATCAATAGCAAAATAAGCAGGGCAATTCTGGGCAAACGTTCTAGATCGATAAGCAGTTACAGGTCATGTTTGTATAAAAGATTTAAAAATGATTAGAATCACTGGTAAAATAAACATCACACATCCATACCACTAAGAAAGTGACTGTTTGCACATTTGTTAAAAAGGGGTGCTGACTATGGGGTTGTATACAAATTGTTCGTTTTACAATTGTTCGAATTACAATTGACCTTTTCACAATTGACCGAATTGTGAAGGTCAATTGTAACATATGTGGGGGGAAACCCCCCCACCCAACGCCAAACCCCCCAAAACCCCTCTATATATATATATATATATATATATATATATATATATATATATATATATATATATATATATATGGTCAATTGTGAAAAGGTCAATTATGACCCTTTAAATTAGGTCAATTGTTCATTCGAACAATTGTAAACAAACAATTTGGGTAATACCGACTATGGACCTAGCTGCAGGAGATCACATTGGATTGGGCTCACGGCCCTCCTTAATTTGAGGGCAGCCTGAAGATAACTGACTAGGGCTGCAGAAGTTTCTATATTGTTACAGAGCGTGAAAAAACCCAAAACTGCATCCAGATGCCTGATCCCTCATTTTAAAGGAGTGGCTTAATCAATTTATTCAATTTCATCCATTTATTCGAGTGGCTTAATCCAACCGACTTTCCATCGTGCGAGGCAGGTAAGCGGAGGCCCCTCTGAAGACCCTCCGGGCCCTCCTTTGATTTATTTTGTCCCTGTGAGCCCCCTCCTCGGCCTGTGTACCGAGCTCCCTTCCCTCCAGCTGACTTCCCTATTCCCGCCTCCCTAGCCCTCCTCCTCCGGTGATTGGCTCTGCCTTCCAGAGCACTGTAGGCCCTACGCTGTCCTGCCCCCCCTGACTGCACTTTCCATCGTGCGAGGCAGGTAAGCGGAGGCCCCTCTGAAGACCCTCCGGGCCCTCCTTTGATTTATTTTGTCCCTGTGAGCCCCCTCCCCGGCCCGTGTACCGAGCTCCCTTCCCTACTCCCACCTCCCTAGCCGTCCCCCTCCGGTGACTGGCTCTGCCTTCCAGAGCACTGTAGGCCCTACGCCGTCCTGCCCCCCCCCTGCCTGCACTTTCTATCGTGCGAGGCAGGTAAGCGGAGGCCCCTCTGAAGAGCCCTTTGGGCCCTCCTTTGATTTATTTTGTCCCTGTGAGCCCCCTCCCCGGCCCGTGTACCTATGTCCCTTCCCTCCAGCTGACTTCCCTATTCCCGCCTCCCTAGCCCTCCCCCTCCGGTGATTGGCTCTACCTTCCAGAGCACTGTAGGCCCTACGCCGTCCTGCCCCCCCTGCCTGCACTTTCCATTGTGCACACTATTCCTGTTTTTCCCTTCCCTCCCGCTCTCATTGGTCCACCCACACTTCATCACTGGTCCTCCCAGGGCAGCCCTCTGCCTGTGCAGCCCTGCGGCTAAGGGCCCCAATGTTCTGATCTTGATGGTCGTGCCGATTATTGAATACCTCCGTCCCCAAGTACCACACAGACCGAATGACCAAATACTGTATGTGCAATCTTTGAGGCCACAGGTGTAGTGAGCCGTCAACTGGAACCAGGAAATGCCAGAAGAACCCCTTTGACCGCTGTAAGGCAATAGACGGTTATCAAACTAATGCAATATGGACACAGCAATAAGGAATTGATTGAAGCAAGGCTTACCTAGATGAACTGTGGGCCAGGTTGTAATGCAATGGGGGCAATCAGCAGAGACAGTGGGTCGGGTTTCAGAGAGGCTAGGCTGGTAATTCCACACCTGGGCAGGTTGACCACAAGAGTCCAAAAAGAGGAGTCCAAAAACACGTAATGGGGTCGAAACCAGTTCAAAGCACAAGGTCCAAGCAAGGGATAGTTCGTTTGAGCAATCTGTGAAGAAGGTGCAGGGTCGAATATCTTTAGAAGCAAGCAAGAAAAGTTCCAGGGCAAAGGTAACAGATGAAGCCAGGAAGAAGTAGAGTATCCAAAAAACAGTCCGTGGTCGTAGAGCCAATGAATCGTTGATGAAAACAAAAATGCCAAACAGTCCTTACGAGAAGCAGCTGAGAAGCACTGCCATCTTGGTTTCCGGCGCTTTTGACTGTTAGTTGTAGTCACATGATGCAAAAACGCGGCAGCGTGGAAAATCACGTGATGGCAGAGGATGAACGTGATTGACAGCAGTTCACCTCACTTGACTCATGAATCGCCGTGTTCCTCGGCGGTGCTGTAAGGCATACGAGAGTTTCCACGCGAGTTGCCAGGACAATGAAGGTCGGAAAACACCTGGAAAACCAGTCATCCTTCTCCAGTGTTGAGCAGAAGGTCGTTTTCTTGTGCCCCGATGTGCAGTGAGAAATGTGCCAGGTAAATGTGGGCTGATCGTGGGTTGCCTAGTGGGTTGCCTAGTAATGGGCACACTGCGAGACGTGACGCCCAAGGCCAAGGGCGGCTTCAACAAAGGCGGCTCCAGGACGTGTCAGCAGGTGTCCGCAGGGGGAACCAGTGGCCAGCCGTCAACCAGCAACTACAAGGACCAGTAAGGTAGGGTGGCTTAGGTTGGGGAGAGGTACAGCTCTACCTTAGATACCTGGCCACTAGACTAAACCAATGTTTACCATTGTGATCACCCCCGTCGCCCCAAACTGTATTGATAGCAGGGCCTCTATGACCAAATTGCATTGTGTGATCTCCAAACTGCATTGATAGCAGGGCCTCTGTGCCAAAATTGCATTGTCTGTTCTCCAAACTGCATTGATAGGCCTCTCTCCCACTATACAGGTGTCTCAAACTTAGCAGGGCCTTTGTGACCAAATTGCATTGTCCGATCTCCAAACTGCATCGATAGGCC
Source organism: Ambystoma mexicanum (assembly GCF_040938575.1). Classification (NCBI taxonomy): domain Eukaryota; kingdom Metazoa; phylum Chordata; class Amphibia; order Caudata; family Ambystomatidae; genus Ambystoma; species Ambystoma mexicanum. The sequence goes on from NC_090922.1 coordinate 294,440,715, forward strand.
TCTCACCCACTGTACAGGTATCTCAAATCTAGCTCACTCGCAAATTTAGCTAACTCTCAAGTCACCAGTGAATTACGGTGGGGGGTCACTCTGACTAGGGCCTCTCGCATCACTAGGCGAAAGTCCAAGCTGCGCCCGTCCAAGCCATCCCCCAACCAGCAGATACCCTTCCCAACCCACACAGCCTGCTCACCACAGTGAACCACGCTCCGGGAGACGGACAGTAAAGAGAGCCACCGATAACACCCAACTTAATAACCCTTACCACCTCCCCCCCTCCTAGGACAGCGACTGAATGAGTCGCCAACTCCATCCAGAATACCACCTACAGACGGAGCCCAAGCTAGTAGCGGACACCCCCTCACCCGCCACCACACCACAAGACCACAAGACAACCAGACCAAAGCAGGACCAACTAGACGTAACCAAACAAAGACTAAACAACTCTCAATCTTACAATGCCATGCAAACGACCCATTCCAAGGAAATGACGGAGGGATGAAAGAACAAACACTCTAGAAGAGCAACTTAGAGCAAATTAGAACAACCACCATAGACTGGAACCCCACAGACAGTAACACAAACTGAAGCAACTCTGAAAGAAGATAAAAAACCCTCTACCTAACTCCATACCTCGCAGACAACTGGCCACCACAGCAATCCAGCCCAACATTAGAAGCAGCAACATCAAACAACCTAACACAAGCAAGTAGAAGAAAGATGACCAACACAAACAGACGAGCGACGCAATAACCCCCTACATCACCAAAGCAAGAGGAACTTCCAATCAAAACCCACAACTCCTGGAAGACAAACGCGACGAAAACACAAACAACCCAAGACAAAACCTAGAAGAACTCTTCGAAGACACTGATACCCCGAATCCCACAGCCCAACAAGTGACCGACCAGGAAGGAAACCTCAACACCAAACAAAAGACGACCTCGACAAAGCCCAAACCAAACAACACCTCCAAACTTCCCTGCAATCTAATAAACGCAAGATCCATGTCAAAACACTCAACAGAGATCTTCGACCTACTCGACGACAACGGCATTGACATCCTGTTCATCACAGAAACATGGCTGGATGACAACTACAAGATCACACTCCAAAGCTGCCTTCCGACCGACTTCAAATGCCTACAAATAAACACAAAAAACAAAAAAGGGGGAGCCATCGCTATAGCATTCAAAGAACACCTGAAAATAAAAACTGACAAACCGCTCAACATCCTCAACTGCGAAACCATGGTAATACACCTAACAGTGAGCCCAAAAACCAACATCACATTCATCCTGGTATACAGACCGCCAACATATGATGCAACATTCGTCGATAATTTCATAGAAGCCATCACTAACTTAGCCATCAACCACGAACACCTAATCATCCTGGGGGACTTCAACATCTGGTTTGAAGACAGCCACGCCAACTCCCAAAACTCACTAATTGAACAACTCAGCACCATGAAACTACGACAACTAGTCAAAGGAGCAACACACTCGGCAGGACACACACTAGACGCAATTTTCGCCAAAGAAAAACTCATCACCACGGCACCTCCGATACAAATACTGTGGAGCGACCATCTCATCATCCCATTCGTGATCACTCTGCCTACCCAAGCCTACATCCAACATCCGAAACTCACAACCACCACCAACAGAACTGGAAACAAGTCAAAGAAAGCAACCTATTCAAACAACTGGAATTAACGAAACCCTCAACCACAGAACTGGAGCTAGCAGACCTAGACGGGAAAGCAGAGATACTGCACAAATTTATTGCGGATACAATAGACCAGATCGCCCCAGAAAAAACGTTCTCCCCATCAAAAAAAAGAGCAATGGCAAAATGGTTCACACCACTATTAAACGACATGAAAAAGGAAAACAAAAAAATGGAATTGGAATGAAGGAACGAATACAACCCAGGGAAAAAAAACACTGAACCAGAAACAAATCCGTGCATACAAGAAGGAAATTCAAAAGGCAAAGAGAAGACATTACGATGACAAAATCAACAATGCCTCCAACACACAAAAATAAATGTTTAGCATCATTGAAGAAATAAGAAACCCACCAGGCTGCAATAACACCCCAACCCCCTCTGAAAAACTATGCAAAGACCTGGCATCCGACAAACCATAAAAAACCCAACCCAACCCGGAACCATAGCACAAACTCCAAAGCTTCCCTGAAATATCAGCAGAGGCATTCGCAATGCTGGTTAAACGAAGACAGAAAGCGGGATCACCCATGGACCCCTGTCCCCCAGACATTTACAAATCAATCCTCACGCAAGGATCGCCAGCAGAACACTACAGAAACCTTCTAAATCTATCACTATCAACAGGGACTGTACCGACGATCTTCAAATCAGCATACATCAAGCCACTCTTGAAAAACACAAGTGGTGACAAAGATGACCTTTCCAACTACAGGCCGATCTCTAACATCCCCTACCCAGCAAAACTTATAGAAACCTACGTAGATAAACGAACCCAAGAACACGTAGAAAAACACCACCTGCTGGACTAAGCTCAAATCGGTTTCAGACCAGCGAGAGGAACGGAAACAGCACTACTATCCATCTGGGATGACCTCAAAACTAACGCAGACTCAGACACTACCTCAGCCCTTATTCTCCTTGACCTCTCTGCAGCCTTTGACACAGTTAGCCACGACACCCTGACCAAAAGACAAGAAGACATAGGCATAACAGACACAGCACTACGCTGGACCAAATCATTCCTAGCAGACAGAACACAAACCGTATGGATAAAATCTTTCAAATCCACTCCACGAGTAAACGACTGTGGAGTGCCACAAGGATCCTCACTATCTCCACTATATTTCAACATCTATCAGACTCCGGTGATCAGAATCTTCAAAAAATACAACATTACATGTTACATCTACAAAATCAAAGACACTGATGCCGACCACTCAACCCTAACCGACTGTCTAAAAGAAGTCTCCAACTGGATGGATGCCAACAACCTAAAAATCAACCCAGGAAAGACGGAAATCATGATCGTATCCAAAGACCAAGAGAACGAAACCACCATCCCATGGCCTATGGAAATGGGAAATGCACCAACACCATCGAAGGTAGTAAAAAATCTAGGAGTCCTAATGGACAACACCCTAAATCTGGAACCACAAATAAATGCAACAGTGAAGAAATGCTTTTTCTTCCTACACACGGCAAGAAGAATTCTACCTTTCCTCTCCTTCACGCACAAAACACTCACTGTCGTCGCCCTAATCATGTCAAAAATTGACTATGCAAACAGCCTCTACCTCAGAATACCAGAATACCTCCTAAAGAAACTGCAATGGATCCAAAATGCAGCAGCAAGACTACTCCTCAAACTGTCCAGAAGAGACCACATCACGCCAGCCCTACAGACACTACACTGGCTCCCAGTAAAACATCGCATCACCTTCAAAACAATGTGCATAACGCACAGGGCAATCAGTGGACAAGGAGCAGGATTCCTACAAAAGAAAATAACAGTCTACAAACCAACAAGACCCCTCCAACGATCAAGCAACGAAATCCGCCTGGGACTCAAACCATACCTTAAGAAAAAACTTGGAGGCACCTCCTTCTACCACTTATTCGCAAAAACCTGGAACAACATCCCCAAAAGAAATGAGAAACACTGAAGATCACTTAAAATTCAGTTAATCACTAAAAACCTGGCTCTTCAACACCACAGACTAAATCTGGGAATCAAAACTGGAGAAAGGATGACTAAACCGGAAAGGACACGGACATCTCCGACCCGAGAGTGTAACTCCCACGGCACCTGGACGGGTGACACCGGATAGACGAACACAGGCGGCACGCACGGAGACTGAGTCGACTAACCCACATAATCCCACCTACACTTTTGCCCGTCCCTTAGTTACCGCCAGGTACCACTGGCCACAGGAGTATGAAGGGAGGATAAGGGGAGCTATGAGAGACTATCTTAGAGGTGGGGGCCAGAGGAGTAAGGACCTTATATGCCAGTCGGACCCAGATCAGGACAGAGCCGCATCAGGGGAGACTACGCAAACCGAACACCTCAATTCAGGATAGAGACGCAAACTAACCAACCCTACTAACAATTTCCCTTTCTGCATACACCTCTCAAACTCCAAACCAAACACAACCAAAACCTACAGCACAACAAACCGCACAAACTTCACTACATTGCAACAACAAACAAAAAACACACATAGTCTTGCACAAGAGTACACAACGACTAACGGCCGCAAACACCCCAGGCCCAGCCAACGGACCCACCGGGCTGAGGCCGCCAACAGCACATCACTGCTCTCTTGCGCTTTTCCTGATTCCTCCCACTAACTCAACCTCCCCTCCTCTTTCAGAGCTGCCAGAGCGCCAGGGTACCACTCCGGTGGTGATAGTGCACAGTACAAATGTCCTTTAACATTAACATTTATTCCTTTTGAAAAGAATACAAGTGACAGAAAAAGATAGTGAATTACTGTTTCGATTACTTTTCCACAAACGCGGTAAAGGTCCCTTGAGCCCAGTTTTTTGTAAAAAATGTGTTTTTTAACACATTGTATTATTTTGTGTTCATAATAACAGGTGAAAAATAAACAATAACCACCACACAGTCATATGAGATGCATTGCCTTCTGGTCAGCGCGTCCTGCAATACATACATTGATACAGACAACTTGATTAAAGGTGGCATTCTTCCTTTGCCCCCCCTCCAACCTCCCTCCCCCATGGAGTGAAAAAACAACCATATAAGTACATTGCAGAATACTTAACTATAATTAAAGGATCATTCATTGCAGATCTTCCCAAATTTGTGAAGGCACTCCCTCAATCGATGCATCCTATCTTCCACTGCCATGCAGTTATCCAGGTCTGGCACCCACTTAGACAGCCTGGACACCTCACGTGGGCCCTGTAACATCGCGATATTCCTCTTTGCCACAATAAAGAATTAGATCTAAATAGTTTCTCGTAGCGCCAGATCCCTATCTTGGCCCACATCCCCAACATAACCAATTGTGGCTCAGCCGAGACCTGCTGTGAGACTGCTGCAGATACCATACGTAGGATCTAATCCTAAAAGCCCTGGATTTTGGTGCATGTCCATATTGTATGAAAAAACGTCCCCAGCGCTGTATGACATAGCAAGCAGTTAGTCTGCCAACCTAATCTGTACAGCAGTTCCCTAGTATAATATGTTCTATACAGGATCTTTAATTGGATAAGTCTAATGCGGGCCATGATAGCCACCTCCCTCTGAGCCCTCAAGGCCTCCTACTCTTCCACTTCCAGGGTTCCCGCATCCGATCTCCACTTCTGTTGGAGGTTCATCAAGTGATAGTGTGAAACCAGAGAGTGTTAAGTACAGTGTCACGATAGCCTTCTTAGTGACGAGTTCTATATGTATCTTAGCCTCCAGTGCAGCCTTGTCCAGGCCGTTGTATTTCTCATGTAACTGCGACCACATGGCATGGCAGCATTGGATATATTGATAACTATCTGACCCTGCCAGTTATGTTTTCCTGTAGTTCCTGAAATGAGCACATCTGACCCCCTCGCCATTACATCTCGCACCACTCTTATGTTTTTATGGTGCCATTGAGTCGCAAAGGGCAACTTTCATGTAGCTCCTGACTACCTGTTGTGATATCTGGGGCGATCCGACCGCATTGAGCCTCCCATGTAATATATGTGGTGGGTCTCTGTCACCTATCGCAGCCCATTCTGGTCAGATATGAGGACGGGTAGGGTACCTCAACAACTACTCATTTGCCATTGCCAAATTCCAATTATATTTATAGAGATCTGGAAATCCTATGCCCCATCCCACAGTGAACCATATAAAGTTGGCAGTTCTATCCTAGGTTGAGAATCTCTCCAGAGCAATTTCCTCAATACCTTTTTGATCACTTGGAATTCCCTCACTGGGATCCTGACTGGAGTATTTTGGATTATGTATAAATACCTAGGGAGCATAATCATTTTGAACATTGCTGCTCTTCCCCTCAGAGAAAAGGGCGATGTGACCAATACCTTGTATCCTTGATAAACCAGTCAGTTATAGGCTTTGAGTTATGATCCAGAAAGATTGCAGATTCCCGACAGATCTGAACACCCAGGTACTTGAACTATCCAACCGTAACCCTAAATGGGCAGTCGTCGGGGATAGCCATGGTCCCCCTTGTATTGGAAATGGTATGGTTGCTCCAATCGACCCGTAGTCCACTGTGTTGCCCATATATTTGTAATATCTCCATTATCCTGGGGACCGACCTCTGGGGCTCTCCACATAAAACATCAGATTGCCTATGTATAGGGAGACACAATCCTCTTGTCCCGACAGCCACACATCCCTTCATGAAGAGCTCCCCTGAGCCAAATTGCCAGCAGTTAAATTGCCAGGAAAAACTGTGATGGGGAGAAGAATCAGCCCTGACGTGTACCCCTCTCCAGTGGAAAGGATTGAGATGTCCTCCCGTTGACACATACCTTTGCTATTGAGCATTCGTAAAACAACTTGACCCACTGTAGAAAGATCGGCACAAAGCCCATGCCCTTCAGTACCACCCACAGGAATTCCCAGTAAACAGTTTAATGTTTTTTCAAAATCAATTGCCACTAATGCCATTGGATCTGGGATTACCACTGCCGTATCCATGGTCACATGAAGTCTGCGTACATTCATGTGGGTTGCCCTGTACAGAAGAAACCCATTCTGATCCGGATGGAACAGCTCCGGGAGACATCTGATCAATCTTGTTACAAGGATTTTTGCCAATGTTTTTGGACTCCATATTGAGGAGCAAGATCAGGTGGTAGGAAACGCACTCGTTCAGCGCTTTGCTTTTCTTGTGTATCACAATGACAGCCACTTGATGCAAGTCTTGGGACAGTCCTCCCTCATCTTTACTGCTCTGCAACATTGCCAGCATGGGATCAATCGACCACCTCACTGAGTCTTTTCCACAACTAAGCCGCAAGACTGCTGGATCCAAGCACCTTTCTCAATTAGTACCGATGATATCGCTGCAGCCACCTCCTCCCTTGTGGTATCCACTTCCAGGACTTCCACCCACTGTGTTTTAAGGTGCGGCAGGGGGGGCACTTCCAGAAGGTCAGCATATGCTTGCCCTGCTTCCCCTTTCGGGACTGCATACAGTTGTTTATTATAATCAGCAAACACCTCACATATCCTGTCTTCCTCTTTGATATCTTCCCCCTCCCCGGTAATTACATTCTGCAGATTTCTAATGGGGTTTTCTCGTTGTTCTAGCCAATCCAGCAGTTTCCCTGCTTTGTCCCCTACTTCATATAACCTGGCGCTGGATGCCAAATAGGGTTGTTTTGCACTGTCAGTGGCCAGGGTATGATACGAGTCCCTCACTTGTAACAGTTGGAATTGGGTCATCTGGGACCAGTCACTAAGAAACTGCTGCCTCCAGACACATCAGCTGGAATTCCATGTCCATCATTTTAGTTAACCTTTGCTCTTCCCTGGCAGCCAAGATCGAGATAGCCTCCCCACTCAGCACAGCCTTGTATCTTTCCCAAAGTGTCTCGGAACTATTCAGTAATGAGGTGCTCACCTCAAAGTACTCCACCGATTTATCCTGCAGCTGTCGCACCACCTCTGGGAACCCCAGATAGTACGCATTTAATCTCCAGGAAGAGCGATCTCTCATTGGCACCTTAGCCATGGTTATCAACAGCGTAGAGTGATCAGAAATACACCTTGGCAGGAACTGTGCGTTACCAACCCTGAAGGAGTCTGAGTCAAAAAAGTAATCTATTCTACACATGGAGAGATGTGTGCTGAAGTGAAAGGAATAACCAGTCTCTTGAGGGTGCAACTCCTGCCACACATCTATCAGTCCCGTCACATTCACAAATGAGCTTACCTTTGTGTTTCCTAATTCAATCCCTTTCGGACCTGGGAAACTATCCCGGTCACTGTCTATAACATTATTAAAGTTCCTTCACACAAGCCAGCGGTCCACCTGGTGCCGAAGGAGATCTACTTGTAGTTGCGGCAGGGAGTCCTGTGATGAATCAGAGGTGAACATCCCAAAGACCCTGGCCTGGGACCCTTCTCATGGGAGTGGGACCACATGCAAGGGGACTAGATTAGGAAAATTGGAAGACACCTCTACCTCCCCTAGTGATCCCACGCTCTTAATGGCCTATTTCAAAATCGAAACCTTTTTGATAAAAAGAACAAGAACATTAGGGACCTCAAGTCCCATAGGGCTCCAGGTACTGAGATGAGGAAGAGGGGCTCAGGGCCACAGAACTGCAGGAAGCAGTCTAGTGTTTTTAAGGGCCCACCCCTCAGCAGGACTTTGGGTTATTTAAAGCCCCTTCAGGTGCAGGCCGTTAGAGGCAGTAAAATAAGTTGCCAGCAGCAGTTGCAGAAGCAGAGAACTGAAGACACTGGGACTGCCGCCGTATTTGTAACCGATTGCAGTGCTGAGAGAGTCGTAGAACAGAATTGCAGAGGTCACGCAGTGGGAAGCAGCATTTTGACAGGCTGTCCCTTGGGAGAGAGAAGCTCTTCAAATTCTGTGCCCTACTACAATGGCTGGCGAGTACTGGAGTGTGTAAGGAACACGACAGGCCCCATTTCCAAAAGGCGCAGGCTGAGGGAGTGCGACCGGAGCCGTCTGAAGCTCAGGAACTGACAGAAGAAGCGCAGCAGGTTGAGTGGATGCACAGGTAGAGACCAGTGAGTTGGCATTTGTTAGGCGACCCCGGGGCGCTCCATCGCAGACCGCTGGCTGTTTACAAGTATTTTGAATGCCAAACTAATGAAAGAATGCAATGTGAGCGTGATAATAATATTGTGAAAAACCAAGACAGCAAAGTTTGTAACTATCATTACCAAAGTACAGATGGCAATATTGAACAGAAACATTAATCGCCATTGTAAAAGTAAAGAAGGGGCAAGATTATACCAAGATTGTAATAATCATTGCAAAAGCCAAGAAGAGGCAATTTATGAGCAAGACAACAATCAGTATTGACAAAACAAAAGAATGGCAATTAGAAATAGATGAGGATACTGTTTCCCTTATAATCTACTGTGAGAAACCTGAAGGTGTCTCCCTGACTTGTCCCCGGGGTTCTGCCATTCATTCTGCCAGGACATGGCCATCGTTATTGGATCCAGTTCTTGGGGGTCGACCAGTGCTGCGGGAGGATCACCTTGATGAGGGGTCTTAGGGGAGTGGAAGTGGCACAACTCACTGCCCTTTCCCTTCCCCACAGGGATAAAAGGCAGAGCACAAAAGCACACTTTGAGCAAGGCTGAATGCACGATGAAGCAGCTATTCCAGAATGGTAGTTTAAGCAGAGGAGAAAGGCAGAGAGACCAGAAGGGAAGATGAAGAAGGAATTTGTGTAATTGAATTTTAAAGAAACCCTAGAAAATGTTCAGAACCTGAGTGGTCAGGCTTTGCGGGGATGCTCATTCGAAGGACTCGGACTGAAGTCCTTTTGGGTTGTGTTTTTTTGTGGAAACTACAAAAACCAAGAGGTCTTAGTAGAGGCTAGTCTGGCATGGCAACATCATCCCACAAGGGTCAAGCAAAACCCCTTGAGTGAAGTGTGAAATTGGCAAATGTGAACCCGACAGAGGAGACAGTGAGACTTTTGAGTGCTACGTTTTGTGTGAAAGGCCGTTGTGAACCCGATTGAGGGAGGCTAACATTGCAAGGAGGATCGGAGCCCTCTTGGAGTCAGCTTACACCTGCATCCATCATCGCTGAGCCTGGCATCCATTCTTCATCTTCCGGATCGCAGGACTTCAGCTCTGGGCACGACATCGTGTTCACCTCCGGCCTGCAGAACACCAGCTCCCGGCACCACAGCACGACATAATCTTCATCTCCGGCACGCAGAACTCCAGCTCTGGACTCCGCAGCACAACATCTTCTTCCACGAAGGCTGACCCTGTAAAAGGACAAAAGACAAGGTTAGACATACGAAACTGCAGTTTAAGATCATGCTTGCAAAATTCTTTGCGCTTGTCCTTAAAAGCACACTTACCTGCTGCCGGACCGCTGCAGAATCCTCTGCGCCTCATCAGGAGCCACTTCGGGCTCTGTTGCTCTGCTGGAACAATCACACTCATGTGGGGAGGAAAATAGACATTCTTACAGAGCTGACAACAGGCTAAGAACAAGACAATACCAATACTTCACGACAAACAGAAAACGGAAAGACACCAGAAAAATGTCGAATCGTTGCAGCTGAACTTGACACCACGTATAAAGGACCAGTGAAGGAACTCGGTCCACACAGGGAACGCAAATCAGGAGAGGGTGGTGGAGGGGGGACACAGGAACGTGTGAAGGAGTGTCCTGGCGTTGGTCACGGGATGTTGTTGAAAGTCGAAGGTTTTTCTGAAGGTGAAGCAAGCCTCGCCACAGAGTACTTGTAGTAGTGGTAGGAGTTTTATCCTGGCAGGCAAGTATACAAGGAAAGGGATTACTAGTGGTATCCCTGGCAGGTTAGTGTACCAGGAAGAAGACATTGAAGTACTACATTGTGGTGGAGTGAAAGTGTCAAGTCCGCTAATTTGTTAATGATCAACTATGATAAATCCATTCTGACAAAACATTGTTAATGAAGAAGCAATGTGAAAGTAATTGTTCTTCAAAGAGGAATTATTTTGAAGTGTGATGAACTTTGGTTTAACAATAAGACAATTCAAGTACCAAGTGAAAAACTCATGGAGTACAGGAATTTTGTGTTGGAAGCAGAACTTGGTTATTGAAAAGAACTTTACTAGATTGAAACTTCAATTTTGAAAACGCTGCAATAATCCTGGGGAAGGGGATCCGACCCTAGTTACTAGGATACTTGTTTATAAAGGCTATGTTACAATATAACTGTTATTTTGTTGAGTTTGAACAGCCATGTAAAACCTGTATGATTTTGTTGTATGTATAAGTGTGAGGGACAGATACCTTTTGAGGTTAGTGTTTTTCCTTTGACTTAGTTTCATAGGCAGGGAAATCCTCTTTAGGTTAGAGAAAGTGAGGCGTTTATCGCACCCTTTTATTTTAATAAAATTGCTACTTGTGAAAAGACAATATCCAGTTGTCCGCCTCGCATTTCTGACCCCTCACTGTACACACAAAGAAACCCCAGAGTCTCCCCTTGAGTGATCCCATCAGCAGCACATATCTCACCCTGCCATCACGAACCACCAAAGATACAGCAAATTTTGTGTGCTTCCGGACCAGCACTACCACCCCCCATTGAGCGCCCGGTGAAGCATGCATGCCCATTCACAGCATAGTATGATCTCCTAAAAAACATGTATTCCCATCAATGTGTTTCCTGCAGGAAGGCAAATTCTGGTTTGTGCCTGTTCAGAGCCTACAACACCATACCCCACTTGATCTTGTCACAGAGATCATTTACTTTCCAGGTCATCCTCCAATACCCTCACTCAACCAGCTTCAAACAATATATACTGCAGCCTGTGACTTACGACATTGAACAAAGAGCAGAGTGTGCCTGCAGTCATTAGAATGCAAGTGTCCTGTATTTGTAACGTAAAACAAGAACGTAAAACCAGGAACATCCCATTAACCCAACAAATTCCCCCACCCCATACCACCCGTAAGCTTGGTGTATCTGTCGCCCAGCATTAAACACGCAACTATCGAAACCTATTTCGGGTAGCAAATCCAAAAGCAGATCCCCACCAACCCTGTTTTCCCCCTCAGGTCAATACATTTTCTCCCTCACTGCACTGCCCCCCATCCTGATTCCACCAACCCACAATTGTCTCCCCTCTTTCGGTCAACCAAAGGGTGACCCCCAATTAGAGAGATATGAGTAAACCCCCTACCACCACCCCCCCATGTGCCTGGCCTGGTTTACCAGATTATGTCCAGTCCCTGTTCTATGGGATAATAAATGGTTCTGATCAACTAGCTCAAAACGTTGTGTTCACTGCATCTCCTTCCTGCATATCTTCCACACTGGCCCTGCCTGAGGCCTTCCCCCACAAAGTCAGGGTACCATCTTGTTGCACTTGAACTTTGCCAGAGATATCCATCTCTGGTAACAATACAGATCTTCCACCTCTGCCACCCCTCCTGGGCGTATGCCCTTCTCCACCCTTTCTTCTGTTCATGGAGTGGACAAGACCCAGACCTCTGTCGGTAAAACAACATGTATTTAAAATTCATGTCTCTCAACTTTCTCTCAACCAGATCTCATGTCTTCCTCTGCACCTCCGGGATGAATTTGGTAAATATAAGAATCCTGGCACCATCGACCTTGCATGTGGCCCGTCTCCTGGTGTGCTGAACCTACCGCATCGCGATCGCGAAAATTCAGAAGCTCTACAAAAATTGTTCTAGCGGCTTTCTACAGGAAATCCTATGTGGCCTTTCTATTGTGAACCATTTGGACAGTCCCTATAGGCCCAACTTGTCAACCAACAATGAGCTTCCCAAGGTACAATTTCATGATGTGCCCTTCCTTCCCTTCAGCAATTCCTAGAGTGTGTATATTACACCTTCTGGAGTGACCCCCCGCATTCTCTGCTCTATCTTTCACCCTGGCCTATAGCATTTGTAAGTGGTAGTTTAGTTCCGCCTCTTCAGGCCGGCAATATATGCTAGAATAATGAATCCACTACCAGTTCCATCTTAATTAACATCAATTAACTTGCGCCTTGAAACACTTGTGTATAGGCGTGTTACAAATGCCATATCATATCATATGCTGTGCAGGTATTTTAAATGAATTTCACAGATATATAATTTCTGTCCACAGATTGTGTTAATTTCTGCAGTTGACATACAAATCTTTTGTTATTTTGCAGTGTTCCACATCCATTGCCCAAATGAAGACCTGGCCTAAGTAAGGCCCTTCTCTTGAAACTAAGACTCCCCACTAGATTCAAATGGTCTGGGTCATAGTCAACCATTTAAGGTTTTTGGCTATTGGGGTTTCAGCTCTCTATATATATATTTTATACGTCAAGGCGTTGTACTATGTGCAACTAGTTGGCCAGTTGATGACCCTTCAGTTGTGCCATCCATGTGATTGCATGCGAGTATGTACCATCTGCCCCTTGCTAAATATACTACAATTATGAATTACCTGCATTATGTATTTTGAGATGCACTTTTGCACATGTGTTTATTCTATCGTTTCTATGAATATTTTTATTTCCTATTTTGTGTGCAGTAGAATTATGCGCTTCACTTTTTTTGTATGAATAAATAATGTGGTTTTGACACTGGCCCCTCGACATTGTTAATTAAGTAGGCTAATTGCCACTAGTTGATGAATTATTTGGTTTAAAAAAAAAAGAGAATTGTGGCCATTGTTAGAGTGCAATACGAAATGTGTTTCTTTCATTGCATGTTTCCCTGCTCTTTGTATTTTCAGGGACCCTGTATTTTTGAGTGCTTGTATTTTGTAGCATCGCAATGGCATCCTCTGCGTCTCCCACACACTGTTCCACCTCTGCAACCCTCTCACTGACCTTTTTCCAGGTCCTCACATACCAGCAATACCTCCACTTCAACTCTTTGTGTCTTGCTTTTCAGTGATGAGTGGAAACTCTGATGGTGGTCATAGGTTTGTCCAGGGTCATGAGGGCCGCCTCGGGCTTCACTGCCATAGGGTCATGTTGTCGTTGCTGGAATGACCCTGTGCATTTCTCTATACCCCCCATGAAGGGGTCCAGGCTCTGCTGATGCCTGTTTAACATGTCACTAGCCTGCAATCTTCTAGAGGCGTCCTCATTCCTGCTCTACGCAGGTCATGTACACCCAGTTGTTCATCCCACACTCTCAGCTGCCTCTGTTCCCTGGGTTTGCAACAGTGTCATCAAGACCCTCCCGTAGTGCTGTAGCATATGCTGCAGAAAGGTCACGTACAGCACCTACTGTTGTTGCTGCCAGGTGTGTTTCATCTCTTACATAACATGAACTTGGTCACAGGGCACTATGTGGCTTGTGACCTCCCTTCCTCTTCTACAGCTTGCTTCTTGGTCTTCTCTCACCAGTGCCATCCCCGGGGAGCTCCCAGGGAGATCCTGCCACCACCTAGCAATCTCCCAACCCAGTCACCTGGGACTATAGTCTGTCCATGCAGTTGTCCCCTCCTGCGTTGTCCCCAGTCTCCTCTGTCCACTGGTGCCATCGCCACAAAGGCCTGGTCCTTAACCCTCAGTGTTCCCTAGCTGGTGTTCTCCCTATGACTCTCGTGTTTCACAGCCCCTTCGCTGCACAGGGTCTGGCAGCCTGCCCCCCTCTCCAGCGTGGTACCAGCACTGCAAACCAAGTAGAAGTTGTCACCAGAGGGATTCCTCTCCACCCTCCTGACCCTCAGATGCAGCATCTTCAGCTGGCTCTGTGCAAAGCCAAGATGGCAGCCGGGGCCGCCTCTCCGTTCATTCCACAAACCTTCCGGACGAAAACTTCATGGGGGCTGGTGGATCACGCACCAGCTGGTGGCCAGCTACCCTCAGCACGCTCTACAGCGGTGGAGCAAGGCAGGATGGCACCAAAGATTATTTCACGATTTTGTAATGGGGCACTGGAACGGATCCCGAGAAGACTACATCTGACTCTCACATCGTCCGGCCACCGCCTTAAGCCCACTTTGAGGTAAATGCCCTAAATGGTAGAATATCTAAATGAAAACAAGTAATCAATGCTCTATCACCTGTTTTCTCTGTCCAAATAAGATACTGTCCATACCCCAAAAATGTTTGATGTTCTAATACGACTGAGATTTTGTGCTGACCTGTGATCAGGAGCAAAGGGGCCCAATCATTAAGTTCTGGTTCTGTTGTTTTTGTGGGCGGGGTTGCTCCAGAGATGAACCAGACCTAAGTATGTCAGCATTTTTTAAATAAATTCGAGCCATATCTAGTTACTTTGTTATAGATAATAGGATCTTTGTTGTGATGCGTCAATTCAGAACTTACATTACCAACACCCTGTACATTAGAGGCTTCAGATAGATTTCATATAAAATCAGACACATAGCCACTTTGAGGTATATTGGTGTGGTTAAGGCTGAGGTTGGAAGTGCCAATTACTGGTGTAAAAATGTCCATTCCACATGGCCCAACCGATCTATAGTTGAGTGGCCCCATAGTTCAGATCCACATATGGTGGTTGAACATGCCACCGCTTTGTACATTTCCAAGATTGGTAACATTTAATTTCCCCTAATTTTGTGCATCAGTGATGTTGTAGAAACCACCCGTTGCCTCAAGCTGCAGTGACAAAAATTCAGTTGATCATTCCAGTCTCAGTTTGCAGAGCTCCTTAGGCCTAAATATTTAATTGAGTCAACTATGCAGATGTTTTTTTTGCCTGTCAATTCAGTGGGGTTTCAGCTTTTGTGCTCGGGTGGGTTGACAGAAGATCGCTACGGTTTTGGTATTGTTAATTGCGAGCCTAAACTCCTTACTGTTTTGCTCTAAAATTACGAGCTGCTTGCCCTTATCCTTCCCCCTTCAACGCTGTGTGCATCCCTCGCTGAAATTATCAATTTTGACAATTCATTAATATAGTCCAAAAATAAAAAAGGCACCAAAACGCAGCCTTGGCGCACTCCCTTGTTCACAGGGAAGGAATAGGTACATTCTCCATTGGCACCATTCCTTTCTCTAACAGTTGTCTTGGAATAAGGCGAGTGCATTCAGTAGGTTTGATGGTGATTTTAGCTCATTGAAAACCTCCCACAGTTTGGATTGATTAAATCTACTGTGTTGAAAGCAGTTCTGTAATCAAACAATAAAAAGTGGTTCTTAACATTCACAGATTTAAAAATTAGAGTAACAAGTACAAGTATTTTACGTTTCCTCGCCCCTGATGAAAACCTCTCTATTAATCCATAATATTGTTCTCCTTGCCCAGGCTTGAGCCAACAGAACCCTTCCATAGACTTTCAATATGGAATCTAGTAAGGAACCTTGGCAATAATTTGAAGAAGAGGGATCTCCGTTCGTAAAACATTGGAATAATGTCAGCTGAATGCCACGATGAAGGGACTAACTTTACTGTATTTAAAAAGGATATTAAGAATGGTCCCCAGTTTAATATCTCTCTCCAAATCAGATTGCATGGAAAAGGGCTTTCCCACTGCTCTCTTCTTCAATAGCATTGGTACCTCTCCGAGGATAAACACAAGGGTGTCCGCTCTAAAATTAGTGTCACTAAGAATGGTAAAAGGCGTCCTGTTACTAATCTGGACCCAACTGTCATGATGGATTTCGGGAATGGAGATATGCCTGTGGAATTATACTTGGACAGTAGATTCCAGAATTTCCTTGATTCTTTGTCTGATTCAATTTTTGTAATTTTAGCCCAATTATTTCTTTTGAAATCCATTAAAAATATGAAGTGCTAATTTCAGAAAGAAAGGAAGATCCCCGACTAGGGCTATATTAGTGCTATGTCCTTTCTTGACCTCAGAATGTAGTCCGGATTTAAGGGTCTGGCATTCTTGATCAAACAAAGAATTACTTGTCTTCAATTATGTTGACTTATACGGTGCACCGCTACCACCTGGTGAGCCTTGTCCAGAAAAAGTTGTGCAGAGAAGGGTGCTCAAACTCTCAGCAA
This sequence comes from Ambystoma mexicanum, assembly GCF_040938575.1. Classification (NCBI taxonomy): domain Eukaryota; kingdom Metazoa; phylum Chordata; class Amphibia; order Caudata; family Ambystomatidae; genus Ambystoma; species Ambystoma mexicanum. The sequence goes on from NC_090922.1 coordinate 294,457,358, forward strand.
AACATCAAGAAAGCCATCTCTGCAAATAAAATGTAGCAATTTAAATCATACTGGATCATGTAGAGACACAGTAAAAAATAAAAAAATAAAGGTTTGGCCATCACACCTGATCAGGTTTAAGCTCCAAAACCTCTCTATTCCCACTTCATGTAATGTGGTGAGGATTGGCAGTGCAATACGGGCAATGTAATACTTTGCATCAGCTAGTTCTATGTCACAACTGATTGCTGTGGTAAGTTGTAAGCGCATGCATCATTGTGTATCAGACGCGATGACATCCAACGTATATAATGTTCTGATATGGCACACACCTGTAACTCCATTATTCAGGTAAAAAGTATTGCTTGAGATTATCATTAGTATTAGAAAGTGGTAAGATCAACACATTAAGAAACATAAAAATAGCAAAAACAAAAATGAAAGAAACAAGAATGCGCAAATTATTGAAAAGAAAAATGAAAAATGAAAAAAGTAAGAGTATAAAATCTAAAAGAACAAATCTAAAATGAAATGAACTAAATCACTGAATGGATAACTAAAAGGATTTTGCAAAAAAGACAAAGCAGATTAGACAAAATCAAAAGGGAAAACTGAATAAACCATAATACGATGAACAGGTTGAGTCATGCTAAACATACTAATAATGGTCATCATGGAACCAACATCAAGAGCATTCTAAGCAAACATGCTAGGATATATGATACAAGTGTGTAATTTGTGAACATAAGAAAAAAGAGCAGGCATAATTGTGAACCTCGTAGAATCATAAAAAGCAATGTAGGTTCCTATGTTCATTCATATCCCTGTGGATTTGGGTGTCCAATATATGTATCCAGAATACCTCCCTCTGAGTCTTGTGCGCATGTCACCTGTGAAACTCTTCCAGTCTATAACCGCTAGAATCTGAAAATGTAGTTGTGTAATGGAATGGCCATATTGTTTGAAATGCCTAGCTATAGACTAGTTAGGGTTGTTTGTTCTGATGCAAAACTTGTGCTCATTCTACCTGGCTGTAACTTTCCTAAAGCTTTGTCCAACCTAGTACATCCCGCATGGACAGCGAATGCAGTAGACAACATTTTCAGATTCACATGTTGCAAAATGCCTCATTAGTATAGTTTCCCCTGTCACAGGGTTAAATACATTGCATCTTTTGACATTATTGCAAGTGCTGCAATGTAAACATGGATATGTTCTGGAACAGGCAGTGATCCCTTTATTTTCTGGTCTGATATGTCTGTACCTATACATCACATGAATTTTTCCTCCTCTTTTACGCTAATACGGGGGCTATAGTAAATACATTCCTGGTTCTAGCATCATTCTGGTGTGGCAATGGGTGGCTCTCAATCATTTGGGTAGAACATGCATTAAATGGCTAGCTTACACCAATATCGTTATTATGGACTATTTGGTGTTTCTGAGGATTCTAGAAGCATTTTATGCATATGCCATAGAAAAGGCCTTGATTATACATGAGACTAAAATTAAGACACTGCAATTTTCCAAAGGAAAGGGGGAAACTGAGTTACCAATGGACTTTAGAAAACAGTGACAGAAAAACTCAAATCATTTTATGTACCTAGGTATACCTTTTTCTAGTAAAGAAAGTAAGCCAACTATAATGACTTTCTCACAAGCAAAGCTTGAGAACTTCATACCAAGAATGCCAAGAGTAAACAATAAATAAGGAAGATTGTTGTTGAGGTCCATTGTGACATTTTGCAAAATGAAGTTTGTTCCCAAGGTAATATATTGGTGGGAGTCTAAAGTCTCATTTGACTGGAAGCTAATGAATCTGCTGGAAGCTAGGTTATGGTGCAATGTCCTTCACTTTACAAATGGCCACATTTGTGGTGATTCATTTTAAGTTGGCCCTATTGTCACTAAAAAGCAGACTAATATGGAATGTGCTACTACTTTTGAGGAAGGTATTGCACCCCCCTGCAGAGTCTTTATTTTTTTACCTTAGTACATCATGGTTAGGAAGTAGCTGTGGCTATAACAAAGTGGGTAATGAGTAAGGAGCTTTTGATAAATCTAACTATTTCACGGAACAACTACTTGAGAATCCTAGCCTGGTCAAGCAGAGATGGTGGCAGCTGAATGGAGAGGTACCTGCGAAGCTTTCCCAAACTATACATTGGTTGCCAAGCAACTTGTGTGTTCTGGGCGAGAGGTGCCTGTCCTTCTGCAGTTAGCTCACGTTTTCCTCCAGCAGCAATGTGCAATGAACTATTGAGACTCGAGCATTCTTGCAGGCTTGCCAAAGCAAAGAAAGTGTGTGGGGTTGTGTGAACTCTGACATGGCAGAGGGACCTAAGTCGAGTAGTCACTACCCTGTCTCCACCACATTGCCACAGGATGTCGAGGATGAGGAGTCTGAGCCTTCAGATGGGGGCCAGGCAGGTCGTCCTTGAGAGGTGGTGCAATGAGTAGACGAGATCCCTGTGGTGGATAGGGAGGTCCTTGCTTTCTTAAAGTAGGATGAGTGCATGTAAGCTGCAGATACACTAAATGAGTTGCCGGACAATGCCTAAATCAAGCTTGTAGTTGGAAAGGAGATGGTGGGAAGTCTGCAAGGGGGGTGGGGGGGGTTGCAGTACTGGTGAGGGGTATCCCAGAGATTGTCTTGGTGGGTTCTGTAGGCAGCGGGGTTACAGGAGAAACCAGAGCAACAGGTGGTGGGAAACATAGGTGGTGCACAAGGCAGATGGCTCAGTAGAAGGAATAGATTGAGGTCTCTACAGTATTGCTTACCCTTGCGAAGGAGGGCACAACAGGCACAAGTATCCCATGTCCAGGTTTATGTGAGAGATGGCCATCTTGACCCAGGGCCCAGACTGTGGTGACATCATCCTTGATCTCCAACCAATTAAGATTGCTAGATGATTAAAGTGGAGAGGATGGCCCTGTGTGATGAATTGGATTCTGCAGTGCAGGAAAACAATACATAGGGGTAGAAATGCCCACTCAGCCCTCACACTTCTACAAACCAAGAGCCAACTCAATCACAATGGTAAAATAGGCAGAGTGGAGACATATACTTCATCTCCTTTTCTGGTAATGTAGGCAGAGGAGATAGGCTATACTCTTAAGAATGGTGTGAATGTGACCCACTAATAACCAAAACATAGTGCACAGTCCAAAATAATGTCCAATTAAGGTTCCATAAAAATATGCTTTAATTAAACACATCATCTGAAGTAAAACTAATAGAAAACTGGGCATAGGTTTCCCCTCATGGAAGAAAAGAGAAGATGCAACAGACTGAATAAAGTAGCTCTTAGAACGTGAATATAGAGGTGATAGGCAAATATCAACCATGAGAAGGATATGTCTTAGGTGAAAGAAATGCGCTGAGGTGACCTAGCCAGACTCTAGGGTCCCAGTGGACCAAGGGGGCAGTTTGTGGTCAACAGTACCTGGTTTCCGTTCTTTAGTGGGTTTACCTGGTGTCTAACGTTGATGCGAGTGGATCGAGCTCAGTGTGAGTACAGTAGATTGTGTGAGTCGAAACAGCAAGTGGTCGTCGAGCAGGGGTGAATGTAATTGCTCTGTGCATTTTAAGGGGGCTTTCACTGATGCAGGTCGGGGTGTTCCCCAGGATCTCTGAGGTTAAGCCAGGCTGAAGCTGAGTCAGACTTTAGCCACTGGGAAATGTCAATGCGTGACACTCCAGTGTTTGCAGTCGGCATGCTACTGTCATCAAATACGTGATCTGGGTGCTTCGATGCGCAGGTCGGTGAAGAGGCCGCTTGCGGGCTAGTCGGCTCGAGCCATGGTTGTAACCTATGGTCAGTCAGTGTGCGACTCTCCAGTGGTTTGCACCAGATCTCTACATCGAGTAGTTGTTGATTTAAGCCAAGCAGGTGACTGGCCCAGCTAGGGCACAATGTAACATTGAGCTGGTTTGAGGTGCAAGTGATCTAGTTGGTATGCGTGGAAGAGAAAAATACAGTGCCGGAATATTCCCTATAGTTCCAAGGGGGGTGAACATGTTGCAACTGGATTGGTGTGGCAGAAGAGGTTGCTTCAGCTGGTCTGATCCTTCGGCTGCAGTGATGCCCACTCAGGAACTCAAGCGCAGGATGGTTCTGTTAAGGGTCTGCTCTCCTAGCTTTAAGAGATGCCTGCACAGAGTGGGAGGTCCTCGTCCACATCAGAATTCACCCCAATGTGCCCTTGGAGTGGGTTGGGGGCAGACCTAACCTCTGCCATGGACGGCTTCTCCTTTGGACATTACAACTTTCCCAAAAGAGGTCCAGTGTATCCTTCTCAGGTGGTGTTTCAGAGTGAATCTAAGAAGGGGGTAGGAGACCACTTCTTTTTAAGGTAAACGTCCACAGGTGAATGGACTAAAGCTAGCCTGCCGTACTGGTCTAATCCCGGCTCTTGAAAGAAGTGGACCTTGCCCCTGTGATGTTACTCCCAAAGTGCTTTGCTCCAGTGGTGAGATATCTAGCACTCTGGTGTGAGACAGCTCCTTTTGAATGGGTGTGCTCCTTTGATGCCTGGGCTCAGGAAAGCTGCCTGCTGGGTGGCTGTCTCTGGCCTCTTTGATCTCTGTCCTCACAGAGATCAAAGAGGAGGCATATTCATTTATGTTCCTGTTCTGCCATTTGGCAGTCTCAACCCACCTGGTCAGAATACACATCACCTTCCACAGCAGAGCTGACTCACAGGAGCCGACACATGTGTGAGATCCATTTGGATGTGGCGGCCATGATTAGAAGTAGTGCCATGCACCATGCCTAAACTCAGGCATAGATTTAGCATAGGGTTTATCTTGCCACCATTAAGGGCTGCTTATGATCATCATAGTTTTGGTAGAGGCAGGCATATCTTAAAGGCAGCACCTGTGATTCAGGCACTTTGCTGTGACATGCAGCCGTCAAATGGGCAGCTGTGGTCTCGGAACCTGCTCTGTGCCACTATAGTAGAACAGGTGTTGCGGGTGGCTCTATGCTTTTGGCATGGAGGTTATGAAAGGTGAATCTGATCAGCAGATTGCCCTTTTGGGGATGGAATTACCATATCATTTTATTTAATTCACATAAAGAAACAGGGCTATCACACCTTTGCTAGATGGCAATTCATCACAACCTGTGAGATGAAACCTATGAACAGTGCAGTGCAAGGTGTACCAAAAAAGCGTTACTCCTTTGCAACTACTGTAATGCACAAGCACTTGCATGGAAATTAGACCAACGATTCCTAATGAACACATCTGTTGCCAGTCGTAGCACTCACTATTGGTGAGAATGGCAATGACCAAGTGTCTTTAGTTTCTTCCCAGGAGGTGAAACATGCTTGGGGCTAGACAGAATGATAAAAGCAGCCCTCAGTCCCCACACCCTTTTAGCCTACTCTGGCAACTCTGCCTTAGGTGCATACTCCGCCATGTGAGGTTGGCATCATGGAAGGAGACGGACAACAGATTCAATATGTAAAAATAGGCTTTTATCAGTGAAAAGATATGGATGGTGTGAAGTCTAACTTGCCCTATGCTAAGGTGGGACTGCCCTACATAAAGAAACTAATGATTGTGTCAGTAAGATCAACTGAAAAGTCTGTCTTTGTACAAAATGTATGCTTGCCCTCACAATTGAGACAAAATGTGTAGGGATATCAACCATAAACTAAATAGTGTTCCTAAAGTAAAGTTCTGAGCTATTTCCATCTCAGGCTTACACTTCCGCTTCTTTTCCCCAAATGTCAACAAGTTCAGCACACATTTCAATTTACCTTCTTTTGGATTTAAGGTCATAACGTTGCACACATTTGTAAATGTCAGGATCCACTTTCCCAAGCTCAATATCCAAATATTTTACAAAAATAAGTATTCTAAAGCTTCATCTTTAAACTGATATTCAACAATTCTTCACAGCTCAGGGTTCCCTTCCTCAAGTCTCATATGCACCAATTGGAATTTTCCTTTTGACACAATAGCAGATTTTGTTGTTAGTATATAAGGGTTAGCTGGTGTTGGTATAGTTATTAGACCATACGGTCCACCCATTAGAGGTCACACAACCAGGAATCTTGAGTTCTTTGTGTAGTTCAATTTTCAATATAAAGAATTCCGTATTCAAGTATAGTATTACATCATACAGATCACACAGGAGCCAGTGAGTCTCTGGATAATACTCTTTTATTCAGGAAACATGCAGCAGTCTCAACTATCGGTTACAATTTCAAAGCCTAACGTTCTTCTGGTCCCAGCATGATTCCAATTCCATGCTGGAATGCTAATGCATCACTATTTCACTGGCAGAATGATTTACAATCCCTACCAACTATGTACATATTTAGATACGACAAACATGTAACTGAATGAATAGCACATGTGGTTACATGCATCAATAACACACCACCTTCCCTTTCAAGGGTTTGAACTGAACGCATAAACTTCACCACCCCTAGCAATTGCCACTCTCTCTTTGTGCTTTTGAAAAATGGAGTAGTGTTCCCGAAATCTTTCACCACCTTCAATGAAGTGGAATATTTTGTACGTCCTTTGTCCATCCTCCTACCTTTTTTAACTTTAACCTACATCCCCTCTTTCAACACACATTCTTTCACACAGTTTTTTTCATCTTATCTCTCTTTCGCCCTCCTTTGCGCATCAAGATGGAATGGCGATCCTAACAGCATCCATCAATGTTCTGTTAAACTTCTCCACAGTGGTGTTTCCCTTGGGTTGTACAAAGCAGTCGTGGAATGTCCTATGCCATTATCTTCCAAAAATTCTTCCATCCCTGCCCACAAACTGGGCACCATTGTACAACACAATTTGTCTGGGAAATCCCTTTCTCCAGCACATGGATTCCAAGAATGTTAAAATGCGTAGTTGGTTGTTTTGGTAGATTTGTTGTCTAAATGGCCAGAGGCGTGTATTGTGAGAGACGTTAGTTCTCATAGGATTATGAGTTCCCCTGATAGATATAGAACCCAAAATATCCATGGCCACCACATCCCAGACTGAACTGGGAGGCTCAACAATTTTCATGGGAGGCACTCTAGTGTTTACACCTTATAACCATCCTTACAGACCATGCATTCCTTCAAACACATCTCGATATCTTGGTCCATAGCCAGCCACCAGAAATCTTGATGTATGAGACCCTTTGTCTTGCTGACACCAACATTTCCCTCATGTGCAATCCCCAAAACAAAACTTCTCATGCCCTCCGGCACAACCACACGCTCAGCTCGAAACAGTGATCCCTTTTCTACACTGAATTGCTGCCTCAGCTTCCTGTATCCCTTCAATTCCATATTTTGACCATCCTTCCTGGACAAACTTTGTCAGCATCATATATGACAAATCTTTTTTATACTGCTCTCTCCAGTCACCTTCCTTTGCAACTTTAAAGTTAGCCAAAACCTCACCTTCCTCCTCACATCTCACACTGTTATCCTCCTCTAGGGATTGCGATCCAAGGCATCCGCTATCACATTCAGCTCACCTTTCACATGCCTCACTGCCATGTCCAGACCCTGCATAGAGGAAAACCACCTGAGAATCCTCCTTGAAATTCTATCCAGCCCCTTCCTGATAGAAATACCCATCAATGGCTTAAGATCCATCACCACAACAAATTTCTTTCCCCACACGAATTGTCAGAATTTCTCAATCCCCCAGACGCAAGCTCAGGCTTTCCTCTCGACAACTGAGTATCACTTCTCGGCTTCCTTCAACACACGTGAAGCAAAAGCCACTGTGTGTAATAGGTTCCCTTATCGCTGCATAAGTACATCCCCAATGCCAATCTTGCTTGCATAAGTGTACAATTGTACCTCCCAATCATCTTCGAAATCCTTTTAAAATGGGTGCACTTACTAAACAAATCCCCAATGTCGTCAAGCTCTCCATTGCACTTCTCACACCAATGGAATCTCACACCTTTCTTATTCAGCATTCTCATGGTTTTCATCCTCTCGGCCACATATTTTACTAACTTTCTGTAGTATTCAACCAACCCTAGATACGAAGCAAGCTCCTTTTTTGTCTTTCAGAGTTTTAATTTTCTTAATCGCTACTAGAGTTGCATATTTTCATTTCACACCCTTCACAGACCATTCATGCTCCAAATATTGTGCCTTCATCAGACTGAATTTACATTTGGCCATCGATGTGGTCAGACCTCCTTCTGCTGTTATGCTCCTTCACATCCTTGCCCCACACCAATATGCCATCCTGGTAACACGTTCATGCAAGACCCTTGAAGAGTTTGTTCATGACCCTCTGAAACACACTAGACGATGACACCAACCGAAACGGCATCCTCTTATAACACCATTTTGGTTGTATCGATGTAAAAAAAAGTCTGGTCCATGGAATTCGGGTGGAGCTTAACTTGATGATAGGCTGCCTTTAAGTCGAAGGTTGAAAATATTGCTGCCCACCAATTTTCACCAACAAGTCATCAATATTGGAGAGTGGGAATATATCTGGCATCACACTACTGTTTAGACCCCTGAGATCAATGCACAGTCTCAGGGTTGCCATTTGGCTTTCATACCACTACTATCAGACTTATCCATTCAGCTGCATCTGCTTCCTATATTATCCTTTCATCCAATATGCGCTTCAATTCTCTTTCCACATCCGCCTGTAAAGCCAGCTGTATGGTGCATGCCCTTGACCTCTCAGGCACAGCCCCTGGTTTCATCCTAATCAAATAGACAAACGCCCTCAGACATCCCATCTTCGGAGTAAAAACATTGGGAAACGACTTCAGTACTTCTGACTCCTTTACATGGACAACCTCCAACTTTCCAGTAGCCTTTTGCATATGCACTACTTGTGAGGGATGATCAGGGTCAAGCCTCAAACCAAGATCAGCTTGTGCATCCCAGGATAGTAGATTACCACCCTTCGAAGTCAACCTCACCATGCCTTGGGTTGTGCTCCCATAGTTGAATTGAGCCCAAAGCTCACCCACAATATTGATGGGAACATGCCGATAAGCATGCACACACACACTTGCTTCCAACAATTGATAATAATTAAATTTATCTCTACACGTTTTCATGTTCACGAAAGTATAACCCACTCCACTATCAATTAATAGTTTCACTGGTACGACATTCACCGTTATTTCTGCATGTGAACACTGTTTGTCACTGGCATCAACCCAACCCACAGGGATACAACTTTAACAGACTCAGAAGTACCTGAATCAGGACACAGACCCCACTAACCCAACCCTCAATCTTCTGCATACTTAAACCACACAAAATCCACACAACTATCTCTTTCACAGCAATCCGCACGCACTTTACCACACCGCATCAACAACACATAAACATCACCTACAGCCCTCTAGGTCTTGCCCGATCCGATGACAGCACCAAATCCCAGCACTCGGTGTATACCGAGCTGAAGTTGCCAACAGCACATCACTTCTCTCACGCTCCTGCTCCCCTCCTCCCGACTAACCCTACCCATCCTACCTTTTTACAGATCCGCCAAAGCGCCTGGGGACCAATTCCGTTGGTGACAGTGTGCTATATAAGTACCTTTAACATAACATAACATAACTGGCAAGATGATCTGGGCTTCCAGATCTATACCAACTTTTAACGACTTTAAATCTGTCTTTTGTTTGGAATCCAGTTTCTTTTTTTCCCAACTGTTTTGTTTCTTTCTTGTTCCCCTGTTGCTTGCACGCTTTCACTTGGTCGACAGCATTAGCACTAACCGGAACAGTTTTGTCCGACTCTGTATCCAAAGCCTTAATACACTTCTTCGTCTGTTCTACCATTTTAGTGATTTTCAATTGCCTTTTCCAGGGAAAAATCCACTTCGCTGGCTCCCTCTCTCCACAGAGCTTTCCTGATCTTGTGATCAGCACACCTTATCAGCTGATCCCGAATGTGTTCATCCCTGCAGTGGTTATAGTTACACTAGCTGGCCAACCCACAAAGAATTGTAACAAATTCTTCAATTGATTCACCAGGTCATTATCTCTGAGCACAAAGTGAATTCTGGCCAAGAATGTATTTTCCTTAACAATGAAACGTCTGTCAAGCTTCAACAAACATTATTCAAAGGTGGATAGACCTTCAGCTTCTTCTGCCTGCAAGTTAGGCAATTTCATAAACAGTTTGCCCTTCATGGCGCCGACAATGATACAGAAGGGAGTCCTTTCGATCGGATGCAAAATTACTCCCATAGACTCCATACAGATAACGCATAAAACCCTATTTCCAGTCCACCCATTTAACTACGGGCTCAACTGGATGCACTAAAAACAAAGATGGCCCCGGAATAATCATTTTTCCACCAATGAATGATGATCAAAAATAAGCTTGTGCAGAGCAGTGACCTCTAAATTAAATTGTGCACCGCCTAATGCAAGTTGTCAGCACATCAGTACATGCAGTCTCTTAAATGTGCTCCGGCATCACGTTGTACGCTTTCATTCAGCCTTTAACAATGAGAACTTCTGTTTGCCTGGCACCAAGATAGTTTTTCGCAGCGTGCCAGCAAACTTGCCTCAAAGTTGCCTGACCTCAAGATGGCTGATGTGAAAGCCTGCAAGACTACGCTCACCAATGGGATTACCGCAGACTGCTCATTTACTGATCCGGAGAGCGATCAGTGTCTGTGGGCTGCAGGCCATCCCCAGGAATCAGAACACTAATCTGGGAGGTGTCGCAGCAGTCAGGGGCCATGCGCTGCCTTCAGACACTGATGAGCGCTTGCACAAAGAGCGGAACGCCAGGCTTGGGCTACTGTCAGGCACTTGCCTTGTAATCCTCATCACCAGTATGGAATGCTAATGCATCACTATTCCACTGGCAGATCTATTTAGAATCCCTACTAACTATGTACATATGTAGATACCCCAAACATGTAACTGAATGAACAGCACGTGTGGTTACGTGCATACATAACACACCTTAGCAGTCTTGCTTTTTCATTCAGCTCAATATTTGCAGTTTTCTGTTTCATTTCGTTCGGTATTTACTATTAGCAATTTGCTGGTATTCAATGTTAGTAGTTTGCTCATACTTCATTTCTCGCGTGGCTCCCCTTTTGTTAAATGCTGCTTTGCTAACAATTTGCTGCCTTGCGTAGCTCCCCTTTTTGTAAAAGGCTTACGTTCTCGAAAGCCTCTGTATGAAGAAAGAATCTCTTGATATGCGACCACTCTGTTACTTAGCATTCCTTAACTTGCCCTTTCTTCATTATTCATTATTTAGCATTGTTTAGGAATTGTAAACCTGTATTTCCTCACGTGCAATTATTCTGCTAAATTGTATTCACTCTAACCTTTCACATACCGGGTTTCCCATTATCTGAAACTGAATGGGCGTGTCCTTGACTTTCAGCTGTATTCTTTTGAAACGTCTCAGCCCAGTGGAATTAGCATTTCGTCCTAATTACTTCATAAGGGATTGGCACGACTCCCGACTCCCTTCTCTGGACTCCTTCGGCTCCCTGGAGACAATGATCCCCCGCCACGCTTCCTCTCGCTGCTTCACTCTGCATACTTTCTGCGTCTCGGATTCTTGTTCTCCACCAGCTGGTCCTCGGCAACTCTGGCATCTCAGCTGCTCTTCCAACTCGCTTGCCTTCCTTCCTGTTACTGCTCATTTTATACTCTCCTGAGACTCTGATCGGTTGCAGGTGGGCATACTTAGTTTCAATTGCCTGACTTTGCCTGAGCCTATTAGACATGTCTATTCAGTATACTGGTGTGCGTCTTTAGCCATCTTCTTCGTTCCCGTACCAAAGTGGTGAGAGTAAGTGATGTTCATTACTCTGTTGCTTCTTCCTCCTCTCAGTACCAGAGTGGGGTGAGTGTAGAATGTTAATTACTCTGTTATTTCTTCCTCGTCTCAGTACTGTCAGGTACCCCAAGAGGGGAGAAAAGTGGAACTGATCTACAGTAATCCTTAAAGGTCGAGGTAGGGATAAACTGGTTGTCAGTAGAATAAGGTGGATACTGTGTCTCATTGAAAGGTACCCTATTCCCAATGCTTCTCCTCTTTCTAGTACATCTGGGTTGATAATATCTCCTGTTCTTCTCAGGGATCAGAGGACATGGCTAACTATCTCTCATAACCACCTCTGGGAGAGGGGTTCCTTCCTGAAATGAGAATGTGGAATACCCCGTCTCACCTAAGTGCATCCCACTTCCAATCCCCAAGGACCCTCTACGCAGCTGGTCCTCCCTTGCTCGTCAACCCCCAAGGTTGGGATCCAAAAGCGATGGCCCTTCCCTGGCCACCTGCGTAGAGGATCCAAGAGGAGTAGATGTGAGGATGCCCTCAGGTTTCTCACAATAAGTGGCAACTTCCACTAGCTGTGCCTTATTCCCACCATTTTGGTAGGTTGTTGGGAGTGGTAGCATTGTAGGTGTGGCAAGGTTTGGGCAAGCACAGTGATAACAAATGATGTGTCATGCTGGCATACTCCGACTGTATTGCCAAATGATTGTCAGATGGCAGAACTTAACCCAAAGGCAGTGCAGAGGCAAATGCTTGATGCCCAGTGACCTATATGATTCTACGGTAGACCAAGAGGGTATAAAAGGGCATATAGATCGACTGCCCTCTGACTCCAAACCGGAACAATAGTGTTCTCATATTTATGGAGTGCCTCTCCAATTGCGCAAGAGGCTTATTCATGATGAGTTGAGGAAATCACTTTACAGCCTATTGTGTTGTGGGAAATATGCAACCATAATCCACACTGCAAACAAAACTATCTGGCGAGCTGGAAACGAGGTGAACAAAACCTAGAAGCGAGTTAAGTTGGCGCTAAAGGAGCCAATCCATAATTAAATGAATGACCCACGTGTTGGCTCTTGATAACAAACACATAGCGGTGAACTTGGAATACTGTCATAAAATGTAATTAATTCTATTCCACCTGTTCTTAAATTTAGCACTTTTCAACCAAAACATGCAATATGCTGTCAGCTAGGAATTGCCTTAGTTGGTCTTATACCATGTATGGAAAACAGCCCCGTGCATATTTCACACGGTGGAGAATTGTGGTAAATGCACCAGCCCACTACCAAATTTCATGTCATATGAGCCGAAAGTGGAACTCTTTAAAGAGGTTTTAAGGTGACCTTGCAGAACCGATAGTAAAGTGAGAACGCTGGAAAATCATACTTGTTATTTCTGGGAATATCAATCTTTTAATTGTTCGCATGGAGTAGATGGTCTGTTTTCTAAAACAACTTTTCAGTTATCTGACACTTTGGAACAGCACACAGAAAGCAGTTAGTGTTGTATGACCTGAGCATGCAGCACACCAAATTGTCGCAACTCGCTGGACATTGAAAGTAGGTCATGTTTCTGGATTGAGCATATTTGACAGACGCTTATTGTTTGAGCGAGCTTGAAAGACACTCACCTGAGTCCTCCGTGCATCAGGTCTGGGGAACTTCAGCAGGTCTTCAAGCCCGCATGGTTCCAGCTGTTGTGCTCTTGTTCAGTGGTGAGTTGGAGTTCCATCAATGATCATGTTTGCAGCTCCCATTTCACAGGGAGCCCTTAACGGACTGATAGGGCTGCTACTGTCTCTGTGCTGTTAGGTGGCTCACTGTGCATTACTGTAGTAGTGAAATATTCGGCGTAGGACTGCAGGACAGCACAGTGATGGCACAAATACTCGCGGCATCTAGGGGTATAGTCGGTAACTGGGGCTACAGTCAGGCCTTTGGCTTAGCAATAACACTTTCTGGGGGGACTGTATCGAGTGGGCTGGGTATGGTGATTGTGGCAACTCGTGAGCGGGCTTCAGTGGAGATCTTCAGGGTAATGCCCAGTGCTGTGGAGGGTACTTCATCATGTATTGCTGCAAATATGTGGTATTCCCAGCCTTTCCCTGGCACACAGATAATTATTGCACAGAAGGCAGGTAGTGAGATGCTGTTCTTTGTCCTGTATTATGAATAACGTCCATGCTTTGTACTTTCTTGCTGTACGTGTTGTCTTAAAATCATCTGGCCGCGACGATGGTGATGGGATTAGTGGTGTGGCTGTCCCCAAGATAAGGTTTTGCACTTTCAGATTTAGCCGGTTGTCTTTAAAATAACCTGGATAAAGGTGTTTGAGTAGCCAAGTCTTTCACTTCTGTCTATGTGGCTGTGTTCTCCGCCACCTGTTAGACTAGTTTCCAAAATCATGTCGCTGCCTTTACTTCAGTGGTTCATCCTTTTCTTGGTTCTCATCATTGTCTTCTGTCCCGGCAGGATAGCTCAGGGGCAACATGCTCGCCTTGGAAGCAAGACAACTTGGAGCAACACAGGTTTGATCCCTGGGTCCGCACTAAGAAACCTCTGGGTATAACCACTTGGTTATAAATAACCAATTACAATTACATAAGTGGAGGTGTGTAGTAGTCATGAAGACTATGACCATCCCATATTACGCACCTTTGTAACCTTGTGTTGTTTCTCCTGGCCGTTAGTCTACCGCTCCTCTCCCACTTAGACTCCAGAGACAATGGGCTGAACCTTCTCTGCATGTACACTCTCCTCCTGACGCTTTAGGTGCTCCAGACATGTTGACACTCAAAATGGACACTTCTCTCTAGACGTAGGAAGATGGCATGTATGAATGCCACTCTGTTACAGCCACCAAATGCACTCCACTAAATAATTCTGAGATTTGGTGCACTCACTTGTAAAATATTGTCTTTCCTGCCTCCATACAATTGTGGAATGTTGATCTCACTCCGACAGGAAACGCCATGTGCATGTGTCATGCGATGTGGACTGAGGGAACATAACAGCAGGACTCGCAAAAAGACGGTCTTTCCTATTTTCCTGAAATCCCATTTCTTCCTCAATTAAGGTCCATTCCTTTTACTGTGCAACGATCCCGCTGACTCTGCCTCGCGACTGACCCCAAAATCAAACCAGTCATGCAGTATGTGGCCCTTAGGCCAAGCTGGCTGCCCAAAACATTTTATCACAGCCACTGTTAATGTTAGGACAAGCTTGATTCAACAAATGTCCACTATTTGGCCACTTTATAGTTTTGGAGCTCAATCCACTATATTGAAGGCTGCCAGGAGACTGAGAATAACAGCGCTGAATGCAGCTAAAATCAGCTGCTTTACACATGTCAACAATCATTGCAACAAGTGCAGCTTGTTATTAATTTCTCAGAAATTGCTATGGTTTGGACTGACCATTAACTCCAGGATCACCAGTGGGACTGGAAGGAGAGATGTGTTGTGACCTTAAGTGGGGTCAACAGGTTGAAAGGACACAATGGATGCCAGGAGATTTTCAATGTTGATTTAATCAGATGTCATCAGGAGATTTCTTAAGTCAGTTACAGGATCAAGGGACGCCCACTGGCTCCCACCACCTGGAACCTCAATACACAGCATTCCACTCAGTCATACTCGAACATTACATTCATGACCTCATACATCAAACACTCAGCATACATACAAGCAGATGACTAAAAAGGATATCAATCCTAACACCTTTCTTCCTACAAATACAACAACCTCTCGCCAAATCACACACACACTACCCAGTTCCAAACACCTGAATACATTGTACAACCAAGCGTAACTAACATACAAGCGGACAGAACCCGACCACCTCAACTATAGTCCTAAACCAACATGCAAAATAGACCTCCTTCCGCTCCCCACTGCCTCCAGGGAACCTCGAAACTGCCACCTTCAAGCACCACCAGCCCCACCATGGGCAACAAACAGACACAACTACAAACCCTCAACAAACTCTGACCTCCTTTTATCCACCCCTGCCACAGGCGAATCATGGGGCTGCCACCCCCAAGCGCAAACATCGGGACTGGCACAAAGTCCTACCACAGCTAAACGAGAAAACCAACTAATTTACTAAACAATCAGTCCAATAAGATCTGACTGGAACAACAGGACCAATTCACCATAAACGCCCTTGCCAAACAAACTCATACTCACCCACACAACATTCACACCAGGGCCACAACACGCATGGAGAGTTCCAACATAAAGAAACCCAAATTACTAATCCCAGTTTGACTGCCGTTTCAACTGGGCCAACCACAAAATTAGGCCTCAACCCAAAACACGCATCAACACTAAACTAACACCTCCGGGAGCTAGCTAGGTGAAAATAAGCAGAAAGTGCCCTAGAATCACAACATAGTTGACACTCACTGTGAACCAAATAAAATCAAAATAAAATAACATAAAACCTGGTTTGGCACTAACCGCCAGAAAATTCAGTCTAAGTCCACTACACCACATTGCTCTACAGGACAAATACAACTATCACTATACTTGAACACAACACTTGGGAGTCAGCCAACACTAACTAACCCCCGTTCAGGAAGACTACAACGTCTCCTCCCCAGACACTGACAACAAGAAAAAGAAGGCATCCCCACGTTCTTGTGCCCCGAACAGCATGTGGACAGGGCACTGTCCCATACCGGTTCCATCAATGGACTACCTCAAGCCCATGCTAAACCACTTAACACTTTGGCATTTTACCCCCATGCCAACTCACCATCTATGGGTTACCACCCATACTCATGCTGCTCACACCACACTTAAAGACAAACCTGCAGCTAACTGCAATTATCTCTGGGAAATTAAACATACCCATGCATGGGTGTGTCAACATGCACACCCATCAAACGAGACTCTATAATCTCACCTCACAACAACTTGACAACCCCCACACACCTCAATGAGCGAGCCTACTCACAAACCACAGACTTCGAGCATACCACTCAACATGCCTGCTCTCAGCCTTAGACCCCTATCCCTTCAAAACATTTCAGTCACAGTTTTCTCCAAAACCTAACATCAGCGCCTCAAATCATTACATCTGCAGCCTAAAGCTTCATGTTGCATAATACCAAGTGCAACTTTAGCGCCCTGGAAAAACCTCAAGATGTTAAACTAGCTCAAACAAAGCAACCAAGCATCTTGCAAACCTAACCATTTCATACAAGGTACTGGAAGACCTCAAAGTCAAAAGTCCAGAAACACTCTAATTTCGGAAACAGCATAGCATCCATAACGCACTATATACTTGGCACCCTCAATGCCATGCCCGGACCTCATTGCTTGTGTCCACCATGACTCATGTCATGTATTTGAAGTGTTGCTCACACCCGTCATAAAAACCTTTTCAGACCTGATACCGAACTCTTCCATAATGCAGATGATTCAAAGTGCAGTGTTCTAGGGCACAAACAACAACGTTATGCTACAGCGCCCAAAGTCAGGCCTGATCACAACGGAGGGCGTACACTCTAACGGGCTGCTTCCATGTCGGCCCAGTTTGTTTCAAGGCTCACTTCCTGACCCCGCAGTAGCACGGTGACGGGTGCTTTCCTCTAATCTTCGGGAAAGTTTGCTGCTTCCAACGAACACTTCTGGTGTCCGTGCCCTCACAGCCGGGCGTTCCAGGCTCTCGCCGGATCCCCCCGATGCACGGCTGACGTCATCATTGCAGGTGGAGGGACCAGGCCGCACAGAACTCCGCTGCCCCAACGGTCACAACAGCTGATCGACCTGGGAAGCCCACGTATCAACACACCTGGCACAGACCCCATGGACCACACCAGGGGCCCAACCAGACACTCAGAAAGAGGTGAGCTGCCAAACTCCATACCCCCAGGTATGAAGACTCCTTTCACTCTTTACTAGCTGCTGTCACGATACCATTACATGTCAGACCACAGTCTCTGGGGCTTCTAGCACTTGGCTGCCAACCAGCGCATTATATGGCATCCCCTCAAATACTTGGCCTTAACACAGGCTTCAGCAATCTCAGCAAGGTATTAATGCTCAGAGACCAAAGACTCCTTCACTCTCCATCAGATGGACCCATACAGGCTCTGGCACTTGCAATCCCTGGGAACTACAATCTCAGACACTCCAAGAACTCCTTGGTGCCTACTGGACAAGTCACTGGCACCTTTTGCATCCATCTGGCACATATTGTGCCAGTCTTTGTTCCCCCTGGGTGCATCCCAGACAGTCTCTCTCTCACGTCGTTGGGTGTCTATCTCTCTCTCTGCTCTGCGCTTCTCCCTGAAAGCTATACAAGACACGCTCTTTGCCCCTCGGTGGTGGGACTCAATATGGGGGGCAGTGGGCTCCCTCCTTTTTTTCAGTCTCTCTTAATCCTGCGCTGCACCTCCCGCTGCAGTTTCCTTTCCCTCCTCTCTCTCTCTGGCCCAAACACACAGGTACCTTCTTCTCCAGGGTTCTCCAAGACCAACTCGTCGCCAAATATGTTGTGACCTTAAGTGGGGTCAACAGGTTGAAAGGACACACTGGATGTCAGGAGATCTTCAATGTTGATTTAATCAGATGCCATCAGGAGATTACTTAAGTAAGTTACAGGATCAAGGGATGCCCACTGGCTCCCACCACCCAGGCAACATCATGGTCAACTGTCCTGGGTGGAACCACAACACACAGCATTCCACTCAGTCATACTCGAACATTCCATTCATGACCTCATACATCAAACACTCAGCATACATACAAGCAGATGACTAAAAAGGATATCAATCCTAACAAGATGGAATGAGAATTGGCTGGGACATTCGCGTAAAGAGAGGATTTCTTATGGAAGGTGGGAAATCGCCCATTTTAAAGTCGACTGGACCAGAACCTAAAGTTACATACAAAATATGCAGATATAATGACGAGTTTATTATGGCATCTGAGGCTTTCTGAATTTTGAGCAGACAGACCTCTGGGTGGGCGTATGATTTGTTTAAAAAAATGCTAGATTGCGAGGTTTCAAGGGGGTGGGGGAATTGGAGAGAAGCCTTCCATAAAAGTGAGGTAAACCAAGGGGAGATAAGAATGTGTTACTGAAATGAACAGGAATGTTCAGACCTACTGAACATGTTGCCACAAATAAAAAATATCATTCCAAAAAATATCATTGGTTACAGCATGTAAAGCAGGATGGAGTAGAAATGCGTTTAATAATAGGGAAGAGGTCCTCATCCACCAGCACACTATATGCATGGGGACAAATGTTTCTGATCACTCTCAATCGGTATGTCGTTGTTTTAACAAAGTAAATTACTTTGAGTTCTTTACTTCACTGTATTTACTTCAGATTACCTCATGGGGACGTAATAGTGTACATTTATTTAGGGTTGGGAGTATGAGGGTTGGGCTACAGGTGCAAGGGAGGGTTGCATGGAACCCCAATACCAAAAATTCCAAAACAGTTTGGAAAGAATTACAGTGATGTCAATGAACACAAGGTTATTTAATTCGTTATAATAACGTATAATTCTCAAGATCTGCTTTTCGTCCAGGATTGGCCAAAGTGAAAGCAAAGGCAGGCAGAAACACAACACGGTTGTGTTTACATGCCGTGGTGTTTCTGCCTAAATCCCTGTGGGGAGCCCTAGAGCCCCAAATGGGAAAGCAGATTTAGGCAGAAACACAACGCGGTTGCGTTTGAAAATGCTGCGGTTTTTCTTTCTAAGTTTCTCAGGCTCAGAGGAGCCTGAGAAACTTATAAAGACAACGTTATTGTGTTTGAAAACGCTGCAGTTTTTCTTTCTGTTTGCGGTCGCTTCAAAAGCTACCACAAACATAAATACAACGTTTTTAAAGCTGCAGTTTTATTTCTAGGTTTTCCAGGCTCCTCCAGCCCGGAAAACTTAGAATAAAACTGCAGCTAGTCCTTATATAAAAAAAAAAAAATGGCACTTACCGAGATGCAGCTGCAGTTTTTCTGCCTGTAGTCTCCAGTCCGCGTCCTCCGAGTCCTGGCACCAATGAAGGAAAAGCCAGCCAGTGGTAGCTTTTGTTTACCACAGCTGGCTGGCTTTCCCTTCATTAGTGCCGCAAAAGCAAAAGCCAGCACAGGCGGGCATCCATTTCACAAAATGGATGCGCCCATGTGCTTGCTTTTTCAATTTTTGAGCTTGAATTGCTCAAAATGTTACATTGGGACTTCGAAAAAAAAATGCCAATCGTTTTTTTTTTATATTGCCTATCTATTTTTGAAATAAAATTTTTTGGGCGAACCATTCCTTTAATATTCTTGCTCATGGATCGATAGCAAAGGGTCTTGATGTCCCTGTAAATAATATAAGTCAGCCCTCTCTCCATGCACCTGCAATATCCATTTTTCGTTTTCATTAAACACTGATCAGTATAGTTTCTAATTTAAGCATCTAGGGAGAAGCAAAGGCAGATGTATTATTTTGGGTGATTCACCAAGTCAAACTTAATTCCATTGGCTTAATAACAATACATTTGTGACACGGCTTCAGATTCATGGAGGTGGTGCTGCAGGTAAGATTTGGAAGTGGCAGCATTGTACCCCCTCTTTTTTTAAAGTTAGGAGTAAAATGATTTTTTTAGGGAGTAAAAATGTAAGTCAATTCTCAATGAGAGTATTTTATAAGAGAGTAAACATGTTTTAACTGAAAAACTGAAGGTTTTTGTAATATTGATTTCTTTGCACCTAGTTATTCATGCACATTAAAAGATACACGTTTACCTTTTCCAATCAAGCAGTTAAAATAGTAGTTTCTTCCTGTGGTACTACATGCACTTCTGGTCCAAACATATCCATGTAGCTTTGAGGGTGAAAGCAGGGGCGCCAGATTCGACATGTCTTTTTCCTATTTTTTGTTGGCAGTATTTGTACTCCCTATTTTAATTGTTTGGGAGTATTTTTGCCAATTTTTAGGGAGTAAAAGTGGCTGATACACCGCTTATCCATAGGGCTGAGTGGAGGAAATTCACAGCTGCACATTTCTTTTTCAGTAGCTCGCCCTTAAAAAATCTGAATGACAGCATTAACATGCCAGTAACTGCTGTGACCCCGCTGTGCATGGTCACACCACATAGCAGGACTATGAACAACATGGGGAAAAGGCCAAAGCACTGATGCAGGGCCGGCCTTAGCACATTGCTACCCGGGCGACTGCACCAGTCGCCCTGTGATTAGCCCCCTGCTGCGCAGCTCGGGGGAGTCTTTAAAGTGCTCCGCCCGAGCTGGCATGGTGTGAGAAGGAAAAGCAGGCGCCCTTTTGAAATTAAATACGCTCTGCTCTCAGGAGTGGAGAGCATTTAATAACAATTGGTGGCCTGCGTGGCTATTGAAAAATGTGGCAACCCCACCCCCCTCATGACCAGGGGCAACACATTTTTGTTTTGTGGCGCTGTGGCTTTCAAGGACGGCCCTGAACTGATGTTTATGTATCCATTGACAAACGAGATCGTCCACCCTTCACACACCGACCTTCCATTTTTGCTACACAGGGTGCCACTTTCAGAAAGCTATGAGACACAATTAAAGGCACTTGATGTCAATTTCCATGGAGATCGTCCACCCTTCACACACCGACCTTCCATTTTTGCTACACAGGGTGCCACTTTCAGAAACCTGTGAGACACAATTAAAGGCACTTGATGTCAATTTCCACCTGCAAAACGGATGATCCCAAGCTTGCCAGGGTGCACACGCTAAAGCCTGGTTTCTGCTGCACTCACCAACCCGCTTTACTTGACAATCTCCAGTTCCCTGAATCCTTTCCTCCTTACTCCCAGTTTAGGCCTCCCAACACTCGGCACGCACCTCTTCACTCCCCTTGTTTGGTTTTGATGTCGAAGAAAGGAGTGTCACAGTTTTCTGTATTGTATATGCGAATTGCGCTGCTGCATTGTCTGACCTTTGCACACACTGGATGTAGAGTTGAGTTTATTTGGAAGTGGTTGCCACTGCACCTACCATATGTTCTGAATGGTATTACGGAAAGGAGTCCGTGCCGCACCCACCTGCTGCTAAAAGCAAATTCTCTGCACCTCGTCTGCTGATGGGCAAGGACACGCTCGCGCTCAATGTACACATGTCTATTTTCGGGATGGCCGAGCGTCGGCCGAGCGTCAGCCGAGCCAGTCGATTGGAGACCTTGGGGAGCCTGATGGTCACATATTAATGTGCGCTGCCGACCACTGCAAACATCCTTTCGGAAATGAATAATAAACATTAATGTCGTGTGACTTTTAGGGTCATTTTATGCCCAGATTTTAACGTAGTGCATTAGATACTCCGAGGCCGTGCTGATTCCATCTAGTCATTGTTTTCAGCTTATGACTTCTGGTTATCAAAATCTTGAACGCGCGCTCTCAACATTGGCCTCGATGTACTCGATGTACCCGTACCTGTTTATTGGCAGTTGACCTACTATATGATTTCTTAAAGACAATAGAAGTGTACGTATGGTTACGTGTTTGGCGCCGTGATCCTTTTTTAGTGGGAGGGTTATTTGAAGTACACTGGCGTCCTCTGGTGGACATCCTGCAACACCGTACGCTTTTTTTCCCAGACGCTTGTCAATAGCAACGGATTTTCTCGCAGCCTCATCGACAGGATTCCTACCGTCCTCGCTGTTAAAACAAGCATTGACAATGCCAACGATTTGGGATTGTGTGCACGCATGGGATAGGCACTTGCCAGGCACTGCCGTAGTGGTTTTAACTGGCCTTTGATGGTAGGTGCGAATACCTGGGCATCTAATAGCAGTGCTTGGCAAATGCCCAATACTGATACACAAGCCAAAACTGTTGGTTTTGTCCGCGTTTGTTTTTATCATGATTTCAGTGGAGGAGAGTGCTTATAAATCGAGTGGCAAGGCAGACCATGTAAGACATTTGTATTACAGCAGTAGTGGGTTTACAACTCCAATTAATTCATTAACTCTCAGAAGACTGCACTCAAAATGCATGCCAGTGTTTGTTCAAAGCAACGTTTGATGGGAAGGCTTGATTTGGGCAGGAAATGTGTGGGAATGGACATAGGGATTAGCATGGCCATGGGTCAATGGGAGGGCAAATAACCAAACGGCTACAGGCTCTGTGTCCCTCGTCATCTGCCATTCCTTACTATCTGTACTCTACTACAATAGTTTCGACTTATAGCTGTAGCAATTGTCTCCTAATAGCCCACCCAAACTAAAACTGCGTAGATCCAAATGGGCGCACGCCCGCAGTAAATAGACATACCATATATTCAGAACATGTATGCTGTGAACACTGCGGTTGGTGCCTTACTATTGACCCATTGCAGCTCATTTATTTAAAACTTCAGTGAAAGGAAAAACGGCAATGCAAGTATATTTTCAAACTAATGTTATTGGGATTTATACCATGCACCGCTAACATTTTCAGGGTTTCTCAATCATCCCAACACACTAAGAAGGGGTGGGTGTGCTATTTGCAGTGTGATTTTTGGTTTGTGCTGTGGAAAGGATCTGCATGTGTGTTGTATTTGGCAGTTGAGTGGTCAGAGTTTTAGAAAAGTTGAATGTTTTTAGTAGTGTTGGCAGTGAAGGGAGGTCTTGGCAATGGGAGGGATTCTCAGTGGTGGAAGACTCAGTGGCAGACCCCTACAATGCCAACTCCTCATAGTGGCGAAGCCACACTATGCCAGAGTTTTACAATGCCATATTTCAAAGGGCTAGAATTTCCTTCCTGGCAGGGCTTTTTCACATTTCACAGCGTCCAAACTCTATATTGGCAGAAACCTGATGGTGGCAGACAAAACTCACAGCGTGTGTTAAACCCATCACATAGGAAGGTTTCGCAATCTTTACATTTCCCAGTGGTTGGACTGGGCAGCAGGGAGACCCTACGGTGGATACCCTTAGTGGTAATATCTCACCTAAGCACATTCTCAGTGGTAAAATCTGATGATGGCCAAAACACAGTTGCAAAGTCTGACATTAGTAAAATGTTAGTGGGAAAGTGTGGCTGATTAGTAGTGTTGCAAAAATATCCTTTTGGCAAAAAGCTATCACAGTGGCAGAGTATCAGCGATCGATGCCCCTTAACTTTATGCAGCTGTAGCCTGTGGTGCATATGTATTTATTTGAATGTATAGAAGAATACAACAGTACAATACAAAATGCAAAGTGAGCAGTATTAGTCGATGTTTTAGGAGACAGGGCAGACCCAAGACTAGCCTTTAAGCGAGTACGGAAGATGTGGTATATAGAGGAAGAGCAAATGTCAGACCTTCCAGGATTTTGCGGCATGAAATGGCACATTTTGTGGCATGAAATGGCAAATTTTGCGGCACAAACCTTTATTTATTGTGGCATTTTGCGGGACATTTTGTATTAACTGGAGGGTGTAAGATTGACACATTGCAGGAAATAGGCTACAAGAGAGCCAGGCTATCATTATTATGTATCTTTTGTATTAATTTAATAGGAAGAGTCCCAGATGTCTCTGGCTTGGCAGAACAGTGTTTGATTTGGCTACATTTTTGGTTTAATGTGCATGCCTATTTAATAGTATTAACTAAATTGATCATTATCACTTGTAATACTGAAAATAATCCCCTTCTATGTTCTCCAATCCCCCAAACACCCACACACCTCTCACCAACACACATGACCACAGGCTCCCTCTAGTTTCTGTACCTCCGCTCGCTCTCAGATTTCGGGCCCACCACATCACTGCTTCCTCAGCTCTCTTGTGCACTACTTCCTCATCTGACCCACTGCTCTCTCTCTGCTTTATTTCCTATCACTTCACATCTCTCCCATCACTCTCCCTCTCTCTCCTTTCCTTCTCGTAGTGAAACCATTTTTTTTAATTTTTTTTAAAATGTAGATTTTGACCCAGATCCTCAAAAAATAGGGCTTTTAAAAATAGAGCCAAGGATATGCTATTTTTAGACAACCTATTGTTGGAAATGAGCCGATCACCTTATTCTCAAAGGTGACCGGCACATTTCCACAGGCTTGAGCTGAAGCACAAATTGTGCGCTGGCCAGCTGCCTTGAATTGTGTTCTGGGTTGTTTGACCGAAGTGTAATTATTTGCGGCGGAATTGACCGTAGTCCACTTTGCCTCAAATTGATTTGCACTTCAGCCAAACAACCCAAAATTTACCTTTCACCACCACGCCCTCCCCTACTTAACAGCTTGGTCGCTGCCGCTTCCCCTGCAACCCTGCATTGTCAGATCCGTCCCTCTAACACGGGTTTGGATACGACTTCACAGGGTCCCTTTTTCGTTATTTTCTTTTTTTTTCTGTCCCTGCCTCCAATTTTGAAAATTGGGGAACACCCCTGCAACCCCCTAACTCAAATAATACTGAACTTGGGGAGCGGGTGACACCCCCGCAACACATGTTCATTATTTATAAAAATCGATCGAATAGTACTGGACGAAATAGGTCAAATTGTACCATTCGATCGATTTTTGTCATCAAAATGGGTAGTACCTTGAATAGAATTGCTCTCCCAACAGTGTTCTGCAAGCTCCCAGCGCCTTTCACAGGGACAGGCCCTTCAGGAGCCTGCCACTGTAAAATGCGACCCAAAAAATGTATTTTTATCCTGTTTGAGCAACAGAAATGCAAGCGACACAGCAGCAGTTCATACCTTAAAAGAAATGCATGATAGGGTCAGGAAAGACCCTGTCATGCAGTGGCAGCCCCACATCCCGTGCGCGTAGGGTTGCCTACAATTTCTGCACATTTTAAAAGTGCATCTTGGGTGGAAATGGGTGATGCGATTTTAAATTGGCAGAAACGCCACTTTATTTGATCAAGGATGTGAGAAAGGCCATCTGAATGGGCGCACGTATAAAATGGCCCATTCATGTGTCACTTGTGGATTGGGCTGCTCTTTTTTTGGGCGCAAGTGATGAGATGTGTTGGTGCATTTAATTTCTCCAGCATTGGATCTTTCATGGATTCACATGCTTAGAATATTCCCCGTCGTCAGGCTGGGAATCCCCGGTACATTATATAGACCCTTTCCCGTAGGAAAACTTTTTCGACGCTTATGCGTCCTATCCACCTCGTTTTGTATCATGCGTGCCCGCGCCATCAGGACGCCTTGATATAAATACAGGACCCGCCCCCGCGCTCCCTCAGATTTCAACCGTCTTTCAAAGTAGTGGGATCCTCGTGGTTACTGCTAATCGAAATTAGGTTGTATTTTCGCTTCGGCGACGTTACATTCTGGAAAAAATATGTCCGGAAAAGCTTTATTTCGTCCTTGTGCGACATGTGGACTCAAAAAAGTCTATGAAGGTGATGCCCACATGGACTGTATCTACTGTCTCCACCCGCACCACACGGCGGATACATGCGAGATATGCCAGGGTTTCTCCCAAAAAACCCTTAAAGACCGGAAAAGAAGGTTGGTCGACTGGCTTAACGACGGAGCGGGTGCCTATCCGGCATCAGAAGTTGGCTCCACGGCCTCCAGGAGCAAGTCGGAACCTCCCTCGAAGAAGGTGCGGCCTGTCGAAAAATGCCCTGCGGACAAGCATACGGTGAAGCATGCTGGGTCTTCCTCATCACACACAAAGTCCTCCTCCTCCTCATCCTCTAAGACGGAGAGGCAAGCGGCATCAAAATCCTCCTCAGGGGACCGTCCTAGGTCTTCCGTGAGTCGAGACGCTTCAGCAGGGAAGTCGGCAACGAAACCAGCTACGAAGTCTAAAGGCTCGGTGCCGGCTACTTGCTCGTCGACCCCGGTGTCGCTGACGATGCCTATTACTATTCAGGCAGCAGCGGTGGGGATTCCTTTGTTGACGGTGACTCAATCTATGGCCTGGCAGCCAGAGGTTTGTGACCCGGCCCCCCCTGAGGTCCTACTGCAGCCAGACACGGCCTTGTCGGGGGCGTCGGTGGAAGGAGAATGTGGCATGGTTATGCAGCCGTCGGACTTGGGCCTACGGCCTTCCAATACGTCGACGACGAGTGCGAGTGGGGGTGTGGTCCCTCTATCCTCGACGTTGCTGACCCCCCAGACGGTTTTGTCTCTGGATGTGCTTAATACACTCCAGAAGCTCCTGCAGCGTCTGGATACGCAGATCCCTCAGCCTGGCACTTCATCGTCGATATTTTCTGCACCTTCCGTCGCCGAACAAGCTCAAGCAGCTCGCTCGACGACCAAAAGCCCGTCGGACTCCCAGGTGGTGAAGGATCGTCCTCGAGCGCACGAGGAGGGTGAGCTATCGGAGTCCGATTCTATACGAGGTGACTCAGGGTCGGACATCTCCCTGTCACCGTCGAGAGACCCAACATGGAATTCGGATGTAGAGGTAGAGTCTACGAGGAGCCAGGCACAACCATCTCCTCCGGATGATGTGGGAGCCTTCCATGCAATGATGGGAAAAGCGTGTTCCGAGTTCGGCTTAATTCCTGAGGAACAAAAGAAAGATTGCTTTCTTTTTGATCACATGGGTCAAAGGAGGAAATCGGTATTTGCCATCCCAATCCTGGACCACGTATGGCAAGAAGGCCTCAAGACGATGCGTCATCCGTTCTCGGAACCGGCTATTAAGGGGCGTATTGAGAAAAAGTTTAAAGCTCCGCAGTCCACTCCAAAATGTCTAACATCACAGCCACTGTCAGACTCTGTGGTATCGGCGGCAGCGGCTAGGAAGGCCAGAGTACAGCAAAAATGTTCAACCCCACCAGAAAGCGAGGCAAGGAGGCAGGACTCCTTTGGGAAAAAGGTGCTCTCAGTCGGCGCCACGGCGGTAAGAGCAGCCAACTCCTTGGCGATTGTATCACGTTACGATAGGGAGATGTGGCATAAAATAGCCCCTATCCTAGAACATCTGCCGGAAGAACATCGAAAAGCAGCCATGTTGCTAGTACGGGATAGCGAGGAGGCCTCGAACCATGCAATTAATATTGCGGTGGACCTAGCAGAGTCTGGGTTCAAACAGATCAATCATGGCGTAGTACTTCGTCGACAAGCATGGCTCAAATGTACTACTTTTAGACCTGAAGTCCAGTACAAAGTCCTAGACATGCCATGTGAAGGAGAACATCTGTTTGGAGACAAGGTAGATGAAGCCTTGAAGGGGATGAAAGAAGACACGGATACCGCTAGGTCTCTTGGCGCCCTCCAGACAGGTAGAAGTTTTCGCTCTTTTCGCCCCTTCAGGGGTGCTTCCGGAAACTCCCGCTTTGGAGCCTCTAGGGACCGTGGATTTAACAGGCCCTCATACTCCTCACAAGTTTACAGACAGGCATCCCAGTCGGCACGTAGAGGCAGAGATTATCAAGCCTCCAGACGACGCGGCTCGGGTCCCTCGTCGACGAAGGACAAGCAAACCAGCAACCAATGACGGCCTTCGGAACGTCCTGGGGGGTCGAGTCTCTCATCATATCGACCAATGGAAATGCATCACCACAGATCGATGGGTTCTGGACACGATTCGCATGGGTCATGCACTGCAATTCAAAAACAAGCCTCCAAGTCTTCCGCCAGTGTTTTCGGCCCATCCCCACCTTCGAGTTCTAAGACAAGAGGTGGCGCTTATGCTACAAAAAGGAGCGGTAGAACGGGTTCCTGTGGCACAAGAAGGACAAGGGGTTTATTCCCGGTTCTTCGTCGTCAAGAAGCCAAATGGAAAATGGAGGCCCATTCTCGACCTGAGGGTACTCAACAACTGGCTAAAGAGCTCAAAATTCAAAATGCTAAAGCTCCAGGAGGTTATCAGGTCAGTGCAACCCATGGATTATCTGTCGTCGCTAGACCTTCAGGACGCATATTTTCATATCCCAATACGTCCACGACACAGGAGATATTTAAGGTTCGTCGTCGGGCAAAAGCATTTTCAGTTCAAGGTCCTCCCGTTCGGTCTCAAGTCCTCCCCCAGGACGTTCACCAAGTGCTTGGCCCCCATAGCGGCCCATTTAAGGAAGGACGGTCACCATGTCTATCCCTATCTAGACGACTGGCTGGTCAGAGGCTCGTCCATGGAACAAACACGAAACAGTCTGGGGGCCACGATGTCCCTCTTACAGGAACTGGGCTTCGCGATAAACTTCAGCAAGTCCTCCGTAGAGCCTTCGAGGACCTTGGTCTTTCTAGGAGCGGAGTTTCATACGCACACAAGCCTTGTAAGACCATCCAGCGAAAGAATACAGAAGCTACAAAGCAAGGCGTCGGAATGGAGATGCGGTACCAGGGTGTCTGTGCGCAAATACATGTCCCTGCTAGGGACCATGTCATCCTGCATTCCGTTGATAAACAACTGCCGTCTGTTTGAGGCCTTGCCAGGAATTCCTAGCGGACCGTTGGGCGCAGAGCCAAGGTCGCTGGTCCGACAGACTGGTCATCGACGAACAACTGGTACAAGCACTCTGTTGGTGGAGAGTTTCTACTCATCTAACGAAAGGAATGCCTCTGGTGGAACCGGAGTTCCAGAAGACGGTGGTGACGGATGCATCGCTGAGCGGATGGGGAGCTCATCTGGATACGTTACAGGTACAAGGCCGGTGGTCGTTACAAGAGTCCTCCCTGCATATCAACCTGCTAGAACTGAGAGCAGTGCGGTGGGCTCTAAAATCTTTTCTTCCTCAACTGAGAGACTCTGTGGTGCGTGTCATGACGGACAACACGACTACAATGTTTTACTTAAGGAAACAAGGAGGAACACGTTCCAGGTCCCTGTCGACGGAGGCACAGAAAATCTGGCATTGGGCCCTGCAACACAACATGCTAATCTTGGCGTTCCACCTGCCAGGTGTGAGAAATGTGGAGGCAGATGCCCTCAGCAGGGAAATGAACGAAGTTCACGAATGGGTGCTGAACGACCAGCAACTACAACATGTATTCAAGAAGTGGGGACATCCTTCCATCGATCTGTTCGCGACGAAGGACAACAGGAAATGCCCGCAGTATGCAAGCAGATGGCCTCAGCAGGGCTCACTGGGGGATGCGTTCTCCTTCCCATGGACGAACAAATTCCTGTACGCATTTCCTCTTATCCGGAGGACGTTGCAATGGATCCTCAAGTACCCATGTCGGGTGATTCTGGTGGCCCCGTATTGGGCCAGACAGGTGTGGTTTTCAGACCTGCTGCACTTAGCGGCGGCGGAGCCAATGAGGTTCAGGAAGATCCCCAACCTTCTGTCTCGACAGGAGGGTATCGTTTGGCATCACGACCCGGACAGCCTCAAGTTGACAGCTTGGCTCCTGACTTCGCCGAATTTGGCCAGCTAACGATTCCGGAGGAGTGTCGTCGTATTCTGCAAGCGGCAAGAGCACCTTCCACAAACACTTCATACTCGTACAAATGGAGGAGTTTCTGTCAGTGGTGTGGGGATCAACCAGGTTTGGTTCCGCAGTCGATTACGCCGGAACAGCTCCTTCCATACTTGCTGTTCTTAGCTCAAAAGGGCTTATCGGTGTCGTCGATAAAAGTACACCTGGCCGCCATCTCCAGGTTTACACGTCAACGACATTCCGCACCATTATTCAGCGACCGCCTGATTAAGCACTTCCTTAAAGGGTTGTTCAGGAGTTTCCCTCCCGAGAAGAGATTTCCTCCGGTGTGGAGCCTCAATCTGGTGTTAGCGTCTCTTATGAAACCTCCTTTTGAACAATGTCATCGTCGTCTCTAAAGTTTTTGTCGTGGAAATTGGCCTTTCTGGTGGCCATCACTTCAGCCCGACGTATTTCGGAAATCCAAGCTCTAATGGTAGACCCACCATACTTAAGATTTTTTAAGAACAAGGTGGTCCTTGCCACTAACCCACAGTTCATACCGAAAGCTCCTTCAGTGTTCCATAAACATTCCTCTATCGTCTTACCTACGTTTTTTCCAGAGCCATGCTCGGGAGCGGAGCGCACGTTACACACATTAGACGTGAAGAGGGCTCTCAAGTTTTATCTTCATCGCACGCAACCTTTCAGGAAAACGAGGCAATTGTTCGTGGCCTATGGTCTGGGTGCTAAAGGCAAATTTCAAAGCAAGGACTGTCAAGATGGGTATCGTCTGCCATTCCAAGGCTGGGAAGCCTCTTCTGCGACGCCCAAGAGCTCATTCAACTAGAGCGGCGGCATCGTCGACGGCGCTGTGGTCTGGAGTCCCTCTGGGGGACATCTGCATGGCGGCTACCTGGGCGGCTACACACACTTTTACCCGCCATTACTGCCTGTCACAACAACATGCCGAAGATACTCGGATGGGACAGGCGGTGCTTCGACACCTATTCCAATAAGGTAAGCCCCGGTTGAGGGGTTAGATCTTGTTGCAATTATGATTGAATATTGTTCGTTTTCTATGTTAACAATTGCTGATGGGTACACGACCATAGGGAACGGGCATTGTGAGGAAAGTATGTGAGTTTGCATGCACGCCTCCTCTTTTCGGGATGGTACAGCTATGTAATCTATTCTAAGCATGTGAATCCATGAAAGATCCAATGCTGGAGAAGGGAATAGTTTCTCCATTTCTCCAGCATTGGTATCTTTCATGGATTCACATGTGCCCGCCTGCCTCCCCTGGGCATGCAAACTGGTTCCCCCACGACTTTGGGGGCCGAAATCTGAGGGAGCGCGGGGGCGGGTCCTGTATTTATATCAAGGCGTCCTGACGGCGCGGGCACGCATGATTACAAAACGAGGTGGATAGGATGCATAAGCGTCGAAAAAGTTTTCCTACGTGAAAGGGTCTATATAATGTACCGGGGATTCCCAGCCTGACGACGGGGAATATTCTAAGCATGTGAATCCATGAAAGATACCAATGCTGGAGAAATGGAGTTACAGGTAAGAAACTATTCCCTTCTTGCAAGAAAAAAAAAAGTTGAGAACCTGGCACCCTGGGTAATTTTTTTTTTAAACAGTAATTTAAATTGTTTTTTTAAGGTGCTGTTTTTGCACAAAACAGCCGTTTTCGCAGCATTTTGCGCTAAACGGCCATTTACGTGGCATTTTGCGGGATCCCAAAATCACTGTAAGCTGGAGGGTCTGAAATGTTAAGGGGAAGAGAATTCCAGTGCAGTGGGGCAAAGAGGGGAGAAAGAGAGAAAGCAAGAAGCATAAGGGGGGGGGGTTATGGACAACAAGCCGAAATGTAGACTGAGATCGGAGAGTGTGAATGGGGGGGTCTAGGGGGATACTAGTAATGCCAAGTAGGGGGAGCAAGACTGTGGAGACATTTGAAGAAAATAGAAAGGAAATGGAACAGAAGGTGAGATTCAAATGGTAAGATGGAAACGGACAGAAGCGTAGAGGAGATTGTGTCATGGTGCATGCCCCGAAACACCTGGAACTGTTGGGCCCACCTCAGTCCCTGTCACCCAGAAGGACTTATCAGGCCCCAAGGATATGCCCCAGAGTCTCATGGACTCAGTCCTGACGCCGTTGGCGCCAGGCTCATGAAATGGGCTGAACGTATGGAACTACTTAATCTGCCTAGTAAGGCTGAGCCTTCTGTATATCCAGGGAGTGGCAGCCTTCTGTATATCCTGAGAGACAGGGTGTGGTAAAGGGACTACTTTACCTGGATCTACTTGCAAGGCTATTTAAGCCACATCCTGCAGGCAGAACACACTTCACGTTATTCTGCACTCCTGTAGCATAACGCTCACCGTGTCTGCTCTGTCCTCATGTTTCTACAGCCACGCCCGTCTGAGATTTCCATCCATCGGTGCCTGGAAGAAGAAAAGGAGAAGAACAGGTGTTACTACAGTGACAAAGGCTTTACCTGCAATTCCATCCATCGGTCTCATCTCCAGCTGGTCTTCCGACCGCCGCCCCTGTTGGGAAAGGACTTCTGCGCAGGCATCCAATACTCACCCGGGATTCTGCATTCCTCTGGGTTACTTCGGAGCGGTTCTTCATTCTTCATCAAGGGGCTGCGCCGCACCTGCAAAAAGGGAACAGAAAACAGCAGGTTAGTCGCGCACAATACCAAAAGAACTTGTTCAGCCATCCAGCACCACTCATCCGTGCTAATACTCACCTGGAGGCAACCAGTTCAGCATCCTAGGAGAGTCAATTCTTCTAACCTTCCGTACGAAACCGCGTCTGCAAGAAAGACAAAACACATTTAAACCTTGGAGCAATAAGACTTTGAGCATCTATATCAAGCTGTCATTGGGATAGAGACTTACCTGATTAATCCAAGCATTCCCGAAAACAGCAACAGACACTCAGGAACAGTGAAGTGACTGTTCCCAGAGAAAGACTGAGCCTACTGCGCCCCTGCTGATGGTCAAGCAGGACGGAGAGCCAACCTCACCAAACTCAAAGTTGAGCAGGAGAGGAGTTGGGCATCAGGAGGTTGCAGGAAGTGGGACCAATCCAACCCACTCATTAGCTAACATCTTGTTTCAACATTGCAGCCTAACGCCTCCTGGGGAGATAAAAGGGGAGAGGACACCATCATACCATCAAAACTACGCCAGTACAGATATCGGTCATACGACTACGTGCTACGCCCCCATGGAGACCAGGTGAGCGTGACAGATTGATGCTGGGCAGAGAGACTGACAAGAAGACGGATAGCAGAATTGCAAATGGAACGAAGGGGAGTAAGGCGATAACCTGGGAGTCCCATCAGAAGAGAAGAACAATAGTCGATACGGGACAATATTAGAGCAGAGATGAGGAACTTAGTAGCATGTAAAGAAAAGAAATGGCAAGCATGGTGGAGATTAAATAGTAGAAAGAAACAATTACATGCTGTGAAAGAGAGATGGTAGAGGGAAGAGTCAAATATGACACGAGATCCCGAGCAGAAGAGGAAAAAGAAAGCAGAGGGGCAGAGGATGGAGGGAAGAACAGAAGTTTAGTTTCAGACGGATTAAAGTGAAGGAAATTGGAATGCATCAAAGATTGCATTCTCAACGTTCTGCCCGTCTTTCTTACATTCAGAGTATGGAGAACTCAGAAAAAGAACATTTGGGAGTCAGCAGAGAAGTGCTAGGAAAGATAGAACGACGAGATAAGTGAGGAAATGAGGGATGTAGTATCGTGAAAACAAGTGGGCCAAGAACCGCGCCTGAGGGAACATTGTATAGAAGTGGGAGAGGAGGGAAGAGCTGGCCATCCCAGAACATAAAGTAGGACCAACCAGAAAGATAAGATTTGAACTATGTGAGAGGGGAGCCAGAGAATCCCGAGGAAAGGGAGAGTGGAAAAGTAAGGTGATCCACAGTGTCAAATGCAGCAGAGAGTTTGAGTAAAAAGAAACTGGAGGAATGCTTGTTGTGGCGTGCAGAAAGAATAGAATTAGAAACATGCAAGAGGGCTGTTTCAGTATAATGCACTGTCCGAAAGCCAGATTGGAGTGGGGGGGAGGGAGAAGAGAATGAAGATAAAGGTAAGAGGAGATTTGAGAATAAACATACACTATAAGAGCTTAGACAAGTAGGGGAGTAGAGAGTTAGGACAGAAGTTGTCAGGAAAGGAGGTCAAGAGAAGTTTCTTTTAGAATGGGGTTGACAATATGTTTGAAAGGGACTGGAAAGACAGAAGATGAGAGGGATAAGTTAATGATCATGCTGATGATAGACCAGAGGAACAAGCTTAGAGGGAAGAAGGTCAGTTGGGGGAGCTGTAGGATGAGCACCAGAAAGAAAATGAGCAGAATCAGTAAGAGGGGAGGGGAAGCAGAGAAGGTAGGAAAGGAAGAGGATTGAGGGCGGAGAAAGCAGGGGAGGGGGACAAAGACGGGGGGAGGCAAAGGAAGCAGGAAGGTTGGAAACCTTAGACGAGAAGTAATCAGCATGGTTGGCCACAGGAAGAGAGGAGAAGAGGAGCGAGAGGAGTCTGAGGATGCAGAGAGAGAATGTTATTAAGAAGTTGAAAAAAACTATGTGCATGGTGCGACAGGGTGAGTGTGGAAA
Organism: Ambystoma mexicanum; assembly: GCF_040938575.1. Taxonomy (NCBI): domain Eukaryota; kingdom Metazoa; phylum Chordata; class Amphibia; order Caudata; family Ambystomatidae; genus Ambystoma; species Ambystoma mexicanum. The sequence continues at coordinate 294,491,991 of NC_090922.1, forward strand.
AGTATTGTTTTTTGGCAATCAGAAGAAGTCATAAAAGAGAATTGTAGGGAAGAGCTCAATTCCTGATAAAGAGAGGATAGTCTTTTTCCAACGGCACTCAAGTTTTCTGAGTGGATCGAAGGCCAATAAGAGGGATGAGGCATGGTTGAGGTGGATTACGGGAGAGAGTGAAGAGATGAGATGGATAAAGAGAAACCAAGGTAGAAATAAGAGACGATTGGAGAGAATGGAGGGCTGAATTGGCAGATAGTTGTGAGAACATCTGAGGAGGGGGAAGAGAAGGAGTGAGAGAAGATAAAAAAAAAAAGTGGAAGTGTTAAAGGAACGAAGATCACGACATAGCAAAGAAGTTGAGGAAGGGGCGAAAAATGGAAGCGAGAAATAACAAAAGGAAACTAAAGAAGAAAATGATCAGATGGGAAGAGAATATAATATCTAAAGAGGATCCTGAGGTGTGTGACTGGGGGCAGTCACCAGGAATAAGCTGATAGGCATTGATAGCGGGAGAAAAGCAGAGGTGGAATGTGTAGTGTGAAGATGGCGGTTACAATTGCCAAGTATAAAGAGAGGGGACTACAGGTCAAAATAGAAAAGGGTGTAAAATGTTAAAATCGAAGATGAAAGTGGGCCGGGGGAAGATAAATAAGAAGAAACAAGATAGAGAAAGGCTTTGAGAACAAAGACAAATGGAATTTGAAAGAGGAAAAAGCGTGGAGAGGGAAAGCAGATTGATGAGACCAAGAAGAATGAGAGAAAATGCCTACAGCACCACCACCAGCCGTGGTAGGGTGAGGGGGGCGAAAGAAATTAGAAGTAGTGTTATAAGGAGATATCCAGGTTTCTGTGAGGCAAAGAAATTGAAGGTTGAGCCGTTGAAACAGATCAAGGGTAGAGTAAGATTTATTACAGAGAGATCAGGCTTTCCAGACAACAATAGGAATTGGGGAAGAAGGGTGAGGGAGGACAGGAGGAAAATAAGGTTAGAGTGGATCGTAGGATGAGAAGAGGTTCGCCATGTAAGATGTACAGAATGTTTGGAGGCCATATGGGATGTAAAAGAAAGGAGACGGTAGATGGAGAAAGAGGTTAATAAATGCAAATGGGGAGAGATGAGACATGATGAGGGTGAGATATCAACACATCAGGGGTAACGGGGGAGAAACAAAAAGAGGCGGCAGGTGGTCCAGGTGCAAACAGGGGCTAACAGGAGAAGTCGGTGCTCTTATAAAGTTCGCCCTTCGAAGAGACTTCCAGTGCTTAGAAGCCTAAGGTGAACTAGTATAAGGGGGTGGGTGAGGAGGTAACATGACAATTCACGTGATTGTGCCGTGCCCGCCCAAAGGGAGAGCCAGACGGTATGGGGGCCACAATGTTGAAGAGCATTACAGTAGCAGTGTTCTCGGGTCTGGGCCAGCATTCGTAAGGCAGGTGAGCAGCAGGCACTTCCAGCAAACAGACAGCGGTGGCAGGGTTAGAAGAGATGCAAGGCCAGAACGGCAGGCTCACGGGAAGGCACCCTTAGCCTGGGGCAGCCGTACAACGCAGGGTCCGACTGCATAAATAGTTCTGGGGAGGACTCCAAGAATAGCGAGGCATCCAATAGACCCAGGAATTCACCAAAGGGTTTGCGTGGAGGGGGTGCAAAATTGCTCCTTGCAAGGTGAACTCTGTTTCATAAGCTAAAAACACAGTGGTAAAAATACCAATCCAGCTAAAAGCACGCAAAGGGCTTTTTAAAATATTTAACAAAGGGAAGGACAATTGGATTTAATCTAATACCTAATTAAAAAATACCTTAACAGTTCACTCGGACACGTCTTTCCTGCATCTGCTTCACAGGACTGGGGAGAGCTCGGGTGACTCAATAGTACTCTCATATGCAATGGCAGAATACAGATTACTTGAATGCCTGGTCGGGGCCCCCTCGTGGTGAAATGCAATAAATCTCTTGGGCATTTGATTTTATCTGCCAAGAATAAAAGGAAAGTCTGAACCATAATTGGCATTGATGGAAGCAGTTGGCAATGGTTAGTTCCATGGTGGTCGAGAGGTACGAGGCTGATGTTCACAGTTAATGAGGTTGGGGAGACTGAGGATGCCTGTGACAACCACCAAGCTATGCAGTGATCGGGAAGGTAGGGTTGGTGGTAGGGGGACAGGAAGAGCTTCACTCTTCATGCCTGCAGAGGGCATGGCTACGATGGTGGTTGCACTGGCTTTCCAATGATTGGTAGGTTGTTGCTGAGAGACGGTAGCGCCAGATGCGACATCAAAACTGAGAAATTTACTTTTTTTAAACTCCAATTTGCCATATGACATGTGCCCCACAATTGATCCTTGGCTTTGCAGGCAGTGTGCAGGTTAGAGCTTTCTGCATTCCCCTGGGTGGGATTTCTTTGGAAAATGCTATCATTCTACACGTGGCTTTCAAGTGGCTTCCTCTGCTTTGGTCTATGCCCCTGGTCCTCTGTGGCTGCCTTGTTGCATCATTTTGCCACTGATTATATATGGCCCCCACTACCTGCCATAGCTGTGCTCCTTGGGTAGCCATCTTCTATTGCTAGAACTTATACGGGGCCTCCAGCGATTGATTTCACAGTATGTAAAAAAAATCCCCAGCCAGATATCACACAATCTTTTTAAGGGACACTGTGGAAAACCTACAGCGAAGGTCCAGGGATTGGTAAAGATGGCTGTAATGGTTTCTCTTCACTAATGAGCCCATGTGGAGTGCTTTCCTGTAAACATCGCAATAGGTGTCGCAACCTTTTATATTACACAGTAACATTAAATAATGTTAGACACTGACTTTTTGCATGCGTAGGAGTATTGCTAGGTCTGTAAAAGATCCAGGGTTACGCTAATTTTGGGACTTTCGGGACTAGGGGCTAGCTAACCTTTTTGGGTGTAACCACTGAGCTTCTATCTGGGGCTACAACCAAAGGCTATAGCCCCCTCAGCCCCCCTAGCAACACCTCTATGTAGTGCTGTATTTGCAGAAGAGGATAGGTACAGACATTGAGAGCTTTGATTGCAGTTTGAACTGTGCCGGAAGTGAGGGCTGTGTACAGAGCAGTGTGCAGGTGGTAGTAAGGTGCTTGTTTCAAGTTAATCACGTATGGGGTAGAAGGAAGTATTATTAAAAGCTTCCATCTATCTTCACAGAATGTTTTTCCTCCACAACATAGACGCTGGAAGTAAAAAGAAAATACTGCCTCACTACTGAAACTACATACAGGAAAGCCCAGCGTTTATTTACATTAATTGAAATAACTAGCCAAAATGGCATTGATCTCGAATGAGTCTCTGCACAGGTAGTTAGATCTCTTCTGATGATGACCTATTAGTGAGCACCGAACACGCTTAATAGTTGGGGGCTTAGCTGGTTCTGATGCCGGCACATTTATAGATAATAGTTGAGAATCAGGAACTACAAGAACTGCAGTGTGTAGGGAGGTCAGTTAGCATACATCCCTCCATGATGGTGGGAGGTATACATATGCATATTGTCCACACACCCAAAACACGTCCATTAACGCTGCTGTGCCCACAGTTAGATCAGGGATGAATAAGGTCCTATTACAATGGCTATTTGTTTCTATTGTTACAGTACCATTTTCTCAAAAACAAAGGGAGTACTCGGCTGGGCTTTGTACTTTAACATGGATTGAGCTAAACTAAACACCAGCCAATTTGGGCACATAGCTAACCCATATTTTGCCACACTTCAGGTTGACACGAGCCACCACGTCTCAGGAAACTGCACTAAGCCCCTGGTTGCACAGTGCACTACTCCAGCCTCCAATCTATTGTTGGAAATAACACTCCTTTCATCTTGAACAATGGTCGCACCTTGCACTGCACCTGCTCTTTCTTCTTGGCACATTCTTCATCCCTTTCCATAATTACTGCTTGGACAGTGTGACCTTGGAAGAGACTCAGTACTCTGCACATGGCTAAGTGTACCAGACACAGCGCTAGAAGAGGCAGTATTTCCTGGAGTAAAAACAACTTGGGTGTGCCCGTCGAATGAGGTATCTAAGAGCATACATAGCAGCTTTCATTTGACCTCTCCCTCTTCACATTGCACATGACTATATCACATGTTATCTGATTCAGGATGGTGCACATCAGCCATGATGTCCAATAGAACACCTTCATACTCATTGTACTCCATCTCTTCCTCAGTTTCTGCCCTAATGTGTGTTATCTCCAAGTGTTTCGTTCTCAGACATTCCATAATCCTCCTAACCCCCCCATTTCATACCCCTAACATATAAAATAATCACATAGAAACAGTGTACACATAACATATAATACTCGACATCTGTGTTGTTGCACATACCGAGGGCGAGACAAAATCGACATCCAGGCAAACAACCACAAATCCATCATTATAAAAAAAGGTATAATATCAAAAAGGGACCGTGATAGTTTATGCACTTTTAATCTAAATGACCAAATGGGTCAGAAAGGAAACATGGTGTACAGTAACAGGTCAATAGGGAACGTGCTGTACAATGCAACTCATAGTGATCAAATACTTAGGTCAGTTCAAACTTTAATAGGGCAATCGGGAACGTAATGCAATATGCATCTTATTCTTAGACAATACTCATGTCCGCCTCATGAAAAGGCTTAACGGTGTCGGCTACCTTGCGAACATTGGATAGGTGAACCCAATACCGCAAATCCTTCACTTTAACAGCAATTTGCGTCGCAAGCATCACAGTGAACAGTCCCTGGAACCTTTGCTGATTCCAGTGGAGGATAAAGTTACAAATGTAAATCTCCTCTCCTGGACATAACTGGAGCGCAAGCAAGTTTAGCTCATTGGTCGCCGATGTCGGAGCTGCATCGTTTCTTCTAGGAGCAATGTGTGGAGAGAGCACTTTAATGCATTTGGTTAATTCATGCAAGTACCCATGGAACTCCGCCCCCAAAACTCCTGCTGCCCTGTGAGCATCTGGTGCTGTGTGTGTGGGAGTAAGAGGTGGATGCATTCTTCTCCCTGTCACTATCTCATGCAGGGACAAGTGGTGGTCTTTGATGGGCTGCGTTCTCAAGCTAAAAGGATCCAGAAGGAGGCATTGCACCCAGTTCCTCCTTAACATTACACATAACTTATACAATTTGCCCTTTAAAAGTCTGATTATCCCGTTGGCTTGAGGATGGTATATATGTTAATGTTAAAGGACATTTGTACCACGCACTATCGCTACCGGAGTGGTCCCCTGGTGCTCTGGCAGCTCTGAAAGAGGGGAAAAAGGGAGGGTGAGTTAGTGGGACGAAGCTGGAAAAGTGCGACAGAGCAGTGATGTGCTGTTAGTGGCCTCAGCCCGGTGGGTCTGTTGGCTGGGCCTGGGGTGTTTGCGGCTGGTAGTCGTGTACTGTTGTGTAAGTCTGTGTTTTTTGTTTTGTTGTTGAATGAAATGAAGTTTGTGCGGTTTGTTGTGCTGTAGGTTTGTGGTTGTGTTTGGAGTTTGAGAGGTGTATGCAGAGGGGGAAATTGTTAGTGGATTGGTTAGTTGGCATTTCTGTCTCAAAGTGAGGCGCTGGGTTTGCGTAATCTCCCCAGATGGGTTGTGGGAGCATTTCTGCGCCTCTGTCCTGATCTGTGCTTGTCCGGTACCCACAGTCCCTTTCACATCTGGCCTCCACTTCTATCTACTTCTTTCATAACCTTACCCGCCTTCCTTTTCCACTCATAAGGCCAGTGTACCTGATAATGTCCACAAATCAGTTTGAGTGTGGTGATTGCTATCATTTTGATAACTCTATAACAGTGTCGTAGCTGGTAGCAATTATGGGGCGAGTGAGGATGCTGGCTGGGATTGGCTGGGGTTGTTGATTCTGTCTTAATGGGTGTCACTTGTGTTCTGTTTGACTTGGTGATCTCTGGGAAGCCCCACTGCGCGAGAACCGTTATGTCTTCGTGTAGTCGCCATTCATACTCTATGCGCAGTGGGAAGTCTCTGCTGAGCACATCCGCCAGAAGATTGAGTTCCCCTGGAACGTGTTGGGACAACAGGAACATCCTGTGTTTGAGAGCCCATTTCCAAATGTTCTGGGACAGCGTGGATAGCCCCGGAGAGTGTGTGCTCCCTTGTTTGTGTAGGAAGTACATGGCCATGGTGCAGTCTGTCAGGATCAGGACTGTCTTCCCCTGTAACTGTGTCTGAAAGGCTTTAAGTGCTTTGAATGCAGCTAATAGCTCCAACAGCTTTATGTGGTTGGATGCTACTTCTGGGGTCCACACGCTGTGCGCTGTCTGCTAAAGCAGGTGAGCCCCCCACTCTGTAAGATGCGTCTGTCGTGAGAGTGGCTTCTAATGCAAGGGTGGTGAAGGCTTTCCCCTTGTTAGGGAAAGTTTGTATCAGTACCCTTTGGGACCATTACACACAACTATGACTACAGGTGTAAGCAAAACCGACCTTTGGTATGAGTCTGTACTACACAGTTTTGGTAGCGTTGCTGAGCAGCCAGGCTTATCTCAAGAGGGGAATGTGAGCTGTAATGATGTTACATAGAGGTCTACAATCACAAGTATTAAAATACTCTTATACTCAAGGTTTCTTGCTAAAACACTTATTAATTTATTTCACAGTCAGTTATAAAACATTCACTAGAAGGAGGCAATCTATATCACACAAATATACTTCAGTACTTTACAAGGTATGGGTCTGAGGCATTTCAACTACTTTGAAGGAGGAGCAAAACGGCGGAGTACTTTAAAGTAGGAGCATAAAGGCATAGGTTAATAAAAAGAATATTACAGCTACTCTTAGACAGTGCAAATAGTTTGAGTTCACCAGAGGAGCCAATTCAATGCAATAGGGTAGGCCAAAGTCAATGGGCTTCGGTCTTGTATAGGATAAGGCAGTTCTGGTTGTTAAACGGAAAGGTCTTAGCAAAAGTTCTCAGAAGTAGTTTGTAAAAGAAAGGTTCATATGTTGGGTCACAAGCCAACTAGGCATGCATGTTACCAAAGTTATATATGGAGCACAACGTATGCTGAATCCTAATAGAGATGCAATCTCCTTAAATCATTAAAAAAGTTAATTCCATTATCAGATTTTAGGACCTCATGTACCCCTCAACGAGCAAATACCTCACATACTGGAAATTCTGCTGCAGATTTAGCATCTGGGTGTGCACAGGGGCCAGCCTCACCCCGATGGGAGAACGGACATACCACAGCAATAAACTAACAGTAATTACTACACCTGTTAGACATAAACACATAGTCAGTATGAAGCTCCCGTAATGGCCAAGTAGGATAGGACAATGTGCCATACAACATCATGAGCTTCTGACCAGTCTTCTAAAGGTGCCATGTTGTGCAGTTTGCCACAAACGTGTTGAACTCTTGCAAATTGGAGACAAACCAGTCCTCTGAAATGTGTGCAGCTGTGTTTCGAAACATGTGCTGGGTAGTGCAGCTGCTCACAAGCAGCCATTAGCAACTCCTGTGGCATTACCACCTTACCCGGAATATTTTGACACTAAATCGGGTCCATCATGGACAGCGAGCAACCCCTCTTCCCTCACAAATCTTTATCCTGTTTAGGTGCCCGTCCCTGCAACTCATTTATTTGTGTGATCGGTACTGCAGTCCATCCAATTGTTCATTGTAACTGCTGATTTCCCACCTCAGGATACGTGGTGACATCTGGATCCCTGTGGTACGCCGCACCTTTGGTGGCCGTGTCTGCTGCATCATTACCGAGAGAAATAGGGTCTGTATTCTTGGTGTGGGTGGCCCATTTAAACACTGCTTATGAGGGGCAGGACAATGCATAAATCAGTCTTTCCAATAAGGCTGAATGCTGTATAGGCATGCTGTCTGACCTACAAAATCCCCTCCTTTTCCACCTGGCCAACCTTGAATGTACAGTGGTGGTGACGTACGCCGAATTGGTGTACATTTTCACCAAGCATCTCTGAGCAGTCAGAAATGTGAGACGGTTAACTTGGTAAAGGTTTTTCACAGGTAACCATTTTATTAACTGATAAGGCTTTGACAAACACCTCACTATCCCTAACCTAAAGAGGATTTCCCTGCCCATTAAATAAACCAAAGGAAAATGTTCTAAAAAAAAAAGAATCTGTCCCTCAAACTTATTTCTGTTACATTTGAATTGCCATATATTATTTTATGAATGTAGAAGTCGTATTCAACACAAATCTAATAACTGTGTATTCTTGTAACCTTGGTAGGACCCCCTTCCGCACGTTAAAAGCAGGATTTTCAATCAAATGTTCAAATAAGAAATGTCCTTGTTGTAGCTTAGTTTTGATCATAAAGTTGTTCTTACTTCAAAAGTCTTTCACTTGGATTTTAACAAAGGGGCAAACAAACAAGTCTTTATCTCTCCACATAGAGAGACAAAGGTTTCAACATAATTTAGTTTCCTTAAGAAAACAAAAATACTTTCACAATACTTCTGTATCAACAAAAATGTTTTCTTAGGATGATTCCACCATAATTTAGTTAACACTTTAGTCATTTTGCCACTTCTTCTTCTCCACAACCTTCAACCACAATGCTGCACTCCAATGATTTCTTCCTGCTCCACTAACCTACCAGGACTACCACTACAATGTTCCTTTGCTGGTATACTCACCTGCCAGGACAAAAGCTCACAACACTACAAGCACTCTGTGGTGAGGTTTACGTCCGAAGTTTTGGAAAAGTCTTTAATGTTCAACAACATTGAAATTCACAACTTCTTTTGGGAAGACATGACACACATTGGTGCTGTTTGTTCCACTGTTGTATTTCCAACATGCAATGCAGGTTATGCTCCTCTCCTCCTTCCTCCCCCCGCCACTCTTGTTTTCTCACTTCAACATGAAATAAATGCTGATAATGTTTCTTTATCATACTTGCCCCTCTTTGGCTCAGGCAATGTTTGTTGATGTATTCAACTCTGGCAATAATGTTCTCTGGTTATTTAGCCAATATGAATGATGTGCCTTTTGAGGTATTGCCCCCGCTTTACTTTGGCAATGGTTGTTATTGTTAGTTTGTTTCAGTATTGCTTCCTCTTTGTTTTAGCAATAATGTGGGCTTTGATAGCAATGATTATAACCTTTCATGTCTAGACTTTTTACAAAGTTCAGACTTGTTTAGCTTAGTTTGGTATTCAAAAGTGTTTACTTTACTTTAATAGATTTGTATTGTGCAGCCATTGACCCTTGGGCTTAAGGGCGCAACAAAAACAAAGACAACAAATAATGACCAACAGTCGATTATGGAACGTACCGAGATTGCCAGGTAATGGTAAACTCACTGGTGTATGCACACGCGTCTGTTCGATCCACTGCCACTGTTTGTTCTGCCTCTGCTGCCTCCTGCATGGCAAACTGCTTTGGATTTCCTGCCTACACGCCTTGTCGATCAGGAAAGGAGCTTTTCTTGCTCCTGATGCACTCCTGTGCTTGCCAGCCACCAGGACACAGCACGCAATAAGGAGAGTCTTTCTCTCCAAGGGAAAAGCCTGCTATAACGCCACTTCCCACTGTGCAACCTCTGCATGTAAGGCCATTAATCTTGGAGACCCTCTCAGGACTGACATCTTCTTCAAAGATAGCAGCATCTCTTCCACTGCAACTGCGGCTGGCAACCTCTACAACTAATCCATCTCCTTGATCTAATAGCCTGTACCTGAGAGGGCCTTAAATACCCAAAGGTCCTGCACAGGTGTCTGTCATCAAGACCATTAAATTGCACTCTGCAGTTTCATGCCTCTGAGCCCCTCTTCCTCGTCCCAGTACTTGGGGAAATGTGGGAAATGAAGTCCCCAAAGTTACGATTACTTTCTATGTTCTGAATATTGCCTTCAACTTTATTCATTTAACTCTGATTAATATTTACACCTTCTAGGAAGAGTTTTTAATGGGATCAATGGTTGGTTCAGACTTAACGGAGAATATTATTCATCAGAAGCCAGAGTATCAATGTTATTTTTCCTATGTTGATCAGAACAGTTTTCACAACCAACAAGATGGGTAGCATTGGGGAGGTAAGCATCACTCTGACAGCAAGCCATTACATATCCTGGCATTGTGGAAAGCGCTCCCTCTGAGGATAACAAATACTGCGTCTCTCAATGCAGTACTCCTATTCCTTTGGGGCCATTCTCCTCCCAGGTGATCCTCCTGGCTAATACCACCACCAGGGTTCAGATCAGGATCGGCTGTCTTCCCCTAGCCACCTGGCAGGAGACTTTGGGATGGGTTTCTGTGAGGACTCAGCAGGATTCATCACGCATCCCTGAGATGCCTCCAACACTTCAAATAAGACAACGAGTTTCACTGCCTGAGCAGAATAATGTGTCAGTCATCTTTTCTAAACAACAGCCTCATATTCCCCATCTATGAGGCGCACTACTGCTGCACCTGTTTCTCTGACCAGTCTCCTGATCTATCGTCAATGAGCCAACTATGAGGAGGTCTTCCCCCTGGTCCCAGGTGTCCTCACCTGCCCGCAACCAATAATTTATGGTACCTTCATAAGTGACATAATCATGCACTTCCTCTCCTTCCTCAACAGCTATAGCAATAAACATTGCAGGGTTTACTGGGAGGCATCGTGCAATGTGAATGGATGGGCTGGACAAAATTACTACATCCAGCAAGGCCCTCTAGTGCAGTTATTATGTATTTTGATTGTACAGTATTGCGACCACAGCATGCTCTACATATAATGTAACTGAGCACCCCAAAGTGATGATTGAGAGATTCTCATTGGCAAAGGCTGCAGCGGCCAAAGCCTGTTCTCAGGGAAATTGGCCTTGCATTAATGAATCGAAACTACTGCTGTAATATTTTAAGGACTTGTGTCCCAGGGATGTTTGAACCCGTGAGGCAGGCATTACTTGTCTGTTAAAATGTGAGAATAAATCATATTCGAGGGGATTGGGTCCTCCGACGTATTCCATATCTATGACAGGTAATCACCACAGCTGTGCTGCTTACCTGTCATAGACATGGAATACGTTGTCGGACCATCCCATCGAAAGAACGTTAGCAGGTAAGAAAGTAACTTGTTCTTCTTTTGTGTAATCAGGGGTTGCTAGTACTGGAACATTACTGATAGCATTTTTCAATTCTGCGAAACTTGTCACTGTTTCGCGTGTCCATGTAAGTTACCCATTCTCTTCTGTGCTTCTTTGAGTCCCTGGAGGAGAGGTTTTGTGTAACTAGAATAGTCAAAATTCCAAGCTCTACATTAGTTACACAAACCCAAGAGTTGTTGCATCGCCTTAACTGTAGTGGGCTGTGGTGTATTCTGCAATGCAGCAGCTCTTTCTGGAGTTACTCTTTTCCCTGATTTGTCCCAAATACACAACTTCTTTCTGACAATATTGTATTTTCTCCCTATCTAATTTGTTTCCTTTGTCTGCAAGCAATGTCAATAGTGCAAACAAATCTGCTCTGCACATTTATTCTGTGGTGCTACATACTAGAAGATCTACATACTGAATAATTGTGCTTGGTACATGTATATTGCTGTCTACATACTGAATGATTGTGCTCGGTACATGTATATTGCCCAGGTCCATGTGTGACACACTGTTAAAAATCTTCTGAGTCTCAACTTTCCCCTGTGGGAGTGTGGTGTGTTGAAGTCTTTGCCCACGGTAAACAAACATGTTAAGATATTGAGAATCGGGGTGTATTGGGATAGAAAAGAATGCATTTTCAAATCGATGACAGTAAGTGTGGCGTCTTTTGGTACATTGAAAAGGATTGTGGCGGGATTAGGTACAAGAGGGATCGGTTTCTACTATGCTTTTCAATGGGTGTAAATCTTGCATGGACCTCCAACTTGACCCCTTTTCTTTTTTGACAGGGTGTATTGTCCTATTACAATTCTCATGTATTCCTTCATCTGCTTCTCTTGGCAATGGGTACTGTGAGGAGTCAGATATGTGAGACGGACACTTAGGCATTTGTCTCATCCTTATTATTTAATAAAATGTCAACTTGTGACAAACTTATATCTATCTTTTTCCGTAGCCTAATGAAGGTTTCCCTACCTAACAAACTAAGACTAAAGGAAATCAACCTAATGTCCAAAAATATCTGTCCCTCACACTAATAGACCCAACAAAATCATACAAGAATAGGTTGGTGATTTAACTTTAAAAAAATAACATTTAAGTTCCAACACGAACGTTATAACCAAGAATCCTTGTGACCAGGATGTAATACCCTTCCCCTGGATTTATTCAGGATGTTTCCAATTAAAGTTCAGTTTCAAAAAAGTTACTTTCATAAGCCAAGTTTCACTCCAAGCAGAAATAAAAACTCTCTTCATTCAATATATTCTTCACTTAGCAAAGCAACTGTCTCAGTTCACAAGGTGTTCCACACTTGCAGACAATGGTTAATGTTTTCACAACCTTGTAAATCAAAATTACTTTCTCTTCACAACTCCAGTCAAATATCAAGGCAACTGTTCTCTGAAAATCAAACAATATTTCTTCTTTAGAAACAGCCTTAGGATATTTATACAACAGTTCATCAAACAAAGTAATGGAATTAACACTTCCTTTCTGTCACAACGGTATACCTCATTCATAAGACTTGAAATAATCTGCTGGTCGACTCACCTGCCAGGAATAACCACTGATTGTCCCTTTCCTGGTTTATTCTCATGCCAGGCTAAACAAACTCCTACAACTAGTATTTTGTGGTAAGGCTTCTTAACACAATTGCCATACAGTTTTTCTCCAACAAGCTACATACAACAACAGTTCTCAAATTGATCTGCCATAAGCACTTCAGGTTACACTTCTCTGCCCCTTGTTCCTTGTTACAATGGGGGCTTCTCTCCTGCTGTAGCTGACCTTTTTACACAACTTTTTGGCTGTTGGTAATGTGGTTTAAAACTCCCTCCCTCGAGGTATCTTGATATGGAATTATTGAATTCAACTTGCCTTAATGTCACTGCTTTGTTTGGCTTTGGCAATGTGTGTTGCAATGTCCCTGTTTTAGATTGTCCTCTTCAGGGAAGTTGTATCTCCTCTGGTTTATTATAGCGTCTCTGTGGCTTGGGCAATGTGGGTTATAATATTACTTTAGTGGATATTCCCCAGTTTGGCTTTAGCAATGCGGGTTACAATGATCTCCAATCTGACCTCTCATAACAGGAGAGTTGTGGCCAATATGCTTACATTCAATTGTTCGGTATTCAAAAGTACTTGGAAGTTACCTGCATTAGGCCAAATTAGGCCAACTCGCAGGTCTTTCCTGGTGTCTCCTTCTGACACCCTGACTCCACTTCTTCCTTCGTCCGAACTTCTGCAGAGTTTGACAGCTCCTGCCACTGCTTGCGCTAACAGTAAACGGAGCCTGCACAACTCTGAATGCTCACCAGTGAACACCATACACCGAAACAGGGATGTAGGATTCAGGTAGCTTCTTTCTACCTCTGGGTCACCAGCATCGATACCTCTTCCTGCTGCGCACCCCCTGCATACATCAATGATCACGACCTCCCGGCTCTCCGTAACGCGTCCCGTTTTCAGTACAATGGCGACTTCAGTACCAGCTTAGTCCTGCTGCTTCTGCTGCTTTCCATGCTGTCGCCTCTTGGTCCAGACCAGACAGGCCCTTATATGTTTTAAGTTCCCGCTCTGGTATGGGTCATTAGGACAACTAGACCACACTTTACACTTTGGAAACTCTTGATACTGCTTCCTCGTCGACTTGAAGACCATAATGTTTCTAGTTTTAACATCAGAATCTTCAATTCTATAATAGGCTATTAAAACTGTATGGTCTTGAAGGAAATTATTCAGAGGGTTTTCACATTCTGCCTCACCCATGTTCTCTCCCATGTGATCTTCCCACAGAGTACCACCCCCAGGGACACACAATAGGTAACACTGCTCCTTGCTTCAACTCAATACGTACTGCTCCTATGCTCTTTCAGATCCCTAAATCATGAGGGTAGTCAGTCCATGAAGCGCTTGGGACCTGTAACGGGTCTTGTAAATGTGCAGGCATGCTTTTAGCAATAAGTAAAAGACATGGGACATTCCTATGCTGAATCATTATTTGACAAGGAATGCACACCTCCAAAATCGTTTAACCATCGTTGTCAGAATCTTGCTAGAACAGTCTGTCCGACACCCTACTCAATGGTTGAACAGGGTCAATACACAAAACTGTGTGCCACTCACCGCCCTCTTCATCAGTCCCTATGAGCACTATTTTGTAATCCGCAATCGGCAACCCCTCCAAATCTAACATGATGATAGTATCTGGGACATGGTCTTGGGGCACTGTTGGTCTGAACATAAATTCCGACGGCACTCCATGGCTTGTTTTGAATGCCTGACACCAAACCCAACAAAACTCTTACTCCATAGATAAACAAATCTGGGTACACAGGCACTCCCTTGTAGAGCTATCACTGAACAATGCTCTTGTTATCTCCAAGACCCTAGCATAACAAATTCCTGGTGTATGATACACTAGCCCTCCTCCTGAAAATGAAATGGTAATTTTCAATTTGCTTAACGAATCCCTTCCCAACAAGTTTACCTACGTCACCTTTGAAAACAATAGTGGCATTAATACTTCTTGGTTACATATCTTTATGGGTAAATCTTCTGTAATTGGAACCAACTGTATTGGCCAAGAGAATCCCTGCATGTCCATTACTTCCTCTGATAAGGGGAAGCACCTTATTTTGTACATGATTTTTTTGCACCTGTGTCAATGTTATGGACTTGATCTTGATGGTCGTGTAGATTAGTAATGCCTCTGTCCCCAAGTACCACACAGACAATGAGATATTCAGTGTCTGTGCAGTCTTTGAGGCCACAGGTTGTTTTGTGAGCCGTCAGGTCTGGAACCGGGAACAGCCAGAAGGACCCCTGGAGCACTGCAAGGCAATAAGTGATTATCAAAACAATGTGCGTGTTGTACAATGAATACCCAGCAAGGAAAAAGAGCAACGCTTACCTAGAGTATAGGAAGTGTCACCATGATGGATAGTGGGGCCCTGGACGGGGCTTGGTGTGCGAGACTCTGTGGATGGGCGCACACCGAGGTTTGAGGCAATCCAGGTTATGCAGCCAGGCGAACGCCTTGCAGAGGCCGGTGGCCAAAGTACCAAAACACAACGAAATCCGTGAGGCAATCCAAGTCCGAGGTCGTAGAAAACGCAAAGCCAAGGTTCAAAGGTGCCAGGGGTGTAGACAAATCAATCCAGTAGACAAATCCGAGGTCGTGACAGAGTTCAAGCCAAAGTTCACAAATGCCAAGGGTTAGACAAAAGCAATCCTGTAGACAAAATCCGAGGTCGTGCAAAGATCGTAGGAACAAGGTTCAAAACAAGGAACAAGAGCTGTACAGTACTGAAAGAGTTCAGCTGTGAAGCAACGCTTCTGTGTTACTGGCCGCTTTTGAATCCTTGAGAGAAACCACGTGATGCGTGTCACGTGATGCGGAAGCGCTGTCGCCACGTGACTCCTGGCGGTGCTAGCCCCCTCACGTGATGCGTGATCGTGTTGGCCCTCTCACGTGACGCGAGGATCGTCGCAAACGATGTGGATTGTTACGGGCTGCCAGTGGGAGTCTCCATTGTAATTTCCAGCGCTGGGATGGCCGGTAAACCCCTGGTCCAAACAGTGTCTTGGTATGGCGGGTAAGATGATGCAGTCTCCGACTGCCAGAGTGCATAAACGGGATCCCCTGATGGTTTTTGGCAGAGACCGGGCGTGCGGAGGGAGCAGGGAGAGGGTGTGCGGGAGAAAGCGTGACAGTCAACCATAAAAATGAATGATTTGTTGCCTATCTCCAAAACTACCAGGGGTCCCTCTTCGTGGTCGACTGTGACTGAGAGATTTGAGTACGTCAGGAGACTCTGTAGACTGTCCTAGTTGGGATATGTGTTCAACCCTGAAAATAGAAAGGGTTACCGCCCATGACACTTGTCCCTGTGTAAAATGTCACTGTGCTATGAGGCAAAGCATTTTTGTCCCAAACTTGTGGGGTTGGCAGTTGTCTGTTGCTAGACATGCACTATTGAGCACTGGTGGTTGCATCTGCTGTAGTACGGTTGCTTGATGTTGAAACTGGGGCTGTTGAACCTGCTAGGGCACTTACGCAGGCCTCGCGCAATATGGAACATTTGTGGACATAGTCCCATACGGCTGTTGATATGTAAACGGCACTGCTGGTCCACTAGGATACGCTGCAGGATTATATGCATAAGCTTGTCTGCTTTTACATTCTCGTGCAAAATAACCCACTTTACCATATAAGCAACACAATCCTGACCCACCGAATCTCTGTCCCATCTTGCCAAATCCTCCTCCTGTACCCCCATAAAATCCTCCTCTTCCCTGCAGATATCCTCCTGGGTAACCACCCTGATACCCTTGGTTGTTCTGATACCCTTGTATACCCCCTTCTGTCCACACCAGTGCCATTCTCACTTCTACTACCAGAGTGGTCCTTTATTGATCCTGCTGTACGGGTGAACCCATAATCACTGCTCCTTCTATACTCAACTTCACAAATTGTTTTTGCATTAACTTCGTCTTGGCCTTCTGTCCATTATCTGCTACTTCCTTTTCCTCCTTCTGCTGCCTTTTAAAATGATGCACTATAATCGCCTGAATCTCTGCTCATCCCTTTGATTCAGTCCCTACTACCTTATCCAAATCCTTTTGCACTTCCTTTTGCAATTCCTTTTTTAACATGTTAATGCTAGTGTTTTAGCCCATGATTCACCTGTCTCAGCCGTCTACATCTCCTGAATCTGTAATATGTACTGTGCTGGATCTTCATCCTCCTTCATGTTCGGCACCATTGTGGACTTTATGTACAGTGTATCTGGGTATGCTGTTCTCAGTGCAGCCCACACTCAAGCCCAACAATCGGTACAGTGTGCACCATCATGATTGTCCCCCATCCGTACCCTTGGATATCCTGCTTCCTTACAAATATCTGCTTGATCCCCGACCACTGCAGTGAACAAGCGTTTCATATATCCTGATGCCAATGTAATACCTGCAGTCTGTTTGTTGCACACACAGATCCACTTGACCACTCCTGCAGTGACCGAGGACAGCACCTTAATCAGATTTTTTCGGTCGATGTGTGGCCAGGGCACAGACTGTGTTCTGCTAGGGTGTTTTTGTAGCAATGGAAACTGTGTTCCCACATGCTTCGCTGGTGACTTTCTCCCCTTAGTTTCCCTTTAACCGCTGCCATAAAACCTGGTTGCGTTCTTAATCTTGGACCCAACAAGCTATCTACTTTTGGCATCACTCTAGGTGGCACCTCTTCTACATGCTCCTCATCTGTCCCCCACTCTTCCTCCTCCTCTGCTACTTCTGCATCAGGATTTGACACAATGGATTTGTAATCTAAATGAGTTGCGTGTAGTCACCCACCCTCTATATCCTTCATCATTGTGACGATCAACCCTCGTTTCAACATGTGCATCTATAATCACAGTGCTGTCAATTCTAAATATAATATCGCCCGCTCTCCACTCGTTGGTGCCTATAGGCGCTCTTCACCCTCCTCCCCTGCGTTACTCATACAAGCTCTGTTTCTGTCTTTCAGAGCGCCGTTTCTAAATCTTTGTACTCTATTTTCTGTTTCCATCACTAATGGGTTGTGCGTGACATTCGCTGCCAGGGGCTGCAGGCCATTTTCATACGTTGCAGAGGCTTGCTGTTGCAGAGTTGCATGGGGCACATACTCTGATTTAGTATACCCCGCTGCTGTTTGCATGGGGTAAAACCCCTGTGGGTGTGGCAGGGTTGTGGGTGTTTTGGGCTGCTCACATGACAGCACCAGGAGTAGTGGGGATAATGCAAGGTTCTTGTATGACCACCTCTCCTCTTTTGGTGTCTCAGGGACATCTACCAAATCCTCTACCATTCTCCAGAGTTCGAGAATGCCCTTCCTATTCCTCAACTTCTTCCCCTTGTATTTCATCACCAAGTAAGTGTACATATGATTCAACTTCCCTATTATGTTTGCCGTCTTTGGGCCAGGGCTTATACATTCCCCTCTCATATCAACAACCCCACCCATCGTGATATTTCATTATTTTTTACTGGTACAGCAGAAACGCTCTACACATATATTCGAGCGGCATCAGAACTTTGTAACGCTATCACACTTCTTAGACTCCGATCCAGCGATATCAACCTGCCTTACCCTCCCACTATTGTCCACCCTTCCATTACCCCTCCCTTCCCTTGTCGGGTGTCACATCACACTCTAAATACCCCACAAAACTCCACATGATTTAACAACCACTCTTTATACCACAGCAGTTCAATAACACCATGAACCACAAATCAATACAAACACAAATATGTACCCAATGCTTTAGAGCCTTCCTCAATCTCCACTTTGGGACAGAGGCATTTAACACCTTGCGACCTTTTCTGTGATCCCAGGTCTGCAATAGAATGGACTTTCACAACAAAATCACACTTATATACAGATGGTGTAGACCATTCCTTTTCCCCTTGCCTCGAGAAGAGGGCACTTACCCCCATCACACTCTTGTGCAGAATGGAGGGTTCCTCACTCCTTATATTATACCACAACACTTCCTTTCGTCCACAATCTGAGAAGTTTCTGTTATTTTTCCATCATCTTTTACCTCATAATATATACCCTGAGGTCACCTTATGCAAAACTACCATTTACAGCAATGTGGTCCTGTCATACTTCACTCGCTTCCCATCAACTCATATCACGCCCACACCTTCCCCCCTTATTGTTTTCCCCTGCAAAGATGCACTCACATCTATGCGTTCTCCTGAGTTCCTCTGATACGGGGTCCCGTCAATGGCCTGCACAATCTGGGAGCTGCGCCCCGCTCCAAATAGCAGACATGCCTTCTGGCAGCACGGTGCCTGTGAAACCCTCTTCAAGTCGTGCAATGGACTGATTGCTGCAGATGGGTAACACACCCCAGGATCCGTGGCTGGGACACCCCCAACCTCAGGGAGAGTCTGGGATCATGTCGGGGTCCCCAAATTGAAAAAGTGGCAGTCCAAAAATCTGGGGATAAAAACAATCCAATCTACAAAATAATCACTGCACTTTCTTTGCAAGGGAAAACAATGTTTATTAAATGCAAAAAGGGCCTCAGATGGTCCTGTAGAACATAATCCCATCACCCTCATTAGCTACCACATATAGAACATGCTGATTCCCCCTATAGTCCCTTGATCAATTGACCACATCTACGCTACCACCATCCCCCTAGCAATGCGGTCCCCTATGTTGTCACTATCGAACCCAGGTATATTATTGATCGTGTCTGGAACAGGAGGGTGCACATCACGCGATGGTCACAAATTTACAAACCTATTGAGAAGAACCCTCCAAAGTAACTTGGCGAGGCCAATCCAGCTTTTGATGAGACAATAGGGTGTCCTCAGTAACGCATATGCCATGACGCACATGAGCGGCACCCCGACATTGTACTACATTTATTGGCATCACCTCCGCAACCTCTGTCCCAATCACAAGACATTCCAGACATGGGTCCCCCTTTATTTTCTGCTAATTCCAGGTGCCGAGAGATGAAGTGACCAGGGCACTGCTTTCGAGTCTGAATTTCGAGGATATGTTTGCTTAAGTTGCATGTCTAGATGTAATTCATATGTGATGTCAGCCCCGGGGTGAGGGTAGTAGTGTTGTAAATCTTCACCATGCTCATTGGCATCACAGAGCCTTGTGCCCTATTCTCATGAATGTGTCCTTCAAAGGCTGCATCCCATCCTGCTCTTCTACCAACTAACTTTCTTTTCCCACCACATTCAAGCCCTGCAACTAGATGCAATTAGTGCTTATCTGTGCACCAAGGGTGCTTCTGACCTCGGCTTCTCTCCTGGGGAACGGGAAAGGGGATTTGTTTTTCGAGCTGAACTACCAGAGCCGCAGCTCCAGACCAAGGCATGTGTTCTTTTCTGTTCATCATGTAGTAGGCCTTAACATACAAAACGGCGACACTTCTGCCAAGCTAATACACAGAACTTGCTTGTATCCCACTACCTTGCTGACTCGATCTTCCGCTTATTTCAATCCTTTCCACACAACACACTATCGTATGTCCCTACAATACATCAACTAAACACTGGGCATATGATACTGCCTTATCTATGACCTCTGAAAATGCAACATGAATCCATGTGTTGCTCTTTCTGTGTTGCTCTATGTTATTATCTAATATGTTTCAATCCTAAAACAATGTATGCACTCTCCGCGGCACAACCGTCACTCTGCTGCCACGATGTTGTACTATAGTAGGCTTTGGTCAACCTGAATCTTTTTTGGTGGTTGGGATGCTGCACATGCATCCTAACACTGTTCTGGGATATAGTTTACACAAATGCATTAACGCTCAGGGACCACTGTGTTGTAAAGGCGGCGATCGCCACCCTCACTAAAAGTGCATTGCATTCAGCAGTACCTTGACTTGCACATAAAGGAATACATGCACAATCTATTTTGTCTGCAGGTGTGAGTAGCGAGAATGGTGCATGCATGAGAGCATGCAGAAGCCATTTCCCACAGCACAGCATTCCCTTTCCCCCCCCCCCACCAGCAGAATTAAGAGACTGGCAATCATTAAACAGTCACACATTCCTAAATAGTTGTTCAGTATATATTTTTGGGGAAATGCAATAATTCCTACCCTTCGCCATAAGGAGATACTGAATAATAACCCTGTTTTCTGTGAATTGTGTATTGCTGCAAGGCAGGGCTTCAGGCAGCCTAGGACTGGGAGACCTTACGGCCCCTCCTGTGGTGACCCCCAGGTCAAGATGTTACCTTGTTGAAAGGTGCTTTTCTGAATTGTTTCACAGTAGGACCACCTGATGGGGGGGAAAAGTAGGTCAGGAGCATCTAATACAGAGCCAAATGATGCACTCACTGAACCAGTGTCCTGGTTCCCTTCGTTGGGGGTCTTGTTGGCATTTCATCACAAAACACAGCGCTGAATAATTGCAAAAATATACTGACAAGCATGCGTAATGAAGGGTCTTTGCTCCTATAGAGCACAATTAACATATTGTTTCTATGTCTTAACTTTTACAGACTTTATTTTGAATGTGAAATAACTGTAACTGTGAAGCTGAGCTTGTATGTCCTGCACTCCTTGTGTCACATGCTCTCCTGGGTGGTATGCTATTACCTGAAAAATTGAAGAATTTGTGTAGACTCTATTAAGACACCATCTGTGTTCTCTAGGGGCGATGTCCTGATTGTACAAGGCCTTTAAGTGTCAAGAATCATGGGCACGCTTTTAGATCACCTCCCCACCCCCACCACGGGCCAGTGGCACCAGACCCCAACCTGCCATGTGTGGCCGCATCACAGGTCAAGCTGTTACACTGCACATCATTCTGGGAGGAAATGGTACTGTCACCCCACAATCAAAGACTAATTAATCCTCTCATAAATGGAATTAGTATATCCAGATTTCAATACTTCATCGTTCTTCAGTGGCCATCACCAAATTGGTTTCCTCTTTGTCTCCTGCACCTCCCTTTTCTCTTGGCATTCTGCTGCAATTGGTTGATACGACACCATAGCCGACTCACAATTCTCCCCCTGCTGTTATTGTGTGCTCTCTTTTCCCCCTCCCTCTGGTACCAATTTAATTTACCCCAGAGCCTCGATCCACCACAACCCACCACCCCTGTCGCCCAGGCCCCCTTCCCTCCACTCCATCCTGGCTTGTGAGCCCCCATATTTGTCGATCTTTGTTCCATGCTTCCCTGCCCAGCTACTGATCTCCTGCATCAAGCCCACTCTTTTGTCCACACTGACAGAGAAAAGCGAGCCCCTAGCATTTTGGTTGGTCTTGTTTTTTCTGAGCTGTAGAAATCGATTAATCCATTGGGTTCTGCCAGTTTTTGGCGACTGTGGATCCGGTGTAAATGGGTAAACCCCCAGAGCCAAGTGTGATTGGTAACATAGAGTTGCTATTTTGCTCACCAAATGTATCTTGCCATGTATCTCTAATCCTCTAATTCTTTAACATGCACGTAGATGCACACATTTGAACTGGTTTGCTTCATAAATGTGTTCTTTATGATGTGTTACTTTCCTGAAACCAATACAAATAATATGGACAAATAATGTGGACGCGTCAAACGTGCAAATATCATGGTGGCTACATAAAAGTTCACAAATGTCCAAGAGTGGGGGGTTTCAGTATTAAACTGAGCAGTAACCAAAGTGCTCTTCTGCAACCACTTTTGGCCTTGCGGTCAGTACTTTGGGTCAGGAGGGCGGCAGTGCTGCTCCTTCTGCAGCCCGTGGATGCTGAAATGGCTGGCTTATAGGGGTGACTGTAGATTGACCACGCTTAAGAATGTGGCCAGTGCTGCTGGGGTTCAGGCCAGTGCATGTGATTAAAAAAAGAACCAACTATGTTTCTCCTGGACTGGCCTTCTGGGCAGTGCAGGGTTCACAAGGACAGCGAGATTACCCACACTATTCAATGACTTCCCAATCCCTGGACAAAATGATTGCCTGTGGCCTAGCCAGTCTCCAAGCTCACTGAAAACTTGCATGCTTAACCTCTACTCTCATCTGCTTGCTTGTCCGCTTGGCTTCACACCCCTTATGCTCCATTGATTAAATAGCACCTGCTTGCAGTGGAAATATCCCAATCAGGCAGACAGTGGAAGCACAGTACACCAAGAACTCACAATTCAATGTGTTGCTGTGAAAATGACAGGAACGCTAGACCGCGAGCAGGGCAAACCAGTTATTTCCACTGGCAGCTTCCCAGTCCTAGTCAATCCTCAAAACCCTTTAAGATCTCTGGGCCCGGTGGAGTGTACCTCTATGCCACTGTCCCTGCTCTTTATTGCCCAATATGCCTCCTGTTCATAAACATCTCCCTCTGGCAGCCCCTGAAGGGATTCATAGTGGCAGTTGCTTCTAAGCTACCATAATTCACACCCCGGATCCGGACTCGCTTGCCTGATGTGGTTTTGACAGAACTGACCACTTCACAACTTTTATTACGCAACATAATTTTAATAACCTTCAGAGAAATATCTTTTTTTTTTTTGTTAAACTATACTCTTGGCCTTAAATCACATTTTTGTAAAAAAAAGCATTTTTTGGGTGAACATTTATAAAATAACAGGCACAAGGTCCCATATGTATCACAAAAAACGCAGCGGGGGGCGGGGGGTGATGACATAACAAACCTAGTGTATACAATATAGACACTAAATTGCTTAGTACATGTAATTTGCACTACATATCACTAACCAGACAAATGTATCACTAATCAGCTTCTCCTAGCTACATGACTTACAACAGCAGGGTCAATGAGTCGCTGATCAACTGCTCAACATGTTTGTTATTTACTGTAATCAATACCAAACCTTCCTCAGGAGAGCAAACTTAACCAATTCAAATCACCTAGTGTCGAATGAATCAAAACTCAAATGCATTGTGAATAACATGCACTCCCACACCAATTTATACTGAGATATGTGAAAACATAATTTCTTTCTTTCTTGTTTAGCATTTCCGCAGGTGGTTCTATTCGTAGTATCCGTTCTGCGAGTGATGTCATTATAACAAAGGTATTAACATATACTACCCAGTGTTTGAACGACTCCAACAGATGTGGTTGTATTGATTAACATGCACTACCTTTTCCTGTTGTAGTACAAGACTTGTTCAGTACAAGTCTGCTTGGTGCACCCAATCAAAGGACTATAAATCTGCAAATAAATCCAGATATGGTTCAATCAACGCTACTAGCACACCACAAAAGGAAGCGTATCAGGGTCACCCATGTTGCCGCCATCCATAGTAATGTAGAAACACATACCTTTTCTATAAAGCATGTTCTGTTCTCATCCACATAATTATGGAGTGTCCCATCGTCTAAAAACTAAATTCCCTTCTGGAACCTTTGTTCATATATGCAGACCACTAGTTGAGACCACTTGTCAATGAGATGAGATCATACGTCTGCAATACTATGGCTATTATCAGACAGATTGAAGATCTTGAATTTAATCCTCACAAACTTCTCCTTGTGGGCCTCCACATTATCTCCCTCTATACCAAGATTCCTCAGAGGACAACTTTGGATGTTGTAGAAGAGGTCCCATCAATGCAGGTCATCCTGCTTTCAAAATGCCAGGTCATAACCTCGAGTTGATTTAGCTCAGGATTTGTTAACCTTTCCTTGTATGTTGGTTTTCATTTTATTTTACAGTGCCCATTTTGACAATCTAGAACCAACAGAACACTTGAGGAAACAAATGATTGTTCTGTACATTCTTCCCCAAATTCAACAGATGTGGATTGGTTGAATGTCTATTAGGATAAAGGAATTACTCCAGTAAGAAAGCTGGAGGACCTTTCTGGCCTTGGCTCATTGAACAGTGGTAAGGACGAAATTAATGAATAAGGTGAGGGGTTTCAATTCGTCTGGATTTCCCAGGTCCTCCCGGGGTAATAGTTCAATCTCCAGAATAAACCTCACCTGGACATTTATGTCCCAATTTCTTATGAGCTTAAGGCCGGACGAATGCCTTAAGGACCTTTGGGTGCAGGATATAACCCAAAAGGGGACGGCTATACTGTCAAGAATAGGAAGGATCACTGGTCGTTTTGGCACAAGTGGTGAAAGGCTCCTGGATCTTATATATTCTGTTTCAAGGTGGCCTTTAAGAGGAACTCTGAGAAATAGACACAGAAATGTTCTAGTGTATTGCAAGATGGCGGCCGCTCCGCAACGCAGCACGTATACCAAGCACCACACTATCGGGTATATATGCAAATGCTTGGTAAGCCTTGGTGCGTTGCTTTGCTCTGCAAGCACTTTGCTCCTGTATCTTTTCCAGTTTTATTCTGTTCTACTGCTCGCTGCTTCCTTTTCGTACTTTCCTCTGATCTGTTGCTATCTAGTTTGTCTCCTGCAGCTCCTGTTTCCTGGGTAGTTTATACCAGTCATTGACGCTCTGGTAGTTCTACTTTCTTCCAGGCACTATTCAACTGCGTCTGGTCGGCTGTCGAGGGTTTTTATTCCCCGGAGGGTTTTCCCTTATGTGATCTCCCCTGGACATTCCATCTCTTCTGTTCCTTCAGGACGGCAGAGATTCCTTGGGTACCTAATTTCTTGGAGAAATATCTGTTGTCTGCTTGATATCTACACATGAGTTTTCTTTACCTTGCTAACATGTACTTCTGGATGAGGAACGACGTGGGTGTAATACCCGATTTAAGTGTTTTGCCCTTCTCTCAATTCCATACATTATGACTCAGTATAAAGCTTTTAGTGCCCAGCGTTTTTCTTGGTTCAATTTTAGTCTCTTGGATGTATCACACAGAATACTTCTTGACTGGTCCCTCTTGGCACAGATATGTTCACTCTCTGGTCATCATCGGTTACCCGCCTAGTCTTCAGTACATTGCAGCAACACCCTTCTGCAATCAAGCACTGACTCCCATTTGCCTTAGGATGCTGCCTGGAGGGGTTTTGTGATTATATAGCAATTGCCCTTGCTAGTATTCTCTCTGGGCACAGAGACGAGAACCAGAGCTGATATTCGATGACAAGAAGGAAGGCCAATTTTCATTTGTCCAGGGAAGTTCTCCCCCTGTCCTCACCAGCAGAGAATATTAAAATAGGTTGTTAAGATCTCTCAGCATGTACTGATGAATAGGGTACTGGACCTGCACTCTGTTATATGGGCAACTTTGAGGCGCCATCTACGAAGCCATGGTCTATAATTGGAACAATGACTAAACAAGGCCTGCTACTCACAAACACTTGCTTTCGATAAATTATTAAAAATATAATGTATTTGTTCTGTACAACTATAGTTGCCATTGTCCTAATCATGGCTCTGCTGAAATTACATATATCCCCAAAAGAGCTTATTTATTTTATCATTAGTTAAACTGAACTATGATGGGTTTTTTTAATTCATATTCCACAGTAAACAGAATGATAACATACACATTTCCTTGGTCATATGTTAAGCATGTTGAACATATAATGCATGGACGATCTTGTTTCAAATGTATCTGAAGGATATGGTTACTTGGGTTCCATGAATTATAGCTGCTTCATACCATGAGTGTTTTTGAGATACATATCACCATGGGATATGATGTCATTGGTGTCTGCTCTAGACCTCAGCCATATAAGCATCCCTTTCTCAAGCTAAGGGTTAATTTAAATGATGGCAAGTGTCGTGGGTCATATACAGTAACATTACATTTTGGTGGAGTTCCGAAAAATATTCTCCCAAGTAGGTGGTAGCTTTAAGGCTGAGCAGTCTGCAAAAGTAAAAAAGAAGTCTTGATCAGTCAAAACAGCCTGCAAGAGCTGATATGTTGTTGCTTTTCTATGAACTGTCAGGAACCAGGCAAGTCTGACAGCAATCTTTTGTTGATCAGCGAGCCAATGCCCTTGAATGGAGGAAGAACCACACATTTGTGCAACATTGTCACAGTAGTCACGAAAGTCATTTTTACTTCCTTCAACTGGTGGCACGTTGCTTGTCAATGTTGTCAATACTAGGAGTATTAATACTGTTCCCGTATGTGTGATGAGGCTGCCCTTCTCAGGGAATGTTGCACATCATCACTGAACCCCAATACCTCGCCTTGTACCATCTCTGGTTCCCATGGGTCAGAAAGACCCTTTCAAATCCAAGCACATAGATGAGGGAGAGTGGGCAGCTCGCAGTAGCCATATCCACTTTCCGGCATGGCAAAGAGATTGGTTTCCTCCAAGCGAACTGATGGAATTTTCAGAAGAAACCCAAACTATGTGTTTGCTACTTTGTTTCCTTTGATAATGCTGCTCGATAAAACACACTCTCTAGAAAGAATAAACCCATGTCTCCTGTGCTTTACAACAAAGAAGCAGTCCTTGATTTATTACTCTGGCAAGTGTTTTGTGACATATAAAGTAACAATTATGCTACAAATACCTGGCACCAAGAGTAATTACATGTTTACTTTCCAGAGGCTTATCTGAGGATTTCTCTACGTTTAGAATATGTGCTGGGCATACAGAAGTACACCTCGGGAAAAAGGCCGGAAGGGGTGAGAACAAACACTACGTCCAGACCAGATAACATTTCATGATAGTGACTGGCCTGTAGCTTTAGGCCAGCCCTCTGAGAGACCACCTGACCAGGAGCACGTGGCCCAAGGCCCAATCATGTAAAAGCACAAATCCATTCACATAGGTGCAAGCTATTCCCCTGAAGCCCCCCTTAAGGCAGGAAAAGTCACAAGAAAAAAGGCAGCCAGACCAAGCAGCCATTGTCAGTCCTGAGAAGAGCTTGGAGGAAGGCAGGTCTTGGAAGACCCCAAGAGCTTAGACTAGAAAGCAGACTTTAGGAGAGAGGACTAAAGGAGAGCAGCAGACATGGACCAAGAACAGTCCTTAAAAAGAGTATCACCAAAGGTGTAGGGGGTTGCTGGAAGAATCAAGCACAGTGTGTGGTGAGTCCAGAGAAGGGCAGAAGAGTAAACAGGAATGTATTTTATTAGAAGGGGATCTATAGAATAGAAAAGGAATAAGTGACAGTGTGAAGCAGAGGGGTACCATCTTTGAGAGGGGAGCCAAGGCAACCATCTGGGAAGTGAGAGAGAGCAAAACACGAGAACTTTAAAATCTCTTGGCCGACAGGGAGAGATTGTTTGTGATCAAAAGCAGAGGGGTCCAATCATGGAGAGCAAGGTATCAAGTTCCCTTGGGGGAGCAAGAAGAAATTATAATTGACCAGTGAGTGAGATTTCCCTTAAGGAAAACCATAGTCGGAAGGGGAGAGAAGGACAGTCGGAAACTAAAGGATGCCATGCAGCGGACTAGTTAAGACTTGTAAAGATGGAGACCATCAAGAGGGGAAGAGCTATATATGTGAAGAAAAGGTGAATATATATTTATGCAGGGGGTACAGTCTAAGAGTATGCAAAGAGCAGAAGGGAACAATGGAGACAATCGAAAGGGGAAGGAAGAGGGAGAGTAAGAACAGGTCAATGCTTCTCCGACCACTATACCACTACCACCCAATCTCCCTGGCAAGCAAGATTGTGAACCTTTAGTCACCCTGGGTGAACCGCCAGCGAGAGGCTTAAGAGAAAGAGGTCTGGCAGATCCCCAAAGCATGAGTCTGCTTGTGTGCTGTGATTATGTGGCAGAGGGTACTCTGAGGACCAGATAAAGCTCTGAGACACTTCAGGAGATGGAACTTTTGTCAATACTTTTGTTTGATCCCTAAGAGCACGTTACACTTTATTTTGCTACAGATTTCGGTTTGCATTGAACTTTGGACCTTAAAACACTTGTAACGCGCATTCCCTTTGGTGCAAGAGGGGCAATCACCGTTCCTTTGGGACCTTTCTTAAATCTAGTTTCCCTTCACCCTCACTTTTGACACACTTTACGGTTGTCCACTCTCATTTTCCTGACATTGTTAGCAGCACGTTAAGTGAATAATTTGACACTTTTAGTATTTCTTTTGGTTTACATCCTGACATTTTGCTGACTCTTTGATAAAAGCCTTCAGCACATATCTTGCTTCTTCCTAAGAGCACAAGTAGCGAGTCCATGGTCCACGGGATGGAGCATCGACAAATAGGATGTGAAAGAATGTTTTGAACGTGACACTCGCAACATAGCCTAGTTGCTTTCACGACTGGATCAAGACTGGCTGCATATGTTTCGAAAATTGTTGCCTGAACCACTCTGTATTATAGGTTTCAGCATCACCACTTCATGTGACATTATTTCTGTCATCCACTAGGTGCTCGATGAAGTGAAGCGAACCACCTGCATTTGTGATTAATTTGTGTGACTGATGAAGACTGGTTCTTCCTCTCGCATACATCGGGCCTGTGCTGCACAATGTTTCAGCTTCCTACATACTTTTTGTATTCTGTTAATAAGAAACGGGTTTGCTAATGTAAACACAGACCCACATTTTACATTTTAAATGTACTTTGGTTTGAAAATCAGACAACTTGAGTAAATGCAAACACTATATGCAGAAATTAATTTACACGCCAATGTAAATAAATATGGAATTATGAAAATGTTTCAGGAGAGGAAGGGTTAGTTCAATTTCTGGCCTGTATATTATTCTCAGTCACATATCCATCCAACTGTCTGGAATCATGAATGTTGTCAATTTCACATGATCGATGCATGTGAGTTTTTCATTAGGAATATAAATTCCATGTATTTTGAAGAACATGGAATGTATATATATATATATATGTTAATTGAGCTCACATATGCATTTCTTGTCAAAATAATCGCAAGGTCCTGTACCTGAATGCATTTATTGCTCCTTGCCAGGGTATTAGCATTATCTTACATGCAATTATTTCTTCCCCCATGTCCGGGCCCTTGTCAGTTCCGTGTTATGACTCTTGTTAGCCAAAATTTTAGCAGGGTCGGGTTTCACCTTCCTGCTGCCTAGCCCCTAGTATGGTCTGAGAGTTAATCCTCAGCAGCCTTGCTCTGCTCCTGACAATTATTTTCTCTGTTCTTTTTTCTGTGTGGAGCATGAGGCATGACCAAAATTGCTGTTTCATAGATCTGTGCTCATCCCGATTCCACGTTCGGGTGCAGTTTAAGTAGATGTTAAAATTGGGGGAGTGCCTGTTTGGTAGTTTATAGGGCCACCCTGATTGGCTGGATGACAAAACCTTTGTGTACTACAAGGAGTGCGATTGGTGGACTAGTTGGAGCCAGCTCCTGAGTGTGGTGTTCAGTGTGAAACCTTGTGTTTCTCAGGTCAATTTGTGATTCTCGCCTGAAGACTGCTGTGAAGATTGGCTCCTGCTGAGGATTTTTTTATGGACACAATGGCTGGCCCCTGGCTCCTTTGTCTTTGCAGCCTGCTTCTTTCCTGCTGGTGTAATCCCATCCAAGGCACCTCATTTGCTACTTGGATCTCTCGCACCGGTTAGACTGACTGTCCTTGGCGGAATCTCAATTCCTTTCTGACCCCCTAGTAGCCTCCTTCAGGCACAAGTTCCTAGGATGGAGGTCCCTCCTGGTCTGGCAATCCAAGTGCCTAGTTTCTGCTCTGTATTGTCATCTTAGTTCTCCTCCAGCTTTTGACGGTTATTCCTGAACAGGGATACATATCTGCCTCCCATGGCCTGACCTATGACACTTCCTGGGTTCTTCATGGTACCAGTTTCTCTTTTCTGCTGCAAAATTTTCTGCCTTCTGGGTTATCTCTGCAGGTGTCCTCTTGGTTGGGCCATCATCCTCTGGAGACCTTCTGGGTGGTAGGTTCCAGTGATACCTTCCCAGAACCCCTAACGTCCACTAACTGAACCTAAACTCTACAGCTAAATTCACCTGTGCACCCACCGTTTCTGGGCGGGCCAAATTCAGAACAACCAGTACAATGAGAATATGTCCCTGCGTCTTGGGGTCCTGATCCCATAGTTGGTTCTACTCCCATGGGTCACCTTGGTCTCGAGTAGTGGAGGTTTGAAGCACTTCAATTTGCTACTGATACTCATTATCAGGAAGGCACTTTGGGCTCCCTCAGCAACCAGCTCTTCCTGGTATGCTCGTTTTGGAACCCTGTGCTGGTCTTCTTCTTTTAGGGTCCCTTGGGCTCTCCCTCCTGACTAAAATGAGGACTTTCCTGATCCTTCCAAAAAACCACAGCAAATCGATGGGATTTGTTCAATGGATCGCTGTGGAGGAACTTCTGGAAATGTCTAAAATGCCTTCAAAGTTACTGACAAAGGTATTTACCCAGATTAAGGCATTTTATCCTGCCCTCCATAGGGCCCTGGAATTTATAGGACAGAAACTGTAAATGTCGGCAGTATCATTGACCTATTGAATTATAAATCCATGTGGCATAGCTGTTAAAGTAACTGCGCCAACAGTGTATCTGCTTACCATTTCAATCATCATAAACACCTTAGTTAGCTGAACATTGTTCAAATCAGCACTACACGCATGCGGTGTAAACAGACATGCTGTTCAGTTTGCGCTGTTTAAACAATAGCGGGTTGAGACCACAGTGCCTTGGAGACAAATACTTTCGAAAACATTTTTTGGTAACTGTTACGGTCGACCATTATTGAATAAAAGCATTCTGGTGACATTTACAAAAATCCATACTTCATCACATGGCCTGTTAAATGAATCCCACAGTGGTATAATAGAACTAGAGTGCGCATTTGATCATTATGTACCCTGTAGCTATTTGGACAATTCTTTATACTTCCCGCCCTGCCTGTGTTGTACAGTCCCACAGAGGGGCTTCACCGTTTGGGTCTACATGTGTTTTGGATGACCACATGCCATAAGCCTGTGATGGTACAGGTAGGGCACATGCAATGACATACACTGCCTCCAGGACCTCCCAAGCGAGAGTGGAAATATAAAATAAGAAACGTTTTTTAGTACAGGCTTTTAGGCCTTTTGTTGTTGAATAGCTGCCACATT
Source organism: Ambystoma mexicanum (assembly GCF_040938575.1). Taxonomy (NCBI): domain Eukaryota; kingdom Metazoa; phylum Chordata; class Amphibia; order Caudata; family Ambystomatidae; genus Ambystoma; species Ambystoma mexicanum. Next base: position 294,523,495 of record NC_090922.1, read on the forward strand.
GTTTTGTAGATTATGGGCACAAGTAGAGTTAGTTTTGCCACACTTCAGGGAACTACATTTTCTTCACAGCACTGCGAGGCTGAACACACTGATGATATAGAATACAGTGAAAGGTGGCATGTATATCTGAACAGGGTATATATTAGAACATTTGTTTTGTTGAGTTTTGTAACATTGAGCGAGGGTATCGCCATTTTGAGATGAGGCCCCCAGTTGAAGCTGTACAATTTTTTTTTGTTTTGTAAGTTTTCCTTTTCACTTCTGTTTGGAAAACATCAGACAGCCAAGGTCAGAAAAGACGGGAGGACAGGATGATGTTAGCTGAAGCTGTGAGAATTGGCTGTTTCAAGCCCTCAAAACTAGATATGCAACAATTGTTTTCGTTCTAGATGACAACAGAGAGCTTTGATCACTAAGTGCACGAGGATACATGTAGTAACATTGCCAAAGATATAAAGCTAAGCTGCCTACACAGTGCCTCCCATGAAGAGTTGGAGCCATCCCACCAGTGTTAGACTGTATTGGTGAGACCCATAAATAGGAGACGTTTTCTGTGCACGGGGTCCTCCCCATGTTTTTTTCTAAAGCAGCTATTTATTCCATGACCAAATTAGAAGACTGTGCACCTGTGTTGGCAACATGGGACGAGATGAGTTTAAAGATGTGAAGGCAGGCGCTCTGTTACCAGTCTTTAGCTTCTCCTCCTAACGCACATTTTCATGACTTCATCAATCTTCAGGGAGGCTGAGTTTCTTTGTTTTTTCAGGCGGGTCTGCATTTCTGTTTCAGGTGTGACAAGTTAATTAGCTCTGAGGATTCAGGTACTTGTATTTTTCGCACTGGATTTTGCTGGCAGGTGACTGGAAACAACTCACTCCATGGCACAAATATTCCCATCATGGCGGATGATAAACCTAGGGGGAAAGGAGCATCACCCTAGCTTTGGAACTTGACATTTTTAACATTGCTTTTGCATCCCTTTATTACCAGCAAGCCTGGACACTTTTCCGTTTACTAAGAACACCAAGAACACTGTTTATTTGATGTAAAGGCATTCCTTGCACAGTTATCATATATACTATATAAAAAAACATTTTTTATTTGGATTTATAAAGCACCAGCAACCCAGGGGCATCGTGGCGCTGTTACAGGATGCGTAACTTGGACGAACAGTCATTTTACATATTCAATCAACAGTTCAAGTTAAAAACAGTTTACATTGTGAAAGGATGCATGCAAAGTAACAATGAGGCAGGCAGAGTGGAAATACCATATCTGTCCAGAGGCGGGTGGTGGGCTATCGGAAAAGTTGTGTTTTGAGTGCTTTGCGGAATAGGGTGATGGAGGGTTCTTTCCAGAGGGCTAGTGGTAACGTGTTCCAGTTCTTGGGGGCTAGGAGAGCAAAGCTGGAGCCTCCTACTTTGAATCTTTTATAGGTTGGGATCGTTAGCTGGTTGCAGTGTTGGGTCCTTTTTGGTCTGTTTGAGGTGGCTCTGTGAATAGCTTCCAAAAGGTATGATGGAGCCGTATGAGATGGGGATGAGTGTGTGATGGAAAGAGTCTTGAAGAGAGTGCGCTCTTTCACTGGGAGCCAGTGGGTGTCTTGTCTGGCCTGGTATATGTACTCTCTCTTGGGGATGCTGGGGGCTGCTCTTAGAGCGTTGTTTTGAGTGGTTTTGAGTTTATTCAGGTTCTTGGCTGATGTGCCAAGGAATAGGGTGTTGCAATAGTCTAGTTTTGCTCCTATGGTGGCTCTTGCTATGGCTAGGCAATGTTTTGGAGAGAGTTAGGGTTTGACAGCATTTATGATCTTGGTGGTAAGTGCCGCTGAGGATGCAATCACATTCACTTGACAGGACATGGACAGTGTGGAGTCTTAAGTATACCCCTAGAGATTTGGCAGCTGCTGCAGTGGAGATTGTTGTGTTGTCAATGTTGAAGGATGCATACTTTCTGTCCAGGTTGGTGAGGACCAGTTTGGGGCCTACCAGTAGTATTTCAGTCTTATTCCCTTTGAGACAGAGACAGTAAGCCACCATCCAAGCCTGGATGATGGCATAGATCCTATTGAGAGGCTGCACCTTGTTCATAGGAGCCAGTGAGTGGGAGAAAGACCTGCGCATCATCGGCATAGTTTGTGTATGCTATGCCGTGATCATCAAGGTCGTTGAAGAGCGGGAGGGTAAAGATGTTGTAGAGGGTGGGTGACGTGCAGGATCCCTGGCGGGCTCTGCAGTGGATAGGGGTGGGAATTGCTCTTTCCTTGTCTGAGAATTCTCTGAGTCTACCTTCCGGGAAGGAGGTGATCCACGAGGTGGCTTGTTGGGAGAATTGGCATCACGGCAATGGCTTGGTCCTTGTGCAGCACGCTACAAAACGGGTTGACTTGTTTGGACAGTCAGAGCGATCACATGTGCCATACCCTTTGAAGACTTGCGTGCTTAATCCCAGCGGAGATAGCAACTCCGCCTTTCACCAACGGCTTGAGCCAACATGAAAACACGGGGGCCCCCTATGGCCACTATAGCCAGGCACGTTGGAGTAGACACAGACTACACTTGGTGTAGTGTACTTTGGTGTCGTTCAGTGAGCCGACACTTTTGCATTTGTACTTGGGGTTACTGGACTTGAGCCTACAGCGCTTTACCCAAAACCCCATATGAGGGGTTAATCTCTTACACATCTGACCTTTGGTCCGGAGGAAGGCGTTTTCTGTTTAGATCTTCACGCCGAAACGTATTTGATTCCACCTGGCCGACCTCCTTTGGCCCATAGAGGTGGCACCTCTGCCTACACTAGTAAAGCCAGACCCTATACGTAGGCAAGTGCGAATACATGAATTAAAATGACACTAGCCACTTGTTTTCAAACCCTACAAGGAACAATAATTGGACTTTTTCCTTACTGAGTCATTTTAGAATACTTCTTTAACATAGGAGAAAAATGTAATTCATGTGACACTCAGCGTCTTTACTGAAAAGAAAGTCTCTTCTTCTTATTTCTAACTGTTTGTTTTTTCTAAATGTTCAGCTTTTTTCTATTGATGCATTTATTTTTGATTATTATTGTCCCGTATGGTGTATGTTTTATTCAGATACTGTTGTCCTTATTGTCATATGTTTTGAGCCCGATTCAAGAAAATAGTGCTTAACAGTTTGTGAAATAGCATTGACACTGAGGCTCATGTGTAAAAGACTGTTTTATGTTCTTTATTAAATAATGAGAAATATTCTTGATGTATATGGTGAGATTTCATATATAGTCAAGTGACAAAATCAAAGTGAATTAATTTTGATAACATCAATTGCATTAATACTTATATGTGATGTTAGTGTGCACAAATAGAGATTATTAGGACACTATCTGGAGCTGAGCAATAATATACCCAGATAGCAGTGCTCCGGTTGTAAAATAGTTCTGCGCAACAATTTCCAATCTTTGTCTTTTCCTTTTTTTGTCAGAGAAAATGAGGTGTGTATAGGTAATACATATACCGTATCACCAGTCTATAACCTGTGGGGACATATTTTGTTGGTTTTTGTTGGGAGAATTGAGCCGTTTCTTTGAAGTGCTTGCACAGAGTCTTGTGATCCACAAGATCAAAGGCAGCAGACGGGTCTAGGAACAGGAGCACAGCTGGCTTTCCTTCATGCATGGTTTGCTGTAATTGCATTTTTAAGTCAAGTAGTGCGGTCTCAGTCCCATGGCGAGGTCGGAAACCGGATTGTCTTTTGCCTAGGATATTGTTGTCTTTCATGTATTGTTGGATCTGTTGGTAGGCGGCCTTATCTAGTATCTTCAGTAGAAAGGGGACGGTGGTAATGGGTCTGTATTTGTTCAGTTGATGAGGATCAAGAGATGTTTTTTTTGAAGCAGCCGACCCATGATTCTTTCAGTGAAGGGGGGACAATAACTGTAGAGAGGGAGGCATTGATAAATGCTGTGAGGAATGGGGCTAGAGGTTCAGTACAGTCCTTAATGAGGGTAGCAGGGCAGGCATCCCCTTTGCAGGAGGAGGGTTTGATTCCTTTTGTGAGGGCAATGACTTCTGTTTGACCAAAAAAATAATTCAGTGACTTCTCTGAATGAGAAGGGTTGGCAGAGTGGCTGGTTGTGGTAAGGAGTGTGTTGGATTTTGGGAGGGCATTGAGATGGGCCTTACATTTTTTCTTGGAGGGTGTTCATTTTTTTTATCATGGCATTTTGTATGTTGTTGCACCATGCTTCTTTCTTTGACTGTCTCTTGGGTGTTTCTTGGCAGTGATGCCAATTCTTTATAGATGGCAAACAGTTCCTTGGACTCTGATTTAGCATTAGTTTTTCTGGAGTTGTAGGATGATGATTTGGCTGTGGTGATTTCTTTTTTATAGCGTGTGGCAAGTGTTTTGTAAGCCTCTAAATAGGTGGGAGATGGGTGAGCGTTCCAGTTGGTAAGCACCAGTCGCTTCTTAAATCTTAGGTCTGAAAGCTCTTGTGTGAACGACGAGTTAGTGTTTCCTATTTTTTGCTTTTTTCATCGCTAGATGTGCAATTGTGTCCAGGGCTGTTTGTATGGTCGTGTTGTACAAGTCTACCAGCGTTATGGGGTCAGAGGCGAATGGGGGTTTTAGTGCTAGTGATGCCTCATGGGGAGAGATTAGTCTTTCCTTGGTAAGGAGATTGGAGGAACTGGTTTCATAGGTTTGGGCTTGATTTCAGTGGGATGTGCAAGTGTACTAGGTGGTGGTCGGTCCAGGGGTATGGTGTGTTGGAGCTGATGTCCACAGCGCAGTTGTAGTCAGCTATCCAGTCCAATGTGAGCCCTCTGACACGGGTAGGGCAGTAACTCTTTGGATGAAGCCCAAGTTGAGGAGTGCTTTTTCCAGTGCTTTGCTATTTTTGTCTTTGGGGTCTTTAAGACCTAGGTGGAATTCACCTAAGCGGATGGATTTGGTGCTGTTTTTTAGATTCTCCCCAACCTGGTGGAGGAGGTTGGCTTGGAAGTCTAGCAGTGGGCTAGGAGGGCGGTCGATGATGTGATGTGTAATGTGATAGTGCCGTTGGCAGAGAGGTTAAGTTTGACCGTGAGCAAGTCGGTGAGTTCATCTATAGATGAGCTAGTTTGTCTAATGGTGAGAGTCTTTTGCGATGACCGCCACACCCCCTCCTTTGCTAGAAGTTCTGTCCTTCTGGAACATGATGTAGCCCGGCGGGAATGCAAGGCTGATGGCGGGGACTGCGGCTGCATGAAGCCATGTTTCTGTCAGGATGAGGATGTCAAGGTCCAGGTTGGTGAGCAGGTCGTTGATAAAAGACCAGATGTATGTTTGTCTGAAGCCATCATGACCCTGCACCGCCAGAGGGAGCTGGTGCCTTAGGAATACAATAATATTTGAAGTTCATCTTCCAGGTGACTAAAATATGTATTACAACAATGATAACATACAATTAGCTTCAAAAAAGGCCTATGGCAGGGATAACACTTTAACAGCATAATGCAAGTTGCATACACTAAGAAAATATATGCATGTTTAAAAAAATAACATAGATTTACCAAGTGGCATTGAGTGGGCACAGCTTGGTTTACCAAATGTTATTCAGATAATTCTTGTACTGTATCCTTTAGTTATTAGGTCCTGTCGCCAGATGACCCTGCATTTGCACAATGGAGCGATTTGTAGAATTTGCCAACTGTTTGTCTGGGTGTAGTGACCCAGACAGCTGGAAGGACCTGTGTGGATATCGGAGTTCTTTCTAATGAACTTTCTGATATTTCTTCCAAATGTTGAAAAAATTAAATTATGATTCAAAAACCATTCTTGAATCACAATTAAATTTTGTCAACATTTGGAAGAAATTTCACAAAGTTAAATATCTCCGGCATGCCCTGTCCCACGAAGCCCCTTGGTTCTGATATGTTCTAGTTTTCTGTACAAGCGCCTGTTTTGTGTACTGTCCGCTCCATTATGCCTCCGGGCCCATTGCCGCGCATTACTAATCCTATAAAGTAAAGTAAATAGGAAGAACTCCAAGTGGATGTCCACACAGGTCCTTCCAGCAGTCTGGGGCACTACACCCAGAAAAACATTTGGCAATTAAAAAATATCTCTATTAACAAATTAATTTGATTAAGCACGACTTCGCTAACAAAATAAATTACTTTTTCCCCCATACAGAGGGATTTCTGTAAATACAACTATTTTCTGCATATCTCGCCTCCGCAATGTCTCCATTAACACTCTGAAAATGTCTTTGTTCACGCACTTGGACCCGTGTACACGGGCTGTTCCACTAGTAGTAGTATATTAATGTTAGGAGCAGATGTGGGTTTTCTTTGGACACGACAGGGACTGACTTAGTTTTTGGGCTTCCTGACATTTTCATTAGTTTCTTTAGAGGAAGGAAAACAAAACCCCTCTTAGTTTAGAGAGAAAGGGGTATTTTTCCAACTCTTCCCTAAAAGTCTTTACCCAAAAGGATGCCACAAGGATGCCACCCTTGTGTCCGACTCGGACCTTTGCACCTTTGCAATATGCACAAAACCACGTCTTTCCACTAGTGGTTAGCAAAGGACTAGGACAGCACTGAACTCTGTTGAAAAGAGAAGACAAACTCACTGATCACGTGATATTTCCCCTTCTACAATTATTTAATTTCACATAATGCAGATTCTGTGAGCTATATTTTTTGCCACTTATGAATGATTAGACTAACTGCCATTGGTATGATATTGTATGATATTTATAACGCGCCTATACACAAATGTTATGATGAAAGGGTGCCATCAGTGTTTTTCATTGCCACTGTGGTCACTGAGCATAAACCTCATTCGTCTGAGCAAATGCTCAATATCCTTTCTCTGCATTTTCTTTCTCAGGGACTCTAAGATTCCCGAGCCACCCGAGGGACACAAGTGGAAAGAGGTTCGGCACGACAACACGGTAACTTGGCTGGCATCGTGGACGGAAAACGTGCAGGGCTCCAACAAGTATGTCATGCTCAACGCCAACTCCAGGCTGAAGGTATGGCCACGTCCTCTTATTGTATCAAATTCCATTGATCCGCTAGAGTAAATGTATTTTGATTGTTGTTTTGTGCGAAAGGGAAAGAAAGGTTCAAGTAGTATGTATGTTTCATTACTAAAATAGACTCCAATTGTTTTGGCTCTGAAATCAGTTGCATGCTCTGCAAGTGTGGTGTCGAAGACAAATCTTGTGTTCACCCCTTTTGTGCTGTGAAAGGGCTGCACTGTTAAATTAGGACTATCTGTGGGGTGACCTACAACCAGTGACACTTTAGCTTTCCTGGACCTGTACTGATATTTAGGTCTACTGTATTTGTGCGTATGAATACACGTCTCCTTTCTATAACAGTGGTTCTATTACTAAAAAGGCAACCTAGGAGGGGAGTCTTTGGTGGCACCTACCAATTTCCACCAAACGTTCCAAAATATGTTAGAGCTACTGTACACATTGAAAAATCATAGGTGTTTGACGAGTGTGCCAGTACAAGGCTGCACGAAACCCAAACCAAACAAGCAACGAAAGAGGTACTGCTTCGCAAGGAAGAACTAACACCCCTTTTGAGACTCCACATAAGAAGACCATGACAAACTATTCATTAAAAGTGCTCCATTTGTAAGAAAGCAGAGGCTGGTTATGAATTCACGCAGAATAAAACTCTGTTGGCGCCGTTAAGTGCAATACATGAGAGCCAAAATCCGTGGTAGTTTCCAGGGGTGGGCTTACAGAGGGGGGCAATTGCCCCACACGCCGACAGGTGAGATCTCGGCAGGTTTGTGGGGGTGGGGTGTCTAAAATTGACTGCAAACCGACACCTGGTGCTATATTCAATCAATTTTCTGTGTTCATATCATGCAGTGCTGAGCCACCCCATTGGCACGGTCAACAAAATGAAAGCAAGTAATTTAAATGGCAAGAGTTTTAGTACAGTGTACCACAATAGACTGAGTTGCAAATGCTGGGGACCGCATCCATTTTCAAGCGGTTTGGCTGTGTTTGGGGAGGTGAGTGGTCACACGTGAGGTTTGGCAGACACCATGAAGGACACAGGAGGTTTAAAGCACATCTGCATGGTTTCCTGTGGCCAAGGTCGGTTTAGTCTCACCACCACGTCATGATTAGGAAACACAAATGTACCTTCCGTAGCATTCCTTTACCCCTTTCTGGACCTCCTGGTAGGTGATGGACGGTTTAAAGAATAATCTTGTCATAAAATGGTATTCCAAGGGTCTAGATGCAGAACATTACTGGTAGATTCACTGCTGCATAGGTATTAGACATTGCAAATTCTTATGTCTTGCAATGCAAGGACGGGGCATGTTGAAGCACGCAAATGCCATCACGTTCCCTTCTGTCAGTGGGGGCAGTTTGTATTTTGGATTTGTGCCCAGTGCCCGGGGCTCCTTTGCAGTTGGAATATAAAGAAATGATCAACATTGCGGCTGCAGGCTAGACGTTGAGGTAAGGGACTGATAAATACAGAGGGTCGTCGCTGACTTTGTATCTTTACTTTTTCAGAGGCCCAGAAATGTCGCCTGCTTAGAGGCCTCCGCGAGGTTTAACTGACACTGTTATGGACACACACACTCTTATTCTGTCTTGAGATGCTTTCAGCTCTGTTTCTGGTCACTCCATCCCTCTGTCTCTGAACGTTGTCTGCTGTCCTCTCACCTGCTCTGGGCGCTCTCTCCACCTATCTTCAGACACTTGTCCCCGTGTCATTGCCTCTGGAACAGGAGTGAGATGCGTGCACGCCATTGTAAAACATCGAAACAAGTTGACTCTATGCTCCCGTGTGTAGTTGGCAAACACCCGTGGTTACAAGAAGTCAGAGTCGGTACAATTATGTTCTCAAGGAGAAACAGTAAGCACTGCCATTTACATGGAGAAGGGTACCCGGGGCGTCTTAAATGCTTTGCGTTCTGTGGCTGGCACCGATGAGTGGTGGAGTGAGCTTTTTCAAGATGCCAGGGGTTGGTTGTGTATTTTGCTCTTTATGCATTCCTCAGAGCAGAGTATGGCCCACACATGCAGGAGAGATACACCAAGGCCTCTGCAGACCTATAAGAAAGACCGGTGCAGGTGAAGGGCAAAGAGGACATATTAAGGTGGTACAAGTGAACCCAGAGAAAGGGGACGAGGGCCAAGGTGTGCGCTTGGTGTGATGGACAATGGGAAAGGGACGGGGGTTGAGATGAGGGTCAAGGGATGGCACAGACGGGAACCGTGGTCTGCATGCGACAGGGAAGGTGGGTGAAGGGGCACTGAGGATGTAGTGCAATGGAAAGTCTCCAAGAGTGGTGACCAAGGAAGATATGGTAAATGATTAAAGAAATCTGGAAAGAGAGAGCAGCAGGTTGAGATACTCTTGCTGTCATCTCTGCCTAACCTGCTTGCTGTCATCTCTGCCTAACCTGCTTGCTGTCATCTTTGCCTAACCTGCTTTGTCACCTCTGCCTAACCTGCTTGCTGTCATCTCTGCCTAACCTGCTTGCCGTTGCGTCTGTTTGTGGGGCAGCTTGTACCCTTTCTTTTTCTGGAGACGTGATGCACACTTGTTTTGCAAATCATATGGTTGATTGTTTGCAAGCCCAATATATGGCATTCAATTTCCTGTCTTAATCCGATGATCAGCCCCCCAAAGCAATATGTGAAAAATGGATATACAGATATTTCAAGTAACAAAGGAGGAATGAATGAATGGATGGACTTGGTGGCCAGTGTATGGACCAGGAATGATGGAAGTTTCTGGAGGGCCATCAATAAAAAATCTTGGTTCTGAGAGACCTGAAAAGCGGCAGAACAAGACGTGCAAAAAGAGTTGCATGGTTCATGGGTCAAGAAAAACTGACAATTTCTCCTAGTGTGAAATACCTTGGAATTACGGTCAGTTCTAGTCTAAATGACAGCACGTGGATGATAGAGACCAAGCGGAAATGTAAGCAACTGGCGTGCCAAGCTCTTGTGATAAAAAATAGATATGGGAAATTCTCCTTGAAAGCAGTCTTGCGATTTTATGAACAAAAGGTTATACCCATACTAACGTATGGGGCAGAAAATGCATTGGGCTGCACATAGGAGACGTGGTCCATGTTCGAGAATATCTTTTGGACTAAAGTACTTAACTTACCGAAAGGCTTCACAACGACATCCATAAGATATTAATCATCTCTAATTTCAATCCACGCGAGAATTTGCTGGAGCTTGTTATCACTTTACCGCAAAACAAAAGCTTGCGAAGGCATCCCGCAATTTGTAATCTTCCACGATGCCACTTCATCTGGATCAGACGTCATGTCAATGTGGATGAAACGTTGTGAAAACCTAATGTCTGAGTATGATATGAGGCCTGAGCTGCTCCAAGGTAACCCGAATGCAGCAAAAATAAAAATCTGGCGAGCAGATTGGGATTTAACATGCTCGGAACGATTGTCGTTAAAGGCCTTGTGCGAGGCCCCACCTGAAGCCCGGGCATATAACAGCACACAAAAATACATCAATTTATTCCCTGACCCGAACGCACGAAGGCTGTTTATGCAGTTTAGATTGAATGGGTTTAAAACCCTCGAGAGGCTACGAGCCTGGTCAACATTTGCAATCTTGAACCCATTGTGTCGTGGCTGCTCACAAGAACCCGAAACTTTGAAACACTTGGTGCTATTCTGCAGTAGTTTACGCACGGAAAGAACGCGTCTCCTGGGCTTCTGGAGTGATTCGCACCCGGCTTTTAATGCTGAAGAATGGTGGCAACAAATGTTTAATGGGAGAGACATGAAGTTAGTTCTACCTTTAACACATTTTTTTGGCGATAATTGAAAATCGACTGTCACCTCCAAGTGTATCTGCAAATAAGTGAGGACGCGAAATATCTATTGGATCCTGGAGAAATCATTAAAGGTGTGTTCACAGTTAGGCTGTAATAGCTAAATACTCAGGCACACAGATGCAGTGGACTCTGTAACAAAGCAGAGCACAAAGAGATGGATTGAAGCGGAATGAATGAATGAATGAATGAATGAATGAATGTTTGTTTTGTTTGTATTTTAAAGGTTTGAATGTAAACCAATAAGATAAAAAAATAAAAAAATAATGGGCCCACTGTTTTGTTGAATGGCGTGGAGGGAGCCGAATGGGAGTCCTACATAAACACCACTATAGGCAAGGGTATGGACTGTGAGCAAGATTTAGAAAATCAGAAGGATAGATTGGACTGTCACATCACTATTGAAGCATTGGCCGGGATAATAAAAAATGAGTCCTCACAAGCCTGTGGGCCTGATGGGACTTGTAATGCTCTGCTAAGATCGGAGCCGATGATTGGCGACAAAGTTTTGCATAGGTTGCTTAATGTCGTCAGCAACACTGGCAGAGTCCCTCTATCTTGGAAGGACAGTATCACACTCCAGTGTATGAAAAAGGTTGTAGAAACCACCCCCGAAATTACAGAAAGTTGACTATGCAGAGTATACCGGTAAAGGTTTTTGCAAGAGTGTTGATCATTAAACTGGTTGAATGTAGTGACAATTATAAAGTCATACCATTCAACCAGACGGTATTTAGGAAAGGATCAAGCACCCTGTCTAATATATTGATGATGGTGGAATTTATTCAGTATTCATGATATAGACGAAGGTTGCCTGTATATGTCGCCTTCGTTGACATGTCCTCAGTCTTTGACACTGCGTCAAGGGAGAGGCCATGGAGCAAACTTGCGTGGTGGAATATGCCGAAGGTTTTTGCTGCATATGATTCATATGCTCTATAGTAACATGTGTGTCAGAGTACTATTGGGTCAGACTGGCAGGGTTACAAATTGGACACCCGCGCCATTTCTTTTTAATATGTACCTGACAGATTTACAGGATGCAATGGATTTTGATGTGTCTTAGCCAGTTCAGTTTGCTAAAGGTGTATTGTCCTAGTTTGGTTATGCTGAGGGCCTCTTAATGGATTATACCCGATAGTGCTGCAAAAGAAGATAGATGCTCTATTGAAATACACAAGTTTAGATTACTTTATCTGCAGCCACACCGGTTTCAAAACCATTATTTTCGTTTTTCTATATTAATGAGTCAATTTAAATTGCTGATAGATCAACAAATTGCGGGGCATGTAAAGACCTATAGCTATCTTGGGGTGATAATTGATGAACGGTTGAGATAGGACGAGCATTGGAAAGTACTCAACAAGAAGGTAGAACAGATAAGTTGGAGTTATGTCTGTTTGTGTTCTGACTTGAGTATCGTGTAGACCGTTGAGACCTCCGTTCCCAAGTGACGCACAGAGGAACCAAAAGAACCCTGCTGTGCGACCTTTGGAGCCACAGGTGGGAGATGTTGCTTCCCGGGTCCACGGAACCTCAGGAACACCGATGCTGCTACAGAAAGAACGGGGTTAAGTACCAGGCAAATACAATAGAATACAAGAATCACAGGGTCGGAATAATCTTACCTATCCGGTGGTTGGAAAACCCGGGAGACCTAGTGAAGGAGGTTCGCGACTCAGATGAGAGGCAGTCCCCAGAACAACAGGGACCGGAGTCACACGTGGATACAGGACAGCCCACCTGAACCAAGGGCTGGAGGCGTAGCGTGAGTCCTCAAAGGGCAATGGCGCAGTGAAGGCAAACAAAGTTCAAAGGGATGATCCGAAGGCAGGTGAGGGACGGGCCGAGGTTCAGCGATGAGTCAACAGTTCCAGGCAAAGGTACAAAGGATAATCCGAGGGAGTCCAGGTGAGTGATCCAAAGTCAAGGTAAACCAGTAGAGCAAAGTCCAGACGTAGTGCCAAACAGAGTCGAAAGACAGCTGAGAAGCGTTGAGTGCTCTGTGCATCAAGCGTTATGTACTGGGCGCTTCCGGGTCACGTGACGCCTTCCATCGTCACGTGGGAAACGCCGCTCTGAGTCACGTGAGCGGACGACTGTTCGATGCGGAAGCGTTCTGCTGCCCCTTCTGCTGTGTGCTCTCCATGGCAACTGCCAATGCAGGAAGGGCTGCAACCGGGCACTTACATTGTACCCGGTACGGAGCTTTCTGTCCTTTGGGGCAACCAAATCACGTGAGTCTCGAAACCTGGGGGGAGTAGTGTGGGAACCCGGGGAAGGTGTTGTGGAGGTGCTAGCAGTGTTCTGATGTGCAGAGGAGCGTCTAACAGTTTGTAGGAACACATGGTGGACACTTAGTACAAATCTTGCTAACACTATAAAGGGCAACAACTTTATCGATAATAACTTATGGTGTGGAGATCTGGGCTTGGCATTACCAAAAGCATCTGAATGTTTTCGAGTCAAAAATGCTTAGGATTCTGAAGATGAAATAAACCTTACCAATTGAATATATTTGCGTTATATGATAGGTTGCAACAGGATGGTGGTGCAAAAATGCTTGTGTTAGTTAAAAAAGTTAAGCGGGACTGTGCATGGTTTGATATTACAACAGGTCTGGAATGCGTACAATTTGCTGGAGGATCAAAAACATAAATATTTTTTAAGCCAATTGGATACTTTGTCGAAACTAATGGCACACAATTTGTTTAAATCAATTGTTAAACAGACCTTAAAAAATCGTGTTAGAGAGCAGAATATAGTTCATCTTGCATCATTGGCAAATAGTGGAATGTTCTTGAACTCTCAGCTATCGTAGAAGAGAACGGGCCTATATTAAAGCATGCCCACATAGTCTACAGTACCATTCTGTTCTTCGAATTTTCCTCCTGGCCTCCACAATTTACATTGGGCCTCATTACAAGTTAGCCGGTCTGGATTTAACGGTGATGGTAAAACCGTACCGGCACCGTTTCCGGACCGGCTAACTGCGAGTTCTGCAGGCGGGTGGTCTTATTCCCGCCAGGTCTGACCTGCTGAGAGTAACGCCACCCGCCTGCAGATGGAAATGGTAACACTGGTACAGTTATTTACGTTGCCAGTGTTTCAATCGTCCCCATCCCCATGGAGTCTTCTTAGACTCCATGGGAATGGGGATTAACGTAATTCTGCCTCTGGAATTACCGGGTCACCGGGGTTGTAATGCCCCGGTGATCCTGGCAATCACGGAGGCGGTAATTCTCTACAGGTCTGGCGGCAGCCTGCCAGTTTTTCCGGCACAGCTACCGCCACACTCGTAATGAGGCCCATTGTGTTCGTCATTAAATGTGATGGCCATATACCTGCGTATTGTGGCACTATGTGGAGAGTTAACTATTGAAACTATTAAGGATATAGCGTTAGAATTTGAGAGTTTGGTCAGACTGAAACATGAGTTTTTAGTACAGTATTCGAATGAGATCAGAAAGTGTAATCTGCAGGAATTGTGTAATGACTTTGGAAATACATTAGGTTAAAATCATTCCCACTTACATAGTCACAGGCTGGAATGAAATGAGGGGTTTAACACGGGCCCCTGCGCATTTGCCTGAAGCAGTATTACTCCACTCCCCCCCACCTTGAGGGAATTATTGCAATTAATATCCAGGCCCGTAAAACCAGGTTACTAAAAGCAATATTTTTCATTTGCGAAACAATTTGGCGTATCGCAACTGAAAAAAGAAAAAAAGAAAAAAATATGGCCACCGAGGAAGGGAAAACGAAGTTTGTTCTCCCTTTCCATGGCAGCCATTGAAAAAAGTCAAAAAAAGTAAACAACCAAAACAGACACCATGGAACGGGAGAAGGGACTACCTGTAGTCTCTCCTTCCTTTCCATGGCGGTGTGACGAAGATCGGGAACAGACGCTCCCGAAAAGGATCCAAAAAGAAGGTAAGTGGGGGTGAAGGAGGGAAGGGAAACATGTGGTTGGGATTTGGGGGAGGTGACCACTTACCTTGTTTCCCGCCAGGAAAGATGGCAGCTTCTAGCCCTGATGAGGCTCAGAACATCGGGATTACCATCTTTTTCTGAGCCTCCTCATTGCTGGGAGGCTGCCACCCCTTCCCACCGCTGGGTACTAATATATGGTATGTTTTTGCAAACACAGTTTTACTTTAAGGGAATTGATGTTTAAGACTTGACTTGGAAATGTATGTTGGGATTGACCACACACGCTTCAGAAACCCACCCAGCAGCGCACACACCTGTCCCCCCACCTCAGAAGACACACAGCCACCCCGACTTACCTTGTTAAGAAGAGGTTGGCCTTTCACAGGACGCACGCAAGTCTTCCTTGCAAGAGAAGATGAACACACACCACACGTGCAAAATGGAGGACCGCAAGCACGTAGCAGCACAGCTCCATAATAGCGGTGGCCACGCCCCCTCCTCTGATTGGACGATGCCAGAGGTCGCAAGAGATTGACAGAGGTCGCTGGCCAATCACCAGCGGTCGCTCTTGCGACCTCTGGCGACCCCCAAATGACGTCCCTGGATTGAGATTATTATGTTGAAAATATGAAGTTTTGCATAAGGCTTCTTGTGAGACTACATGTACAATAAAAAAAAAAGTTTAAATCGCCCTCACCATTCTCCCATTGGCGGAAGTAAACATTTGGATTTATTGGATAATTGCCTTCTCATTCCAAACCAGGTAAAGCAAGTATTTTAAAGGCTTGCGATCACACTAGATTTCTTTAAATGTGTTTGTAAGTGCAGGCTCTGCTCTGCTCCTGGCCGGCTGTCCCCTTGCAGATAAATTCATGTTGTAGGTTTCTGATGGTTTAAAGGCTGTCCCAAGAGACAGGAAAATGTCTACCAAGTTCCCTTGTGTGCAAAATAATGTTCCCTTTGGTAAAGGGGAAGAAAGTATTTCTCTCCTTAAATGATGCTGCTGCAAGGGAGGGAGAAAACAGTTCTGCTCCATGAGGCCCTTCAAGGATTCACACCTTTTGATTTAGGCGTCATTGGATGTGCTGTTTCCCCATAGCGTATGTTTTACTGAATCCCAGAAAGCAACTCTAGATCTGCTTCGGGTTTTAAATATCTAAATGTGATGCATCTTGGGAGATGCAGTCCTAAATACCCTTTTTCTTTGTGTCCTGGTAGTTTCTTACTGGTTGCACATAGTGGATTTGGGTATTGTTCAGGGCTGGTTCTGATAGTCCTACTCTCAGGTGGACCATGGAGTGGACGCAATGTTGGCACTATGACTTTTCCACAACATTCAACCACAATGCAATTTCCTAGCAAGAATTCTTGGAACAAGACACTCATTTAACATACCAAAGTAAAACATGCAAAAAGCTTTCACTTTCATAAAGGGAAGCTATTCTAGTTTTACATTACATCAATTGAACGCCTAAGGTAAATAAGTTCCTGATCAACAGAATGTACAATTGATGTGTATCCTATAAAGACAACATTGTTGTTTAAATATTAAATAATAAAAACATTTCTTTTTGTGAAAGGTTTTGTGTACTTAATTTAGTCATTGTTTAAATAATGTTTTACTTCACCACCAAAACTCCAAAGCCTTTATTGCTATTACTATTATCTGCTAACAGCCTTGCCAACCTCGGGGTGGAGTGGCCGGCAGGGAGGGTGGGGGGTGGTGGGGAATTGGGATTTCGACCCTTACCCTGCTTACGGCCCTCAGATTTGCCTTGGTTCATAACCTGGAGGCTGGGTCCTCATGTTATGTTAAAGATCCCGCCCTCAGTCTAGAAGTCTATATTACAATAGCCCTCATTGATGTGAAATTCGCCCAACGTTTCCTGTCATTTAACTCATTATCGACATGATTTATTAAGGATTTCATGGCCGTTTCCACTCCCATAAGAGAAAGAAACATGCATGTCAAACCAGTTTCTTGAAGCATTCACAAAATGAAGCTGCCTTTCAAAAACTTGAAGACTGCATTCAGCAGCGCCCCGATATTGCAGCTTCCAGATCCCACGAGGCCATATACTGTTCAGTGCAACGCCTCTGACTAGGCCACAGAGGCCATATTGGCACAAGAAGCGAAACGGAGCAAATGCATATTGCCATCCGAACAGAATTCTACAGTCATGGAGAAAGACCTTATTGCCATGAAGGAGGCCTTCGTAGAATGGCTTCACCCTTTCGAATATAGTATGCATCCCGTACAAGTACTTTCCACCCATAAAAACCTGCAGCACTTGAGAACCATGAGTTGCGTAATCCATCGGTAGCTTTGTTATTGCCTCCTCTCTGGGCTCCAAATAAATGAGTGGATGCCTTTTCTGGACCATATCCTACTTTGGATCCATTGGCTACTCCTCACCTTCGGCTCATACAAGTATATAGGTACTTTGCAAACCACAGAGATCTTGAATAAGGTACTTCCCGGCTACAAACCATCAGCCAGATATCCACCCAGCCAGGGGATAGCTGAAGTTTAATAGTTGTAAGGCTTATGGTTAAAGGAAACATCTAGATATTGTGGTCCCTGCATATCGTGGTCCTCTGAAACACTTGTGTACAAGCGCGATATAAATAAAAATGTAATTTCATTAATACTTTTGATTGTCAGGAAATCAGGATTTAGGGGCCCTGTTTCCAAGGTTTCATGTTCCGCCAAACAGGCTCGCTCCAAGTTACAGACACCTTTAGAGCCCCCAGACTCTGCAAAAACCTGTTTGCTCAAGACAGGATCGAAACGTTTCGTTTCCTCACGTTTCGATCCCTCCGACAGCGCTGGGGGTTGCCCTGGAGACGTTGGTTGCCAGAGCACCTACGTGCAAGGCTACGACGTTCACAATGTTTTCTCTAATGGTCATGTGACCTTCTATAAAGCTCTGCCCTAACAACAGGACTCCGCTTCTGAATTTCGTTTGGAGCTCTTGTTTTTCGGTGCTACTGCCCATGTGTTTACGACCCTTGTTTTGATTAACTGACTTTCCCCTTGAGATAACCCTCGGCTTCTTGACTTTACAGGAACTTTTGACTACGGAACGCTACGACCACGCTCTCCTGCTTATCGTTTTTTGTTGTGTTTGATTCAGAACTTCTCATCCTGCACTTCCTAACTTACTCCTATTTGCGGAACAGCATAGCTGTTGTTTCCCGGCTCTTTGGCAAGCACGGAACCTTCCATTTCACATTGTACTCATAGTCCTTCTCTACACTCTTTTGGGAAATTCACCTGGGATCTCTTCACGTACTGTCTCGTGTGGACAAAAGACACTTATCCACTTTAGGCGTCTGCGTGCCGGCGGGGGACAGTCCTTTTCTTCTGGAACTTCACTCCACGGACCAACTGTTCTACACTCATCAGGGATTTTCACCTCGGATCACTTTATCCACTTTAGGCGTCCGCGTGCCGGTGGGGGAAAGGTATAAATTGTATACTTTACTGCTGGAACATTCCTTTACGGCCAACTGGTCCTCTTCAGTCTTCTCAACAATACCTGTTTCCTGGACATTCATGGTAAGGGATTAGGGTCTTATTCTTTTTCTGGAGGCATTGTTGCGTAACAGTGAATACACTAAGTTCCTCTCCTGTGGTTTATTTTGCTGCAGGTTTCCGTCTCGTCCTTACCTGCATTTCATGTCCAGAGGTTTTTTCCCGTTACGTGTGTCTTTTTCAGTAATCAATTCAGAAACTGTTTATTATTGTAATTCTATGAACCTCACTCCTGACACTGTATTCTTTGTCTAGGCAGCTGTGTTCCGGGTCCACCTTTCCTCTTCCGGGCAATTCCCCTTCCAAACAGTCCATCGGTATATTGGAAGTTGCATTGTCAGGAAGAAGTCTACGGCTACACTACGCGCTCAACTGACAACTGGTCTCTACACCAGGTCTAATTGGGTGATTATTAACATTGATGGCCAAAGATGCAAATATCCATCAAAAAAGTATCCAGGCATGAACTCAAATGGAAGACCAAGGGCAACTCAAAATAAGGCGTTCTTAACCGCTTAATTGCACTGTTTCAATATTCAATCAATGTAATACTTGATCTAACATCCTCCCAGTGGTTCACATGCTTACAAGGCTCAACACTTGGTGTTATGATACACAACGCCACCAAACAAGCATACCTCTTTCTGAATCTTTTTAGATTACACAGACTGCCTACTAAAATGGTCTCCGACGCGGATCCCAGTTTACTGCGCAATTTAGGAATGCTCCATGTGCCTTACTAAAAATAGTTTGTCTATTCGACTATCTACTATTCCCCAGATGGACCGCCATATTGAGTAACTAGAGGGTGTTGCGGACCGTCCTCTAAAGGAAACAGCGTAGTGGTCCTGAATAGAGCAGAATGCGCATACAACACTGTCTGTTGTGCAGCTCTATGGAACATCTCTTTCTTTGACTGCAGGTAGAATGTGGGCTTGGTTGTCATGAACAGTGTACCTCAATCAAGGGAGCAAATGTAGACGGCCCCCACCCCATGTCTAGCATCTCCTCCTGGGAGGTGTTCCTCCATTCAGTGTTCTCTTCTCTTTCTGGAGTCCAAGGTCACTCTGGTTCCTCGGAAGCTGCTCCACTCCCATTGAATATCTCGGGTTCTATCAGCTGTTCAGCTCTGCCGGTCCCTTCAGTGCCTCTGTGGCCCCCTCAGTGCAGTTAGTGCTCCCTCAACACGCAACCTATCACTGTTCCTCTCCAGCACTCCCCTCTGAATGAAAGAACTGAGACTCTTTTGATAGTGCCTGTGCCAGATACCGACTGATTACATGGTGGAATTGGTTAAGTGGCCGTAATCTCATTGGCTCGAGGCTTTGTAGTTCCAAGCAGTAGGAGGATGCCTTTAAAAGGCCTGCCGGCCGTTTTGTATCTTCAGCATGTGCATGTGCTCTGAGTGTGTGTGTGTGTGTGTGTTTTGTTGGCAGTTTTCTTCTCCAACTCTCGTCGGTCCTTCTGTTTGTGTAGGAGTGAGTGGTGGTGGTGAGTGTTTGAATTACTGTTGCTGCTCTTTTGCCTTTTTCATGAGAGTTTCAAACGTTGATGCCCTGGATGTTTGGGAGGGCAATGTTCGCGTATTGCTGCTATATGGGGGTGGTGTGCTCCTCCAGTTAGATTGCTTAGTTGGGTGAGTCGGAGGTGCTGACAGTGAATGAGGGGATTGCAGGGATGTTGCTCTCCGAGTGCCTGACTGGTTCCAGGTGCATCTTCTCTTTATTCCCCAGAGGACATGTGAGGTGGGCCCATTAAAATCACTAGGGGTTGTCTTTTATGGATGAGGGAGTTTCCGGTAGGCGTTCTCCCATTATCTAACTGTGTCTGTGAGGAGTCTTGCTTTGGTCATGGGATGTTTTGACCCCCCGGTAATGGGTAAAGCAGTCCCATTGAAATGGGGTTATGCAGATCCTCTTGGTGCTGACCTTCTCACGCCCCATGTTCTGATCATGGAGAGGGAAGGGAGTACTACCAGGCTGGTTCAGAATACTCACTGCTTCACACTGGGCTCATGCAACCGAAGAGAATTTCCAACAGTACATGTGTCCAGTCTGTGTTTCTCCAGAGAACATCCCTTGGGTGAAGCAAAACCAGCCAGACCCTCGGTCCTAATGGTCAGGGCAATGCACCAGCCCTACTAATGGGTTGTCGGGAGCAAACTCCCAGAAGCCCCAACAGTTACTGGCAAATGCAGCTGTGGATGTTTCTACTAGTGCCAACTGTTTGTAATATGCCAGCATTTCGGTGGCAGGGTATGACTGAGGGTTGTTTAAGGAGATGTATCAGTTTTATGCTAAATCCCCTGCACCTGTGAGACACCCAGCAGTTTTTGCTGGATTTCTGGATCTTTTTCTTGTTCTCCTGAATGAGGGCAGGCTTTTTCCCTTATTCATGCTTTTTGCTCTGCCCATGGGAACCTTCTTCATTGTGATTTTACTTTATTTTATGTAGTAATTTGTTCCTCCAAAATGTATAAAAGTATCTCTATTTCACTTTTGCAGAACACAGCACCCTATTTGCAGTGTTGCTGGGAGCCCTTTGGGATCTTCTTTTTATATTCTTTCATTTTCCTTAAGCACTACTGGCCTCAAGATTATAGGATACTTTTTATTCTTCTTAGCTTTTCCTTTTGAGAGATCACACACCCTCCTATGTGAAATGCTGAGGGGTTACCTGGTATCCCCTTTCTCTCTGCTCCTGTAACATTTGTGTTACAGTGACAAGCATACAGTTATGCCTGGTGGCAGTGGATGTGTTTTACTGACTTATGTGCAATGTTTTACTTGCAGGCTGTCTACGCAGCTGCTGCTATGCTCCATTCCCCCAAAATGGTGGCTTCCTTCTTTTTTGCCATTTCTTGTGTGGTTGTCCTTTCTTGGCCCTTCTACCGTCCTGGGAGGGGAGGTCGTGGTTTGAGTTTTAGCTTCAGTGGGAACCCTTAGTGTAGCCTGTCGATGCTCCATTGTGTCTGCGAGGACCGGAAGCGTATCTTCTGGTGTGTGTGAAAAAGGCATGGTGCTCAGAGGGAGACACAGACACAAGGATTCACGTTTCTAAATACTTTGTTTATAGAAAGGAGTTCGCAAAATGGCCAGCTTGCCATATTTCTAAATGGGAGTAGTCTCGACCATTACAACAAAGAAAGAAAAATCAAAAAGTCTGTCTGTCAACATAAAAATATGTCAAATCTATGCTTGCACTCGCTTTCTAAATTAACAATGTGAAAGTATTGGGTAAAGTATAGAAGTGTCTCAAAATAATCGGGCTGACCATGGAGCCTCTTCTCAGCTACTTCCCCAAGCTCAAGTTGCTCGAGATCTCCAACAGTTCTGTTTGGAAGCCGAGTAAGACAACTGTGGAACTGCCTTTTTTTTTACTGTTTGGAACAGTTCACTGTTAGGGAGAATTCTCAGAAATGTGCTAATTCCCTCCACCTTAGAGACCGCCAGCAACTTTGCTGGATTTTGAGGACTTTATTTTTTTAACCTGAAAGGAGTGAGACCCTTTTCCCACTCTCATGTATTTTATTGTGATTTCTGAGCTTTGTGTTTCCTTTGGTTGTGGAGCCTGACAAACTCCATAGGCATCATCTTTTACATTGTGTCACACAGCACCTTCAGTGCAGTGGCACAGGGAAGTCTTTCATATTTCCCAAAGGTTTAAATACCTTCTCTGGGATAAACTACTGTTTCCCAGAGCAGTAAACTTAAATTGACTTTACTTACATTTGTAACTTTCTAGACCCAGCATACACTATCTTACAATAGGGTGCTGGAGGTGTTACCTAGCTTCTCATGTAACATTTTTATGTTACCCTTTCCTCACTGAATGGTGGCAGTGGTCTAATTTTAACTACCGTGGTGTACATTTACCACGGGCTGCGTTCGCAGCTGCAGTAAAGCACAGATGGGTGCCAGTTTTGTCAAAATGGCCGCTGTCTTCTTTTTTTGCCATTTCTTTGTGGAAAGGTCCTTCTTGAGATTTACTCTGCGTTCCAAACCAGGTTTGGTCCCATTGTACACTTTGTCTTTGGCGGGATTCACAAGTGAAGCCCACCTGTCCAGGGCTCCAGGGTGGGCAGGAATTGCGGGAGGTGCCCGAAACTCCCTGTGCTTAGTCTCCTAAGAGACTCAAATGCACTGTGTATTGATTGGCCGGCTGACTGTCTGGAAAGGACAGCCACCCTGCTGGGTGACTGACAGCTAGGCTGGAATTAATGGGAGAGAACTGAATAAAAGGTGAGGCTTTTGGCTTGAAAGGCAGAGTCGAGCACTGGACGAAGGAACCGAAGAAGAACTTGAAAAGGACGCCTGCTGCGACTCTTGGACCGTTGGTTTGACCGGTGAAGCCCTGCTGCTGTGCTGAAACTCCAAATTCGTATTGACAGAGAAGCCCCTGAAAAGATGAATTCTCCCCTTGAGTTGGTGGGACCAATCAATTTGAAAGTAAACCACCTGGACATTCTCTCTGAGCTGGTTGCTTTTCCACAGAGGTGCTGCTGGAAACCGAATAGCCAGGGAGAGGAACACCAGATTGTGTGCATTGCTTTTTAGTTGGCCAAGAGCTCCAGGAACATCCTCCAGACTCCCAGGAAGCAGGAATGACCAAGTCTGTGCCCCCTCAACAGAGTGTGGGACCCCAGAAGCAAGGTAAGTCCATCTTGGCAGCCAGGAACCGCATTGTTGCTATTTGCAGCAGACGCAAGGAGCTGAAACACCGAACAGCCACTTGTTTGAAGATTGACAGTTGCGAGCGGTGACCGTCCCATTGCAGTGCAGGAGTCCCCAGAAGTCGTCCTTCTTGTCCCCACGACTGAGGCCCAGGAACAGTGAGATCTGCAGATCTGCTCAGGAACAGAAGTCATCTGCTGCACTTTTTCTTCAATACAAAGGTACTGTACAAGTCTGAGAGAATTTACCTCTTGTTGTAGAGTTGCTTGCATCTTCTACTACTCACAAGTCTAAACAGCTTGTAGCTCTACGTTTGATTCTTCTTTTCTTCAAAGACTTCTAAAACATTGTGCAAACACTTTTCTACTTGCCTACCAAAGGTGCTTCATCCTATATAAGACTTTTGCCCATTGACTTTGGCTTAACCTGTTATAACTGAATGACTCTGCTTAGTGGATCAAAAAGTATTTGCCTGTTTAAGAATATTTGTGTTCTTTTGTTTGTCTAATAACCTTTTCCTTTTACCAACTTCTAACAGTATTCTACATACAAATAGTAAGATATTAATGTCTCCAGCATCCTAGCTATTGAAGTCACCTGAGGGTGTAGGTAGTGACTATGGGCCATCCCAAAAGGGTCTTCACTGATTTTAGAATATTAAGAGTGTGTGTTTTGAAGTGTATTTGAGTGTTACTTTTATGTTGCTCCCTTCTGAAGAAGGCTTACTCTAACTGACCGATAAATAAATTAAGGAAACCTTGTGTGTAAGTGTTTATTTGAATACTTCTCACTGTGAATCTCTGTGTAACTCCCCTACAGCTCACATTGACCCCTTTTCAGATAAACCTGGCTGCTCAACATGCTACCAAATTGTGTAGCACAAGCTTATACCAAAGGTTGGGTTTCCTTTAACCTGTAGTCAGAGTTGCTGTAGTGCACCCCAAGGGTACTGCATACAATCTTTGCCTAACATTCACAAAGAGGCAGTTAATACACTTCTCTCAGGCTTCCCTCACCTGATTCAATCCTCTCTAGTGTAAGGAACTCATGGTGGCAACAATAAACAATAAAGACAGACACAAGTGATCACAGTTCATTGAACTTTATAATGGGTGAGATAGCCTAATCTAAACCTAAATCTAAGAGGGGAGCAAGCTATGAACATCAAAAAATAATAAGGCAGTCCTATTGGCGTCTTGTCAAATAAAAAGGGCCTATACTAAAAAATAAAACTATTGCTGATTCCTTACTATTCAATTACAAAAGGGCATGGGGTAATGTTCACCATAAAAGAAAGAAGTGTTCACAAAATAATAAGTCAGGATGGTATGGTTGTGTCTCCCTTCCCCACGTTTGAAGCAAAGAACAAGGCAGGACTACTGAGCACAGCACACTCCTTGGCCTTCAGCACGAGGTTCACAGTTCAACTATATCAAAAACCTTGAGGCTAAGTCTCCTTCTTGCAAAAGTCTCCTGCCCTAGAAGGCTGGCTGACTCAAAGAAAGAAACAAACAAATAAACAAAAAGGTTACTTCGGAACTCTCATACCTTGGGTGATTGCTCTTCGCGCTTTGCATCTCCCTCTGCCGGACTTGGATCTTTCTTGTTACTTGGGCCTTCCTCCATCTGGTTTACTAAAGCCTTTTGGGTTTACCACAGCCTTTCAAATATTGCTTGCATTTCTTGATTGCACTTGGGTTGATGATTTTTCAATCCTGGGTCCCCCTCTTCTGGGCTCAGACCCCCCTTGAATGTCAGCCTCCCTCTGTCTGGTTCACTATGGCTTGTGTTTCAACAATTTTCTCTGTTGCATCAGGTGTCGGTGAGCGATGGCTTTTCATGGTATCCAGTCATTACATTGAATGACAATGCTTCTACCAGCAAACCATCAAATTTCTTTCATCGAAATGCCATTCCATAGAATGGCCATTTCGTTGAATAAAATTTGATGAATCCATCGAAATGTAAAGTTATGATTAGGGTTTAGATTAGGGTTAGGGTTGTGCTAGGTTTGGGGCTAGGATTAGATTAGGGGTTACATTAGGGTAAGGGTTAGGGCTGGGGCTAAGGTTAGCTTAGGGTTACATTAGGGTTAGGGCTAGTGTTCGCTTAGGGTTACATTAGGGTTAGGGTTGGGGCTAGGGTTATTTTAAGGGTTACATTAAGGTTGGGGGTTAGGGGTTAGGGTTGGGGCTAGGGTTAGCTTAGGGTTGGGGCTAGGGTTAGCTTAAGGGTTACATTAGGGTTGGGGGTTAGGGTTGGGGCTATGGTTAGCTTAGGGTTACATTAGGGTTATGGTTAGCTTAGGGTTACATTAGGATTAGGGTTGGGGCTAGGGTTAAATTAAGCATTACATTAGGGTTAGGGTTGTGGGTATGGTTAGCTTAAGGGTTACATTAGGGTTAGGTCTAGGGGTATGGTTGGGGGGGGTGGGTGTGGGGGTTGGTGGGGATAGAAGGGGAAACCCTAATACTTAAAAATGTTACAAGGAACTGGCCAGTACTGAAATTTCAGCACTGGACAGTGCCATGTAACGTTAAAGAAAAGCATGAAAATGCTACTTTTTACATGTAGAAGTGCATTTCCATTGAAACCAGTCCATGTATATTGTCGATGGTCTGGTTTAGATGGAATTGCACTTTTACATGTAAGATATATGTTGTCAATGCTTTGGCAGACGATGGTTTGTATTAGTTGCTTTAGTATGTCGATGGTTTATTTTCGATGCTATCACTCTAAATCCTTTTCACCCTTGGATCGCTCTTTTCCGGGCTCAGACCCTTGTAGTTTGTGCCTCCATCCGTCAAATTCACTACGGCCTTTCTTTAACACAGTTCATGTATTGCTCATTTTCATCAGAAAGCAGGGTTTTCCTTCTCTTAGCTTTCCCTCTGCATCCCTCCGTCGGGTTCACATTTGCCTTACTCCACAGTTTGCAATCTTCTCGGAAAGCGGGGTTCCCTTTCCCTAACTTTCCTCTGGGTATGGGTCAGAGACTGTCGGTTGTATAAGTGATTTGACCTTACCCTTATTGGATCACTCTGACGCCTCACACCACCCTTTCCTAGGGCTTCTGTTTCTTGTAGTTTCAAAGAATATGTCCCGGTCAGAGTCTTTCGAAAGAGTGCCCATGTGGTGCCGGTCCCCGCTGCACCTGGACCTCAACTGGTTTTCTCTAAATTTCAACCGCACACAAAAGTTCCTTGTCTTTCAGATTCCTTGCGTTCAAAAATGTTGCCACTTGCAAACTTGGGCTAAACACAGTTTGGCGTATTACCAGTTTCCTCCAAATCGCTGGCTGTGCTGAACCCTTTGGCTTCTTTGTTCTCTGGAGTCAAGGATAGTAGCACGATAGCCAGCTTGCCTCTCTCCGTGCTAATCCACTCCAGTCTCCATTTACCATTGATGTTTGCTGCTCTGCACGCCAGCTGTAGATGCTGGTCTTATGTATTCCCTTTTGGAGGCTTCGTGGGATTGAAGTGAAAAGGGCAAGGGCAATTTCCTCTCCGTCGTCCTTCCACATTTTACCACCTTTCTTCTCCTCTTGAAATCCCAGTT